>NW_023416316.1:3991699-5191699 GCF_014108235.1 Myotis myotis | reverse complement strand
CACCCCCCACTGGGGATGTGCCCACAACCAAGGTACATGCCCTTGACCAGAATTGAACCTGGGACCCTTGAGTCCACAGGCCGACGCTCTATCCACTGAGCCAAACCGGTTAGGGCCTGACCCCCCTTTTTTAAAAAAAATTTTTTTTAATTGATTTCAGAGAGAAAGGGAGAGGGAGAGAGTGACAGAAACATCAATGATGAGTGAGAATCATTGATTGGCTGCCTCCTGCACACCCCACATTGGGGATCAAGCCCACAGCCGGGCATGTGTCCTGACCAGGAATCGAACCATGGATCATAGGTCAACCACTGAGCCACGCCCAGCCAGGCTGTCTATCTTCTTTAGTGAGATGTATATTAAGGCCTTTTACCCATTTTTTTAATCGGGTTGTCAGTTTCCTTATTCAGTTTTAAGACTTCTTTGTATAACAGTCCTTTATCAGATGTGTCTTTTGCAAATATTTTCTCCCAGTCTGTGGTTTGTCTTCTAATTCTCTTGATATTGTCTTTTGCAGAGCAGAAGTTTTGTTTTAATGAAGTCCAGCCTATGAATTATTTCTTTGATGAGTCATGTCTTTGATATTGCACTTTTTTTTTTTTTTTTTTTTTTTAGTAAAAAATCGGAGGGATTGCTTCTAACATTTCACCACTTGCAATCTTTGGGGCAGGTTTTTAGTAGTTTTTAAAAAAAGTGTTTTTAATCTTCATAGCATTCAAAGAGGTTAAGTATTGGTTTGTCTCCTACTGAGATTTATTTTTAATCAATTAATTTGGTGAATTTCACCAATAGATTTACTAATATTAAACCATCATGTTTTCCTGGGATAAATTTGATTTAGTGCTGGTGTATATTTAGTATAAAATTTAGGATTCATTTTGTCATCATTTTAAAAGAAATTTTGATTCTATGAGCCAAAGTGAGATTGGTCTACCATTTTTCTTACAGTTTTTTACAACTCTGGCATCAAGGTTATCTTGGCCACATAAAAAGAGATGGAGGTGGGGGTTTATTCTCTTTCTACTCATGAAACAGTTTAAGGACAGGAGTTACTGTCTTAAAATTTTGGTAGAACTCACCTGAAAAATCTCCAGGTTCTGATGTGTTTCCATGATAGGCTAAATTCTCAAGTACTGATAGGTCTATTTGAATGTTCTATTTTTTTTCTGAAGCTAGTATGATCAGATGTCTATTTCAGACAAGTTTCTAAACATATTGACATAGAATGTTTAAAGGATTCCCTTATGATCCTTTTCATCTCTACTGTGTTTGTATTTATGTTTGTCTTAAAATTTCTCTCTCTTTTTTTTCTTTCCTTTCATTAACCTTGCCAGAGGATGTCTACTTTATTAGTCTTTTGGAAGAGCTAACTTTTGATTTTGTTGATAATTTCTACTGCTTTGCCTTCTAGTTCATTTTCCTACTTTCTTGGGTTGAAAATTTGGTTCAACTCTTTTCAGTCACTGGGTCTCTACTAATAAAGGTGTTTTAAGGCTATAACTTTATCTCTAAGCTCCACGTTGGTGGCAACCCGCAAGTTTTGACATGTAGCGTTTTAATTGTTCAATTATAAATATTTGTAATTGATGTTATAATTTTCTTTAATTCATTAGTTATTTTTTTAAATATATTTTTATTGATTAAGATATTACATATGTGTCCTTGTCCCCACGTTACCCTCTACCCCCCCCCTCATGCCCTCACCCCCCCCCCCCCCGTTGTCCGTGTCCATTGGTTAGGCCTACATGCCTGCATGTAAGTCCTTTGGTTGATCTTTCCCCCTTAACCCCACCCTCCCCCACCCTCCCTCCAAAGCCCGACAGTCCAATCAATGCCTCTCCGTCTCTGGATCAGTCCTTGTTCATCAGTTTATGTTGTTCATTATATTCCACAAATGAGTGAGATCATGTGGTATTTATCCGCTCTCCAGTTCTATCCATGCTGTGGCAAATGGTAAGAGTTCCTTTTTCTTCTTCCTCTTCTTAAAGAATACCTTTCAGCATTTCATATAATGCTGGTTTGGTGGTGATGAACTCCTTTAGCTTTTTCTTATCCGTGAAGCTCTTTCTCTGACCTTCTATTCTGAATGATAGCTTTGCTGGATAAAGTAATCTTGGTTGCAGGTTCATGCTAATCATCACTTTGAATATTTCTTGCCACTCCCTTCTGGCCTGCATAGTTTCTGTTGAGAAATCAGCTGACAGTCGTATGGGTACTCCCTTGTAGGTAACTGACTGTCTTTCTCTTGCTGCTTTTAAGATTCTCTCTTTGTCTTTTGCTCTTGGCATTTTAATTATGATGTGTCTTGGTGTGGTCCTCTTTGGATTCCTTTTGTTTGGGGTTCTCTGCGCTTCCTGGACTTGGAAGTCTATTTCTTTCACCAGGTGGGGGAAGTTTTCTGTCATTATTTCTTCAAATAGGTTTTCAATATCTTGCCCTCTCTCTTCTTCTGGTACCCCTATAATTCTGATGTTGGTACGCTTGAAGTTGTCCCAGAGGCTCCTTACACTATCTTCATATTTTTGGAATCTCTTTTCTTTTTTCTTTTTCAGTTGGGTATTTTTTGTTTCTTTGTATTTCAAATCTTTGACTTGATTTTTGGGATCCTCTTGTCTGCTGTTGGATCTCCGTAGATTATTCTTTATTTCAGTCAGTATGCTTAATTTCTAGTTGGTCCTTTTTCATGTCCTCCATGGTCTCACTATACTTATTGAGGGACTCATTAAATTTATCGGCGGTTTCCATAAAATTCTTGAAAAACCTTATAAACGTGGCCTTGAACTCTATATCCAGTCGTTTGCTTTCCTCCATTTCTGCCATTTGTGACCTGTTTCTTTGTCTCCGCATTTTGGCTGCTTCCCTGTGTTGATAGAGTGGCCCTGCGCGCCAGGTGTCCTGTAGGGCCCAGTGGCTCAGCCTCCCCAGTTACCTGAGGTGGACACTCTTGGTGCACCCCCTCGTGGGCTTTGTGCACAGTCTTGTTGTAGCTATGCCTTGGTTGTTGTAGGATCACTGGGAGGAATTGACCTCCAGGGCAATTGGCAGCAAGAATCAGCTGTGTCTGCAGTGGGAGAACTTCTGTGCTGGAGACACCCTTCTGGGGCAAGACTTGCTTCAGTGGGGCTTTGGTGCTCACTGAGACTGCACCCTGAGTGTGTCCCTTATGGATCTGAGGAGTTGTGATCTGGATGGTTCCCCTCTGACCACTGGGGTACAGTGGCTCTTGGATCTAAGGAGGTGCTAATTTAGCCTCTGCCTGAGGTTACACAGCAGGAACTACGAAGAGAACTGCAGATTCCCCTTGCTTTTTTTTTGGAGTTTGGAAGTGCTCTGATGATGCTCAGCTGTGTAGCAATGCAAGCCGCTGTGGGGCCTTGGGCCTTCTCTTGGAAGCTCTGGGTCTATCTGGCCCGGCTGCGGTTAGGTAATTACAGGTTGCAAATGGCCGGGGCATTCATATGCAAAAGCCTCTGCCGCAGCATGGGCGGGGCGGGGTCTCAAGAAATCAAAGGGCGGAGAAAGCAGCTATGGCGGAGCCTCAGCCCCGCCCTAAGGAGTCGCGAGTCCCAGTGTCCCGGCAATGGCTGCAAGCACCTCTGAGGGAAAGCCGCTCTCAAGCTCGCCCGCTGCCAGACAGTCCAGTATCTCCCCGTATGAGTCCTGGGTCCCCAGAGACTTCCCGGAACCGGATTTCAGAGCCGTCGGGAGCTTGTGTCTCCCGCTGGATTCAAAAAGACAGCCGCGTCCTCAGGTGCCAGACCCTTTCCGCGCGCGAGCCCCCGTACCTCTGCACTCCACCTCCGCAGGTCCTCCCGCTCGCAGTGTGCTTTTCTTTCCTTCTAGTTGTAGAATTTACACTCAGCCAGCCCTCCTGTAGTTCTGGATGATGTCCACCTTGTGTTTTTGATGCATTTATCGATTGTTGTGGGAAGCAGCAATTTCCCGGTGTTTATCTATGCCGCCATCTTAGTTTCTCCCAATTCATTAGTTATTTAGAGATGTGTTTTCCACTCTGGCTAGCCTTTTATTATTAAATTCCAATTTCATGAGGCCTGTATAATAGTGTTTCTTTGTTATTTTTGAGTCTTTTATGTGCTAGAATGGGCCTATATTCATAAACATTCCACATATGCATGAAGACTGTATGTTTTCGTTATTTGCTATATTCAGAATTCTACATGGGTTCTTTATATTAAGCTTGTTAATTCTGTTGTCTAGTTTTCGATATCTTCTTTATCCTTACTAGTTTTGTTTTTCTTATTCCACCTGAAATGTGTTAAAATCTCCCAATATAGCTGAAGCCGGTTTGGCTCAGTGGATAGAGCGTCAGCCTGCGGACTGAAGGGTCCCAGGTTCGATTCCGGTCAAGGGCATGTACCTGGGTTGCGGGCACATCCCCAGTGGGAGATGTGCAGGAGGCAGCTGATCGATGTTTCTCTCTCATCGATGTTTCTAACTATCTCTCTCTCCCTTCCTCTCTGTAAAAAATCAATAAAATATATATATTTTTTTAAAAATCTCCCAATATAATTGGGAATTTGTCAATTTTTTTATTAATGTACCCTAGGCTACAGCAAGTTCAGTGTTATATTTTCCTGAGAAGTTGTCTTTTTTAGCATTAATTATCGTCTACTTTCCTTAATATTGCTCTTTTCTCTAAAGTTTATTTTGTTTGGTATTAACATTGCTGTACTAGTTCCCTTTAGCTCAGTAGCTACTTATTACTGTGTATTTCTTTCTCTACTTTTACTAAGTCCATTTCATTCCTTTAGGTTTGTCTCTTAAAAATAGGATATTTTTAAACCAACCTGAAAAACTCGGTCTTTTAATGGGCACATTTATTTGTACATATTGTGATTATTATTTTATTTGTAATTATTTATAACATCTGTTTAGCGTCTGTGTGATTTTTCACTATGTTTTCCTCTATTCTTTCCTTCTTTTCTGCCTCCAATTGACTTAGTCATTTCCCTTTTCCCTTTTATTGGTTCATAAGTTGTATTTTCTATCTATTTTATTTGTGTAATTATCCTTACACATCTTAACATATATGAACCATTGATGTAACAAAGGTGAGTTAATAACCAATATCGCCAACATTTTCCATAATAACATAAGGACTAATATTTTACATTTATATATCAGCTCCATCACTTATGTTTTATTGTCTAGCATTTAGTGTCACCATTTTTAATTCTCCCATTAGCTAGTTAGTTGTTTCACAGCTCAGACGCACCATATTTTATCAAATCTAAGAGTCATCAATTGTAAGAAACACTATTATTTCATGTATCTCCAAGAAAAAAAAGAGGTGACATCAGCAAAAATGACAATGTAAGGACCTCTGAAAGTTCCCTCCCCGTAAAAGCCAGGAAAACACTGGCAAAAACGTCAGAAACAACCTTTCCAGAAGCTCTGAGAATTCACCACAGTCTTGCAGCTATCTGGGAAGCCCTCATTTCAGAAACAAACAAACAACAGCAGCAACAAAAACCAATGTCTGAGTCTCAATAAGCAAATTTATAGCATTTTAACTTGTCCAGAGACCAAGCACCTGTGGGCCAGTGCCGTTACAGGGGATCGAGGTGGGCTGTGCTAGAAAAGGTAAAAGGGGATTTCATTGGTGTGTTCATTATGTTCATTTCTTTCTTTCTTTTTTAGAGAGAGAGTAGATAGGAGGGAGGGGAGAGAGAGAGAGAGAGAGAGAGAGAGAGAGAGAGAGAGAGAGAGAGAGAGAGAAACAGAAACATCAGCGTGAGAGCGACACATCAACTGGTTGCTACCCGCATGCCCCTTGTCCGGGAATTGAACCAGTGGACCTTCAGTGCGCGGGCTGATGCTCTAACCCCCAAGCAACACTGGCCAGGGCTTTATATTCATTTAATTGATGCATAGGAAGGTCATGGTCAGGAGAGGGCAGGAAGGGGAACTTGTAACAGAAGCCAACTTACCGCACTAGTACGCCTGCCTGGTCACCTGTGCCCACCTGAGCCGGGTGCCCACAGCCCATTTGTTGAGGATGTTGAGGCAGCAGGTGAAAAAGGAGGAAATTTTCAAATTTACAGTAGCGTTGGAGAAAGGGTCGGGAGAAGGTGAAGGAGAGGCTGAACTGACTGCATAGTGGCGTGAGCTCAGTGACGTGCACCCAGGGCCTTTTTGCTTTCCTCTCTCCCCCCTTCCTTACACTTTCTCTTCCCTCTCCTCCCTCCCTCCCTTCTTTCCTTCCTCTCTTTCTTCTTTCCTTTGTGCTTTCCTTCTTCCTCCCCCCCTCCCTCCCTCCCTGGGCCCCTCTCCAGGAGAGATGAGGAAGCTGGGCGTCCGTGGCTCAGTGGTTAGCCATTATATATTACTGGTCACATATTTCACACTCAGCAACATGAAAAAAGGGCATAAAACTGCAATTAAATGTCTGAACTGTTGCTATTTTGGAAATTAAAACAGCCTACATTATCCTCGGTGCAACTCCGATTACTGACTCAGGGCTGAGGAGCAGTTATTCCCACCACTTTAACCGACTTCTTTCCCATAAAAGCCCGTGGTTAATGGGTCCCCGGGGACCTCTGAAAATAACAAGATCTGTAATAAAGAAATTAATAACATGCAGAGCAGGCCACAGCTAAAAAGCTTTTTAGAATATATTAATGGTTCTGTTCTGAGTGAGGAATATTTGCACCCAAATACCTCCTGTCTTAGATTTCTAGTTGGTGCCAGGGGGGCAGGGTCGCCCCCAGTGGAGGGGAAGTCGGCCACCCCTGGAGTCAGCCCCTGCAGAGCAATGGCAATCCCCCCCCCCCCCAGGCTGCCTCCTTCTCGCCTCCCTCCTATCTCTGTCGCCATCTGTCCTCTTTCCTTCTTAAGGCCTGTCCTCTCTCTCTCTCTGCTCTGTCCACTCTGCCTTTATGTTACATTCCTCCTTTCCATCGCTGTGTCTGCCTGATTCTCACTGTCTCTCCTTCTCACTTTGTTTTTTCTCTTTTCAGTTCACACTCTATCCCCTCCTCAATTTTCCTCCAATTCAATGCTTCTCTGTGACTTTTTACATTTCTGTATATCTATCTGTCTATCATCTCTGTATCATCTATCATCTGTCTATCACCTATCATCTGTCTATCATCTATCATCTGTCTATCATCTATCATCTGTCTATCACCTATCTCTCTATCCCAATGTATCATCTACCTGTCATCTATCATCTATCTGTCTATCATCTGTCTATCATCTATCATCTGTCTATCACCTATCTATCTATCCCAATGTATCATCGACCTGTCATCTATCATCTATCTGTCTGGCATCTATCTGTCTATCTTTATGAGCTGTGGGACCTTCTAGCAAATCACTGAAACTCTGAGTCTCTGCTTCTTCATCTGAAAAATGGGGGAAACATGGGGCGGTAAATAAATTGTGCCCATTTTGCAATGCACGTGGCACGGCAAATGGAAAACAGAAATCTTTTGCCAGTGGCTCTGCAGCTCCTCTCACCAAGCAGCGCCCTCGTCTGCACCCTTAGAATCTGGGCTGGCCTTATGGCTTGCTATCAGCAGGGGAACCCAGTGGGGTGGCCGTCTGCCAGCTCTGAGCCTGGCCCTCGCTCTTGAGACCCCGGCCATTGCCATAGAATAAACCTGAGCTTTCCTGCTCCAGGGTGCGTGCTGCCTGGGCAGAGACAAGCTGTCCCAGCTGAGCCACCGGGGGCCAGCCAGCCCCCCACCAGCAAGGCCACTGACCGCAGACCCGTGAATGAGCGCAGCCCCGATGAGCGGAACTGCCTCGCTGAGCACAGCCCAAGCCGCGGGCCCACAGGATCACAAGCTAAGTAAACGGACTTTGTTTTTTTACCATCTTCGCACTTTCTATGCGTGAGGAAGTCGTGTGAGGTAGAGGCACACTGGGGGCATCTGATCTCCAGAACGCTCTCATCTCGGAACTGAAACTCTCCACCCAGTCCCCAACGCCTCATTCCCCTGCCCCAGCCCTTGGGAACCGGCATTCTACGTTCTGTTTCCACAGATTTAACTTCCCTAGGTACCTCACATCAGTGGAATCACACAGTATTTGTCTTTTTGTGTCTGGATTAGTTCGCTTGGCAAAATGCCCTTGAGGTTCACCATGTTTTGATGTTGTTTTAGGCCACGAAATTTTGGGCTGGCTTGTGACTCAGCAAAAGATAACTGATCAGCATGACTTCCTCTTTTTTTTAATTTTTAGAGTTTATTTTATATATATTATTTTATTGTTGATAGTATTACAGATGTCTCCCATTTTCTCCTTCTTATCTCCCAGCCCCTGTACCCACCCCAGCCCCCGCACCCGCGCCCCGCACCCCCAGGCCTTCACCACCCTATTGTCCCTGTCCATGGGCTATGCGTAAAAGTGTATAAGTTCTTCGGTTTATCTCTCCTCGCCCCTCCACCCCCCACAACGAATAGGTATGTCAGTCTGTTCCATGCCTCCATGCTTCAGGTCTTCTGTTGTTGGTCAATTCATTTTGTTCATTAGATTCCATAAATAAGTGAGATCGTGTGATATTTGTCTTTCTCTGATTGGCTTATTTCACTTAGCACAATATTCCCCAGGTTCATCCAAGGCATGCTTTCCTCTTTATTCACAACCACGCACGCGCGCATGCACGCACACACTTTTGCTTCTGTTGATTGATCAGAATGTTTTTTTACTTTGCCCTCTACAAAGTAAAAAAGTTTGAAAGTCCCTCAGTCCCAGCCCTGCCCTGTAACAATAACAATGGCAACAGCCACCCCTGGCATTTGTGAAGGGATTGCCGTGGGCAGGGCACTGGACTCGACCCCTGGCAGGCAATAGTCGCCAATCCACACAAAACCCTAGGGCATGGGAGCCTCAGTGTCTCCATTGTACAAGTGGGGGAGCCGAGGCACAGAGAGGTGAGTGACTGCCGAGCTGGCACAGACCTCTGCTCTCAGCCCAGCCTGGCACCTGCAGCCCTGCCCTGGAGAGGGACACCCTTCCCTCCGCTGCTCCCACCCCCGGGCCTTTGCACATGCTGTGCCAGGCGCCCAAGAACCACTTCTGGTGCCACATGTCCCTGAATCTTCCAAGCACAGCCCTGTGCAGTGGGTGCTTTGGTTCTTCTTACTTTGCAGGTGAAGAAACGGAGTCTCAGAGAGATCTGGGGCCTCCCGCCACCCCGGCCACCCAGGCTGTGGGCAGAGCAGGAACGAGTTCGCTCCTCCTGTCCACCCCCCTCCCGGGCTCCTCTGTGAGACCTTCCGCCAGCCCGCACCTCATCAGGTATTTATGGTTTTGCCTGTAAAAGGACAAGCCATCCCGATAAGATAGAAACATTTTATGGGGCAACAAAAATATAGATAAAATTTTATAGTGCAAATCGGGAGGAGGAAAGTATTAAGTTCCACAAACACCTTTAAATTTTAAACAGCCCCATTGCAGGGTCCCTGGAGCCAAAGTTAAATAATGGATCAGAAAGGGGATAAATCTCCTCGGTCCCCTGGGTGACAGTGGGAGAGACCTGATCGACAAACAGACAGGAAGGGGGGCCGGGCCGCCCGGCGCAGTGCGGGCCCTGGTGGGCCGTGGTGCGGGCAGAGAGCCTTGTCTTTATTGTACTTATAAAATATACATGGCCCTTTATTGAATTGCCTGCTGTCGAAATCTGCAAGAATGTTATTGCCTTTTACTGTCCTGGAGAGCAGCAGAGCAGCAACATCTGTGTAATTTCATAAGATGCAGGAGCCATAAATCTGATTGTGCCGGATATAAGATCGATCGTAAAAAATCACGCATTGAACAGAGATCGGGATGCCGGGAAGCAGCAGGGGCTGCAGCAGCTTGGGGGGCGCTGATCCGAACCCCCACGTGCCATCCCAGGTGGGGCTCTGACCAGCAGGTGCTTTGGGGAAGCAACGCCCTCTCTGTGGGGTCAGAGCCTCACTGAGGACCCTACATGGGATCAAAACCCTCCACCGCCCTGGGAGACCTGCCCACTGTGGGGAAGCCAGAGCTGGAAGCACCCCAGGATCCATAAGAGGGATGTAGACCTACTCACTGTCACCCCCAAGATCAGAGACACACAGGCTCACCTAGGGACACGAAGCTCCAAAGACACACCCTCTCCAACTCCTGTCCCAACCCCCCTCACTCGGCCAACCACAATAACCCAGAACCTGGTCCTTCCCTGCTGCCACTTGCTTTATATCTTCATAAAAAGCACAGTTATCTTGGATATATATCGTAGATATTTGGGATGGAGACGACAAATAAAACCCTTCTTTCCCTCCGAGCTTGGAACCAATGAGAAATGAGACATCTAACAGCAGCTGTGGAGGGCTTGGCAGACGGGTGACTCAGTGGGCCTCCTCCTGCACCTTCCGAACTGAATTGCCCCTCAGCTTACAGGCCGTGCCCTGCAGGGGCAGAGCCTTCCCCGGAAGCCTACACCACCCCACCAGGGGCAGGCCAGCCAGCGTGCAACCTCCCTGCAGGCAGCACCATGGGTGCAGACAGCTCAGCTCCTGCCCCCAAGCGCAGCAACCAAGTCTCACCTCCCCTGGGGCAGAATCAGTGAGGGATGCAGACAGGAGCCAGGAGTGTTCCTCCGGGAAATGAGCGTCCACACAGCAGTGAGAGTGTCTCCCTCCCCTCCTCTCCCCTGAGATGCATCTAAGAAACTCATCAGGAAGTGGGAAAGGATGGGAAGGTGTGCACAGGACTCCTGGGCTCTCTGAATATCTGCAAAGTCCCTTTTCCTGCCAATCGCAGCTGCTCTTGCCCTGTCGTCGTGTGGGAAGGGGTGAGTTCCTGGAGAACAAGAAAATGATACAGAGACAGGAGTTGGCTGCTCCCAAGGAGATGATCTTCCAGCAGCGCTCGCTCTATCAGTTATCTGCTGCTGCGTAACAAATTGCCCCCACACACAGGGGCTTGGAGCAAAGACATTTAACTCAGCTTCTGTAGGTCCGGACTCCTACGAGGCGTGGCTTATCTGGTCTTCTGGCTCAAGGTCACTCATAGGCTATAGTCATCTCGTAACACAACTTCATAGACACAGACAACAGCATGCTGATGACCAGAAGGGAAGGGGGGCGGGGACAGGTAGGAAGGTGGGGTAAATGGTGATGGAAAGAGATTAGACCAGCGGTTCTCAACCTTCTGGCCCTTTAAATACAGTTCCTCATGTTGTGACCCAACCATAACATTATTTTCTTTGCTACTTCATAATTGTTATGAATCGTCATGTAAATATCTGATATGCAGGATGGTCTTAGGCGACCCCTGTGAAAGGGTTGTTCGACCGCCAAAGGGGTCGCGACCCACAGGTTGAGAACCGCTGGACTAGACAGTGGGTGGTGAGCACACAATAGAATATACAGATGATGTATTCTAGAATTGTACCCCAGAAACCTCTATAATTTTATTAACCAATGTCACCCCAATAGATTCAATTTTTTTAAAAAAGATGACAACCATGAGAGAGAAAAGCCCGCCTGCCAAGAATATTGGTCTAGAAGGACAGAGGGAACGTTAAGCCGTTGTCGATCACTGGGTCGCCAGTCACCTTTCTCAAGACTTCGTTTTCCATGAGAAAATAAAGTCTTTATTTGAGCCACTGTTTGCTGAGTTTTCCGTTACCCACACAGCCAGACGCAGCCTCCCTCTGGGCGCGAGTGGCAGCCAACAGAGACAATCGCGGCTTTGAAATGGGGTCCCCTTCTGTGAGGCGATCCGGGCCCTGGTGCACAGATGGGGAAAGGCAGAGCGCGATGACACCATGTTTAAGGCCTGCCATCCGGTCTGGCAGGAGTGTGGGGAAAGGATCGTTCTGATGGGCTGTCGGTGGAAGGATGAACTGGTTTAGCCCGATTGAGAGTAATTTAGCTGTAGCTCTCTTACTAGGAAATGCATAAAGTCCCTGACCTAGAAAGCTCACGTCTATAAATCTGTCCCTCAGAAATAATCACTTGCGGGTGTCATGTGATAAGCGTAAGAATGTTCATCGCAGCGTTGCTTATCAGAGCAAAAACTGGAGGCAATCTCTATTCCCATCAGCAGGTGCACAGCGAAATAAATTGTGGCTGAGGTCCGTGCCACCCAGCACGGTAGCCACCGGCCACGTGTGGCTACTCCGCATTTGGAAATGTGGCCAGTCTGAGCTAAGATGTGCTGTGAGGGTAAAACACACGCTGGGCTTCAGACATTTCATATTTAAATATAATGTAAACTAACTCCTTATTCCGTATTGTTTATATGTTGAAATGGTCGTGTTTTGGACCTATTGGGTTAAGTCAAATATATTACTAAAATGCATGCCTCTTGTTTCATTTTCTCTTTTTCAGTGTGGCTACCAGAAAACGGATACTTGCAAGTGGGGCTCGCATTACATTTCTGTGGGGCGGTGCTCTTTAAGCACAGCTGGAAAGCTACACAGCTTCCGAAGGCATGAGGTAGGTCTGAGCACGCCTTTGGGGAAGCGGTCACGGTATATGACTAAGTTATTAAAGAATCCGCGCAACTGGAGAAGTCGGATGCGCCCAAGTTTGGAAAAGAAAGCCAGTGAGCGTTGTGTGTGTCGACAGCCTTCCTACAGAACATACCAAACCGCCGCTGTGGTTACCGGGGGCTGAGCGTGGGGTCTTGCCTTTTATTTTTCACACTCCGTTACTATTTAATGTTGCTGCATGTATTTCTTCTGTAAGCGAAACGGTTTTTAGTGGGAGAGACAGAGGAGTAACAGCAGCAAAGTAGCAGCGGCCACAGTGTGGCCACGGACCTTGTGCATTTGAAACCAGGGATCTGAAAAATGCAGAGGGGCCGACAAGGGGAGAGAACTGCAGGAAAGCCACGTGGGACGAGAGGGCAACCCCGGGGACAGCGACTCACAGGAGGCACCCAGCCATGATCCTGATGCCACTCCGGCCTCCTGGCCCAGCTGGCCCACTGCCCCCCGTTCCTGCCCTCCTGCCTGAGATGGCTGGAAGCCACCACCAACCCCCATGAGGGGACACGAGACACGAAGGTCCTGAGAACTGCTGTTCTCCTAAAGTGCATGCAGGTCGCCCACTTCCATGGTCTCAGTTAAGACTTATTTGTAAATGACAGACGCCCACTTTCAACCAGCTTTGGAGAAAACGGACTTATGGGGTCTTTACTACCCGACGTCTCCAGAGCTTCTTGATTAAGCAGGAGGCTTACCCACACCCGGACTGCCTGCCTCGGCGAGGCTTCCCAAGGCCATCCGCTCTTCAAGCTGCTGCCTCCCCACCCTCCCAGGCCCATCGAGAGGCCCTTGGCCATCACCTGGGCCAGGTAACTGTTGCCAGGGAGTCCTTCGTGCCCATGGCCTCTGGGCCTCCCCTATTTAGGTAGAGGGTGGGAAGGGCTCAGTAAGGGATCGAGGTGGGCTGGGCGGCACTGCAAAATGTTTATGTCTCAGTGTGGTTTCTGCTGTTCTTACTTCTGTTCGTTCTTTAAATTTCAAAGTGCCAGGTTGAAGAGCCCCACTCCCGTGTTAAGGTGGAACCACGGGAGCAGACCACCTGCCCTCAAGGCCTGTCTAGGACTCGGTGAGGCAGCTGCCTGCTCCTACATACGCAGGTGAGGCCCGTCATGGCGCCTGGTGATACACCTGGAGGTCTGCTCATTCTTTAAATCTACTCTGCCCGAAGCTATCTCATGCCGCCGCCTCCTCCTCCTCCTCCTCCTCCTCCTCCTTCTCCTTTTGCATTTTACAATATCAAAGTTTTTTACAACTTTATTGGGATATACGTCACATACCCTAAGACTCACCCATGTAATCACTGAGGAATTGATTAGTTATGAATCTGAATCAGACATGTGGATAAGTACTCTGACAATAAAAGCGCAAACACTGAAATAGGAGACCTTCACAAAACCACAACCAGATTAGGAGATTTAAAAACATCTGTCTCAGAGTTTAACAGATCAAGTATTTTAAAAACACCCCACAGTTGAATGTAATGCTTTTCCCATTGGGCCATAATGTCAGGGTCTGCTTCTCAGGCTCTCCAGGTGGTTCTATGGAAAGCTCTCCTGCCAGCTTCAGGTAAGAGACAGGTGCCCGCAGCCTCTCCCCGCTGAGAAGGGGGGTCCCCCTCACCATCGCACCAACAGCTCTCTCCAAAAGCCATTCCCCACATCCTCTCTCAGTGGCTACTATCCTGCTCCTTTCATGCGTTCAGTGTGGCGAGAGGTTAGGAAGTTGTCTAACAGTTTCTCACTACCAACTCCACGCAGGTCCCATAGGGTATCTGGTCTCCTAATTCCTATAGGTATCTGATGTCTATTGCTTAGGGCGCGGCCAAAACTTCCATTTCAACAATGTCCTCCTGTAACCGTGCTACTGGAATAGCAACACGGGCCAGAACCAGAGCTACAGGGAAAACAGCTAAAAATGTCCAGAGAGATCAAGTAAGTTAATGACAAGGGAAAGATTAACACCTTCTCAGGGTCATCTTATTTACCACACGAGTGTGAAGTAGAAAACATTGAAGAGGTCTGAGGGGAAAGGATTGTGATTCTAGAACCCATGCCCAGCAAAATAATATTCAGATGAGAAGACAAAAGGCAATTTCAGGCTTGTACCATTAATATACCCTTTCTGGAAAAGTGACTCAAAGAAGTATGTGGTCAGGATAAAGACTTTGTAAAATGCAGTCTGCGAGAACAAGGGCAGGAAATCAAACCTGTGAAGCTTTTTCTGTTTTGATGACTCAGGTGCATTTTATTGGTTTTCTTTAAGCACTGCAAGTTTTTCGTTAATTCTAACTAATGGTTGACCATTTGAATTTTTTTAAATATATTTTTTTATTGATTCCAGAGAGGAAGGGGGAGGGAGAGAGATAGAAACATCAATGATGAGAGAGAATCATTGATCAGCTGCCTCCTGCACGCCCCCCACTGGGGATTGAGCTGGCAACCTGGGCACGTGCCCTGACCAGGAATCGAACCCTGACCATAGGTTAATGCTCAATCACTGAGCCACCATGCCTGGGTGACAATGTGAATTTTTTTTTGACAATGTGAATTTTTAATGCAATTTCTCAAAAAGGATTTTTGGAATATAAGACAGACACACAGGAAAAAAAAATCAATAGTAATGCATCATTTACCTTTTATGTTAATTTAATCATGTTTCTGAAGTCTGGGTGGTAAGGAAAGGGCCACTAAAACATTCTAAAGGCCAAATCCTGTTTGGAGATTATAGGTACTTTAAAATTTTGACATTTTTATTAGCAATATGATTTTAAATGCTGATTAATTTTTATATTAAAAATACTAGTAGAAAAGCAACTAGAATTGCCCAAAACAGAAGGCAAAAGAAGAAAAATCAAGCCGGTAAAAGTCAATTAAAGAAAAAGCAAAAAGTACAAAAGTGAAAGAAACGGAAAGTGTAACACAAAATGTCAAAAATAAGACCAGTTATTAACAGTTGTAAATTCTTTTATTGTTTATTTTAAATATATTTTATTGATTTCAGAGAGGAACAAAGAGGGAGAGAGAGATAGAAACATCAATGATGAGAGAGAATCATTATCAGCTGGGGCCTCCTGCACGCCCCCTACTGGGGATCGAGGCTGCAACCCTGGCATGTGCCCTGACCGGGAATGGAGCCGTGACCTCCTGGTTCGTAGGTCGACACTCTCGACCACTGAGCCACACAGGCTGGGCGACAGCTATAAAATTTTAATGATTAAATTCTAGTAAAAGTCAAAAGAGTCTCAGGTTAAGTGAAAAAGGAAACTCTAGCTCTGTTCTTAGTTCAGTTATCTCCTGCTGAGGGACAAACCACCCCAAAACTGAGGAGGGGCGTGGCGGGGTCACTCACTCTGCCGCATTCTGCAGGGGGCTGGGCCAGGCACACGGTCCAAGGCGACGTCACTCACGTGGGTGAACCTCATGGCTTCCCCACCAAGGCTGTTGTCTCATTTAATAGGACAGCCTGAACGTCTGCATGTGAGGCGGCTGGTGGAAGTTACCTGGCCCCTTATGAAAAGGCTAAAGCTGTCAGTTCCTCTGCTTCCTATTGGTCAAAGCAAGATCCACAGTCATCTATAATAATAAAAAAAGGGTAATATGCTAATTAGACCGAATGTCCTTCCGGGTGTCATTCTGGACGTCCTTCCGGAAAAAGCTGGGTTGGAGCGAAGCCCGGGTCCCAGGTGCCTGGTGGTGGAGGCCAGAGGGAAGCAGCCTGGGTCCCGGGTGCCTGGTGGCAGCAGCCAGAACAAAACCTGGGTCCTGGCTTCCAGAAGGAAGCTGGTGCCGGCAGCCAGGGGAAGGCAGGCCCACTCTTGCACGAATTTTCGTGCATCGGGCCTCTAGTCCATTCAATAAGAGAGGAAATAGACCCCACCTCCCAGTGGGCGGGGCCACCTGTGCTTGGAAGGAAGGAATTTATGGCCATCCCTTTGGAGACTGTCTCCCTCCATGTGCTTTGCAAGAGATCCACCTAACGTTACATAATTATGAAATATTTAAAGCAGGTAAATGTATTTCAGAGGAAATTCAAATAGCATTAAGAGAGTGAGGTAATCATATTTTTAAGGGCATAATTCAAGGGGGAAAGCATTAAATGGAACTGCGGGATATTTTTTGACTGATGAAATGTCTATTCATCAAGAAAATGTTCTGATACTCACTTATTGAACACTCACACAGATAATTCTATTTAATCTCACAACAGTTCTGTGAGGTAAGTGCTATTCTTTGTCCCATTTCACAGACGAAGAGCCTGAGGCTTAAAGAGATTGAGTAAACCCCACTTCTACACATTCTATAAGGGAAAGAGCCAAGATTTGAACTCAGGTGACCGAATACCAGTGTTCCTGCTCTTGATCACTGAGGAATTGATTAATTATGAATCTGAATCAGACATGTGGATAAGTACACCATAAATAATAGAGCAAATACTGAATTATGAGACTTTCACAAAACCACAAGCAGATTAGGAGATTTAAAAACATCTGTCTCAGAATTTAACAGATCAACTATTTTAAAAGCCATATAGACAACCTAATAAAATTAACAAGATTGTGTTAATATATCCAAATAGCATTTCTACGGGGAATACCCTTTTTTCAAATGCTCACAGAACATAAAGACAAATTGATTAAGTAATGAGTCTCAAAGTAAACCTCAATAAATCCCAAACAGTAGAAACTACAATTTCTACAAATCAATAATTAAAAGACAAATGACCACTTAGAAAACTGGGAAAGGATATAGGAAGGGGTCATGTACAAATGAGGACATATAAATGGCCCACAATATATAAAAAGATGTCCAAGCCTTACTAGGAAACATGGAACTGGAAATCAGATCAACAAGGTACTATTTTATTTTATTTTTGCACAACAGGTTGGGACCATTGAAAATTTGTATCGGTTGTTGATAAGAGGACAGGGAAGGATTTTGTATAGTGCTGGTGGAATATAAACTGACATGGCCATTTTAAAGGACCTTTTGGAAGTGTCAATTAATAATTTAAACATATGTGACTATGTGACACAACGACTCAATTTGCAAAATCTACGCTGGATTCTGGTGTTGGTCACGGCAGCCCATCCCTCGCTGATTGCAACAAAACACAAAAGGCAACTGTCTACGGACTGGAAAGAGCAAGTGGATTGCTAAAAGGGCCAAAACTTGAAGACTCTTATGGGGTAAGTTTTCAGGGCTTTGTTTCTCTTTTATCATCCAGCTTTCAGGCGAGGGTGGCCCCAGTTCAAAACCGAAGAGCAATGCAGGTAGCAAACCCTCCAAAGGAAACCCATTTTCCTGGACAGAGAATTGGAAAAAGAGGCCTCCGTGAGTCAGAGTGCGGCGTATCTCCTTCTCCCTTTTCTCTCTTTCGATCTTTTCTGAGAACAGAAAAACAATAACTAATGAAATCAAAAGCGGGCTCTTTGGAAAGGTAAATACTGTTAGAGTCCACGAGAGATCCAAAGCCATACTCACTTTCTGACCTCAAATGCTTTTATTAGTCAAGAAAGGATACAAGTCAATGAGTCAAAGCATCAAACTCAAAGGCTTAGAAGAAGAAAAATAAAGGCAGGAGGAGGAAAGAATTAGTAGACACAAAAGTAGCCAATTGCCTACATTGGAATCTCAGTTTCACCACTTGTTAGCTGTGTGTCCTTAGGCAAGTCACTTGCTAACTTTGTGATTCGGTTTCTCCATCTGTAAAATGAGAATATAGTCCATGACTCACAAGGTTGTTATGAAGATTAAATGAGCCAATATAACTTGGACCAGTACTCAGCACAGAGTAAACACTATATAAATGTGTGCTGTTGTATTTCTTCTGCTACTGTTACTATTAAATGTCTGACAAGTCTTATGAAGAAAACAAAAGAAATAAAGCACAGAAATGCATGGAATTTTTTAAACAGAGAAATACAGAGTAGAATTTTTAAATTATAAGTGAATTCTATGTATCTCTTTATGCTAAAAAAAAATCCACTTTTCTAGGTAAATATGGTACTGATTTCAGGAAAATATGTCTGGCTCAAATGGAAGAAACCAGAAAAGCTAATACTGTAGCAAATAAGTTTAAGGCAACTGTCAAAGGCCTTAGGTCCAGATGGTTTTACAGATGAATTAGTAAGCATTTTAGGAATAGCTACTCCCTACATTCTTTCCAAAAATTTCAAAGCACTGAAATGCACTAAAATACATGGAAAAGTTCCAGTTCGTTTTATGAGTTTGTATAATGCTGATACCAAAAGCACATAAAGCACAAAAATAAAAACGTTGTTGAAAAATCTCACCTAAATATATCAGGCAATAAAAATATAGCAGCAAATAAAAAATCTAAATAATATATTGATAAATTTAAAAATCAAGTAAAAAGAGTCATACATCATTGCCAGGTTTGTTCTTGGAAGGCAAGGTTCGTTTAACTCAGGAGTGTGGGTTTTGGAGGCAAACTTCCAGGTTTTGAAGCTGGCTTCACCACTTACTAGAAAGTGGCTGAGTGACCCCGGTAAGTGGTGGAATGTCTCTGTGGTTGTCTTCCAGTTTGTAAATGTAAATAATAATAATAATGATAATAATGCCTACTTCAAAGGGATGCAAGGATTAAATTAAAACAATTCATTTGAAGAACTTAGCCAAGTGTTGGGTACACACTAGGCACTCAACCATGGCCAGATAGAGTATTAACTTTCATATGCTTTCTCAAAACCCCCGGATAATGCAACTGGCATGCGCTCTCCACTCAGCTCAAGTTTTTGAATAAGGTCAACTGAATGCTTTCATTTCCGAATGGGAAGAGCGGAGAGGAAAGCAGGGCAGGACCCTCACGGAGCATGGGGCAGAGGTGTGTCTCTGTGTTCCCGGGGTTCTTCCAGCCCAATCTCCCTGGATTGGTTTGAGATAATTATTTTTTTCATTTCTAAATATATTTTTTACTGTTGATAGTATTACAGGTATCTCCCGTTTTCCCACCTTTCCTCCCCTCCTCCCAGCCCCTACTCACCCCCCACCTCAGGACATAACTAGTAATTAGTATCACATAACCTAGACCCGTGGTCGGCAAACCGCGGCTCACGAGCCACATGCGGCTCTTTGGCCCCTTGAGTGTGGCTCTTCCACAAAATACCACGTGCGGGCGCGCACGTACAGTGCGATTGAAACTTCGTGGCCCATGCGCAGAAGTCGGTTTTCGAAAAGGAGAGAGACGAAACAAGTATACAAGACAAGTGTGGATGGGAGAGTTGGAAGGGGTCGACCTCAGCGAACGTACCTCAATCAGATTGCGGACGTTTTTAGCAAAGGCCAGCTTAGGAGCACCCTAATTAAGTTAATAACAATGTACCTACCTATATAGTGTAAGTTTAAAAAATTTGGCTCTCAAAAGAAATTTCAATCGTTGTACTGTTGATATTTGGCTCTGTTGACTAATGAGTTTGCTGACCACTGACCTAGGGATTCCCAGAATGTCTGCTTCTATCCTAAAAGTCTTAGCCAGCCGCAGAACTCAGAATGGTCCCCGTGGATATAAGTCATAGCAGCAAACAACCACCAGGAGGCAGCAAACTGCAGCCAAAACAGGGGCACCTTGGATGATCAAGTCACTCCCCCTCCAAAACCTCCCACAAGACCACAAAGCTCTGCACTGTCTGACCACAGCCCACCTCACCAGCCCATCCCCAGCTGCTTCTTTCCTTGTCCTCTGGACTCCTGACCCCTGGGCCTCCCTCCACCTGCTGTCCTGCCTCAGCATCTGGGCACATCATGCTCCCTCTTCCCCAGCTGCTCTGCCAGGGCCATGGCATTGCACTAACCAGGAATGCAATGACTTCTATGGTAGTGTCGCCCCCCAAAGTTGTGCAGCAGGAGCAGCTCTTTCCACCCTTCCTTCTTCCAGTTAATGTTTACTCACCTTTTAGAGCTCAGCTCAACATTAATTCACCAGGGAAGTCCCGCTGCTCGGACCAGGCCAGCTGCCTGCTTTCATTGTTGCCAATTCTACATGGCACTCACCACAATGCTGAACACGTCGCTTATTGTATAACAATTTTAAGGCAGCTTTATTAGAGTGTAATATGTAAATAGTAAACTCATGCCCCCTAGAGCCAACCCCCTCCCTGGCCCAAGCCCAGGGCCCGCTGGTGTGTCTGCAACTGCAGGTTTGCCTTTCACAGAATGTCTTGTCAATGGACTCTGCAGGGTTCGGCCTCCCAGTCTGGTTTCTTCCACTTCATGGTTGTAAGATCATCTGACCCGTGTCTTCGCTGCCAGAATGTGAAGCTGTGCACAGCGAGGAACCACGTCTGACTCGGTAACTACCGTATCGCCGTAGCCTGCCGTGGTGTTTCCCAACCTTCCTTTTCATTACTGCTCCTCCAAGGAGAACATTTTAATTTAATTTCAGTTCTTCCCGTTGAGAGAAATGAACTACTAAGGACTAAGGTGTTGTTGTGTAGGGTTGAGCTTTGGAGGGCCACAATACACAGATAGCTAAATGGTTTTGCACCCTCCAAGAGTGAATTTTCACCCCTGCAGGTTGGTACCACCCCTACAGCAGGCATGGACTAGCACATAGTAGGCGCTCAGCAAATGCCTGCGAATTAATGAAAGAATACTCACAGCCATTGCCACATGGCGGCGCTCCCCAAGGGAGCCATCTCTCCTCATTGGAGGGCTCTGCTGGGTTTCAGGCGGGCTGGGAGGGACTGTCCACTCAGATGTGGACACTCCCATCTTCTCCTGAAAAACACACCCGTAACTGCAAAGCGCCGTGCTGGTGGCTTCCGGAGCGAGGCCCAGCATCCATGTACTCGGGACAGAATCGGATTTGTGTTTTGAAAGTCACTCTGGCTCCAGAGAGGAGCAGGATTAGAGGGAACGAGTTGGGTGCTGGGATGGGCGATTAGGAGGAGAAACTAGCTTGGCATAAAGGCGATGAGCTCAGTTTGGCTTCTTTGAGTTTGAGGGATCCAGAAGGTCAGATATCAAAGGTTAATAGTGTTTGCAGGTCTGAAGCTCAGAAGAGAGACTTGGGTTCCAGAAGGAATGGGCTGCAATAGCAGTTAAGGAAGTGGGGAGGACATTCGCTGCAGATGGCACGTTGTAAGGAACCCCAGTTCCCTGCATCCCACTCTCCCGCTCACCTCTGATGTCAGCTGCAGCTGACGGACAGTTCCCTACAAGCTCAGCCTCCCCTCCCGCTCACAGCGCCCCACCTCAGGAGCGTCATGTCTTTTCCTTTCTCCAGCGCCATGGCTTTGCCAGCCTGTGCTCAGCCTGGAAGTGCAGGGAGCCAGTGCGCCCGTGGACATCCTCCCCCAGTGGAGACAGGAGCCGAGGGATCAGTGCTCTGCCCCCATCCTCGGGGAGATGAGGAGGGGTGCTCTGTACCCTGCACCGAGGCCCCGAGGAGTCGGCCCTGCTGCGGACAGCTGCAGTCTCAGCAAAGCCTCCCGACATGGCCTTTCCCTCACCTCCCAGCCCCATCGCACCTGCTTCCTGGGGTCACGTCCCAAGGAAGCCACTTGTCTCAGACTGTGCTGCTGGCGGCTGAGGGACCCCCTGGCCTCCAGGCCCTTTGCATACCTGCAGGGCCGATGTGCTGCTGGCCTGGGCAGCCAGTCCTCTGGTGGGGCCAGCTCTTTGTGGGGAAGGTGAGCAGCCGGAAAAACACTCTAAGCTGACTGAGGTGTCTCTGCTCCCCCCTGGAATCCTGATCCTGAGCCCTCTGCACAAAGCCGGGTCTTTCCAGTCTCCTGAAGGTGTGCAGTCTGGCTTCCCTGACAGGAGAGGGTGGAGGGTGGAAGGCAGCCTTCCATCCAGGTGATGTTCTCCCGCCTTCTTCCCTCCTCTGCACTGGCCCCCACGCCAGTGAGCAGGCCTCACTCAAAGCCAGAAGGGCCCTCCATCCACCAAAGGCTGAATGTCCTCTCCCTCTACCCCCACAGGCTCAAGCCACTCACCTGTCCAGGACCAACTGCAACAGCGCCACCTTCAGGCCATCGCGGAAAGATGCATCATCTGAACCCTGCAAGGTGCCCGGATTACTCTTTTCAGCTGGGAGGCAGGATGGCAGGGGCGGGCTGGGGGTGGGAAGGTTTACAATTGCAGGCTGATGCTATTGGGCAGCTCACATCACCTCTCTGAGCCCTGAGGTCAAGTGCGCTTGGCAATTGCTCCCCGGTGGCTGTGAGGATAGGGTGAGATAATCCTAGAGCAGACCCAGATGGCCCATGGCCCGTTCCCAGGCTGGGTCACACGCTTGTGTGCCTGGTGTGAAAAGTCCCCAAACAACCAACAATTCGTGGAGCTTATGAACTCACAGAGGTCCTTGGCCCCCTTTCCTTTCGCCCTTTGCATTTTTTGGAGGGGGGGGGGGGGGCTTTGGACTCAGAGACACAGAATTCAATTGCTCACCATCATCAGCTCAACTCACAACATTAGGGCCACACCTTGTGGGGAGCTGATATAGGGTTAAGCCTCGGACTGACCTGTGGGCAAAGTCACAAACAATTCCCAGCTTAGAGAGCACAGTCCTCTTAGCATAATTAGGCTTGACCTTGTAACACTCCCTAGATCTTATCTGGGAAGCTAATGGGCTGAGGAAGTGCAGGAAGTATAACCATGGTCAAAACAAGTGAAACTCACAAGAACAGTGTAACTTTGGAAACCACTACCTTGTTTACCTCTCACTATAAAATAAAGGCTCAGCTTGCCTTGGGATCTCTCTCTCTGAGGCCTCAGCCAGGCACAGGGGAGATCCACGGAGACTAAGGGAAGCTAAAGAGTTCTGAACGCTGTCTCCGTGTAAAACATTCTTCGCCGACTCCGTCCACACCTTTGGGAACCCCTGGACCCGCTGGGGCTGGCCCCCAGCAACACCTGACGCCTCTTGCGTAGTTGTTTGCTTTGTTATCGTCGCTCTCGTCCCCCTTCTGGACCCCCCGCCCTCCTCCCTTCTCCCCACAGGCAAACATCCTTAATGTTGTCAATGTGCGAATGTGCGTGTGTAGCCATGAAAATATATATTGCAGCATATTCAGTAGTATTTGCCAGACATCTTGTTTGGCGTTCCATTTTTACGACCTGCCTGTGTTAGCACACATCATTCTAATTCATCCCATCGCATCGCTGCGTGGTGCTCATCATTTGCATATGCCCCTGCGGTCTCTCACTCCTCTGTGAGTGGGCATCTTGCTTGTTTCCACCCCTTGGGTATTGCCAGTAACGGCTTCGGGGAATATCCTTGGGCACGTTTCCTTGTCTCCCTCGGCGAGAGAGGCTCTGGATTGTGTGCCCAGAAGTGGGATTGCTGGAGTGTGGGGTCCATGCTCCCCACCATGGCCCACCCCCACTTCACACTCCCACTAGGACAAGGGTTCCCGGGTCCCCACATCTTCACCACCATGTGCCCACCTGATGGTTCAAAGTGGAGCTCATTGTCGCCTCCCTCTCCCTTTCTCCCCGAGCTGTCCTGCCTGGGCATGCTGCAGGCCTCCTATGTACCAGGGACTTCATTACTTCAAGACAAGTGCTGGGGTCCAACCCCAGCGGGTCCAGGGGTCCCCAAAGGTGTGGACGGAGTCGGCAAAGAAGGAATGACATGGAGGCAGCGTTCAGTTGATCAGCAGCCTAGCCAGGATCTCTAGCCAGGATCTCCAGCCAAGTTCTGGTCTGGATCTCCAGAGAGGTTCTGCTTCAGATCTCCAGCCAGGTTCTGTGTCCATGTTCTCTTGTTAGGTTCTCCAGCCAGGTTCAGTCACCAGGTTCTAGTCAGGTTCTCTTGCCCATTTCTGTAGTCAGGTTCAGTCCAGGATCTTTTGCCATGTTCTCTCCAGCGAAGTTCTTCTGTCTCTAGTTCTGTGTAGGTTCTGTCTTCTTAGTTCTGTGTTCTAAGCTCTGTATTCTAAGTTCTGAGTTCTAAGTTCTGTGTGTAGGTTCTGTCTCTAGATTCTGAGGCCAGTTTCTGTCCAGGATCTTTTGCCATGTTCTCTCCAGCGAAGTTCTTCTGTCTCTAGAGAACGTTCTGTGTAGGTTCTGTGCCTAGGTTCTGTCTCTCTTGGTTCCGTATTCTAAGTTCTGTGTTCTGAGTTCTGTGTTCTAAGTTCTGTGTTCTAACTTCTGTGTTCTAAGTTCTGAGTTCTAAGTTCTGTGTTCTAAGTTCTGAGTCTTGCTGTCTTGTTGCATCTGTATTTATACCAGTTGATTCAATCCTATCAATCTCTATTCCAAAGGTTAGGGCGTTTCTTATCTCCATTCCAGGGAGTAAAGATTATGTAGCTTAAGCATGACTGTTCGTAGTTAAAGTGATTAATTACCCGCCTGGCACTTAGTTAAGAGGTTTTATTCCCTCCCTAACTTCAGGGGAAAATCCCTACCTGGGGAAACAACCTTTCTCAGAGACCTTGGTTAAAACACATAGTGCCAAGAAGGTGAGCAAACATATTAAGAACAGTATGCCATATATGCCAGGTCCCTTGAAACAGCAAGCATGGACCGGCTCCCGGCAGACAAGTGGCTCCAACGGCTAGGTGACCCCGCACCTCGTCACTGGCTATCACTGTGCACAAAGCGCCACCTTAGACACAGCCAGCTGGACAAGGAATGGTGCGTGAGCCTATACCAGTGGTTCTCAACCTTCCGGCCCTTTAAATACAGTTCCTCAGGGTGTGACCCAACCATAAAATTATTTTCATTGCTTCTTCATAACTGTCATGTTGCTACTGTGATGAATCATCATGTAAATATCTGATATGCAGGATGGTCTTAGGCGACCCCTGTGAAAGGGTTGTTCGACCGCCAAAGGGGTTGCGACCCACAGGTTGAGAACCGCTGCTATAGACATACCAAGGTGCATGGACCATCCCAAGATGGCCCTAGGAAGCCCCTCCATCCTGAGTTGCCAAATCAACCCATCGAATGCACACCACCTCTCTAGGGCAGCGGTTCTCAACCTGTGGGTCACGACCCCTTTGGGGGTCAAACGACCCTTTCACAGGGGTTGCCTAAGTCCATCGGAAAACACATATATGATTACATATTGTTTTTGTGATTAATCACTATGCTTTAATTATGTTCAATTTGTAACAATGAAATTGGGGGTCACCACAACATGAAGAACTGTATTAAAGGGTCGCGGCATTAGAAAGGTTGAGAACCACTGCTCTAGGGAGTAGAAATGTGTGGCCAGCACCGCAGTGGGGGTGATTCTGTCGGGGCTGCTGTCCTGATCCCCGCTAGCACTTTTGTTGGTTGTCTCTGAGGCATGAGGGGCCACTGTGGTGTAGGACAAACTAGGGTGTGGGACTGGGTGGCAGTGTCTCCTTCAAGCTCACATCCCCCCAAACCTCTGAAGTGCTTGTGCATAGAGGTTTCCAGACTCACAGGTTTTGAAGTCAGAATGTCCTGGGCTCACGTCCCCTCTTAGTGCCTGACAGGACTGCTGTCAATGACAAAGACGAATTACATGGGACTGCTTAGCAGGGTTCTAGGCACAGGCTAACCCCCCAAAATGGCCGTCTATTAACAACAATTGTCCATAACGTAGGAAATACATTCTTTAGTTTACAAAGTAAAAAACGTGACTCTCCAAGAGGCTGGGCCACTGGCAGGAAAGCAGGATCCAAACTCAGGTCTGTCTGTTTCCATCTTCCCGGGCTGCCTGACCTCAAGGACCCCGGCCTCTGCCAGAACTGAGAGTCCTCCCCACGGGGGGCAACAGGCCCCTGGCCGCCTTGGCAGGAGTCCCTCAGGGAGTGGGAGGCCCAGGGCCGGCCGAGCCCAGGAGGGGCTGTCGGAGGCACCCAGGTGCTGGGGAAGGGGGCAGCCTGGCCCTTCTCCGAGCACATTCAGAACCAACCCAAGGGAACCCCCGATGGTGTCAGTGCCAGCAGGCCTGGGGCACAAGCATCGGAGACATTAAATATTCAACGTGTCGGCTGGCTTCCAAGCTTGGTAATTAAAACTCTTATTTCATATTTTACACAGGATGGACAGGGAGGGCATGGGCTGCTCTCAGAGGTTCCCTGGCTTCCTTGTTCACAGAGGAAGTGGCTCTCCTGAGGACTATTTCCCTCCCACGTGGGACCCACGCTGCCCTATTTATGAAGTGATTTCCTGGGAGGGCAGGGAGTGGAGGTCGGGAGGTGTCCAGGGTGTAGGGTCATTCAGAGCTCCCAGCGCGGTCTCAGACTTTCTTTCTTCTTCTCCAGAACGGGTCTGTGTTCCCAGGAGCCTGCAGCGGGCTGGGCCTGGGGCCACTCACCCCTGATGCACAGGCAGCCTGGGAACAGCTGGCCCTGGAAATGGGAAGAGGGGGGGCCCCCCCCAAGGGGGGGGGGGGGGGGGGGCCTTCCCTTAGCTTCTATCGCCATCTGCTGGCCATATGTTGAACTGCAGAGCCCAGCAAAGGCCAACTTTGAGCTCTGGGCTTGGAGAGAGAGGAGATCAAGGAAAATCAGGCCTAGTGCTTTAGGAAACATTTTAAAAACACAATTTAAGTTGTGAATGGTTCTCTCTGTTATTCCCCAGGGTCAAGAAATAAATAAGAGTCGGACGTGAGCCTCTGGGGACCCAACCCGGCATGATAACCAGGGTGTGCTCAGTCACCGTGGTGGCCTGCCCCTTGAGTATTAAGTATGTGCTGAGCACTGGACGACATGATTTAATGAGCTACCTCATTGTGGGGGCTGTTATCAGGCTGCACGTCCATTTTACAGATGAAAACACTCAGGCTCAGAAAGACCCCCAAAGTCCCAAGACACGCTTAAGAACGACAGGTATCAGGTGTCAGGACTTACTGCAAAGCTGCAGTGTTAAGACGGCGTGGTCTCAGCCCAGGGAGAGACACAGAGACCAGTGGAGAAGGAGAGCAGGAGGGTCGCTCCTCTGCTGCTGCCGCAATCCTCCCCACTCAGGCCCCTGGGAGCAGGTGAGTCCTACATCTCTGGCTGCAGCTCCATCTGCTACTCGACCCCAAAATCTCATACCTACTTGCCTCCCAGACAAGGCCATCTGGATATCCCACAAGCACCTCAAAGTCGGCACATCTTGAACTGAACCCAGTGTCCTTACCCCATGTTCCCCCCCAGTGGGTGGCACTCTCGCCCGTCCGTCCAGTTGAACCAGTCACCAGTGCCAAAACCCCAGGAGTCACCCAGATTCCTCCCGCTCCCTCACTCCCACATTCGGGACTCACCACGTCCTGTTCATGCTTCCTCCTAACTAGCCCTCCCATGCCCCCCCCCCCCCCAATCTCCATGGCCACCCCGGGAAGCATCTCTCGCGTGGACAGGGGCAGTGGCCTTCTCAGAGGTTTCTCCCCTTTCAGTCTTAAAACACAAAGTAGGTGTGTCACTCCTCTGTCTAAAGCCCTCCAGTTATTGGCAGATGGACAGACACATAGTTCAATGGAACAGAATTGAGAGCCCGGGAAAGAACTTATATATTTATGGTCGATTAATTTTCAGCGAAGGTGCTAAGACAATTCACGGGGAGTGGGGGGTAGTTTCGTCTTTTCAACGAATGGTGCTGGGACAACCGGATATCCACACCCTTACCTCACGCCGTATACAAAAACTAACTCAAAATTGATCTAAAAACAAAAAGGATGAGAATAACACCTTTTTAAAGGGTTGGCAGGAGAATTCATTGGGCTAATGTTTGCAAAGTGCTTAGCAGTATCCAAGTGTTTGTAGATAGATGGGAAGGTAGATGGAGGGAATAAGAGAACGACGAATTGTTTTGCTTCTCTCTCGAAGCCAGAGCGAAATCAGCCCCTGTAGAGAAGCAGCCGCTGGGGTTCCCCATCGGAGAGGCTGGAAGGCAGAGCAGCACTTTTACTCTGAAAATGGATCGGTTTAGGAGCAGCAAGACAGATGCCCCCGCTGGTAAGAATATCTAGACCAGAGGGTATTGCACTAGCGTTCTGTCAGTTAAGGAATTATAGCTCTTAGGATACCAGCTTCTGCACAATAAAATGATTTTTAAAACAACACTTTAAAAGGCCGATTAAAGCATAATGCTTTGTTTAGTTACTGCCACAGAATGTTTTGTTTGTGAATTACAGCCCCGCGGATTTAATTTACTTTCTGCTGACACCCGTATTAGACGTGATGGGCCAGGGAGGCACCGCAAGGCTGCAGGCTCCCGCGTGGGGACATGAGCTGGGGGCTCCGCCGCTGAGCCTCTTTATGGAAGAGGTGGTCTGGCCAGGCTTCCTCCCCGCCCCCAGGCCCCCAGGGTCTCCCCTGAGGGATTCAGGGCTTGGCAGGACACTGTGTGCTGAGAGCAGACACTGAAAACTGGTCTCCAAGGACCACGTGCAGCCAACTGATGGCGAACCTTGCTCACGCCTCAATTTCTAACACTAAGGCCAACATTTAAAAATCGGGAGGTCTCACTTAAACATCTGGATGTTTTGCTACTTTTGAAAACTGGGAAGGGCTAGCAGCACTGGGCTGGTGTTGTCCTGGCTAAAAGGAAGGCTGGAGCGAGAGGTCGCGTGCTTTCCGGTTTGTCACAGTCCTTACCACTCCCTCCTGGCCCCCTGGCAGTCAGTCAGGAGTGGGAAACTCACTCAGGTCCTGCCTGTGGGTGCATGCGAGCTGTGGTGTTTCCCCATCCCGTGTCTGTCATTCAGCGGACCAGCAGGAAACACACAGCACACGCAGAGCCGGCGCTGGGAGGAGAGTTTAGTGATGGGGTTATTTATGGAGGTTTGGGCAGCTTTGGGAAAAGCAGCAGGGAGTGCCCCGGGCCTCCAGTGTACAACACCAGGAGCTGTTAGCATCTTGGGTCTGACGTGATGCAAGGGGTGGCCCTGGAGGGGCAGCGCTACTGACGGAGCTGAGGTTGGGGCCAGGGCTACAGAACCTTCCAAGGGCCCTCTCCCCCCGCTCCCTCCAGGCTCCTCAGATGCACCCCATGGGCCACACCAACTGGAAGCCCAGGACGAAGGAGTCCATGTGGGTGAGCCTCCAGAACACAGGGTTGGGGGCGGGGGAAGCAGAGAGAGAATCGGGGGAAGGGCCGCATGGGAGAGAGCCAGCATGCCCAGGGGCCATCCAAGTGGCACAACAAAAAAATACACGCAGAGCACCAAATGTTCAAGAAAAGAAATATAAGAGTGTGTATGTATTCGTGTGGAAGTTAAGAATACGTATTCTTACGCATTTAATCTGCCATTGCCTGGCCCGCTACCCTCACTGGCATCACTTTCTTGGTCCCTGTAGCCACCTGACTTTGCATCAGCGACACTGGGAAAGTTAGCCCCTTCCCCGCTCACCCCTCCCACCCAGCCCACTCTCTTCTTTATTTCTATTTGGGGAAGGCGATTCCCATCCATTCCACAAAGAGGAAACAGCATCAGAAATCAGACCCTTCCATCCTTCTTGCCACTCCCCTCATCTGTGTGGGAAGGTGGGGGACAGGTCACAGCTTGGACACTGCCCTCAAGAACAGCGCATTCCTTGTGTCTGTTCTGCTGCTGTAGGGTAGCTCAGCAAGGCAGAGCACCCCTGCCCTGAGGGAGGAGGGAGGGCTGCCTGGTTGAATGGCTCCCCCATGGTGGGGGGAGAAACTCAGGGAGGGAGAAGTCAGAAGCCTCACTTCAGCCCCAGGTTCAAGCTGCATCCTCCAATTCAGATTTGCCATTAGTATTACTGAAGCGATTGTCCCCATTTGATCTCAATTCCTTATGCCCTATGTTGTGTGACTTATTTTTGGGCTGCCCAGCATAGACTCTCATCCTGTGGGTCTCTGAAGGAATTCCCCACTTTATGAGCCTCAGAGGGAGACAGACCCCTGTAGAAGCCCAAAAGGCCAGCTAGCCACTTTCCCAGCCTCCCTTGCAGCTAGGGAGCAGGCACAGGACCGGGCGAAGGCAGCCAGAGGACTTTGAATCAGTCACTAGAGGCTCAGGGAGGCAGTTGCAGAAAGATTGGCTTCTGAACCAGCAGGGGCAGCAACAGTGCAGACTGGGTGACAATGGTGGTGACATCAGCAGTGACAATGGTGGTGGCCGTGGTGGCGGCAGCAGCATCCTGGCCACTCCAGTTCTGTGACCCAATTGTGGGTATGGTTGCATAGTCACCAAGCCTGATTTTCCAGCCCTCCCTCCCAGGCACAATATGAGCCACCAAGATCCTTTATTTAAATTTATTTTCTATCTTATTTTCTTTTTCCATCACCATTTATCCCCTCTATGCCCTCTTCCACCTCCACCCACCCCTGCCACAATAACCACTCTGTTGTCCATGTCCATGAGTTCCTTCTCCTTCTCCTTCTCCTTCTCCTCCTCCTCCTCCTCCTCCTCCTCCTCCTCCTCCTTCTCCTTCTCCTTCTCCTTCTTCTCCTGGACCACACACACCCCAAGAGGAAAAAGATGGTTAATGGTGATCCAATGGGCTCCCCCAGCAACTGCTGCACAGACTGTCGATTTAGACTGTCTTGATTGTAAAAAAAGCAAAACAAAACAAAAGCAAAGCCTGGAACTGACAAACAATTAAGGGAACCTGCTGGTCTACAGGCAGACTCTTGCCAAGAAACATTTTTCTCTGGCTCTTTTTCATATCTTCCTCGCTGTCAAGCTCACTTTCAGCCCCTCATATGGGCCTCTGCAACCACAGGCCCTCCTCTCATAGCAATAAAATGACTACAAAAGTTCTCGCCTCCCGTCCTCCCACGCCATCCCACAAAAGAGGGTCTCTTCTGTTAGCTCCCTCACAAGTCCTGGGGTGTCCAGATGGGGTCACATGCCTGTCCCCACACACACCATGGTGGCAGGGAAATGGGACAAGCTGAACTCCTTAAGCAAATCAAAGCCCATCTCTGGAGCTGAATCTTCTCAAATCACAGGGTGAAAATGGGGGTCCCCCCAAAAATCAACTTACTGTTGGTGGGGAGAAGGCCATGGGTGCTGGGAGCCTTTGGGGGACTCAAATATCTGGGGCTGCGCTCAGCTCCACCCCTACCCACAGTCCCTTTCCCCTTTCATGTCTTAGTGGCCAGCTCTGTGCCCTGTGGAGGGTGGAGTGCATTTCGGAGCCCTCTCACTCCAGCGATTCTCCAGGTCTGTGGGTCTCAGTAGCATTACCTCAAGTCAGTGGACAGAACTGTGTCTGCCTACACTTCACGTGTTGAACCCTAACATCCAGCACCTCCGAATGTGACCGCCTCTGGAGATAGAAACTTAATGAGGTGGTAAGTTAACATCAGGCCACTAGAGTGAGACCTAATCCAATCTGACTGGTGTCCTCATAAGAAGAGGACATTAGGACATACAGAGAGACACAAGGGGCACATGCGTGCACAGAGAAAAGGCCACATGAGGACACAGTCAGAAGGCGGCCGTGGGTAAAGCCAAGGAGAGAGGCCTCAGGGAAAACCAAACCTTGAACTTGGGCTTCCAGCATCCAGAACTGTGAGGAAATAACTTCTATTGCTGAAGTCAACCAGTCTGTGGTACTTCGTTACGGCCGCCAGAGCTGACTAATCCAGCGGCCATGAAGTTGGAGCTTCTGTGAACAAGGAGGGTCGGTCCAGCCAGGCTCCTGTCCCCGTCCCCACTGCCACTTGCCAGTGACATGACCCCAGGCCCAGCAGCATAGCTGGGGGAACACATTCTCCAAGAGTGGTTGCTCTATCCAGTTTCTGGCGGCCACTTGCAGACATGGTGATTGCCGAGAGCACACCAAAACATCCAACAGAGCGAGGGGAGAGTTAGGGCCAGTCTGTCCAGTACACTCGTCAAAGAAAGCCACATGACCACACCTAACTTAAAAATCTCACCCTAGCTGGTTGCTCAGTGGTTAGAGTGTTGGCTTTCCAGACACAGGTTCAATTCCCCGTTAAGGGCACATACCTCAGTTGCAGGTTGCCCAACCCCGGTAGGGGCGTGTGGGGGAAGCAACTAATCGAAGTGGCTCTCTCTTATGTCGATGTTTCTCTCTCTCTCCCCCTCCTCCCTCCCTTCCACTCGCTCTAGAAATCAATGGAAAAAATATCCTTGGGCAAGGATTTAAAATAAATAAATAAATCTCAGTGGTTTACAACAATAAGGGCTCATTTTTCACTCATCCTTTGTGGATCATCTGTCGCACTACCCATTCTTCGTTCTATGGTATCTTCACTCAAGGATCCAGGCAGAAAGCGTATCTCCTTCGGGAACATGGTCTTGTGGCCGAGAAAGAGCAATGGTTCTTGATGCTAACTCTCCGCTCAGAACCGCACACATAACTGCCATTCACATTTCAGTGAGGAAGCATGAGTCCACGGGCTGGGAAGTGGAGGCCTCCTCCAGGGACTGGCAGCAGATTATTGAGAACAATGGCACAATTCACCATATTGTTTCTAGCAATGCCTTTTGCCTCCAAGTCTGTTTCTCCGATGTTAATGTAGCTAACAGACCCAGCAGAATCTCTTTTACCATCCTTTCAGTTCAATTTTTCTGTCTTTGTATTTTAAGCAGTGTATAGTTTGATTTTTAAAAAATCTGATGTTACAATTTGTCTTTTAATTAGAAAGTTTTGGGTTTTTAAAATATATATATTTCTAGAGGCCCGGTGCATGAATTCATGCACCAGTGCAGTCACTGGGCCTGGCTTGTGGGATCAGGCCAAAACCAGCTTTCTGACATCCCCCAAGGGGTCCCGGATTGCGAGAGGGTGCAGGCCAGGCTGAGGGACCCCACCGGTGCACAATGGGGCTGGGGAGGAATGTGGGAGGTTGGCCAGCCAGGGAGGAACCGCAGGAGGGCTCCAGGGCATGTCCAGCCCTTCTTGCTCAGTCCTGATCAGCCAGACCCCAGCAGCAAGCTAACCTGCCAGTCAGAGCATCTGCCCCCTGGTGGACACTGTACATCATAGTGAGCAGTTGAGAGGCCTTAGCATATCATTAGCATATTATGCTTTGATTGGTTGAATGAACGACTGGACACTTAACATATTAGGCTTTTATTATATAGGGTTGTGATTACTGATACATTTGAATTTATTTTTCCACTTCTTCCTGTGCTTTGTATTTTTTTTAGTTTTTTTAAAATTGATTTTAGAGAAGGGAGAGGGACAGAGAAATAAAAACATCAATGATGAAAGAGAATCATTGACTGGTTGCCTCCTGCATGCCCCGCACTGGGGATCGAGCATGTGCCCTGACTGGGAATCCAACCATGACTTCCTGGTTCATAGGTTGACACTCAACCACTAAGCTACACTGGCTGAGCTGTATTTTTTTTTTCTTCAGTTTTTGTGTTCTTTTGTTTCTGCTTTTATTTCCTTCCTTTTTTCCCCCTTTCCTTCTTTTTAAAAATATTATTTTTTCTTCTTCGGGTTTGGACAATAATTATTCTTTCACTGGTAAACTTCAAATATCTTAACATTCATTTTTCATTAGAAGTCTAGCGCTAATCAATATTTTTATGTGCAGTACAAAGACGTTTGATTGATTGAACTAATGGCTCCAATGCTTCACTTTCCCTGAGTGCAAACTCTTTGCCATAATCCTTCACAGCTCCCTCCTACTACAACTCTAGACTCAGCTACGTGACCTGCTTTGGCATGACATGTAAGAAGACTCTTGGGAATGTGCTTGTGCGTTTCCATTGGCTCTGTTGTGTCCCTGCCATTGCCGTGAGAACTTGTCCAGACTACCTGGCTGGTGAGTAAGAGACCCATTGAGCAAAGTCAAGGCCCACAGCCAAGGCCATTATAGATCAGCTGATCCCTGACTTGTAAGCAAACCCAGCCAACCTCAGCAGAGCTTCCTAACCCACCCAAGCAGATGCCAGATACGTGAGCAATAAACAAGTATAATTGCATGCCTCTGAGGTTTTGTGGCCACTTGTTATGCAATATATAACCGATGCATACATTATAATGTTTTAACTTCAACCATCCTCTTATACTTTATATACTATCATTCCATTATTTGGGTTTTACCTTTTAGAATCCCACCATTTATAAACCGTTCTTGGTTTTTGCCCTTGATGTTTGTTTATATTTACCCACATTTGCTATTTTATTTGCCCACCAATCCTTATTGTTCCTTGGATCTTCCTCTTGGAATCATTTTCTTTCTTTCTGAAATATATCTTCTAGAAGATCCTTCAGTTAAATTCTGTTGGTGGTAACTCTTTAGTTTTGTTGATCTGTCAAGTATTGTGTTTTCATTCTTGAAACCTTGTTTGCTAAGTATACAATTCTAGGTAGAGTTATTTTCTCTCATCGCATTAAGGCTGTTATTTCATTCTGTTGTTGTTACTGTTGCTCCCATTCTTGTCGTTGAACAGTCAGGGGTTGGTGTCACTGTCATTTCACCGTCTGCCTTTAAAATCAGCTCTTGTGCCTTGGTGTTCTGCACTGGACCTGGGCTTTCTTTTTCCTTATCCTACTTGGAATTCACTGTGTCTCCTGAGGTTCTTTCATAGATTTTGGGAAATTCTCAGCCATCGTTATTTGACAACTAGAGGCCCGATGCATGAAATTTGTGCAAGGGACTTGGCCCTCACAGCCCCAGCTTCGTCTGGAAGGTCGCCCAGACGGCCATTCTGCTGTTCAGTCTAATTAGCATTTTAGCTCTTTATTATATAGGATTGCCTTGCTCACAACTTTATTATCTCTTTCTAACATAACTGATAAGCGTATGATGACTGTCTTATCCATTTTCTTGTTTCTCTGGGGTGACTTTTGTGTTATTTTTTTTCAAATCTACCTTTTAATTTACTGATTTCTCTTCAGTTGTATCTAATTTGGTATTTAGTCCTTCCAATGAGCTATACATTTACAATTGATCTGATTCTGCTGCGCGTCTTCTCTGCTCATTTCCCCATGGGTTTTGTGGTTTTTAATTTCCTTTGGAAGCCTATCCGTGGGAATTACATGAAACCTATGCTGACAGTGAGTTCTTCCAGAGAGGACTTGTGTTTGCTTTCTTTCACCAAGTCCCATAGATACTATCTACCCAGGTCCGTTTTAGATTGAAATCTTCAGCTTGTGGGTCTTGGCCCATGCAAACGGTGTGGCCAGAATTTGGCTATGTATCTACTAGGGAAATGTTTTACCCTTTCACCCAGAGCCAAGGCAGAGAGAAAGACAACTTTCCTTGCTGCTTACCTCTGGAGGAAAATTTTGGTGTTGTTGGTTTTTTTGTTTTGTTTTGTTTTAATATATTTTTATTGATTTCAGAGAGGAAGAGAGAGGGAGAGAGAGATAAAAACATCAATGATGAGAGAGAATCAGCGATCGACTGCTTTCTGCACGCCCCCGCTGGGGATCAAGCCCACAACCTGGGCACGTGCCCTGACCAGAATCGAATCGTGACTTTCTGGTTCATAGGTCAACACTCAAGCACTGAGCCACCATGGTTGAACGGTGTTGTTGGTTTTTGTATAGCTTATCCTTCCCTTGAAGATATATTCCTTCTTGGCTCTCATCCTGCCTGGACCCAAGCAGATACCCCTACAGGTGGCAGCAGCATCATAGTTTACCTCCCTCCAGAAATGATTTTCAAAATACTTCTCAGCCATGGACCAGCCAATAGGGACAAGTTGGCCAGATGGTACCTGTGCATAACTTCTGAATATCAACTTTGTGTAACCTCCTAGGCCTGTGTTTCTGCTTTCTTCCTGGCCTCAGATGATTTTTCTGACTTTCTCACAAGTTTGTCCATGCATTTAAAAGGGTGTTTTCAATATTTCTCCTAGTAATTTTATAGTTTGTTGTTGTTATATTTGCAGGTATTTGCAGATATAATATTGCTAGAAATGTAGTCCAAGAAGTTTATGCGGATCAAAGAACAAAACATCCAGGGCTAAGCAGCTCAAACCTGGGACTATAGCTTAATGTCATATGAGACCTAGGTGCTCTCACACTTTCTGCTTTGCTGGCCTTAGCATTTGCTTGTCATGTCATAAGCACATGATAGTGACTGAACTTCCAACCTTCAGGTCTGCTTAGAGCAGCGGTTCTCAACCTGTGGGTCGTGACCCCTTTGGCGGTCGAACGACCCTTTCACAGGGGTCGCCTAAGACCATCCTGCATATCAGATATTTACATTACGATTCATAACAGTAGCAGCATTACAGTTATGAAGTAGCAACGAAAATAACTTTATGGTTGGGTCACAACATGAGGAACTGTATTTAAAGGGCCAGAAGCTTGAGAACCACTGGCTTAGAGGCAGGAAGAAAATAAAAGCGACAAAGCACTTCAGGGGTGTACTCAACTAGAAGTCCTAGTGGATTTGAGAAAAAAAAAAACAAACTTTTTCTCACTCAACGACTTCTACAATGAGTATGATGGGCCAGAAGTTGGCCACATGACTATGCCTCATCCAACTACCCAACTACTGGGCTAATGATAACGAGATTACCATGAACACTCTGGACCAACTATGTATGAGTCATTCGCTCCAGCTGGGGTGAAGGTCCACCTGCTCTGAGATCAAAGGATCTCCTCTAGTACCTAAACAAAATGAGGTTTTTTTCCTAGGGGACCCAGCATGACACCTGCCACACCAAGTGTATTGGTCCTTTCAGAGAACATTTACTCAGCATCCATTGTGTGCCAAAGGTGCTGCGGAGGCAGAAACGGTTTGGCACGATCTCTGCTGGGCAGGCTGAGATGGGTCAACGTTTATAAAGTCCCTAAAGCTGATCGACCTGCACCAGGCTGGACTGCGCAGGCGCGGGATACCTAGGGGCACTGGCCCGAGGTCTTTCCTGGAGCAGGAGCCACGCATGCGCGCACCGCTCTCTCGCCGGCGCACCCTCGGAAGCACTGTCAGTTTCAGGGGGCGGCACCGGGAAGCGTTTCCGGGGGCGGGAGGTGCAGGCTGAGGCGCTCGCGGCGGCGACAGCTTGAACCGGCCTGGTTCCGGCGGCGGAAAGTGTCCCGGGCCGGCTATGTGAGCGCCGTGCCCTTGGCAGGTACGGCGGGGTCGGGACCACGGGCGGGGAGGGGCAGGCAGGGAAGCCGGCGAGGCTTGGGGCTCACCTGCGGGCCGGTGCGCGCCGCCCGCCCCGCCAGGCCCGGCCGCCGACCCGGATGCTTCAGCCGCGCGCGGGTGGTGGGAGCCCCCGTGCGCCGGGTCCTGCGTCTGCGGTCTCCCGCCACCCCCGCGCGCGCACCGCGACGCCAGGGCCCCCGAGGGAGCGTCGCGCCCAAGGTCACCCTGCGGCGGAGGCGGCGGACGGACCTCGGCGGACCCGAGCGCTTAGAGGTCCAGCCGCCCTGTGTCCCGGCCTTCCGCGACCTCGGGTTCGAACCCAGGCCGGGAGGGAAAGGCTGCGCCCGGACGTCGCGGATACCTGCTTGTTTACCGCCGTGTCACCTCTGTGGCCGGCGGTGTCACCTGCTGTCACCTGCCCATTCTGCCTCTGAACTTGGCCCCTGTCAGCTTTGTATTTCTCTCCACTCTGTGTCTCTCGAGCCCACCCCGGAGTGGTTGAACCTTGTTTTTATCTCTGCCTCCGCCTTGCTTCTGTGTCTCTCGTGTTTCCCTCTAGGCCCTTATTCCCATTCACGGCCTGCCTGTAGGTGCAGCTCTTCGGCCACCGGTGTTCCTCCTAGGCCGCCGGTTCTGGCTTCCTCTCCTGTTTGTGCCTCCCCTGGCCGGGTTTGTCTGGGCAGGGCGGGCCGGCCTGCCCCGACCGCTGAGCCATGGAAGGTGACTCATGAGCCCTCGAAGCTTCCTGTCCTGGTGACATTCTCAGTGACTAGCCTGCAGTCTGGCTCAACGCTGACAGGTGTCTGCCCATCTCGGTGTCAGGGTGCAGGAGCCCCTAGCGGGCAGACGGCGGCCATCTCAGAGCTCCGGTGACTGATGCACCCTCGCCTTTTCTCACCCACGGTTCTTCAGGCCCCGCTGCGCGGCCCCCTCCTTCCCTTTGCTCCATCCCTCACCCCAGGATGGCCTCCAGGGCTCTCAGCAGCTGCTTCACCGGACCTGTCTGCAGCGTAAGGAAGGGCCGGCCTGAGACTCTCTGCCCTTGGGGCTCCAGGAACAGTAGCAGGGTTTCTGGGAGAGCTGTGTGCTGTGTTCAGAGATGGTCAGTACCTACAGGGACTAGTCAGTGATGAGAAACCTAAGCATTTGGGGTTCATTCTCTGCTTTACAGGAGTACTCACTGGAGTAATAAGCCAGACACAAGAGAATAACTATTGTATTGGTCCACTTACAGGAGATACCTAAAATAGGCAAATTCCTAGAGAAAGAAAGTAGGATATAGTTTACCAGGGGCCGGGAGAGGAGGGAATGGGGGAGAGTTCGTGCCTAATTGGATACAGAGTTTTAGTTTGGGACCATACATTCTGGAAATGGATGGAGGTGATGGTTGCACAACATTGCGATTGTACGAAATGCCACAACGTGTGCACTTTAAAATGGTAAATTTTATGTTAAGCGTGTTTTACCACAATGCGGAAAAATTGCTCATTGGAGACACCTGGAACTAACTAACTCTTTGAAAATGTGATTTAAGAAATTCACTCTGTAGCTTTTAGGAATAGCATTTAGTTGAACCAGATTTATTGATAACCTGCTCTCTTCGAAGCCAAGGTCCTTAGGAGTTTGGTTAAAAGAATTCTGTTAGAATCTTCCTCAAGTTTTCTACTTATAGCAGGTCCCACCCTAGCTCTCCTCCTTCCTCCATATTCCGTGGATTCAATGCAGGAGTCTGCTGCATAAGTAGAAAATTCGAGAAAGATTTTGCTTTTCACGTGAAGAAAACTCATAGGGTTGGAAAAATAGGTGGTTTTTTTTATTATAATAATGCAAAATTATGTGTTATTTTTTTAAGGGATGCCTTTATTTTATGCTCATATTTAAACTGTCAACTTGCCTGTAAGATAGTTTATCAAACTTTCTTATAAGATGTGGCAGCTGAATTACTACCATGTTGAATTCTAGATAACATTGATTATTTTATGTACCACCAAAGGGAGAGAAAACACTGCTAATTAAGCTATGACATATACTTTCTTATCATTTAGGCTTTTAAAATTTCTTATTGGAAACATTTTTAGGCTTATTTAGATATTTTCAGTGATATTCTAATGCATATATAACAAGAAAGAATAAGTGAAATAGGTTAAATTGTTCATTAAACTTCTGAACATTCCTTCTCTTTTGAATACTTTTCAATTCAGAATTGTGTTCATGCTTTTACACTGTGTTGCACTTTGTGCCAACATCCTGATTTAAGAAGTTTAAAAGTGTGAGAAAAAAAATTTGCCTCTTAAAATTAGTGGAATATGCTCTATATCATTTTCATGAGCTATTTTTTACCTTATCTTTATCCTATATAATAAAAGAAAGACATGTAAATTGACCATCCCTCCGCTACACTCACCAGCCAATCAGGAGTGAGTATGCAATTTAACCCGACAAAGATGACAGGTTAATTTGCATACACAGGCGCCGGGCGGAGAGCAGAGTGGGAGAGCCGGCGGAGAGTGGAGCCAAGTTCCCCGAGCCACCCGACAGAGAGCAGAAAGGGAGAGCTGGTGGCTTGGAGGACTTGGCAGAGTGGGAAGCCGTGGGACAGAGACAGAGCAGGAAGGGAAAACCAAGAGTACAGGGAGCACCAGGAATTCTGGGAATAGTAGTTCTGGTGGCAGACGGAGCTCCTAGACCAGTGGTTCTCAACCTTCTGGCCCTTTAAATACAGTTCCTCATGTTGTGACCCAGCCATAAAATTATTTTCGTTGCTACTTCATAACTATAATGTTGCTACTGTTATGAATCATAATGTAAATATCTGATATGCAGGATGGTCTTAGGCGACCCCTGTGAAAGGGTCGTTCGACCACCAAAGGGATCGTGACCCAAAGGTGAGAACCGCTGTCCTAGACACTAGAGCAGGGGTGGGCAAACTTTTTGACTCGAGGGCCACAATGGGTTCTTAAACTGGACCGGAGGGCCGGAACAAAAGCATGGACGGAGTGTTTGTGTGAACTAATATAAATTCAAAGTAAACATCATTACATAAAAGGGTACGGTCTTTTTTTTTTTTAGTTTTACTCATTTCAAATGGGCCGGATCCGGCCCGCGGGCCGTAGTTTGCCCACGGCTGCCCTAGAGCAAAGTGAGCCTGGAGCAAATTATTGTTGCGGTGGGGGATGGAGGGAAAGCAAAGGTGAGAAACATAAGTAAAATCAGAGTGTGTAGGAAAAATTAAAGGGAAGATATCCTAAAACTTCCAGGAAATCTCCACCAATGACACAAAGAAAAAAAAAGCCTCTATTATTCTGTGAGCAACAAACCAAACTGGGTTGGGGGTCTCAGACAATTCGCTCATATGATTGCAAAGACAGAAACTCCCGGATTGGAGAGGGGCCCCCTGAGGGCTCCCAGATTGGAGAGGGTGCAGGTTGGGCTGAGGGACCCACCCCCAGAGCATGAATCTTCTTGCACTGGGCCCCTAGTCTAAAATAATTTTGGAAAGTTTTCCGTCTTGTTTGTAACATATTGAGGGAAAAAAACTTTCCTTTTATTTTGTTGGTATGTAGTTAATTTTCATGAAACAAGTGCCTTTCTGCATTCTGCTTTCTTGATTTGAGCTTCTTTTCCTGAATTTTAATGAATATGAGAGGCTAAGTTAAAAACATTTCCTTGGCTTTATTGTAATATATTGGCAGGATGACTGATACGTGGGGAGTTAATATAGCTAGAACAATACCTTCTTTTTTATTTTATTTATTATTTTTTAAAAATATATTCTTAGTGATTTTAAAGAGGAGAAGGGAGAGGGAAAGAGAGATAGAAACATCAATGATGAGAGAAAATCATTGATCGGCTGCCTCCTGCATGCCCCCTACTGGGAATCAAGCCCGCAACCAGGGTATGTGCCCTTGACCGGTATTGAACCCAGGACCCTTCAGTCCGCATGCTGACACTCTATCCACTCAGCCAAACTGGGTAGGCCCTTCTTTTTTATTTATATTTGTATTGTTTATTTTTATTTTTTTAGGGAGAGAGAGAGAGAGAGAGAGAACATCCCTCAAACTGCAACCTGGTATGAGCCCATGACCCTTTGATGCACAGGATGATGCTCCAACCAACTGAGTCCCATGGGCCAGGGAATACCTTCTTTAAAAAATAAAATTATTGAAGTAAGTTGGTATACAATATTATATTAGTTTCAGGTGTCCAACCTAGTGATTTGACATTTATAGACCTTACTAGTGACCCGGTACACAGATTCGTACACATTGAAAGGAAATTAATTAGAAGGTGACCAGTGGAGCAGGACTGGGCGAGAAGGCTGGAGTCAACCTCCTGCAGTCCCTCCACACCTGGGGTGGCACCGCGGCTCAAAGGGCGTCTGCAGAGTGAGCGGGGTTCCTCCAGCAGGTGGGGTCCCTCGACCTGGCCTGCAAAGATTAGGCAGAAACCGGCAGTCTATCCCCCAAGGGGTCCTGGATTGCAAGAGGGCCGCTCTCGGGTGACACACCCCAGAATCGTGCTCCCTCCTCTCTGGTTCGAGAACTGCAATTGCCAAGTCACCGCAGCTCAGCAGCTCCTGCATTGAGCGTTTGCCCCCTGGTGGTCATTTTGCATCATAGCTACTGGTCGGACGGTTGCTTAGCCTTTTATATATATAGATGATGAGATCACCAAGTCTAATAACCATCTGTCACTGTATTCCCTGTACTGTACATTATGTCCTCATGGCTGATTTATTTTAACTGGAAGTTTGTATGTCTTATTCCTCTTACCTCTTTCACTTGCCCCAACCCTTCTTCCCTCTGCCAGCTATCAGTTCTCTGTTTCTATGATCTGTTTTTGTTTTATTTGTTAATTTGTTTTGGTTTGTTTTAGCGTCCACATATAAGTGAAGTCACGTAGTATTTTTCTTTTTCAAACTTCACTTAGCATAATATCCTCCAGGTGCATCCATGTTGTCACAATGGCAAGATTTCATTCTTTTATTTTTTTCTGAGTAATAGTCCATTGTGTGCATATACCTTATTTTTATTCATTCATCTATTAATGGACACCTAGGTTGCTTCCATTTCTTGGCTAGTGTAGATAATGCACTAAACGTAAGAGTGCTTAATACCTTTTTTTTTTTTTTAATCTCAAATTGTTTACCACAGTGGAATGTTTGCCTTTAAGTTTTAAAACATTCAGTGGTGGCTTAAAGGGTGCTATGAGTCAAACTTCATAAAGTAAGTAGCATGTTTTTTAGAAATCTTAAAAGAGGTTTTACTAAGTTCTTTGGCTAGAGTGTTCCAATTAGGAGAAAATATAGTGGTGCTGATTGACCACGGTCTGGAGATTTTAATTCTGCAAAATCACATAGGCATTTACCAGGGTTGGTTTTTTATTTGACAAATGTGTCATGGTAATGTAAGATGTTAACATTAAAGAAAATTGGGTGAGGGGTGTATGGGAACACTCAGCATCCTTTACAACTTTTCTATAAAGCTGAAATTATTTCAGAATTAAAAGTTTATTTTAAAATAACAAAGGAAGAATCTAAGAATGCATAGAATGGACATCCTATATAATAAAAGCCTAATATGCTAAGTGTCCAGTCATCCGGTCAGCTGTTCAACCAATCAAAGCATAATATGCTAATGATATGCTAAGGCCGTTCACCTGCTCGCTATAATGTGCACTGACCACCAGGGGGCAGACGCTATGACCAGTAGGTTAGCTTGCTGCTGGGGTCCGGCCGATCCGGGACTGAGTGAGACGGGCCAGACATGCCCTGGCTCCCTCTCACGGTCCCTCCCCAGCCCCGATCATGCACCGGTGGGGTCCCTCGGCTTGGCCTGTGCCCTCTCGCAATCCGGGACCCCTTGGGAGATGTTGGAGAGCCAGTTTCAGCCCAACAGCGGAACAACTGGCCACTATGATGCTCAGTGACCACGAGAGGGCAGACACTCAACACAGGAGTTGCCCCCTGGTAGTCAGTGTGCTCCCACAGGGGGAGTGCCGCTCAGCCAGAAGCCAGGCTCATGGCTAGTGAGCACAGCAGCGGTGGCGGGAGCCTCTTCCACCTCCGCGGCAGTGCTAAGCATGTCCGACTGACGGCTTAGGCCCACTTCCCCATGGGGAGCGGGCCTAAACCATCAGTCGGACGTCCTCCAAGGGCTCCCAAACTGTGAGAGGGCACAGGCTGGGCTAAGGGATTCTCCCCGCCCCTGCATGATTTTTGTGCACCAGGCCTCTCGTTAATATAATAAAAAATACTGATCTTGATTAGTTTTCTTGCTACTACTCACATACATATGTAGTTTTTATTAGCAAGGTAAATGTGCACAGTGAATAGCACCAGCATCCCTTTACATTTTCAACATGATTTTTCCTTTCAGAAGTCAATGTTGATTTTAATCTATAAAAGTTCAACTTGGCCCTAGCCAGTTTGGCTCAGTGGATAGAGCATCAGTCTGCGGACTGAAAGGTCCCAGGTTCGATTCCGGTCAGGGGCCCATGCCCAGGTTGCAGGTTTCATCCCCAGTGGGTGGCACGCAGGAGAGATTCTCTCTCATCATTGATGTTTCTATCTCTTTCTCCCTCTCTCTTCCTCTCTGAAATCAATAAAAATCAATAATTAAAAAAAAATAAAAGTTCAACTTGGTTCTTTTTTTCCTTCTCTACCTAATATGCTTAATTGTCCTCTATTTTCTTGAACATATGGAATATAAAATTTTCTACTAATTGTATAAATCTGTCATTCTAGGTCTGTTTCTATTGATTTTTTTTTCTCTCCTTATTATGACTACATTTTTCTGCTTTTTTGCATGCATGGTGATTTTTTAATGGGTGCCAGACATGAATTTTACCTTGTTGGGTTCTGGATATTTTTCTGTAATGTAAATATTCTCAAGCATTGTTCTGGAACACAGTTAAGTTCCTTGGAAATAGTTTGATCCTTTTGAGGCTTATTTTTAAGCTTTGCCTAGCAAGACCAGCATTGCCTTTTATCTGGGGTTAATTTGTCCCCACCGAAAGCCTCTTCTGAATACTGAAGGTTTTCTACTCAGGGATGTTTTCGTCTATTAAATATTTTACCTGATTATTTCTTTTTTTTTTTTTAATATATACTTTATTGATTTTTTACAGAGAGGAAGGGAGAGAGATAGAGAGTTAGAAACATCGATGAGAGAGAATCATCGATCAGCTGCCTCCTGCACATCTCCCACTGGGGATATGCCCGCAACCCAGGTACATGCCCTTGACCGGAATCGAACCCGGGACCTCTCAGTCCGCAGGCCGACGCTCTATCCACTGAGCCAAACCGGTTTCGGCCTGATTATTTCTTATACTCCATTCATTTTGTTCTTTCTCTCAAAGACAGTAATTAACCATATGTTGTGGTGCATTTTATCTCTAGTCTCTGTCCTTCTGTTCTATTATCTTCTCTCTTGCTGTTTTCATATTATCATCCTCCCCCTGCATTCTGATAGAAGTTCCCCAACGTGCCTTCCACATCATTGATTCCATTTTCTATAGTCGAAATTCTGCTGCTTATTGCCTGTTTAAATTTCTGCTCTATTAGTTTTCTTACATCTTCCCTTTAATTCAGCGAGCTCTTTTTTTATATGTCATTCTGCTGTTTTAGCTCTTCTTCCTTATACTTCATTCATATAGTCCATGTTGTCATAAGTTGTTTTCATAAGACAGTTATTTAAAAATGCTATCTAAACTGTACTCTTTATCTCTTGCTATTTTCTTTTTGTTACTGTAGAATCTATTTACAGACTCCATTTACTTAACAGAATAAAACCATGTTGCTTTTATTGTTTATTAACTTTTTAGAGGGAAACATTCTGTTCAGGTCTAAAATTTTCTCCCTTTTGGGTGGATTGGTTTTGGTCTTTCACGGTATATCTGGGTACTGTTAGAACAAACTCTTAGCTCTTTTGCTGGTGGACAGCCTGAACCATACCGACACCAGAACTTAGCTTAAGGGAATGGCTGGGGCCAGAGGCTATTGGGTACTCTCAGGAGAGCTTGAGCTCTGCATTTTCTTCCTTGTTGGTGAAAGTGATACCAGGGACCTTGTAGTCTCTTGCTCAGCTGGCAAATGATGAACGATGTCTTTGCTTCCTTCCTGGGCTACTACTGAGCCCCATCCTCATATCAGGTTTTTTAAAAAAGAAATCTCTACCAAAGGCAACCTTTGGTATCCCAGTGCAGCCACTTTTGAATATCGCCAATCTGCAGGATCTATCCCACGGTCCACCCTCACTTTTTAGTTACAGACCTTCCAAATGAACAGGTACTAGTGTTCCTCTGACTCAGTTGCTGCACTATATGAGGATTGCCTGGTATAGCAGGTGGAGTTGCTGGGGCAACAGCTCCTTTCAGTCTGACCACATCTCTACTATACCCTTAATTAAAGTTTGTGGCATATAGATAACTCTGGTCTCTAGTTTCTAGGACTCAAGCCAACTTTTCCACACTTCTTAGATTATTTTGGTTAGGATGTGGAAAATGGGAAGAATTATACGCTGCCCTCAAGTCTTCCTCTTACCCTGGTGACACCAAAATTTATAGTGACAAGATATGTAACTGTAGGGTATACCAGGTTCCCTCCCCTGAATTCCTGGTGCTTTTTTGTCAGGCTTTGGGTTGAATAACAGGGTTGTATTCAAGTTTGTTTGTTTGTTTTTTTTAATCTCCCCTACCAGATTATAAACTCTGGACGGTGAGATGCCTTGATCATCTTAAAGATCCCTCATAGGCCCTTACATACAGTATTTTATGTTGTTTTTAGCGAGCTAATTCATTACTTCTGTTAAAGTCTTTTAAACAGTGGGTGCCCGGCTAGCTCAGTCGGTAGAGCATGAGACTCTTAAAGTCTTTTAAACAATTGAAACAGGAGCTATACTATTTTTATAGATCACAACTGCCTGTAACTTTGAATGTATCGCTTATATAACAGAAAAACCTTTAAAGTGCAGGCTTTGCATGTTACTAAGATCAGGAAATATGTAGAAAGCCACACTCACCCAAAATTATGGCAGAGATCAGATACTTATTAAATTGCAATTGACACAGTTAAAAATAAAGTTATATGATTTTTCCCCAGTTGTTGTAATGTGTGGTAAAATATATATATATATATCGTTAGTTTGCCATTTTAACCATTTTCAAGTGTACAATTCAGTGGCATTTATTGTACTTGTTGTGCAACCAGCACCAATTTTTTCTTACCCCAAACAGAAACTCTACCCATTAAGCAATAACTCTCCTGAGTCCATGGTACCTCTGATCTACTTTCTGTCTCTATGAGTTTGCCTGTTCTAAATATTTCACATACGTGGGAATATACAACATTTGTACTTTTGTATCTGGCTTATTTAAGTTAATGTTTAGTATGAGGTTTCATTTTTATTTTTATATTTTTTATATATTTTTTATTGATTTTTTTTTTTTTTTTTACAGAGAGGAAGGGAGAGGGATAGAGAGTTAGAAACATCGATGAGAGAGAAACATCGATCAGCTGCCTCCTGCACACTCCCTACTGGGGATGTGCTCGCAACCAAGGTACATGCCCTTGACCGGAATAGAATCTGGGACCCTTGAGTCCGCAGGCTGACGCTCTATCCGCTGAGCCAAACCGGTTAGGGCTAATGTTTCATTTTTAGCATTATGTTCATCCAGGTTGTAGCATGTATCAGAACTGCATTCCCTTTTTTGTGTGTGTTCTGTATATGTCTTGTAGGTATAATTGATTTATAATATTGTTCAATACCTTTATTTACTTATGGATCTGTCTGTTTTTTTCTATCAATTATTGGAAATGAGGCATTAAAGTCCATCTGTTATAGATCTGTCTGCTTCTCTCTTCAGTTCTGTCCATTTTTGCTTCATCATATTTTGCTTCATTATGTTTCTCTTGTTAGGTGTGTATACATATATGTGTGTTTATAATTGTTATATCTTCTTGATAGATTGAATCTTTTATCAATATATACTATTCTTTGTTCTTGTAACCTTTGTGACTTAAAAATCTGTTTTGTCTGATGGTAATATAGGGATGGGCAAAAGTAGGTCTGTAGTTTGTATGGAAAGTAATACAATAATAAATAATACAACAATAAACTCTGTTTTATGTACTCATAATTGTAAACCTATTTTGTTGACCCCAATATAGCCAACCCCGCTCTCTTTGGTTACTCTTTGCATGCAATATTTTTTTCGTTTTACTTTCAACCTCTTTGTGCCTTTATGTCGGAAGTAAGTCTCTTATAGACAACATATAAATAAGTTATGTTTTTTAATCCATTCTGCTGATCTCTTTTAATTGGAGGAAGGATTTACTTCTATCATTTAGCTATTTGTCCTTTTAATATCATGTATGCTTTTTGTTCTTCAGTTCCTCTCACTGTCTTTTTTAAATGTTTGTTTTTTTAACTTACTTTTTTGTATTCCATTTTGATTCCCTTCTTTTCATATATATTTTTTGTTATTTTCCTGCTAGTTACAGTGAAGTTACAGTCGGTATCTTAAATGTATAACCACCTAGTTTGACTAATTCTAACTGAGTTTCATAGTATGTAAACACCCTGCTCCTATGCATCCTCATCCCTCCCCTTAATGTGGTTATTGCCATAGATTACGTCTTCTTATTTTGTGTGCCTATTAACATAGATTCATAATTATTGTTTTATCCATTTGTCTTTTAAATCATATAGGAAAAAGGAGGAGTTATAAACCAAGCATAATAATATCAGTTTCTATACTTACCTATGTTGTTACCTTTTTCAGTAGTCTTTATTTCTGTATATAGCTTTGAATTACTATCTAATGTTCTTTTATCTCATCCTAAAGGACCTCCCTTTATCATTTCTTGTAGGGGAGGTTTACTGGTAACAATACCCTTAGATTTTGTTTATCTGGAAATGTCTTAATTTCCCCTTCATTCTTTTAAAATAATTTTTATTGATTGATTTTAGAGAGAGAGGAAGGGAGACACACACAGAGAGAAACATCAATTTGTTATTCCACTTACTTATGCATTCATTGGTTGATTCTTGTACGTACCCTGACTGGGGATTGAATCTGCAACCTTAGCATATTGGGATGATGCTTTAATCAACTGAGCTACCCGTCCGGGGCTTGCCTCTTCTTCATTATTGAAAGAATAGTTTTGCCATATATAGAATTCATGGTTGACAGATTTTTCTTCTAGCTCTTTAAATGTCATACCACTGCCTTCTTCTATCACTTTAAATGTGGTCCACTGCCTCCATGGTTTCTGATGAGAAATTAGTTGTTAATCTTACTGAAAAGCCCTTTTACATGATGAGTTGCTTCTTTCTTGTGCTTTGAAGATTATCCTTTGTCTTTGGCTTTCTACTATTTGACTTACGATGTATCTCATGTGATTTCTTTAATTTTATCCCGCTTGGAGTGTGTTGAGCTTCTAGATGTGTAGGTGTGTCTTTTATCAAATTTGGGAAGTTTTTGACCGTTGTTTCTTTAAATATCTTTTCTACCCTTTCTTCTTCTGAGAGTCCCATGATGTGCATGTTAGTGTTGGTACAGTTAATAGTGTCCCACAGGTGCCTTAGATTGTGTTCATTTTTCTTCATTCTTTCTACTACTCAGGCTGGTTAATATCATTTGCTTTATCTTTGAATTTGCTGATTTTTTTTCTTCTGCCCGCTTAAATCAGCCATTAAATTCCTTTTACGAATTTTTAAGTTCAGCTCATACTTGTTTCCTAGGTCTGCCATAACAAAACATCACAGACTAGGTGACTTAAATAACAGAATTCACATACACACACACACACACACACACACACACACACACAATTCTAGAGGCCAGAAGTCCGAGACTGTGGTGTTAGAAGATTTGGTTTCTCCTGAGCACTTCTTAGCTTGCAGATGGCCACTTTGCCACTGTGTCCAAATTTCATTTCTTACCAACAGGCCAGTCAGATTCTATTAACGCCCACCCTGACGGCCCATTTTAACGTAATTGCCTCTTAAAGACCTTATGTCCAAATACAGCTCCATCTGGGGTACAGAGGTTACAGGGCTTCAGCATATGCATGGAGAAGGGATATAATTCAGCCTGTAACACAGTTATTATTCTTTTTAGCTCCAGAATTTCTATTTGGTTCCTTTCTATAATTTCTGACTCTTCATTGACATTGTTCCCTGATTTCCTTTAGTTCTTTGTCATATAGGGTTTTTGTTTTGTTTTTAGCAATTTGATACACAAGATGATTGATTTAACATCTTTAACAAGTGCTTGCAATGTCTGGAATTTCTGATTCTTGTTTCCCTATGAATACTCCATATTTTCCTTTTTCTTCGTGTAGTTTTTAGTTTTGGTTAAGAACTGGAACATTTTGAGTATTCTAATGTGGTGGCTCTTGAAATAGATTCTTCCCCTCCGAGGCAGTTTCCTTTATTACTCGTTGAGGGCTGCAGTGACCTGTTTGAACAGTGTTTTTTTCCAAATTATTTTTCAAAGTCTATAGTATTCCTTGTTGCATATAGTCACTGAAGTTTCTGTTGCTTTATCTATGTGGTCAGACTGTGACTTGACAAAGATTTCCTTAAATGCTTTGACCCAGAGGAATGTAGGGGAACATATGTTGTTGTTTTTTAAACCTTATGATAGATGCTGCTGGGGAAGCCACTGCAACCTGAGGAATCCAAACAAAGCTGTGTGGGTCTACCAGACTGGCCAGGGGCAAAAACCCCCAATTTTTGGAGGACATGGCCCTGTTGTCCACCCTGGCATCAGCCAGCACTGTAGGAATGTGGGCCAGTGTCCCCCAGGCTATGGCAGGGCTCAGGAAGGGATTGTAGCTGGTTTGAGCACACTGCTTTCTTAGCAAGGTTCAACTGCCTCTCCCTTCTTCAAGGGAGAGGCTATAAGTTACTATGAGTGTCTGATCGGATTCCAGGGTTCCAAAATAGTTGATTCTGATAATTTTAACAGCTTACTGATTGTTTTTATGGAGGAACTGACCTCTAGAGCTTTCTACTCCACCATCTCTATATATAAAAGGCTAAGCGACTGGGTGAGATGGTAGGTATGGCATGCCGGTAGGTATGATGCATAGTGATCACCAGGGGGCAGACGCTCAATGCAGGAGCTGTCCAGCAGGGGATGTCGGACTGCTGGTTTCAGCCTGATCCCCGCAGGCCAGGCCAAGGGACTCCACCTGCCGGAGGAACCCCACTCACTCTGCAGATGCCCTTCGAGCCCCGGTGCCGCCCCAGGTATGGCCGGCCAAGGAGGGGCCACGGGAGGTTGGCTCCAGGGTGTGTTCAGCCCATCTCGCCCAGTCCCACCCCACTGGCCACCTTCTAATTAATTTCCTTTCAGTGTGCACAAATCCGTGCACTGGGCCTCTAGTTTTCTATAACAGTGCTATGGCATTTATGTTTGTAGAACTGTTTTTAAAAGTCTATTGTCAGCCCTAACTGGTTTGGCTCAGTGGATAGAGCATCGTCCTCAGACTGAAGAGGGGTTCCAGGTTCGGTTCTGGTCAAGGGAATGTACCTTGGTTGCGGGCTTGATCCCCAATAAGGGATGTGCAGGAGGCAGCTGACCGATGTTTCTCTCATCAATGTTTCTATCCCTCTCCCTTCCTCTCTGTAAAAATCAATAAAATATACTTTAAAAAAAAAGTCTATTGTCAGTCATTTAAAATTCTACAACACATACTTGAATCTTGAAGAAAAGGTGGATAGTCAATGATAATGTTGGAAAAGTAGGCTAGCCATTTTGGAGGGGAAAGGGCTGGATCCCAGTATTTCTCTTTATGCCAAAATAAACTTTATATATTAAAGGTTTAACATGCTTTTTAAAAAATGTACCAAGAAAAAGCCTAAATAATTTTTGTTTACTTTTTAAAAATAACCTTGGAGTTAGGAATGCTTTTCCATGTCTAAGACAAAGCCCTGGGGCCATAAAAGTAACGATTGGGTAATTTACATACATTTCAAAGTTAATTTCATGAATTTACAAAAAAACTACAAATCAGTAAGATGAATTGCCCAATTTATTTGAGCAAAGGATATGACTGATAATTTATAGGAAAAACAAATGACCAGTAAACATGAGTAAAGAGTATCTTATATAATAATTAAATAAATGTTGGTCAAAACAACAGTGAATCATAGATTAGTCACTTTGGTGATTTGCTAAATTTTAAGATCTTATTTGATAACATCCAGTGTTGGTAGAGTGTGGGGGAGTAGGTACTGTCATTACTCTGGGTAGGAGTGTGGCATGGTGCAACCTTTCTGGAAAGTAGTTTGGTAATACATATCAGAATGTCAAATGCACAGCCCTTTCTTTGGCCCCGCAATTCCACTGGTAGAGATTAATCTATGGATATTTCAAAGATATGCCAAGATAGTTATGCACAGATGTCCATTATAGCATTGCTTATCATTTCAAACTGGACAATTAAAATTCTGTAAGAAGAGAACTGCTTAAGTTATGATAAATCCATATAGCAGGAAACTAATATCCATTTGAACAAAATGAGTTAGCTCTTTTTGTGCTGATGTGGTGTCTTAGTCCATTTGGGCTACTGTAACAAAATAAATAGAAATTTATTCCTCAAAGTTCTGGAGGCTGGGAAGTCCAAGGTCAAGGGGGCAGAAAATTCAGTGTCACTCCCTGGTTCATCGGTAGAATTCCCTGTCCTGTCCTTACAGGGAATTCCGGGTGTCTCTTTTATAAGGGAACTAATCCCACTCGTGTGTATTAGTCCCTCTCCCCATGTTTTTTTCCAGTTAGCTAAAAACAAAATTCTACAGTGATGAGGTCAACAGAGAATCTGTTTACATACTTCTAATCTATACTTTTACATAGTTTTCTTTCCTTTTTGAAACTGCAAGTATCTAAATAGTTTGTTTCTTGGTCTATTTTTGTTTTAAGTTATGATGAAACATGTTAAGAGGTATAAACCATCAACTAATACTTCATTCTTAAAACACTGTCTTACCTTTTAAAATGATTAATGACTACTTGGTATTTTGGCATCTTCTACGAAGCAGCAGAATGATGTGATAGGGAAAATAGCATAGGCTTTGGAGTCATAGAAACCTAGATTCAAGTCCCATCTTAATAAAAACTTCTATTTGGAGCTTGGCATAGTTGCTTGAAATCACTGAACTTGAATATCAATCCCTATATTTGCAGAGTCATTATAAAGATTAATTGAAAAATGGGTGTATTCATATATAGTAATTACATACCAGGGACATTATATACTCAAGAAACATTCATTTCTTCTCTTGGCATCTCTCCCTCTCTCTCATTGTTGACTTGCAATCTTTGCTTTGGTTGTCTGGTTCTTTTATCTTATACTTTTATCTCATACCTGGTATTTAGCAATACTTAGATATAGATTAGAGTGATATGATAAATACCACTGATAAATCTGTTGGGTTTTCAGACACAGGCAAAATGAAGAGTTAATACCATGATGAGTGGTGGGTGGTTCCTACTCTTGGCACACTCACACCTGCTAGCCTTGCTCTGCGGAATTGTGCCGTGCCAGCACAGCCAAGGGTTCAGTGAGCCTGAGGGGGTGTGGCGAAGGATGTAGAAAAGACAGAATAAGCTGGGTCTCTAGGTGGATCTTTCTGTGCCTGGCTGAGGCCACAGAGAGAGATCTAGATAGCAAGTTGAGCCTTTATTTTATAGCCAGAGGTAAACAAGGTAGTGGTCACCACAGTTACAGTGTTCTTGTGAGTTTCACTTGTTTTGGCAGCACTTGGTGCATCTCCCTCAGCCCATTAGCTACTCAGATAAGATCTCTGGAGCGTCATAAGGTCAAGCCTAATTATGTTAAGTGGGCTGTGCCCCCTAAGCCAGGGACTTGTTTGTGGCTTTGCCAACAGGTCAGTCGGAGGCTTAACCCTATAGCTGCTCCCTACAGGGAATGAATGCTCCACCCACCAGTGCCCACAGGCGAAACTCTGGTGGCACTGTGGGTCCAGTCTCAGTTTTCTTAGTGATCGATAAGTTTCTCTCTGGGATGGCACTAGCACTCATTTTTCTTTCTTTTGTAGCACTGAACAAGATTTGTGATGAAATGGAGCCTGGAACAAACTCTTTTCGAGTAGAATTTCCTGATTTTTCCAGCACCATTCTGCAGAAACTGAACCAGCAGCGCCAGCAAGGACAGTTATGTGATGTCTCCATTGTGGTGCAGGGCCACATTTTCCGGGCACACAAAGCTGTTCTTGCTGCCAGTTCGCCCTACTTTTGTGACCAGGTGCTTCTGAAAAACAGCAGGAGGATTGTTTTGCCTGATGTGATGAACCCAAGAGTGTTTGAGAACATTCTCCTGTCCAGTTACACGGGACGTCTAGTAATGCCCGCTCCAGAAATTGTTAGTTACTTAACAGCAGCAAGCTTCCTCCAGATGTGGCATGTGGTGGACAAGTGCACTGAGGTTTTAGAGGGAAACCCTACCGTCCTTTGTCAAAAGCTAAATCATAGCAGCGATCACCAGTCTCCAAGCAGCAGTAGTTACAATGGCCTGGTAGAGAGCTTCGAGCTGGGCTCTGGGAGCCATACTGACTTCCCCAAATCCCAGGAACTGAGGGATGGAGAGAATGAAGAGGAGAGCACCAAAGACGAGCTGTCATCTCAGCTCACTGAGCACGAATACCTTCCCAGCAACTCGTCCACAGAGCACGACCGGCTGAGCACGGAAATGGCAAGCCAGGACGGGGAGGAGGCGGCCAGCGACAGCGCCGAGTTCCACTACACCCGGCCTCTGTACAGCAAGCCCAGCATAATGGCTCACAAGCGCTGGATCCACGTGAAGCCGGAGCGCTTTGAGCAGGCGTGCGAGGGCATGGACGTGCACGCGCCCTACGATGAGCACCAGGTCACGGAGTCCATCAACAACATGCAGGCGGAGCACTCGGTCCAGCCTTCGGGAGTAGAGGAAGACTTTCACATCGTGGAGAAAAAAGTGGAAGCAGAATTTGACGAGCAGGCTGATGAAAGCAATTACGATGAGCAGGTGGATTTCTATGGCTCTTCCATGGAAGAGTTTTCTGGAGAGAGGTCAGAGGGCAATCTAATTGGGCACAGACAGGACGCTGCCCTACCAGCAGGCTACAGTGAGAATATTGAAATGGTAGCAGGGATTAAAGAAGAAGCTTCCCACTTGGGGTTCTCGGCCGCTGACAAGCTGTATCCTTGTCAGTGTGGGAAGAGTTTCACTCACAAGAGCCAGAGAGACCGCCACATGAGCATGCATCTCGGTCTTCGGCCTTATGGCTGTGGTGTCTGTGGTAAGAAATTCAAAATGAAGCATCACCTCGTGGGCCACATGAAAATTCACACAGGCATAAAGCCGTATGAGTGTAATATCTGTGCAAAGAGATTTATGTGGAGGGACAGTTTCCACAGGCACGTGACTTCTTGTACCAAGTCTTACGAAGCTGCAAAGGCTGAGCAGAATACGACTGAGGCTAACTAAAAATAGTATCTGGCCCTTGAGTGGCAGGCACCAAAATAAAAGATGGTAATTATGCAAATCTGGGCACAGATGATGTGTGCTACTTGCTATTATGAGAGAAGCTTAAAAAAATGGAAGATATTTCTGAAAGACCAGTTCTAAGTAGGCCAATTAAAAAAATCCAGTTCCTCAGATTTGTATGTTCTAGTCCAGGTCTGGAGTAGGTAATGGGGGTAAATGAGCCCCCCTTCCAGCTGGCCAGGTACACCTTTAGGCTTGTTGTGATTGGGGCAGGTGGACTTGGTGATGGAGATACCTGCACTTGGAACTGGATGCTAGCCCACCAGTTCCCTTTCAGGTGGTAGCCGTTTTTGATCATTTGTTACAAGGTCATGGAAGCTTATTTTGCTCTTGGCTATAGATACTTAGGTAATGTGGATTTGTTTTGGTAGCTGCTTTACTGAATGAAATGCTACTTATGTAAAAGCTACAAACAATGTGATTCTTAGGATGCGAAATTGATTAACAGAGCTTTCATCTGGTTTTCTTTCTAAAAGGGTATTTTAACTAAAACTAAGGAGATAGTAAGAGGGTGACAGTTGAAGTGTAAAACAGCTTATGGTACAAGCTTCGATTTCTGTAAGACACCACTGTCACAGTGTGTTTCAGACTCTTGATAAGGCAGAATTTTGTATTTAGTACTAGCATTTAGTTTGAACAATTGTATCTAATTATAATTCTCTCGTGTGTCAGAGATAGATATTTCTAATTGGCTTGCTGTCCCAAATCCGTTATGTTTTAACTGTAGCATCCACACAGTGGGATCTGCTCTACGGCTAGCAGACGGCTAGCCTGCTGTGACTGACCACGGCAGTACACCACTGGCTGCTGTAGCCTTCTGCCCTATCTTACATGGTTCTTCCCAAAGAGGTCAGACCGTGACCAGTTAGTGGGAAGGAGCCAAAAGTCACAGCTGAGAATGACCTGTGAGCTTCATGAGTAAATAGAGTGCTGCAATGACACTGCCCCCAGCTGTCAGAGTGAGAGTTGCCGAATAGCAGATTGTGAGTGGCAGGTCACAGTGCAGGGAGAGAAACTACACAAGAAGAGAGGAGTCTTGGAACTACATCGATAGGGGAGATTTATTCCCTGAGAGGGTCACACTGAGCTAAGGCTGCCAGGTCTTTTGGGAGTGCTGGGATGTGTTTTAAAAGAGGGGAAAGAAGGATCCTAATTTTAGAAAGTAGTCTACAGATTCATGCTCCCAAATTATAGACAAAGCCGCATAAATTTACAAGTCCACACAGCTAGCTATACCTATCAAAAGCAACAAGATGAGCAGCTATTCTGAGACCTTTTCTCCAATCAGTCAGATGTTTCAGGGTGAAAAGCAAGCCTATGTTCAGGATGCTTTTAAGCTCTGTAATAGACCTGAAATTATCACCAGGGTAGGACAGGGTGCTACTCTATGTCAACTTTTCCATAAACTTACTGGTCTATTCCTTCCAAGTGGAAACCTTTTTTTCCTGAAAATAAAAATAACTTTTCTTGGATTTGGGATGAAATTTTGTTTTAAAAGTTTGGTTTTGTTCTGATGTGACAGACATCGCTGGCAATGGCCTCTGATCCTTAAGCTTCTACCACCAGGTGTTTACTTGTTGAACGTTGTCTAGAAAGAGGAAAGAAAGTTCTCACCAGTTAACTCTTGTAATCAAGATTACAAAACAGGGATCTACTCATTAACACTGTATCATTCTCGATATATAAAAAGCACTTTGTATTTAAAACTTTATTATAATACATATATATATAAATATATATATATATTGATTTTTTAACCTAGAAACTAGCTATTACCTCTTGGTTGTTTGCCACATTAATATTCTCTTCATGTTGAAACGTCACCATTACCAGTCCTTTCTCTGTGGACCTGACAGAGTGACTGGACAACCAAGCTCAGCGGCTCCTGTCCTTTCTCTCGTTAGAGGCCAGTGGGGTTAGGTCTGATCCTAGCCACTATGTGTGAGGAGAAACTGCTTCCCCCCCTTCATCTGTCAGCACTAAGGCAGAGAAGCCTTTTTGTTCTGCCAACAGCTGATGACCCTCTTCCGTGGTATCAGCAAACCACTGTCTGCCTGTTTGGAAGGTGTGACATCCTGTTTCCCATTAAAGATTATACTCACACGAGCATTGGGACACTGGGGAGAAGAGTCCCAGAGGGAAAGTTAAATACTGGGGGGAAACCACGTTCCTTCAGCCATGCCGAGGCCAGCCAGCACTGGGCTGGGAGCAGGAGGGCAGCCCTCTGGTGTCATTTGGAAGCAGTCAGTTGTGCTGGGACTTAGGTCATGAGTTGTGAAGCTGTATTTTTTGTTGAAATCCTTATATGCACATCAGCTACTAAATGTAGAATTTAAAGTCCAAGTTCCTCACCTCTATTGTTTTAAGTTTTTTATGATCGTTGAGGTTTCCATAAAAATTAGGGTTGTTCATCAGGCCAGCCAGACCCTGGGAGACAGTTGGGCATCTGAAATGTTGGCAAGTTCAGAGAGGTGGGGAAGGGGATTGCTTTAGTTTGGACAATTCTATAAACTCGGCTTCTGGGGGTAGGAGTTCATGCTGTATTACTACCTGTTTTTCCTGCCTACCCTGGGTTGGATAGTCTGTCTCCTTAGCCTCTGTACAGCTTTAGAAAATCTTTATCCTTCCAAAGTTTGGGTGGCTGTGGGTAACATTTTCCAGTCTTTCAGGGATCATATCAGTGGCCTACAACCAAGGTATTTGTCCTCTATTTTATAGAGTCTTAACTGTGGTTTGATCTACTCCCAGTAGGAAAGGGCTTCAAGGCGCCACCAGTGGTATTTAATGTGAGTACTGATACTATGCCTTTAATTTTAGATGTACACATTACAGTAATCCACTTGGTAAGTAGGCGTCACTGTCTACGGAAGGACTGCGGCAGCCTTTCGTCCTGGGCCCAGCCTGTTGATTCTGATGCAGATCTCACCCTCCTCCGGTCTCCTCTCCTGGCCACAGCTTTCAGGGAGTCTTCCCAGAGGGTTTCCTCCTTTCTCGGGGGCTTTTCTGAACTAAACTGGCCCTGCGCTGACTTCCAGCTGCTTGGGAAAGCTGCTGAGCCTCAGCGGCTCCTTCCTAGGGAAAGGCCCAGCTGCCTGCCCCAAGGGAAGTTAGAGCCCACGGGCAGAACTGCACTTCCCTGGGGTGGGGGGTTTGCTGCTGTCCCTGGTCACCAAGGGTGGCGAGGACTCCGTCACTCCCAACCCAGGTGTTTGCTTTGAAAAGGTCTCTGATCACTTAGGAGTGCTGGACACCAAACAACATAGGACCCTCCCTCAGCCCCCGCCCCATCTATGCCACAGTTAATTTTGTGTTTAGGTTGCTTTCATGGGTGACTAACTTTATTCAGTGAAATCAGGGTTTGTTTGATTGAGTTTTTTCTTTGCTACTTATATATTTAAAGGTACATGTTTCTTATTTTAGATCTCTACTGATAGTATTCTATGGGACGATGCTGGAACACATTTTGCAAATGTGACTTTTTTTTTTTTTTTTTTTTAGTTTTGCTTGAAGCCTGTGTCACAATGTCAGTTGCTGCTGCCTTCTTTCCTTTTATGAGGTTCCAGAAAATTACTTTATTTATGCAAGTCAGGTGACTCTTAGGCCATGAAACCATTTGATGATAAACAGATTATCACTAGGTGCACATCTTATTGATATTTTGTGAACTGTTATGCCTGTGTTGCAAAAGTTGAATAGTTTTGTCTACATATATTGCTGTCTGCAGTGTACAGCATGGTTTTACTTAACTGAATGTTACTGTTTAATATTTTCTTCTTATAGAAGAGACCATGCCCTTTTGTATGACATGTTTTAATAAATGTTATCTGTCAATTTTGTAAACGTTTTTTCACTCTGGGTGAAACATGTCTTTGTTTTCATTCTGGCTTTTGCCACCTGAGAATAAAAGTTATATTGTGGCCTTTCGAGAATAAATGCCAAATAGGCAGTCGGATCGAATAGGTAGTGAGTCACTGTTTGCGATGCCAGGCACTTATGATGATGCTCTCCTTAAAACCCCGCCAGCCCCATCATGTGTTAGGTGTGCTGGGTGTTCTCTGCTCCTTTAGGTCCCCTCCCTACCCTGTGCTTCGTTCTGGAGTCCAGCCTCTCTGGTCAGGATCTACCAGATGTGCTGGAAGGAGCTTGGCATTTAAGCGGAGAGGTTGGGGAAGTCACTCCCCTGGCTTCTTCCTGCCAGGTGTGGGTTGATGGTGGCCGGGCTCCTCTGCCAAAGGCCACAGCTCCTGTTGGGCAACTTCAAGGTTTGGTAACCACACCCTGCCTCTATCATTTCAAGCCAAGGATTGGTCCAGACTCCCTGTTTGCCAGGCCTTAGGGGCTTCTCTGCCCTCGCAGGAGTCCCTTAGCCCCGCCCACACCCTTTGTAAGTAGTCCCCTTATGACTACTAGCTCATCCCAGCTGAGTATGCCAAATGCTTCATGCCAGGACCCTGGCTGATGCCCCAGGTCTATTCATTTCACATGTGCAGCTGCTGGGATTCAGAGAAGGCAGGGTGTTCCCACAGGCAGGACAGTGGCCAGAGCAGAGCTGGGGTGCGAATGCCGGGCTTCGTGGCTGCAACACGTGGAGGTGGCTTTTCCTCTGCTCCGAAATCCTCCTGCTCTTTAAGGGGCTGTGCCTCGCCTCACTCTGCCCTTCCCCAGCCACCCCCCTAAAAAAGGAAACCCTGAAGGACCAGCAGCAGCGCCCTTTAAAAGTGCTACAGGCACTGCGAGCCCCACATGTTTCCACACAACAGCTCATTACCCGAGAACTGCTTGTTTTAGACCAAACTTACCATCTTCCCACACACCTTCTGTCCCACTGTTTGTTGTGAGGCTCCCCTCCCCATTGCTGGTTTTGAAGCTGCAGTGGCTTGGCCATCCTCTGCTGGTGAAGAAGTCCAGAAGAACCGTTTCTAGCCCTTTTCCCCCGAGGTAGGGCCTGTCCATCCTGACCAAGGGCAAACAGCTCAGTCTCTGGCATGTGACCCCTCTGACCCCTACTTTCACCCCTCCTGGGGACCCTGCTGAGGCCTGTGGCTACCAGCAGTCCAGCCCCCCTAGAAAGCAGGTTTCACACGGCTCCCGCAGGCGAGGAGCCTCTGGGGTGTGGAGATGAGAAGCCCCGTGTCCTTATCAGGAGGAAGGAAAAGATGACGTGGTTGGTTCATTTGTCTTTGGGAACGGAAGGGCAGGAAGTGAGCATGTGACACCTGTGCAGTTTACTTAGATTTCCTCACAGTCGCCTCGGACAGCTTCCCCTCGCACACCGGAGCATCCCTGAGCCCGCCTCCAGGCCGGGGCATCGCGGAGGGCGCACAGCTCTCGGAGTGTCCCGCAGTCAGTGGAGCAGTGAGCACGTCGGCAGCAGGAGATGAGGTAAGCTGGAACTTGATGTAAGTCATTCATTATTTGGCAAGTGATCTTAAGTATGTTCTTTCTCTACAGAAAGCGAAAGAGAACTCTGTGCCCTTTGAACTTCATCTTGTTCTTTTTAAGAAAACTTGGACAGTGGTCTGTGTTTAGAGTTCAATAAATGACGATGGGCAAGAGTGGTATTTTTTTCCCCTTAATGAGAAACCAGAAGTGGAGTGAAGGTGGGGAGAGAAATTTCATCATCTTTTTCTGAACTGGTTTGACTAGTTGGATCAAAACCAAACAATTTGACCCTGGCTGGTGTTGCTCAGTGGTGAGAGCATCATCCTGTGCACCAAAGGGTTGAGGGTTCAATTCCTGGTCAAGGACACGTATCTGGGTCACAGGCTTGATCCTCAGCCCCGGCCAGGGCCCATGCAGGAGACAACCAATCGATGTGTCTCTCTCACATCGATGTTTCTCTTTGTCTCCTCTCGGTCTCCCTCTCTTCCTCCCTTCCACTCTCTCTAAAAAAAAAAAAAAAAATCATTGGAAAAAATATCCTTGGGTGAGGATTAACAAAAGAAAAACATGTTTTTTATTTTATAATCTTCTGCCACTTTCTTGTACCACTGCAAATAGCTTGATGCAATTACAGGAAAACCACAGCTGTCCTTTGAGGGAGTGTGTGGGCTCTATAGAAACAGTAATTTATAAGCAGTATTATAGGTAAGTATATTTTATAAAAAACAGTGGCTTTTTAGACTCTAGTGATTGTGAGTTCTGATTTTTCTCATATTCCAAAATAAGAAGCCAGTACTAAAGCCATTAAATGTATTTATAACTTAATAAGATACTAGTTAGTCCTCAGAGTATACTGGTCTGCCTAATGTAACAGCTAACCTTTATTAATGGAAGCTAAAGCCTGCTTCTTGAACTGCCCGTCTTGTTACTTTGGAGTCAGGATTGCTGTGATAAAATCCCACCTTTAGGGTTTGCTGAAAAGATCCTCAACTGCACGGCAGTTCACTCATGATGGAGGATGCCAAATCAGTAAAAGCTGCTAAAACTCCTGCAGGATCTGACTTCATAGAAATCGTAGGCTTTTAAGTGACAGCAATGACCTTGAACTAAACTAGACAGGGTTCATTTTCACCTCATTTATATAGTGTGGAATATCTTTTGTCTACTCACAATAGGAAGATAATTTTTCTTGGAGAATTTTTTTAATTGTTGTTCTATATACTTACCGGGCTCTGAACCCCCACTTAACCCACTGAACACTGTACCCACTTAAATATGTGTAAGAATTGTGATTATGGACGGAAAATAACAGCTCTAAGCAAAGGTTTCATTGCACGTTTAATGTGTGCTAAATTCTTAACGTGCATGGAGGCATTTATTCCTGATAACAGTCCTATGAGGGAGAATTTTATTTCAGGCCCCCTCCCAAAGCAGGAAAGGATGACAGCTTCCATGCTGTTGGAGAGATGTGGTTTCCCCCACCCCACCCCTGCCTGGGCCAGCACGGATGTCTGTGTCTGAGGGGAGGTTCGCCCAGTTGTTCCTCTCCACCTGCAGAGCACGAGCACAGCCTCTGGTGCTGGGGAGCACAGGCCTGGGTGGGATTAGCCTCTGGTGCCTTTAGGTGATGGGAGACTCACCGGCAGCCCTCCGGTGGTCACACTTTGCTCTCTTATGAGAAATACTGTTCCGTCCAGGTTCTGTTCCAGGCCTGGATCAGCTGGCCCTACTTGAATTCTTTGGGTTCAGGAAATACATGTAGAAGTTAAACCCAGGAATGGAGAGTCCAGTGGTTTGCAAACCAGTAGAGACGTTCCATCAAGACCTAATACAGGGATGGGCAGGCAAAAGGAACACGACCCCACCCCTGTTCCCTTCAGACCAGAGCAGCTTTATTTGTTTATTTGTTTTAATATTTTTATTGATTTCAGAGAGGAAGGGAGAGGGAGAGAGAGAGAAACATCAAAAATGAAAGAGAATCATTGATCAGCTGCCTCCTGCACACCCCACAGTGGGGATTAAGGCCACAACCCAGGCATGTGCCCTGACTAGGACTCAAACCATGACCTCCTGTTTCATAAGACCAGAGCAGCTTTAATTTCACATGGTACAGCCAACCACCTGCTCACTTTTTCATGGTGCTACATTTACCCAGGCCTACTGTGTTCTGCACTGTCCTAAGCCCTTTCTGTGGGTCAACCCTGCACCCTCACACCAGCCCTGCAAGGTAGGTTAGTGCTGTTCCTGTCCAGCAGGAGGACTGACGGCAGAGCCAGGACTCAAACCCAGGCAGCCCGAGTCCTGGGCTCCACTGAGCTATATGTGCTCTGTTGCTTCCTGATGACTTGCCTGTTCAAGGATTCAGAATGTCCAGAGGAAACCCCACACTGCCTGCTGGTGCCCTGGGTGTTAAATTTTGAACATAAATAATCTAGAGAGGGATTCTAAAGGCCAGGGGCTTATCTAGGCCCCCTGACCACTGCTCTGGTATTTATCTCCAGGGTCTTGGCACCAGCAGCACCTACTTATCTCTGGGTTGGTGGGTCCCCAACCTGGCCCACCCTGTTCCTATCAGCGCCTGGGGCAGCCACTGCCTCACAATAGCCCCCAGTCCTAGTATAATCTCCCACCGCTCGACTGCTCCAAGACCTCCTCCTTCCTAAGCAGATCTAATCCTATTACCTCCTGTGATCCACCTGACAGTCTTAACTCCTTAGCCTGGCATTGGACCCCAACCTGACATTTGCCTACTGGTTCGTTTTGGCTTGCCGATCCCCGTGTGGGCCCTGGCTGCTCTCCTTGGGCCTCACACAGATGATTCCTCTGCCTTGAATACTCATCTCATTCATTCACTGCTCCCAGACCTTTGTCCTCCTGGAAAACTCCTGCAAAAATAATCTATTAATGCCTTCCCTGAGCACACCTGATAGTTATTCACACCTCTCTCAGTGGCACCATTTCATTTTGAACTTAGTTTTGCTGTAGCATTTGTCACTGTATTGTAACTTTATATATATCATGCATTTTTCACACACACACACACACACACACACACACACACACACACACATCCTGTGAGACAGCGATCTCCTTGGAAATAGGAACCGTGTCTCTAAGTGGCTGTTCCAGGCACAGTCCTGAACATAGTCAGTAAATACTGCTGAATTTTAAAAGAATGAATGCAAATTTTACTGTTGGTCCTTACCCACCAATTACAGGCATGGACTGTTTGCTTCATCAAAGACCTTTCTTAGGAAGTGCGGGCACCTAGCAATCTTAGGAAGTGCCCTCTTCCGGCTGAGTGTCACCTACGTATGGCTGAACTTGCCCGTTAGCTGAGAATTCTAAGATAAGCATAGGTCCTCTTTCCTAACCTGAATGACAGATTCTATATCTGAGTAGGTGCTTAGCGGTAATACTGGATTTAGGCAAAGTCAGGCAGAAGAGGGCAGTGGGATTTATCAAATAATGATATCTACTAGAGAAAAGCCATGTCTGTCTGGCTCAGCCAACATGTCAGTAGAATAACTTACAGTTGGCAACTTGCTTTAGTAGCAGATAAACTGAATTGCTATACTCCTTATGAAATATACAGAGGCCCGGTGCATGAAATTCGTGCACTGGTGGAGGGAGGGTGTCCCTCAGCCCAGCCTGTGCCCTCTCACAGTCTGGGAGCCCTCAGGGGATGTCCAACTGACGAATTAGGCCCACTCCCCTAAGCCGGCAGTCAGACATCCTTAGCACTGCTGTGGGGGCGAGAGAGGCTCCCGCCACCGCCACTGCGCTCACAGCCATGAGCCCGGCTTCTGGCTGAGTGGCGTTCCCCCTGTGGGAGCACACTGGCCACCAGGGGGCAGCTCCTGCATTGAGCATCTGTCAGTGCCCATCATAGCGACCAGTCGTTTGACCAGTCGTTCCCCCGTTCGGGGGAACTTGCATGTTAGCCTTTTATTATATAGGATTAGACCAGGGGTGGGCAAACTTTTTGACTCGAGGGCCACATGGGTTCTTAAACTGGACCGGAGGGCCGGAACAAAAGCATGGTTGGAGTATTTGTGTGAACTAATATAAATTCAAAGTAAACATCATTACATAAAAGGGTACGGTCTTTTTTTTCAATAGTTTTATTCATTTCAAACGGGCCGGATCCGGCCCGCGGGCCGTAGTTTGCCCACAGCTGGATTAGACCTATAGTGAAGAAAAGTGACTCTTTTTGTTGTTGTTAATTTCTTCTAGAAGCTGGTTGGGGTCCACCAACCCAGAGATAAGCAGGTGCTGCTGGTGCCAAGACCCTGAGATAAATTCCAGAGCAGTGGTAAGGGGGCTCAGATAAGCCCTTGGCCTTTGGAACCCCTCTCTAGCTTGTTCTAGAAGACGTCATATTTTCAGTGACATTTTGGCACAATCTAAAACAGATGGCTACATCTTATTTGGTGTTTCATCTAATACTAAAATTTGTGGCAATTGATTAAGGACCAAAAGTTGCTTTGGACGGCATTCAAATAGTGATTGATCTGAGCCTTAGGAAACAGTAGAATGTTGTAGTGGGCAAGCAGAACCTGGGCGAGACAGCTGGGGGGATTGCATGCAACAGCAACAGTTTGTTTCTCGTGCCCGCTCTGAGGGAGCACGGCGTGGGGCTTTTTTGACCATCTGAAATAGAAAGGGCAGCGTGAGCTTGTGGCTCACACAGGCGACTCTGCTAAGAAGGTGTTAGCGGTTCTGCTGGAAGTGGTTTCAGAAGCATCTTAGGGCAAGTGTTTCTACTTTTCAAGTAGAAGGATCATTTTCAAATATTAGAAAATTTTGCAGAAACCCCCCCCCCCCAAAAAAAGAAAAAACAACATGAGAATAGTTGACCAAGAAAAATTCAAAATCACAAAACACTATTATGGATTCAGTAATGCTTAAATGCATTATATTTATTCTTCAGAAAGTATATAGTTGAAAAGTATTAGTGCACACATGTGTGGAAATCTTAAAAAGTAGCTTTATATCCCCTGGTCCATTCATTCTCTCATTTATTTACCGAATATTTATTGACCACCAGCTCTGGCCCTGGGCTGGTGATTGCTGTCTTCAGAGGTAGTGAAAAACACTTCTGTTTGGGATAGGTTCTTTGCTGTCTGTGTCATATAAGTAGCTAAACCTTATGAATCTAGACCTGTAAATAAGATTTAACCATCAGCTTTAAGAGAACACTTCTCAAACAGACCTAACTGTGGTTGGTAATCAGGACATTCTTAGCTGTGAATGTGGTCTAAGCCATTGAGCTTAATTCACCTGTAGGCCATGACCCAAGTTACAGCCATTTCCTGTAATAGCTATAGAGCTACCCTTACCTGCTCTCCTGGGTTTTCATTTAATCATCACTGCCATTCTGAGGGTAAAAGGGGGTGAAACTTCCCCCTCAGTGGTTCCTATTTCTGACTCCGAGGATTTTCCCACTCTCCTTTTTTGAGCAGAACCCTTTTCTTGTCATTCGTCCATAGTTCAGGACATTGAATTCACAAGGACACAATAGAAACTATAGAACAAATCAGTAACAGGCCCTCAGAGCGTATTATCTAGTAGACAGAGTCATGCTTTTTTTTAAAAAAGTAAGTCCTGGTCAATGTGGCTCAGTTGGTTGGGTGTCGTCCTGTGCAGCAAAAAGTTGCTGGTTCGATTCCCAGTCAGGACACATGTAGGAACCAACCAATGAATGCATACATAAATGGAACAACAAATTGATGTTTCTCTCTCTCAAATCAATAAGTAAAAATTTTTAAAAATACTACATGTAAACCCTGGCTGGGTGGCTCAATTGGTTGGAGAATTACCCCATGCACCAAAAAGATTGCGGGTTTGATTCCCAGTCCGGGCACATACCTAGGTTGCAGGTTTGATCCCCAGTCAGGGTGTGTACGGAGACAACTGATTGATACTTCTCTCTCACATCGATGTTTCTCTCTCGCTTTCTCCCTCCTCTCTAAAATCAATAAAAACATACCGTATCCTTGGGCGAGGACTCTAAAAAAGAAGAGCCTAACAGTACGTGCTGTTCTACATGCTGAGGAGAGGCAATAAATAACACAAAAATCCCTGCTCTCCTGGAGATCACATGCTAGAAGCAGATAAGACTGGGCCTGCTCTGATGCTAACAAGAAGCACCACAGACTCGCACAGGGTGGCGAGGGGCATGTGGAAGCCTTCTAGTGTGTGAGCATCTGAGCAGGGCCCAGGTTAGCATCTGACCTTTGAAACTTCGGGTTAAGAAGAGGCAAACCTTACCCAGAAGGAAAGTATTAAGAAAAGCCTGGAGGTGGGGAAATATGTAAGGAGCTGTGGGAATACAGTAGGAAAGTGTATACAGCTTGGGGGCCAAGTTGTTACTATGGTAACGGATGTCAACTACTGAGCGTTTACTGCACGCTGGACTCTGCTACATTCTTTACATATGATATCTCTAGATCTTTACTACATCCTGGCTGGGAAAGTAAGGAAAAACTAAGGCTCAGAGAGGTTAAGTGGCAGAGCCAGAATTCCAAACTAGGTCATCTGACGCTGAACCCCAGGCGCGTGACAATTACGCTGTGGTGGTGCCCCAGGTCATGTAGGGCCACACATCCCAGACTGAAGAGTGTGGACGTGATTTCACAGGCGATAATCAGAGCGGTCGGGAAGATTAACCCGATAGAATGAAATGACCCAAGACATGTTGTTTGTGCTGCATTCCCTACATGGGCTGAGTGACAAATACTAGGCTTGCCAGTGTGGTTCCCTGGGTGTGGACCATGCCTGGAGGGAGGAGATGCCATGAGCCCAGGTAGGCCAAGTTCAAAGTCGGTGATGGACTAGGGCAGGGGTGGGCAAACTTTTTGACTTGAGGGCCACAATGGGTTCTTAAACTGGACCGGAGGGCCGGAACAAAAGCATGGATGGAGTGTTTGTGTGAACTAATATAAATTCAAAGTAAACATCATTACATAAAAGGGTACGGTCTTTTTTTTTTTTTAGTTTTATTCATTTCAAACCGGCCGGATCCGGCCCGCGGGCCGTAGTTTGCCCACGGCTGGACTAGGGCAATACTAAAAACTCCTGGTAGCCTAATGGAGGGGTTGTTAGCCCAAGTACAGTAGTCTGAGAACAAGAACTGCAGGCGCTCCTTCTAAACTTGATTTTCTTCAATGGGATTTTTGCCTCTGGCACGTGTGCATGCCAGCCAAATTCCAACTAGCAGTTCCTTTCATGTAAGTCAAAAATTGTTCCACTAATGTCCTCAAAAAGGGTACTGCTCACCCTCTTCTCTCCATGAAGGTCATGACAGAGGGCGGCGGGCAGGGATTCTCAAGAACCCCACTTCCACACACTCAGTTGAGTGCAGTTCTTTAAAGGCTTGGAGGTGGCTGGCACCGCCCCATCCTCATTATCTCTTACCTACATTGCTGAGCCAGCCTGGTCTCCCCACTCCCCCTCACCCTGCACGCCTCTGTCAACCTCTGTCTTCAGCATGTCACCAAGCTGCTCTGAAACCTCCAGGGGGTCCCCAAATCCTACCAAATAGGCCCAAACCCTTTAGGCTTAGGCTTCCTTTCCTTTTGTTCTCACTGTTTCTCTCTTCTATCACTTCTACTCTCCAGCCCAATCCCATATTCCTTGAACCTGCCCTCAACTTCCCTATACCCATGAGCATTACTGATGTTCCCTCTGCGGAAGATGCCCACTTTGTCCTCCTCCTGCCAGAATCCTGCCCCTTAGTCCTTCCCAAAATAAAGTCCATTTCTAAAGCCACTCCTCTCAGAAGCTTTCGCTGCTCTTCCCATCTCAATGTCACGTGTCCTTCGGGAGCCCCGTGGAGCTGAGGCAGTGTCACTCATGCAGGCATCATCTGTGTGTACATCGCTAAGCTCTGTGAGGACCAAAGGGTGGAAAGGCCTGTTGTGTCTGTGTTCATTACATCTGTGTTCCTTATAGCACGCAGCCTGACATCCCACAGGTTGTTCAGCTGAAGTCAGAACGGTCTCCCACAGTCTTTAGGAAGGTTTGGGCATGGCAGGGGAAAGGTGAGAGCGGAAAATGTATGTTCCATTATTGGTTGTAGTCCCTCTTGTGAATTCAGTCGCCCAGCAGATGTAGATTTATGTTGTAAACAGCCACCCAGGAACTGCTGTAGGAATTACTGGGTATTGAAAGTCCGCTCTGTCGCACTCAATTTGCTCCCCCCTTCAGGACTCAAATGTGCCAACTCACTGGAAAGGCCCTGCTGCACCCCCACTGTCCTGTGCGCAGCTGTCACAGCCTGGTGCGTGCCATCAGCAACTGAGAGCTGGTCTCAAACCACATCATATACAAGTCACACCCTGGCCGGCCGAGCTGCTTCTGCTTCTCCGGGTCCCTCCCCCTGTTACAAATGGAGGCCGAGGATAATTCAGCTGGATTTTATTTTTGAACTTGGATTGACTAGCACGGCAGACTTTAAAAAGTGTCTTCTAATTCTCTGAGTAATTTTATCAGTCAGAAGCGGCCCCTTTCAGAAATCCAGACCCCAAAGAGCCCCCTGCCTTGGGCAGGATGAATGTCACCGTGGCTTTCTGCGGAATACCTGGGCGGCAGCTTGTCCTGTGATCAGAGTAGCGCTCCGGGTGAAACTAGGCAAGACGGAAGGGCAGTGAGGAATCTGCTGTTGGGAGCCCCTCCCCAGATATGACTCTTACCTGCTCCAGGGGAAATTGTGACATGTTCTTAAAAGGTTTTCTCCCGTCAGCAGCTGTGCTTGCTAGCAGCCACCGTCGGAGGTCATGAGACAGAGCTTGTGCCCTGGGTGAGAGTCCCTCCCCTGCTCACGAGGAAAGGAAAGCTTTCTCTCGATAGAATCGAATGACCCCTGTGGACACAAGAAAGCTGGGCAGGGTACGCTATTCCTTTGTCGCTCTGAGAGTTAGTTTAAACTTAAAGAAATTTACACAGAGACTTGCATCGTCACTGTGTGATTCAGCCCTGGGCCCCAGGAGTTCCTGCTGGCCACGTGCACTTGCTTTTTTGTAACTGGAGTATGACCAGGCATAAAAGAGCACAGATTATAAATGTGCAGCTCAATGAATTTCACAAAATGAACATACCAGTGTCACCAGTACCCAGATAATAAAGATGGGGCTCAAAATTGCCCCCATTCCTCTTTCCAAGAGGAACCTGTCCTGACTAGTAGCACCATAGATCAGTTTTGCCCGTCTTTGAACTTGACATAAATGGGGTCATACAGTGCATGCCCTTGTGTCTGTCTTCTTTCGCTCAATGTTATGGTTTCTAGGCTTCCTCCATGTTGTTGTGTGTGATTGTAGCTCCCCGTGCTCGATTTTGATTCACTTGTTCTTTAAGTGGGACGGTCTCCCAACTCCAGCAGAGTACCATCCTCCACAGCAGACCGCCGCGGGGCCAAGAGAGCTCCCGTGTATCCCCTCATCTGCTAGAAGCAGCATTCCCACCTGCAGGAGTGAGACACAGCAAGGGAAACGGTGGGTGCTGGGAGAGATTCCGGAGCCAACAATACAGCTGGAATTCTATTGCGTAAGGAAAGGGCCTTGCTTGTCGGTTTGCCTCCAATTCTTTCTGCAGAGTTTCTAGGTTTCCTGAAACTGTCTTTGTGGCTTTAGAATTCAAGGTGGCCTTTCTGCTGAGGATGTTTAACTGGAGAGAGACCTAGAGGCTGAAGTCTCAGCAAAACTTAAGGAAGTGCTCCACACATTTTATTGAAAGGAATGTTCGAGGTGACCATGGACTCACCCGTGGGGAGAGGAAAATGGCAGTTACACACTGCCCTTAGCACCTGGGACGTTGCTGTTGCTCATTCTTAGAGGCAAACCGCCTGTGTCTCAGCTCTGTGGAAAGGCAAGTGGCAGCAGTTTCGAGAGGAGGTTGGAGTGAGGACTGGGGAGGGCTGGCCTGGCAGGGGTGGGTCTTCCTGCAGGCAGGGCGGCTGGAGCGCTGCCCCCTCAGGAGGCTCCGTGAGTCTCTAGTCCCTGGTTCTGAGCCATCTCATGGTAGTGGAGCCAACTGGAGCCTGACTGCTTTTAGTCCTTTCTTGTTCCTTGTTTTAAAACATTTATTGAGCACTTGCCTTGTGCCCAGCTTCGTGCTGTGCACAGGGACCACAGTAAGGAACAAGAGTCAAGTCACAGGAAGCCCTGACAACAGGAAGTGCTGGTGACTTCTAAGAATTATGAGAGAGCTAGATAAGGTCCCTGTGTCAGGCTGCTTAACCCTGACAGACGAGTCCGCGGATGCCCAGGGCTCAGTGCGACAGCTCCCAGGTAGCTGGCCGGCTAGGACAGAGAAACCTCGAAACCTCGGCAGGAAAAAAAGACTCCTCCGAACAAAGCCCGACGTGAACATATGAGCTCCTGGTTTTGTGAAATTATCATACCTGAGGCACTTGGTAAAGTGCTTCACAGTCATGATCTCATTGCACTCCTCCCAACAGCCCTTCGGGATGGGAACGCTTCTTATCATCTCCACTTTACCGACGAGGAAGCCAAAGTGCAGGAGGTTAAGCATCTGAACTTTGTTCAGTGAGCTCTGACCATGGACGCTGTTCTCCGTTTATCGCCTGACCGGAAGTTCAGTCTCCCCTAGACAGACTTCAGGGCTGAAAGGTCTGCCTAAGAAACCAGAGCTGATGAGCATGTCTAACTCTGTCAAAACCCTGGGAGCTCAAGGACAAAGACGCAAGCAGAAGCTCAAGGGAAGAGGGGAGTGGTAGAGGTTCCCCCCTTGTCTGAATGTCTCGGGAGAACAGGGGGAAGGGGGGGCCAAGTTAAAAAATAAGTGTTACAGTGTCGATTGTCCGCTGAGGCAGGCTTCCCAGTTGGGAAGTAAGGAAGGTGCTCTGGTTCCAGCCAGGAGAAGGATCCATGCCGAGACAGAGGTTCTCTTAGCACAGAGGGGCACCCTAGACTAGCGTAGCCTGGGCGCCCGGGTGTTCTGAAAGGCTACTTGTTTTCAGAGAGGAGAAAACAGTGCCTTCCAAACCAGGGCACTAGGAATACAGAAAGGGCCCGGATACCCGCGTCTTCTGGAGTCTTGACTGACAAGAAAGGCATCATCCCCCTTTGAACGGAGGCTGTTCTCCAGGCAATGAGAGTGGGGGCAACGAGGGAGGCAGCAGATCAGTTGAAGAGTTTTTCTCAGTAAATGGCCAGAGGCAAAGATTCCATGGAGTTAAGCCCCCTGATGAAAGGGAAGCCAGAATGACAGTGTGGGGTGGGGGGAGGGAAGGGAGAGAGAAAGCCAGGTGCACACTGCGCTGTCCGAACATCCTTCCATCAGCTCAGTGCCTCACGTGTTAACAGCTCCTATGGCTTCAGCACCCTCCAAGTGCCAGGCTCTGAAAACCACTTCACCTGTTATCCCATAGGATTCTCATAACAACCATCCGGGGCAGGCACTATGACCAAGCCCGTTTTATGAGAAAACCGAGGTTCATGGCTTTTACCATGTGGCCCAATCTTGGAAATGCAGTGAAAGAATGTCTAGTAATGGTGGGAGCAAAGCCAGCCCAACTCTGGGCCAGAGATGGTGGACAGGACGACAGAGCTGAGACCAGGGACAAAGGGGACACAGAGCTAGGGAGGAGCAGATCCTGGAGGAACCCAGCAGAAGAGCACTGATCAGAGCAGGGCAGGTACACAGGGCTCAGGCAAACCCCGGCTCGGTGTCAGCAGGGAGGAAGATTAAAGTCAGGAAGGCCGGTGCCATGAGCCCCTCCTCACCCTGCAGCTGTGAGCATCCTCGTGTTTGATAGAGAAGGACGGTATGTTCAGAACTCTCCCCCTCCCCATTCCCTGTTTATTTTGCCATAGCCCTTCTCCCCGTCTTACATGGGGTATGTTTTGTAGTTTATGCCTCTCTTTCCCTAATAGCACATACAGTCCAGAAGGCGCAGACTTTTTTTTTTTCCTGTCCATGTCTGTATCCCCAGCACCTAGAGCAATGTTTGGCACTTAATTAGCACTCAGTAAATATGTGTTAAGTGAATAAAAATGCAACCATCTATCATAACAGAGGTCTCCCAAGCACTGTGTGCTTGCTGCCCAGCAGGTCTTACCTCCCCTGCGGGACCCCCTCAGTCACTGTTGTCTACTGTGTGAACAAGCAATGTGAGATGCACAAGGTTTCTAGGAAGCAGGATCAAAAAATCAGCTTCTGAGCACCTTCCCCATGCCCAGCAGTAGTCCAAACAGCAAAGGTCATGCTGGCAGTTCCCAAATGTTTACACTGGTCAAAACGCATTATGGCCCGGCCAGTGTAGCTCAGTTGTTGAGCATCGACCCATGAATCAGGAAGTCATGGTTCGATTCCCAGTCAGGGCACATGCCCAGGTTGTAGGCTCGATCCCCCATAGGGGGCATGCAGGCTGGTGGATGATTCTCTCTTTTTATAGATGTTTCTATCTCTCTGTCCCATTCCCTTTCTCTCTCTGAAATCTATAAAAACATGTTTTTTTTAAAAAAACTCATTATGCCTTATTACATAAAGTTGATTAAAAGAAAAAAAAAAAACAGCCCAGCTGGCGTGGCTCAGTGGTTGAGCATCGACCTGTGAATGGTTCAGTTCCTGGTCAGGGCACATGCCAGGGTTGCAGGTTCAATCCCCAGTAGGGGGCATGCAGAAGGCAGCCAATCAAATGATTTTCTCTCATCATTGATGTTTCTCTTTCTCTCTCCCTCTCCCTTCCACTCTAAAATAAATAAAAATATTTTTTTTAAAAAAAAAAGAAAAGAAAAAGAAACAAAGATAGACTCTGCTCCTTCCTCCACAATGCCTGGGACCATCCCACAGGGCTCTGTTCCCAAAGGGCTCCCCTCTGTTCTGATTCTCTTGTGAGGAGGGAAGAACTAAAGGACAAGCAGAAGGACAAAAAGGGATTAAAGAGACACCTCCTCTTCAGATCCTCATATTTGAAATCTTAGTGAGGCTTTCAAACAATCAGACGCCATGACTTAATTTTAAACATCTCTCAGCTCAAGAAAGAGCTGAAGTCATGTCTAAAGTCAAACGAACTATTGGCTCTAGAAAAATGTACTTAGAGGGAAAGGTTCCATCTCCCCAGGCACCTTTTTTAAAGAGTCTTGGTCATCAAAGTCATCCTGCAAAGCCCTCTGACTTCTGCGGGAAGGCGAGCAATGTTTCTGGTCCGCCCGATGTCTGACGGACAGGATGGCTTTACATTAAACACATGTGGCAGCGTGAATGCCCTTCCCGTGCAGTGTGCGCCCTCCGTTGAAATCCACGCCGTGCCCGGCAGGTTTATGCTGGTTTGTAACACGGAGAGCACAAAGTCCCCTTTTTAAACCAGGCGAGGTCTTTGCAGATGTCTTCACTTTACTGACTTGAGTCAGACATTTGCCTGTGAGAGAATATCCAACTTAAGACATAGCCTTCAAGAGTGACTTTGATTCTGAGATATACTCTGGATTTACCGACTGTGTTTGGGGGCAAAAAAACACAACCAGCCCTGACCGGTTTGGCTCAGTGGATAGAGCGTCGGCCTGCGGACTGAAGGGTCCCAGTTTCGATTCCAATCAAGGGCATGTACCTTGGTTGCAGGCACATCCCCAGTAGCAGGTGTGCAGGAGGCAGCTGGTCGATGTTTCTAACTCTATTCCCCTCACTTCCTTTCTGTAAAAAATCAATAAAATATATTAAAAAACACACAACCAGTTAAATATAGTCATTGACTGTAAGATGTCTTCTGATCCCAGGAATGTTTAAATGGGAACAGGAATACATCGTTTATTTCAAAAGGAAATTCAGTAATATTAGGTCGCATTTTCAGATGAGTAAGAAAAAGTAAAAAGATTAAGTGGTCACCCAAAGCAACTCTAAGGACTTCTCCATCCTCTTAACCAGAATGCAACACCGCCTACCACAGTGTGTGGAAGTGCGAGTATGAAACTTGGCAATCAATGGCTTTGATGAGTATAGGATCACAAAAAAAGTGGTCCTGTATGTATTCATATGCCCAGTCCTGGAGTGTGGCCACCCTTTCTGACCAGTAGGTGTGTCCTTTGCAAGAGCTGGGGTAGAGAGGCCCCATAGAAAGTCCTGAAAACCTTATTTTTCCAATGAGAACTCCTTACACATGTGGAAGGCCTTTCTCCTCTCACCTGTTGTCCTTATGGATCAAGGGAAGCTAAAGATAGGGGCCTGGTCAAGACCAGGTGGCCATTTATCAGAAGGGGAACGGGTGGTGAGGCATGATGAAGGTAACAGGGGAAGACAAATGGGGGTTCATTCTCTCAGTTCATTTATTCATTCTTTGTTTCACTCAGCAAATACTTATTGCTGCCCATTCAGTACCAGGTTCTCCTCAGGGTGCCGAGGTAATTGAACAGGCCCTGCTCTCAAGGAACTCAGAAGCAAAAATAGGCAACCACTCATTATCTATTAATTCAACTAATTTTTATTGAGTACCAAGCATTGGAGAAACAGCCAGACAAGTCAGACAAGGTCTCATTCTCACAGACTTTACAAGCTAGTGGTGGGGGACACAGATATTAAACTCATAACTGTACAGGTAAGTAAGTAATTACCACTGTGGTTAATACAAAGGAGAAGTAGAGAGTGCCAGCCGTCAGTTACAGGGGTAGTGTAGTAGGATCAGCAGGGAACCAGGAGAGGGCAGATCAGGAAGAAAATGAAGGCAGGGAGGACGCCAGAGGCAGCATCTGGGCCCGGTGGGGGTCAGCAGGGCGCAGGCCCATCCAGAAGCTGCACAGGTGAGACAGGGGAGAGGAGAGAGCAAGCCATTTCTCCAGGAAGTGAGAAAAGGCCTCATGGAAAACGGTGGGGGCTCTCAAAGCCATTCTTTCTCTTTTGCTTTCTTGCTGACCAAGAAGAAGAATAATAATTACTAGTTTATAATCCTCACCTGAGGATATCTTTTCCATTTTTTTTTTTTTTTTTTTTTTTTTTAGAGAGAGAGAATGAGGGGGGGCAAGAGAGAGGGAGAGAAACATTGATGTGAGAGAGACACACCAAATTGGTTGCCTTCTGCTTGTGCTGGGATTGTTAACATAAAAACATTAAAACCTGTAAAGAATTTTTGTGAGTTTATTTGAGCCAAACTGTTGACAATTTCCAGGAAGCAGAATCTCAAGGGATTGGGATAATGCTCTGGAGAATGGCAGGTTTGTTTGTTTGTTTGTTTTTTAACTTTTTTATACATTTCAATCAAAGGAGGAGACGTAGGTGGGTTACAGAAATCCATTGGTGATAGATTAGGGAGGTGAGAGAAAGCAAAGCAGAAAAACCTCTGGGATTGGATAAAAAAGTAAAATGATAGCTCTTTTCTCCCTGGCTGCTTGAAGATCATCCTTCATCATGAATGACACGGTAACTATCCAGACCAGGAAGTTCATGACCAACAGACTACTTCAGTGGAAGCAAATGGTCACTGATGTCCTTCACCCTGGGAAGGCAACAGTACCCAAGACAGAAATTTGGGAAAAACTAGCCAAAATGTATAAGACCACACCTGATGTCATCTTTATGTTTGGATTCAGAACCCACTTGGGTGGTAGCAAGACCACTGGCTTTGGCATGATTTATGATTCCTTGGATGACGCAAAGAAAAATGAACCCAACCAGACTGGCAAGACATGGCCTCGATGAGGAGAAGAAGACCTCAAGAAAACAGAGAAAGGAACGCAAGAACAGAATGAAGAAAGTCAGGGGGACTGCAAAGGCCAGTGTTGGTGCTGGCAAAAGGAAGGAGTAAAGATTCTTCGGTGACTTTATCTGTGATGGTTGTGCAGATTTTTCATGAGAGGATTAATAAACTATAAACTTTTTTTTAAAAAAGTAAAATGATAGACACATTACTTAAGTAGGTACAGGATAGTTAACAGTCAACAACTAACATGATAACAATAATAATGAAGGGATTTGTGGTCTCATCCTGGCGCATTTGGTTGTGTGTGTGTGTGTGTGTGTGTGTATGTGTGTGTGTGTGTGTGTGGAGGGGGAGGGAAGTTACAAGTTACTCTGACATTTCATAGGTATGTTATCTTAGATGCAAAAAGACAATAGGCTCAGTTAAGGTAAAAATTGACCTTGTCAGGGAATATACCGGCCTAGGACATGACTACCCACCATAATTGCTTTTAGTTCAAGTTTTAATTTCAGACCATCCTTTGTGGTTACTTTAGGTCTTTAAGTTTCCAATTGTGAAGAAGTGACAATTTTCTAACTAAAATAAATTGATAAGAGATTATGATCAGCTCAACAACAGCAAGGACAGGGGCCTGGAAAAGATATGAGTTTAATGGCCCAATTAGGTAGGGGAATAAATGTAAATCTAGAAGGGAAATAACAAGTGTCCAATGGACAGATGGCCAATAACTTTGAGACACTTGGCACAAATGTTAAATACGTAGGAACATATTAGTTTGTATAGTCCTTAACGACACGCAAGTACTGTATTACAGCCAGGAATACCCCAACTCATAGTAACAAATTTAGCAAAAATCAGTTAAAATGATGAGGCCTCCCTCTGGTCTGCAGGGGACACAGGACCTCACTCGGGGACATGTGAATCAGCCCAGTGGTCCTGAGGAAACCTGGCTTGACAAGATGATGCATTCCTGTGCCCTTGGGTTCACTGATCTTACTCTTGGGGACAGATCTCAAGGAAACAGCTCAAGAGGAATAGTAGAGTAAGACTCTCTGCCCAGGTGCCTGCAGTTAGAAACCGGTTACTTAAAATTCTGTGTTCAGAATATTCTGTTGCCATAAGAAATTCCTCTCTGGAGTCAGAGAGACAAGGGAGCTCATCTGAAGTCTGACATGTAGCTGTGTGACTTCAGATATGTCACTTACCCTCTCTGAACCCATTCCCTTTTGGATAAAATGGGGGGTAAACAATAGATGACTACCTCCTGGGTTGTGTATTAAGGGAGGTCATGTTTATAAAGTGCAGTGTTTAACAAAGGGTAGCGTATTAGAAGATGGCTACTGGATGGATCCTGGAGAGAGAGTTCCTGCTTGCAAAGGATGAAGTAGCATCAGGAAGTCAGCTTTGTATCTTGAAGAAGAGCTAGTGTCTTTGACTCCTAGTTTACTTTTTAAAAAAATATATATTTTATTGATTTTTTACAGAGAGGAAGGGAGAGGGATAGAGTGTTAGAAACATCAATGAGAGAGAAACATGGATCAGCTGCCTCCTGCACACCCCCTACTGGGGATGCGCCCACAACCAAGGTACATGCCCTTGACCGGAATCGAACCTGGGACCTTTCAGTCTGCAGGCCGATGCTCTATGCACTGAGCCAAACCGGTTAGGGCTCCTAGTTTACTTTTTAATAAAAATCTTTATTGTTGAACGTATTACATAGGTCCTCCTTTCCCCCGCCCACCAAACCTCTTCCAGCCCACTCCCGTCCTCCCCTTCCCCCCAAGCCCTCACACCCATTATCTGTGTCCACAGGTCCACGTGTTATGCATATATGCATACAAGTCCATTGGTTGATCTCTTTCCACCCACCCCCTCCTGCCTTCCCTCTGAGGTTCAACAGTGTTCATGCTCCTAGTTTACTTTTATTACAAAGTCAGAAAAGGGACAACTGATCTCTGCCAACTACCGAGGAGTCCACCAAAATGCAAAGGGAGGCCCTTTAAAGGATGTTGTAAGTTCACCCGAAGCGGAGAGTACAATGTTGGGCAAGGCTCCCACGCCCACTCCAGGGTCAAGGTTGGAGTGCCTCCAGGAATCTGGCAATGCACATTTTTTGAGACCTGCTCTGTGACAGGGGCTTTATAACCTCAACTTCGTAATTTTTATCTCCATTTTGAAGGAGAGGAAATCTGCCCAAGGTCTCACATTAAGTAACCGGATATGGCAGGTCCCCAGGCCCGCGCTCCAAACCACTGCACCCCACAGCCTCCAGCTGCCCCGCCAGGCGCAGCTCGGGTGAGCGGCAGGCACCCCCAAGGCCGTGCAGCCAGGATCTCCGGAGAGGAGGGCTGAGCCGGGGGTGGGCACGGGCCCCTGGAGATGGGGCGTCTAGGGTCCTGACCTCCCACCCATTGCACCCCGGGAGCCCCGAGAGCGTTCCGCCGCCGAGCCCGCCTCCCGCCAGCAGGGGGCGCCGAGGGGCGGCGGTGAGGCGCGTTGGGCGCCGCCGCTCCCTCGCGGAGCCGGGGCCGAGGCTGCCGCGCTCCCAGGCCTCCGCGGCGAGGCTCCGGGACGGACGCGGGGCGCAATCGAGGACCCGGAGCCCCTGCGAGAGGGCCTCACCGCCGCCCCTCCTTCTCGGTCCGCGCCTGCCCGGAAGCGCCCGCGCCGAGGGGGCGGGCCCGGGAAGCGCTTCCGGGGGCGGGGGGCGCGGGCTGGGCGGCTGCCGGAGCGGCGGGGACGGGCCTGGCGCCGGCGGCGGCGGCGGCGGAGGGAGCGCCGCGGGCGGGCGATGTGAGCGCGGCGCTCGCGGCAGGTGAGGCGTGCCGGCCGGGGACGGCGGGCGGCGGGCGCAGCTCGTCAGGGCGGGCGGGGCTGGGGACGGTGCCCGGCCGCTGACCGGCTCCCGTGGGCGCGGCGGGGCGGGAGCCTCCGCGCCTGGTCAGCCCGGCGGGTGGGCGGGAGGGCGGCGCGGGCTCGAGCCGAGGCCGGGCGGGGTCGGGAGGCCCGGGCACCTGCTGGGCCAGGCGCGCGCCCCCGAGGGGCCCACGGTGCGCGCCCGGAGTCCAGGAGCCGAGGAATCGCGCGCTGCCAGCTGCCCTGGGCTCTCCAGCCGCCGCCCGGGCGTCCGGGGATCCCCCGCTTCCGGGCCCTTCGCCCTCGAGGGCGCTACCCCTTTGTACGAGGCGGCCGGGTAGATGGAAACCTTGGGTAACCGGGCCGCGCCGCGGGGTTGGCGCTGCTCTTGCCCCCAGCCTCCGCCTTTCCCCGGGCGGCGCGTCGCGCTTGGCCCGAGACGTCTCCATGGTCACTTTCGCCCTCAGCCGGTCCTGCCATTACCGAGGGCTTGGCCGGGGCTGCAGACAGGCTTCTTCTGGGCTTGGCGGCTGTGCTTTAGGGCGATCGGTCTGGGGGTCGCCGTCTTGAGGCTTTCCGCAAGCCTCTTCCGTGCCGGGCCTCAGTTTCCCCCTCTGGGCAGTGAGGGTTTTAGATGAGCCCCCGCAGACCCTTCCGACTCTGCCACCCCGTGCATGTCTGGAATTGGAAGGGCTGTCCCTGGTTCAGCATATTGGGCAGTTTCACTGAAGACTTTTTGCAAATGGGGACTTTTTGGCCACTTCATACGGTAGGTTTCAGACAGGCTTTAAAATGATTCCAAGAAGCGTTTCTAAACCTTACCTGACGCGCAGTCCACCCCTTGCTTTTGTTCCTAGGAGTGGTCAAGCACATCCCTCTGAGTTTTTGCAGGCAACATTTTTGTTGTGGCTCATATTTGCCCGTTTTCTCTTTGTTCCCCGGTTCGGGCCCTCTTTGCTTCACATCTGGATTATTGCAACAGCTTCTTAGCTGGTCTCCGACTTGAGAAGTACCCGCCTCCCCCATCCTTCCTTTATGCTAATGCCAAACTTAATATAGGAAGTAAAAAAAAAAAAAAAAAAAAAGAGTTGAGTGTTTGCTTGCTTATTAAATGTCAAGATGCTGTTCCATGTGGTGGGGGAAAGTGTGGTAGAAGACACATTTAGCCCCCGAGCAGTCAGCTTTATGCCGGGTGCTGAGACTTTACCTGCAAAGAGGTAATTTATTGGACAAGGCTACGTGCTGTAGAATCAAGAGGAAGGAGAGATGGGGGTCATTATAGGCCAAGTGGTCAGGGAAGGCCTAAAAGAGGTAGTAGGGCTTGTTAAAGGGTGAGTAAGACTGAGATAGGAAAAGAGGAATCAGGTCCAGTGATCTTAGGGAGTTAGTGAATAGACCGGCCTCCTTGCAGAGAAGGATTCATATGGGCAGAGGATAAGAGGAAGGATCGATTGGGCTAGTTCGTGGAAGAACTTGAACACTGGGCCCGAGTGGAAACTATTCTCTCTCGCCCGGGTGAGGCCCGGAGACTAGGGCTGTTCCTGATAGCTTGTAGGAGAGGACGGGAGCCCTTAGGGGCCAGGTGATCAGGCCAGGGCATTGATACCACGTTGTGTCCAGCCATTGCCCAGCCTGTCTTTTCACGGCTCTCCTTGGCTGGCCCCTCCTCACCTACCCAAAACTATTCCCTGCTTCTCTCTCTCCCAGCTGGTCTCCTTTGGGAGCGAGTTTCTGACGGTCTCTAGGGCAGCGATTTTCAGCCAGTGTGCCTCAAGGATTTTTAAAACATCTAACATCTGACTATTTAGTCAGGGGCACTGACCTCTTTCCCCTTTGATTGTCAATTTTAAAAAGAATGACAACAGCCAACACAACAATAGCTGTCCGGTGTGAGTGAGTGAATCAAAATGATACTTTCTTGGGGTGGGGGGGGGGGGGGGAGGTCAGATCGGCAAAAAAGTTTCTCTTTTTGTGTGCCACAGAATGTTAGGAATTAGTGTATGGGTACCATGAGCTGAAAACGCTTGGAAATGGCTTCTCTAGGGCTTTGCTCCTGCTGTTTCCCCTTCTGAAGTGCTGGCCTCCTTTTTCTTCTCCTCTGTGTAAATTCTCCATTTCACTTCCTTCAAGCCCCTGCTGAAGATAGACTTCCTCCAGGGTGTTCCCCGACTGCCCTACCCCCATGCCTTTGTGGCACTCGGAATCTAAAGCGCAGGATTCAGCACTTGTTCTTGTTCTTGGCCTGACTGGGAGGTTTATAGGGGCATTAGACCCTAATGCATCTACCTCTCTGAGCCCTTGTAGTATCCAATACTGTAGCTGGACTGCTTTAATAGGCACTCAAATACTGGATTTTTGTTGATAAGCAATTTTTTTTAAAGGACATTCTGTGATCAGGCTTTTCTGTCCTGTGTTGCATGTCTCCTGCTGCCGATCAAGGTGGATGTGTTCAGTTTTCATTCTTAGGGTGCCAGTAACATAAAACAAAGTTTTGAAACATTAAAATGTTTACTCGTACTTGTGGGAAAAGAAAAAATATCATGTAATTCTTTGTTCAGAGGCTGTGGGGAAAGAAAGACCATCAATCAGCTTTGGAATCAGACAGGCCTGGGTTTGCATTCCAGCAAGGCCACTTACTACAGCTATGTGAACGTGGGCAATTTACATAATGTCTCTGAGCCTCCTTACTCACCTGCAGGGTGGGGATAAAATCCACAGAGTTGCTATGAGTTTTAAAATGAAAAAAAAAGTTTACGAAGAGCTGGCAAAACTTGCAGCACCCACTAACTGCTTATTACATTTTTAATCATCACTCTTATTAATATTAGGTGTGAGTGTACCACAGTGGGGAAATGATAGGCCGCCGAACCTCAGTGTATCCAGTGAGTTGTGGGTTTCTGCATGTCCGGGGTTCTGCTTCTACCTTCCAGCTCAAGCACTTGTTAAAAATGCCAGTCATGAATCTAGAATGCCATCACTATGTCTTATTCTCATTAATTTTTATGTTACTTTTGTTTAAATTCTGCTTAGTGTTTGTCAGACCTCTTCATTGTGTTCATTTAATGTTTTGTGGCTGACAAACTGTTGAATTTAGCTTAGTGAAGGTCATCAACTGAATGTAGTTTAACTTCCAATGGTTATTTTCTGGTTGATTTTGATGGCATGGAAAACCTCATGGGAGAAAGCAGTTCAAGGTGAGCTTTTCTAACCCTTTTGTCATAAGAGACGGGACTTGCCGTACTTTCCAGGTCCAGGGCCCCCTGAAATGCCAGCAGTAAGCACATATAGGATGCTGCTCCTGGACATTTTTTAGTTCTTTGCCTTAAGAAAGCTTGTTCATTTTTTTTACCCAAAACAAGTCTTTCTAATTTATGATTGGAATTTGAAACATCTATTTGCTCACTTCATAGACAGAAGTAAAAAGAATGGACATTGTGCAGAGAAATGGATACAAACTACTCCAAGGTACAGTACATGGTAACCCCTTAATTATCACTGTGTCAGTGAGAATGCTTTCCACTCAAAGTTGATCAGTGAGTCCCACATCAATAAAAACCCTGCATTTCTCCAGGGTGCCTGGATTTAAATCTTACTCTTACAGGATTTAAGAATCCTGACTCTGGAGACTGATAGATCTGGGTTCCAATCCTGACTCAGCCAGCCTTAATGACGTTGGGAAAGGCTCTTAGTCTCTCGGAGTTTGTTTCCTTATCTGTAGAATAAGGATAGCTGCAATATCTATCTCACAGTGTTGTGAAGATCCGTGAGCAGGTAAAGGGCTTCCTTAGCATCCAGCACACAGTAGGACCTCAGTCACCGAGGTTTTCCGCATTGCCAGTAAGGTTAAAGGGGCCCTTCCTACCCTGCTAGGAAAGCTCAGAAGAAGCTTCTGATGTTTTGCAAGACAAACCCCACTGTGAAACCAAACCGCTCTCAGAATTGGTGTATCTGAGCAGCCTTGGAGAATGTTAGCGCCTTGGTGGGAAATCTAACAGTTTGGATAAAAATGTTCTTTCAGACTCACATGAATTAATGCAGTAAGAACTCTAGACTTGTTTTCTTTTAAATTGGGACGAGTGCCTCATGAATATCCATTGCAGGATGTCATTTTCTTTATTTTTTTCCTTGCCTGGGCTTTCAGCAGCACCAGAATGTTTGTTACTCGGCTGCTCCTTTCTAAAGGATTAGATTGTAATTCCTGGCAGCTCAGTTTTAGTTTTGGTCTAGACTCGGGCAGAAATACCTAGAAAAATTATTTTTATATAGTTTTTACGGTTGCTCTCATGCCTGTCGTCCTTAGTGCCTCCTTCTGTGGTCTTTTTAATGACTTTTTGTATGAGAAGGAAAGTTAGGTATGTTTGGATCTTCAGTGCCCGATAGGGAAAGCCTTGTTTGAGTTGTGTCTCTCGGATCAGCATCCAGCAGGTTTTGGAATCATGAGCGTGTTGATGGAGAATAATGGTACCTCCGGGTGCCTTAAACAACTTTCAAGTTTGCAACCTTGCTTTCCTTTCTTGGAAGTGTCTCTGGGTGTTTTCAAATGAAGTGGAGCACATTAGAATGTTGATTGGCTAGAGCAGCGGTCGCCAACCTTTCGGACCTCATGGACCACCAGTGGTCTGCGGACCACCGGTTGGTGACCGCTGGGCTAGAGGGAAGGAGCCATCTTGCTAGATGCCTGCTGGCAGAGACGGTCCTGCATCTCTTGGGTCCTCAGCAGAGCAAGTTGAAAGCTGAGGGTGAAGCTCTGGTGACAGTTGTGGATTTTGAGCCACCAACTTGGTTTAGGTTGCATCACCTGACATGTGCTGAGAGCCCCTCTCTGCTGGACACACTGCTGGGCTTTGGGCACACAGTCCCTGCCCTCAGAGCTCAGCAGCCCCGGAGGCTCAAAAAATCAGTCCCTGGCTAATTGCTTGTACACTTTTGTTCTGATTGTCACTGTGGGGAAACAGTCAGAGAGCTGTACCTAAGGATGCTGTAGAGGGGATTTCAAGGCCCATGTGGGTGTTTGCCCAGATGATATTTACATGTCCTTTCTCATTTTTAGGTTCTCTTCAGAATGGGTCAGCAGTGTGAGAAGATGTCACTGGTTTTGGTTTCCATTATACCATTTCATTACAGCTTAATTAACAACGTGTGATGCAGAAACGATGTGCCACGGAGAGGGCTAGTTGTGACTGTTACCTCCATCATGAGGTATCATGCTTGCTACAATACTTCTTTTATAGGAGCCAACCACTTCTCTGGCCTCAGCCGCCTTTTTCTGTCCTCGCTCCAGTTTGTGCAGTTTTTGGTTACTCCTGGATTGGTATCTCCAGGTCTTGTTTCTCTGCAGTTCCAGCCCCACATTCCCCACTGCTTATTGGACAGCTCTTCTCAGATGCCCAGTGGGTACCTAACAGCCTGACTGAGGCTGAACTAACTTGCCTTCTAGAATAGGTAGCTTCCCTCGGTCTCCAAAACTTGTTAGGTCTTTCTCTAAACCCATGTTCAGGTTGGCGACGGCCAGATTTGGTTTGAGTTTTCTAATCCAGCATTCTAGGCCCTCCACACTCCAGCTGTGGTGCTCCTCTTTGCCATGCCGCCCCTGTGCCTGGGCCCTGGCTACTACCCCAGACATTTTCACTCTTCTCTGCTCTTGCCACTCCTTCTGTCTTGAACGTTCTTCTATTTAAATACAAAATCCTGTTCAAATATTACTTCCACCATTAAGTTTTATTTTTGTTCATTTTGATTTTTAAAAATCTTTTTGATCAAACGTAATCAGTGTTAATTATTGTACCTCATAGTTCTTTATTTCTGTCTCTATAATTGCTTGATAAAATAATTATTAATTTGCAGCCTATCTTTCTCTAGATTCTTTGGTTTAAAAATTATATATTCTTAGGTAACAAGTCTTAGACAAAAAATTTAGAAAGAATATAGCTTTATGATTTTTTAAAAGTATAAAATAAAGTGTTCCCTTCCCTCTCTCCAGTCCTTAATTCTCATCCCCCAAAGTCACCAGCATTAATAGTTTCATGCATTTACTTCCAGAATGGCTATAGTAGCATATATTTCATGCATTGCTCCCAGAATGGCTACAGTAGCATATATTTTTTCTTTTAAAAAAAGTCCATAAAGGGGATCACATCTATACATACATCTTGTTCTATATCTTGCTTGTTTTGGCTAAATATTAGAGCTTTTGTCAAAGCATACAGATCTACCTATTATTTTAATGGCTGCAGGTGTTTCATTGTTGGTTGGTTTTTTGAATCAGCCTCTTGAGGTTGATCCCCTCTCTTTATTATTATTATTATTATTATTATTATTATTATTATTATTATTTACTATAACAAATACAAGTGCTCAGTACAATATCCTAACAAACTTTTGTAAGTACTGTATATTTTAGGCTCAGTTCCCAGCAGTTAATTGTGAACCAAATGTCTTCTCCGTTTTGATCCCTCTGACCAGATTATCCCTCAGGATTACGCTTGTCAGCTCTTTTAAAATGTGCCCAAACCTGATGCATTACAAATGGCCTCTCATTTTTTCTTTTTGTAATTCACATGCATTTAGTCATGAATAAAGCTAAACATCTTTTCATATGTGCTTTGGTCATATGTGTGTTTTTTTAACTGTTAATACCCTTTGCCTCTTCTATAGGATTTTTCTGTGTCACCGCCATCTGTTTGATTTATAATATAAATTAAGGAATTTGCAAAGTAGCCCTTTGTCAATTGTGCATGTATTTTTCCTCACTGTGTCATTTATTCTTTAAGGAGATTTTTTTTTTCTTGTCATCAACTTCCATGTTGTCAAATGTATTTGTCTTTGCCTTTGTGGCTGCTGGGATTTATGTCATGTTTGGAAAGGCCTTTATATCATTATTATAAAAAATTCATTCATGCTTGCTTTTAGCTCTTTTTTGGTGATAATCAAGTCTTTTTTTTTTTTTTTAAATATATTTTATTGATTTTTTACAGAGAGGAAGGGAGAGAGATAGAGAGTTAGAAACATCGATGAGAGAGAAACATCGATCAGCTGCCTCCTGCACATCTCCCACTGGAGATATGCCCGCAACCCAGGTACATGCCCTCGACCGGAATCGAACCCGGGACCCTTCAGTCCGCAGGCCGATGCTCTATCCACTGAGCCAAACCGGTTTCGGCGATAATCAAGTCTTTTTAAAATACTGTCATAAGAATAAAATGGCATTATCGGGGTGTGGTGCTACGTTCTGCAGCTTTTGGGTGGGATCTTGCAAAGATTTCAAGTACCTTTGCTTTACTAAGCCTTGTTGTCATATGGTCTTGCATCAGATCTAGTTTTACTTTTAGAGCCTGTGTGCATGGTTATTTCTAGGACCCCTCTCCTTCACTTTTTGCTTCAGGACTGGGAGGGCTGACCCAGGCTGGCTGGTATGGTGCTTTCTAGCACAGTACCACTCTCCGGTGGCTGTTGGCCATCATCCTCACTGTGTAAATGGCCTCCCTCTTCTGGTACCTAGTCTGCTTTTGCTCCCCCACGTGTGTCCATTTTCTTCCCCGAACCAGCTGGCTCTGCACTCCTTGTGGTTCTATCTTGCCCCTGGCCTGCACTGGCCTTGCTGCTGTTCTCGGTGCTTGGTCAGCCCTGGAGAGCCCCTCACGTCTGCTCTTGCTCTTTGAACACCAGTCTCAGTGCTGCTTTGAATTCTGTTGAACTTGGGCTGAACCTGTATCTTGGCAGCATCTGCTGTCTATGACTTTCACCTTCAAACAGTAAAACGACCAGTTACTTGAGCCCTAGATCAGTGGGTTCTAATTAGTTGAGGCTCTGGCATATAAAAATGGCTGTTTATTTAAAGCAGGTAATATTAGCCAGAGTTAGGGGCTCTGAGGGGGACGGGGAATAAAAGCTGTGAATATGGAAGATATAATACACTTCAGCTGTCTGATCACAGCCCTTACCTCTACTGGAAAGAGGGTGCTGTAGTAAATTTCTAGAGCTGCAGTTGCTCGGTCACGGGAGATGTGCATTATAATTTTGGTGGATCTTACAAAAATATACTCATAGAGGAAGGAGTAGGAGCCCTGGGTGGCAGTAGGACTTTTGCCACCTGTCCCTATCCCTTTTCCTGGCCCCCACCCTTGGGCAGGAATGTAACCTAGCAAGCTTTCTTTTCATCCCGCCTTTTCCTCAGCTCTTGCTGCCTCCTCCTGCTGCTCTTCCCATTCCCATTGGGCAAATTAAACAAGACTGTTGCACAGGGGGTCTAGATGGGCAGACTGTGGAACAGACCTGAGAGTTAGCCTCTTGCAGCCTCAGTTTCCTCATCTCTTAAGAGGGCAATAGTACCTGCCTTCTGGAGAAAGTCAAGAGGAGTCAGTGAAATAGTGCGTGGAGCCTCTATGACATGCCTAGCAGGTATCAAGTATTCAGTAAATGTTGGTTATTGATGGTGATGATGGGCTTTAGTAAGGAGGAGAGAGCAAAGGAGTGGCAGGGATCCCCTTTTACAGTTGTTGAGGCCAGTGTGGCAATGGCCGGATGCGTGCAAGTCCACAAATGTTCAGAATGCCCTCATCAGAGGTGGTCCTTCCCAGGATCCACTGTTGAGACCCGTGTGGCAGAGTCAAAGACCACAGCAAAGGCTGTGTGCGAGTTGAAAGCTGCTTCCAGGTGTGAAGGTGTCTCAAATTAAAGAAATCGGAAGAGCGCCAGGCTATGTCCAATGGTCGAATGAGCAAAGGAAGAGGAGGAGCTAACAGTTTTGAACTTCCCAACAGACCATTTCAACTAAGTCCTCTGCATGCATGCTTTTAAAAAGAAGTATTTCACATTCTTATCCAAAGTATAGTTTTTACAAACGAAACAAATTAAGTATTGTTAAAATAAGGATTAATGGTATTGAAGAAAAATAGCTTATATGTGCTTATTTTTGTTTCTGTTTTAAAATTAAAATACAGCAATGTAAATGTTTAGTTTGAGGGTTTTTTTTTTTTTTTGCTTAATATAATGTGACAAAAAGACTAGTGATTAATCTACTGAATTAAAAACTACTGATGTATTTAGTGAGTGGAATAATCAAGTTCATTAATGTTTTCTGAAGCAGCTGCAAACTTAGTCTAAATGAAAAACTAATATAAATAACTTCCCTGCATTATCAAAAGTGATTTCCATTCCCGAATGCCTGAGTTGGGAGGCATCTGCATGAAGCTTGTATCAAACTGCAAGACAGGGACTCATTCATCTTTGAATTCCTTTGGTTTTGTGCATGCAGAAAATTGAAATGGAATGAATGTTTCCTATAAATGTAGAAAAATAAATTCCCAGTCATTATGCCATTTAGTGATTACAGTTAAATCTAATACGTACTTGCAGCACATATAATTAAAGGCTAATTTCCTTGATTTGCAAAGAGTTTTGGCAATTCAGTAAAAAAGGTAAGTATGGGCAAAGGAGATGAATAGGCAATTCAAAGATAGACTTAGACAAATTGCCATTAAACATGAGAAAAGATGATCAACCTCACTTATAATTAATAAATGCACATCAAAGCCATGAGATACTGTTTTTACCTATTAGTTCCACAAAAGTGACAAAGTTTAATACCCGTTACTGGCAGTTATGGGGGGAATAGGCACACTTCCATGTGCTGTTGGTGAAAGAGGAATTACTGCCCCCCTTTTGGGAGGTAATTTGGCATTACTGATCAAAATGAAAAACTAGGAGGGCATCCTATTCTGATCAAGGGCACATGCCTGGGTTGTGGGCTCGATCCCCAGTAGGTGGTGTGCCGGAGGCAGCCGATCAATGATTCTCTCTCATTGATGTTTTTCTCTCCCTCTTGGAAATCAAGAAAAATATATTGAGAGAGAGAGAGAGAGAGAGAGAGAGAATAAACTCGTGCTGGGAAATTGCTGATACAGAGGAGTGGAAGATCATATTTGAACTTGATGTCTCTGTAAGAGGGGATGACTTCCTTTCCCTTAGTACCACTGGAGATAAATCAAGTCATTGGGTGTAGAACTTGTAATTTTTAATTGTCTTTTTCTCCCTTTAGCCTGGAAATGTGCCTGAGACTTAAATTCCCTCAGGAGTGTTGCTTGTTAACAGCTCTAGGCAGGAGCCTGCATCTCATTGTCACTGCCAAGGAAGTGCTAATGTAAAGGACAGGAGAGTGAAGCACTTCCTTTCTCATGTTGCAGTAAAGTGGAATCCCTCTCTTCGGTGTTAATCATGGTCTTTCGTTTTTTCTCTTCAGTGATTTCTTTTTTCAAGTGCAGTTCTTTACTTTTCTTCAGAGAAGATAAAAAGCCATACAGAGGAGAAAGAAGCCTCATTGTAAAACTATTTTCAGTTTTGCAGACTCTTACAGAAATACTGTATTTTTTTCCTTTTTCTGCTGTTTTCCCCCCCAAGACTCTGTACCTTTAAAAAGCCTAAACCCTCCTTCTTTTTGACCTTTAATTCCAAAAGTCACTGTTTACTCACCCTTGTGTCATGAAAACGCTGTAATGAATGGGTCACATTTGGACACTGGGTAGGGGCAGGCAGTGTCTGTGTTTCTAGAAGGCAGTCTGGGGTAGATATGAGCACGACCTCTGGAGCCAGACTAAGTTCATCCATTAGCGGTAGACCCGTGGCAAGTGTCTTAACTTCTTGTCCTGTTTCTTCATCTATGAAACAGGAACAATCGTAGTATTTTCCTCACGCAGTTCATAGAGGATCAAATGAGTTAATATATATAGAAGGTGTTTAGCACAAGTTAAGTACTCGTTGTATGTGAACTATTAAGCGCTTTTATTGCATTAATTTCCCTCATTTAATTATTAAGAAGTTGTGTTGGGAAGTAGTTCTTTCAAAACCTTTTGTAGATGAGGAAATCAGTTAACTGACTTGTTAAGTGATTTAAATGTTCATTGTTATTATTTTTATTAGAAAGTGGCAGAGCCAGGATTCTTCTTGAAGTCTAACTTCAAAGCAGTTCTCTTTGTTACACCATCCTGTGTCCCTAAAAAGAGTCTATAATAGCCAACCTTGACCATGTGCCAAGCAGCCATTGTGCTAAGTGCTTCCTTCTTCCTACATGTGTTCCTCATAACCAATAAGGCAAGGACTAGTATTCCTATTTTAAAGACAATAAAACTGAGACTCAGGTTATAAAGTACCTTGCCCAAAGTTTTACAAGTGGAAAGAAGGACCATTTGAGCACAGATCTGACTCTAAATTCATGCTCCTAATGGTTTTATTATATTTTTTTATCCTTTAAAAACTGGATGAGGTATCTTAACAATTTTTTAATGTTTCTTATTTTTAATAAGTAATACATTCACATAGTTGAGAAATTTTAAGAGTCTAAAAAGATTCACTGTAAGCTAATAGATTTTCTAGCTATCTCCTTGCAAGAGGCAGTTAAGATTTATTGTATCATTCCAGAAATATTGTGCGCATATCGATCTGTTGTGTATACTAGGTGTACCAGTTAATAATGCGGATTTTGTAATCAAAGAAAACACGATAATTTCAAGAGAAACATCAAAAGTGCTTTATTCAAAGTAATCTCCATCGCTAGCTACACATTTCCCCCATCTTTCAGGTAATTTGTGGATACTGTCCCAATGGAACTTTTCTTGTTTTGACGCAAACCATTCAGAGACCCAATTTTCCACTTCTTCGTACGTTTTGAAGTGCTGCTCAGGAAGTGCGTGTGCCATCGATCAGAACAAGTGGTCATCTGAAGGAGCGAGGTCTGGTGAATACGGTGGGTGGGTTAATACTTCCCAGACAAGATCCTTTAACGTGTCTTTAACTGGTTTTGAAGTGTGTGATGGTGCATCATCATGAAGCAAAATTACTTTGCTGTGTCTTCTGGCCCATTCTGGTCATTTTACAATCAAAGCGTGGTTCAGATTGACCTGGACGTTCTTTGTCTTTCACATTGAAATCATCACTTTAAAAGCGTTTAAACCAGCATTCACAAGTATCTTGAGATGGAGCATGTTCACCATAAGCTTCCCAAAGTATATGATAACTTTCAGCAGCACTTTCCTTCATAATAATGAATTAAAACTTCCCACAAATGCTTTTATTGGCACAAAATTTGACATTTTTAAGCGTAAAAATATCTATGATGTTGCCTTGACGGGTTTGGCTCAGTGGATAGAGCATCGGCCTGCAGACTGAAGGGTCCCAGGTTCGGTTCTGGTCAAGGGCAAGTACCTTGGTTGCGGGCACATCCCCAGTGGGGGGGGGGGGGGGGTGTGCAGGAGGCAGCTGATGGATGTTTCTCTCTCATGGATGTTTCTAACTCTCTATCCCTCTCCCTTCCTCTCTGTAAAAAATCAAAATATATTTTTAAAAAAATATCTATGATAGCACCTTTAGAAACTTTGACATATGAAGTTTTGAAGCTTGTTGTCAATACAACAGAATAGCATACATACCAAATCGCATATATATCAACATATGTGTAACTCCATCTATTGAAAAAATCTGCATTATTAACCGGTACACCTAGTATACAAATAAGGCAGAACATTATTTAGATGAATTTTATTTTTTACAGAATCCTCAAAACTAGGTGAAACAGGGAAATATTTTTTCTAAAATGAGACTAAATGCTCAGTCAGAGCTGAAATAGCCCTACTCTGTGTAGCATATTTTAATTTTGATCAAGATGAAAGTTTGGCAGTTAGGATACTGAGCTAATCGATCATTTGGTTATTTGACTTTAGGTGAATTAACCAAGACATGAAAGACTAAAAATAAGTAATAGGAAGAATGCTCAGGCAGAGCCTAGGAGGTACAGTAGCTACAGTGGTGGTGGTGCTATTTTGCCAGTTTGTGCTTCTGCTGCTTGTACTGGTGAGAAGTCATTGGTGAATTATGAAACTCTCTCTTTCCACAGATTACGCTTCATGTCAGTAGCAATGGACAGCAGCAGTTTTATTCAGTTTGATGTGCCCGAGTACAGCAGCACCGTTCTGAGCCAGCTAAATGAACTCCGCCTACAAGGGAAACTATGTGACATCATTGTCCACATTCAGGGTCAGCCATTCCGAGCCCACAAAGCAGTCCTTGCTGCCAGCTCCCCATATTTCCGGGACCATTCAGCATTAAGTACCATGAGTGGCTTGTCAATATCGGTGATTAAAAATCCCAATGTGTTTGAACAGTTGCTTTCATTTTGTTACACTGGAAGAATGTCCTTGCAGCTGAAGGATGTTGTCAGTTTTCTGACGGCAGCGAGCTTTCTTCAGATGCAGTGTGTCATCGACAAGTGCACCCAGATCCTAGAGAGCATCCACTCAAAGATCAGTGTTGGCGATGTTGACTCTGTTACCGTTGGTGCTGAAGAGACTCCAGAGAGTCAGAATGGAGTTAAAGACGGCGGCTTCTTTGCCAACCCAGTTGAGATCTCTCCCCCATATTGCTCTCAGGGACGGCAGCCCACCACAAGCAGTGATCTTCGGATGGAGACGACGCCCAGCAAAGCTTTGCGCAGCCGCCTACAGGAGGAAGGGCACTCAGACCGAGGGAGCAGCGGGAGTGTTTCTGAGTACGAGATTCAGATAGAGGGGGACCATGATCAAGGGGACCTGCTGGTGAGGGAGAGCCAGATCACTGAGGTGAAGGTGAAGATGGAGAAGTCAGACCGGCCCAGCTGTTCCGACAGTTCCTCTCTGGGAGACGACGGCTACCACACTGAGATGGTTGATGGGGAACAAGTTGTGGCGGTGAATGTGGGTTCCTATGGTTCTGTGCTCCAACACGCATATTCCTTTTCCCAGGCGGCCTCACAGCCAGCCAGCGTATCAGAAGCTTTTGGAAGTTTGAGTAATTCCAGCCCATCCAGGTCCATGCTGAGCTGTTTCCGAGGAGGACGGGCCCGCCAAAAACGGGCTTTGTCTGTGCACCTGCACAGTGATCTCCAGGGCTTGGTGCAGGGTTCAGACGGTGAAGCTGTGATGAATAACCCTGGGTACGAGAGCAGTCCCCGGGAGAGGAGTGCAAGAGGTCACTGGTACCCCTACAACGAGAGGCTCATCTGTATTTACTGTGGAAAGTCCTTCAACCAGAAAGGAAGCCTTGACAGGCATATGCGACTCCATATGGGAATCACCCCCTTCGTGTGCAAGTTCTGCGGGAAGAAGTACACGCGAAAGGACCAGCTGGAGTACCACATCCGGGGCCACACTGATGATAAACCATTCCGCTGTGAGATCTGCGGGAAGTGCTTTCCATTCCAAGGTACCCTCAACCAGCACCTGCGGAAAAACCACCCAGGAGTAGCTGAAGTCAGGAGTCGCATCGAGTCCCCTGAGAGAACAGATGTGTACGGGGAACAGAAACTAGAAAATGACCCATCAGCCTCCGAGATGGCCCTAGATTCCCGGATGGAAATTCATACAGTGTCCGATGCTCCTGATTAAGATGGTAAAGAAGTGCACCCAAACAAAGCACATTAATCCATGCATATTTGTGATTTGCTTTGTTGTAATCTTTAGTTTTCCCAACCATCTGGAAATCTCTTGGTCTCTTGGCAGTTTTTCTAAGGGTTCTGGAAGGAACACTTCATTGTGTTTATTCTTCTTCCGTCCTCCCTTCCCCAAGGAGCTCAAAGCATGAAGGGCATCATATCCAGGGAAAACACAGGCTGACAGTATTCCTCTTTGGCTGAACTCTTAATCCAAAATCTGCCAGTGATTTAGCTATGCCAACTGGTTGACCCTGTATTCTCTGCCAAGAGGCATACTCTCGCTGGGCCATCATGCACTGGCACCAGTGCATCTCCATGGAGAGAGACTAGGATGCCATCAGCCGATATAAATGGGTAACCTTTTCTAATTTAAAATTACTTTTACGGAATAGTTAGACAATTTATATATATATATAATAAAGTGATTATTATATATATAGTATATATATACATTCTCAAATTTGGTTTTATTCTGGTTGAGGTGAATGTAAGAGGAATATATAATTTAATACAATGTGAACAGGGCTTTTGACTCTGTCATCCCTACCTAATATGTTAGGGTTTTGCCCCTTTATTTCCCTTAGAAAAGAATGTTAATAGGTTTTCATATACATTAATTATTGTGTCCAAAAGCAAGCAAAGCAAATCACAGTGTTCATAGCTCTGCTTCATAACAAATACATAAACCAAATGCCATAAAACCTATTCAACTCTGGTTGGAAACCATTTGGAATTTTTGTTAGTTGTCCAGTGGGTAAACTGGATGACCCGTGGTGCTGACCCTTTTTACATATTGTAGTGTTTTATTAGCCAACCCCAAAGGAGCCGTGGTTTTCAGTGTTTTTACTGGCCTCCGAATCTACCTTCATTCCGTACTGTAGAAACATACACACCAGGTAACTAAATCGAATCACTCTAATGTGAGTTACTACTCGCACTAAAGGAAAGGGATTTGTAGTTCTGTCTACAATATTTTCCAAGCAGTGTTGTAGGGTTTTATTTTTTTTTTCTTTCTCTTTTCAAACAGCCAGTTCAGGTGCACAGCAACTTTTTCTACATGCAGTTCCCAGGGAAACTGCACAACTTGGAATTTGTACTTTTGTAAAGATATACTCTATGGGAATTGCAAGCAATATATCTATCTTAGGATTGTGTGTGCTAACGAGAGCCTCCGTGGCTCCCCCACTCTCAGTGTTTCCTGCTTAAAGAAACCAACAGTTAACAAGCCCTCTGAGAGCCTCTGTGTGTCACCAAATCTCTGTGTGTCACCATTTATTTTTTTGGTCACGTGGTGCTATCTTTATGTTATGTATCTTTTAGGTCAGTATAGTTGTAGAAAATGTGAAATCTAAGGGGAATAGTGAATTTCAGTTTTTTCCCTCTCTTGAGTTTCTAGCTTGAAAAGAGACCTCAAAAACATGTGCTGGCAAACACATTTACTGTATGAAAACATACCTGAGTCCTGTTGAATAATATTTTATTAGTGCTTTAGGAACTGTCTTCAGTTCTATATTTTGTCCACCCATGGGCTCTACAAGATTGCTTTGGTACTGTAACCTCTGACAGTAATTTGGTGAACAGTTTGGTGGTGGGTTTGTGCTGAAGGTTGCGAGGGGGAGGTCAGCACTCCATACACTCGCCCTGAGAGCCTTGGCTCTGAAACTCACGAGGTCGTCTCCTTGGGAGAACAGCACAAACCACCTGAGAGAAAACAAACAAAGTGGCAACCTCAGAGGCTAAGAGTTAAAGGAAAACAAAAATAGATGTTTGCTGGTTTTCCATGCTTTTTTGACTCTTAAAATACCAAGAATGGTGGGGGTTTGGGGATTATTTTTTTGTTTTGTGGGGGTTATTTTGAGAAAAAATGAGTCATTCAAGCCCCTGTGTGCGACAGTCCCAGGGGTGGTGGCTGTGCAGCGGCATCTCCTTAGCACACAGGATCTGTTCACATGGGTGCTGCTGCGCTCCACATCAGTGTTACTACGTACAGTTCCACTCGAGTCCTGCTGCTCCGGGAGCAGCTCTTGCTAAATCGGGTATTGTATGCCTTTTTCCTGTCGAACTGCCTAAGTAAGGGGCCCGTCTCTCCCTGCAGCACTTGCTCAACCCCGTCAAAGCGGCGAGCCACAGGGGGAGGCTGGACCCCAGTGTTTACCCACTTAAATATGTCCTGGGGTTTCAGGTAAATGTTTGTGATTTATGTTTCCTTACATGAATCAGTTTGGCTTTGATTTTTTTTTTTTTTTAAGAATGAAATGCAAAAAAATTGTTTTGTGATACAAAATTAGGTTGGTGGCAAGAAATTCCCAAATCGAGGACATGAGAGGTGAGGCTCAGGGAAGGCACCTCCTTTCACTCAGGCTTGGGGCCTTCTGAGAGGTCCCCAGAGCATTTTGTGATTGATCAGAAAGACAAGGTAGGAGGGGAAGACACTTTGGGCGAGCACCTCCAATGTCCTAGTTCTTGTCTCCGTGTCTGTCTTAATGTTATTTACATGGAGTTCTTTGTATATGTCAATTTGTTTATCTGGTTTGAGTTTACCAAAGAGTGACTTATCCAAAATTGTCTTTGACAAAAATATACATTGCTTTGATTGTACAGTTCAGGTTCAAACATTGTAATGGGACTGTTAAGGAGCAGAAAATTGATTGAGTTTCCCTCGAGTAATCATAATTCCACATTTTGCAAGTTCCACTTGCTCCCATTCATGTTGCTAACACTTTACCCTTTCCACTGCTAGCAGTGTTAAGAAAGAATTCTCAAGCCATAACACAGTACTGTAAGGTTCCACAGGGCTTCGAGGGAGGCAGCACGGAGGCCAGCACGCAGCCGTCGCCTCTGAGCGTGTGCACTGCCGTGCTTCTCAGTGTGCGTGGCGGGTGAAAGATGACTCCATTCAGATCGGGCAGCAGCAATACTTGTGCCTTGTCACATGAGGATGTGCCAGGAGGATTAACGGGACCACAGAACAGAAACATTCTCTCCCCGAAGTTCACCTCACGTCTCCACAGACGAAGTACGCCGTGTAACTCCTTTTGGAAAGCAAAGTCCCTATTTCTGTACAGTTTTAGATTAGATGTTTCATTTATAACAAATGCAGAAATCAATTAAGATAAAAGTGATATGTGAAGAAATCTTTTACAGTAAAATATATCCTGAGTTCACCTAGGTCTGTTCATAATTGAGTCTCTTCTTGAGCTACCTTTTCCATACACAGGCAATGTGAAGACAGCGGCAGTGTCCTTTCCTATAGGGTTTTACCTGTTATTACAAACTGTGAAAACAAAGACTTTTATACTTGTACTGTTTGTGGTTCTAAACAGTTATTTTCATTCTAATCAGTTCTCTACCCTCTAATTTCTACTAAAGCTGTAAATACATTTAGAAATTATATTTGTAAATATAGTATATGAAGACAAGTTAATTTTTGGTCAGCGGGAAAAACCTCCCAGTTGACCCTGCCTTGGCAGGTTTTTTGTGTGTGTGTGTGTGTGGTTTTTTTTTTGTGTGTGTGTGTGTGTTTTTTTTAACAGCAGAGAAAGGATACTGTCGGTTCACTGTTAAGCAGAATATACTGTAGAACTAAATTGATCATTTTCAATCTTCCAGAGCATGAGTAGGTGTCTTTTCTAACGATAGCAGTTATAACCAAGTCTTTGTTTCCCCTTAGCCCAGATCATAGGCCTGCATATTTTTTTGCCTGTGGTTTTGTTTTTGCTTTTGTTTTTACAGCCTAGGCTCTAGGAAGAATTTACAGGAACACAAAACAAGGGCTGAGGGGGGAAGTCATCTATGTGAATGAGCTTTACTTTAAAGAAATCAGTGTATTTTATTTTAACAACCTTTTCTATTAGTTACTGTGATTTTGTTGTTGTCGTCGTCGTTATTGTTAAATTCTGTAATGGTTTCCTGTGAAGCCTCCACTGAAAGGGACTCAAATATGCAACACCTAAACTATTTTCCAAGGGCACACGCCCCTTGAATGGTGCTTCTAGACTGGTCAGGGTTATTTATTAAATTTTATATATGAAAGTATTGGGGAACTATGTAAATTCTTTATATGAAACTATCTAGTTCATAAATCATAGATTTCATATTACTCAGTGCAACTGAACTAAGAGTTCAGAGGAGTCATTCACATTGTTCCAAATTTGTAATGGTTGTCACATGCCACATACGTCTTTTTCAGTAAGTGCCAGGGTGTTTCCACTGTTTCTGCCCAGTGCTTGACCTCTTGGCCCGGAAGAGAACCTGTGTTCTCTGGGTCTGCACAGACAGGGCTGTTGTAGTTCTTGATCAAGTCCTGGAGTGAGCCTTGCAGCAGATTCAGTACATGGACCTTTTGCTGCCCCTCAGTGACAAGTATGCTGTGAATTCAACCATTGGACTTGCTGCCCAAGCCTTTGGTTGCTGCCCTGACTATAGTAAAAGGTAAACTTACCTAGTTTCTTTGAAAATGACCATTTTCCTAATGTGAAAACCATCTATCTCTCTCACCACTTTTATTAGTAGGGCTAACTTTTTTTCCGTTATAAATGGTTGAGCAATTTGAATGACTTAACAGTGTCATTATCTTGCAATATAAACTGGTAACCTCACAACTCCACACTTCATCACCACATGAAGTAAATGAAGCTAGCTAAGCGGATGCTGTATCAACTAGTAACTTGCCATTAAGGATTATTTTATAGCATGAATTTAAGACTTATTTATTCAAATGATATTTTACTCTTGTATTCATTTTGTTTCAGATTTGTGACATGAATATTTCAGTGCTGCTTAATTTTGTTCTGAATTCTTGTTTCTTGCTTGTAAATGGCTTTTTTATGGTATAAATAAAGTCCATGGAAATTGCTGTTTGTAAATAAAAATGCTGCTAGAGCAAACGTGCTGTGGTCTCCTCTGTGTCTGCCCCTCTTCACTAACAAACATCCGCAATGTCATAGTTTCTGTAACCACCGTTTTCGAAAGATTAGGATTTCATAAACGCTCTTGTGCCACTGCGGTGCTGGGAAGAGGAGAAGGAAGCTGGTCTGTTTCTGACCTTGCTTTTGTGTGGCCAAGACTGGGTTTTCAGGGGCCCGGTGTGTCCTCAGGCGTCCCCAGGCGAATCCCTGTGAATCATCTCCCCACTGGCCTGCGTAAGTACCCTTTGGCTCCTTTGAATGTGTCTTGTTCTCCTGCCAGAGGGCTTGGAACTGCACGTGCCGTCTCCAACTTCTCTCTCAGTCTGTAACTCCTCTTCAGTTGTTAGCTCAGCGAGGGTTCCCTTCCCACAGCAGCCCTTCCAGGTCAGGCCCCTTTAACAGAGACTTTTATTGAGCTGGGTACCTGTCCTTCAGAACACTTACTTCAATTGGTAATTGTATATTGACTAGTGAGAATATTCAATTAACTAGAGGCCCGGTGCACAAAAACTGTACACAGGGTGGGGGATGGGGGGGGCGGTCTCTCAGCAGGCACAGTTGGACATCCTTAGCGCTGCTGCGGAGGCAGGAGAGGCTCCCGCCACCACCGCTGCGCTTGCCCTGTGGGAGCGCACTGACCACCAGGGGGCAGCTTTTGCATTGAGCGTCTGCTCCCTGGTGGTCAGTGCGTGTCATAGTGACAGTCATTCTACCATTGGGTCAATTGCATATTAGCCTTATATTATATAGGACTAGAGGCCCGGTGCATGAAAATGTGTGCACTGGGGGGGGGGGGGTCCCTCAGCCCAACCTGCCCCCTTTCACAGTCCGGGAGCTCTCAGGGGATGTCTTACTGACAGCTTAGACCCGCTCTCCCTGGGGAGTGGGCCTAAGCCGCAGTCTGGCCTCCCTCTGCGGAAGGCGACCAGGCCGATCAGGGGAAGGTGCCACCCCCATCACCCCATTGCTGCCTGAGCCCTAGGCCTTGAAGCCACCGGGGCTCACAGCTGCCTGAGCCCACGGCTGCCTGAGCCCCCGGCCTCGCAGCCGCTGTGGCTTTGTCTGGATGGACGTTGGAAGATGTCCACTCTAATTAGCATGTTACCCTTTTATTAGTATAGATGTTTCTCCTAACCTGTAAGTTCCATGACAGAAAGGACCCCGGACTGTTTCCCCCACCTGTAAATCCTTAGCACAGGATCTGTCACCACAGCAGGTACACATTAAGGACTAAATGAATGAGCAAATGCATGTGTTCTGGGAGGGTTGAGTAGGACTGTTGCCTGGGAAGTGGGTGGGGATCAAACCTGGCTTCTACGCTGCTAGAGCCAGCTTGCTCCTTGGTGTAAAACCAGGTCTCTTCCTTCTCACTAGGGTTTCTTCTATATAGGTGAGTGGGCAATGAGCTGGTGCACAGTGCAAGAGGTCAATGTAGGAACCAGCTTCACTTGCCAGCTGGGGGCCTGGGGACTCCGAGGTACTCAAGGGTATGATGGAGAAAGTGCACTGACTTGCCAGTCTGGAGACCTGGTGTCCAGCCACCGGAAGCAGACACACTGAGTCAAACCTGATGTGCAGATGAGCAGATATATTGCTGGCGAAGGCCCTTGGCAGTAGCTGGCTCTTTCCATTGGTCCTGAAGTCATGGTCTGTCTTCATTTTTGTTTCTTCCAATTACAATACATACAGCTGGCCAAGCCCGCCTGGCTTTAGGGATGTTTATGGTATCCTTTATAATGTTGAAGGACCATCACCAATCCCTTATTGCTTGCTGGTCTTCACCTCTGTTTCCTGGACCATTTCCTCAAGCCTCAATGACTTAAACATCTCACATGATGTTTTCTTTTTGTTTTTCAGAACAGGACTAACTTGCATACCTTTTGTCAGCAAACAGGGCTCAATTTTCTCAGAACACAGGTGTTAAAAAGAGGCCACCTCCAAGGAAACAAATGTTGGGGGACATTACAACCTGGGGGAGTGCCTTGGAGCCCTCTCTGGGTGATTCCTGTGCGAAGCTGGGCTAGAGGTATAATGCAGTCAGCCCCGGGTAACCTGCCTGGGACGGCAGGCCAGAACTGCCTCCCTTTCCTCTCCAACTCAGACAGCAATCAGGTCCCTGCCCTCATCTTCGAAAGAGGTTGCCTACTAGGACTTCTTTTGCTCCTGCCTCTGCCCTAATGGAGCTTGGCTCTGATCAGTCTGGCTGGTCCTCTAGGGGAGAGCGACATTCCCTCTAGAGGCGGCCAGCTCGGTGTTGCTGGCGGTTGTGCTGTCTCCTCCAGCTATGTAGACAAGCCCGCCCCAAGCGTTGCTGGGGAGACAGTGAGGTCCTGGCACTCAACACATTTCTTCATCCCTTTTGGCCTCGGCCTTGGCACTCTGATCAGCCCTTGGGCATTCTTCTTTGTGTCCCAACACAAGATCTGCCCCTGTCGTACTCACTGGGCCCCGCTAGTGGCCGTGAGTGGCCCAACCCTCTGAGCTAGAATGGATTGCAAGTTTGTACCACCTTCTGGTGCCATGTGAGTGTGTGTGTGTGTTCTCTAAAATGTGCAAAGTGGAGGATAAATCATTCTGAATTGTTCCCCCTTTCCCAGAGTGCTTAACATGGGAGGGAAAGACCCTTCCACTCTCGTAGGAGTGGGAAGGGACCACCCAGGCTCTCTACTCCCTGCCTCCCAATGCTGGGACTACTGCAGTAGTCCATGGAAGTAATCTCCAGTTTCTACCTGCTTGTGGAAACTGGCTGCCTCCCAAGGCACTGCATAGTTGACAGCTGTCCATGCTAGAAAGTCCCTCCTCCTCCGAGCACAAAAGCCACCCGCCTGGAGTTAGGCTCTTGGTTCTTGGTTCTTCTCCACAGGACCCCAGCACACTGCAAACAGGCAATGACTGCAGCCCCGGCTCCCAGGCCTCTCTTGGGGCTTTTCTAGACTTAATGTGACTCTGGGCTATTTTTCCCATCTGCTGGGCCATGAGGACATCTGTCTGCCCACCTCCCTCTACTCTGGGGTTTTCACAAACATTATTATGAGACATGTTTCCGACAGAATTTTGTTGGAATTGAGGTGGTGGAATCCATAACTTGGAAGAACACTTCTTTGGCAAACAAATTACTTTTGTGGGACTGTTATTTTAAGTAGCCTGTCTCTGCCAGACATTCTAGTCATCGCACATCCAGCTCCCTGGAGCTGTTTTCAGGTTTTCTGTTATTTTTTTAACCCCTCAGCTCCTTCCCTTTCTCCCCTTACATCTCCAAATATTAGTGAGACTCGAAAGGGACCTTGAATGCGGCCGCTCTGGGCCCTGAGAATGGACCCTGGCGTCTGAATTTCCTGAGGCCTCACACCGTTCCCTCCATGAGCATCCTCTCCCTGGATGGTCCATTCTTCTCTCTGGGGCACTCGGGCTTTCCTAGCCTCCCGGCTCTGGTGCTAACTCAGCTGGGCAAAGAGGTTCTTGGCTTGTATGTATCATCTCTGCAGAGGGGCCATTTGCTGGCTTCCTATCACTTCCTCTCTATCCTTCCAACACAACTGCCTCCCCACACTCTGGCCTCACTCACCCCTTCTTGCCTGCTGGACCCTGGCTAGGCTTGTGGTGAAATGGGAATGCTGTTAGGTGTTCCATAACGAAACTACTCATTGCCTTCTTTCCCTCCACTGCATGGTCCTCCTATTCCCAGAATGGGCCTCCAGGGACCTCCTGCCCCCACGCTGTGTTGTATGGCCCCACTTCCAACTGCGTTCAGATACTGCTGCAGGCACTGTGAGTGTTAGAGTTTTTCACCCTGAAGGTAGACCCAGCCCTTCTCTGTCCACAATTTTACTTGTGGAAATATTTTCCTCATGAAGTATCAGGTGCTGATGTACCACATTCCCAGCAGAGGTCAAACAAACTCTCATACTGTAAACAAGTGTCCTTTTAGCAACCTATTGAATGCCACATTTTTTGCATTTTTGAGGTTTTTTTTGTTGGTGATTTCTCTGACCCGCAGGCTCAGTGCTGAAGTGCTGTCTAGTGATCCCAAGCAAAGGAAGGCTGTGAGGTGCCTTATAGAGGAAACACATGTGTTAGATAAACTTGGTTTTGGCATGAGTTAGAGAGCTGTTGGTCGTGAGTTCAATGTTAAGGAATCAACAATATATATTAAGGTGTCTTTAAACAGAAGCACACATAAAACAAAGTTATGTTTTGATTGATTCCCAACAATGTTGTGCAGAGCCTCACAGGAACCTAACCCTGTATGTTCCCTAGGAACAATGGTTTAATTAGTGTTCACAATGACTTGATAGGGCATAACTACTGCGAGTAACAAGAGTCGACTGTACTTTTCAGTGGTGGACTTTAACTAGTAACCTTCGTAACAAGGAATGCTGGGAAATGGAGTTCTCCTAAGCATCCAGACTCTGTGATGATACATGGGAGAACATAGGAGGGGGAAGCAGATGCCACACAGAATTCAACATAGGGAAATAAATGGTCAGGGAGCTGAAGAGGGTTGAGAGAACCACCAGACTGTGATGCAAACCTGACTCTAAGTGAAGAAGGGAGGGGAAGGTAGTGTGTGGAAATCGTCAGAGGAGTCCCATTATCACCCAGGGACCTGTCCACCTTAGAGTTCCCGCCATGTCTGGCATTGGGTGCAGCCCATGTGTAGTGTTGCCTCAGTGCAAATGCGTTACAGGTTTCAGAGATCAGTAGCTGGGCCCTTGGTCAAGTGAGCTCCCAACAGTTGGAGGTCTGCAAGGTGCATTCTCATGGCCACTAGAGGGCTAACTCACTTTCTCAGGAGAACCTTACATGGTAGGCACTCGGATGGTTACATCCGTATGACTGAGAAAACTGAGGTTTAGAGAGGTTTGGACCCTTGTGTAAGGCCACCTGGCTGGGAAGTGGCGAAGCCAACATTATTTCCAGGAACTGACCACATTGAAAATTTCACTCTCCACTCCTGTTCTTCCAGTTTCCCCCAGCTGCCCATGTTGATGGGTTGCCTTGGGGGCACCTCACTATTGCCACTGTTATCTGTATCCCAGTGATGTTGTCCTTTTGTATATCCTCACCTCTGACTCCTGAAGCCCTAGGATCTGGAGGAGCACTACATTCTAGAATCCTTGTTGCACCTGGGGCTTGGTGGCCTCTGCACAGAAGCTGTCTCTTGGGCACCAGAATAGGGTGGGTCGTGCCTCTGTATTAGTCATCTGTTGCTATGTAACAGTTTTATCACAAACTTATCGCTTAAAACAACATGCATTTATCTCCATTTCTGTGTGTCAAGCGTCTGGCACAGCGTAGCTGGGCCCTCTGCCTCAGGATCTCACAAGGATCTCCAGGTGCTGGCCAGGGATGCAGACTCATCTGAGGCTAGATGGCAAGGATCCGTGTCTGAGCTCAGATGATTGTTGGCATCATTCGGTTCCTGCAGGCAGCTGCAGGGAGGGCCCGGGTTTCTTGCTGGCTATTGGCCAGAGACTCCTTACTGAGTGATCATCTCCATCGAGCAGCTCACTACATGGCAACTTGCGTCTTCAAAGCCAGCAAAAGAGTCTAATAGCATGACGGGTTATAATTTTATGTAACATAATCACATTCATGATTGTGAAACCTCCCACACTCAGTGAAGGGGATCACACAAGGCCATGGACATTACAAGGTAGCGGTTATGGGGGCCTTGTTGATCAGCACCGCTAATGAAAATAGCTCCTTGAACTGTCCCAAAGCTTGGCTCTCCACGAAGTACAAATCTGTGCGGAGGCAGCTGGCCTGGAGGATCCCCGGTGGTGACTTCTCCTACTCTTCTCTCCACCTGTGGCTCAGAAGGTCCTTCCCTCTTTGGGAGTGATTCGGGAGATGCCGAGAGCTGCCCATGCCACCAGCACCACATGCTTTAACAGTGGGCGATACTTAATTATCTTCTTTGATGATTATTCATTTTTTAATGCGACATGGCAGAAAATTTCCGCAGAGATCTCTGAAGACTTAGAAACGACTTAATTTCAATTGATTTTATGTCTCTTCTTTCTCATTTGTTCCTCTCTATTTTTCTTCCACCAGCTTTCAGAAGCACAGTTACCAAATCTATCCATACTCTGATGTTATTGTAAAATGAATTTAAAAATTGTTTAAATGACGTTCTATTTGTCGATGTGTCCAAGAATCATTCAGAGGAAGGCCGGACCTAGAGCCCCCCTTCACTGGGAGGCAGAACAGAGGTTTGGTTGTGTGTGTGTGTGTGTGTATTTTTCCAGATTTCCAAGACTTCATTGACCTGTTTGCAACTTATCATCTCTGCGACTTAAAACAAATGACGTAACCTCTCTGTTCACCTCCTGGCACCTGGCACTGAGTGAAGGATTTGGGAGCAGGGAGACAGGAGACAGGCTCATTCCCCCGTTTTGCACCCGTGTGGTCTGGGGCAAGTCCCTTGGCCTCATGGGGCTTATTTTGCCCAGCTATAAAATAAGTGGTTGGACTGGAGGCTCTTTGAGGTTTCCTATGGCTCTGACATTCTGTGTTCTGTGCCTGCCTCCGAGTTGTAAAGAATGGGCATTAAGGTGCCTCTCATAAAACCATTTTTTTGTTGCAAACGGTAAATCCTAGGTAGGGATTTTAGGGGAATTTGCTTGAGGCCTGGAACGATCTATGGAGAGCGACATGCGAGGTCTATTTCTAGGAAGGGGATGGGCGTGGCGGGGCTGTGAGGCGGGTGTGCGGCAGCCGAGGGGCCGACGAGAGTCCACCGCCTGGAGCAGAGGCCGAGTCCAGAGAGGACCACGGCTGCAGCGGCTGCGCACTGGCGCGCCCAGCCGGCCGCTTTGCGTGTCTCCGCCTTTGCGACCAGCTGATTGGGGGAGCTGGTCGAGAGCTATCCACCGATTGGCTGGGCGGCCCGCCGCTCAGGTCTAGGAGCGGACGGTTTCTACTGCGGCTGGGCACCCGCTCCGCTCCCGCGACGGCCTGCGCTCCAGCTGCGCCCGGCCCGGCCCCGGCCCGGCCCGGCCCCGGCCTCCGAGCGAAGGCGCCGCTGCCGCCTGGGCCGCTCCCAGGGCCATGAGGAGGCGGCGGCAGCCACTGCGGCCCGCGTCAAGGTGACCGGCCGTGACTGCGGCGGCAGCGGCGGCGAGAGCGGGCGGTGAGAAGAGCGGCCCGCGGGCGGGGCGGGGCCCTGAGGGCCGGGCTGGAGGGAGCTGCAGGTGCGGGAGGCGGGACCTGGAGGGGCCGCTGGACCGGGAGGGGCCTCGGCGCGGGAGGGGCCTCGGCGCGGGAGGCGGGCCCGGGGGTGGGGGTTCTGTCGGGCGGGTTTACGGGCGCAGGGCCGGGGTCGGGGCCCTTCGGTGCGCCGGTCCGGTTGGAGCTTGGTTTGAAGGGCAGCGGGCGCAGGGACGGAGATGGGGGAAGGCCCACCTTTAGGTGCGGAGGCAGTTCGGTGGGGCTGAGGGGCTGCAAGAGGGGCGGGGGGTGGAGGGGCAGATGGGCCCCCTGGTTTGCCCGTGGGAGGTGGCTGCGAAGTGAGGCCGAAGCGGCCGGAGGGCTGGTGCCGGCGGAAACCACAGGTGCAGGGGGCGGGGCTCGGGAGACCTGCGGCCGCGGGGCGGGGCCTGAGTGGCCGCTGGTCCGGAAGCGGGGCTCCAGGTGAGGAGCGGGCCGAGGTGAGTGGTCCCTGGAGAAGGGAGTGCCGCCTTCCCCGCTGTCCCGCAGGGTTCGGGTGGCAGCAGGAGTTTTGGGCTTTCCGAGGATTCTGGGGGCTTCGAGGGGTGCCTCTGGGCCACAAGGGCCTGCCAGGCTTCCCTGTGCTTTTGCCGAGTCGAACTTGGGTCCCAGCTGCCCTGGTTACTTAGGCTGGCGGCCCCCCCTGTGCATCGCCATGCCGTAAGTGGGACTTGCCATTTTTCACATCTCGGGGACTTTTCCTGTTGCTGTTGCAGGGGCCATGCCTAGATTCGGGGTGTGTGTGTGTGTGTGTGTGTGTGTGTGTCTTTCATTCGATGAGCAGCTGTTGAGAAGTGTGTGTGCTTGCAGACTAGGTGTGAAGCCTGCAGGGTCCTGGCTTGCTGGCTCCTGATCCCAGAAGCTGCTGGAAATCTTAACAGGGGTGGTCTCCACACGCCCGCTACGGCAGCCTGGTCAGGGGGCAGAACAGGAATGAGGGTTCAGAGGCCTTTTCCTCGGTGTTACTTTGGAGAGTCTTTTTCTCTTTCGCAAAACGAGCATCATGGTACGTGCCTTGCGTGCCTCCCAGGGGCCTTGTGAGGATAGGATGGAGCTGTGCTTACCGAGCGAGCACATCCCAGTAAAGTTATGAGTCTCTCTTGTCTGTGTTGATGGGCAGGTCGGATTCGGGAACTGGGGGTCTGAAGAGGAGGAGATTTCTAGGTCATTTTCTTGTTTGAGTTTGGGATGAGGCTTGTGGTAGGAAACCCCCAAAAGATGACTGCTCCTCCCTGTCAGGCTCCGAGGGAGCCAGCCGTGGCAGGGTACAGTGGCTGGAGGAAAGGGGTAGGGGTGGGGGGGCATTTCATTGTTTGCTGACCTTTAGACCCCAACTCCAGTGAGGACTCTGAACTGGAGCATGAAGCTTAGGCTTGAGCCTTATGGAATTCCCCCTCCTGATTCCAGTACAAACTCTGATTTTACCACACTGAAAGGGGATTAGGTTCCTATAGCGACAGAGAGAAGAAAGCAAGATGATGGGGCTAAAAGAATTAGATGATGGGCCGCCCTCCTGTGTTACCTTTCGTTGTGCAGTGCCTCTACTCCCTGGCAGTTAGACCAATCCGAACTGTAATTCTTCCCACCTGTGTTGCATGGCCAGCAGAGAAGGCAGGAGGAGGCTTCTCTATTGGTCTGCATTTGTCTTCACTTTAGACCACAGTGGTTCTCAACCTGTGGGTCGCGACCCCTTTGGCGGTCGAATGACCCTTTCACAGGGGTTGCCTAAGACCATCTGCGTATCAGATATTTACATGACGATTCATAACAGTAGCAACATGACAGTTATGAAGTAGCAATGAAAATAATTTTATGGTTGGGTCACAACATGAGGAACTGTATTTAAAGGGCCAGAAGGTTGAGAACCACTGCTTTAGAAGATAGGGGACTTTTGGGGACCAACCACCCTGGTGCTGGCTTCTCTCACTACCACCAGTTTTGTGTTGGTGACCTAGTGGCATCATGGGAAGGGCATCTCATGGTTGGTTGGGTCCTTACTCTGGCCTGTGCTCAGGTGGCAGGTACCCATACGGTCTAGCAGCAGCGTGGGTGAGTGGTTCTGTTCTGTTCTGGCAGAAACTGTAAATGGCTGTCAGAGATTGGTGCCCTCTGGATAACCATCACGCTCTGTGGGTTAAAAGGAAAATCCAAATGTGGTGGCACACAAGAGCTGGGACCTGTGTTGGATAACGAGGGGATGGCTTTTTGATTGTTATTATTGCAGTGATAATATCCAGGGTTGAGAGACAAATTTCATTAATGGGAAATATTGCCTCTGAGGTTCTCTGCGACATAGCCCAGTCTACCTTTTAAAATTGATTTTCTTTTGCAGTATGGAGGGTAAGACCTCTGGTTTGGAAGTCAGTCAGGTCTGCATTTGAAGCCTCATGCACCAGTTTCTTAGCTTCTCAGAGCTTTGGTTTCCTTATTTGTAAAATGAGGATAATTGTGCCTACCTTGAGAGCTCATTATGAAGAACAAATGAGTTACAATATGTGAAAGCACCTGATATAATAGGCACTCAGTATATGCTAGGGTCCATTTCTGCCCTCCCTGCCTGCCCATCTTTCAACACAACAGAACAGCGTGTAGCACAGAAGGACTGGTAGTGATTCTGAGGCTATCAGTTCTTATGTAACTGGTCCAATCTCTTCCCCTCTCCAAGCCTCCGTTTTCTTAGCTGAGTGAGAATCTTAGGCTATGTGAACATTAAGAGTGGTCCTAGTGCCCCGCCTGTGTTGCTCAGTGGTTGAGCTCTGATCTATGAACCAGGTCATAGTTCAGTTTCCTGTCAGAGGACATGCCCAGGTTTTGGGCTCAATCCCCAGTAGGGGGCGTGCAGGAGGCAGCTGATCATTCTCTGTCATCATTAATGTTTCTGTCTCTCCCTCTCCCTTCCTCTCTGAAATCAATAAAAATATGTTTTAAAAGAGTAGTCCTAGCTCTAGCATTCTGATTCGTATGCCCTCATATTTTCTTGAAAGACAGGAGGGAGGAAACTAATGACCTGTTCTTCAGTTCTTTAAAATATCTGTCTAGCACTTTGCCTGGCACAGAAAAAATGTTGCAACATTCGTGAAATTAGTGAACCTCAACATGAAAGACAAAAGTTGTTTAACAGTCCTATTTCATCCCAAATTAAGTTCATCCAATTTATGTACATAAACATGAATAATTTTTAATGGTTACAGTAATATATATGTGAGTATTTGGGAAAGGCCTGGCAATAAGTGGTTTCTTTAAATGATGTTTTTATCTTATTTTTTAAGAAATTAAAAACAGAATCACACATGGATATTTTTAAAGGCAAGTAGTTCAAAGAGGGAACAAATGTAAAATTTCTTGCCTTGAGGTTCTAGTTCCTAGTTCTTCTCCCTAAGGCAAACACTATTACCATTTTTTTTTGTTTATTATATACTTTTTCTCTCACACAAATTATGACATTCTGTACACACTCTTGCTGTTTCATCTATTAACTTGATCTATTTGGGAAATTGTTCCAACATTGGAAAATGTTCCAATTGGTAGGTAGAGTTCCTCCTTAATAAATGTTTTTGACTGATATTGAAAGCACAATTTTGATCTCCATTCCACTCCCCACCCCCAGTGATGTTCACTCAGTAATGGTTAGCAGTCATTGTTTAGAAGAATAACAAGAGATAGCCCTTGTTCTCCTCTAGGAAAGAAATGGCTTTGGCCCCAGTGAACAATAGACTAAAGGGTAATCCACCCATTTGGATTCAAGGCAGAGGACAGAGAAAGGAAAGGGAATTTGTTCACTAGTAATTGAAAATTGATTCTTCATTCACATATTATTCATAGTTCAGCTCTGTCACTTACTGTATTACTTGAGACAATTTACCTAATTTTTCTCTGTTTTAGTTTCCTTATTTATAAAACGGGTAATGATAATAGGATCTGCCCTTTGGTTTTTTGTGTAGAGGAAATGAGACCATAAAGGCAAGTACTTGCAGCAATAGCAGGTGGTAGTAGGTGCTCAAGAAGGGTAGCTGGTATGTTATTAATAATCTAAAGTTGACTCTTATTCTTCATCAGCAGATATTTACTTAGCTGTTGAGGGTGAGCCATGGAGAATGAATGCCCAAAGTCCTAGCCCTTGAGATGCTCATATACTATACAGGGAGACAGGCACACAAGTCACTGGTTACAAAACAGCATGGTGGGTGTGATGATGGGGAGGTGGCCAGTATGGGGGCCATGGAGGCAGGAAACCATGGCTTCTCCCTTGGTGATTTGAGAATGGCTTCCCAACTCAAATTTTCCCTTCTTTGTGAAACCTACTCAGTGATAGGCACAAGTGACTTTCATTGTTATGCACCATGATGGGAGCATTGTCGCATGCGTATTACTGCGCAGGGAGTCTCCTGCTTTCATTGTTGCTGAGTCTCCAGGATAGGCTCTTGTGGACATTGTGATGGATCTCTGCTCAGACACGTCATGCACCAGTTGTTGGCAGACTCTTATCGATAAGTCATCAGGTCTCTGGTGAAACCCAGACTCTGGACTCTGTTACTTCATTCCCCAAGTATTTGAGTGCTGATTCCAAGACAGGCATGTACTGTGCCATATACCAGCTGTAGACTTTGGGTATGGCTGGTGCTACTTGTCCTACTAAGTCTTAGGGATGGGAGAGGAAAGAAATGTTTGCTTCAGATGCTCCAGGATAAGATGGGGAGGCAGAAAAAAGGACAAGTGTAAAAGTGAACTGCTTAGCTTGCTGACTCCCACCGCTCCTTTCCTCAGAAGTATGGCTGCTCACCCTTCCCTTGGGGTGGGGCTGTAGAGGAGCAGACCTGAGGGAGATGAGTAGGTGGTCTGTAAATTTTGACCAGGGGCAGGAGATAGTTGGTCAGGTTGGCTTCTGTGAGGGGCATCCTGGAGCATTTCTGGAGCCACTTTCTTAGAAAGAGAGAAAGTATCACTCCCTTCATGTGGCATTCATTCACCATCCTTGCTGGGCTCCTGCTTTGTTCCAAACCCTTTGCTGGGTGCTGGGCCTATGCAGATGAAGGAGCTCCATTCTGTCCCTTGTGGAGCTGCTGGTTGGTAGATGGAGAAGCCATATGTGATGGAGGACCTCAAGTGAAGTGGCCAAGAAGATTCAGACTCTGGAGCCAGGCAGACCTGGGTTCAAATCCTAGCTCTTCTCCCCATGGCCTCTGGGACCTTGGGCAAGTATGCTCCCCGTTCTGAGTCTCAGTTTACTGACATGTACAATGGGGATAGCAGTGCTACCTTCTTTGGGGCTGTTGTTAAAGAGTCAGTGAAATAATGCAAATGTTTATCAGGGTGCCTGACAGGAAGCTGATGCTCACAGAGTGTTCACTGTCATTTTAATTATCGTCAGTGTTGTGGGAACAGCAAGAAGCACCTCTTTGGCTATTTTCTCTGGGTTCTAGTATAGGGGAGTGGTGCTATTTGGGTGGTGAAGGTGAAGGTGATGGCTAAGGTATTAAAGAAAGCAGCTATGAAGTCACAAAGTGCTCAAGGAGTCCATGAAACATTCCTCAGGGGCCCTGTTGATCCAGGGCCATGGGTTTGTCTACAAGTGTTTCTTCTTTTGCACAAGTTCTTCTCAAAGGTGATTTCCCAGTACCACCAGGAGCAATCACCTGAAACAATCAATTCCAGGACTTTTCCCTGTGGGGAGGCATGAGTCAGGCTTGTCTCACCTGCACTTACTGAGGTGAGCAGAGACCATGAAGACCCAGAGCAGCAAATCCTTCCACGGTTTTTCTGCAGAGCTTTCAAATCCCTTGTGTTCTTTGCAGAAGATTTATCTCCTGAGCATCAGAGAGGCGGATAGGGCAGCACTGAAAGCACTGACTTGAGTCAGGACGTTTGGGTTCGTGTTGTGATCCACCACTTACAAGCCCTGTGGTTTCAGGCAGGTGGTCACTCCTGTTTCCTCACCAGTGCAGGAAGTGGATGGTACTTACCTGCTCATGGCTCTTAGAAGGCTTCAAGGAGGTGCTGTGGAACAGGACTTAGCATAGTGCTCACACACCATGAGCACCTGGTAAATGTGAGTTAGAATAACCAATGTTGGAGGGCTTTTTGGATGCCCTGTGGAGGGTGGCAGGTACAACTCAGCATGTGTAGGGAGTGCAGATGCAAGCTTAGGGCAGCCATAGGGCTCCAGTGAGGGAGAGGACAGAATCACTTTGAGGGTGGGCCCTCTCTCATCCAGTTTCGGAACTGAAGGCTGGTGTCCCCAGTTCTTTCTTTTCTTCTGTGATTCCACATAAATAATGGGTCTGCAATAGGAACTAATGCAATATGATACTGTCCCTCTTTAGGATTTAAATAATTTTATTATAAGGTTTTATTTTAAGTTTAAGACAATTACTTGAGTAATCAGAAGAAAATTAAATGCTTGGTTCAACAGTCAAAGGTTTCTCTACGATCATCTTATTGGAGAGGAAAGAAAGAATAATGAACATAATTAAATTTGTGTTTATTGGATACAATAATTCTCACTCTTGTATAAGCTTAATAACTAGGTCAAGGGAATCTGTACTTTTGGTACATTTCTGAGTAATTAAATATTTATGGAAAACAAGTTAATAAATTTAGGAGAATTTGTTGTGTCTCTTTGTGGCAATACATTCTATTATATGGAATTAGTGAATTTCACTATTTTAAAATATTTCTTATTTTATGTCCTTTCTGTGGCTGTTTCTTTTTCCCCCTCTAGGCATCATTTCTCTAACACTTTGTCCACTAGCATTTGAAGATTGTTTCTCCATTAGGCTGTCGCAGCAAGCACCCTGCTGTAGGATGTAATAACACTGTGTGACCAACAGCCACTTCCTTGTGACTCCCCTACTGCTTCGCAGAGTAAGAGTCTGCATTTGTTCCTCCTGCCCTGATGATCTGAGTATGTCATTCCCTTTGCTCAAACCCCTTCGTTGGTTTCTAAATTCTCTTAGTAAAAAGACCAAATTGTTAGCAAGGCCTGCAGGGTGTACCAATGTGCTCTTCAGTGTAATTGTTGGTGACATCTGTCTCCTCTGGTGTGGTATAATACAGTCCCATCAGATCATGCACTGTGGCTGCTTTGGTCACCATCGGGTCCTCAATGCCTGGCATATAGCATCTGGAGCTCACATAGGTGCTCCATATGTGTTTGTTGAATGAGTGCCCAGGAACTGATCTGAATCTATAAAGTGAGAAGGTTGTTGGTTGGACCTGAGGTCCCTTTATTATAAAATATCCCAACACATTACAAAGTCTCTTGACACCAAAATTTTCAGCTTCATATTTATTCTGCATGGTAGGTGGGGGTAGGCTTTGAAGTGCAGAGGATAAAATGGAAGCTCAGAGAGTTTAGACTGTTGAAGGTGTAGCTATGGGAGAAGTTTGGGGCTCCTCATGTGTCTTTTCTCACACCTTAGGCTGCCTCAAGGGGTGGTTTCTGACATACAATGGAGGAGTCACAGGTGAGGTAAGGAAACAGAGAGATTCATTGAAAAGACGTATTTGTAATATTTTCCCTTGGTTTTAGTTATTTTAATTTCCTGATTATGAAATTTGAAAAGTTGAGTTCAATTTGGAGTGATGGGTTTTAAGGTCTGGTTTCATTCTGGGGACCAGGAAACCCTGGTCTTTCTTGTAAATGGCTCCAGTATAGTAATCATTGATGCTAATAGCTAAGATTAGAATTTGTTCCTGTTGCGAAGCTTTTTAATAAAATCAGAAGTTACTTGCTGATTGATGTGTAGCATTCTTTTGATATTTTCAAAAGATGCTGGTTGCTTCCATTAGCTATTTCTATACTTTATCTCTGGGTAAACCTGCTACAGGGCTGTTCTGCAGTGAGCACTCCTGTGGCCTTTGTGCTCATCAGATACAGTGCTAGTCCATCCCAAGGGTTAGAGATCATTGAGTCCATTCTCCCCACTTTCCGGATGAGCATGGGAACTTTGCCAGGGTTTTATACTCAGGTGTCCTGATTCCCTACCCAGCAACACTCATAGACTTCAGCATATCCATTTGCATATTGCAATTTCTCAACAGCTACTGCAGCTCGTGGAACATTGTGTATAGACTATGTCCATAAAGAAGCATTTCTCTCTGACGAAACCTCTGCGGCAAGGTTTTTGTTGAATCTGCAGTGTGACTGCATGGGAAGAGGATCTAAGACCTGACTTAGTGCAGATCTATGGCTGAGAAAAGGCAAGGCCTCTGGTGGGCTGTTAGCAACACACGCACTGGCCACAGGGGCTTCATCGTGATATTAGAGGGCTCCTTAAGGGCTGAGAGATTCTTGGAACTTCGTGTCATCAGCATAGCCAGTATACTTGTGGAACAGAGAGAGCAGCCTGGTATTACAGAATGATCACTGAATATGAAGCCAGATGCCAGGTGTGTCAGTTTGCTGTGACACCTGCTTCCCAAGCAAACAGGAATATTTTTGCTTGGGATGTGTGCACATCCTTTCTTCAGTGGAAAGCCCCAGTTTTAAGATCTGAGATTGTTTTGTGAGGGTTGAGTCAGAATAAAGAGAGCTGGGTAATATTAAAGTATTGTACAAACAATCAAAGGTAGCCTTATTCCTTCTTTGTTCCTCCCTGTCTTCCAGATCTACCTGCGTGCCAGCCCATCTGTCCGTCCATCCATTCATCCACCCATTTATCCAGTCGTTGTTCAGGGCCTGCGGAGCGCCAGCACTATGCTAACTGTGGGGCTACAATAGAGGAGAAAGACAGGTCTGGTCCTTGCTACCTTTTAGCTTACAGTCTAGTAGTAGAGTTCAATACATATAAAAATAATAACAAGTATATGAAAAATTAATTATGATAATCGCTCCAAAAGAGGAGTACAGGGCTTAGAGGCCATAAACGGATGGTTTTATCTGGCTAGGAGGGTCAGAAATACCCTCTCAGAGGAAAGGTGAATTGGAGTTAGCCAGGTGAAGAGGTGGCAGCTGTATCTGTCATGGTCCCAGCTGAGCAAGGGTCTGGTAAATTCAAGAAGTAACAGCAAGCCAGTGTGGCTGGGACACCGATACTTGGGAGACACTATGGTGTTCCTGCCCCGGTGTTCACAGCACTGTTTTCCTGACCTGCGGTGGGAATTCTGACAAATTCTACAGTTGCTGAGGCTTCTTCTTCAGAGCTCCCATCTGTCACCGAAGCATCCTTACTGAAACTTTCCTGCGTGGTTTCTAAGATAGCAGCTGGGCTTATTTTTATTGCTTTAAAGATCGGTTGCTCCTATGCTTCTTCAGGGGATGGAAGAATACCTTGGTCTCATTAGTGGTTTTCATTCATGAAGTAAACATTTAGTGAGCATGTAACTGGCTTGACTCCTTGTCCTTAGGAGCCCACAGACCTGATAGATAGGAATGAATAAATGATGATGCTGTGTCGGGGTGTAAGTGGTGGAAATGGAAGCTTATGGGACCAAATCAGGATCACAGGATGTTAAAGGTAGATTTTCAGTTTCCCCGGTGAAGGGTGACATACTGCAGGAGGGAGCCTGCGCTGTCTCAGGTGCGCTGTGTGTGCTGCTGGAACGTGAGGCTTGTGGTGAAGGGAGGAGGACGAGCTAAGGGAGGTGAGGTTGGAGAAGTGGTTTGAGGTCGGTACTCAGAGGGACTTGCAGGCAGTGCTCAGGAGTTCAGGTGTTTTCCTGTGGTGCATGGAGAATCATTCTGGAGTTACAGAAGGAGAGAAGCGCCATCAGTTCTGATCCTGGTGGAGGATGGGTGGTGTGGGAGGTGAGTAAGGGGGCTATTGCAGCTGAACCCAGGAGCCCTGTGATTTGGGAGCACATTGTTGGTCCCTTCTGTATTTGAGCATGGGGAGCCAGGGAAGAGCCTGCTATAGAATTTCCAGAACTTTTAGGTTCAGAGTTAGAATACATGAGGGGGTCTCAGAGTTAGAGTACAGAGATCTATCCAGACTGCTGGTGGAGGGAAGATCCTAAACTGGCAGAAGTGGAAATCCCCCTGTTCTAAATCCCCCAGGTCTAAATGCCTGACTGAGATCGCTTACAGAATCCGTGAAGAGGCTTTAATCCGAGAAAGCCAATGGGAAACTGATCTGTGATTCAACATGTGTTTTGTATTATCCTGAACTCAGAGACCTAGGAGTGTAAGATGGAGGCAGAGACTGGGCTGTCACTGACCCTGGTGCTGAAAGCCACAGATGGGGAGTACTAAGAAAGGGTCAGGGATAACTCGGAAGTAGCTGTCCCTAATACCAGAGCCAACCACCCTGGTATGAAGCCATTTGCTCCCTAGGAAAGGAAAAAGAAGAGGGGTTAATGTTTGAGGAGTTCAGAAGCCCCAATGCTTAGGCAAAGAGAAGGGAGCAGATGGATAGATGGGAGTGCATGTTCCAGTACAGAGTGTAACATGCTGTTCAGCTCCTGTGGGATAGCATATAAAGAAGTGGTTCAGAATAGGGCGCAGAATTAGCTGGTTTCAAATTCTGCCTTTGCCTAAGGACTCACTACCCAAATGGCCTGGGTTAGGGTGGCCAGGACCCTGCATTCTTGGCATACCCAATAAGGCATGTTGGAGACTGCAGAGCCAGAGACTATGGAGGACCGTCTCCGAGCAGGTGGTTAGCAGAATTCAGTGGGATAATGCATGTGGAGTGTGTGCCAATAGGAAGCTCTCAATCAGTGTTATCTCTTAAATTGTTTGTGGGCTGTGGAAAGACTGGCCCAGCGATGACATGGTCAGGTATCGTAGTCTCTGACTGGTGTTCAGTGTTTAGACAAGACTGAATGTCGTGGTGTTGACAGGACCCTGCGGAAACTGTAAAGGAGGAAAGCTAACTGTCAGTTGCTTGTGTATGGCTTTTGCCTTCTTGCACACATTGCATACCCAGTATATCCCTGGGGCATGTATTCTGCTAGCTCTTGGTAAATTGTTTCTAACTCTCTTTCTTCTTATATATAATCAAATGAAGTTATTTCTTGAGTTTAATGTTTGTGGTTTACCTAATTTGAAATAAAGTACAAAGCCTTAAGAAATAGGGTATTTGTTTATACATATATTTAGCAAAATTCTTGATAACTAATTCCAGTCTAATGAAACTTTAAATCTATATGATATATAAGAGTATAAAAAAAGTAGAACTAAAGGATGTTTAAAGATTAGCTCAACTTTCCTGTTTTATATACAAGGAAACTGAGACAAGAGAAATGAAGATGTTGACTAAAGAGCGGTCACAGTTGATGAGTGACAGATGTGGTTCTGGACTTTTGCTTCTGGCCTGTCCAGGAAAACTTGAATCCATCAGGGCATATAGAGGAAACTGAAGGGAATCGTCTACACTGTTTTTGGGTAAATATCTGTGTTCACTCAAGAATGAACAAATATTAACACTAACATTCGCAAGGACCTACTGAGGAAATCAGCAGCAAAAGGGAAATAAACAAGGCATGCAAGAACTAGAGGAAGAGCAGGCTTTGGGGAAAAGTGTCCAAGCCTTTACTCATGAGACTGAATACATTTCAAACATCATCATCTTTGTTCTCTCAGAGAAGTTATAGATGCTCTGAAAGATGAGATGATGAGTCAGCAGACTGAGATGAAAAAGGAGCTTGAGACTTAAAGACCATAAGGAAATAAATCACACAATGCAGTGTCTGAAATTAGCCGGCACTACAGAGAGTCAGGAGTCAAGAGGAGGATCCACTGCCCATCTCAGAAGGGTCAAGAAAGCAACAGGAAACCCCAGATGTGGATGATGGACCAGATCGGAGATCAGAACAAATGGAATAGAAGTAATCCTCAATTTTCCTGAACTGAAGAAGACCTGAAGGGTTCATCATGAATCAGGCGAAACTAGCAAACTAGGTAACACTTAAAATAATATCCAGGTGAAGAAATTTTTAAATTTTGAGACTGAAGAGAGGATACATAAGCATCTAGGCAGAAGGAAACTTAAAGTCAAAGGGGAAAAAAAAGACTAGGCTGGTCTTAGACTTGTCTACAGTAGGTTCCAGAAAGCTGTGGAGCAGTACCCATCGAATTTTGAGGGAAGAGGGTTATGACCCAATAATTTTATACTCAGCCAAGTTTCAGTTCACATTTGACAGTAAAGAAATTCATTTCAGTCATGCAAGGACGTACCTTGTGTGTGGCTTTAGCTACAGCCATGCACCATTCCCGAGAGAAAAAACACTAAGAGGCATGTCTGGCCACTGAAAGACAAAGTAAAAGACCATGAAGGGGCAAGTCAGTGTAGGAAAGGATTGGCAGTGAGAGTGGAACCATTCAAGTATAAAGTCATTTCCAAGTAACTGTTGTGATTGTACTTATAAAATAGAATATAAACGAAACAATTACTGAAAGAAGATAAAACATTAAACCATTATTAATAGAAGCAGGAATAGAATTCCTGCTCAAACCAGAGATCATATGTATGAACACACTGCACTCCACAGAGCTACCAGATATGAGTGATGAAAGATTTGAGTAGTACGCAGAACACCTGGGACCACTTGTATGGTTGTTCCTCTGGGCCAGGGGTCCTCAAACTTTTTAAACGGGGCCAGTTCACTGTCCCTCAGACCGTTGGAGGGCCGGACTATAGTTTAAAAAAAAACTATGAACAAATTCCTATGCACACTGCACATATCTTATTTTGAAGTAAAAAAAACAAAACGGGAACAAATACAATATTTGTATTTGCATGTGGCCCGCGGGCCGTAGTTTGAGGACCCCTGCTCTGGGCACTGTCTTTTCCAATATCCTGGAAAAGAGGGCGTTTGCTTGGCACCTTCATTCTGTAGGTTAGCACACTGCTGGTGGGAATGTAAAATGGTGCACATTCTTTAGAAAACAATTTGGTGGTTCCTCAAAAAATTAAACATCAAGTTACGTGACCTAACAATCCTACTCTTAGGTATATACCCAAGAGAACTGAAACATATGTCTATACAAAAGCTTATACATTCATTTCATAGCAGTATTATTCATAATAGCAAAATGGAAACAGCCCAAATATCTGTTAATTGATGAATGGATAAGCAAAAGGTGGTATATCCATACAGTGAAGTATTATTCAGCCGTAAAAAAACAACGAAGTACTGATTCATGCTATAACATAGATGAGCCTTGAGAACATTCTAAGTAAAAGACACCAGACACGAATATGAATGTCTAGAAGAAACAAATCCATAAAGACAGAAGGTAGTGGAGTGGCTGCTGAGAGACGGGAGGAATGGGAGTGAGTGCCAGTGGATCCAGGGTTTCTTCTGGGGGTGATGAAAAGGTTCTGGAACTAGAGAGTGGAAATGATTGCACAACTTGGTGAATACACTAGAAACTGCTGAATCTCCAGAAAAGGGTACATTTTATGGTATATAAATTAGGTCTCAATTTTTAAAAATAGTTCTTTTCTCGTTATTAAATATTAATCGTAGCAAACTAAGAAAACAAAGCTACAAAAAAGCAACCATCCTCTTATGGTTAATATTTGGGGTACATATATCCAGATATTTTTTTGTGTAAGTCTCCACAAGCATGTTTTGCTTTAGCCTCTTGTGAGGGTGTTTATGAAGGAAGGAATATTTTGATCCCTACATAAGTGGAAACAATGGAAATAGTGAACTATTTGGAGTCAAAAGACCTGGGTTCCTGCTCTGACCACCTCAGGTTTGTGAGCTGGAGAGAGGCACTTCATTTCCTTCCTCATCTTTAAAAGGGATTATAATACTTTGTGATATCTTACCCACCATAATGGCTAAAACGAGAAAAAGAAAAAGACCATACCAAGTGCTGGCAAGGTTGTGGAGCAGCCAGGCTGTCAGACCCTGCTGGTGGGCGTGTTAGTTGGTTTAGCCTGAGTTGGAAAACTGGCCTCATCTACCAAAGCTGAACATACACTTGCCTTGTAAGTCTGCAGTTCCACTCCTAGGTGTCAACACAGCAGGAAGGCATACGAGTGTGTGCCAAAGGTGTGCTCAAGAAGGTTTATAGCAGCACATCTGTAATAGCCAGATGGGAGAAAGTTGGGCGTCCGTCAGTGGTAGGATGGACGGAAGATGCATGTGGTAAACTCCCACAGGGCAACACTGTCATCAGGAAGCACTAATGAACACTAATTCAGTGAAAAAGGATGGATTTTAGACATAATGTTCATCAGACACAGGTTACATACTGTATGATTGCATTCATACAAAGTCTAGGAGTCAGAGTAGTGGCTGCCCTTGGGAGGCAGGTAGAGAGAGAAGGGGGTGCGATGGGTTCTGGGGCTGGCTGCGCTCTGTCTCTTCATCTGGGTGCTGGTCACGGGGGTATTCACTCTGTGACAGTTCTTTGTCGCGTGTGCTTTTCTGAACACATGTTGCACTTCCATAAAAAGTTTATTTATTTAAAACACTGAAAAAGGAAGCTTCTTAATCACATTGCTCTCACTAAAATTATTGTTAACAAGAATGAAAGTTTTTGTATTGTTGATAAATAAAATAATTATTTTAACATACTTATTTCATCTTTATCTCTTCCTTTGATCATTTGTAGCTTTATAATGTACATAACATGCTGATACATTAGAACATACATTTAATTTACAAATAAATATATGTGTGTGAGAGGTGCTTACTTAATTTTTTTTAACTGTTGGTAGGGAAGAAACCAGAGGTTTGGCAAGCTATGGCTCTAAGTCATAACAGAAGGGGCAGCCTGAGCAGAGGCCTGGCTGTGGGAAGCAGGTGGCCAGTGGTGAGCCTCAAGTTCCTCAGTCAGCATCCTGTACTTGGGTTGGTTTCTTGTTGCTGGTGCATGGGACCAGGAGGTGGTGGTGAAGCTGAAGAGAAAGGCAGGGGCACAGGGGGAGGGGCTTTGGGGCCCTCACGTACCCTTGGCAAGCCACACATGTACACAGGGGGTGTGTCAAGGGATCCTTTTCCCCAGATTAAACTCTGGGGTTTTCTCTGTGGTTCTTATGTCAAGGTTTTTTCTCTTTCCTTTCTCTCTCTACTTCCATGTGCAAAACCTCTTGTTGTTACTGTGTAGTGCTGTCATCCTTTTGCTCCCATTGGACAGAAGACAAATGTTCTGTATCTGACTCTCCAGCAGCTGGGGTTACCTGGACATCCTCCTTTCCCTCAAGCTCAGGTCCATGTACCTCCCTGCAAGCCCCCTCCTCGCTTTCAGCTGTTCTAGCTCCAGATCCTTCATCAGAAAGGGCCAGCTCGTTGTGTGGGTTATGCTTGGTCATGGGAGGATGGGGTGAGGGAATATGAAGAGATGACAATTACTGGGCAACCAGATGCCACCCTCCAACCTTTCTCCCTACAATTCCTGCTCCCTGAGATCCTGCCCTCCCCATTTGGTACCTCTTCTAAGAATGCTTTGCAGCATTCCCCCGCTCACTGGAGCTCGCCTTCCTTTAAACCTTTGTGGCATGAGTTTTGACCCCCTGGCCACATTCTGCTCTTTTGATTTACCCTGTACTTCCTGCCTTGACTCCTTGACTAGACTTTAAGCTCTTTTAAGGTGGGAAATGTGTCTTGCTTATTATTGTATCCCATGCAGTGCCTTGCTTAATATCTTACATTAGGTGCTCGGAAAGCAACATGGAATCTTCTAGGGCTCCCAGCATCCATCCCCTTTGCAGCCATGGCCTCAGGTCTTGATATAACATAAAAGAATATGGGAAGAGGCAGAGAGTGCTGGGGATTCTATTCAGGTAGGAGCAGTTACAAAAATGTTAAAAGCTGAAGTATTACAATATTTATGAGATTTTTCTCGTAGCCTTACCCTTCTGTCAACCCATTATCACAAAAGAGTCAGAAGGTGAAGTTTCTGATACTTTCCTGGCAGGGCCCCAGTCTTCCTTGATATTTCATGATTAACTACAGGACAAGTAATTCATATAGTGCTTAGAAGAAGCAAGTTCCCCATAGCTTACTTATCAGTGGGATCGGTTTCCCGAAGGAGAACACTGGAAACAACTGTTGGCCTACAGGTAAGCACGTGAGAAAAATGAGGCTCAGATAAGTCATTTCCCTGAGGTCACACCGTACGCAGGTAGCAGGGTTGAGATTTGACTTGGGGGTCAGTCTAGTTCCTCTCTGCTGTCTGTGCTTTAGGTCTGATTAGAACTGAATTCCATGAGAGGGACTGCATCTGCAGCTACCTGCTGCCTGTGCCCTTGATGGGGCTGCCGATCACCCTGATCCCAGGGGATCTGGGCAGAATTGCTCCCAGTACAAGCACCTGGCAGAGGACTGCCTCTCCCCTGTCGTCACCGGAGGTGGGGGGCACAGGGCAGAGGATCTGCTCCCCCATTCGCAGCAGGAAGGCCATGGTTTGCCGGCTCCTTTTGTATGGGCCCCTTGAGCAAAGGCTGTCAGGTTGTCCAGGGCCACAGGCTTGCTACTGCTACAGAAGCTCAAGTAGCCTGCCACAAACGGGGTATGAGAGCCTGTGCGCTCAGCAGGCAAAAATCAAAGGACAGCTCATTTGCAGGGACAGCCTCTCACTTGGAGCAGTGGATCCTGTGAGGCAGGATGGATGGAGAGGATACACGAGGGCTTTAATTTATAGGGAGAGAACTTCCCAAGGGACGAGAGTACAGTGTACCAGAGGCTTTCTGGAACTGGAAACAGGGCGTCTGAATTTAAAAATCAGTAAAAGAACTGAAATTAGTGGTTTGGAAGGTCAAATAGAAGAAATGCCTCAGAATCCAGAATAGTAACAAAAAGAAGTGGGAATAATGAATTAAAATCTGAGGCACTTGGAAACCTTGTCCAGGGGACCTGGCATGGGGATAATGGGAGTTTCAGAGGAGAGAAAGGAATAGATGGAGGAGTCAATGAAGAAAATTTCACTGAATTGAAGAAAGATTTGATTCTTCAGATTAAATGGATTCATTAAGCTCACATTGAGACCAACACTTAGACCTGTTTTCTAGTAAAGTTCCTAAACTCCAAGAAGAAAGAGAAAAAAATCTTAAAATTTTGTTGGAAGGAAGAACAGGTTTTCAAAGGAAAGAGAATCAGACTCTTGCTGGTCTTCCCGTGTGCAGCCCTGGAGGCTGGAAGACAGTGGATTGGCATCTCCAGACTATCACAGGGAGGGGCTATAGCCCTCCGTGTACCCAGCCAAGATGTCACTCATGGCTCATTGCAAACGAATGACATTTAAAACATGGGAGGGCACAGAACATGGCATTATCTATTAAATGTACCTGAGGAAAATACCTGTGACCTTTTCTAGCTGAAGGACAAAGCAGAGCAGAGATATTGAGACGGGAAGGAGCAGGGAGGAGGGAGAGGAGATGACCCATCCCTGTTTACACTGGGGTGGGAGACAGCAGAATGGGCTTGGCACCGGCTGCTCCAGTGACATTTTGTCATCTCTTCTGGTCTGCATAGCTCTCCTTCCTGGGCTGGAAGCCATGTCCAAGGGGCTGGGTGGGGAAGGGCCTGGAAGAGGGACTGCACACTCTCATCACAGAACATGCTCCCCCGCAGGCAGCACCTGGGATTCTCCATGGGTTGGGTGCCTTTAAGTGCTGCCTCGTTCCCTCACACCCAGCTTTCTGCACAACCTTGTCTCCTGATCCTACCCTGTGAGGGTCATGGCCCTGACCACTTAGGAATGGATTGGTATGCAAGGGAGTGGGGGGTGGGTGGAAGGGGAGGAAGCAAATGGGAAGCAAGGACCAGGCATGATCTTCACATGGGTGATTACTGGTTGGTGTGTTGAAGGTCAGTCTTTAGGGAGCCTGGGAAGAGACGTGGCAAGTCTCACTCATATTTATTTATTTTTATGTATTTTTATTGATTTCAGAGATGAAGGGAGAGGGAGATAGAGATAGAAATATTGATGATGAGAGAGAATCATTGATTGGCTGCCTCCTGCATGCACCACACTGGGGATTGAGCCTGAAACCTGGGCGTGTGCCTTGACCGGGAATTGAATCATGACCTCCTGGTTCATAGGTCGATGCTCAACCACTGAGCCATGCCGGCTGGCCAAGTCTCACCCACTTTTAGCTGAAGCCCCTCTGGGGTGGATCCACCTGGGTCTTGCCTGAGCTGAACCTGAACCTGAGCCCAGTGCATTAGCCCCAGGTATTTGTGCCAATTTTCCCTCACCCCCCTTCTCCCCGATACTGCAGGGGTATTTGCACCTGCCAGAGCACCTTCTCTCCTTGAAGTCCTTTCATGCAGTTCTTGAGCCTTTTTTGCAGGTGTCTGGGGGTGCTGGTGGGGTGGCTTAAGCATTGCAATCTCGCCCCTTTCTGCAGCAGGCTGGGGGAGTAGTTCATTTTTATTGGGAACACAACAGACTCTGCTGGGAGCTGTGCTGGAAACTGTGGATAAAATAACATTTGAGCCCTTACACTGTGATCAATACTGCACAGAGGTGGCCTCAGTTCAGGAATGTAAGACATATAAAGCCTTAGACAGGTGCCTGGCCCCCACCAGTTCTCCTGAGTGCCAGCCGGGATTGTTAGTTTATGCTCCCAGGAGGTGAGTACAGTCCCAGATCCCCACTCTACAGAGGGGGAAATGGAAGCTTATAGGTGCTTGCAAGTGTCATGTAGGTGGTAGGTGGCTGTGTCAGGATGCGAATCCAGAACTGTTGGACTTACAAGTCCTGTCTCTGAGGTTAAATGAGATAGGTATGATTTCTGGTTTAGCAGGGAGATGCTCAGAGAAAGCAATCCTGCCATAGTGACAAGTGCTACAGTAGGCTAAACGGAGGGTGCACAGCGAGGCCCTCGACCCACACCCGAAGGATGGAGAAGAGACAAGTATTCCAAGCAGAGTCCTCGGTGTGATCAACGTTGCTGCCCCGTCACCCAGGGGATATGCCTCAGTCTCCTTTGGGCTTCACTGAGGAGGCACTAGCTTAGTGGTCTGAGCACATGCTCAGTCCGTGATTAATCATTGAGGGCAGGGTTGTGTCTGCTCCTTCCGGCCAGACTCCTGGGACCTTTCATTGGGAAAGACCCCTCCTCTTCCAAGTACCATGTGACCCGAGTCCAGCAGTTCTCAACCTGTGGGTCGCGACCCCTTTGGCAGTCGAACGACCCTTTCACAGGGGTTGCCTAAGACCATCCTGCATATCAGATATTTACATTACGATTCATAACAGTAGCAACATTACAGTTATGAAGTAACACGAAAATAATTTTATGGTTGGGTCACAACATGAGGAACTGTATTTAAAGGGCCAGAAGGTTGAGAACTACTGCCTGAGTCCCTGTCACTGCTTAGGAATCCCTCAGCCTTCTTGGGGACACATGCATATGGCCTGGGTTAGCTCTGTGCTGCCCAACTATCTCACTCCACTCCTGTCTCTGCAGTGAGCACATTCGGCTGTCCCATTGGACTGCTTCATTGCAGTTATGCATAAAGGAATGAAGCACCATTATAAGATTATGATTGAAAACTAAGCTAAATAAACCCCACCATTGCTTTGCACCCCCACAAATCAAACTGTGTGTGTTTGCCTGTTTCCCTTCCAGTCCTTGTCCACAGGACAAGAGGGTTTTTATGTACAGTTGTGCCTCTGTCCCTTGCTTCCTTTTCACAGTTGGAAATGAGTTATCAGTTAGGAAATGGCCACCAGGTGGCGCCACAGCACCAGACATCTGACTCCAACCGCCTAAGTCTGTAATACCTGGTGGTGAGCCATCCTTGAAGTGCTTATCTATGGAAGTTTATTTTCAATTTTCTCTTTAAATGCTATGCTTCTCATAAATGTTTATTATAATAACTGAAAAAATAGAACAGGTATACAAAAAGTAGAAAGTAAAAGTGTCATACAATGACACCTTTAAGAAGCAATGATAAAAACAATTAAATAGATATCCTTCTGTACGTGTATGTGAGTTTACAGTAGGCATAAATATTTAAAAACATGTCCAAATGTCACTTTCTCAGTGAAAGCTTCTCGGACATCCCCCTACCCCCTTCAAATTGTAACCCTGTCCCCTTTTCCTGCTTTGGTTTTTTTCTCTTATCTATCACCAGCCGACATACCATATATTATACTGAATGCTTTATTTTTATTTGTTGTCTGTTTACTCCAGAATGTACAGGGGAACTTTTGGCTTTTTCATCACTGCTCTATGCCCAGCACCTGGAACAGTGCCTGACACATACTAGTGTAGACTTTCAGTAAATGCACGTTGAATGAATGAATGTAAATATGTCCTGAATTTGTGGACATCTTTCTCTGTCTATAAATATTGATCTATCTCATCCTTTTAATCCACTGCTTAGTGTCCCCTTGAATGGACACATTCCACTGCCTGTCCTGAAACAGCCATGTGGTTTCTCAGTGTTTTCTTGCCTTTTGTAGGTGGTGTTGCAGTCAGGGACCTTCCTGGAACATACTCTCTGGTTGCCAGTGTGATGATTTCCTTATTTTGCTCAGATTCTGGGTTTAGTGCTTTACATACAACATAGAATATAGTCCTCACACCATAAACCTCACCCCTGTGAAAGGTGCCACTCTTAGCTTCTCTCTTTGCAGGTGACAAGCCCCTGCCCAAGACCACACGTATGCCGAGAGTTGAGCCACAGCTCTTGGAAGGGGATTCATCCTTTAGTTTTCAACCCACACCTGAGGATATGGTTTTATTGATTTTACAGAGAGAGGAAGGGAGGGAGGGAGAGAGAGAGAGAGAGAGAGAGAGAGAGAGAGAGAGAGAGAGAGAGAGAGAGAAAGAAACATTGATAGATTGCCTCCTGTGCGTCCTGACTGGGGATGGAACCTGCAGCCTAGGTATGTGGCCTGACCATGAATCAAACCCAGAACCTTTTGGTGTACAGGATGATTCTCCAACCAGCCAGGGCAGGGGGGCGTGTTTCTGTATTAAGGATATTACTTCCTCATCTCTCATGTAACATCACAAACACCCTTCCCCCACTGTGTAGATTGTCTTTCATCGTTTTTTTCTTTTTTGTTTTTTTTTGGTCTTTTCTTTCATCTTTTTAATAATGTCTCTTCCTAGTCAGAAGTTTTAATTTTTATTGTAGTTAAACCTGCCAGTAGTTTCCTTTGTTTTCTGGCTTTTGTTTCACCCTAGAGAGGACTTCTTCACCCCGAGATTATTAAAAAGTGACTTGTGTACCCACTAGTATTTTTGTGATGATTTTTAATTTAAATCTTTAATCCATCAAAAATTTATTATATATAATACTAGAGGCCAGTGCATGACATTTGTGCACTAAGGCGGGGAGGGGACGCGGAGGGGTGGAGGGCTGTTCCTCAGCCCTGCCTGCGCCCTCTCGCAGTCTGGGAGCCATCAGTCAGACACCCTTAGCGCTGCTTCTGAGGCAGGAGAGGCTCCTGCCACCACCTCTGCGCTCGCCAGCTCGCCAGCTCGCCAGCCCGCCAGCCGTCAGCTGGGCTTCTGGCTGAGCGGTGTTCTTCCTGTGGGAGCGCACTGACCACCAGGGGGCAGCTCCTGCATTGAGCATCTGCCCCCTGGTGGTCAGTGCGTGTCATAGCAACTGGTCATTCCACAGTTTGGTTGATTTGCATATTACCCTCTTAGGATAATATAGGATGGGGTAAAATTTTAAACTAATGCCCCCCTCAAGTAAATAGTAGATTGTTTCACCAACATTTATGGACTAGTGCATTCTTCCTCACTGTTTGAAATGCTGTCTTGGTTGGATACTAATTCTCATGTATCCTGGGTCCTGTGTTGTGGGCTGCTCTGTCCTGCCAATCCATTCATCTCTCCTGGTGGGACAAGCCCCTTCTCATCATGCTGCTTTTCTGAAAACTCTGAGTTCTTTTAACTGTTCTTCCAGATGGAAGTTTAAATGAATGTGTTGAATGCCAAAATGAATTCCCTTAGGATTTAGAATGAGCTTACATTTATACATACATCAGCTGGGGAGAGTTGATGTCTTTACAATATTGTTCCTTATTAAGAGAAGTGAAATAGCTCTTCTTTGATTTTAGACTCCTTTTTTTTTGTCTTCTAGTAAAATTTCATAATTTGCCTCAAATGAAATTTGTACATTTCTTAAAAAATATATATGTAGGCTCTTGTGCCAGTACATTTTTGCCATTTATTGTTTGGATAGAGGAAACAGTTGATTTTATGGCCAGATACCTAACACCCATGGCTTTTTCCTTAATCTAGTTCCATTTTCTGGTTTGTTGATGTCATCCTTCCTTGTATTTTAACACTGCATCAGATTTCTTGTTCTTATTTTTTATTTCTTTGGTCATTTTAACAAGATTTGAAAAGGGGAAGGCGAATGTGTTGACCAGTTTATGGTTTTGAAACCAAAATCTATTTTTATAGTTTGATGTGAAAATGTCATTTTCTCTGTATACCCCTGGCCAGCAGCAGTGTCCAGGGACGTGCAGGCCAGGCAGGCGCAGGCCAGGCAGGCACACTTAGGGGTACATGTGGGAGTCAGAGAAGGCTGAGCCCTGTTCCCCTTGGGATCTCACAGCAGCAAATGGGGAGAAAAGAGGGCCTTTAACAGGTGTGTGGCTTTTTGGCACTTAGTGATGCTCCTAAAGGTGTGCCGTCCGCTGCCAGTCAGACCAGTTACTAGTAAGTCTTCTGCCTGTGGCAGGGACTTGGGGGGAGAGAGGGAGTAAATCATTCCTGTCCCCATCCTCTGTCCGCCAAGACAGTGCATGTTGGGCCCATGTTCACCCGTGTGAAATACCTGAACCTCCACACCCCAGAGCTGTAACTCCCCGACAATGGTTTGTACAGGAAAGGGTGAGCCCTCGTTACAGGCCTGGTTGTTGAGATTCTTTTGGGGATGGGGAGTGGAGTGGGATGTAAGGGTGTAGAATCCCTTTTTAAATTTTTAAATTGTTTATTTTGAAATAATTTTACACTTACAGATAGATAAATAGAAATTCACATATACCCTTCACCCAGCTTACATGTTAACAGCTTACCTAACCACAGTACAGCTATCAAATTAACATTGTTGCAGTACTGTGAACTAAACTGTCGACCTTTTTCATATGTCACCAGTGTCCCCCTAACGTCCTTTTCCTGTTCCAGGATTCAGTCCAGGATTCCTCCTGCATTTAATTGTTGAGTCTCATGAGTCTCCCAGTCTGTCACAGTTTCCTCGTCTGCCCAGAAGATCACATCAGATCCTCATTGGATGAAATTTATGGTCTTATTTTTGTGCTTCTGTTTCGCATATGTTAAAAGCGTCTCCTCCAGGAGACTTCATCGAGCCCTGGGTATCATTACAGGTGCCCAGCTGGCTGGTACTCTTGTGAAAATCAGCTTCTCCTGCCTCCCCAGGCTGCCCTCCTCCAGGGCAAGTCTAAGTAGTGACAGTGTTCTTTCTCCAGGGGCAGGGGAAGAGGCTAGCCAGCCCACCCTTGCCATCTTCTCTGAGGCTTGCGTTTTCAGATGTCCTCCTCTCTTTCTCTTGCACTGTTAATATTTGGTGGTGTTAATGTAACTCATTGTGCTTGAGAACATGCCCAGGAGTGCGAGAGTCCACGGCCAGCGTGGCTTTCGCGGGTTCAAAGACTTGGAGGGAGGGCTGACGCACAAATGATACACAAGATGGAATATTAATTTTTTAATTAACCGGGGGAACCAGAGGACAGCCTAACCATAGCGGTCAAGCTCTTTCCGTTGCTCCATTCCCAGCTGCTTTTATTAGCTAGAATACACAATTGCTTTTAGGAATGCAAACAGACATATCAATGGTAATGTTTAGCAAACAGTAAGATTGTCAGGTCTTGGGGGAGTTTGCTTTAGGCCATTGAGTCAGCAGCAGGTAATAAAATGTAGATATTCACCCTGTGAATATCAAAAGGAGTCCTGGTCAGCCTTCTGCCAGACTCCTCACATTTATATCAATTACTGTTGATCTTGGTCGCCAGCACAGGAGTGCCCAGAAAATCCCAGTCCGCATCTCCTGCCTGCTCTCTTGCCTTCCCTTTTCTGCCCAGCTGGCCCGGGGGAGTCAGGAACTTCTCCCCCTTTGCAAGTCGGCCTTTCCCTGACAAGATGGTGTTCTTCCATCCGATGCCAAAGCTGTCCCGGGTGTCTGGGGTAGACAGTCCTCATCTCTTCATTCTCTGTCTTACCCCCATTTCCTGTTCTCTTCAAGCCCTCCCACAGTATCCCTAGGCCTCCCATTTTCCTACGGAAAACTCTGCCTCTGCTTCCGATGGAAAAATCAGGTCTTCCTTACCAGCCAGTGGCTGCAGGTGGGCCTCTCTCTCCACCTGTTTTCCGCAGCTTTGTTTGGAGCCAAAGAACCTGTGGTTTCAAGAGTAACCATGTGTGCTCGCGTGGGGCATGGGGAAGCGCTAGCCGGCCTCTTCGTGAAGCGTTTACATTAAAACGATCCTGCCAATCAGAGCATTAGTTTTCTTTTGAGAGCCCTTTCTCTTATTTCTCCTGTTGCCTTAACTTCAAATTGGTTTCTCGTAGTCTTGTACTGAGAGCATGCTCATGCCTGCCCCGCCCCAGGTGGGGGGAAGGAGGAGGTGAGGGGGTTAGCACTAGCCTCAGCTGTCATTCATTGAGACACTGCCCCAGCACTCTCATGTGCATCATCCTATGAACCCTTTAACATCTGTGAGGGAGGAGGGACTGCGATTCTCCCATTTTTACCGATGAGGAAGGTGAGGCGTAGCCAGGTCTAGAAACTTGCCAAAGGGCACAGAGTAAGTGATAGGTGAGAATTCAGATCCTGATGAATCTGTTCTGTAAGCCACAGAGGCACTGGCTCCTTTTCCTGACTCAGAGGTGGTACCATGGCTGTCCTGTTCTTAGTTCACCAAACCTGCGATGGATGGCAGGTCATGCACCTCGGGCTGGAGCGAGCTGAGCTGCAGGCTATGGGAAGGCCTCCGAGTCCAGCTGCCCACAGACAGAAGAATAGGTGCTGTAGGTACGTCTCGCTCTTTTCCAAGTGAATGTAAATAGTGCTGTGACCATTAAACCACAAACTCATTTAAAGATGTTGGTCATTTATTATAGCTTTTTGTTATCAAGGGTTTTTTATTTTTATTAAAATATTTTCATTGATTTCAGAGAGGAAGGGAGAGGGAGAGAGGAGAGAAACACGATGAGCGAGAATCATTGACCGGCTGCCTCCTGCATGCCCCATGCTGGGGATCGAGCCTGCAACCCCGGCATGTGCCCTGATGCAGAATTGAACCATGATCTCCTGGTTCATAGGTCGATACTCAACCATTGAGTCACAGTGGCCAGTCTCAAGGGTTTTTCTTAATCAACAGATGTAAAAAAGAGAACTAAATTACTTTCAGTGTTGAAAGGGAAGGTCTCTAAAATGCATTTTCATATATACTGATATGTCTGTATATCTCCTTGTATTTCTACATACAGGGATGTGTGCTTAACTGATGCCCTACATATTGTGAACTATGTAACCTGGGCACAGGCCCAGGGGCTGTGTGTGGGGGGGACTTTTCTATTTTGTACCTTTTCCCCCAGTTTATATACTTTTAACATGTACATGTTTTACTTTTATGTAAAAATTCAGGAAGTCCTCCTACCTGCAAAGGTTAGGCATCCCCAGGGGACTTGATGTTTCTGAGGAGGAGATGGGCCTTACTCATCCCTGCTTCTCGGGCTTCAGCACAGTATGTGGGCTGGGGGGTGGGGGTGTTGGTAAGTGCCTGTCACCTGTAGACCCTACCTCAGCTCCATAAATGTAGGTGCTTCCCTTTTACCCATCTGTATTCCCTTTTCATGGTATCTGCCCACTTTCAATCTCTAAACCCTGCCCTTCTAAACGCTGCTGCTTTGTCTCCACGGAGGTGCAGTGGCCTTTGGACACAGTGGTGCCTCCCAGCCCATCCCCTGCCCCTCAGTGAGGACGTGAGAGGTAGGATGTTGAACATCTGGTGGGATGGTATGAAAGGAGCAGGGGAGGGCGTGGGCGGACACTGCAGTGAGTGATGGCATGGCAGGTCTGACGTGCTTACATGGCCAGGCCGCTCTGTGAAAGCCGCCAGACGCTGCTGCTTGCCAGGAAAAGAGGCTTGGCCAGCTTAGAGAGGGTCAGGAGGAGGTAGAGATAACAGCAGTGCCAGCCACACAAGGCCGGCCTTCCTGAGTGCTGGCAGGTGGTCCAGCCCCAGACAGATGGGCCCCAAGGAAACCTTTCGGCAACACAAAATCTGGTCCTGTGTCTGTGGTTCAGAGTGTGTGTGTGTGTGTGTGTGTGTGTGTGTACACACGTATGTACACTTATTGCTCCTGCAGTGGGCCAAATATTGGTGGAGGGGTTGTGGGCAGAATCCCGCTTTGTTTCCTTCCTATTCGTCTTTGTTGCAGCCTCTGTTCAAGACGCAGGAAGGTGGAGCAAGCTTTTGACCACGTCGGCGGAGAGCAGCCCCACGCCGAGGAACTGGGCCTGCCGTCCATTTTCATACTTGTCCGAACATTTGGAAGAGATCACTCTCCTGTAATTGAACATTCCTGGATGTGTGTATTTTCTTTGAAACAACCTCCATAAGCTTAGAAAAAAGTGGTTATTCTGCCTTCTCAACAGTGGTCTGCACCAGACTGTCTCATGTTATTTTCTTGGTTTCCTGAGCCTGAAATGCTGAAGCAGAATTCTGAGTTTGGAAGGAAACCAACATTGCATATGGGATTTTCCTTCCCCTCCTCAGGAGCCCACACACACCAGACCAGACGCTGTCATAGGGAAACAAGAGACGTGGGATTGTTCTGTGGTTCTGCTACAACTGCCACGTGCTTGCGGAGTTACATCATGAGAATCGCTTTTTCTCCTGCTGTGTTTTGGTTTCCAAGGAGGCATTAGCAGCCGGAGTGTGTGTGTGTGTGTGTGTGTGTGTGTGTGTGTGTGTGTGAGAGAGAGAGAGAGAGAGAGAGAGAGAGAGAGAGAGGTGAGAGAGGCAGAGGGAGAGTGGAAAATAGGATTTTGGTGTGTGCAGATTAAAATGGCCCAACTAAAAAAGCTGGTGCTCTTACTTTTAGGCCACTGTGGCATGGAACACAGTCAATGCGGGCATGTCAAACCGTAACCCTAAGTGACAGTGTAATTTCTCTCTGAGCGCCAGTTTCCTCATCTGTAAAAAAAAAAAAAAAAATTTTTTAAATGCACATACATCCTTAGCCAGAAAGGATGACAGCAATGATCAGACTGCACAGCTCAGGGCTTAGGAAAAACTCTGCCATGTTTGCTGCACAGATGTGTCGGGGCTGCGTGTCAAACAGACTGTGCCTGGCTTGTTTGCCGCTGTGCCCCCAGTGCCCGTGTTAGTCTAGGGTGGGCACAGGGCTGAGATAAAGGGAGAAGGGGGAGGATTCCCGGGGCTCCTGGCACACTGGCATCACACACCTGCGCGCTTCCACACCTGCTCACACTGCCCTCCTGTTCTCCGCTCTTTCCTTGAAACACTCCCACTGGTCCTTTAAGACCCAACTCAATGGCTCTTCTCAGAGTGATGTCTTCCTTGACACCCCCCTCCCCACAAGGTGAACCTGTAATGTGACCTTGAAGGACTTTCTCCCCAACCTGCACCGCAGGACCCTGGAGCACAGGGCTGTGTCATCTTCGACTCCGGGGCCTCAGAACTGGTCCACCAGCTGTCTCAGTAGAGGATAACTTGGGGCTGTTCAGTGAACGATGAGCACACTGCTGATGAGGCTTTTAGGTCAACATCTACCCGGTCATAACAGCCACAAGTCATCCTCTCTTCCTTTTCCCTCACATGTAGTCCATTAACAAGTCTTGTCTGATTCACCTCCAGACCTCCTCTCAGATCCATCCCTGGTCCCTGTGGCCAGCAGTCTTGTCATCACCGTCCCTTACCCACCACTGGCTTCACTGGTCCTGTTTTTTGTGGCTCTCCAACCCAGTTCTCCACACAGTAGCTACAGTGACCTTCAAAACAGATCAGGTCATGTCACTCCCCTGCTCAGAACCCTCTAGTGTACTCCAAATAAATCCCAATTCCCCACCGTGGCCTGCAAGGCCCTCCAGGCCCTGGCCCCGGCCTGTCTGTCCACCGCCTCCCACTCTCTAAGCTCCAGTCATGGCCATCTGCCTCCATCACAAAGCTTCTACGCTCATGTGCATCCCAGGGCCTTTGCATTTGCTGTGCCCTCTGCAAAGAACAGTCCTTTTCCTGTGGCTGACTCCTTCCTAAGTTTCAGTTCAAAGGCCACATCTGCAGAGAGTCCTTCCTGGACCACCCTGGCAATACTGTATTCCCTCCATTGTGTTTCTTCAAGACATTTCTCATGATCAGAAATTATCTTCCTGTTCACGGTATTTTCTCACTCCCATTCTGGAATGTGAAGTCTATGGGAGCAGGGTTTGCTCACTTCATGGTCTCAGTGCTTGGAACAGGGTTTCTCGACCAGGCATCTCTTAATTTGAATGGGGGAAAATGGCATTTTTATTTTTACAAACTTCTAACTGAGGTATAACATTTCTTTCAGTTACTAACAGTGAATCACAGTAATATTGGCAGTATCTGGGACTTTGTCACCAATAAAAATCACAAATATCCAACACCCATTTTTGATAAAAACTCTCAGCAAGGTGGGAATAAAAGGATCATACTTCAACATAATAAAAGCCATATATGACAAACCCACAGCCAACATCATACTCAATGGGCAAAAACTAAAACCATTTCCCTTAAGAACAGGAACAAGACAGGGATGCCCACTCATACCACTCCTGTTCAACATAGTACTGGAAGTATTATCCATTGCAATTAGACAAGAAGAAGAAATAGAAGGCATCCAAATTGGAAAAGAAGAAGTAAAACTGTCCTTATTTGCAGATGACATGATATTGTACATAAAAAACCCTAAAGACTCTGTCAAAAAACTATTAAACTTGATAAATGAATTCGGCAATGTAGCAGGATACAAAATTAATGCCAGGAAATCTATGGCATTTCTATACACCAATAGTGAACTTACAGAAAGAGAGACTAAAAAAGCAATCCCATTTACCATCGCACCAAAAAAATTAAGATGCCTAGGAATAAACTTAACTAAAGAGGTAAAAGACCTCTACTCAGAAAACTACAGGACACTGAAAAAAGAGATAGAGGAAGACATAAACAGATGGAAGAACATACCATGTTCATGGATTGGTAGAATCAACACCATTAAAATGTCCGTACTACCCAAAGCAATCTATAAATTCAATGCACTTCCCATTAAAATACCAATAGCATATTTCACAGACCTGGAACGAACTCTCCAAAAATTCATCTGGAATAAAAAAAGACCCCGAATAGCTGCAGCGATCCTGACAAAGAAGAACAAAGTAGGTGGGATCTCAATACCTGATATCAAGCTGTATTACAAAGCCATGGTTCTCAGAACTGCCTGGTACTGACACAAAAACAGACATATAGATGAATAGAATAGAGAATCCAGAAATCGACCCGAACCAATATGCTCAATTAATATTTGACAAAGGAGGCAAGAACATGCAATGGAGTCAAGACAGTCTCTTCAATAAATGGTGTTGGGAAAATTGGACAGATACATGCAAAAAAATGAAACTAGACCACCAACTTACACCATACACAAAAATAAACTCAAAATGGATAAAGGACTTAAATGTAAGACGGGAAACCATAAAAATACTAGAGGAATCCAAAGACAACAAAATCTCAGACATATGCCGAAGCAATTTCTTCACCGATACAGCTCCTAGGGCATTGGAAACTAAAGAGAAAATAAACAAATGGGACTACATCAAAATAAAAAGCTTCTGCACAGCAAAAGAAATCATCAACAAAACAACAAGAAAGCCCACTGCATGGGAGAACGTATTCGCCAATGTTATCACTGATAAGGGTTTAATCTCCAACATTTATAGGGAACTCATACAACTTAACAAAAGTAAGATAAACAATCCAATCAAAAAATGGGCAAAGGACCTAAATAGACACTTTTCAAAAGAGGACATTTAGAAAGCCAAGAGACATATGAAAACATGCTCAAAGTCACTAATCATCCGAGAGATGCAAATCAAAACAACAATGAGGTATCATCTCACACCTGTCAGAATGGCTATCATCAACAAACGACAAGTGCTGGAGAGGATGTGGAGAAAAAGGGAACAGTCGTGCACTGCTGGTGGGAATGCAGACTGGTGCAGCCACTATGGAAGACAGTATGGAGTTTCCCCAAAAAGTTAAAAATGGAACTCCCATTTGACCCAGTGATCCCACTTCTAGGAATATATCCCAAGAAACCAGAAACACCAATCAGAAAGGATATATGCATCCCTATGTTCATAGCAGCATAATTTACCATAGCGAAGATCTGGAAACAGCCTAAGTGCCCATCAGCAGATGAATGGATTAGAAAACTGTGGTACATCTACACAATGGAATACTATGCTGCTGTAAAAAAGAAGGAATTCTTACCATTTGCAACAGTATGGATGGAACTGGAGAGCATTATGCTAAGTGAAATAAGCCAGTCAATGAAAGAAAAATACCACATGATTTCACTCATTTATGGATAATAAAGACCATTATAAACTGATGAACAAAAATAGATACAGAGGCAGAGCAGTGTTGAACAGACTGTCAAACTACAGTGGGAAGGCTGGGGAGGGTTGGGGGGCGGGAGTGGGGTGTAAGAGATCAACTGAAGGACTTGTATGCATGCATATAAGCATAACCAATGGACATAAGACACTGGGGGGTAGGGGAGGCCGGGGGAATGTGTGTGTGGGGGGGAAGGAGACATATGTAATACTCTTTGTAATACTTTAAGCAATAAAACAAAAATAAAATGAATATTTAAAAAATCACAAATATTTTCCTATCAAATATTAGCTGTTGGTATCTTAGAATGCCTGTGCTCATACTGCTTTGAAATTATGGTAATTTCCAGATCCACCAATAGATCTTGTTCTTTAATGCAATAATAAATAAATAAATAAATAAATAAATTTATTTATTTTCTTACTACATCACAATTGTTTTAAAAATAATTTAATGACTGTACTTTTATATAATTGGTTTCCTGAGAAATCCTGTGTAATCAGTTTCCTGTATAATTTTACGCATTTAAAAACATTTATGTGAGAAAGGGCCTCAAGGCTTCACCAGTCAAAAGGGTCCAAGGCACACAACGGTTAGGAACTCCTAGCGTGAGTGTGCCTGCGTGACGCCTGAGCTCAGTGAGTGGATGGATGGATGGTGGCATGTATCTTCCCCATTGACGTGGGCCCCTGTGTGACCTTGGGGTTTAGGAAATAGCCTTGGTCAAGGTCCTTGGAAATCTGTCTGACACTGAAAAAGAGGCATTTGTTACAAAGCAGTGGGAACCAGGCCCCGTGTTCTCCTCCCCTTTCAGACATGGCTGTCTCTTGAGCTTCTCTCTGTGCATCTCCTTCTGACCGACTGTCCCTGCACCCAGCAGGATTTGGCAAACATCTGCTCCCAAGGGTACAGCACCTCTGTTTGGTTAACCAGCAGAGATTAGCATCTCCGGGTTCCGAGTTCCCAGGAGAATGAGGTGGCCACTGTGGTTCAGTTAGTCCGGCCTGGGAGGCTTGGCTCCCATTGTCAGGGGCCCACCTGTGGGGTTGGGAAGGGGTTCTTAGGGAGGGGCTGAGCCGGGCTGACCTCCTTGTTGGGAGTCTGGTTCTTGGCCAGGAGTTGGGGCTTGGCCAGGCCTCAGGGACTGAAGGTGGATGGGTGGAGGTTTCTCTGGGCCCTGGAAAGGATCTTCCATTCTGTTTGGTTCTGTTTTTTTCTTAGCATGTGAAATATCACTTGTCTGAGAATTGTTGCCCATAAATTAGTCTGTTTTCGTCAGTGGCGAGACATACAGGAGTGAGATCGGAAACAAGCTCTGTCTGTCTTTCTAGCTCAGGCTGCCGGAAGCATAATGGGTACACAGACAGTCAAGATCAGACTTGTACCTCCTTGTTTTCCATCTTTTCTAGTGACCTTTGGGCTTGACCTTGCTTACCAGGACTGATTATGTCCTTGGCACCACAGACCCAGCATGTCCTAAATTAAGTTCATCATCTTTTCCCGCACCTCTGTCCCTTCACCATCATCCTTCTGGTACTTCCAGCCAGAAATCATTCATCCTCGGCTTGTGCTCCCTCCTGCCCTCATCAATTTCTATTGAATTTCTGCCCTTACTGCCTTTTGGTTTGTCTCCTTCCCTCTGACTTCACTGCTACAAACTTAGCTCAGAGGACCCTCCTCATCTGTTGCCTGGGAAATTGCAGTTGGCTTCCAGCTGGAACCTTTGCCTCCCCCCCCCCCCCCCCCATTACATTCTCCCTACTCTCCTTGCCACTTTCCTGTAAAAAAGCTGGTGTGGCTACAGTTCTGTGATGTTTGGTGATGTGATAAATGCTGTGCTAGAATTGTGTACACACACATTGGTATAAAGCAACTGATGTTGCTTTGGGTGAGCCAGGCATAATAACCAGACGAAATGACAGCTGAGTAGGATCTTGAATGCTGACAGGATGGGGGACAGCATGAGCTGAGGCACCAAAGCGTGAGTCACATAAGCTCCCTGTGCTTCCGATTCCTCTGTGCCCTGTGGGTGTAATCATAGGGCCTGCCCGAGGACTGCAGTGAGGGCTAGATGAGCTGAGGTGTGTAAAACGCATGGCACCAGGCAAGTGCTGTGCAATATTAGCTGCTCTCCACATTATTGCTGCTGACATGGTCTGGTGCACAGGCAGACACAGCAGAATTCGTTTGTCTTCTTCACCTGCCTCCACTTTAAAACAAAGATCACAAACTCTAGTGCCTGCAAGGGCCAGGTGGGCCACCACTGCTCAGCGCAGCTGATGGTTGTCAGGCAGGGATGTGGGCCCGGTACTGCCACGTATTCCTAGTTTCAAGAAATGTCAGAAATCCAGGATTCTGCATGAAACCGTTCAAGTTTTAAACATTGGTGGTTAATTTAAAAAATATTAAAACCTGTGCAAGCCCAACTAAGTACATCTGTGGGCCACATTTAGCCTAAAGGCCATCAGCTTATAATCTTTCTTTAAAGGTCTCTGGGGTCATCTGCTCAAATCTGTCACACCTTTTCCCCAGGGGTGGGGTCTAGTCTTTGAGGGCTGGTTTTTATGAGCTCCTTTGCCTTGCAGGACTTCTCCTGACGGGTTATGTCACCGACAGAGGCTGCCCTGAAGCTCCCTGTGGCCTGGAGACTATGTACAGGAGGAATGGTCTGATGGCTAGTGTGTTGGTCACCTCCGCCACTCCACAGGTACGGAGACTGCGAGAATCTGACAGTGCGGGCAGCAAAGCTGCCAGGCTCCAGCTGAGTCATGAGCAGCAAAGCTGTAGGGCTCCATGAATACCACCATTCTTAGCACTCCCGAGGCCCTGGCCACGCCGGGCGTGAGATTTGGGAGGCAGTCAGTCCTGAGGACCAATATGTTTCTGAAGTCTTTCTCTTCAAAGAAAAACAAATAGCTGCTCGGTCCAGTGTTAGCAAGTGCCACATTCCATGTTGGTGCACGAAGAGATCAGACCTTTCCCCAGAAAAGCCGCCGCTGATTATAAATAAGTCACACATTCCGGAATGAAGTCAGACAGAACTGATTCCAACTGGCCTGTGCTATTATTTACCTTCCTCAGGAGGAAATGGCTGTGAGGACTGGTGGTCTGAGAGTGTCCTGGGCTGGGCCTTTCCCCGAGGGTTTGGGAGTTTTCTTTCCAAGTTCAGTAACGTAACAGAGGCACGCAGGGGAGTGGGTGTCATCTGCAGCCTGGGGATGCCACCACATCCAGTGTGTAACGCCTGGTCCTGTGACTAACTGGCCATGCTCAGTGTCCTGAGCTCACAGGGCCCTTAGAGTGGAGCTGGGCTTTTGAAATGCTCCTATGTAATCAGCTAGAAATTCACAGGAACTAGCTCATTTCTTATAAACCTTTAGAAAGTTTTCCTATTTTGATCTCTGGTTCTGAAAAGCAGACTTGTGGGTGCCTTTTGAATTTTTCTGATGGTGCCAATATAGGTTTAAATAAAGTTACTGCATCATCACTGCCAGCACCACCAATGAATGTATTTGGGGCAGTTTTGGATTCAACAAGGACCCTTGTTGAACACGTGTTTGGGGCGATGCAGTGGGCATGACAGGGAAGTGATAAAACCGGAAGCCCAGGAATGGGCTGTTTGGCAGCTAGAGGAATCAGAATTCTGTTTCTATTTACAATTTACACTCCACCTCCAGGAAAACTTCTTTCTCCTCTGCTCTCCCTGTATATGCACATTCGTGCGCACACACGCATACATGTATACTGTGTCTATGCACACGTGTGTGTGTACAGATACATGGTGAGCACTCGATAAACATTTGTTGAATGAATGAATACATGTATAATTGAAGTGCTCAATAAATTTTGGTGACTGAATGACACGTTTACACATATCCACACCCATGATTAGTGCTTACTATATACCAGGCTCATTTTTTGCATCTTCACAGACAATATCTGACTTAGTCCTCACAAAGCCCCATGAGGTGTGGACTGTTGTTTTACCCCTAGTTTAGAGATGGGGAAACTAAGGCAGGGAGAGGTGGATAACTGCCTTTGATTTCCATAGCTGGTCAGCGGTGGGTGGGATTCAAAGCCAGGCCTGTGGGACCCAACCCGGTGTGCTCCTGACTGTGATGACACTACCGTCCTGAAGAAAACCTGCCCTGTCACCTGCTGTGCCACTTCCTGGAAGGTGGGTGCGGGCATGCGTGATGCACGGTCCTCTGCTCAGGGAGTGTACAGGGCTGAGGAAAATAGACGGCCAGGTCCAGGGGCATTGACGGTTAGTCTTCATTATTTTTCAAAAGGGTAACACAGGTTTCCTCAGGGGAGACTGTCCCATTACCCATACAAGTTTTAAATTAGCTACCCCTGAGCCCACCCAGACCCCTAGAGCCCTAGAACCAGCATCTCCAGGGGCGGTGGCGTGGGGGTGGGGGGAGAGGGGCAGGGAGCGGGTGGGGGAAGAGGAGGGGTGAGGATTCTGCCAGTTGCTCTGTGAGCTTCATTTTCTATAATCCACTGCAGCCCTGGGCAGTATAGGTTCCAACAGTGCCATTTACAGATGCCTGGGACTCAGTAAGATGAAGGCACTCACCTGAGGTTGGGCAGCAGCTGGTGTGGAGCTGGCCTTAACTATCACGGGACCCTGCTTCTTAAGATCATCTTAGGGTTTTGGGTATAGTAGACTCATTTGTGAAGCCTTTAAATGACACAGATTCAATATTTTTCCTATTGAAATCTACAGGTTTAGTTTCTGCTCCTCCTTTTAACCTCACATTTTCAGATATTGACTATTGGTTTCCCTCACTGGCCTAAAAACAATCTAGTTTCCAGTAAGATTGCAAAGTTTTTCCAGATACAGCCGTTTTGGAAAGAGTGAAATAAAGAGGAATTAATAAAAGCATATTCTCTAAATCCCAGTCCAAGATGTTGAGGTTAATGGAAACCACAAAATCCCTCTTCGTGGATTGAGACTAATAGAACCATTTATGAACAGGGCACAATTTTTGGGTGGTAAGTGTGATTGGTTCCCCAAAATAGGATTTGATGAAATGAAATAAAATTGAGGAGAAGGTATGCTCAGCATTCTGGGATCCCTGTAGTGTTGGGTTTTTCATGCAACCAGCCACAATTGGGGAGTTTTAACTTGCTTTTTTATGGGAGACACTTTACTTGCAGGACTCACAGTGTTCTTCCCTACAAGGGACGCTACTAAATATAACTTTCACGCCTGTCTCCAATGCCAGTCGGTTACCTCTCACCTCATCAGCTCACAGGCTTGAATTCCAAGTGGCCAGTGAAATAAGCCTTAAGAGCTCAGTTAGCATTTTGTGTAACAATTTCCTGCAATGAACTCAAGTAGAAAAAAATAAAAAGGTAAAACCAGGTAATGTCTGAAAGATATAACGAAACAGGTGATCTCCTCAGGCCTCCTAAGTTGGGAAGGCTGGTTCCCTCTGAAAGAAGAGTGGGCTGTATTTTTGACCCCCCTGCCACACAGCCAGCTGGAAGCAGGTGGGGTGCAGTGATCTGGTATCAGGTAGATACAAAACCAGGTTCTCTTTCTGGCTCTTCACTTTCCTAGCTGAGCTACCTTGGGGAAGTAACATTGCCTCTACTTCCTTTGCTGTAAAATGGGAATAGTAATAGTGTGTATTCAGAGATGTTAACATGATGCATATGAAGTGCTTAGCACCGTGCCTGCAACAGAGTGAAGCACTAAACACTACAAGCTTTTATCATAATGCAGTCTGTCACTCTTTGCCTCCTCAGTTCTGAGGTGTGGGAGGCAGTGACTCAAGTCAGCCAGACTGCTCAGGTGGCACGTCTCTCCCGGTCCCCACAGGGCAGCAGCAGCTCAGACTCTCTGGAGGGCCAGAGCTGCGACTATGCCAGCAAGAGCTACGATGCCGTTGTCTTCGACGTCTTGAAAGTGACTCCCGAGGAGTTTGCTGTAAGTAACAAAACTGACATGGGTCCACAAGTGGGTGCTAGAAGGGGTCACTGCTCAGGGCTCTTTGCTCTGGTTGGAGAAAACCCATATGCCCAACAATAGGGGATTGTTGAATAAAATATTCTTTATGAAATACCACACAGCATTAGACAGGGTGCCTTCAATCTAAAAACGAACTACCTTGGGAGGCATTCACAATATATGAAAAGGGGGGAACTTTCAAGAAAGGGAGGGCCCTGGCCGGTTTGGCTCAGTGGATAGAGCGTCAGCCTGCAGACTGAAGGGTCCCGGGTTCGATTCCGGCCAAGGGCACATGCCCAGGTTGCAGGCTTGATCCCCAGTGGGGGGGGTGTGCAGGAGGCAGCCAATCAATGATTCGCTCTCATCATTGATGTTTCTGTCTCTCCCTTTCCCTTTTTCTCTGAAATCAATAAAAATATATATTTCTTTAAAAAGGGAGAGAGTGAAAAATGCAATTCATGTGGAATTTTTCAGCCCACATAGCACAATTCAGACACTCATTACTGAAGAAGGAGGTGTGGACAGGGCCACTTTGCTTCTAGTAACAGGTCAGCACTGGTTTTTGCCTGGGTATCACCTATCCCCGGTGCTGGCCACTGCCCAAGGGCCTGTGGGAAGTCTAAGAGGCTAGAGAGAAAACAGGAATAACCAGGGAAAGGCCAGCACACACATGCACAGACTAGCTGTGGTGTTTCCGGGCACGGGTGCTGGCCTTGTGTCTCAGGCAAACAGATGGACACTAGGAATGGCCAATACTTGGATTGTGCATTGTACTCACCTATGTGCTTTTTGTTACTTCACAATTTATTTATTTATTTTTAAAATCTTTATTGTTGAGAATATTACAGATGTCCCTCTTTCTCCCCCCCCCCCATTATCCCCCTCCACCTGGTTCTTGCCCCACCCCAAGCCTTCACCCTACTGTCTGTGTCCATAGGTAAGATCTTTGGATAATCTCTTCCCACACTCCCTCCTCCCTTCCCTTTCAGATTCGTCAGTCTGTTTCATGATTTCATGCCTCTGTTTCTGTTTAATTCACCAGTTTATTTTGTTCATTAGATTTCTTGCTCGTTTATTTTGATTTTTAAATTTGATTGCTGTTAGATATGTATTTGTTGCCATTTTATTGTTCATATTTTTATCTCTTCTTTTTATTCAATAATACCCTTCAACATTTCATATAATACTGATTTGGTGGTGATGTACTCCTTTAGCTTTTTTTGTGTGTGTGAAACTCTTTATCTTCTAAATGAGAGCTTTGCTAGGTAATCTTGGTTGTAGTGATGAGTCTTATTATTCATCACTTTGAATATTTCTTGTCACTTCCTTCTGGCCTGAATAGTTTCTGTTGAGAAATCAGCTGACAGTCTTATGGGCGCTCCCTTATAGGTAACTAACTGCCTTTCTCTTGCTACTTTTAAGATTCTCTCTTTGTCTTTAGCCCTTGGCATTTTAATTATAATGTGGTCCTCTTTGGGTTCCTCTTGTTTGGGACTCTCTGTGCTTCCTGGACTTGTAAGTCAATTTCTTTCACCAGGGAGGGGAAGTTTTCTGTCATTATTTCTTCAAATAGGTTTTCAATTATCTTGCTCTCTCTCTTCTTTTGGCACACCCATAATGCGAATGTTGGTATGCTTGAAGTTGTCCCAGAGGTTCCTTACAGTATCTTCATATTTTTGGATTCTTTTTTCTTTTTCTTCTTCTGCTTGGGTGTTTTTTCTTCCTCTTATTTCAAATTATTGATTTGATTCTCAGAATCCTCTACTGTTGAATCCCTGTATATTATTCTTTATTTCAGTCAGTGTATGCTTAATTTCTGACTGGCCCTTTTCCATTTTTGGAGAGGCTTCTAGAAGATTCTTGAGTAACCTTATAACTGTGATTTTGAACTCTATACCCAGTAGTTTGCTTTCACTCATTTCTTTCATTTGTGACGTCTCTTTGTCTCTGCATTTTGACTGCTTCCCTGTGTTTGTTTCTATGTATTGGGTAGAGCTGTTATGTCTCCTTGAGTTGGTAGAGTGGCCTTGTGTCGTAGGTGTCCTATAGGGCCCAGTGGGTCAGCCTCCCCAGTCACCTGAGCTGGGAGCTCTAGGTGCACCCCTTTGTGGGCTATGAGCACAGTCTTGTTGTAGTTGAGACTTGATTGCTGTTGGTGTCACTGGGAAGAATTGACCTCCAGGCCACTTGGCTGTGAGGACCAGCTGCGACTACAGTGGGAGAGCTGCTATACAGGAGACACCCCTGTGGAGCAAGACTTGCTTCAGTGGGGCTTTGGTGCTCACTGAGTCTGCCCCTTGAGTGTGTTGCTTATGAATGTGTAGAGTTATAATCTGGTATGGTCTGACACTGACCACTGGGTACACAGGCTCTTGGGTCTCCAGGGAGGTGCAAAGTCAGTCACTGCCTGGCGCCACCCAGCAGGAGCTACAGAGAGATATGCAGATTCCTCCTCTTTGTATCAGGTTTGGCAATGCCCAGATGAGGCCCAGCTATGAAGCAAGGCAGGCTGGTGCTGGTGCCAGGTCTTGGGCCTTTTATTGATAAGTATGGGTCTCCCTGACCCAGCTGCAGCTTGTTTGAGAGATTTTAGCCTGAACAAGGACAAGCCATTCGTATGCAAAAGCTGCTGCACACAGCTTGGGTGGGGTTATAAGTTGGATGAGGTGGGGTCTTAAGGAATCACCAGGGCAGAGCAAACGGAAATGGCTGCCAGTTAGCCCTGTGACCCGGGAGGTCCCAGCATATGAAGAATGATCCCTGTAGGCACCTCTGTCTGGAAGAAAGCCACCCCTGAGTTCCTGCCCCAATGCCAGACAGCCCAGTTCTTCCTCGTATGTGTCTGTGTCCCCCAGAGCCTCACCCTGGTGCTGGAGCTCAGAGGAAGCAGGACCTTGTAAGTTCAGTTTGTGGTGCTGGCCTTTTAAGAGGAACAGCTGGGTCTCCAGCAGCCTCTGCATCACTGAGCCCCAATCCACACTGGTTTTTACAGTCTGTAGTTCTTACTGCCCATAGGGATTTCTTTTTCCAGCTCTGGGACCCTGGGAAAAGGGTGTGGGGCTGGGACCCCTTGCTCATCCCAGCGGCCTCTGCAGAGATGATCTCCTTCCTGATTAAAAAAGCGGCACACGTGGGTGCCGGACCAGTCCATTCTGCGCCTCCATGCCTCCTATTAGTCTCAGTGTGCTTTCTTCTTTACTTCTCTAGTTGTAGGACCTCCATTCAGCCAGCTTTCCAGCAGTTCTGGATGATGGTTGTTCTGTATTTTAGTTGTAATTTTGATGTGGTTGTGGGAAGCAGTGAGTATAGTTGTTTACCTATGCCGCCATCTTCAAATCTCTCCCTTGTTGAATTTTTTAGTTGTATTTTGTTAGCTACATGAAAGGAATGAAGTAATAATGAGGTTTAAAATCCATTTACTGTTGTTCACTGTGAGGAATGGCAGAGAATTAGGCTACACCTAGAATAGCATTGCCCAGAAGAACTCTATGGTGAGATTCAGGCCTGATTTTCTAGTCTCAGCCCGAGAGTGTTGCTGGGCCTGCCCCTGGTCGATTAACTGAGGCTGGGGGGCTGAGGGAGGGTGGTGGATGCTCTGATGGTGCAGTGCTAAAGCTTTGCTGTCCCTGCCAGATCCAGTGGGTCCTTAGCTTAGATGTGAAGCCAGGTCCCCTGGAGTTTTTGGTCTCTGGGGAAGCATTGGAGTTGCCAGGTGTTGGAATGGAACCAGACCACCCGGTATTTTCGTTTTCTGTCAAGTATGAAAGAAAGAAAACAGCGAGATACAAAAGTCCATTAAAAAATCATTTAAGTGATTTTGGAAGATGGTGATGACAATAACATAATTTTTAATTCTTTCTGAATCCCCACATAGCAAACTTGGAAACCCATTAACAATATTTACAATAAACCTAGGTGACAGATTATCCCTATCAAACCCAAAACACAAGTGGCTGGGGATACACCATCACCAAGACCTGCAGAGTATCAACATCTGTGCTGGAGAAAGGAGAAGCAAGCATTGGGGCATTTGATAGGCTTGAGAAGAAGAGAACCCCAAAATTTTCAATAGGATTCCACTGGAAGGTTTGGCAGATTAATGTGAGGACAGCAACTGAAATTGAGAGGGATTTTGAGCACCAAAATAATGAATGGGTGGAAGAGATCTGTGGACTGGCCCCTATAATCTCTTGAAACCAACCCAGCAGGGCTCACTTCCAGGGCTCACTTCTCAGTGCCAAGGAGAAATTCAGTATGGGAGCAGAGTCAAAATAATCAGGATAGGGGAAGTTATGGTTAAGGGAAAAGAAATAAAATAAATAAATAAAGTTGTGTGTGTGTGTGTGTGTGTGAGAAATCGCAAAAAGCAACTGCATTTGTTTTGTTTGAACACTACATGAAAGCAACCAAAAGGAAAGCTATGTGAAATTAGAAGGCTACCCTGAACCATGTCTCCCTCTTAAAAATTCTGGGAAACTAATTGTACATAAAAATAAGCAACAGGAGTCCTGACTGGTTTGGCTCAGTGGATAGAGCATCGGCCTGTGGACTTAAAGGTCCCAGGTTCGATTCCGGTCAAGGGCATGTACCTTGGTTGCGGGCATATCCCCAGTAGGGGGTGTGCAGGAGGCAGCTGATCGATGTTTCTCTCTCATCAATGTTTCTGACTCTCTATCTCTCTCCCTTCCTCTCTGTAAGAAATCAATAAAATATATTTTAAAAAAAGCAACAGGAAATGATTGCTGTCAAATCTTTCAATTATTATAAGAAAAAAAACAACAGTGAGGACAGAGTTCTTATAGATAATGAAAGAATGCCAGAAAGACATGCCACAGAGCAAATGAAAACTGTAATTCTCTGTTTTCAAAGGAGCTAAGCGACCTTAGGATCGTGTGGTAAGCCTTAAACAGCATAAATCTGAAATAGAAAAAATTCAGGAATGAGGTGACAGAACTTAGGAAAGAAGTGAAAATTAAAAAATGATTTTGGAAATGAAAGTTGAACTAGAAGAAACACAAGAATAAATAAACCCAACAGAATGCCTTAAGGAGGGAGAAATTTTAAGATAAAAATAAATGAAGAAAGAGATAATAAGACTGAGAAAAAGTGACAAACATTGATGATAGGCAAAGAAGATCCAACATATAGATAATAGAAATCTCTGAAAGGGGAGAATAAAAAGGCAACAGAACTGAACAGACACTTAAACTATAATGTCAGAAAACTTTCACAAAATAAAAAGATAAGATTCAAAATTACATATTGAAGGAGCACACAATGAAGCTGACAATGTTAACCCAGAATGGTCAATACCATAGACATATCCTTGGTAAACTGCTGGATATTAAAGGAAAAGAAAATCCTTTGGGCATCTAGACAAAACAGCAAATGGCTTAGAAGAAAAATAAGATTAGATTACCATCAGTCTTTTTGACAGAAACACTTTTTGCCAAAAGAAAGTAGAATAACAAATAAATCAAGGAAAGAAAAAAATGTGAGCCAAAGATTTTATATCCAGCAAAACCTTTCAAGTATAAAGGACACTGATAGCCCTGGCCAGTGTGGCTGAGTTGGTTGGGCATCTTCCCATCCATCAGGAGATTGCTGGTTCAATTCCTGGTCAGGGCATATGCCCCGGTTGCTGGCTCAATCCCCGGTAAGGGGTGTGCAAGAAGCAGCCAATCAATGTTGCACTCTCACATTGATGTTTCTCTCTCTCCCTCTCCCTTCTTCTCTCTCTAAAAATAATACACTATTCTTAAAAAAAAAATAAAGGACACTGATAAACTATTATGAACATGAAAGGCCTCAGAGAATGTTATTCCTGTGAGCTCTTCTTGAGGAATCTACTAGAGAACAAGCCTCAAACAATGAAAACAATTAAAGAAACATCACTCTAAAGACTGGTGGAGAGCAGTAAATACTTACAGTAGTGTTAAGACTAAATGAGGATTAAAAGGGAGAGGGTATAGTATATAATGACTGTATGCCCACATAATAGACATAATGTGACCATTATGATATAAACTATAAAAATGGAGGAGAATGGAGAGAAACATACAAAATTTCATAACTCTTTTCAGTAATTATACTGATAGTGGTACCATAGTGTTGTTTTTCATTGTGTGTATAATAGAGGATAAAGTAAATGAATAATTATGGGATACTGTAATCCTCTATATCCTATGTCCTTGGGACCAGGATTTTTGATATGGAAGAAAAGAGATACAGAAGTAGTACAGAAGAAGTAAGTTAGGGGAAAAAGTGTTCTGAATTTGAATTTGAAATATCAGTATGAATTCCAGATTGTGGTATTGAAATATTATCACTGAAAGACTCCAGGGCTTCCTGGATAACTGGTTGATTCCAAGTCTAGGACAGGAAATGTTCAAGATAAGCCTGGTATATCTTTCCAATACCAGTGAGGAAGCTATCAAGCACTACTAGGGTCATGTCAAAAGGACTTAGGAGCCAGCTAGGGGAAGCTCCCACTGCCCAATGATGGGACAGTTTGAGCTTTAAGTGGAAGTTCACTGCCCAGAGCTGGCTGCGTAAGAGTTACCAGTGCTGTGTTGTTGCTGGGATTGAAAATCCCTCTATCTGCCTTATTTTGTGTTTAGCAAAGAGTCAGTTTGTGGGTCAGCCTCTGGGTGGCAGTGTTCTGGGGTTGGCCTCTGAGGCTACAGGGCCTCTCTGTCCAGTGGAAGTCAGTTTGAGCTTTAAAAGGATAATAATTGCAATTGATTGAAACCCATCAAGCAATAGATCATCATTGGATGATGATAGGCAACCAATTTATTATCTTAGAAACTGAGAAATATAAGGATAGAACCCAGTCTTTAAAAAAAATATATTTTTATTGATTTTAGAGAGGAAGGGAGAGGGAGAGAGAGACAGATCAATGATGAGAGAGAATCATTGATTGGCTGCCTCCTGCACACCCCAAACTGGGGATCGGCTTGCAACCCAGGCATATGCCCTGACTTGGGAATCCAACCGTGACTTCCTGGTTCATAGGTCGATGCTCAACCACTGAACCACTCAGGCTGGGCCCACTCTTTGTCCTGCCTTTTACCTTTGAATTGTCCTGGGTAACCAAATAGTAGATGAGAGAAAATTTCTTTGTATTAAATTATTTCAGTTAATAAAGGGGGGAAAATGATAGAATTAGAATATCATCATTGTATGACCCCAGTGAATTAATAGATCTAAGCATTGAACATCAGCCACTAACATCACAAAAAGAGAGTAATTATGTGCCTCCTAATGAAACCACACAGCACCACTTCCAGTCCTGCCATGGAATCCAACCTGGGTCTGATCAAGTCTCTAGTTCCAGCTGCCACTTGCAGGAAATTCCAAAGACAGAGGAACATGTTGGCCTCCACCATGAGAGTGGGGAACTGTGTAGGTCAAATGGCCTGGATTCTTCAGCAGATACATTATATGGAACAAAGAGGTAGAGAGAATAGATGTAGATTAAAAGGAACTTAAAAATATGCATCAGCCTGGCCAGTGTTGCTCAGTGGTTGAACCTTGATCCAGAAACCAAGAGGTCACAGGTTTGATTCCAGGTCAGGGCACATGCCGGGGATGTGGGCTCGATCCCCAGTAGGGACTGTGCAGGAAGCAGCTGATCAGTGATGCGCCTCTCTGTCTATCTCTCTGTCCCTCTTCCTTCTTCTTCTCTCTAAAAATTACTAAAAATATATAAAAAGTGCATCAAAGTTTTAAAAAGACACCATGATGCCTTGGTATACACATACTTGGGTGATAAAATTTTAAAGAAACATCCTGCCGGTTCTCCCTGATAGAGTTAACTTGATCTGTGGGAGAGATTTCCAAGGCCCTCTGAGCTCTCAGCTCAAAGCTGTTTTCACAAGGCCTTTCTGTTCCCTGGGATGGCAGGGTTGATCCAATGTGAGGAGCGCTTGGCCAACAATCTCCGTGGGTCTGGCAGGAGAGATGCCAGATAGCGATTGCTTTTGACAGTAGGGAGGGACTTGTGATTGAGACAAGGCACATGGAGGAACTCTGAGGTGACTTTTTAAAAAATTGTGTTGAACTATATGTAACATAAAATTGACCATCGTAACTATTTTAAGTGTATAGGTCCGTATTGTTAAGTACGTTCACATTATTGTGCAGCCAGTCTCTAGAACTGTACTCATCTTGTAGAACTCTGTACCCATTAAATAACTCTCCATGCCCTGCTACCCCCAACACCATTCTACTTTCTGTCTCTATGTATTTGATGACTCTGGGGACTTCATATAAGTGGAATCACACGCTGTCTTTTTGTGACTGGCTTATTTCACTTAGCATAATGTCCTTGAGGTTCAACTATCTTGTGGCAGGTGTCAGAATTTCCTTTCTAAGGCTGAATAAGATTCCATCGTGTGTATATACCACATTTTTTTGTCCATTCATCTATAGATTGGGGTGGCTATTTCTTGACCTGAGTGGTGATTACAGGGTGTTCATCTATAATAAGTCATAACACCATGCATTTGTTTAATGTGGTTTTCTGTAAATGTGTGTTACTTTATAATAAAAAGGGTTAAAATTATTTAAAAGGTCCTCATTTTTTACTGGGGACATGCTACAGATAGATCTCAGTCCTTTTACTCTCCAGTGGATGAAAGCATAGCAAAAAGCATTGCTGGGACTTGTCTTTATCGTCAGTTGGTCATGGGCATCCTTCTAGGTCAACATGTATGGATCCAATTCTCTATTTTTAATAGCTGCATGATACTCTGGAGTCTGGATATACCATTTTTTTTTCCCAACAAGTCCCTTTTGGTGGCCTTTTAGACTGTTTCCAGATTTTTGCTACTAAAAATAATGGTGCAATAAACATCTATATTAATATCTGTATCTAAACGTAGATCTCTATGTAAAATTTCCTTATATACTAGTACTTTTTTTTCTGTAGGCATAGAAATTTTTGTGTCAACAGTATGCTTATTTCTCCTTTTAGGAGATAATATCTAAATGCAGTGAATGATCCTGGATCAAGACAAAACTGCTATAACAAACAGTATTGAGATAATTAGCGAATTTTGAATGTGGACTGTATTTAATCTAATAAAAGAGAAACATGGTAATTGGCGTACAACCGCTACCCTTCCCATTGGCTAATCAGGGAGATACGCAAATTAATTGTCAGCCAAGATGGCAGCCGGCAGCCAGGCAGCTTGAAACTAACATGAGGCTTGCTTGCTTCAGTGACAGAGGAAACCAACGTTCCCCGCCTGCCTTGCAGGCCTCTGAGCCTGCAGTTTGAAACATTTTAACAAATATAGAAGCTAAAAAAAAAACACCCCAGAAACCAGCTTTCAGCGAGCTGGGATCTCAGAGCTGGAGTCAGAGCTGGAGTTATACATTGTTTCGATTACCTACTTTCAGCAGCGGAGGCCTAAGAGCTGGAGCCTCAGAGCTAAAGCTGGCCCAGAATTAAAAAAGAAAAAAAAAAGAAAAAAAGGAGCGGTTGGGAGCTTCCATCACCCGCCAGCCTGAAAACAGCCCTCAGCCCCTCACCCAGACTGGCCAGGCACCCCAGTGGGGACCCCCACCCTGAAGGGTGTGTGACCAGCTGCAAACAGCCCTCAGCCCCTCACCCAGGCTGGCCAGGCACCCCAGTGGGGACCCCAACCCTGAAGGGTGTGTGACCAGCTGCAAACAGTCATCATCCCCTCACCCAGGCTGGCCAAGCACCCCAGTGGGGACCCCCACCCTGAATGGTGTGTGACCAGCTGCAAACAGCCATCATCCCCTCACCCAGGCTGGCCAGGCACCCCAGTGGGGACCCCCACCCTGATCCAGGACACCCTTCAGGGCAAACCAGCCAGCCCCACCCATGCACCAGGCCTCTATCCTATATAGTAAAAGGGTAATATGCCTCCCAGCACCGGGATCAGCGGAGCCGAGAGGCCTCCCGGCACCAGGATCAGCGTGACAGGGGGCAGCGCCCAAACCCCCTGATCACCCTGTGGCTCTGTGTGTGACAGGGGGTGGGGCCACAACCTCCCTATCCGTCCTGCTCTGTTCGTGACAGGGGAAGGCGCCCCAACCTCCTGATCAGCCCTGCTCTGTGCCTGATACAGGGGAGCTCCCCAACCTCTGATCGCCCTGCGGCTCTGTGTGTGACGACAGGGTGCGGCACCCCAACCCCCTGATCGGCCCTGCTCTGTGTGTGACAGGGTGCGGTGCCCCAACCCCCCCCCCCCCTCCCCACGGGTCCTGCTCTGTGTGTGACAGGGTAGAGCCATAACCTCCCCATCGGCCCTGCCCTGAGTGTGAGAGTGGTGGCGCCCCAACCCCCTGATCGGTCCTGCTCTGTGGGTGATAGAGGGTGGCGCCACAACCCCCACCCCTCCCATGGGCCCTGCTCTGTGTGTGATGGGGTAGAGCCATAACCTCCCCATCGACCCTGCCTTGAGTGTGACGGGGCGGTGCCCCAACCCCCCAATCGGCCCTACCCTGAGCGTGACTGGGGGTGGCATCGCAACCTCCCGACCCGCCCTGCTCTGTGCATGATGGGGGGCGGCGCCCCAACTCCCCAATCGGCCCTGCTCTGAGCCTGACCAGGGGCTGCACCTAGGGATTCGGCCTGCCCTCTGCCACCTGGGAGCAGGCCTAAGCCAGCAGGTCGTTATCTCCTGAGGGGTCCCAGACTGCGAGAGGGCACAGGCCGGGCTGAGGGACCCCCCCTCCCCCCCGAGTGCACAAATTTTTGTGCACCGGGCCTCTAGTATTAGATAATGTTGTACTAATGATAAATTTCCTGAATGTAATAAGTTTAACATGTAAGAGGGTCATCTTGTTCTTGGGATACAACACACTGAAGGGTTTAGGGGTGAAAAGTCATAGTATTTGCATGTTACTCCCAAATGGTTCAGGAAAATGTTCGTGTGTAATTACTAGGTACATACACAGAGATGAAGCACATGAGGCAAAATGTTAATTAGTTAAGCTAGGGGAAAGGTTATAGAGTTCATATTATTCTGGAAACTTTTTTGTAAGTTTGACATTAAAAAAAAAGGTTAAACTCTTTATGAGTTACTGCCAGATTACTTTCCAAAAAGAACAAACAGAGTAGCTCATAGTCCATCAGTCCCGATGGCACTGGTGGGTGACAAATGGTGTCTTCCTGTTTGATTTGCATTTCCTTGACTCCAGTTCTAACCCTGCCAGATGTGTGCTTCCTGTGGCTCTGGGAGTAGAAGCCGGAATGTGTCTTTGGAGCGGATTACTTTTTGTTCTGTGAGCCCTCCTACTTAGGTACTGGGAGAGTGATCTAAATGCACATTTAAAGAGATCTTCTATAAGACAGACCACTGGTTGCCAATGGCTTTTCTTGGGTTCATTTATTTGGGGGTAGAGCGCCTTAAACTAGGGGTCTAGTTGGGAAGAGAGGATTCAGTCAGCCACTGTTGGAGGGGAGAAACACTACAATTAACATATGCAAAACCTTTTTTTTTCTTTTTCTTTTTGGCTAGGTAGCTTTCATTTATCCATATAATAACATCTTTTTCTTTAGGGCCACATTGTAAAGTGGCCATATAGGCCTCTCCATTCTGAAGGATTCATATCTACCGAAATGTTTTGAGATACGTGGAGATTGGCCACTTCCCTAAAAGGCTGGATTTTTAGGAGGAAGGAAGAGATGGGAGAAAGGGTTAGGATTAAAGAATGCCAAGTGACTAGCTTAATTGGACATCCTGTGTTGAGGTTTTATTCCCCAAAATAAGGAGAAGCCAATAGGATGCTTGTTCAGGAGTGTTCTCATCGGTCCAGGCATGTGTTCCTCACTACCTCGGGTTTGCTGCTTGGAACTGAGTCTCATTGTCTTGTGTTTCTGTGGGGGCTGTGCCACACTCCCAGGAGATACCCTTTCTCTCCAGGAAGCCAGGGCCCTTCCCTAGGGAGGGCTGAGAGCTCCCACCCTTACCCACACCCTCCCTTTTTGGTAAAACTGCCTGCCTTGAGGTACTCAAACTTCCGGGGAAGGGCTGCTCAACCAGCAACCTTTTTCACAGGTGGTTGGCCTTGGAGTAAAATGACACGAAATATATAATTGGGTGGTTTTACCTATGTATTGAGATATTCTTGCTTTGGACACTGCATCTTTTTTGGTTGGAGTTGAGAGAATAGAAACTGGAGAGATTCTCCTGAAAACCCTCAGATTGTGTCTTTGGGACCAGCCAGTCTATTCTAAGTCTGGTGACCTCTGTTGACCTAGTTTGTTTAGAATAAAACACTTGAACACATATTCTGATTTACAGCCTGAGCAGGAATCAGAATATTCGAAACTTGGACCATCCAAAAAAATATATGAAACGTAAAGTCACTCTTCTAATAAATCATATGGAAATTCAGTGGCAAACCCTAGAACTGATGGCAGGATGCAGAGGAAGTTTTCTCATTTTCACATTAGCAGACTTTTGGTTCTTTTCCTAAATGACATTGCAAACATCCTGCCGGTTCTCCCGGAGAGGGAGTTAACTTGATCTGCGGGAGAGACTTCCAAGGCCCTCTGAGCTCTCAGCTCAAATCTGGTTTCACAAGGCCTTTCTGTTCCCTGGGATGGCAGAATTAATCCAAGGTCAGGAGCGCTTGGCCAACAATCTCCGTGGGTCTGGCAGGAGAGATGCCAGTCTGTTTGCACTGCCTAGGCCAGACACATAGGCCTATAGACCCCAGGGTTTAGTAGTCACTGGGCACCCAGATTATGAGGGCCAGATCCACGCGTGCTGGGGTCCCATGCCTCCTTGCCCCTGGTGGTGGACCGAGAGGTGGAGGAGGGTGGATTCCGAGTGCTTCATTCCCATCCACTGTCTCTGCCGCACTTCCATCAATGACAGCGTTTCTGTGCACATGGAGGGCACCAGCCTTTTGGGGGACAAAGAGGCTCTCCACCGAAACTACCTGCTTATTTCCTTCTCCTGCTCAGAGATGTTCTCTCTGTGTGTATAATATACATATAGATTCTCTCTATATATACACACAACCACACCCACACCCACATCCATATCCTCTCCCTACCCCCCGATCCCCCACATACGTATATAGAGGGTACCTGTCAGGTGCCAGGCATTCTGCATCTTTTGTCTTAGATTTTCACAAAGATCCTATAAGATAGGGATTATTGTTCCTGTTTTCTAGATGTGGCATCTGAGACTGGGAGAATTGTCAGGTGTCAAACAGAATATTGCTGTTAAGCAGTGGTATCCAGACATGTATCCAAGCCCCGCTGAGCCCTGAGCCCATGTTAATTCCACAGCATCACGTCCTCCCAGATGACCAGATGACTTGTGTTTGGTGGACAGGGTGTCCTCTTGCACTAGGAGGCATCCAAAGGCCGTCAGCTCTTCTCCCTGGGCTGTCATAGAGGCATCTGTTAGCTGACACCTGGCAGCCCATGCGACATAGCAGATAGGTAGGCCATGTGCAGTCAGCTCAGCCGTGCCTTGGCCTGCAGCATTGTCAGCAGCAATGCCCTCTTCCTGTTGCTCAGTGAGAGCAGCCTGTTAACCAGACCTGTGTTTTTTGGGCTGACAACATAGTGCTTCTCAAGCTAGTTGTGGTAAAGGACCAATTTTTTTCATTTCCAAGCTACAGAAGACTAATACTTAAAAAATATAATAAGAGTATCACGGCAAATTACTATAAAAGTTTCCCAATGCTTGCTCTTAAATTCTGTAGTTATCTCATATACTGTGGGCCGTGGAATAAACAGCCTGTGGTCCACACTGGCCTGTGGAGGCATCTCCAGTGTCACTCTACCATGTGATTTTGAGGAGGCTTAGACTTCAGAAGAAATTTCTGTAAGCCACAGTTTTCTTTTAAATTTAGAGTAATAATGTCTCTGTTTAGCATTCTAATTTTTAATATTGTCAACTTTTTACAATTACAAAAGTAATTCATGCTTGAAAAAAAAACACTTAAATTATACAAAAATATCCAAACCAAAAAATGTTTCCTTTTCTCTCAGCCCCAACCTCCAAACTACTATTACCATTGCTGAAGTTGGACGTTTGTCTCACATTCAAGAAAGAAGGGTGTGGATCAAGATTTATGATGAGGGAAGGGACGGGAAAGGCATTTTAAAAATTTGTCTGTTTTCTACTCTGTCTTGATTTTTATTCAAGGGGGAGATTATAACCTTTAAGAGTGTTATTACTTTGTATAGATCCAAAGGAACACGACGGATACTTTATGTTTTCTAACACCCATTCTCTTTTGTTGCAGAGCCAGATCACATTAATGGACATCCCTGTGTTCAAAGCCATCCAGCCGGAGGTCTGTACCTTGTCTTCCTACTGTTCCAACAACCACATTAGAGTGACTCAGTTTCTCCCTTTCTCTCTTGAAGTATCTAAATGCATGTGAACGTTCTAAGCCTCATTGAAGGGAGCATCCAGAAACTGCATTCTCGATGGTGCTCATTCTTTGAGACCGGTGTTTGGGTTCTCCAGAGAATGGCACCATGTCTGGTCCACTCTGGCGGGGCTGCGGCATTGGTGCCCACGGCCTCCATGCCCGAGTCAGGTCTTGGCCCACTAATGACTTTTCCCAGGCTCCTCCTGTGGGTAAGGGTCACCGTCCGGATAGGGTGTGGGGAAACGTTTTTCTAGAGAGGTTTCTTTTTGTTGATCCCAAATTCTGATGGTTGCCTTGTATCTGATTTTGAAACCAGTTGCTACAGCAAAACACTGTTTACATTAAATTATAATGTACATTTGTAGCAACAGCATAGTCAATAAAGAGAAAAAAGTTGACTTTAAAACGTTGATTTAAAACTACTGGAAATGTTTAGTAGTCGACAATGAGGCTTTATAGTTATTTTAGTCAGGGTTCTTCTTTTGTTAACAACTAATAGAAATACATGTCAAAGTAGCTGTGATAGGCAGAAGAGGACTTTATTACAGGGATAGAAGGGGCATTTTACAGAATGGGCATGGAGTTCAGGCAGCCTGGAGAGCCAACCAGGACACAGACCACGCTGCTTCTTGCCTCAGCTTTTCCCCCTGCTTCTCTCTTCTGCCTTCACTCCTGTCGGCTGATGTGATCCAACCCGGCCTCCCCACAGGGCCCATATTTACATGATCTCCCTGCAGCCATCCTCCGCACTGAGACCGGCAGCTCTCAGTCCAGCCCAGCTGAGTCACATGTCTAGTGCGGGTGCTGTGACCAAGGTCAGGAGTACAGGGCCAAGTCCTCAAGCACAACTGAGCTGAGGGGACCCAGCCTGGTGAGTGGGGTACAGTTTCAGAGGAGTATTGGTGGAGAGATATGTCAAAAGGTGTCTGCTGCAACCAAAAGGTGTCTACTATGAATTCCAGAACACTCTTACTGTGCCCTTCTTACAGTATGGTAGCTATAAAGATGGAGAAAAATAGCATTTTAATGCAAAGTCAGACCACAGATCCAGGCCTCCCGGGAGCTGGTATCTAACCTATTATAGATTAGGAGGAAACTTGCATGTTAGCTGCGATCAGCATTTATGTGAAGACCTGGCAATGATCTGTATTATTTATGTGTGTGCGTGTGCGCACCCATTGTGTTCATTAGGTTTGGGGAGCTGAGCTATGTTTGCTTTTTTTGAATTGGCTGACATCCAGTCTTCTGCTGTTGTTGTTTTTTTTCTAATGTGGAGTTACCTATTCTTTCTAACTAAAAAATATATATAACTGAAACAACTCGCTACCTCTTGGAGCCTTTGGGGGAATAGTTGTTTAATGGTCACCTTAGTTCTCAGCTGGAGCTACTTCTGATCCTGTTCTCTGCTTAGCTTTGGTCTGAGTGGCTTAGACATTTGGATCTTTATTCTCTGTCTTGAGCACTGAGCAGGGCAGCCCCGGCTGCTGTGAGCCCTGAGACCTCGTGTGCCGGAGGCGGGGGCCGCTGTTCTGGCTGATTGCAGGAGGGAAGGGCCGGGCGTTCTTCAGAGGCACAGCCAGCAGCAGACTTTTCCCCAGGGCACTGCAGTTTGGTTTTTTTCTTTTTAAATATATTTTAATTGATTTCAGAGAGGAAGGGAGAGGGAGAGAGAGATAGAAACATCAATGATGAGAGAGAATCATTGATTGGCTGCCTCCTGCATGCTCTTCACTGGGGATGGAGCCTGCAACCCAGGCATGTGCCCTTAACTGGAATTGAACCCAGGACCCTTCAGTCCACAGTCCGACGCTCTATCCACTAAGTCAAACCAGCTAGGGCTACAGTTTGGAAGGTACCTCATCCAGGGCATATCTGATTTCAAGTTGAGACAAGACATTAAGGTGGAGATGTTTTGCTTTCAAGATTTAGCTTGGAGCAGTGGTTCTCAATTGTGGCTGCACATCAGAGTCACCTGGGCAGCCTCTGAAATATGGGTGCCCAGACTCGCCTAGACCACTAAATCTGAATCGCTGGGTCAGGCTCCAGAACCCAGTCGGCCCTGTTTTGCACAAGGTTCTGGTGCAGAGTGGGGATTAAGAACAAATTGCTTTGAGGTATCTGGAGAAGCCCCAAACTTGAATGTTTTGGATCTATGAGATGTTAGCTAAAAATGGAAGTGTTTGCTTCTCATTGTCGTTGTCAACATTGCAATTAAAAGGAGGGCTCTGGGAGCTGCCCAGCTTTTTTACTGTTTTCATTTTTGTTAGCAGACTGAAAACTGGGATTTTCCCCCTTGAAGATGGCTGCCACATTGTGGCTGGACCATCTTAGAGTTGGAAGGACATGAATAGTGAACAATGTTAAGTTTGTTGTAGGCAAGACTTTCTAGGAAGCAGAAGCCAGCATCTGAGAGCAAGATGGGCACTGTGAGTGACCCAGACTCCCAGAGGATCAGGAACCTTGGACTGGTGCCTCCACCCTGGCCACACATGAGAATCCGTTGAGGAGCTCTGTAAAAATACAGATGCCAGGCCCTGTCCTTGGAGATTCTGATTCCATGGGGTTGGAGTGGGTGGGGAATCTGCGTTTCAATCAGTGACAGTCAGTATGCTTTTTGATGCATAAATTGATCTGTCTTTAACCAATGGGAGCCCTTTCATGTCACCTCCTTTGTCAACACGATCCCTTCATTTTTGATAACTTCCTTGCTCTGTGGCACAATGAGATATTCCAATGTGATGTTGTACGCTTCCCACTGAAGACCTAGATTCAGGCATTCCTCAGGGTGCTGGTTTCTTTAGTGGAGAGTAATATTCATTGGTGAGAAGATAGTCATTGCTACTGGGTTGCTGTTGCTTTTAGGTCTTTTCGGTGGACAGGGGTAGGAAATACTTATTTTTTGAAAGAAAAATCATGAGATTGTAATTAGGGCAGGTGGTGTTATTTTTCCACAATTCTTCCTTCCCTCCTCATCCTTGTCATAACTTCTCTGTGAGTGTGTATATGTCCCTATTGTATAGATTTTGGGCGTGGCCTGTGACTTAGGCACAAGTAATGCAAGGGATAAGCTGAAGTGGTTGGAGGCATGGCACATTTCCACCAGCCCTTTTGGAATTTCTACTCTCCGTGGTGTACTGTCAGCTATTGCTCGCTTAGCCGGAATCCCAAACCCAAAGCCTGCATTCCAGCCCAACCTGGCACAGTCCAGGGGAACCCAGCAGAAATCAGTTGAGTTGAAGTCATTCTACAGACCTTTGAGCATGAAATAAGTAGTGTTGCCGAAAGCCTCTGAGAGTTGAGGGCTCTGTGTTTATACCACATTATCTTGTAGAAACATGACCAGTACAATGTTGATCTTTCCACTTCCAATCTAACATTACAGAGTTGCAAATTTCCTTCCCTTGATTTTTAAAATATATTTTTATTGATTTCAGAGAGAGGAAAGGAAAGGGAGAGAGAAATTGATACATTAGTGTTGAGAGAGAATCATTGATTGGTTGCCTCTTGCACACCCCACACCAGGAATTGAGTCCACAACCCAGGCATGTGCCCTGACTGGGAATCGAACCGTGACCTTCTGGTTCATAGGTTGATGCTCAACCACTGAGCCACGCTGGCTGGGCACTTCCCTTGATTTTTATATGTTATCTTTTACACTGACAATTTTGGTTCCTAATAACATTAAACAATTACATTTTTGTATCATATATAAAACTTGAAGCCCAGTGCACAAAAATTTGTGCACTGGCAAGGGCGGGAGGGGTCCTTCAGCCCAACCTGTGCCCTCTCACAGTCTGGGACCCCTCGGGAGATAATCGCCTGCCTGCTTAGGCCTGCTCCCCTGGTGGCAGATGGCACGCCCAATCCCAAGGTGTCTGCCCCGTCTCCCCCGGTCGCAGATGGCAGGCCTGGATCCCACGCTGGGTCAGGCGGCCGCTCAGATCATGCTACCGCCCCCCTCCCGCCCCTGCCCTGGGCTGCATGCGGCTGGGGATCTTGCTGCCGCCCGCCCCGCCTGCCCCACCCCACACAACACAAGCCCGGATCCCGTGCTGGGGCAGGTGGCAGCTGGGGATCGCGCTGCTGCCATCCCCAGGCGGGGCCGCGCAGGAGGATCTGCCTGCAGTATGCAAATTAGCCACCATCTTTGTTGGTGGTTAATTTGCATATTGTGCTGATTGGCCAATGGGGAGGCGTAGCACATGTACGGTCAATTACCATGTTTGTCTATTATTAGATAAGATAGTTTTCAAATAACTATCATTGTTACTATTAACCAGTAGACTACTGTTAAAGCTTAACACTTCTTTGCAATTCCATTTGTCTTTAGTTCCTCTTCTTATCTTCTCTCCCTCCAAGCCTACCACTGACACACCCAGGCGGGCCTCCCTCTTTACTCCCCCCAGAGTCTTTGGAAGCACCAGGGCAGAAAAGGAGGGCTATGCCCCCTTGGTTCTGGAGATCTGCCTCCTGAGACCCTGTTGTAATCCGGGCGCCTGGAACAGGGCTGATAGTAAATATTTGTTGAATGAGTGGAGAGTTGCTGAAGGACTGGATGAGAGAAGTGCTGTAGCAGAACACTCTCTGGGGCCTGTTGCCAGGGGGTGCGTCCCAATTAAGGGAGCATTCTTACCAGGGTGCCTGTTTTGTGGTGTCACCACTTTCCCCAAAGCCAGGGTTTCGCCTGGTGAGCTCAGCCTTTGAAGATTCAAATTTCCAAATGCTGATGAGAACTGAGTAGAACTGTGGCTTCTGCTCCTTTCTGCAGGGGGGACCGCAGAGCATCATCCCAGGCTTAGAGGAAGCCAGGCAGACGGTGAGTTCAGGATTGGCAGGGAGCAGGGAAAATGGAAGTTAGCAAATGTGGAGCCACGACTGCCCTGCTCCCTGGTGACTCTAACAAGTAAAAATTTTATCAAAGATTGGCATGCTAACGTACATACAACTTGCAGTATAATAGCTCACAGCTGTGTTTAACTTATAAGGTGCGGCCTAGAACCCTAACCCTGCGGTGGCGGATTGGGTTGCAGGGGCTGGGCGGGTTCCTGGCCAGTGGGGGGCGGGGGTGGAGGGAGGGCTCATTGTAAAAGACGGCTTTCCAAGGGGTCTGGGTGGCAGCAGCCTTGCGAGAAGGTACATTTTCAGGGCGGCATTTTGTTCCCATCAGCATTCTCTACCAAATAAATCTGTCTGTCATTATGCCCAACTCCCAGAATATGGAACTGAAGGTCCAACAGTTTCTCAGAAGCCAGTTTAAATGTCAGAACTGGTTTTGTCATTAGTTTCCACGTGGAGCAGCATCAAGGGGGAACGGCTGTTCTTAGAATGTGCTGAAAAGGAGCATGGTGTGTGCGCTGCTCAGTCCAGGGTCCTGGCCAAGCCGTGCTGCGGGCCACTCACACTGCGCAGTGTGCTTAAGGGAAGGACACGATCTGACAAAGCTGGGTTTGCTCCCGGCCTCGCCCTTTCCAGCTCAGTTACTGCTCATTCTCTTTGTGCTTCGATTTCCTCATGTATAAGATGGGGAAAATCATAGTTTTCACCTCACAGTGGGCATGTGAGAGCTGAGGTCAGTGCCTGCATGCAGTGTCCCCAGGAGCCTGTGCCTGTCAGTCCTCCGCAGCACAAGTTCCCATGGGCTCTGTGTATTAGGACAAGGTCGTGCTCAGCAGAACCTTCAGGGTGCCTGTGTGGGAGCTGTGGCCCAGAACAGGTGACACTTTCAGCAGCACAGTGATTAAGAGCATTGAACTTGGAACCCTTCAGACCCGAGTTCACATGCTGACTGGGCCCCTGGACGGCAGGGAGGCTGGGGTCCAATGAAGATGTGCATCATGGTACGTGGAGGGCCTGTGGACATTGAAGGGAGACCTGCTCTGCCTTGGAGTCGGGACATCGGCATGGAGCCTTGAAGGCTGCAAGCGATCTTATCTTGTGGGTGATTTGGAGAGTGCAATGGGAGCTGGGAAGGGCATTTCAAGCAGAATGAATCACTCATTGAAAAAGCAGATAATCTATTGAGCAAAACTAAACATGACTTTTGGTGCTGGTGTCTGGGAAGAAGAAAAGCTGAGCCTGCCATTCTCTTGGTTCTCTGTCCTCAAAGGCATCGCTGCCTGGGATGTTGGCATACCCAGGGCTTGCCCGAAGTCAGTGTGTCATTTCTTCCAGCTGGCACTGGCACTGGCACTGGGGCCGTGTAGGGTCACAGAGGCCCACGGATGGGTATCTAGTGGGTCCGAGTGTGATGCAAACGAGCTGCAGTGGGTACCAAAGTCAGTGAGGTGGGAAGCTGCTCTGTGGGCCTGTGCTTTTTCCATTCTTCTCACTGCCCCCGCCAGCACTGCTCCATCCCCACTGCCAGGCTTCCCGTGGTCAGACCAGACCAACCTTCACGCTCTCCCTCACACATCTCATTCTCTGCTGTGCTACCTGCTGGAGAGACACAGACACAGAAAGGGACACTGGCACCATCCAACCAGAGTGAGGGCAGAATGGTTACAGGCAGGAGACAAGAAGTACTGGGGCCTGCACGGAGAGTGCGGGCAGTAGGTATGGGCAGGAAGCAGAGCTTTACTTCTACGTTAGCCTTGGGGATTTGCTGAGGAATTTCAAAAGGGGAGTGACATGACAGATTGGTATTTTAGGAAATTTATTCTAACCACCGGAGTGAGGCAGAACCAGCTGGAGACAGGGAGATTGGTCAGCAGGCTTTGCAATAGTCTGTGTGAGGCAAGGGTTGTAGTAACAGAGAGAGGGGCGGGCCTGGTGCTAAACTGGTTATGGGGCTGCTGTGGAGCCTAGACGAGGGGAGACAGGAGAGAAAGCAGTGGACTGTGCATCCGGGGAGCAGAAAGAAGAGCAGAGGTCAAGAAGGAGGCAGAGAAAGTGGCCCAGGGATAGGAGAGGCCTAGGGAAGTAGCCTGGAAGTCAAGCAGGTGGTCAGCAGTGTTTTACCCAGGGGAGGGAGAGGGCTGATGGCCTGAAAGACGCAAAAAGGGCTGAGGAACCAGAAGTCAAGCAGTGGGCAAAGCAAAGATTTGATTAGGAGTAGGGAACAGAGAGGGAGGCCGGGAGGTCATGGGGGGAGCAGTAGTTCCAAGTTCAGGGTCTTGGGGGCAGAGTACTGGTGACTGTGCTTGAAGGGGTGATGGCTGTGCCATGTTGGTGGATGATGGTCTTTCTGGGAGGAGGTTGAGGTGCTGGGGGCCGTCCCTGGAGATGACAGCAGATGGGAGAAGATAAGACGATGACCCAGAGCTAAAGGCATAAGGACATCCTAGGGTTGAGAGCTGACAGCAATGTGGAGGGAGATGGAGGTGCCAGGAAATGGTTTGTGCTTCCCCAGAGGAAAGCTATGGACCTGGACTGGGAGCCTCATGAGATGCGGGACCAGAGTGTCACCACTACCTGCCACCTGAGTTAAGGCACAGGCTGGGTGCTCAGTGTTAGTGGAAGGCAGTCAAGGGGTGGTCTGGGGCGTGCTAGCCTCTCTCTCCTCCTTACTGTGGCCCTAAGAACCTGGTATTAAAGGAAAAGGCAGAACCTAAATGTTTTTGGGACGTTATCCAGATAGAACTCATGTCCCTGTGGGGCACTCAGAGCCTGAGACCCCAAGGGCTGGCCTGCAGGATGAAAACTCCTGGGGAAGTACACAGTTCCCCTGGGCTTCATGACACATTAGTTTAGGAAAACACTGCCTCTGGGTTCAGAAACCTGACCCTCTGGCCTTTTGTCTGGATGCTGTTTGCCTCTCTGAAGAAGCGGGCATTCCACAAGGCCGAGGTCAGTGTTGGACTCTGGACAAACCCTGTGTGTCTTTGCTGCTCCCTGGAATCTCAGTGCTGGGCCTGGGAGAAGGGAAGAGCTTTGCCAGCAGGGAGATCGATTTCGCTGACATCATTAAAACCCACTCTCAGGTCACATGCTGGGCAGTTTTCTCAGACCATTTCCCTGCACTGCCCCAGCCTGGCCTAAGCTATTGCCACCTCTTCAATTACATCTCCCGAGGGTCAGTCCCGCCCCCAACCCCCTCTTCCATCCAGAGACTGACTGCTTCTGGGTCCCACCAGGCACCCTCTGAGGCTCCCCACTGTTCCGAGGATGCAAACCTATTGGCCAGGCCCTGCAGGGTGGCCAGCAACAGCCCTCCTGGCCTCCGGGGCCACAGCACATATCAAACTGCCGCTCTCTGTAGCCTTCCTGCTTCCCTCCCATCTGCACCTTCCCACCTGCTGTGCCTTTGCCTGGAATGCTCTTCTCTCATCTCTCACAGAGACTCCTTGACTCCTTGCCCCTCAAGAGAAGAAATCAGCAGCTTAGCTCCAGGGTCGTGCAGGTTCCCTGCTTGTTCGCTCCCACCTCACCATCCATGACTTCTTATGCGTAGTGCTTTTCACCATTGTGCTGAGATGTCATGACTTTGGAAAGTTTGCATAATTCTTGTGTCAAGTTTGTCTTGCCACTAGATTATAAACTTCATTTACATGAGAATCATGGCAGTACTGTTCACCCCATAGCCTGTGACCCAGTGCAGTGCCTGATGTTTGTTCAGTACATTTAGAATGCAGTAGTAGGAGGAATAGTAACAATAATAATATTGAATTCTCTTGACTTCTATCTTATATGCCTCCCTCTGTTAAAACCCCCCCACCTGAATGAGGTGGTAGGGGCATGGCCCAGATGTCCTCCAGTTGGGCCCGGCATGGGTGGGTGATGGCTCCTGGCCTAATGCTGGTCAGTAGGTGCTGATGTTGGCACCGGAAGCCTGAGCAGCTGTCTCTTTCATCTGTTATTGCTCTGAGTTTGCATTTGTCATTTGCTTCTCATTTCCTAGTAATTGCTGTGTTCATTGTGACACCTTCTTGTGACAATGGAAGCAAAGTGGGAAAGGGCTTCCCACTGCTCCACTCATGATGGAGACGGAGGTTGGAGTCCCTCTCTGCGAGGAGGGTGGGGAGAGCGGGCTGGGGCAGGAGTTGGTCTGGCTGCACACATAGGCCAGCAGCAGGTTTGATCCAACGAAACTAACTTTGCAACTTCCAGACTCATTTTTTTCTCCCTTCTTGAGTGTGGATATGACATTAGTTCTGGTTAGAAACCAAATTTCCTTTTAAATGAATTAATAACACAAGACAGAACCTTTGGTGAACAGCTGTTTTTATCCATGGGGACTTGGCGCCTGGTTGTGATTTCGTCTGTAAGGAAAACAGGGTTCGTTGGGCTCTGAGGGCGGGAGCAACAGCAGGATTCCAGGAAGTTTGGAGTGAGTGATTGGAGGATCACAGGCTTCAGAGGCAGGAAGGTCTGCATTTGCAACCTGGCTCTGTTACTCTCTAGCTGTGGGATCCTGGCAGGTTCCTTCACCTCCCAGTGCCTGCATTTACTTATCTGTGAAATGGAAATGATACCATCTCCTAGTGCTGTGATGGTTAAAGGAGATTGCACAGGCAGGTGAGGCGGCCTGCCCATGGCAGAAACTCACAAGTTATTTCTTCTCTTTTGAGAGAAGTCAGGGATGTACTAGGGGGAAAGCAAGGGTGGCGCTCTTAAGTCAAGTGTAGAAGGGCCCTGGGGAAGACCTTGCCTGTCACTGCTGTGTCCCTTACTCCAACCACAGAGTCTGGCACACTGTAGGATCAATGCTTGCCAGTACTTGCCAATACTTGTTGAATGAATGAGAGGCAGATAGAAAAGTATTTCTTTCTGTATGGCCTCAAGCTTAAGGGCTTGGGCTCTGGAGAAGGCTTGTATCTGTGTGATCTAGGCCTGGCTGCATGCAGGTCTCAGTTTCCATGTATGTAAAATGGAGGTGATAATATGACTGCCTCCAAGAATTGGGCATGAGGACTGAATGAGATATTTAAAATTTTTTCTTTGAGGTATAACTGACATGTAACAAACCACACATAAATAAAGACAACAATTTGTTGAGTTTGGCTGTATGTATATACCTGTGAAGCTGTCATCAAATCAAGATAGTAAACATACCCATCACTCAAAAAATATTCTCATGCTCCTTGTGCTCCCTCCTCTCCAACTCCTTCCACTGTCTTGAAATCAGGTGGTCCTTAAATCATGTTCTATTCAAAATTGTTTTGGCTCTTCCTTCACATTTCCATATGAATTTTATAATCAGCTTGTTAGTTGTACAACAAGCCAGATAGGCTGCTGATTGTGGTTACATTGGATCTGCAGATCAATTTGGGGGAAATTGGCCTCTTGACAATACTGAGCCACTTCAACCATGAACAAAATATATATATATCTTTATATATTTGGGTTTTCTTTAATTTATTTCAGTAATGTTATATAGTTTTCAGTATATAGTGTATATATTTTGTCAGATTTATTCCTACGTATTTTACTTTCTGTGCTGTTATAAATGTTATTTAAGTTAAATTCCACTTTCTCATCACTAGTTTATAGAAATATGACCTATTTTAAATTGACTTTGTATCCTACAACTTTGCTTAAATTCACTTATTCCACATTTTTTTTTTTTTTAGATTTTATAGGATTTTCTACATAGATGGTGATGTCTCTGTGAATAGTAACTATCTTCTTTCTTTCTTTTTACCTGATCAGTCTGGCTAAGTATATTGATGTTATTGATCTCAAAAAAAAGTTTTGGGTTTCATTATTATTTTATTGCTTTTCTGTTATCTAATCCATTGATTTCTGTGTGTGTGTGTGTGTGTGTGTGTGTGTGTGTGTATGTATGTGTATATATATATAATTGATTTCAGAGAGGAAAGGAAAGGGAGAGAGAGATAGAAACATCAATGATGAGAAACAACATCAATTGATTGCCTGTCTCCTGCACACCCACACTGGGGATCGAGCCCACAACCCAGGCATGTGCTCTTGACTGGAATTGAACCTGGGACCCTTCAGTCTGCAGGCCGACGCTCTGTCTACTGAGCCAAACCAGCTAGGGCTCTGTTCATATTTTTAATTATTTCCTTTCTTTTGCTCACTTTGAGTTTAATTTGCTCTTCTAGTTTCTTGAAATGGAAGCTGAGGTCAATCATTTGAGACCTTTCTTCATTTCTAGTGCAGGCATCTAGTGCTAGATATTTCCTTCTAAGCATTGCTCCCCCCACCCCATTTTTAGATTTTGGGACTTCATTTCCATCAGTTCAAAATGCTTTCTAGTTTTTCTTTGGATTTCTTTTTGACCCATGAATTATTTAGAAATGTGTTATTTAGTTTCCAAATATTTGGGGATTTTCTAGGTATTTTATGCTATTGATTTCTAATTCCATTGTGGTTAGAGAACATATTTTGTACAGTTTGAATTATTTTAAATTTATTGAGATTTGCGTTATGGCACAGAACATGGTCAATCTTGGTTAAGTTCTGAGTGAGCTTGAAAAAAATGTGTATTCTGCTGTTTTGCATACTGTTCTATAAATATAATTTAGGTCAAGTTGGTTAATAGTGTTATCAAAGTCATCTATATCCAAACTGATTTTTTTCTACCTATTTTTTCTTTTAACTATTGAGAGAAGAGGATTGAGAGAAGAAATCTCCCACTATAATTGTAGATTTTTCCTTTAAGTTCTATCAGGTTTTGCTTCATGCATTTTGAAATTCTATTATTAGCTGTATAAACATTTATAATTGTTATGTCCTATTGAATTTACCATTTATTATTATGAAATGAACTGCCTTGTCTTTGGCAATATTCTTTGAGTGAAATCGACTTTGATAATATAGCCATCTTTCTTTTGATCAGTGCTAGCATGCGCTATGGTCTGAATGATTGTGTGCCTCCTAAATTCATATGTGGAAATCCTAACTCCTACGGTGATGGTATTAGGACATGGACCTTTGGGTGGTTAGGATATATGGTCTTTGGGTAGACCCCTCATAATTGAGATTAGTGACCTTATAAAAGAGAACAGCTCATTTCTTTTACCAAATGAGGACACAGTGAAAAGACGCTGTCTGCAAACCAGGAATTGGGCCCTTGGTAGACACTGATTCTACCAGCATCTTGATCTTGGACTTCCGAGCCTCCAGAACTGTGAGAAATAAATTTCTGTTGTTTACAAACCACTCCATTTATGGAATTTTTGTTACAGCAATTTGAATGGACTAAGATAGCATGATATATCTTTTTCATCCTGTTACTTTCAACCTATTTGTATCTTTGTATTTAAAGTGGGTTTGTGGCAGGCAGCATATAGTTGACGCCTGCATTTTCATCCACTCTAACAATTTCTGCCTTTTAATTGGGATGTATATTTAATGTGATTATTGACCTGGTTGGGTCTAACTCTATTCTTTGTTCCTCTTTTCCTCTTCTCCTGACTTCTTTTACCCTCATGTGTATCTGTTTGTGTCTACACTGATCCCAGCTAAAGTCAGAAAATGTCAAATGAAAAGAGTGCGAGACTACTTTTGTTTTTGTTCTTTTTTGAATTATCACATTCATATCCATCTGTCTTCTTTTTTTATATATTTTTATTGATTTTAGAGAGTAAAGGAGGGGGGAGAGAGAAACATCAATGATGTGAGAGAATCGTTGATCGGCTGCCTCCTGCATGCCCCCCACTGGGGATTGAGCCTGCAACCCAGGCATGTGCGCTTGGCCGGCATCAAACCCGGGACCCCTCAGTCCACAGGCCGACGCTCTATCCATTGAGCCAAATCAGCTAGGCCTGTCTTCTTTTTTAAATTAAATTTATTAAGGGTGGAGGGAGTCAATGGGATAAAAAGAGAGACATCTGTAATACTTTAAACAATAAAGATAAGAAATCTATACTAATAAAAGGGCAATATGCTAATTAGACTGGGAGACCTTCTGTATATCCTTCCGGACAAAGCCATGGTGGCAGGGCTGAGGCAGAGGTGGTTAGGGGCAATCAGGCCAGGAGGGGAAGGCAGTTGGGGGTGATCAGGCCGGGACGGGGGGGGGGGCAGTTGGGGATGAGCAGGCTGGCAAGGGGGGGCATTTGGGGATGAGAAGGCTGGCGGGGGGGGGCAGTTGGGGGTGAGAAGGCCGGCAAGGGGGGGCAGTTGCAGCGAGCAGGCCGGCAGGCAGAGTGGTTAGGGGCGATCAGGCAGGCAGGCAGGATTGTGAGAGGGATGTCCGACTTCGGGCCTAAACCGGCAGTCGGACATCCCCTGAGGGGTCCCAGACTGGAGAGAGTGCAGGCCGGGTTGAGGGACACCCCCCCTCCCGTGCATGAATTTCATGTATTGGGCCACTAGTTTTAAAATAATTAATTTATTGGGATGACATTGGTTAATAAAATGATATAGGTTTCATGGTCCAGTGGTAGTACTCTTGTCAGTGATCACATGACACCTGAGAGGAGGAAGGGCACCCACCTCCCAAAGATTCATAGGGGAGAAGAGAATGCTCTGAGGAGAAGGCTTCCCTTGGAAAGGCTGGAACTTTCCCCAAATTTGGACTCACCCGAGCACAAAAACCTTGTTTTGAAATCCCCTCAGAGCTGCTTAGAGCACTGCCACGTGAAAGAAGCCACTCTGCAGGGGAGAACTTGGTGAGGCCACGTAACTGGGACCTGACCCGGCTGAGTTACGGCGTGAGCAGAGGAAGGAGGTTAAAGCAGTTCCTGTGTCAAATGATGTCATTTCTAGACCAGCCCCATCTTCTGGTATTTTGAAGTGGGTCATAGAAAGAGTCAGCAGCCATGCCTTTTCTTTTGAAATTCATTGCACAAACTGCTCATAATGGTCTCGGTGCTCCAGCTCCTGCTGGCATCTGTTACCTGCATGTAGTCAGTGTTCAGGAGGAGTTCTTACATTGCAGACCCCTTTGGGAAACTTCCAAGTCTTCAGAATGGCAAACGGTTTCCTTGCCAAGCCAACTTCTGACTGAAAGGCATGTCAAAGCTGTCCGTGCGGATGAAGCTTCTGCTTTGTCTGGTAGCACATCTGGGTTGGACGCTTTGATGAAGCAGGAGGGCCTGCCTGCCACCGTGGCTGGGGCTTTCTGTGGCCGCGTGCATTGCTGTCAGAGGCGGCTGTGGTCCCAGAGCCTGCAGTCTCGGCGGAGCTGGGCCCGAGCTGCCACCTTCTCCGGAGGCTTTGCTATGAACTGGAGTGGCACAGCACGCTGCTTCCACGCCCAGTTCCCGGCTCTCCAAGGACAAGTCTTGAGGTACTTGCCTGAACTTCAGACTGAAGTCCTACTTTTTTTTTTCTTTGAAAGTAAAGCAAAACACACAAAACAGAGAAAGAGGAATTCATTCATGGCTTGGCTTACTTACCAGCTATTTTTGGCCATGTGAATGAGGTAAATCTTTCAACTCACCATTATAGATGGTTCTGAAAAATGGGCGGTTTTGGCCTTGTTGCCCCCTGAGGAGCCAGGGCTGGACAAGGTAGTAAACTTTGTGCCGCTGGAGGAAATATTTGTGTAGCCGGGAGTGGCAAAGTTGTGCCGAGTCTCAGCAGCAGGAATCTGGAGATACGTAGAAGCCCTGCCCTTCTCTCTGGAAGGCTGCTTCCACTCAAGAAAACACGCACAGGGAGTGTGGGTGACAGTCCTCCCAGAGAAGAAGGGAGAGGGAGAGAGAGATAGAAACATCACTGAGAGACAATCATTGATTCACATGCTCCACACTGGGGATCGAGCCCACAATCTGGGCATGTGCCCTGACTGGGAATCAAACCGTGACCTCCTGGTTCATAGGTCGATGCTCAACCAGTGAGTCATGCACTGCTGACTTTGACATCTGACACTCACTGACTCTCTCCTAAGTGGGCTTTGCAGTGATAATCTGGTGGGGTTTGCAGGCAGGGTTTTCAGCATCTGTTGGAAAACAAGAAAGCAAGTGGACTGAATATCAAGGTATTATGTGTCAAGGAGCATCATGTGTTGGATGTCAGGGAGTGTTTCACAAGTTTAACTTTATATTCAATAATAATAATAATTACAACTATTTTGTGTCAGTCACTATACTAATAATTTTACATCAGCTGAACCATTGAATATTCATAATAGTCATATAAGGAAGGCACTTTTAAAAATTGGTTTGAGAGAGGGAGAAAGGAAGAGAGAGAGAGAGAGAGAGAGAGAGAGAGAGAGAGAGAGAGAAACATCAATTTGTTGTTCCACTTATTTATGCATTGGTTGCTTCTTATATTGCCCTGACCAGAGATTGAATCCACAACCTTGGAGTATCAGGAAGATGCTCTAACCATCTGAGCCACCTGGCCAGGGTCAGGAAGGCACTTTTATTATCCTTCTTTTCAAATGAGTAGACTGAGGCCAGGGAGGTTTAATTGATCTGCCCAGGGCTGGTCAATGACAGAGTTAGATTCGAACTCAGGTGGTCTGGCTTGAGGGTCCACATGTCAGCCCCTGGTAACTGCCTCTCGTGCCAGACTGCAGCACTATAGTTCATGTTTGCTCTCACTGGCACAAGTTTGGATTTGTTTTGGTTCTTTTTTTTTTTTTAGGTATTTTTATTTATTTATTTATTTATTTATTTATTTATTTATTTATTTATTTTTTATTGCTTAAAGTATTACAAAGGGTATTACATATGTGTCCATTTTATCCCCCCGCCCTAGACAGTCCCCTAGCCTCCCCTATCCCCCAATGTCTTATATCCACTGGTTATGCTTATATGCATGCATACAAGTCCTTTAGTTGATCTCTTACCCCCCTACCTCCTGCCCCCCAACCCTCCCCGGCCTTCCTGCTGCAGTTTGACAATCTGTTTGAGGCAGCTCTGCCTCTGTATCTGTTATTGTTCAAAAGTTTATAATGGTCTCTATTATTCATGAATGAGTGAGATCATGTGGTATTTTTCCTTCATTGACTGGCTTATTTCACTTAGCATAATGCTCTCCAGTTCCATCCATGACGTTGCAAATGGTAAGAGTTCCTTCCTTTTTAGAGCAGCATAGTATTCCATCGTGTAGACGTACCACAGTTTTCTAATCCATTCATCTACTGATGGGCACTTAGGCTGTTTCCAGATCTTAGCTATGGTGAATTGTGCTGCTATGAACATAGGGGTGCATATATCCTTTCTGATTGGTGTTTCTGGTTTGTTTTGGTTCTTTTCAGGAAGTTAGTATTAATTCTTTTTTGCTTGGAAAAAAAAAGGAAAGAGAGAAATAATCTCTGAAAAGATTTTTTTCATTCAGATTTAATGTGAAGATAAATTACGTATAGAATTTCACATAATTTTTAACACATGTTTTACTGCGGAGGGAGCCCACAGCTTTCATTAGATTCCAAAGGACCTGAAACTCAAGGGCAGGGACCACATCTAGTGTGTTGTCTCTCAAATGCTTGGTGTGGTCCTGGACACATGGCATTTGTTCAGTAAATTTTCATGGACTCACTGAATAAAAAGTTACTGTGCTTAAAGAATTGAACTTCTATCTGGAAAACTCACTTTTTCAAATCACATTACCTCCTGCTAATTGATACAGGATATCACACATTCAGTCAACAATTAGTTACTCAGCATCAGCTATAGCCACGTACTTAGTGTACAGAGGCAAACAACTTAGATTCTTAGGTGCTATCCTGAGCAGAGACAGACAGTTCAACAAGCATGGCAGTAAAGAATAGTAAGGGGGGCAGCTGATGTGGCTCCCTATGTGGTTGAGCGTTGACCTATGAACCAGTGGTTGGGGGCTCTATCCCCACCCAGTAGGGGGTGTGCAGGAGGCAGCCACTCAATGATTCTCATCATTGATGTTTCAATCTCTCTCTTCTGATCCCTATCTGAAATCAATAAAAATATATTAAAAAAAAAGAATAGTAAAAAGATTGCACACGCACACAGGAGCATCCATGTGGTCTGGGGAGTGGTGGAGGGTTAGGAAAGCTTGTCTGGTTTTTAGCAAAGCCCTGAGGAATGAGGTGGATTTGGTCAGGTGAAGGGGAGGACAAGGAATATTTCTAGGAAAGGAAGTACCATCAAGGCCTTCAGTGAGAGCTCAAGACAGGTGGGCCAGAGGCGTGAACAAAATATTCCACCTGGCTGGGTCACGCACAAAGAGGCCGGGCAACTGGGTGGCTTGTGGAGAAAAGCAGATGATGGAGGGTGGGATGGGGCCCTTGGAGAATCTGGTTTTGTACGTGTTGAATGTGAGGTGCCTGTGAGATTCCCACCTTGAGATGCCTAGTGCCATGGCTGCAAATAGAACACGTCTGTCTTGGATTCTGTGGGCATTACTGCACGCCCTTGGGCAGAAGTCTGGGTTCTTAGGAGTGCTGATCTGTCTATGGGAGGACCCCTGGCCTCAGGGAGGGATCTTGGGGCTGATTTGTCACTGGAGACTCATTAGTAGCCAAAGTATTTGGACACTAGTGGGACCTGGAGAAAAATACACCTGAAGGGGCAGCCGTGAGAGAAGTGGCCATTGTGATAACCGGAGCAGCCGGATGGGTGATGCTGAGAGGAGTGTCCTGAAAGCGGAGAGCCCGCCTCTCCCTGGTCCCTTCCTCCACTGAGGCCACCCAGGCTGATGTGCTGTGAGAATGGAATTGTGGGAAACCAGGTGAGTCAGGATATTTTTATTTTCAAGTAACAGAAAACAGCTTCCAGCCAGCTTGACAAAAGGGGACTTTGCCAACAAAAAGGGGAATTTACTATAAGCCTCAGGGGGTGTCTCATGGGAGCTAGAAGTGGATGGAGGCTGGGATCCAGGCCTGGAAGCCTGGCCAGACACTCTTCTTTCATCTCTCCCCTCTGACCTGCCCCACGTCTCCTTCCTGGCTTCCACCCTGGCTCCCTGACTTCCTGGTAGGCAAGGAGGCACCCGGATGGCTGCATGGCTCCTGAGCCCTGGAGGCTGCTGCTTTTCTCCCCCCTCCATCTACATTCAAATTTGCACACAAGAATCATTAATGGCCCCATGGGGCTCAAGTTTATGTCATTCTAGGTGACTTGCCGCCCTGTGATGGGGTTTAGAGCAAGGTGCAGTTCGCAGAGAAGCAGGAGCTGGGCACGTGCTGGGGAGCCAGTGTCCTTGAGTGTTCCTTAGTCCTCATATGTCATTTGCCTCTTGGGGACCTTGGCTCTGAGGCCCCCGTCTGCTCCAGTCAGTGCCTTTCATGATAACATTGCGTAGGCTTCTGAACAAGCCCGCGAAGGTGGCTGGGGGCGCAGGGAGGACTTGGTTGAATGAGTGATGCCTCCTGAAAATTAATGCCTCTAAACGGCCCATGTTTAGACAGCTTTTATTTGCATATGGCTTAGGTCAGAGGTGGGAACACTTGGCCATTAGAAAGTAAGTTTTACATATTTAGTTAGGATTAAGAAAGATCCCCTTATGCAGGCACTAACTAGGTCTGCATTTTAGTAACTCTTCCTGTGGTCTCTGGTGTGTGACTCCTTGAGGGATGAAAGTTGGCTTCTGGGGGGCCCCAGACTGCCAGCGACTGGCTTGATCTTGCAGCCCTTTGGGGTGGAAGGGTCCCAGCGCCTCGGTTCCTTCCCCTGGCAGCGTGGCAGGAGGGGAGGGGCCCTGCCTTGGCTGGGCAATGAGGAGGCTGCCCTGGTGGCTGGTGATGTGTGTGGAAGTTCCCTTCCTCTAGACGTTAGTATTCAGTTGGATGTATTAGATTATATCTCCAACTGGGGAAAAAATCTAACTGCATTTAAAATCCTTTATTTATATCTGGCTGATACTCAAAAAGCCATTTGACTAGGTTTGTACCTGAATGCAGTTGAGACAGTTATGTTGACTCTCCCTCCCACCCCCAAGATATTTAAAAAAATAAATACTGTTTAATAGGATTTTGTATGCCAAGATTTAGTCTGAATGTCAGAGCATAAAAATGGGTTCGTATGTAATGGGAAGATCAACAGGCAGTCCCCCCACCCCTGGCCTCCCTCACAGAGTGGTCCTGGCAGCCCCTTCCTGCCTGTAAATACTTGGGGTTGCCTCATTGGCATGTCAGCACGGGCAGAAGCAGCCAGATGATTTTATGATCCATAAATGCAAGCACCAGACGTGCTCCGAAATTCATTAGTGTTTGCTTGTCATTACAAATAGCCTGTGTTGTTTGCCTTCCGACTAGACTGGCAGACAGGCAGGGCCCAACCAGGGTGTGGAGCGCTCCAAAGCCCTGGTTCTTGGGAAGTGAGAGTTTAGAGCAAACTTTTAATTTATGGCTGAAGATTGTTTCGTTTTCTTGAGTGTAGGTTTTGAAAGTTTGAATCTTTATATGTAGATCAGCTTTTCCTTCAGTGGAAAATATGAGGTTCTTGGGTAAAACCTACTCATAAACACAGTTGTGATCCTCGGCCCCCCCCCCCCCGCCCCGCCCTGCATTGTGCATAAACTTTTTGGAGAGGGCAAGCCTCTCCGAACAGCCCAGACACTTCCCTTGCAGCCTTGCCCCTCTTTGCAGAGCACAGCCCTCTCCTCAGCCGCCCTGCCCTCCCCCTGGTCCTGGAGCACTCAGGGTTCAGCCTGTGCATCCCCCATGGTCCATCTCAGACCCCAGGTGACACTGCAAGGTGATTGTGAGACTGAGGTGGTTCTAAGCCACTGCCCTCTGATGTGGGGGTGGGCCGAGCAGGCCAAGCAGTCTTGGCTGCATATGTGCTGAAGTCAAGGTTCAGGCAGCCCTTGAAGTCTGAGTGGCATCTGGAGGAGGGTGATGTGCAAGGGACCAGATGTCTGAGGTCTCCGCGTGGAGTTATAGATGTGAATGTAATTAGAGGAGATATTCTTCCAAATGATCTTCATATGGCTTGCTTAGGCATTCCCGGGCCTGCTGGGATGGTGGCTTTATATGCTCATTATTCAGTCGTCTCACGCATATTGACTATGTGTGAGGCTCCCTGCCTGGTGTTTCAGGGACTCAAGAATGGGTGAAAAATCCCTGGTTGAATGAGAAAGGTAAGAAGTTTATGTATATAATTATAAGGGCCACACTGAAGGGGGCAGGCTAAGTGCTGTTCGGGAGGGAAACATCCCGGGGCTCCTGCTTGCTTCTGGCCTGGAAAGGTTGGTATGATTTGGACACAGAAAGGGCATTCCAGGTGGAGGGAGGGAGCAGCTTGAACACAGGTAAGGCAGTTGGGAAGAAAGCGGCCTTGTACCGGGACCAGTGAGCAGATTAGTTTGGCTAGAGCAAAAGAGAGGTAAAGGGTATTGTGGAAAATTAGACCAGAGATTACAGTGGTCCCATCGCGGAGGTCCAGATGCTGTGCCCAGGCCTCGTGGAACCTGGTTCTATAAGCACTGACAGATCTCTGCTTCCTTCAAGAAGCTGGTCAAGCAGCAGCCAAAGTCCTACAGGCCCCCTGCCAAAGCATGCTCCAAACCAAACCTGAGATGCTTTTCCCAGAATCCTGCTGTGGTCTCCCATCCCTGTAATGACACACCTGCCCACCCAGTCAGGCCAAAAACTTGTCATCAGCGAATCCTCCCTCTCTTGCATTCTCTACTCTTTGCACCCTGTCTCCCCATCTTCCACTCCTCTGTGCCCCCCGTGCCTCCTCCCAGCTCAGGCTGTCCTCTTACTTCCTCCTCAGTGTATATGCTTCCCTCCCAACAGGCATCTCTACACCCACTTCTGCCTCATCCTACTCTGCTCCCCCCCGGCCCCCCGCAATTTTCAAATCTCTATCCACGTCACTGAGCTGCTTCAGAATTTCCACTGGTTTCCCCAGTGCCCGTAGGATCAGTTCCATGTGTTTAGAATGGGTATGCAGGCCTTGTGAGACCTGGCGTATCAGCCCTTCTTCTGGCCCTCCCCACTTCTGTCTCTGCTTCTCCTACTCCAGCTTCCCCGCAGGTCCTTGGGTCTGCTTCCAGGCCTGTGCACTTGCTGTTCTCTGCCTGGTGTGTTCGCCCTCTGTGCCACTCCCTCTGTGTTATCTGGCTCACCACTAGCCCCCTGCTCCTTAGCTAAGCCAGCCCCGTGTTGCACTCTGTCTTCACACTCTGAACTTGTCCTTAGGCACTTAATAACACGTTCATAATTAACAAGGTCTTCTCCACTGGAAGGCAAATGCCCTGTTCACTCATTCCCCCAAGCCTTGCACAGTGCCTGGCACAGAGGAGGCACTTTGCAAAGACAGGCTGGCGATTGCTGATTAGATGGGGCCGAGACAGTTGAGGATCTGGCTGGGCCTGAGGTTGGGCTTGAAGCCATGGTCTCACTCCCTGTCTTATAAAAGGTGGTTTCACACCATCAAAGGCTAGTGGCTCCATGTCTGAAAGGTTTCCTCACACTTCTAATTTAAATAAGTATCCCTATATAGATCAAACATTGGAAAGGTTGGTTTTTTCCTTTTAGTCGTTCAGGAGAGGAAACAGCTTTTCAGAAAGAGCCCTTCCTCCCGATCGGCTTGTGCACTGGCTGTCTGTGGTCACCATCAGGCAGTTCGAATGTCAAAACAGCCAGCACTCCTGTACTGTGTCCTGCTGTGCAGCCATTACTGGAATTTATCAAAAGTCTGGCTTTTATCCGGAAATCTTGCTCTGTCCAGGGACTTCAAGCTGCCTGTGATAAAAAACCGAGTACCTGGGAGTGGGGGAACACTCTTTCAGGGTGATGTTGAATGAACCTATTAACTTGATGAATAAAGACTTCCCCTGTGACTCTCTCCTGCAGCCCTGCCTCGATCCATACTGTAATCAGGCCTGACTGCAGGGAGGGGCCGGGCATGTCCTTAGTCTGGCTATTAGAAAATGTAAAATATGTGTCTTGCATGATATTTCTGGGTTGTAGCTTCTAGGCTTTCTCAGCCAGGAATCCATGAGAGAATTAAGCCTAATGCCCGAAGGTCCGTTGTAACAAAGGCCCCATTCTCCGGAGAACACAGAGAGTCCCATCATTTTCTGTGTTCTGTGGTCCAGACAAGGAACCTAGTGGAGAAAGGCTGCTCCACCTGTTGTTTCTAATTTTAACTCACATTCCCGTAGTGTCTCTCTTTGTTGGTTTGAGATAGATGTTACTAAACTTCTAAGTCCTTTTTAAAATCTAAACAAATGCTTCATTTTGCTAATTATCTTGAAGTATCTGAGAGGATCATATCACTTTATCTTCTTTGATTTATCAATGCGCTGTTGTTATGCTAAAATTTTCATAACATTAGCTTATTCTTGTATTTCTTTGACAAACCTGCTAGGTAATGTGGGATGATTCTGTGTGCATTGTGTGTGTGTGTGTGTGCGCGCGCGCGCGCAGGAAGTTTATCTGCTAGAGCAGTGGTTCTCAACCTTCCTAATGCTGCGACCCTTTAATACAGTTCCTCATGTTGTGGTGACCCCCAACCATAAAATTATTTTCGTTGCTACTTCATAACTGTAATTTTGCTACTGTTATGAATCGTAATGTAAATATCTGATATGCAGGATGTATTTTCCTTGTTACAAATTGAACATAATTAAAGCATAGTGATTAATCACAAAAACAATATGTAATTATATATTCAATATGTGTTTTCCAATGGTCTTAGGTGACCCCTGTGAAAGGGTCGTTCGGCCCCCAAAGGGATCGCGACCCACAGGTTGAGAACTGCTGTGTTAGAGAGTGATCGATAGCTGTGACTGAGCAAAGGAAGTAGGGTAGCACTGGAAGGGGAGTTGAATCCCGGTGCAGTTGTACGAAAGGACTCATCCATGGGGGATGATTCTTTCCCCTCTTGTTCTGAATTTGTTAGGTGTTAGGGTTTGGGACTTTTTCCTGTCACTTTTTGTATTCTGGAATAAATTATTTAGTATAAGAATTAGGTATTCTTTAGAAGTTTGAGAGGACTTGCTGGTAAAATCATATGGTTCCGGAACCTTTGAGTTAACTTTTCCAGTTTCCGATGTGGTGTTTAGCATACTCACCAGACATAGGAAAGTTTGTTTGGCCAAAAACTGGAAAGCAGTACAAAAGATTAGGTCGTTGCCTGCCTCTTCCTATGAAGCAGGTACTTTCAGAAATTTCATGTTGTGTTCCCTGCCGTGTTCAGGGTGACCCTGCAGTATGTGAAGACCAAGATTAAGAAGGACTGAATTGTGCTGAAAAACGTGACTGCCAAATTTCAGTTGCAGTGGAAACAGTGAGCTGCAAATTAGAGATTGCACAAAACCAGAGTTAAAAGATGAGCTATAGGGTTCTCTTAGAACTCCAAGGAGAAACAAAAGGAGACAAACATGGTGAATTGTTTCTAAGAGATCTCATGTGTGCATCATAGGAATTCTACCAAAAGGAGGGATGGGGCAGATGTGAGAAGATGTTGGTAACATAGTAAGGACAGCAGCAGGTTATAAAACCACACATACAGTATGAGCTCAATTTTTGAGAGTGAGTGTGCACATGTGTGTGTGCCTTGCACTGGGAGTGGGGAGTGGCCACTGTCCAGGGGACAGAGGTGCTCGGTGGCTAAGGGCGCAGGCTCCTGACACCAACAGGCCTGCCTGAGTGTGAATCTTGGTTCTCATATTGACTACATCTGAGGATTTGAGCATGTTATGTAACTTTTCCAAGTAAGCTTTGTCTCTTCATCTGTAATGTGGGGCAGTAATTGTAGTGAGAATTCACTGAGCAACAGGTAAATGCATGTAAAACTGTGGACCTGGTGCCTGGCATTTAGTGAGCACTCAGTAAACATTGCTATTGCTGTTGCTGTCATTGCTGTTGATGCAAATGTAAACTCTGATTTTCTCTGGGTATTGGGCTAGTGGTGATTTAAATTTTCTTCTGTGGGCTCTCTGCATTATCCAGATTTCCTGTAATGAACATACACTAGATCCCTAATAAGAAACCACCCACTAGTGGTTTTTTTCTAAAAAGAGAACATCTGAATGATGTTATTTGGAAAAAAACTTTCCCCAGGAATTTGGGGGAAGGGAATTGAGCCTCATCCCCAGTGTGAGAGTGGGAAAGAAGGGGTGGCCCTGTGGGGCTCCTATCAGGCCTATGAGTGGGAGAGCTGATCTGCCGATGGCTGCTCTCTGTCCTGTTCCTGGGGCCCTTTCTCTACCCCCCTAAGGGACGGGAGCCTGTGCTCAGGGGCGCCCTTGGCTGCTGCCCTGCGCTGACAGCTGGTTCTGATTACGCAGAGCTGCACAGCACTAGGGCTGGAAAGAGAATGTTTTGGGAAATTTGCATCATCTTCATGATCCCAAGTCTACATGTTTTCTGAGCAGACAGTAGTTTGGGGATTTGATGAAGTAGTGGTGGCTATAATCGAGTTGCTTTTCTATAGAAACTATGACTCAACGCTGAGAAAGATGAATTACTTCTATTCATTCAGTGATCTCCCCCTCATCACGCACCCTCACTCTACAGAAGGCACCATTTGTCCCCGGCAACTCTCCCCTCTTGTGGTTTGTCGAGTCAGGGGTGCTGAGGCCCGATGAAGGCCCCCGTGTTCATGCCTCCCTGGGCCCTGCCTCCTTCCCTTCTCCACACACACAGCCCCTAACAGGTGTTTATTTCCAATTACTAAAGCGAATGGATCTCACATGAGACTCTATGTGTGTGATTCTAGTACAGATGGGTCATAGCACAGCATAAGAGCACTTCATGGGTTTGGGTCTGTCTGCACTCATGTTATCAGAGCAGTAAAACTTACACAGCGTGAGGCTTTGGGAGCTACCTCTTCTCCATCTCTTCCCATCCTTCTCAGAATAAAATCCAGCCCTTCGCTGTCCTCGAGCCAGGCTTCCCCACCCCTTCCTTTCCCATCACCTCCCTGCCCACTGTCCCCTACGCTGGTTCTGCTGTAACCACACCAGCCACCCTGTTGTTCTGAGATCCCATGGCCGCCACCCAGGCTCTGTGCACCTGTCCTTCCTTCTGCCTGGAAGCCTCTCCCTGTACTTGTAGAGCTGCTTCACCTCCTTCGTCTCCATGCTAGTGCCCGCCTGCCAGCCAGGCCTGGGGCATCCCCTCCAAACATTCCATTCCTTCGTCCTGTTGATACTTTATTAGGATTTGTCATCTGACTTATTACAAGTTTCTCATCTCTCTCCCTTCCTGTAGGACACAGGCTCCATGAAAGCCCCAGCATGTTTTGTTCCTGGCTGTATTTCCTAAAACAGCAGTTGCCAACTGGTGGTCTGCGGACCACTGGTGGTCAGTGAGGTCCGAAAGGCTGGTGACCACTGTCCTAAAACATACGTTAACTTTGATAAAGAAATGAATGCAGACGTGCTTACTGTTGTCCCTTTTTTCTTTCTCATCCTTTCTTCTCACCCTTTTCCCTTCTCTTCCTCTTCCTCCTACTCCTCCTCATCATCATTTAAGAAAGAGGTAAGGACACCGCTGCCCACGGACAGCTACTCAGAAGGCTTGGACCTTGAAGTGTCTTTTAGCACCTCAGCCTTGGGGAACAAAGCAGGGCAGTGTAGGTGTTCTTTGCTGCCTTGAGTTATGCCTGTCTACCCCATAGGACGGACACTGAGCCCCTTGAGGCCCTGGCACATTGCTGTCACTTAGCCCTGCCTTCCCTTCCTCCTTCCTCCCTCTCTTCCTCAATCTCTCCCTCCCTTCATTCTTTCCTTCCTTTCTTACATCCTTCCTCTCTTCCCTTGCCTCCTTTTGCCTTTCTCCTTCCCTTTTCTTCTCCTTCCATTTTTCATTACAGCTGGTTTTGTTTCAGGGAGGGTTTATGCAGCTCCTGCCAGGAGCCCTCCAGGACGCTGTCCGGCTCCCCAGTGAGCTGCTGCCTCCTTTGGGCTTCACTTGCTTAAAGCCCTAACATCTCTCTGTAGGACAGGCCTGTTTCCTGAAGGTCCAGCTGGTCGTGATTTCGCAGGAGTCCTCCATCAAAAGGTACAGAAGCTTCTAGTGGGCATGTGAAGACTGTATGTTATTTATAAATGTTGGCACTGACAGGTTATAAGCTGGTAATGACTTTATAAAAAAATTGTATATTTCTGAGTAATTACTCGACTGTGAAGATTTAATTTTAGAAGGATTACAGTGTGTAATATTGGATTATGTCATCTATTAAAATTTGTTCAAAGTTATCCTGTACATGATAATCAGATAGTACAGAAGATCTTGTGAAAAAGGGCTTGAACCCTTACCCCCCCCCCCCCCCGAGGTGAACTCTTTAAACCGATTTTTCTTCTACTGGTGACTTTTGGAACTTTATTTGGTGCATGGAAACCTTAATTTGTAGTTTCATCAGCTTTAAACAGTGTTTTCCGACTGTTCACTTCCTACGCTTTCCTTTCCCCCTCCACCTGCCATCTCCATCAGCTGTACTTTCTCATTGTCAGATTAGTTAAATTAACATTTGGACATTCTGCAACTGCAACCAAGTCCATCACACTTTCCCTCAGGTTGACCCTAAAAGTTGAAAACCAACAAGCAGCATTTATTATTGTTACGGCTATGTAAACATTACCCAGTGCCACAGCTGTGCACATGCTGCTCAGTGCCACTCTGTGGTGTGCCAGGGTTGCACTTCATTCTTTGATGACCCTCGTCATTCAAGGGATAATGTGCCTCCCATCAGGGACCTACAGATTCTCTTTCCTTTCAATCCAACTGCCTGATATTAGAATGTATATAGGTATATAATATTTAAATAGATACAACTATTAAAAAACATTTAAACGTATTAAATATGTACTATTTAAGTGCACATAAATTTAAAAACATATCACATTTAAATTTATACAACTAGGAATTCTTGTTTTTTGTTATTCTTAGAGATTATAATTGCTTTCTTTCTAGTATCATTTGCCTTTGTCATGTCCTCAAATCTTTTCAAACTTTCTATTATATTTTTATTTCTATCAATTTTTTAATCTCATTAATTTGCCCCCTTCAGGGCCCTTTGGTCCTTAGTCTTTTTGCTCAGCTATTATTATGGGATTTCCCTTCACAGTTCTATATGCTTGGACTATTTCCTTTCCTTTTCTTTTTTAAAGTCATATTTATGAAGGTTTACTTTTATCCAGTATAATTCACCCTTTTTAGTGAACAGTTTGTTGAGTTTTGATAGATGCATACTCTCACGTAAACCACCACAATCCAGAAAGAGAACGTCTATTGATTTAAAATAACCCTGTGCCCACTGTAGTCAGTTTGCCTCCTGTCCCAAGTCCCTGGAATCAGGGACCCAATTTTTGCCCCTGTAGTTTTTACTTTTCTCAGAATGTCATATCAATGGAATCATATAATGTTTTTGTGTCTGGTTTCTTTCACTTAGCATAAAGCTTGACATTCATCTGTGCTGATGCACTTTGTCCCTTCTTTACTGCTGAGTAGCATCTGTATATATAAAAGGCTAATATGCAAATTATCCCCTCGGGAGTTCAACCAGGAGGCCAGGAGTTCGATTGCTTGCTATGATGTGTGCTGACCACCAGGGAGCGGCGCGGAACAAAGGAAGGCCCCGGCCAGCAGCTGGTAGCCAGGGAAGGAAGGCCCCCAGCCGGCAGCCGGAAGCCCCCAATGGGCTCTGATCGCCGGCCAGGCCTACGGACTCTACCCGTGCAGGAATTTCATGCATTGGGCCTCTAGTTTGATTATATGGCTGTCTCACAGTTTGTTTATCCCTTCACTGACTGATGGGAATCTGGGTTGCTTTTAGTTTGGGGAAATTGAGAGTGAAACTGCCATAAACATGTGTATATGTTTTTGTGTGTGGACAAATGTTTGCATTAGCAAGATTGCTGGTCATTTGGTATGTGTATGTTCAATGTTATGAGAAACTGCCAAACTGCTTTCCCATATTGCTGTACCATCTTGCATACCCAACAGTGACGTTTGAGAGTCCTAAAGCGTTTACTCCAGTATCAGTCCCCACACCAACCCCAAAACTGGCACAGTCTTTCCCATTGCCTCAGTGGGCCACCCTTCCCTGGGGTGTTTTTAGAACTCCTTTGGCTAAGTGTGGGATTATTCCACCAATTCTGAAGATTGTCCCAGAGGATAGATGGGAGGAATGGGGAGGAACACAGAGGGGGGAGGAAGAGAAAGGTTGTCACTGAGCAAAATGGTATGTGGTGCTGGCTGCTAGCCTGGTGGTGGTCCCTTTCCTCGAGGTGATGCCTGTTCGGTGTAGGCATGTTGTAGGGATGTGATTTGGAGAAGACCGCAGTCAGAAGTAAGCGCATGCATGGAAGCACCGTGTGTAGGCACCAGCTTCCTATGGCCTGGCAGCCTAGATCCTTTGGGGGATCTTCAGGGAGGACTTGTCCCACTCCCCAGATCTCCTCTTCCAGGGCTGTTCCTCCTGACCCCAGACATGGTCAGGGTCAGGCCTTTCTCAGGCCACCTCAGGGCATCTGACTCCCAGACACCTCAGAACAAAGCTGGCAGCCTGAGAGGGCGCTCCTGGCAGTGTGACCAGGAAAGTTTTGCGGGGTGAGCTGAAAACAGTGTTGACTCTTACTGTCACCAAGGAATGCTTGCCGATGAGGGCGCTGAGACAAAGTTGTTTTTACCTCACCAAGGGGTTTTTCCATAGTTTCCTTGTAACAAACATTCTCCTTTGATGTCAGAATGGACATCTAAATGAATCTCACATTGTTGTGTGCTTTTTATGGAGGGCAGCTGGTCAGACACCCTTTTGGTCTGGGCTTACTGATTTTGAGGTGTTTGTGTGATGCCACGGAAGGTGTGGCCAGCAGGTTGCTGAATATCCTGGGCTGGAGCTCAGGAGAGAAACTTGGGCTGAACAGACGTGCGGTTGAGGCCATGGCGGTAAATGAGATCTTCCAGAGGGAACCCAGACATAGGAGAATGTAGACGATGAGCATGGACAGATGTTGGTGGGGGTGGGGTACATGTGTCAGAAAAGAAAAAAGTAACTAGAAAATAAGCCTGAGAGTGGGGGGCCTGAGAGGTGAGAAGGCAACCAGAAGAACGCATGGCTGAAGGCGAGGACAGAGTGACAAATACGGCAGAGGGGTTGCCTAGCCAGGACGTTGTCGCTGGGAGAGAAAAGGCAGTTTCAGCCCAGCCGATGTGGCTCAGTGGTTGAGCATTGACCTGTGAAACAGGAGGTCACAGTTGGATTCCAGGTCAGGCCACATGCCTGGGTTGTGTGCTCGATCTCCAGTGTGGGGTGTGCAGGAGGCAGCTGATCAGTGATTCTCTCTCGTCATTGATGTTTCTATCTCTCTCTTCCTTTCTGAAATAAAAAAATATGTATTTTTTTTAAAAGAAAAAGAAAACAAAAGGGCCATTTCAATGGAGAAAGGTGGAGAGGGAAGCCAGTTGAAACAGTGAGCACCGATGGCCCTTTCAAGACGTTCCCTGCAAGGAGAAGAAAGAGCTAGCAGGAGCGGGAGGAGACTGGAGGTCTAGAACATAAACATCATCACCATCATTATTAGTGGGAGAGGCTTATGCACATTAGAGTGCTAGTGGGAAGAGGAAGTTGGGGAGGAAGAGGAAATTGGGGAGGAAGAGGGTGGAGATACTGGAACAAAGAGGGTATCAGGTTCTCTGAGCGAGGGGCAGGGATGGGACCTAGAGCCCAGGAGGAGGGTGGATCCTGCGGGCAAGGGGCCTCCCTTTCCCAGAAGCCAGAGGAGGGTACATTTGTAGGTTTAGTGGTAGAAAGTTTTCTTCTAACATGTTTTCCCTCCCTGACGAACCCGGGGAACATCCACCTCACAGAGAGACCCCAGAGAAGCTGGCAAAGGATTGTGCAGGCTCTTCCTCTCCTTCCACATCCAGCTGACCTCAGCAGGGAACAGAGTCAGAGCCAGGACAGGGTGGCTGAGTGGCTCCTCAGGACCCTACCAGCATCAGCCCACACCCTGTCTCCCTTCTAGAACCAGCCCTGTCTCCTCTGGTCAACTCGAACTTAATTACACTCGAATCCGTTCCATAGCATGGACCTTTTTTAGGCATTAGTGACTGGAAGAGCATTGTTCTATTACCTCACATTTTCCAAACCCACTTCACACAGATGGAATCTCTTGTAATCCTATAAGGCCAAACACAGAAGAGGAGCAGGGCCAAGGAGATGGGGCTCAGGGCCTGTTTTAGTGGATAGAATAGCCTTATTTCTTTTGACATCGTGATAAATCTTTCTGCGCTGCGTTTGGGAGATTTCAGCACTGAGGAACGCGTTCATTCAACAAATGCTGCTCGGCATCTGCTGTGAGCCAGGCCTTGCTCTCCATGTCGCCTCTCTGTCAGCCTCTCTCTTGGTCTGTGGAGGCGGTGTCACCATCCCTGCTTCATCAGCCAGGAAACTGATGCGAGAGGGCTGATCTTACCTTCGGTCGCCCAGGAAGAAGTGGCAGGGCTGGGATTTGGGGTGAGGTCCTTGGTTGGCTCTAAGTCCTTTGATCCTTCTATTTTATCAAGGAAGCTCTTCAACAGTGTTTTACTCTGTTAGGGTTTTAATTCTAAATATTACGGGCCTTCCAGTGCCAAAGGTTGCTTAGGGAATTGTCAAAACCCAAGAACTACACATACGGTTTTTGAGTCACGGTCTTAGAAATGTTCAAATCAAATAAATTCAGGGCAGATGTATTAACTGCGTGCTTTGGTTCCTGCCTGCATGACATCAGCAAAATGAAAGAGAAATAATAGATTTTTAAATAGTTCAAGACAGCAATAAGAGTGTGGTGTGGGAGAAGCAGAGGGTGTTTGGGGTTAGAGCTGATTCTGACGGCGCATGACCGGGGAAGAGGTGAGGAGATAACCTTTATCACGTGCTGGGTGCTCTGGGTGTATTAATCTCATCTAATTGTCAAGATGAACTTCACAGATAAATAGAGTACTACACCCATTTTAAGATGACAAAATTGAGGTTCTGAGAAGATAAGCATCATGTAGGATCCGGGTCTTTCTTTTTTCTTTTTAATAATTTTATTTTTATTTACTTATTTTCCTCGCCCCCTCACCCCATTGATTTTTAGAGAGAGTGGAAGGGAGGGGGAGAGGCATAGAGAGAGAAACATCAATGTGAGAGGGACACATCGATGGGTTGCTTCCCGCACATGCCCTGACCAGGGCCAGGGATTGAGCCTGCAACCAAGGTATGTGCCCTTGACTGCATCTGAATCAAACCTGGGACCCCAGTCCACAGGCTGATGCTCTATCCACTGAGCCGAACTAGCTAGGGCTGAGCCTGGTCTTTCTAAGGGGAAGATCCACATTGCTCCTTTTCAGGATGCCTTCCTAAGTTACTTATGGCGTGGTGTAAGATTGGGGACTCAAATGTACACACACACACACACACACATACACACACACACACACACACACACGTGTATAATTTTGGCTATTTATCAAAGAAGTCAGAAAAAAATAAAATAAAAGGAGCAACTATTGGCCAGAAATTAGGCAACAACCATGCCTCAGTCCTTGAACACCAGTTTTATGAATTCACTTCTCTATCTGATTATAACCCATACCTTTCTGGGACTGGCTTTGGGATTCACAGGGGAGAAAGGCTCTTGTCCTCACAATTAAACATTGAAAGGGAAATAATATACATTTGCAAAACGATTAAAATAGGTGAAAAGAAGTTAATATAAAATAGGGTGGGAGAAGTAAATATAACTCAGGTAGGCCAAATATACATTTCAGATAAAGGAGAATCATGGTACACAGGTAATTTATTATTATTTTTAATCCTCATCCAAGGTATATGTTTATTGATTTGAGAGATAGATAGATAGACAGACAGACAGACATTGATGTGACTGGAACATCAATTGGTTGCTTCCCATAGGTGCCCCAGCCAGGGATCGAACCCACAACCTTTTTGGTGTAAGAGATAATGCTCCAACTAACAGCCACCCAGCCAGGCTACACAGGTAAATTTTACATCTCAAAGGCATTCATATGCACTTTTGAAAGACAGTAGAGTCAAATTATCTTTTCAAGAGGACGAATGATACTGAGGCCCTTAACCTTTTTGTTAAAATGGTTGTGCTGAGAATTAGGTAACATGGGAAGTGCCTCTCCAGTGCTGGCGTGTGTGTGGGGTGGTTCTTGATAAATGGCAGCATTGGTTAATATCATTGTCATTACTGTTATTTAGGCTGTGAAGGACTTGGCAGAGTCAGGGATGGTTGTGTTTCCTCACGTGGGTGACCGGGAGGGTGATGATGCCATTTACAGAAACGAGGTGGCCAGGAAGAGGAGCTGTTTTTAGCTTCTGGCTGGTTCTCAGTCGTTCTCAAGGCCAGATCATTCATCTGGTGTCCAGAGCTGTCCATTGCCTTCAGCTAGGCTGTGGTTTAAAGTTGGGTCCTGAGATGCATTGGAAGGGCGCGGCACTTTAGGCATAACTGCTCAGCCAGCAAGTTTTGTCTTGTCCATTCCTGCTGCCCTCTCTGGCTTTCTAGCAGACTCTGATCTGTGTCTATTCCAGTTGGTGGACAGCTGGCTCTCACTAAAGATCTTATAAAAGTTCCAGGCGTGTGGTAAAATAATGTTATTAATAATACTGAGGCCTGATATGAACTAAAAGGCGGTCTTGTCACTTAGGGGTGGAGAACTTTAGAATCTACCCCTTCCCCCATTCTCTGCCAGAGCTCCACAGGCACCAGCTGAGAATGCTAGGTATTTGAATAGGGGCTTTTCCTTGGCCCTTTTATACAGTCCCCTTAGACTGCTCCTGTTATCTCCCTTGGATCAGAACCAGCCTCATGGAAAGGTAAATTTTAGGTAGTTTGATCGAACTATAATGCTAAGCCTGCTGAAAAAGAAGAGACAAGGCCCCTGAAAGAGATATTAAAGGGAACCTCTCCTCTGTCCCCTTTTGGTTATATGATGGATGGGAGGCTCCAGCTTCAGGTAGGAATCAAGGTAATCCCAGAAGCTTCCCTGGTTGCAGTGGGCTTGGGTCAGGCTTTCCTTGACCCCAGGAATAGAGGATGTCATGTAGCTGATGAAACCTGAGATTCTCCAGCCAGATTTAAATTTCGAGTTTGCCTTTGGGGGGATGAGTCCCACTAGTTAAAATGTTATGTCCTCTCTCAGACAATTTGAGTCAAGAAGGGATTTCTGGTCCCAGAGAAGCTGGTGGAGTGGCAGTGGTAAGGTTGAGTATTTTGGACAGAAGTCCTGGGGAATAGGGCTGTAGAGAAAGCATCCCCCTTCTCATCTTTAGGGTCCCAGGAAGCGCCTCCTCCCAGCCTTCCACTCCAGAGGCAGAGGATCTTCCCACTCTGGTGAGGATAGCTCTTCCCCACCTCCATATCCGCATTCCAATCAGGTGCCCCTGCTGTGTTTGCATCCCAATTAGAACCACTGTTGAAATGGACTCTTTGCTTCCTAGGAACTAGCCAGCTGTGGATGGAGTAAGAAGGAGAAACATAGTCTCGCCCCAAACGTTGTGGCCTTTACCCGGAGGTTTAACCAGGTAAGCAACCCCTTGCATGTGCCTGTCCAATAGCAGTGTTGCCACCTGTAGACTGGGGAACCCTGCTGGGGTTCAATTCCAAACACTTGGTCCCAGGTCCAGGCCCCTCTTCCTGAACCCCCACTTTCATCCATTCTTGGGCCATCACAGTCCTCTATTCTCACAGCAGGTGGAACTGAACACATCTTTCCTGTGTTTAAATCACTTCAGTGGCTTCCAGTTCCACATAAGCTAAGGTTCAAGCACCTTAATTGCCCTGCAAGGTCCTGCATGCTGGATCTGGCTATGTCCGCCCGCCAGCCTCATTTCTTGCCCCTCCCCCTACTCTGTGGGCTTCGGCCACCCTGGCCTTCCTTTCCTTTCCCAATGCATCATACCTCTCTCCCGTCAGGCTTCCATGCATGCTGCCTTCTCAGCTCAGAATTCTTCCTCAGCCTGAACGGCATTTCCTGGGGAGTCTTCCATGAACCCCAGCCTGTATAAGGTCTCCTGTCATGCATTCCCTCACTACACCTGTGCTTCTCCATGTGGCCCTCACTCATCTGTCCTCATTTTGTGCGACTCTCCAGTCTCCAGCTTCCTTCCCCGTCTGTGGGCTCCATGAGGGCAGGAACTCTGTCTGCCTTGTTCATCACTGCGTCCCCCACCTTTTGCCCAAGGTCAGCATAGAATAGACCCTCAGTAAATACATGTGGAATCAGTGAATGAGGTGCTCAGGAAGCATTCCTTGAAGTGAATTTCTTTGAATTCCTGATGGCCTGCTCACTGGCCTCATACATCCTACTACAAATTGACTAGGTCCAGCCAGAACCTTTGTTCCATGTTTGAAGATCTGCATCCCTACTTACTAAGTGATAGTGGGGACTTGGGCCTGCTGAAAGGGTGGGCTTCTGATTGCTGTCAGATCTCCCAGGACATGGTCATCAGTAGGAAGCACCCTGCAAGACCCCTTTGGATAGATCAAGCCCTTAAATGGTGCTGTTGACAGTTGTTCTTATTTTCTGCTTGTTTTACTGGTTTCCAATGAGGACAGTGGCTTAGAGGTTGCGTGGTGTGCATGACTGGATCTCTGGGTGATGGGCCTGGGTTCCCTCTGGCAGCTTCCTCCAGCTGGGCGTTCCCTCTTGGAAATGCCGGGTCCTGTGCATCACATTACCCAGCCCCCTCCAGACCTCTCCACTCTGGGCTGCCACCCCGAGTACAGCAGGAGCCTCAGAGAGGCACCAGCTCGAGTCCTCAGAGCAAGGCTGCGTTAGCATGACTTGTTTTATGAGACAATGGGAACTAAGGAGGGCCTGACGGCGGTAGGGAGTGCACACCGTTTGTTTTGAAAAGGAAGTTCTAAAGTCTTTTGTTTCTTTTTTCTTTGTTTTCAAAATCTTTTCCTTTTCAACTGAGCTTAGTCTTTTAAGAAAACACACCAAAAACCAGATGTGCACACACTATCAGGGGATTCATAGTTTCTTAGCAAAACTGTCTGACTCAGAGCCAGCGCTGTCCCACCTCCGACCGGCCGCCGAGCTCCCGGAGGCCACTGGGGGGCTCTGATGTAATCTGCTTGGCACAGGAGGCCAGGTCAGCGTGGCCAAGGGCGGCGTGGCTCATCCTGTGAACAATGGCATCATGTCCAGATCAGACCAATACAACAAACCAGAGCAAAGCCACACTCTCCCGAACGGTATCTGAGAGAGGGTCTTCCTGCGGCCCGTCAGCTCCTCAGAGCAGCAGCTCCTGGACATACTCTGGTAGCTCCGGTTTGAAAACTGGCCGGTGGCCAGGTCTGGTCAGCCACTGGGCTGCTTTCCCTGAGATAAACTGATTGGCATTCCTTCCTAGCAGACTTCCATATGCGAGAACAAGCTTCCCCATCGGACTCCAGACAAAGGAAAGCAGTCACTTACCTTTCTGAGCCCCAGTTCCCTTATCTGTGAGAACAGTAATGGTACTCACCTTGCACGATTGTTATGAAAGTGAAACGAAAAAGCCACTCCGGGGGAAGGAGAGAGCTGACTGTGGAAATATAGAAAGACTCTTGGGCAGAGACGATGGCCCAGATGAAACCGAGATTGTGACTTTTAAAGTGGTTCCAGTGCACAAGGGTAGATGGTTTTCTGAAGTTGCACTTTGCAGCCTGGGAGTAGGGACATAGGAGGGCAAATGCTTGGATCCAGCCACAGGTCGGGGTTAGCAAAGCAGAGTTTTTGAAGGAGCAAGGGCAAGGGAACTTAAAGTGCTGACTAAGGGCTGAAGTGACAAATGATAGAGGAGCAGTCTGCTCAGAGGAAAGGGCTGCTGGGGACTGCAGGTGTGGTGAAAAGGAAGGACGGGCACAGTGGGGGCTCTGGGATAAGGGAAGGTTTAAAGGTTGTGGCCCAAGACTGGAATTAAAGTTTCTGGTGCAGAGCAGTTCTGGGTGATTATGAGGAGGAGGTGACTGAAGTGGTAGGTGGGGTAAGAGTTGCTGAAGTGGCCAAGCAACCTTGAGGCCACAGTCATGCACAGTGATATTGAAGTTGCCCAAGGAAGAAGGCAGAGTTTGGTATGGAGAGGAAGACAGTGATCCAGAACCTGATCTGTTTACCATTTCTATAGCTTCACCCTTTTCAGATGTCAAAGTGGGTGGGATCATATATAAAGAGCCCTTTCAGACTGGCTCTTTCATTGAGCAATATGTATTTAAGATTCATCCATGTCTTTATATGGCTTGATGTCTTAATTTTTTTATGAATACAATTCCATTGTATGGACATACCAGCTTGTCTACCCATTCACCTACTGAATGATATCTTATTTACTTCCAGTTTTCTATAATTATGAGCAAAACTGCTGTAAACAAATGCATGTCTGTCTGTCTGTCTGTCTGTCTCTCTCTCTCTCTCTCTCTGTGTGTGTGTGTGTGTGTGGTCACAAAATTTCAAATACGCTTGGTAAATACCTAGGAGTACAATCACTGGATTGTGTCTGTACCATTTTTCATTCCCACCAGCAATGAATGTAAGTTTGTGTTCCTTCAGATCCTTGCCAGCAATTAGTATTGTCAGGGTTTTAAATTTTTATTTATTTATTTTAGCCATTCTAATGGTGTGTGGTGATCTCACTTTCCTTTGCTTTATCCAGCCACTCCTGGGTGCCTCGCATGAAGAGCAGGGGGACTGTCACACAGGAGTGGCATGTCAACATTACAGTGGCCAGAGGGTGAGGGGAAAGAAAGCATGTTACATAAGGACCACGTGAAGGATCTAGGATTGAGAAGACTCAGGGAGGAGATAATCAGGGTTTTTTCAAGTAATTGAGGGGTTCTTCTGGGGAAGCTGATTAAGCATAACCTATAGGGCCCAATCAGTAAGTGTAGGAACCAGAGGATGGGAGTGGGGAGGCAGTGCCTTACCCTCATACAAGGTAGTTAGTTCCCTGCCTATGAGAGCCCAGGCAGAGACCAGACAGGCCTTTATCACAGTGACTGTAGAACATCATGGGGCGGAGGGTGGAGGGTGCGGAGGTTGAGGGAAAGAGGGGGCCTTGAAGTTCCTTCTAACTCCAGGTTTCTAAGAAAACTGTGAATGGGCTTATGAGAAATTTATGGCAAAGTAGATTTCTCATAAGAAAAGACAGTATTTGTACACCTGAATTTTTCTTTACTTTATGCTTTGATTGTTTTATTTGTGGTTGATTAAATAAACTTCTTTGTGTTCATAACTATTTTGCTTTATTCATCTATAATACTGTTGAGATATTTCCCAGGGGATATCTTAGTCTTCAGTGGCTAAACTCTAGTGCTAATTATACCACTGGAACAATAATGGTGATAATAATAGTGTCTGTATTTTAAAAGCTTATTAGCACCATGACCAAGTGGCATTTATTCTACAACTGGTATACATGGCTGGTTCAACAGTTGAAAATCAACTCATGTAATACAGTGTATTCATAGGCTAAAGAAGAAAAATCATACTATCATACTAATTGATTCAAAAAAGCATTTGACAAAATTCAACATCCATTCATGACTTTTTCGGAAATCTCAGCAAATTAGGAAGCTTTTTCAACTTGATAAAGGATATCTACAAAAGTCCTGCAGCCAATATCACACTTAATGGTGAGACACTGGTGCTCTCCCCACAGGATTCAGAATAAGGCAAGGGTGCACTCTCTTAACACTGCCATTCATACTGGAAGTCCTGACTAGTGCAATAAAACAAGAAAAGAAAAGATATACAGATCGAAAAGGGAGAAATAAATCTGTCTTTATTCACAGATGACATGATTGTCTATTTAGAAAATCTCAAAGAAATCTATTTTTTAAAAATACATCCTGGAACTAATAAGTGAGTATAGCAAGGTTGCAGTTTGTAAGGTCAATCAATATACAGAAGATTTTCTATACCAGCAACGAAGAATTGGAATTTGAAATTCAAAAAAAGCTACAATAGTACACAAACACATGAAGAAATATACTTAGGGATAACACTAACAACTAGGTACAAGTTCTGTTTGTAGAGACTATAAAACACTGATGCAAAAAAGCAAAGTAGATAGAAATAGAGAAATATTCTATTTTCATGGATTAGAAGATTCATTATTAAGTTCTTCCCAGTTGATCTGTAGATTCAGTTCAAGCCCAATCAAAATCTCAGCAAGCTATTTTATAACTATCAATAAACTGATTCTAAAGCTTATATGGAAAGACTAAAGACATAATACTGAAAAAGAACAAAGTTGGCAGACTCACTCTACCTGATTTCAAGACAGACAGAAAAGCTACAGTAATAAAGACAGCATGTTATTGACCAAAGACTAGACATCTAAGACAGTGGAACAGAATAGAGCAGCGGTCGCCAACTGGTGGTCCACAGACCACTGGTGGTCTCTGAGGTCCAAAAGGTTGGCGACCGCTGCAATAGAGAGCCTAGAAGTAGACCCATACAAACATAGTCAACTGGTCTTTGACAAATGCATAGGGACATTCAGTGGAGTAAGGGTAATTTTATCAACAAATGATGCTGGAATAATTGGAATTTTTTCAGCATATATAAAAAAATGAACCTAGAGTTTACATCTTTCATAAAAATTAACTTAAAATGGACATAGACCTAAATGTAAAAGCCAAAACTATAGGTCAGACTTGATAGACTTTCCTAAATAGTGGCAATTTAAGTGGAAGCCAGAAGTCAAAACTATAAAACTTTTAGGAAAAAACATAGAAGAAAATCTACATGACCTTTGGTGATTATTTATTAGATATGATACCAAAAGTACAATCCATGAAAGAAAAACTTGAAAAGCTGGACTTCATGAAAATTAAAAATTTCTACTCTGCAAAAGACATTGCTAAGAGAATTTTTTTTTAAAAAAAAGCACAAACTGGAAAAAATATTTACAAAACACATATCTGATAAAAGACTTGTATCCAAAATATACTCTGAAAATTCAACAATAAAAAAAAACCCAATTAGAAAATGGGCAAAAGATCTGAGTAGATACCTCAGCCAAGAAGATGTGTAGATGGCAAATAAACATGAAAAGATGCTCAACATCATTTGTCACTGGAAAATGGAAAAGACTACATACCAATTAAAATAACTAATAAACAAAATTTGACAAATACCAATTGCTAGCAAATACCTAGAGCAACACAAACTCTTGTTCATTGCTGTTGGGAATGCAAAATAGTGCAGACACAATCCAGCAATGCACTGCTAGGTATTTGGTTTCTAATCTCATTGTCTACTAAAAGGAACCCAGGCTTTTTGGAGGAAAGTGGCTGGTTTAGGACTGGGGCAAGAAATGTCCAAGATGAGCCTGTAGCACCTTATAGTGCTGGAAAATAAGGAAGTGCTTAAACAAGCTCACAAACCAAAGCAATGCTGGGGGCCAAAGGGAAGGGAGGCAGGAACCAACTGAAAGAGTCCTCAGTGGCTGAAGCGGGAATGATCTGGGCAACAACATAAATGACACAGTATTGGATCAGAACCCAAAGTATAGAATAAAATATAGGCGAGTCCATTCTGATATAAATAAGTGATTGGATAAATAAAGGGGGCAGACAAGACAAACCTCCTATGCAGAAGAATTCCAAATAATTAACGTACATCGTTTGCCCTCAAGAAGGTGGAGCAAGCACAGCTGCCCTCTTCCCTCTATAGCATCTTCCTTGGAGAGTTTGAGGTGAAAGTATTATTTATGTGACCAATTCCCTATTGATGGGCATTTTCTATTCTTTTGCTTTATAAACAGTGCATCAGTGAACCTTCGTACATATGTCCCTCTAAATTTCTATATTCATAAGGTAAATATTCTAGGGAGAATATAGCTTTAAAGACACATTCAAGTTGTTCTTCAAAATGGTCCTATGAATTTATATTCACCAAAACAGTGTCGAAAAGTACCAGTTTCTCCACACTTTTGGTACAATGTATGATTCACAAAGGGTTAATGTGTTTTCTTTAGTATACAAAGACCATTCACTAATCAACAGTAAGAGGACGGATGCCCAATAGAAAGATGGGTGAAGGACCTGAGCAGGTAATTCACAAGGCAAATAGTACAAGTGACCGATAAATATTCGTAACAAAACACTGAAAAGAAGGCAAAAATGTTGATTGAGCAGTCATTAAAGAGATGCAAAATAGAAACAGTGAGATATTATTTTGCCCATTAGTTTAGTAACCAAAAAAAGAGTTGTAATAACTGGTACATGTGCCTGTGTATGGCAACACTGATCTGCTCAAACTTGTTGATAGATAAACAAATAGACTTTTTAGAGGCCAAGTTTTTTATATCTACTTTTGGAAAATAGGTACACATACTTTTATTCATTCCACCTTACAGGAATTTTATCCTAAGACATTAACTAAAAATATGTAAAGTGATATATATATACACACTCACCACAGCAAAATTTTTTTATGTGTTAATCCTCACCCGAGGATATTTTTTCCATTGATTTTTTTTAGAGAAATAGGAAGGGAGGGAGGGAGAGAGCAAGAGAAAAAGAAACATTGATATGAGAGAGATTCATTGCTCAGCTGCCTCCCGAATGAATCCCAACCGGGGCTGGGGATTAAACCTACAACCCAGGTATGTGCCCTTGACCGGGAATCAAACCCAAGACCCTTCTGTGTGCGGGCCCGCACTCTAACCATTTAGCAATCTGGCCAGGGCACCACAACATTCTTTTCGACAACAAAAAATTAGAAATAACCTACCCAACAATAGGGGATCACTTAATGATGCTACATTCCTAAGATGAAATACCTAGCAGCCGCTAAAAAGTATGTTGTGGAAGAATATTTATTCACTTATAGAAATTCTTGTGATGTGATTAACATACAACGTATACTCTTTGGAAAGAAAGGCTACGGACACGCACCACAGTGGTTATCTTGGTGGTCTGTATGTCGCAAGTGATTCATCTTTTGTGCTTATCTCTGTTTCCCTTGTTTTCTACATTAAGCTTTTAAATTTTGTAGTTAGAAAACAGAATTAAAAATGTTTAGGCCCTAGTTGGTTTGGCTCAGTGGATGGAGCGTTGGCCTGCAGACTGTAGGGTCCCAGGTTTGATTCCAGTCAAGGGCACATGCCTGGGTTGTGGGCTTGATCCCCAGTAGGGGGTATGCAGGAGGCAGCCAATCAGTGATTCTCTCATCATTGATGTTTCTATCTCTCTTTCCCTCTCCCTTCCTCTCTGAAATCAATAAAAATATATTATAAAAAATGTTTAAAACTGCTGATCCTACCTTTGTAATATCTTCCTTACCTGCTCCTTCCTCCATCTGCCTCAGCATGGCCCTAGCTCAGGCCTCCCACCTCTCACTTAGACCATTGCACCAACTTCCTGTTGGGTGTTCCTATAAAGGTATCTAGCCTGTCATTCTTCTGCTCAGAAGCCTCTGGGACTCTCCTGTGAGTAATTACTTGTCTTAGGTCCTTCTTATCACTTTATTTCTCCAGACCCCTACAATCTGGCTTTCACTTCCCTTGTTAGCATCAAATCTCCCTCATCATCTCCACCCCACAGCTGTTGCATTAGTCTACTTGGCTCCTGGTCCTGGTGTATACACCACACCTCAGTCCTACCTTTACCTGTCGAAAGTCTACCTACCTTTCAAGACCTGCCTCCTTCAAGAAGCCCTCCTCTATCATCACCTCCCCCATACTCTAGGTCAGGCCACCACCACCAGCTGCCGCCTCCTCTGGTCACCTCCATACCAGTCAAGCACTGATAGGGTCTGGATTGCAGTGCCTGGACCCTGTACACAGTAAGGGCTTCATGAAAGTCTGTTGGATTGAATTGACCTAGAGTTGCCTCCACATGTCATATGCTACAGATCAGAGTCAACTCTCCTGCTCTGTAAATATGTGTGATTTTTTGGCATGCAGGAATTTTTTAGATTATACAGGACACGTAAATGATCACACTAGAGATTATGTGGCATAAAAATGTGCATGTATTAAAATATAAGGTTTATGGGTATATCACGTGGTATCCAGAATATCTTCCTTCTATAACTGGCTAGTAAACATTTGAGTCTGAACTTAATTTTAGGCAATTCCTTGGGAAAAAATGATTCTATGGAAGCCAGGGCATGCCCTGGAACCAACCACAGATAATTATGCAGAGAAAACTTTTCTATAATATTCCTGCTTAATGTGAAAAGCAGAGTTTTGATTCTTGGTTATTCTTTCCTTGTTTTCTCATTGGAAAGGGCCAGTACTTCAGTAAAGAGGATACATTTGGTTGCAGCAGTAAACGTGCTTTGTTAACTCTAGAATATTCTTAACTAATTTTTGTTTAGTAGAATTTAGAGGTTTTCAATGCCCCGCCTTCCTTTGAACCCCACACCCTGTCCCTACTCCCCACCTTTCTCTTTAGAGCTTCACTGCCCTCTTAGCCTCCGTGCTCTGCGAAGAGCCGTGGTAGCAGTGAAACCTCAGCCTGAAAGCTGGCCACTCCCCAGAGCTCTTGGCATAAAGCTCCTATGTGTTCTCAGAGGTGTCATGCGAGTCAACTACACATGGGGAGATGACTTTCTTGGTCCCACCAAAGGTCTCAGGGGCTTGAGGATGTTGATTTATGTGAGAGGTCAAGCATGAGTGATGTTCTGAACCAGAAGTACCAGGATGCTCTTTGGCATCTGCTGTCTCCACAAAAACATGTCCTTAATCTGCATTGTTTTATGGAACTTGATAAGATATTTCTGTGTCATTTTCATTAGTATTTGGGTAACCCTACCCTAGAAAATTAAACTTGTTACAATTGTGTGAATATTGGTAAATTCTTCTTGTCTTAGGTCTGGCTGAGGATATGGATCTCGTGGGTGGTACTGACAGTATGCGTATCCCTTTGGCCACTTGTCCATCCATCCATCCATCCATCCATCCATCCATCCATCCATGGCCTCCCCACATCTGGGATCCTTCTGAGAGGAATCCTGTCTGACCTATCTCAGAATTCCCTGCAGCGCTTGTCGAGAGACTCCTGTCATGGAGGCGCAATAACTAACCCCTGGGGGACGACAAAAGTATTGACCGCTCAGCACCACTGTGTGTTGGAGAGGTGGTGCTGAGAGTAGGGGACCCATTTGCCAGGTAGGGTGTCATTAAGGAACCTGAGACCTCACACAACCCTGGGTGATGCTTTCCCAGTTTCCCAGCCTCTTGGAAATCCCATTAAAAGTGGTGGGCAGGGTGACATGGTGGCCCAGCATTTAACAACTTTTCTGGTGTGTGTGTCTGTCTGTCTGTCTGTTTGTGTATTTTACTCTACAGGTCAGCTTTTGGGTTGTACGAGAAATTCTAACAGCACAGACTTTAAAAATAAGGGCAGAAATCCTGAGCCATTTTGTGAAAATAGCCAAGGTAAGCTGTTTTTATTTTATTTTTTATTTTTTCAATTCCCTTTCCTTTCCGTTCTCTCTGTCTCAAAATGTGTCCCTGCCCAGATGACCTGGCTCAGTGGTTGAGCATCAACCTATGAACCAGAAGCTTAGGATTCAATTTCCGGTCAGGACACATACCCGGTCAGGACACATGCCTGGTCAGGACACATGCCTGGGTTTCAGGCAGCCAATCAATGATTCTGTCTCATTGATGTTTCTATCTGTCTTTTCCTTTCTCTTCCTATCTGAAATCCATAAAAAACTATTTAAAAAATGTTTCCTCAATAAGTTGGGAGCACCTGTGCTCTGGGTCTGCCTGGGCAGGGTTCAGATAGGGGGCTGTGACCTGACTTCCCCAGACAGAGGCAGCTGGGAGACCAACCTGGATGCCCACTTGGCTCCCAACCCCCTCCCCCCCCCCACACACACACGTTGGCAGCATGCTCCTCCACCCTGTGATTTTGGCAGCCAGCTATTCTCTTTGGCCTTAAACACTTTTCATGAGGCCCCAGGGGCTACCCCTGGGATCCATCCTCCTCCTCCTTCAAATTTAGCCAGTTCAGGGTTGGTGAGTTTACTTAGCATTGATTTTTATGATGCCATCACATCCTGCAGTTTTGTCCCCAGCCAGCAAACCTCACCCACCCATCCTGAGCTAAGACCTGGGCCGGATGACCCTGTTGTTCCCACTCCCAACTCCTGCCTGACGGGTTCTGTCCTTGTCAGTAGTTGGGTACCAGCTCATGTCTGCATCCCACCTTTCCCCTCTTCCCTCATCTCTGCCAGCCCCGCTGTGGTCCCAGGGGCCTTTCTGAACCACTCTCATCACTTACACAGCCCAGCCACCTCCTCCCCACACACTTCTCCCGGCCTCCAGCTTGCCTGATCCAGCGGAACACTGTTTTGCCTGGTCCACTCCTTGCTTCATGTGCACCTGTTGTTTCCCCACCCCGATCCTAGGCCAGCTAACCTTTACTGAGGCCCCTCAGCAGCCAGGCACCGCAGCAGGAGCTTTAGGGAAATGATCGTAGTCAATGTCACATGATTACTATCCCATTCCCAGAGGACGAAAGGGAGGCTAGCGAGGTGAGTGTCCATGCCCAGGGCCCACAGAGTCCGTGGAGCATGCCTTCTGGGGAGCTGCTCTCCTGCCCTCCCTTGAGGAAGGTTAAGGGCATCCGTCTGTGAAGTATGTGTGTTAGGGGCACTGTTATGTCCTGTGCGTCTGAAGTACTTGGACCAGGCTGGGCTTCGTGATACTTGCTGTTAGCGAGTTTGTGCTGGGCCTCGTGAGAAAGTGCGATTACGTTCCAGCCTACCTCGTACTTTCTGTTTGGAAATGAGTTTATGGTCCCCACCCAAGGGACCTAAAGGGATCCCTTTTAACCTCTGCCATCTTCCGATGGTGGACCGCCATGCTGCACGGTGCCTTGGGAATGTGCTTGTGCAGGTTCCTCCTCCTCTGGGCCTCAGTTTCCCATCCATACAAGGGAAGGGGTGGACTGGATCATCTCCCAGAGCAGCGGTCGCCAACCGGTGATCTGCAGACCACTGGTGGTCTGTGAGGTCCGAAAGATTGGTGATTGCTGTCCCAGAGGACCTTCAGCTCTGAAGAAATTCTGTAACAGGTATAGTAATTCAGTTACATACGACGAAATTCTGTTCGCACAGAGAATCTGTTATTCCACAGCAGGAAACAATTAGAGAACGTTACAAGATGTGTGAAGTCTGAACGCTGTGGTAAGGGAGAAATCTCCAAGTAGGAGCAAAGCCATGAAGACTAGGCATGAGCGCTTTTTATTTATTTGTCCATTTCACTAGGCCCTCCTGGGTGCTGAGCTAGGTATTGGGGATGTGATAGCAGGCACGACTTTGCCCCAGCCCTCAGGGAGCACAGTCCAGTGTGCTAAGGAGAGGCACAGACTGTTGTGGGGTCAGACAGTGGGGTCCCCGGACTTGGGAACATGGTCAGGAAAGACATAGTAGAGGCAGTAGCACCTGAGCTTGGAAGTACCCAAGATGAGTGACGGGAGATATGGGGGGACACATCTTCCTGGCAAAGAATGAGCAACTCACATCACCATGAGTGTTGACCCTGGCGTCAGGCCCTGGTCTAGGCAGTTTACATGCGCCGTCCCAGGTAGCAGAGGGGCCGTGACTTCCTTCCTTGTTTATTTTTTTAAAATATACTTTTATTGATTTCTGAGAGGAAGAGAGAGAGAGAAACATCAATGATGAGAGAGAATCATTGATCAGCTGCCTCCTGCACACCCCCCACTGGGGATTGAGCCTGCAACCTAGCATGTGCCCTTGACTGGAATCGAACCCGGGACCCTTCAGTCCACGGGCTGACGCTCTATCCACTGAGCCAAACCAGCTAGGGCCCTTCCTTGTTTTAACTATGAGGATGCCAAGGCTCAGGAGTAGTGTTTGAAGTGGTGACCTGTGCCAAGGACACACAAGGAGTGGGTGCCTGGGGGTGGGGGACTGGAGAGCCTGCTGCTAACCCAGGCTTCATGGACTCCCGAGAATGAGCCTGGGACCCCAGGCTTGTTAGCAGGCTTCCCTCGCATAAAACCAGGACCAGAGCCATTACATTTTTCTACACTTACTCTTGACTGTGTCTCCTTCTGTTGCCCTCCATGGCAAGGAACTTGTCTGAGTCTGAATTGAATCCAAATGTTCTCACTAATTCCGGGTCTGGTTCAGAGGAGCATGGTCAAGTGGCTGGAAAGCCAGATCTGTCCTGCCGGCTGAGGCGGGTTATGCAGACTGATGGTGCCTTTCCTTAGCCCCCCATTCAGTGTCCAGGTGATCACCAAAGACCCACGCTGATATTGGCCAGCTGAGGTTTCAGTGCACAAAAGCCTGCTGGGACTGTTCAGATTTGTCTAAAAAAAAAGAACATAAAGGGCATTATCAAACCTTCTTCTGAGCCATGTTTCTGTCCAGCAGCCAGACTAGTCAGCTTATGAAATTTTGCAAATGTTGTAGCTGCAAACTCACCTTGTGGCAATTTGAAAGGAAAAGAGCATATGGTTTCTATGAACTTCCTAGAACTACATTTTCTACATGAGATATTTTTAAGTGCAATTGAATTTCATAAATATGACATTTGGTAACACTTGAGCGTGTTTTTGTTCTGTTGTTTATAGCAGCAAAATAATCTATTCCATATCTTTTTCCCCCCAGAAACTCCTAGAACTCAACAACCTTCACTCTCTCATGTCTGTGGTGTCGGCATTACAAAGCGCACCCATCTTCAGGCTGACAAAGACCTGGGCTGTAAGTGAATCTTCCTGAGTCTGTTCCTTTGATTTTGGCTGTCACTTCAGTGCTGAAGCTCTTTATTCCTTCAGCCCCAGAGGCTTTCTCTGCCTGTCCGCCCTGTGCCAACAACAGAGGACGACTGGGGGCTCAGGCACTGCTCCCTGGGCACCTTCTCTTCTTCAGTGGCCTCAGGAAGTTGGGAGGACACCGATGTGGTTGAGTTTGGGACCTTCCTCTACCCTACCCTACCACGTCCAGTGTGACGGCCGGGTCAGCGCACGACTCCTGCCCTCCCTTGGCTGGTATTCGTCTCTGGCAGGCGCCAAACAGTGCTTGGCTAGGTCTCTGGGCTGATGGTTTGCAGCTGCTGTGAGTTGCTGGCCATATAGCTAGGAGTTTCTCTGGAGAAACCTGTGACCCTCCTGTAGGGAAAACTGCTTTTTTCCTGAAGGCCATGGGTAGTTTCAGCCCAGAGGTGGAGTCTGATAGTTATATAATTGAGTCTGTAGGAAAGTTTTTCTGCTATAAAAATATCTCAGACCTCTTTATCCTCCTTAGCTTGGCACGGTGCCTGACACGGGGAAAGTAATCGCTATTTCCATAGCTCGTTAGCATTCACCTCCTGGCTGCCTGGTCCAGGGTCTCACAGCCACGCAGCCCAAGCCTTTCAAGACCTGTTTATGTCCCACGGAACTGAAGGAAACGCTATGGAATTGTCAGCTGTGCTTCTGCAACTCATTTCCGACCTTCTCCCTGCCAGCCTGTGGGGCTGGGCTCTGTTTCACACTTGGCTAGTTCCAGGGCTTTTAGGGATTATGTGTAGGTGATCAGATTGAGCCTTGTTGCTTTAAAGTGCAATTTTCCATCGATCTAGCTCTAGCGAAGTCAGGTGAGGAGTGTTAGCTTAGACTCAGAGACCTGGGTTTGTGTTCAGGCGCAGTGCAGAGCGTGACTCCTGTGGGACTCGTTTCCCATATCTACTCAGAGAGTTTGGCGTAGGTTAGCGGTTTTCCATCACTGCTTTTGGAGCCCCAGGGGTTCCTTGGAGCTGCCGGGGTGAGGGTGCCAGGGGCTGGGGGAAAAGGGGGAGGGTGCCAAGGAGACAGTGAGGCACTATTTCTAGCAGAGCAGCTCTGTTTGTATCAGTTTTGTATACCGGCTTCTGGGTGAATTTCCGTAGAGCAATGGCTTTAGAGGTGGAAAGCAAGTTTGGAAGCTGCTGGTTTATGCAGTAGCTGCCAGCCCTGTGATTCCCCGACTCCATCTGAGCTTGAGGCTTTTTTTCAAAAGTTGCTTGGAGAGTCTTTTTGAAATGAATTTTCCATCATGTAGATGCTGTTATTGTTTCTTGGACTGCTGGGAGCTATACATGGACCCAGAGGAGTGAACGATGAATCTCACGGTGCATAGACCTTCCTGTCAGCGGTATTGTGGCTCTCAGGGGCCCTCTAAGTTATGGTTATGAGGGCTGTCAGGAGTCTCACAAGCCACCGCTCACCCACCTGTCCTGCTAGACCAAGGACACTGGTGTACACAGAGCATTTGGGACACGGAGAAGGCCAGACACATCATCTTTCCCCTTCATCCTGATCACCCAGCTCAGAGGAATCGAGACTGTATTGTATCCCTGACACTCTCCACGCCTGTCCTTACACAGCACGTGGCACATCTGCTCTGTAGTTTTGTTCACAGATCCACCTCCCCTCTGACTGCCTGCCTTTATGATGAGGCCTGATCCCCCCTGTATCCCAGGTGCCTGGCTGAGTATGCACTTGTTTGAATTGTATATGTTTATTGTGCTGAACTGAATTCTTCTCTTGCTCCTAATTTCTGATAATAAGATTAGCCATAGAAATGTAGCCCTCCCCCACTTGCCCCTTGATCTGGTCCTGGTGAGACCTCGGGCCCATGAGCAGGGAGGAGCAGGGGCACCAGGGCACTGCTGAAGTATTTATAGTCTTCATTTATCAGAAAAGCAACCTGAGGTCCAAGAGGCACAGTGACCTGTCCAAGATCACAGAGCCAGCGGGTGCAAGCCTATGTGCTGCAGCCTTGCCTTGCCGGGCCTCCTCGCCCATGTTCTTGGCCAGCGTGCCAGATGAGCTGGCAGTGATGGAACCTGGCGTTGGAACCAGGGTGAGCGCAGGGCTTGGAGAAACAGGCACTCTCGCTGTTGGGAAATGGGTCTTGAGAAGGGAGGCTGGTTCCCTGCCCTGGGGACAGGGCAGCCTGGCTCCCTGGCATTGCTCTGAAACCCTGGGTATCTGGGAAACAGGAAGAAGTGAGCTACAGGTGTGGGAGGAGACCTGCCACCTGGTTGCCCCAGTGGTGACCTCCAGTGAGGACCAGTTGGTCATTAGCTATAGGACAGGGTAACCTTTTGGCTGGCCCCTGCTGGCTGTTGAGTGCCAACAGCTGAGTGAGCTGGGACAGGATCGAGATTGGTACCAGGCACAGGCCTGCACATAGTAGGTGCTTAATTAATGCTGACGAGATGCACAAACAGGGAGGGAATCAACTTTGCTGGCCTGGAAAAATACAGACAGGGTCTGATTTATCCCAGTACTAGGGCCACTTTGGAATATTGGCTGCCTCAAAGCCATGAGACCTTAGAAGTTATATCAGCCAATTCTGATTTCCTGAGTACATATTACCGTGTGTACTTATTCATTCTGCAAATAAAATATTTATTGAATGCCTCCTCCATGCCAGGCCCTAAGGCTCTGCTCAAGGCCTCTGTCTTCATGAGCTTTTTTTTTTAATGTTATTCAGCGGAGACAGACATGTTATTGAGGGAGAATAAACACATGCCTAGTCTGCCTGGCGCAAGAAGTGATCGATGTTTGTTGAATGCATGAAGTAATGAGAAAAGAACTGTCAGATGGGAACAAAATGGTCAGAAGACTGAAACAGGAGGATGTGATAGAAACGACCGGATGTTTAGGGAAGGCCTGCCTGACCCCTGAGTAACAAGAGGAGCCAGCGGTGCCAAGATGAGGGCACGCGCATTTTAGGCAGAGGGCTCAGCCATGCAAAGGCCCACAGCGGGAAGAAATGCAAAGGCCATTGGGCAGGAGCACAGTGACCCAGGAGGAGTGGGTCAGGATGCCGTGCATGGGAAGCCGGACCAATCAAGAAGGGCCAGGGCCCAGCAGAAGAACTAGGTTGTATTCTAAGTGTAGAAAAGGGTTTTAAACAGAGACCGACATGATCTGGCTCACAGTTGCTTTTGTTTTTTAATTACAGTTGCTACTGGGTAGAAGACAAATGGAGTGGAGGACTCTGGAAGGAGCCCGCAGTGGGATGGAGCCTCCTTAGGAGGTTAGGGCAGAATCCAGGAGAGAGGCAGTGCTGGCCGGGAGGAGGAAGTGGCAGTGGACATGGAGAGCGGGAGACTGATAGGAGAGGCATTCTGAAGACGGGGTTGGCAGGACTTGTGATGGATGGGATGTTGGAGATGAGAAAAGAAAGGAATGAAGGGTGCTTCATAGGTTTTGCACTTGAGCAACTGGGAAAATGGTGAAACTCAGTCCCAAGAGGAGACTGACTTATTCATGAGTGACCTGGGGATATGGGATTCCTGGAGAATGGGTGAGTCACTCCTTACAGTAATTAGGATCATGTGCTATGCATCACACACATACACACACACGCACACATGCACGCACATGCACACACGCACATGCACACACGCACGCACACACACACGCACAGCTTGCTCTGTGCACGTTCCTATTATGATTCACTCTTTCCTACTGAATTGATCCAGAGATTTTGACTCATCTGCAGCAGCAAGTGAAAACTGAGGTTTCTGGCTGGTAGTACATTTCAGTTGATGGGCCAGGAGGCCTGGTCTGCAGGGTGGTGACTTGGAAAGGGAACTTCTGGGAACGGGGCTCTCACTCCCAGACATCTGGGGCACAGGGTCATGGAGCTGCAGTTCTGGGAATGGCTACTTTGCAAATATCCTAAGAAGGCAGATGTGTTTGTATTTCAGATTTTAGGGTCTTTCATCCAGGAAGTATCCCAGTAGCCCCCGCTCTGATGTTGAGAAGGTGGTGACAGGCATGGGCTGCCTGTTTCAGGCTTTCCCAAGCCTTAAGAGGTGAGATGGTGAGGGGTGAGGCGATGGAAGGCAGAGGAGACCAACACTTGTACTCTCCAGTTGCCCCTTTCCCAGACATTCTTCAGTGGCCCTGCCTGCGCTGCCTCTCAGAAGCTCCCAACCATGGATTCTGCTGACTTCGCCACCCTTATCTCTCTTGACATCGTCGCAACATTGGACACTGTTCATCGCCCTCTTCTTGAAAAATCTCTTCGCTTGGCTTGGTTCCCTTCCTGCCCTTCTGGCAGCGGGCTCCTCCCCGCCTGCTTTTGTTCCTCCCTCCCCCTGGATGCAACTGTTCTGGAGGCTCTGACCCCAGTTCCCACCCTCCCCAATCCATTTCCCATCCCTTGGGGATGTCACCGGCTTGGAGAGCTTCAGCCATCACCTCTGTGCCCCAGCGGTGGCTGCCTCCTCCCTCTCCCTAGCCTCTCTTCGGAGCCCTGGGCCCGCGTTCCCACGCCTGCCCCACAGAGCCCTCTGCTCACATGTTCCTTTCACAGCTCACAACTTGGCATGTCTGAAATCCAACTTTGGTTTCCAGGAAGTGACAGTGGGTGCCAGAAGCCTCTCTTAGCAGACTGTTTTGGACTTCGAGGCAATATGGCAGACTGAGGTGATAAGGAATAAGTTTCAGCCTCCCAATTGCCTGCTCCACAAACACACAAACACACACTGGAAAAAATACAACCAAAATAAAAACCAGGAAGCAATGCTGAGCCAGAGCTAAGAAAGGGAAGTCATTATGTGCTAGAAATAAAGATGCTCTCAGAGTCGGCACAGTTAGCAGTTATGTGAAATGGCCAAGGCCCTTACAGGGGGCTCAGCGCCTAATGCCTGCACAGGGAGGAGAGGCCAGACTGCAGCCTCCATGTAATTCAGTTCCCATGGGAACCAGAGAGCCATCCGTTTCACCTGTCAGAAAATATCTGTTCACCTGGGAAGTCCCCAAGGGAGCATGAAAGGAAAAAGTCACCTTGGAGAAGCTGTCATGCTGGCCTGTATGTCAGGTGGCTGTGGGCTCTGAGGCTCTGAATTCCTGAATTGTCTGGGGACCCCAGGTCAAGAAATGAGGGGCAGTGTGGACTCTTGATGCATACATGTTGGCTCAGCCTTGGACCTACCTCTTATGGTAAAGATTAAATGAGTAAACATATGAAAAAACAACATACAACATGTTTAGAATGACACCTGGCACATAGTAAGGGCCCTTGGCAAACTTTTTAAGGGACCAATCTCAACCTCCTGGCTTACTCTTGGGGCTTTGTGGGAATGTCTCCTGGGGTTGCCGTGAGTGGAATTTTTAAAAATGAGCTATTTTTATTCGAAACACCTAATTGTCATACAAGATTATACATTCTGTGCGTATGTATGCATGTGAATGTATGTTTGTATGTATATATGGGTGTACATGTGAACTGTTACAGGATATTTTTTAAAAGGTAAAATCAGGACTTATACAAATACAAAACGAATACTTGTCCAAGATTTTATTTAACTCATTAATTAGTGAGCGAACAGTAAGATATCACAACTGTATCAAGGAGAACCCAGAGTGCTTATAGTCAGGTAAGGAATGTTAAAATACTTTTTTAAATGGAAATAAAACTGTCAGTATTCCCCGGGTGATAACCAGGCATTCCATGACACACAAGTTTGCCTTTCTGTGGACAGGAGTTGCTTGCAGTGTAACATTTTCTGCACGTTAACTTTTATCTGTACAGAGTTTAAATAGCCTTAGTAAAAGACACAGACAGATGACGGGGATGCCTACTAAATTCAAAGCCACAATTTTTCTTATTTATGGCAATCTCTGTTGCATGTAATATTTTACATTAGATATATGACTTTGTGGCTTATTTTTCAGAACTGATAATTTGTATCTAAAGAGGTGAAAATTACCTTTTTAAAATGCCCTAATTTCATCCCTTACTTATTCCACACTCAGTCTGTTGAATCCATTGGTCCATAGATTAGCCACAGCACTAAAAATTCTTTCCATACCAACGGTAGACACTGGAATTAAAGTAGGACTTTGAGCCAGTTTTACATATTTGGAGCAGCAGGCTCTTTGTTGAAAAACATTTCCACGTATCAAGAAATATTCTCTCAAGGCAATGGGACAAGATACCAAAGTCCTCATAAAGAGGATTTGGAGGGACTTTTATTTTTTCCTCCATGGAGACAGTTTCCAGATTTGAACTATTTACCAGAAGAGGGGGGGTTTTCATTATTAGTCAAATACAAGTGCCACATACAGGCTCTCGGAGTCTGGTAGAGGAAATTTCCAAAAGCAACACTTCTTTAGGTATTTGATCAAGGTTTGTGGTCTTCCTGGCTTTTGACCCCTGTGGTTTATGAGTCCCTGTAGTCCCTTGCAGCTGACACTTAGCACCATGAAATTTATTTAAAATTAATATGCAAGAGTTGATTTTTACCTTGTAATTTTAGTTCACTTTGCATTTGTGGTTATAGCCCCTTTCTCAATTCTAATGTTTTCTATTTCTGCTTTTTGCCTTATTTGTAGAGATTTTACCTGTTCTATTGACATTTTATATAAATTAGTTCTTGGGTTTAGCTATCATTTCTATAGGTTTGGTATTTAGTTTTTTGTTTTTTAACATACCAGTTTCTGATTTTACCTATTAATCAATTTCTTACCCCCCCCCCTTCTAGTTTCTTGAGTTGAATGTTGAGTTGATTTATATTCTTAGTTTTTTAATTGTAAAAGTTTAAAACGATATGTTTTCTCTCAGTATACTAGTTTTGGCCTCTTCCCATAGTTTAGCATATAGTGTTTTCATTATTTGTGGCTTTTAAATAGTCCATAATCGTGGCTTTCCCCCCTTTTACCCAAGAATTATTGGAGTGTTTTTCAAGGAATTGGATTTTTAAGTGTATCATTTTTAGTTTTCTCCTTTTATTCAACAAATACTCAGGCAGTTCCCTCTGTGTCGGGAACCATAGCAGCTGCCGGAATAGTAGAGGTAGCACAGCCACTGCCTCATGGGCTGTGTCGTCAGTCCAGTGAGACACAGATGGAGCCACACAATTAATCGCAGTCACAATGAATATTATGGAAGAACATCTCAGGGTGCCCCACAACTTCTAAACTTTACTACAAGTGAGGTGGCCTGTTGTACTTAGTGACCTTCCCCTCACGCTTATTTCCTTACCTCTTTTCCTGAACGTGAATGCTTTTAGTATCTCTTTTACTCAGGTAGGCGGACAATTTATTTTCTTTTACGTATACCTAATGGTTTCTTCCTGGGGCTTCCTATAAACTCTAAAATCTCAAGGACCCTCAATTCATATGAGGTGTTTAGTTTATGGCTGTACTTGTCATAAAACTTTAAAACATATATAAGTAAATGCTGTTATTTTTCGAATGAACAAACTATATTTTAAAAATTAAATCTTAAAATAATTTTTTGGCATAATACATGCACGTTAATTTTAAAAACCACTAAGTACTGAAAGTCTTAGTGAAACAAGAGCACCCATCTCTCCGTACTCCATTCATTCCCCAGAGGCAACCTAGCTGTTAGCTGGTTCTGCTGGTAGTTTCTGCCACATTCCCACCAATGTGCGTTTGCTGTAGTTTCTTGATCCATTTACTTTTGACAGTATTGGGTGACTTCTTCGTATGATAGATGCTGGTTTAGTGTTCCTCATCTTCCCTCATTCTTCACACTCATGTTACCACAGTTAAGTCACTTGTTAAATGAATACTTAGTGTTTTAATTATTAGGGCTGTGTAAATACGGTTCTCTGTAGTCAAGTAGTAAACTATTAAGGACATGTCCTTTCTGGAATACTTTTTGTTTCCCTAGAATTCTAACTCCCTTTAAAAAAAACCTTACCCTAGCTTCCTGCTATCTACCAGATATTATACACACACACACACGACCCTTGAACAATGCAGGTTTGAATTGGACAGGCCACATATATGCAAATTCTAAAAAATTGACCCACCCCGTTCAATTGACCTGTGAAGTTCAAGCCTGCATTGTTCAAGGCTCAATTGTGTATGTATATATAACAGTTTACATATAATACATTATATTATATTATAGATTTTAATATCACATTTTAAATATTATATAATATTTTACTAGATTTTAATATGTGTTAAAATTTTTTTAATTTATTTTTATTATATATAATAAATATATCTTTTTCCAACAAATGTGTGGTCCTATCAGGTTTTTATGGCACCTTCTCTTTCTCTGGACACATCTCCCATATGTGGACCAGTCGTTCTTAAGGCCTGCTGTTCATCTGTCATCCCAGCAACTCCCTTTACTGCTCCTGGATTGGACCCACTGTTTCCTATATCCTATGTCTTCCTGTAGTAGGTTTTATTCCTTTATTTTAGAGGAATTTCTTAATTAGTTTCTTAATTTCTTAATTCTAGAGGAATTTCTTAAGTAGTTTTCAGATACATGATTGGGAAATAGATGTTCTGAGCTTTTCCATGACTTCTGTCATCCTATGCATTATTATTCAGAAGTCTGATGCGACCCTGACTTCCATTGTGGGCACAGGATGGAGCAGATGAGTGAAGCTAACCAGATCTAGCCCTTCTGAATATGTGTGTGTGTGGGGGGTGGGAGGTGGTGGAGAGTATGTATAGAGAGTATGCACAGGGGGAGGTGTGCACTGGAGGAACTCGGCTTTCAATTTAGGAAGCATGCAAATGTGACTGCCTTGGTTGTCCCACTCTGCCAGAGAACCCCAGTTATTGACTTGAGAAATCTGCAGAGCAATTTTCAGGGACATCATCCAGTAATCTACGCTCATATTGGCCTGGTCATATCCGTGTCAGGACACAGATGCCATGCTTTTCACCTCTGTGGTGCTATGCATTGAGGTACTCGACAGGCTGGGCAGATAGGATGAATGTGGAAGGGGACATGGGCAATTTCCCAGCTGGGTCCAGAGAGTCAGTGGTATGGGCATTGGGCATCAGCATGGGTCACTTGCAGCGAAGTGAGGGTAACACACAGGTTTGTTTGGCTGCTGGATGAACATGGGTGATCGCCAGAGATTTCAGTGGGGTTCTAAGTTGCATTAATAAAGAAATGACCTCCTCATCAAGAGTAAGAGGGGCCTGCCAAACTTGACAATGGGGGCAGTTCATAACCAGAGTCTCATTCTGACCTGGGTGTATATTGTTCATTTAGTGACTTTCTCGTCCTTAAATGTTTATTCCATGCCGGGGTCCTGCCCCAGCAGGTCCACGGGTCCCCAAACGCGTAGACGGAGTCGGCGAAGAAGGAATGACACGGAGACAGCATTCAGTTGATCAGCAGCCTAGCCAGGATCTCTAGCCAGGATCTCCAGCCAAGTTCTGTTCAGGATCTCCGGCGAATTTCTGGTCAGGATCTCCAGCAAAGTTCTGGTTAGGATCTCCAGCCAGGTTCTCCAGGTTCTCCAGCCAGGTTCTGTAGCCATGTTCTCTTGCTAGGTTCTCCAGGCAGGCTCAGTAGCCATGTTCCCTCACTAGGTTCTCCAGCCAGGTTCTGTCCAGGTTCTCCAGCCAGGTTCAGTCACCAGGTTCTAGTCAGGTTCTCTTGCCAATTTCTGTAGTCAGGTTCAGTCCAGGATCTTTTGCCATGTTCTCTCGCTAGGTTCTGTCTCTAGGTTCTGAGGCCAGTTTCTGTCCAGGATCTTTTGCCATGTTCTCTCCAGCGAAGTTCTTCTGTCTGTAGGTTCTGTGTAGGTTCTGTCTTCTTAGTTCTGTGTTCTAAGCTCTGTATTCTAAGTTCTGAGTTCTAAGTTCTGTGTTCTAAGTTCTGTCTCTTGCTGTCTTATTACATCTGTATTTATACCAGTTAATTCAATCCTATCAATCTCTATTACAAAGGTTAGGGCGTTTCTTATCTCCATTCCAGGGAGTAAAGATTATGTAGCTTAAGCATGATTGTTCCTAGTTAAAGTGATTAATTACCCGCCTGGCACTTAGTTAAGAGGTTTTATACCCTCCCTAACTTCAGGGGAAAATCCCTACCTGGGGAAACACCCTTTCTCAGAGACCTTGGTTAAAACACATAGTGCCAAGAAGGTGAGCAAACATATTAAGAACAGTATGCCATATATGCCAGGTCCCTTGAAACAGCAAGCATGGACTGGCTCCCGACAATTCCAAGTGCTTCTCTCCTTGGCACTTCTCTCACCCATAATTTACTTATTATTTGTCTAGGTTCTTGGTCTCTGTTTACTCACCGTGTTGCTATAATAGACATCTCTCTCCTCTGTGAATTGAGTTCCCCAAGGATACTCAGACTGTGATTATGAACCTGAAATAGAGGCAGTAGTCTTGGCCCCATCTTTGTCACTTGGCTTTGTGAAGACCAGATGAGTTGTATGTTACGGTGCTTTACAAATAGCAAATGGGGGATGGTATTATTTCCTGTCCATTTGTTAATGTGATGAATTACAGGCTCAAATTAGCAAGCCAGCTAAGCAGCCGCTGTCCCTAGCATCTGTGTAGCATCCCCACCCTGACATGTCCTGGATTTCTCAATAGGAAAAAAACAACTTGCTATTTACTCTCTAACTTCTTTGGCACCGGGACCTTTCTTTAGCTTATTCTTTTACTGCTCCTCCTCAAAGTCCTTGCACTGTCACTGCTCAGCTGGGTCGTTGCACAGCTATGTCCTCTGTGGTTCCAGAGGCTGAGGAGCAGGGAATTGGGTAGGGCCTGCCCATGGCAACCCAAGCTCCCTGATGTGCCAGACGTGGCCTGAGTCTCAGATTTGCAGACCCAGGTCTTGGGAACTGCCCTGCACGTGTACTAAAGAAACCTAAAGGGATTACTTCAGTTCCAAAGGCCTGCTTTTCCTGGTGCTTGATGTCCCCTGGTCCTGTTCCACTGCGCTCTGCTGTTTGATGGGCATTGAACACTGGCCTACCTCAGTCTGACGAATGTGGCAGGTCTGCTGGTCCAGGTCCTTGCACAGATCATTGGCGTCTCAACACCAAACTTGACCAAGAACACTCTAGGACTAAATTCCCTCTCCATTTATACTCCTGGGCTCAGTCATTGATCGCAAATCCCAGAGGCACTGGGTCCTGGAAGCTAAACTTGAGGGAGCCATGTGCTGTGCCAAAGCCAGCCCTCTCCAGTGACATCCCTAAGACCCTCTTTTTAAGCCTGTTCTCTCAGTGTAGACTCCTCTCCTCAAAGCCATTTTATTCAAGGAGACGTATTGCCATTTGCTGGCACTACTCCTTGACCTGGGACATGCAAGATGAATAGGTTTCCATGCTTTCGTTCCAAAAGCCTCCTATGCACATTGAACCACCCTTTCCCTGGTGACTAGCTTTACACACCAGAGATCTGTCATAAAGGATCTCGCTTCTCTAATCCCTGGGCTGTGGATACCTGTTCCTCCTGTATTTTCTCAACTAAGTCATCGCTTAGATGACTGCATATGCATAAAAAGCTTGGCTTCTTTTAATTAAAATACCATAACCACTGTAAATATGACACAGATATAGACTATAGCAGCGGTTCTCAACCTGTGGGTCGCCAACCTGTGGGTCGCAACCCCTTTGGGGGTCCAACGACCCTTTCACAGGGGTCGCCTAAGACCATCGGAAAACATATACAACAGTAGTTCTCAACCTTCCTAATGCTGCGACCCTTTAATACAGTTCCTCATGTTGTGGTGACCCCCAACCATAAAATTATTTTCGTTGCTATTTCATAACTGTAATTTTGCTACTGTGATGAATTGTAATGTAAATATCTGATATGCAGGATGTATTTTCCTTGTTACAAATTGAACATAATTAAAGCATAGTGATTAATCACAAAAACAATATGTAATTATATATGTGTGTTTTCCGATGGTCTTAGACGACCCCTGTGAAAGGGTCGTTCGACCCCCAAAGGGGTCGCGACCCACAGGTTGGCGACCCACAGGTTGAGAACCGCTGGACTATAGGGATTCTGGAGAGACGGCCTGGCCATGGCACAGCACACACAGGCGAATCGTGTGAAATTTCCTGGGGCCTTCAGCAATGGCAGAGATGCTGAGGAGAGAGCCAGTAGCTGTGGGCTCAGGGAAAGAGGCTGATGTAGGTGCGCATACTCTGGGACATGGAACAATTTGCTTTACTCTCCGGGCTCCTTGCTGTTGTAGGGTCTGTATATCTGGAGGCAGGTGCTGTGCAGGGGCTCTGGCATCATGTAGAACAGTGTTCCAGGTAGCTTCAGCGGCTGTCTTCCAAGTGTGAGAGCCTACAAAAAGTGACTGACCGAGGCCATGGAACGTTCCATCTCGGAACAAAGCTGCCTCTTAAACCCTTTAGTTGTGCTCCGGATTCAGCACAGCACAGATACGCCATTCGGATGTTTCCTTTTAGTCTTTGCCCACAGTTGTCCTTTCTCTTTAGCTTCTTCCGGTTTATTTCTCTTCTTTCTCATACCTATGTGTTCTTCTCACTCCAGCTTTTGAATCGAAAAGACAAGACCACCTTTGAGAAATTGGACTACCTGATGTCTAAAGAAGATAATTACAAACGGACTCGGGAATACATCCGAAGCCTGAAGATGGTTCCCAGTATTCCCTATCTAGGTAGGAGTCCGAATCGGTTATTATTTATTAAGAAACCTACTTGGTGCTAAATAAGATATTTTTTAGTTTCTAGTTGAGAATTTTCCAGGAAGCAGCATGGGCCATGGATAAAGAGGTAATTAATTGGTTGACTCCTTGGATTGAAGTAGGTTGTTGATACTTCCCAAGGATGGGAACCTTGATGAGAGCCTTGACATAAGGGATATTCTGCTTCTCACACAAGTGACCTGTGAATCCCCAAGCCTCCCCAACCTGCAGCCCAGAAAGGTCACAAGACTCTTACTGGTTCATCCACATTCTCCCAAACTGAGGGAACTCAGGACCAAACGCCTCTGTTTTGGTTCTCTGGACATTATTAATGTGTGTGTGTGTGTGTGTGTGTGTGTGTGTGTGTGTGTGTGTGTAAGTCCTAACCCAAGGATATGTTATTGATTTTATTTATTTTTTAAATTGATTTTAGAGAGAGGAAGGGAGAAAGAGAGAGAGAAAAACATTGATGTGAGAGAGAAACATCGCTAGGTTGCCTTCCCTATGCATCCCAACAGGAGATTGAACTAGCAACCTAGGTATGTGGTCTGATCCGGAATTGAACTGGCAACCTTTGGGTGCATGGGATGATGCTATAACTCACTGAGCCACACCGGCCAGGGCTTCATACCAACAAAATTAAAATAATGATTATCGATTCTTCTGATTAGAAAATAATACACATTTATTGTAAAAATTAGGAAGAAATTTACTATAATTTGTTATCCTACCTGGAGATAATCTTATTTTGCTTCATCTTTTCATTTATTTGGGTGCATTTAAAAAATTTATGTTTATACTATTGTGAGCATTTAATATTATTACCTATATTTTTATACTGTGATTCAACCCTATTAAACTCTAATTTTATGAAAAAATATTTCTATCTTTTTATGATCTAAAAACAAGGGAAAATAAGGTTTTATAGAAGTGACCTCTAATATTTTCAGGGATCTAATGCAGTTTGTTGGACAGATATTTTTGACAACTTCAAATTTTCTTCCATGAGCATTATTAATTTAGATTTTCTAATTTTCTTAAAGCCAATTTGGAAAATTTTATTTTAGTAGAAAGTTGTCCATTTGATCCAAGTTCTAAAAATGATTAGCATAGAATTTTTTCCTCATTTAATTTTTTTGACCATAGAGTTTTATATGGTATTCTCTTAAAAAAATTAACCTCTGCGTGGTTATATTTGCTTTGTATTCCTAATAGTGTGCATTTTTCTTTCCTCCTTCTTTAACTTGTTTGCCAGGGGTTGTCTGCTATCTTTCCCAAGACTTAGACTTTGTATTTGTTTGTCGGGCACATTATCCTGCTTTCTGATTCACTGTGTTCTGTCAGCTTAGAGGTGCTTTCTCTCCACATTCTAATCCTCTGAAATTGGGATGCATCTTTCCATTGATGGTAACAGAGCATGTGGCATTGCTTAATTGGCAGCAGTTTTTCTTATACATAAAATAATGGTGCACCTTATAATAGATGACATCCTAAATTTGATGAAATATGGAATTTCTGCTTTTGTCTTTTATAACTCATTCCTCCTGTTTTCCTTAAATTGTTTTTTTTTTCTATTACTTGCCTCAGTTGAATTATTGGTTCATTTGTATATATACCATTCTTTCCACTTTAATTTGGAAAACATAAAGAGTATACATTTTCTTCTAATCACTGCTTTTGTTATATCCTACATGTTTTAGTGTATCGTGTTCTCACTGATATTGTTTAAATGTTCTGTAATTATGGTTTCAATTTTTCTTTTATCCAAGTATTACTTAAGGCGGTGTTTTTTAAATTTTCAAGGGTGTGGTTTTTTCAAGTGGCCTTACTGAGATGTAATTCATGTATTGTCTATGTAGTGTGTACAGTTCAATGGTTTTTAGTATTTTCACAGAGTTGTGCAACCATTAGTACAATTTAGGACATTTTTATCACCACAAAGAGAAACCCCATATCCATTATAGTCACTCCCTTTTTTTCTAGCCACCCTACTCTTCACTTATCCATCCTCAGCCCTAGGCAACCACTCATCTATTTTCTGTCTCCATAGATTTGCTTATTCTGGACAGTTCATATCATTTGAATCTACAGTTTGTGGTCTTTTACGACTGCCTTTATTCCCTTAGCATATGTTTTAAAGGTTCAGCCACGTGGGAGCATGGTCATACTGCATTCCTTCTTATTCCCAAACAATATTCCATTGTATGGATACACTTCATTTTATTTATCCATTTGATGGACATAGGGGTGGTTTCACTTCTTGGCTATTATGCATAATACTGCTATGAACAGGCTTGGTTTTTAAAAACACAGTCTTTCCTCTAACTTTTTTACATTAGTTTAGAATATGTAACATATATGCTTTCTAGGTTTTTAAAAATGTTTGAGATTTGTCTTGTGGGTTAACATAAGATCAGTTTTTGTAAATGTTTCCTGGGTGCTGGAAAAGAGGGTGTAATTTCTCAAATTGCTCTTGTAGTTACTCAATTATAATATTCAAATGAATAATTTTGACCACTTGGTCTCAGGACAGGAATATATGTTGGAATTCCCTTGCCCTGCATTATTGAATAAATAGAAGTTTGTTAAGTTGTAGATTTATTTCAAAGTGTCCCCTACAAAGTGATCTTGATTACATTTATTTGCTTTTACTTCTTTGAAATATGTAAGTCTGAAATGTTTTATTTCTCCTTTGCATTCATTTTATATATCTTTGACTATATTTTGGATTTTAATGTTTTAAATTGCTTTGTCTTAGGAATGATCCTTGAAAATTGCATTTAGTTGGACCCCATATGCGAGACCTGGCTTTTTATTAGGGGAGAAAAAATCCCGCATTTGTTGAGTCTTAGTCATATTATTGGATTGAATATCATCCTATGCTTTCTCTTTCATGTTTTCTCATTCTTTCCTCATCTCCTCTCATGGCTGCTGTAAACTGTGATGTTTTTCTACGTGGTGACTGGCAGATCCCCTCTCACATCCAGAGATAGAGAGCATGCTGATTGCATAGCTCCAAGCCCACTCCCACTTTGTTGGAGGCTAATCAATTGAGGGATGAGATTGATGGTATTGGGATGAGGGAAGCCTAGCACAGTCCACTGGTCCCATTAGCCAGTGCTCCAGGGTCATTAGGGATGGCTTCTTCTCTCTCATGAGAAAACACGAGAGCTACCGTGGACTGTCTGCTTTCTCTGTGTCGGGCACTTCCCTAAGTTTTTAAATGCATAATTGCAGTGAATGCTCACAGTAGCCTAGTGAATAGGCAGGTGCTGAGAGGTTGCCTGGGGTCAAATACTGGAAAGTGGCAGAGCCAGGACTCTGCCCAGATGGTCTGGCTTGAAGCCCTGAGCTTTTAGCACTGCCTTCTCCTGACTCCCCACCTCTCCTGTCCAGGTCATTATTTTCCTCTCCTCCCTGGGGTTGCCACCTGTACGTCCTCTGCCATTTATGACTGTGGATGGCCTCCGTCGGGCGCTGTATGAAGTGAGATGAACTGTGGTGCTCTCTGTTCTTGGGCCACAAAGCAGTGCTGCCTTGGGTTCCCAAGAGCATTAGTCCATGGTCTCAGCCACGGGCAATCTGGACCAATACCATCTCCCCTTTCTGACCCATGTCCCTAGTCACCTGACCAAGCATATGTACCCCAGGTTCCCCCACTACAGACGAGTCCTGTCCTCAGGCCACTGGCCAGAGGCGTCCTGTGCGTCACCATGAAAGCTCTCATTAGACTTGTAGTGCACAGGTGGCCTGTGCAGCCCTGAGGCCTCTCCTTCACCTCATCTCAGCTGCTGCTTCATGGCAGGTGCTTCCCAAGAGATTCCGAGTGTAGGCCCCATTCTCCTGCAAGGCCTCCTGCTTCCGCCTCTAAGCCAGCCAGCTTCCCTGCCTCCTGCGGTACCTTCAGCCTTATAGTAATCTCCCTCTCCCCTTAGGTCAGTGGTCGGCAAACTGCGGCTCATGAGCCACATGTGGCTCTTTGGCCCCTTGAGTGTGGCTCCTCCACAAAATACTGACTTCTGCGCATGGGCCACGAAGTTTCAATCGCACTGTACGTGCACGCCCGCAGGTGGTATTTTATAGAAGAGCCACACTCAAGGGGCCAAAGAGCCGCATGTGGCTCGCGAGCCGCAGTTTGCCGACCACTGCCTTAGGCCAATTGCACTGCATTTTACATACCTCAGAAGACTCCTGACATATACAGGAGTCGTAGCTGCTGCAGCTTCATTGAAAAGAGTGAAGCAGGATCCCATTCTGAGTCTCAGTGGGGCCCTATATCCAGAGGGCAGCTCAGAGCCCTGCCTGCACATCTGATGGCCATGAACAGACGCTACCCAAGTGCAGGTCGTGGTTTCAGTACTGGATTCCTTTTGAAAACCCAATCTGTTCTGGGGATGAGTTTGTTTATCAAAAGAGGAGGCATTACATAATTCCTGGAAAGTGCAACATAGGAAAAAATTGTCTGAAATGGTTTTTCCCCCTGGCAGAGTCCTCCCTGTAGGACTTTCCCAGGGCGGGAGGGAGTTATGCTTGGGGATGACTTTGGGTCAGTCCCTGCTATTTCCAGCTGCTTAGCCCCATGGCTTGAGGCTTTGAATGCCACCTAAGCAGCTATTTGCCTCTCGCAGTTGGTATGGGTTTTACTGGGACGATTCTCCCAACTTCTGTGGATGTTCTGTGCTAACTGGTCTCCTGGGACTCTTCACCGTGTGTCTCTTTCTCTGTGGAAAGATGCCCTCACACTGGACTAGTAGCCCTCACCGTGTGGGTGTGTGTTCCAAGTCCTTTCAATGCAAATCTCCTGCACTGAAAGCTTTGGTACATTGAGTTCCTCATGAAATATAATTTAAAAAACACTGAGAGGAAAACTGCATTTAAAAATAAGACTCTCTTTGTATCAAAAACTTTCTTTTTAATTACTTCAAAGTATAAAAATACTGATGGGAAATACTCACACGGGTTATTTGCAGCTTAATTTTATCTGATGGCAACTTGTAAATGCCTAGTTCGGGCTGAAATAATGACTAAAGCAGGCAGAGCTTTGAAGGATGGTTACACCATTTATTTCTAAATAGCTTTATTGACTTAGAGAGTGGTTTTCACTACCTATAATTCCTTCCAGGAAATAGCTAAATAAAATGAGGAATGTAATGCATTTTAAAAGATTTAAAGCTGATTCTAAAAGTATACACAGTGTGGAAAATTATGATCTCTCAAAGAACAAAAATCAGGCATTCTGACAATTCTGAATAGTAAGAGAACATTTAAACATTCTTGGTAAATTTACTCAGACTTCTAATATGTGAAGTAAATATCTAGAACCTAAGCTATTCCTTTTTTTGAAAGTTAAGCCTTTATTTCAAAGATGAACTTTGAAATAGAAAATAAAGGCAAGTCATTTCTGAGTATAAAATAAACAGACCCAAACTATTAGATTTCTAAAAGGACTTGAAAAGAGAAGTGGTCATTGGTCACAAAGAAGTGTTTACACTGAGGCCCCGAAGCCCTCGGAACAGTAGGTGAGTGAAGGCTCCTGCAGGCCCTCTGCAAGGAGGGGGTGTCTCCACACTGGCCCCAGCTGATCAGCAGGCCTCTGTCAGGTGATGCACTCCCCGGACTCCGCTTCTGCTCTGGTGCAGCTCACATCCCAGGTCTGATCACAGGCAGGGAGCTCAAAACCAAAAAGTGAGTTGAGCACTATGAAGGGAAAGGCAAAGGGGTAAATAAAGGGGGGCCAACCCAGTCTCGGGGACCAGGGAGGGCTTTCTGGAGGGAAACTCTAAAGGATGAATAAACGGGGTGAAGGGTGAGAGGTGAGCATGCCAGACAAAGACAGCGGCTTGTGCAAGAACCCTCAAGTGGGGAAAACATGTTTGTTGGAAAAACTGGCTGGAGGGGAGAGAATGAGGGGGAGAGTGTCATGAGAAGCAGCTGGAGTGGAAGGAGAGTGAGATAGCCTGGGCCTATACACTGGGAGTGGGGAGCTCAGGCTTTGACCGCCCACCCCCCTCGCCCCCGACCCCCAGGAGCAGTTGGGAACCGCAAAGCAGGGCATGACCAGATTGGATTTGCATTTAACACCAGTCACTTTGCCTACAGCATGTGAATGACTTTGAGGAGGTCAGGCTGGAGGAGGGAGGACTGTGTACCACTGCATTTCAGAAATGGCTAGGGGGAGGGAAAGCCTTTTAGAAACAGGCCATTTTAGAGCAAAGCCTTGGAAAGACATAAAACAGCTGTCAGGGAGCAGGTCCCTTATGGCTGACGGAGACACATGGCACTTGCCTGTACTTTGGCTTTGAGAATCGGTGTGTGCATTTGAGCGGTGAGCCCCTGAAAGCAGAGATGAAAGGCAAGAACAGGTGCTCTTGATCTGCCTCCAGCAGATGCTGCCAGCATGTCAGCTTCCCAGATGCCCCTTTGGTGGGGGCCACCAGTGCCCCAGGACCAAGCTCAATAGCTCCCAAGTCAGGGTTACCACAGTATTATCCAGCTGTTCCCAAGTTTGCCAGCATTAAGGATAATCCTTTCCTTTAATGCCCAACTGAAAAAATTCCATTCTTCATGCAGTAAATCCAGCCTCCCCACCCCGCCCCAGCTCCCCACTCCACGTGTTTCCAAGGATCCCCAGGGAATGCTCATTTGTTCCACACATCCATTCTGGCTGCTGCACGGTGCCCCAGCTGCTGCCGGGCCCCAGCCCTGACCAGTCCCTCCTGCTGAACCATGTGGAGCCAGGCTCCCCCTTCCTTAGCTGGGGGAGCACAGCTCAGGGGTGGAGAAAGGGTTGTCGGTGCCACAAAGACAAGCTGAAGCCTGCATTCCGGAATGCCTGCTCTGGAGTCCATGGGCCATGCCTTTTCTCCTCCTGCCCGATGGCCACATGCTGCAGGGGCCGGCTTGTTGCCCTCGTCCCCCACCCCAGGAGAACCTGTGATCAAGTTTCCCCTTCTCCGAAACGAGGCGTCCTCCCTCTCTGGGGCCCAGCAAGCAGGGAAGCACTGCCTCTGACTCATCTCAAACGTGCCTCTCAGTCAGCAGAACCATCACAGACACCTGTGCCCCACGTGAAGGAAACCTTTCCATGGTTCTGTAGGGTGGTCAGCTGCAGCTTACTACATGTCTCCCTCCAGGAGAGAACTTTGCCTTTACTTTTGCAATCTCAGGATGTGTTCCCTTAAAATTTACATTTCTCAGTCTTGCTTCTGAGACTGGGACTTCATAGCCTTGCTCAATTTTTACAAAAAGTCAGTGAATGTTATTAACATCCCCATTTTATGAATAAAAAAAAACCACACCGTGATTTGACTTATGACTTACCCAATGTCATATGCCAGGCGGATACCAAGTTTAACTCAAGACTTCATGCTGTGGCTGGGGTCCCACCCAGCCTTAACGTATTCATCCTTCGTTTACCATCTCCATCCCTCCGTCTCCATGGAGAGAACAGTGTGGGAGGGAAACACGGTGGGGAGGGATGTTTCCTGCATGCTTTGCTGCCCGGAGCTGAGCACCATGTCACATTTGTCCCTTCTGGGGCACAGGGCGGGCTTGCAGTCTGCTTCTCTCTGGGTCAGGGAGTTTGGTCTGATCTCCCTAAAGGAGGTGAGAGCATAAGCCCATTTCGTACAAGAGGAAGTGTGTTTTCCTAGAAGGAATCTGTATACTCATCAGAGTGACTGCTCTCTTTGACCTTCAGTCTCTGGGTTTCTAATTAGAAGTTCATAGTAATAATAATAATGCAATAACTCATGTTTATTTTTTCATCATGTGAAAGCTGAGCATTTTAGTCTCATTATCTCATTTAATCCTCCCAACCCTCCTTCCTCTGAGGGAGGCACTAGTATTTTTTAACTTATTTCACAGTTGCAGAAGCTAAACCAGACCCATTCTCAAACCCAGGTCTGACCCCAGTGCCCAACCACTAACCTTAGGCCAGGCCGGATGTTCCCTCTGGGAAACCAGGAGAATGGGTGAGAAGGGGAATATCTCCAGGGACTCTCCTGAGTAGAACAGGGGGTTGAGGTGGGAGTCCAAGGGCCCTCCCAGGGTCATCAGCCAGCCCTAACGAGGAAAAGGGTTAGGTAGAGGAAGGACTAGTGAGTTTCTCCATCCTCAGGACTAACCTGGGGCCATTGGGATGTCTCCTTGCACTGTTTTCAGAGAGGGATAGTTAAGACAGCCCTGGAAATCTGAAAGGTTTTGTGTGGTAGGTGGCTTATAAGATGGCCCCTATGGTCCCTGCCCCTGGTACTTGTGTCCTTGTGTCCTTGTGTCCTTGTGTAAGCCCTTTCCCTTGTGCATGGGCAGAACATACTGACTTGCTTCCAACAAACAGAATGGCAGAAGTATTGGGACGTCGCTTCTGAGACTGGGTTATAAAAAGACTGTGCCTCTGTGTTAGATGCCTGCTCTCTCTTACTCTTTCTTGAATCACACAACCTGGGGGAGTCCAGCTGCCAAACCCTTGGCAGTCCTGTGAAGAGGCCCATGTGGCCAGGTATTGAGACCTACCAACCACCTTGTGAGCGAGCCTAGAAGCAGACTCTACCTAAGTGGAGACTGGATGAGCCGGCATTCCCGGCCAATAGATTCACCTCATCACATGAGACACCTTGGGCCAAGGACATCTAGCTAAGATACATGCAAATTCCTGACCCACAGAAACTACAAGATAATCAATGTTTATTACTGTAAGCTGCTCAGTTTGGGGGTAATCTGTCACATAGCATTGGATAACTAGTACATTGCACAATCTTTATCACCATCCCATTTATTACTCTGTTGCCCCATCTGCATTGGCACAACATCAGCTGTAAACCAACATGTAAAAGATCGAAAGATTGACCTGCAGGGCAGCAAGAAGTGCTCGGTCCCTCTGAGGTGCTCATTGTGAGGGCGGAAATCCTGTAGGACAGAGGGTGTGGTTGCACTTAGAGAGGTGATGGGTTCTTGCACCTCTCTAAGGAGAAAGGTGCCAGCGAGGGGCCTGAAAGGCTGCAGTTCCCTAGTCACGTGTGTGTTGGCCTTTGGAGTGCAGTGTCCAGACCTGCAGAGGCCCAGGAGGGCCTGCCTCTGGGGAATGAGGCCGCAGGAAAGGCTGTGCTCGGGAGCGGATTAGGCACCCACTCATTCTCTTAAGAACTTACTAAAATAGAGAAATGACACGGTTGTTATAAAACTCATTCACACTAAAAAGAAATCTATAAAGTAAAAAGCAAAAATCCCTTCTTGTTCTCCTGCTTCTCAGAGGCAACCACTGTTAATGGTGGGTGTGAATTTTTCCAGACCTCTTAATCTACTTGTACACATATATGTGCACAGGGATGTGAGAATAATACTGTACTTTTTAACCAAAATGGGGATGGGCTTTTTATACGTATTGTTTGGTTGCATCTTTTTGTTCCACTTACAGTGTCTTCCATGCTCAGTGGCAGCAAATACAGAACCTCATTCTTGCCAATGGCTCCGGGCTCCCACTGAGGCGTGGGTGACTGGGTAGTGCCTGGGTGCGAGCTCATTTGTTTAGCTGTGCCCCAGCTGACACGGGTAGGTGGTTTCTACTTTCTCCCTTTGACTGATTGTGTAGTGGGGACGATCCTCACACATGTGTCTTCACTTGCCTGTCAGAGTATTTCTGAAGCATTGGATGCTAGGAGTGGAATGGCTGGGAAAAAGGCAACTTGGGCTGTTGTTCTGATGGCTGCTGCTGGGATGCCCTTGGCAAGTGCTGCAGTGATATGTCCAGTGGCACAGTGTGGGCAAGCCTGTGTTCTCCACTCTCCAATTCTAGATGTTACCAACCATTTTTTTAAAAAATATATTTTTTTGCCGAAACCGGTTTGGCTCAGTGGATAGAGCGTCGGCCTGCGGACTGAAAGGTCCCAGGTTCGATTCCGGTCAAGGGCATGTACCTGGGTTGCGGGCATATCCCCAGTGGGAGATGTGCAGGAGGCAGCTGATCGATGTTTCTCTCTCATCGATGTTTCTAACTCTCTATCTCTCTCCCTTCCTCTCTGTAAAAAATCAATAAAATATATTTAAAAAAATATATATATATATTTTTTATTCATTTCAAAGAGGAAGGGGGAGGCAGAGAGTGATAGAAACATCAATGATGAGAGAGAAACATCGATTGGCTGCCTCCTGTGTGCCACCCCCCCCATGCCCCTACCCCCCTACCCCCACTGGGGATGGAGCCCACAACTCGGGCACGTGCCCTGACCTGGAATCAAACCCTGACCTCCTGGTTTATAGGTTGATACTCAACCCCTGACCCACACCAGCTGGGTAGCTCAGTTGGTTAGAGCGTCCTCCCCATACACCAACGTTGCAGGTTCGATCCCCGGTCAGGGCACATACAAAAAAGCAATCAAGGAATAATAAATAACAAGTGGAACAGTAAATTGGCGCCCCCTTAAAAACAAACAACAATAAATAAATAATAAATACAATGATAGGTGAAGATAGCATCTTGTTTTCATACGCATTTCTCTCCCCACCAATTCATTGTGCTCTTGGAAGAAAAGCTGCTTTTCTACTCCAAACACATGTTCCCTGGGCTCTCCGGGCCCAGGGTTAGGCAGCCAGGCCTGCAGGCCTCCTGCCCAGCTGCTCAGCCGCCCCCTGCTCTTGCTTCTGTGTCCTGAATATCTGTCCTTAATCCCTCTCCGTGTCCCGACACAGCCCTGCGCTGCCCTGACAGTGAGGAAAGGTTGCTGGCTGTTGGTTCCGCCGAGAGGAGGCTGATAGAAGTCCTTCCCCGGCACACTTGCCTGGGGCTTGGTCAGCATTCTGGGCTCCAAGGAGGCTGCATGCTTCTTCTGTATTTCCCCCCAATTCTGGATGACTAGGGCATCGGCCTCTGTCATCACAGAGCCCCAGAAGGGAATTCTAATTCCATCCCCTCTACATTAGCTACTCTTCCAGGCTCTGGGCCACTCCCAGCTCCCCTAAGGGTCAGGGCAAACGTGGCCTGTCTACCTTGCCCAAGGAGCTCTCTTCTATTGTGAGCTGTCCCTCAGCTTCAGGAGGGCTCCTGTGCTAAAGCAGGGGCGAAGGGAGCACCCCTCAACCAGCCCTTGCAACCAGATGTAACAGGACCAACGAGCCGGGGGTGGGCCCGCCAGATGGGCCGCCACCCGGAGGTACCGCATGTGGAAGTGCTTGGGGAAGGCTGCACAGACGGGAGGGGTTATCTCTGTCAGGGTCACAGGTGTAGGCTGAGCTGGCCCAGGATGCCCCAGGTTAGGAGAGACAGGACATTTGGATGTCTTCGCGATGGTTGATACGAAGGCATTGTGTCCACAAGTGGCAACTACCAGGCTGGGCTGGCTCAGGCCTGACTCTGGGTTCGGAGAGGTGAGCAAGCCCCAGGTTTGAAGGCATGGAGATGGAAGATGAGCCACCAGATCAGGGACCCAGTTACCAGAGCATGTAGACCAGGACTTCTACCAGGTACAACTGGTGCATGAGGTGACAGCCAGACCAGCCACAGTAGGACCCTATGAGTGCCAGAGGGTAGGGTTGTGGCTGTAGGTTGTAGGACAAGCAGCTCTCTTTTCCCACAAGAGGGAGGGAGAGAGGCAGGGCCCAATAGCTTTAGTCCTGGCAAAGGGGTGGGAGCCCCAAGAAGCTGTGGGATATTCTCCATCACTGCCCTCTGTTATTCTGTGCCCTGCCCACTGCTCTGAAATAAATTGGGGAAATAGCCCTGGGCTGGCTTTCTGACATCTGGGGACCTCCTGTCCATCCAACTGCTTTTGCACAGACAGGCTGGCTGGAGATCTCACATACCCTCTCCTGGGGCAGGAGGCTCCATGTTGCCAAGATTCTTAGCCATACAAGGGGGTGATAATAGGTGACAGAGGGTCTCAAAACCTGAGTGTCCCAGGCAGCATATTTCTGGGCAAGTCACTTACTTCTCTGAGCCTCAATGTTGTGTCAAAAGGAGGGTAATTATAGAACCCACCTCAGTGGGTTGTGGTGAGAGTTTAGAGACATACATGGTGCTCCATAGATGGTAGCTGGCATGAGTGTTATCCAGAGCAGAATGCTGCCAGGAAGACCCCCACCGTGGGGACCTGAGACTAATCCATAGAGACTATTGAGAAGCTCATCGTATCCAGGAGGGGCAGGATGTTTAGTGACCTAGGTGGGCCTGGAAGGTTGGATGTGCTTTCTGGGGTAGGGCTGGGGTCAGTGTGGAGGGCTGGGGAGTAGTACACACTCTAACCAGCAGTAGGCCGGAATTCATCTAGCAAAATACAGTCCCTGGAGGGGATGGGGACCAACAAGAGCTGTGATATAATCTAGACACTTTTTAGGTATAGACCCAGCCCATGACCCCTGCTTTTCTGGGAACCTGGGAACTCCCCCACCCGTCCCCCAGCATTGAACTCCAGAGCCCTGTTCATTTCGCCCCCTCTGTGCCGAGGCGGACACCCCCCAGGGGCCAGGCGGACCCTCGGGCGTTGGGATGGAGGGGTGCTTGTAAGTCTGCTGGCACTCGGAGGACATGTGAGCTCATGTCCTCCGGGCTGTGAAGAGCAGATGGACGCACACTGAGAGACAAAAAGAAACCCGCAGGCCAGGAAGAGGAAAAGGAAAGGGAGAGGAGAAAGCTGCTGCTTTGCCCCTTGAAGGCCTTCCAGGCCGTTCCTGGTTCCTGGCCCTGGTGAGGCCCAGCTGTGTCCCTGCTCATGGCCTTGGAGGATACCTCGTGGCCTTACGTAACCAACTTATTAAATGAGCTGGACTGAGTCAGGTGTAAGAAGAAACCTACTTTACTATTTCCCCAATGTCCTTCCCAGCCTACCCTGGGGACTAGTTTTATTCCCAGCGACACTGAAAACTCATCTGTCTGCTGTTAGGCATGAAAAGGCCCCGTTGTTGCCTCCTATGTGTGCAGAGGATGCGAATTAACAGTCACATCCTAACAGTCACGTCATTCCAGACAGTCCAGTCATAATCAGAAGGTTGGATTCTAAAGCCAGACCAGACTGGGAGACCTGGGGGGGAGGGCTCAGGAGAGCCTTCACTGGCCCCTAGGCCTGCTCCCCCGACTTGCCTGCCTCGCCAAGGTGTGCCCTTGGGGTTGAGGGGGAAGTGAGGGGTAAGGGGCCATCTTTTGTGGTGTCCAGGACTTGTGCCCACTCTGTCTTTTTCCCTCTTTGCTATCTTTTCTCCCTTTTGGCTGCTGCTGCTTCCGATTTGCCCTCCTGGGCACCACTGACTCAGCTGCCCAGAGGGGTGATGCTTTTCCTCCAGCTGATCACTTAGGACTCCTCGATTGGCTCCTGGGCCTCCGGCACGGTCTCCACCCCCACGCCCCAGCCAGGCTGCCCTCTGGTTCCTAGGAGATCTGGGACCTTGCTGTCCTTGCCCTAACATGGGCTTGCTGTTTGCTCCCAGTGCGGCCAGCTTCTCACTGCTCTCTGCCTCAGGCCTGTGGATGCGAGGCATGAGTCAGGTGGTCATGCCCATGCTTGCCCATGCCAAAGTCTTGCAGTGGTCCCTTGAAGTCCTTCTCACTTGATTTAGGGTGAGGGGAGCATCCCCCATCCCTGCATTCGGGGACAACTCACCCCCCCCAAAGTTTTTTGCACTCCTCTCTCAGGCTGCAGGTGCTTATGCTGTAGAACCAGTCTGGGGCCATGCCCTGCAGAGAGGGTTTTGCATGTGGGCTATAACTAGCCTTAGGAGTCGATAAAACCAAGGCAGAAAGAGTGCCCATTTATCATTTTGTTACACTTAAAATGTCCCCGTTTTTGTTTAGTCCAGTTGTCTGGCTTTCTCTTAGGGTAACCAAGAGAGTTTACAAGACTGTAAAACAGATGAGGTGGCCTTGGGGAGTCATGGGAGGCCCTGAGCTTCCAAAGAGCCTCTGTGGGTCATGAGCATCGTAAACATTGTTTACATAGTTCGAAGGTTTCTCTTTCAATCTTGTTCAAATTGGCACAGTTTGGGGGAGGGGTCCTGTTGGGGGTCGCTGGCTTGGAGAACACCTCTGTCTTCCTGCCACGTTCCCCACACATGCCCAGCAAGTGGGTGCCCTCCAGTGACCAAGGTGTTGGCCCAGGCTGGGACGTGGGGGTTTGGCCGGGTTTCACCTACTTCCTTCTGCGTCTGGAGGTGCACTCACCATGGAGACCTGAGTACCAGGAGCACTCCTATTTCTGGAGGCCCTACAGGTCACTGGAAGGATGGGTGAGGAGGAGGAGTGTTGATGCAGGAGTGCTGACTGGCTGGCGTGTTCGCTGGTGGGGAGCAGCTCGCTGGCCAGTGCACTTGAGCACAGCTCCCTCCCATCTCCTTGCTCTCTCCTTTGATGTCCTTGGTTTGGTAAGCTTTCTCCCCCCTCCCCATTTTGCTCTAAGGAGAGTGGGTTCCACATCTCTGATGGGCTTATTCCTTCCTCCTTCCATATAGCCATGCTATTATTTGACCAAGACTCAGATTTGGGTGCTGGGTTGGGGCTGGGAGAAACAGCTGGTGTCACAGCCTGCTCTAGTTTAGGGGCCAACTCACTAGTTTAGCAAAGGGTGGCTCCGCCTTGTCTGGCACAGCTGTCAGAGCTCAGACCAGTGACTGAAGGTTGGACCCTGTTTTCCTTTACCATTGACCTTTCCATCCCACACACTCCACTCCAGGTATGTGGGGAGGGGTGGCCGTGGTCTGGGCCAAGGTCAAAATAGCTTCCAAATTACACTGTGACCCCCAAAACTGACTAGGGGTTTGGGAGAAAGGAGCTGAGAACCTTCTGGATTAACTGCTGCTGGGTGTTTTTACCAGCAGTTTGACGGTGAGCCTCACTTTCTCTTCTGTGAAGTGCGAACACCTCCTTCACAGGCTGCTGTGAGGTCACATAAGAAAACAGAAGTGCAATTCCAGGCGCACAGGAGGTGTCAGTAAACACCAGTCCCCAGCTACAACTTTGCCAGAAAAAGCTCCCATATGTTCATTAAGAAGAGGATTGTTAGGTTCAAAGGTATAAGGGCATTTAAAATTTTGATACATACATTGCCAAATTGTCTTTAAAAATATTGAGTCACTTTATACTTCCATCCAGAGTATATAGAGCACATATGTCTCCATTTCCTTGTCTACATGGAGGTTGACTTTTTTTCACCTTTGCCAATCCAGTAGGCACCATGAGATGGTTTTGGCTTGATTCAGTGCACCACTCTAGTTATTACTGAGGCTGGAGTCTTTTCTTGTGTACTGGCCATTTGTGAGTCTTCTAATGTGTTCGTGTATTTCACCAAGTTTTCTGTCACAGTGTTTGTATCTTTCTTCTTAATTTGGAAGAGTTGTTGGTGTAGCATGAGTATTAATTCTGTATTTTTCTCTGGTTTCATATTTGCCTTTCAGTCTTAGTCATGCTTGGTTATTTGGAGGGCAGAAAATGTGTGGCTTTCTTTGGTTATGTCCCTTAACCTTTTCCTTTTGGGTTTTCCCATCATGCTCTAGAGACGCTTCCCGGCGCATGGACTTGATTTGTAGGAAGGTGGTTCTGGCAGTTAGTGTAGAAATCGGTTTGGAATGAAGGGAGGAGTTGAGGGTTGCAGTAGTGGAGGGGAGAGGAGAAGGGCACCTACAACAGGACAGAGGAGAGGGCTGGAGTGGAGGGATGGGTTGACCTTGATGAGGGGGAGAGAGGCGTCCTTATTTTTGACCCGAGCAATTGAGTAGATGGTGCCATTTGGCAAAATGGGACTAGACCTGGAGGAAGGTGTTTAGGTGTGACCACACGCCTGTGAGGGTCTCCAGGATGTCTGGGACAGGACAGGTGTAAGGGGGTGGAGCACCAGAGGACCATCTCGGCCCGAGGTGCTGTCATGGGACTCCTGGGGCATGAGTGGAAACCAGAGGCAGGGAGAGTGGGATTTAAATGACTGGTGTGTGTCCCTCCTGCTGCATCTCTTCCTGGTTTTACTTAAAGAGGCTCTTATATCGGAGGTCCCAGGAAGGCATTCACAAACAGTGACACACAGTGCAGATACATCCAAATAGCACTGATGGCTTTATTGCAGATTTGTGCCATTACAAGGATAATCTGGGAATATATTTTTAAAAAACCCTCCCTTTTATATACACAAACATGCTACATGGTACACTTTGCGAGAATGCTGAGGTAATAGGCACACACCCAGACGTGGACAGTACCAATGTTCCAACGGCTTGCACGCCCCGACCCTCTCACCCACTGGGAGGGTCTCACCTTGACTCCTCTCCTGCTCCCGCTTGGCAATAGTTCCGTAGTACTGAGTGTGACCCTCTATGGCCAACAGGACTGGGAGAGCCACCTCGCTGTTAATGCAATGAACAAGGGGGCCGGTGGCCCCTGGTTATTCAGTAACTCACAAGAAATGGCCAGTTCTCATCTTTGTGGCACCTGCATTCTCCGGGAAGTGTAGTTTGGGGATGAGACGCGGACTCTAGTTGGCCTGAGAGCATGGGCCTTTTGGTCTGTAGCCATTTGGGGTCCCAGTGGTCAGATGATGACTTTTTCTTTCCTTGAGTATCTCCTGGGCATGGTAGGCTATTATTTCTGTGAAGGTTAAGATGACATGTAGGCTAAAGTGTGAATGGGAAATACAAAACTGTGAGTACATTATCTGTGTGGCTGGTAGTTAGCTTTGGTCCTGGCCTTCCCTTTCCTGGCCAGAAACCTGGAGCCCCGACTGTCTCCTCCTCAGAGGCTGAGGAATCTTTCCTAGAAGGAGAGGAGGGTGCGACAGAAAGGCAAGGAGAAGAGCAGAGCAGAAAGGTGCCTGGAAGTAGAGCAAGTGGCCAAGGAGTGACCCACATAAGAGGCTTACTGAATGCTGTTGAACAAATGGAGGGGTGATGGACAGATGGCGAAAGTCCTGAGAATGGGGGGCGTATAGAAACAGAGATAGAGGGGGATTTCGAAATTGATTAGGTGGCCAAAGGGGTTCTTAAGTTGGAAACCCCTCTGAGAGAGAATCGCGCTGTAGACATTCCTGGAAGGATTCAGCACATGGACACCAAGGACTGATCTTTGAATGGGAGCTGCACAGTCTGGTCTGCACTTAGACACAAGCACCACGACTCAAGGAAAGGCTTTCTCCAGGAGTAATGATGCTGGTAAGAGTGTCAGCACGCGAGGGTTGACTGTGTATTTAGGTATGTAAGGCAAACCTCTGTATGTATCTAGATATATTACATGTGCCATATATCTAAATGCATATGTATGTGGCATACACTTAGGTGGGCAAGATCGGCTCATACACGTGTATATCATGAAGGTATTTTGCAGTTGTGCTTTTATTCTAGACCTTAGTTTATTTAAAGAAAGACTGGTCTGCAGTCCCGTCCTGTCGGGAAACGCGAGGGCTGTCTGGTGTGAAGGAGTGTAGGGACAGAGAATACTGTACTGTTCAGGTCCGTGATCCACTGCAGTGACTGGGACAGAATCCAGGTCCCAGTCCTCCAGGTCCCAGTCCTCCCGGCTCCGGTGAACTGGCGAGGAGTTGCTTTGTGTCCTGGGCCTGCGTGGGGGCGGGCAGGCTCCCAGCAAAGGCCAGGCCACGAGGTTGGAGGGAGCTGGCTTAGTGGAAGGTGTTGGGATTGGGCCGGATCATCATCACCACTTTCTTGAGTGAGTAGGAGCCTCCTCGGAACTCAGCCCAATAGACCCCATCCTGGTAGCGGCTCCGGTAATGGCCCCCGCGGTACCAAACTCCGTTGAGGTTGGAGTGGGCGCAGGCGTTATACCACCAGCCTCCCTTCTGGTAGTGGGCACAGTTTCCTGCAGAGAGAAGGGAATGAGAAGGTCTCAGGGGAAGGGGCTTGGTTTTACCCGTGTCCACTGTTTGCTTGGGGACTTTAGCAGGACCCTCTCTGGGGAGCCTTTGGAGCAAGAATGCCTGAGAGGTGGACCAGGCTTTAGGCCTGCTCAGACCTGTCTTTGAAGCTCGGCCTTCTGACTGACAAGCTCTGTGATCCTGGTCAAGTGACTTAAACTCACTGAGCCACCGAATTCTCATTGTAAAAGGAGGATAAGCAACGTCTCCCCACAGGGCTGCCTCCCCACAGGGATTGAATGAGGGCACATATTTAAGCACTTAGCTCAGAGCTTGGTGCAGAGGAAGTGCAGGGGAGGACCCCACACAGCGGGTTTGAACAGAAAACGGAAATGACCTGGGTGGGCGGGGGGGGGGGGGGGGGGGAGGCAAAGGAGTTTTCTTAGGAATTTTTTGAAGAGTTGAAACTGTTGGGTCAAGAGTCTTTATAGAATGACAAAGGAAGTGCTTGAGAGAAAATTCCTCTCTATTCCTCCCCAGCATGTATTCCAGCCAAATATATACTTTTAGTCCATAAAAGAATGATATCTTATGAAACTTCTGGCACTGTCATAACATTCTGGATTTTTCTGCCAAGGACAAGCAGTTTGGAAAGTGTGGGCAAGGGACAAGCGGTGTGCAGGGGCACCGGCTTCACAGGGAGGAGGAGCCCCATGTGCTTGGGCTGCTCTTAGTTAAAAGAGGGGGTCCCCGGTTTCCTCATCAGGCCTAGGAAACAGGCCCCCACTTGGGGGAAGGGCTGCCCCAGTCAAGTCTGTGGGTTGGAGGACAATGTGGCTGGCGGCCCTGCTCCAGCTGAGGCTTTGGACTGAGGCAGAAAGTGAGGGAGACTCAGCCCCAGGCCCCTTGGGGCCCAGCCCAGCTTTCCCAGCCCTCAGGGAAGAGGTAGGCCTGCTGACTTGCCAACCAGCTAGGGCAGTGGTTCTCAACCTTCCTAATGCCGTGACCCTTTAATACAGTTCCTCATGTTGTGGTGACCCCCAATTTCATTGTTACAAATTGAACATAATTAAAGCATAGTGATTAATCACAAAAACAGTATGTAATTATATGTTTTCTGATGGTCTTAGGTGACCCCTGTGAAAGGTTCGTTCGACCCCCAAAGGGGTCGTGACCCACAGGTTGAGAACTGCTGAGCTAGGGCCTCATTTCAAGAAATTGGGTATAGGGCCCTGGGGGGTGTGAATCTGTGCTTATAATTTTCTGTTTTCTCCCTTGTGTTTGTTTTAATATAAAGACTTCTTAGTGAAGGCCTGAGTGTGAGGCATGTGACCTTGGACAAATGACTTCCTCTTTCCTAGCTGGTTCCTCTCACCGGCTCCTGCAGCACCAGGTGAACGGTGCGTGCTAGAGCAGCGGTCATAAGGCACCACTGCATCGAGCCTGACTGTTGCCAAGCCCGGCCAAAGCAGCCCAGTGCATCCCCTCTGACATCTCCTCTCCCTGCGAGGTGGGCCTGGTCCTTGTGTCCATGTGGAGACTGAAGCCCAGAGAGATTAGCAAGAGGCCCAGGGGCACATGGCTGGCAGGAGGTGGGACCAGCACGGCATGTGGCCAAAGTCCATGGGGATGTGAGGCCCTGACACTCAGCACTCAGGTAAGAGGTTATGCGAGCGCACCTGGATTGGCCATCACGTGTGTCATTTGTACACACTTTACCTTTTTGTAAATGCCACTCTGACCCAGCTTTGCAAAGGGGACCTATGGCCAGTGGGCAGAGGATTGGGCCTTCAGGGGCAGGGACAGGGTTAGGCAGCTGGACCTGGGGATCTCCCTGTTCTCAGGCCCTGGTGTCTGGGACAGGCTGTGGTTGACCTCTGTTCTTGGTCCTCCACCTGGGTCTGACTCCACGGTCTTACCTGTGTAGACATCGTGATCTCTGTCCAGGGTGGTGAACTGCTTGCCGTTGTGCCAGGTGAAGGAGTCGCCAGCGTTGCCATGGTAGCGTCCCAGCCGCAGCTTATAATACTCGCTCTCAGGCTCCAGGCGGAAACTGGCATACTCTGCAAAGACCTTGCGGCCAGACCAGTCCTCCATGGTCACCAGGAGTTTGTAGTTGCCTTGGTTCGTCAGCCAGTAAATGTTCTCCAGGCCCAGCCAGTACTCACCGTCGATGTTCCCAAACCCTTGCTGGGGAAAACACAGGAGAGCGTTAGTGAGGATTATGCAGGGCCCTCGGCCAGCAGGGCCTGGCCGTCAGGTGCACAGCCCTGGACAGAGGGCCTGGACACAGGCAGCGCCTAAGGCAGGCCTGGGTTCAAATCCCCACTCCTCTGCTTGGCTGTGACTTGATGAGTCACTTCATCTTTCTGAGCCTCAATCATGCATCATCAAGGCAACTTAGAGAGTGCCTGCTCTGTGCTAGGCTTTGCTTGGACACGCGGGATGCTATATTCCCTTCCCCGCACGGTCTGCAGGGACACATGAGGCAAGGTAAATAAATGGAGAGCCCAGCACACAGCAGGCAGGCAACAGAGCTCCTCGGACAAGTGCTTACTTCCTCTGAGCTTCGCTTTCCTTCTCTGGGGTGGGCTGTGTGAGAGTCATGCAAACATTAAAGCACAGACAGGTGTGAGCTGTGACAAACATGTGCCACATCCACCCGGGCTCCCTCTGAGGTCTAAAATCTGGTGGTTTTTTTACTGTGTTACATGTAGTTTGGGGAGTCATCAGCTGAGTCATGGCCACTGAAGTCTTGAAAATAGATGGATTCATTAATAATAATGATAATAGTAATAATAGTATTTGGTGAGCTCAAGACTATACTGGCACTGTTATCAGAACTTCACCAACTCCTGCCAGCTCTTAAGAGCTGGGTGCTGTCATTGTCCCCCCTGGAAAGTGTGTTGAAGCCCAGAAAGCCCTGCATCACAAGGTGCTGGGGGTGAGCTGGGATCTGAACCAAGAGCCCAGTCTTCCCACCGTGCCCCACTGTCTCTGAGATGGAGAATACAGAAAGGAGGAGGAGAGGAGGGGAGGAGAAGCCAAGACATAGGCCGGGCAGGAGGTGGGTCGGAGGGCAGCCAGGATAGGAGGGGGCCCAGCAGAGCCGCGACAGGCATCCTGGCCGGGGGGGGTTGTAGACTTTGGTGTCAGAGGCCTAGGCTCTGTTCACTGCTCTACCACTTGCAAGCTGAGCGAGTTATTTCACTTTTTAATCTATAAACCGGGTCGTTACCAGTATGTGCCTCCTAGGGCTGACGTGAGACTAAATGCAGTACTGAATGGCAGCACTCGGGTGTTGCCTGGTGCGTGGCGGGCACCCAGTAAGCCGAGCTGCTCTGGTTGTCCCTGTCACCACCTCCTTGTTTAGAGGAAGGAGGCAGAGGCACCGAGTCCTAGTAGCCTTTCCTACTGTGAGAATGAGTATCCACCCCTGGGAATGGGGACTTGTCCCTTCTGGGCTGTGCGAACGTCTTCCCCAGGGAAGCCCAACTGGGAGTGAGCTGCTCCCACACCCAGGCTGGAGTGGGGGCCACCGTACCCATCTTGGAGCTTGTGGTCGGAACTTGGGACTCTTATCTCCCAGCAGTGGTGAGCGGCAGGCAGGAGGGAGCTACTGGCCCTCGCCAGCCCTGGTGGGTCCGCAGAGATGGCCCCATCAGTATCCTTCTTGCCTCAGGTGTTTACTGTTTGGGGTTGCACAGGCCCTGACAGGTCAGCGGGCACCTTCCCTCCCAGTGGCTCCTTCCCTGGTCAGCCAGGCCTCTCGAAGTGGGCAGTGCAGACAGACCCTGTGGTCTCACCTTGTACGTCTCCCAGTTCCTGAAGAAGTTGACAGAGCCGTCCAGGCGCCTCTGGATGACGGTCCAGCCCCCAGGGTCGTGCCGCTGGTCACACCACACCTGCATGAGGCGGTTGGTATTCTCTGGCTTCACCAGGTAGATGGAGCTGGTGTCATGGCCATCCTCCAGGGCCTGCAGGCAGTCTCTCCACGGACCTGGGGACACAGACACGCACAGGTCACAGGCCTCCCCGTGGCCAGGCCATTGAGTCACATTCATACACCCTGGCTGCACCTTACGCGGGTACTACCTCTGTGGCAGTACCCCCCTCATCACAGTTTCATTTTTTGCAGTTTCAGTTATCCACAGTCAACCATGGTATGAAATATTAAGTGCAAAATTCCAGAAATAAATAATTCATAAGTTTTAGATTGTGCCCTGTTCTAAGTAGCGTGATGAAATCTCACACCCTCCACCCCATCCCGCCTGGTACTGAATCATCCCTTCATCCCTTTGTCCAGCGTATCCACGCTGTGCACATTCCCTGCCCATTAGTCACTCAGCAGCCATCTCCGTTATCATTTCAACTGCTGCTGCATCGCAGTGCCGTTGTTCCAGTCACCTTATCTCACTTAACCACGGCCCCAAGGTGCAAGAGCAGCAATGCTGGCCATTCTGATATGCCAAAGAGAAGCTGAATAGTGCTTCCTTGAAGCAAAAAGGTGAAAGTTCTCAACTTAATAAGGAAAGAAAAAAAATTGTATGCTGAAGTTGCTAAGATCTGAGATAAGAATGAATGTTCTGTCTGTGAAATTGTGCAAAAGGAAAAAGAAATGTGTGCTGGTGTGCAGAGAGAGAGCACATTCATATAACTTTTATTATAGTATGTTGTTATGACTGCTTTATTTTATTTTTTTTCTGTTTCATAATATCTTTAATGCTGGGTACACTTATCCCTTCAAAAGATTCAGATCTTACCAGAACTTAAGCAAATGAATAAGATTATTATTTCATACTTTAATGGAATTAGTATAAATTTTATATTTTCCATATCACATATTTACCCAGCCTTTAATTCTATTGATTAGACAGTTTTAAAAGTTTATCTTTTTCTCACTTTAAAATGGTGACGTTTAGAAACAAGTATTATCTATTGAACTGATCATATAAAATAGGACATTTGCCAAACTTAGCCAATTCTCATGATAAGCATTACTTATAATTGATGTAATTCCTTTCATATTTTAAAATAGACTTTTATAATGGAGTTAACAGAAAAAATGTATGACATAAAACACTTAAGGATCATCTAATAGTTCTGACTACATTTAACATTAGTGACATATGTCTTATATTAACATAATAACACTCAAGTCTATTACTCATATTTAATATCCTAAAATATTTTCCATTCTAATTTTTGATATATGAAAATCAGCTATAAAATAACTGGAGAAACATACTATATGGGTTTCTAATTGGAATTAAAATTAAGGATTTATTATTTCATTCCTAATCAGGTCATCTACCAAATGCCCACCCAACACATTCAAAATTATATGTCACATATTAATTGCTCAGTAGCTTCAAAACTAGACTAGACATGAATTAGAATATTAATTAGTATCTAACAATATATGACTGCTTTATTTTTATTGTTAAGCTCTTACTGTGTCTAATTCACCAATTAAACTTTATCATAGGTATATATGGGAAAAATCATACATACCTATGTATTGGTATTATCTGTGGTTTCAGGCATCCCTTGGGGACCCTGGAACGTATCCCCCAAGGAGAAGGGGGGACCACTGTAATGTGATATACAGTTAGGAGCTCAGGGCTGGGGCAGGATGCCTGGACCCCAGGCCCACTTTCCTCCTCGTCCCCCCAATGTGATTTGGGCCAGCTTCCTTACCTCTCCCTGCCCTCAGTTTCCCCAGCTTGTAGAAGGGAGATCATCTTTGCCTCATTTAAGGTGGTAAGGGTTACTGAGATCATTTGTGTGGAGTTCCTGGAGTGATTTCTCTTTTAAAGTTGGTTGTAGTGGAAAAGAGAGACGAGTGCCCACCAAATGCAGCAGATTCATCAGCACTGTGCGGCTCTGGCGGCCTCGTCCCGTCGGGGAGATGGCTGCTGCTCTTCTCGAGTCCTGTGGGCCCAGCCGGCTGGCGCCTCAGCTCTGACTCCTACCCGCCTTGTCAGGACCGTGCGTAGTGGCAGCTGCCACAGTTTTTCATGAATGAATTTCCGTGTAGTCACAAGGATGCAAGCAGGGCCCCAAATCTGGCCACACAGCCAGCGATTTCAGGATGCTTCTGAGATTCAGACACTGGCCTCCAAACACCTTTTTGGGGGACCGAGTGCTCTTTTAGCTCAGTCTGTGTATTTTCCAAGGAAAGCTCACAGAGGGCCAGATGCTGGAGTTCACATGTCTGAGGTTGCAGTTCTATGGGCAGGCCATGTACTTAAAGGAGGGTGTCTAGGATGCACCCTGTCCAAAGCTCTTCTGAAGCTGAGACTGGATCTGCTCTGTGATTTTCTGTGATGTCACAGAGTTTGAGTCAGAAGGAATGGGTGTCTCTTGGGGTCCAAATGGCTACTGTAGGTCTTCCCCTCTCCCCCTCCCATCCCCCTGGCGGTTTCCTGTGTTTGGATGTTGGTCCCATCAACAAACTTGAGTCACCAAGTTCCAAATAGGCTGACGTCTTCTTCCTCATTCATCTGAGGAACCTTGAGAAGGTTTTCAGGACCTAGCCATTGAGCTACATATCTTATTAGCGACACATTTTAAAATCACATACTTTGCTTCAGCTTCTCTTCAAAATATTCCCCAATCCGAGATGCGCAAGATCGAACATGCTAGGAGAGTCCCATCTTGTTTTTTCTGTTAATTTGTATGTTTATTCAACAACTGTTTACTGAGCCCCAGGCCTGGGGGGACCTGCGGGCAGCAGGAGCCCAGGGTGGGGCTGCTCTGATGCCCAGAAAGGGAGGAGCTGCCTTCACCAGCCTTCTCTGGACCTGTGCTCCTGGGAATCCTGTGCTTCCCTCTGTGTGTGTTGGGGGGCGGGGGGCGGGGGGTGACTCTGGGGGCTGGGTGCTCAGCTCGCCTGTGTACATCAAACTTCTCAGATTCCTTCCTGGATAGTGGTTGAGCGTGATGGCAGAACAGGAAAAGTTGGGGTTTTTCAGTCTTCGTGGCACATCTCAGGGGTCTTTTTCTGAGCCCCTGCTGCTGTGTTAGGGCAGCCTCCCTGGAAACCTGATGGGAAGGCGGGGCTGGCCTGGCTTGCCCCCCCTCTGTCCCCAGTGCCCAGACAGCCCCCAGAAGGAAGGTCGGTGTGGGTGCTTAAGGCCGGCAGTTACCCAGGAGGCTCCTCCCATCATGCTTCAGGGACAGGCTTCCCACTCATTTACCTGTTCACCAACCCCCTCTCCCCTCCGAGGGGTGGGCAGTACCCTCCACACCGCCTGGTAGCAGATGTGGCACAAGCGGCTGCTCCCTTCTTCGCCTTGTGCCTCTTCCGTCCTGGGAAGGGGAGGCCAGACCCAGAAAGAGCATTCATGAAGGAGAAAAAGGTTTTGGTTGTGTTCAGCCCACAGCCCCAGGGACCAGGGCAGAGAATGGGAGTCTGTCCCCGACAGCTGGAGCAGAGCTGCTGTGGGCGTGGAGGCTCCAGCTCTTTCCCGAGTCCGGAGCACAGGGGAGGCCGTTGGTGGGGATGCTGGTGCCGGGAGACCAGCAGAGCCTCAGCATACGCCCCTGAGACTAGCACCGACCAGCACCGGCTCTCTCTGCAGGGCTCCTGCGCAGCGCTCGGGGGAAGGGCCTGCCAGCCTCGTGGCTCCCAGCCTGAGCTACTTTTGTGGGTGCCGTCATGGTTTTAGCTTTACCTTTGGCATTTCTACAAAGAGCTCTCTTTAAATGTTTTGGGGCCACTGGTCTCTTTAAAAATTTGGGGAAAGCTCTAGATCTGTATTTAGAAAAATCCACAGACTCACACAACTTTGCTTATAATTTCAGAAGGTAAATAGACCTCTGAACCCAGGTGATGAATCCCTAGCTCTAAGAGAGCCCTGACTGGAGTGGTAGCAACAATAAAACACCCCCCCCAGCGTGGAGTGAGTGTTCACCATACCCCCGTCCGTGTATTTACACACCCGTCCTCCAGGTGCACCGTGGGACGTCGGGTGACACCCCTGAAGTCACATGGCTGGTGAGGGGCATATCCAGCATCTGAACCCAGGTTTGGGTGGTTCAGCGACCACACACTGTAGCTCTCTTCTTTTTCTCCAGCCAGAGTGAACTCCAGGGTAGGGAGGCCCAGGCTGACTTGTCTCTGTGTCCCTGAGACTGTTTTTAATCTTTGCTAGTCAACCAGGTTAAAAATATAAAAACTTATACTTCTTCTTTGTCAAGGTGTTATACCCTTCAAAAAACATCTTTACTGATAATTTGGTTTTCTTCTATGTTACCTTTTGGTGTTCTTTGCCCATATTTCAACTATCTTAGTATTTTTTATGATGTAGAAGAAATTTCCCCTTTTAATATTTTTTCTAAAGGTTGTTAAAAATTGATTTTAGAGAGAGGGGAAGGGAGAGGAAGAGAGAGAAAGAGAAACATTGATATGAACGAGAACTATTAATCAGTTGCCTCCCGCACGTGCCCTGACCGAACCGAGACCCTTCAGTGCATGGGATGCCGCTCAACCAACTGAGCCACACTGGCCAGAGCTCCTTTACAATTTATAAGGCAAATCTGGGAAATCTTTCCTTGAAGGCTTTTAGGTATGGCATGCTTTCTAAAATCATGGAATAGGTATGAAATGGCATACAAGTGTTTAGTATCTCCTACTGTTACAAAAAACATACACACAACAAAACTCCACATGTCTCCTGCACCCTGCTTTTCCCACGATACCCGGGACACATTAGCTCCCATCAGTAACCACATTTCCAAACAGTTTTCTCTCAAGCCCCTGCTGAGCTCCAGCAGACCTCCTGCATTCAAACCTCCCTTTGCCTTGGGCAAAGGTCAGAAAATTAAATGATGGGTGAAAATTAGTCAGAAAAATACTTAGCACTGAAAAGTTGGCAAATGGATGGAAGAGCAGAAGATGGCAGCACTAAGACTGTCATGCGGCGCCATTGAAACGGCCAGTTCAGAACATCCTCCTTCGATGAGAAATCTGTGCCTGTTATATATACAGGCATCGCTGGGGAGGGCCAGGTGAGGCGTCCGACTACGGAGACTCCGCAGAGAAAGTGTGGGGCTGGGATAGGACCCCAGGCTGGGAGTCAAGAGCCCTCGGCTCAAGTCTCTGTGGCCTCGTCTCCTCACAGTGGGTCTTTGGACAGGTCCTTGAGCCTCAGTTTCTTCTTCTGTAAACGGGGGAAGAACCCTGCCTCTTCCCATGGTCTCGTGAATACGGGAGCACCCAGCACAAGGCAGCCGGGGCAAGGTCACCGAGGGTCCTCTCTTCCTTCCTCTGATAGGTGAGAGCTGACAGTTTGGAAGTTGTTCACTGCCCACCTTCCCCATCCCACACAAACAAGTCACCGTCTCTGCTTTTGAATTTCCAGGACTAAGTGTAAGGTTATTTACTGAGAGATGTTTCCATGAAGGCATATGTTAGCAGCCGGGACTGCAGAGGAGAGGGCCACAGAGATACAGTGAGGTGGAGATTGGGGATCTTTTTGTCAGTGAAGCTGAGTTCTCGGTGTGCGTGGCAGAGCTCTCCCTTCGGAACAGTGCAAAGTGCCCGGCGGTATTTCCCTTGGCTCCCCTTCTGAAGGGCAGCCGTGCCTGGAGCGCCAGGCCAACACTGACTCGGGGCTCTGAGTGAAGTGAGCGCCCCGACCTCGTCTATAAAGACCGTATTTGCACTCTCGGGCTGCAGACGCGGGATGTTCCATGTGCAGAGAAGCACAGCCCCCGTGGCCGCGCTGAGTCTGCGAGATTCCTTAGGAAAGCGGCATAGGGAGGCCTCCGGAGAAGGAAGGTGGCAACAGGAACACAGGCATACAGGTCTTGGGCCCCCAAACCTCAGTGCCAAACTTGGTAGGTGTGGAGGTGATCAGGTTTGGGTGCCACAGTCCCCTCCCTGCGTCCCTCCTCCTGGCTGGGGTTCTTGACAGAAAATGGGGCAGGCACCCAAGGAACATAGCCACTCAGAAGCCAGGCACCACATTCTGAAGACGGGTCCAGGGCACGCTGTCCCCAGTGCAGGGCCTCTCTGCTAAAAGAGTGGAGCCTGCAGCCAGGCCAGACCTGCGTGTAACTTCCTAGTTCTGGTTCCCTCCCTGGGTCCCGGGCAGCCCAACTTGCCCACCCAGGCCCCAGCAGAGAAACAGGCTCACGAACTGCACCACCTCTCCATGCAGCCACCCTCCTGCTGGGAAAATGGCCTCATGAATGTCTTCCCAGGTTGGCTGGAAGCTCCCGAGGCCAGCAGCTGAGGTGTGGGTAGACCATGGGGCCTGTGTGGGCAGGAGTGATGCCTCTCTTCCCTGGCTTGTCTGGGGTGAGGGGGCAGGGCAGAGTCCTGCCTGGCCATGAGCTGGACGAGGCCGACTGGCTGGCCAGCAGCCTGACAGGCCTCTTCACCCACGATGCCCAAGGCTCTGGGCATGACCACCTGAGGCTGTGCAGAGGCCCCGTGGCCTGTGGAGAATGTTCTAGGGATGTGTTAGTTCATACGTGGGCATGGAGGAGGCTTTTGTGATGTCACTGAGACACACTGCTCTTGCGTGAGAACCGTATGCTGGTTTCAATTATTCCCACTGATGGTCTCTCTCCAAAAAGTCTTTCTGCCACTCCCTGAAACGCTTCTCTAACAGAAGAAATGACTAGCTGTTGAAATTGGACCTGGACTTTTCTAGCCACATTAACCTATCTGAGAGCCGGGGCATGTGGAGCATGCTTAGGTGGAGTCCTGCCCAGCCAGGGACAGCCTGGGCACCCCTGCAGGTAGGTGAGCAGACACCTGTGGAGGGTCAATTATAGGTGTTGCTCATTCACGCCTTGTCTATCCAGCAGGCTTAGGGAAGTAATATTTTAGTTATGAACATATATATTCTATGTCAGTCACCACTTTTGAGTGAACCAAAGTACAAAACAATAACCTAAATACCAGGAAGCTAGTGCGTCCCCACAGGCATCTCAAGTTCCTGCAGGGCTCAGAGTTGAAATCATGAACGTTGTTTCTGGTCCTTTGGGGGAGAGGGTCCAGATGCTCATGCCTGCTGTTGAGGCCACTTAACCTGCCCTCAGACGATGGGCACAGGGCCAGTGAGCTGCTCAGGAGTTTATGAAAGTGTTCGAGGCCTAAGAAAATCAGTTCGCTCTAAAATATGAAAAGAGAACTACAAAATCAAAATTTATAAGCAGGTAATTAAATTTCTGAAAAGTTTAACAAGTTGTCAAATTCATTAATTGTTAAATTTAGTCTTCATTAAAATGTTATTACTTTTGAAAACAATTTGTAGGTAGATTTTTCTCACTCCCCAAGAATTTCTGAACATGCCTAATGTTTGCCGAGAAATCAGAGCCAACCATAAATTGTGTTACTCTTGGCCAAATGATTTCAAAAGCAAAATTATTAAAATCCTTTTAGAATTCTTACAGCAGAAAGTACAGAGGTGTGTGAGGTGGGCGTGTTTCCATGCATTCGGTACACTCTGAGGCCTCCCACACCAGAACTCCTAGGCCCATGAAGAGCTCATGGGGATCCTGCTCCTGCCAGTTTGACCTCAGGATACACAGTGCTCACTCCTTGGTTTCCATCAATACCTTGGGCAGGAGGAGAAACAAGGACTTGCAAGCAATTTTAGAAAGAAGAGGTTAGACCAGGAGGGGCGGTGGTGGGCTCCTGGTGTGAGAGGTGAGCAGCTCCCTGTGGCTCCCCAGGACCAGCGCGAGGGGAGTCCTGGGGCTCCGGTGCGGTGCGTGGGTCAGCGGTGCCCGAGGCTGCATGGGTGAGGGAGGTTGCAGAGGTGGGCAGCGCACGGAGGCTGCCTGGGTGCAGTGATGAGGATACCCAGAGACCGTTGGTGCTGGTCTACAGGCACCTCTTGGAAGAGCCTATCAGACCCACGATACGGACAGGTGGCGATCCTGCAGGCTCCCAGCCGCTCCACCATTTCCAGGAAAGGGAATCAGCTTAGGGGCTTGTTCTTAGAGAATCCACGTTGGCTTTCATTGATCACCTTTTAGTTTTCCAAATGCTCACAAACTCCTCTTTATAATCTTTTCCATAATTTTTCTGGGGCTTGACCATAAGCCAATTAGTATATAGTCTAGTATTTCATCCTTTTTCTCTTTCTGAAAACAGGACACTTGTCCAGCACTAGGCCCGGTCCTCGAGATTTCTTGGTGATGTTGGCAGTGGTTCTGAGAACTCACTGCAAGGCCCTCAGCCCTCCTCACCCCCTCCTCCAGGAAGGCTTCCCAACCTCACAGGAGCTGCTTATCCTCCTCAGGCTTCCCTCGTCTTGCTTATTTCTCTCTCCTAGAATGCAATAAGAGTGATGATGACCGTGTACCTAGAGCAAACTACGGCCCGCGGGCCGGATCCGGCCGGTTTGAAATGAATAAAACTATTGAAAAAAAAGACCGTACCCTTTTATGTAATGATGTTTACTTTGAATTTATATTAGTTCACACAAACACTCCATCCATGCTTTTGTTCCGGCCCTCCGGTCCAGCTTAAGAACCCATTGTGGCCCTCGAGTCAAAAAGTTTGCCCACCCCTGATCTAGAGCCTTTACTCACTCTTTCATCTCATCCTCAGGAGTCCCTGCAGCATTGAGGAAACTAAGGCTCGGCAGAAAGTGGACGATCTGGGATTAGAACTCAGCTCTGCCTTCTTAGTCCTGGTCCCTCTGCCTCACTGTGCTGTGGCTGTCACACTGTATTAGGATTGTTGGGGTCTCACTCCCCACCAGACTGTGGGCTCCTTCGGGGCAGGAACCTTCTCAGGGGCCGTGGTTATGGGTTGATCTTCCCAGCCTAGCACCCCACATGCCTTCCTCCATCTCCTGTTTCCTCACCACCATCAGCTGCAATCCTTTTGTCATCCTCATTCTGTTCTTTTCAGTCTGAGGACCAATAATAATAATAAATCCATCTGGAACCGGGACCCCACGACAGGGGGCAATCAGGATGCAGACCAAACCGTGGGAGAGGAAACCTGTGCTGGGGGAGCCTGGGCAGCAGGTAGTAGAAAGCCGACACAGGATGGATTATCTGTTCTTTTGGATGTGACTCTAGTATTCCACTTAATGTTAACATTTAGAAATTTAATAAAGAAAACTATTTGTCACTTAAACTAAACATTTTAAGCGAAATTATTCTCTATATGTGCACTAATTTTAACTTAAATTATTCTATCCAAAAAAAAAAACACATCTATTAAGGGACCATCATTTATCCATTTTAAAAAATGACATAAAGCCACTCTGGGGCCTGTAGCCCCATTGGCTCATCTTGGGGTGCAGGGCCAGGATCATCAGGCTTATGTCACATGCTCTACTTCCAGAGTCATGGCAGGGGCCCCTCTGCCCCGGGGAGCGTAGGAGGCACGTCCTGCTGCCTGCGTCCTTCCTGCCCTGACAGAGGCCACTGGGAAGTACACGGTGTTCCTTTTACAGCAGCAGGCTGCCCACTGCACTCAGCAAACCTAACCAGTTCCGCCTAGACACGGCAGGAGGATGCTAACTCAGTTCTCCTTTCCTTGTCACTTTCTCAGGGAGCATCTCAGGGTTTTGATACAGTCCCCAGCGTAGCTTCGCCACAGCAATCCTTTTGTTGACTAGTGAGCTGGCTACAGATGCCTGAGCTCCAGGATTTTCTAGATAACTTCCAGTTTGCTTAGTGCCAAACTTGCGATTTCCCCGTCAGGATGCCAGATCACTGTAACAAGTTGATAGTTTATCTCTGGGGCGTAAATAGCCGGAGCACTTAGCCAAATGTTTTCCTTGGAAAAGGCCTGCGTCATAGAGGAAGAGCTCGCCATCGCACTCAAAGGCTCTCTGTGACCTGGTCCCCGAGGTACCCAGGAGGGGAAAAGAGAAAGCAAAGCTACCACGCAGATGACCCAGCTCGAACTGGAGCGGCTTTTGTTTATCAGGAAGCTAGCAAAGAATGCTCTGAAATATCGCTGGATTACGTAGTTCGTAATGAATTTGGAAATCTTATTTTGTTCAACCATAACACTAGAAACTACACAGCGCAGTGCAGTGCACAGCACGAGCTCTGCAGGCCCGAGGGCTGGGCTGGGCTCCCCTCAGCCTCTGTGATGGAAAGGCCCCGTCAGCCGTGGCTGGAGTCCCCCTCGCCACCCTCAGTTTCCAGGTGCTTCTCCTGCCCCCCAACAGCGCTTCAGGCTTGGAAGCTGGTTGGCTAGAGCTGGCAGAACACCCAACCAATAGCGTTTCACCTGGATTGAAGATTGCCTGACCTCCAGAAGGAACGGAAGCCACAGTATGATACATCTCATTCTCTATTTTGAAACATGCCACTGTGCTACGGAACCACAGCCTAATGTACAAACTTCCCACCTCATAGCAGGAAATAAAATAAAAGGGAAAAAATCTACCTAGGAAAATACTCGTTCGAGTTGCCTGTCCTTTCTGGCCTGCACGGTTGCCACCAATGTGGCCCTAGGACAGTGATGGCGATCCTATGACACGCATGTCAGAGGTGACACGCGAACTCATTTTTTTGGTTGATTTTTCTTTGTTAAATGGCATTTAAATATATAAAATAAATATCAAAAATATAAGTCTTTGTTTTACTACGGTTGCAAATATCAAAAAATTTCTATGTGACACGGCACCAGAGTTAAGTTAGGGTTTTTCAAAATGCTGACACGCCGAGCTCAGAAGGTTCCCCATCACTGCCCTAGGAGCAGTTCAGAGCTACTGAGTTTTATATATTTAGAGTTAACCTATTTAAAGAAATGAGGACTTTAGACTTAGCTATATTCAGAGTTATTGAGTTTTATGTATTTAGAGTTAACCTATTTAAAGAAATGAGGACTTTACACTTACCTATATGTTGAAGTAGCCCTAGAGAATTTGTCCAGATATATCTACAGCTTCGGTTGGTCCATTTACTACAAGTCAGGTGCACAGTATGTTTTCTGTGGGAGAGCTTGACTGTTTTAGACATGCTGTATTGTGATGCTAACTTAATTCTGTTCTCTCCCTTTCTTTTTTTTCTTTTTTTTTTTTTTTTTTTTTTTTTTTGGCGGCATAAATTCACTACAATCCTTTTTTTGTGAATAGTGAACTGGCCACAGACAGTTGGTTCAATTGGTTCCTCCTAGGCCTGAGCAAGGAGGCAGCAACATTGTGTCTCTGGGTTCTCAGCAACAATGTCTCCTGTTATTAGAAAGGTGAAAGTTCTAGTAGTAAGTTCGCCAATGCTGTTCCCAGAGCTCTTTTACAAGGAGCTGCTTGGAACCTGGTACATGAAATAGTGATAGAGGGTCAGGTCCCAGCAGCTGGCACCTGGGCCGGGGCAGGCATTTATAGAGTGATTTTCACACCAGTTCCCCTCCAGCCTTTCCATGGAAATGTACAGTATCCCAGAGTGGTTAAGACAGACTTGGGTTTGAGCCTTGGCTGAGCTATTTAATAGCTGTGTAATCTTGGCTAAGTTACTTAACCTCTGAACCTCCGTATCCTAGATCAGCCGTTAAAACATTTTTCATCTCATGGCACACTTAAACTAATTATTAAAATTCTGTGGCACACCAACAAATATATTTTTTGCCAATCTGACAAAAAAATAGATATAATTTTGATTCACTCCCACCAGACAGCTATTGTGTTGGGCCATTGCCATATTTTTATTTGACAGTCTAAGGGAAAAGAAGCCAGTGCCCCTACTAGTCAGGTATTGCATGTTTTAAAAATTCTTGAGGCCACTAGTTGAAAATCGCTGTCCTGGATGTTGGAAGTCCAAGGACCAATCTTGGCTCTGCACTGACAGGCCCTGGGGCAGGAAGGCAAAGAGGCTCTAACACACTCTAATATTTTATGATTCTGTGGCCCCTTCGGACTCTATTGAGAAACAAACTGAGCTGATTATGTTACTGCCTCAAGAGAGAAAACAGCTAGAAATGCCTACTCCTTTTGGTTTTCAAAGACTCGTTTCAGACCAGGCCTCACTGCAACAGCTGGTGATAGCAGTGCCTTTCCTTTCTTTCCTTTCTAGGAGGGTGCTGGGCCGGAGGACTGACTTGTGCCTGGCTGTGCCTGGGCTGGGCTGAGCTGAGGAAGGGTGTCCCAGGCCTCCCAGAACCCGTTTGAGAGCAGACAGAGCTGAGGCTCCATCCTGTCCTCTCCTTTGCCTCATGCATCCTTTCTCTCCAACAGGCCCGATAGATGTGTGTGCATGTGTGTATGTCGAAGGCACACAGCTGGAGAAGGAGGCCAGGGGACGTGTGAGCCTGAGAAAGAGTGGAGAGGAAGCGAGGCAGGAAGGGCAGCAGGACCCCGAGGAGAGGGCACTGGCAGGGCCAATTGGCCCAGGCCTTATCACTAGCATCATCCTAACCAAAATGCCCAGGCCTCAGACCTGAGAGAGACAGGACAAAACCCAAGTGAGATGCCAGGGAAGCGGAGGCTGCCGGTCTCCCTCCTCAGGCTCTGAGCACCTAGACCTGGCCCTGGGCCAGCCTGTTCTGTCTGGAGCAGGCTGGAGAGTGCAGCTCAGATAAGCAGCGGTGGCTCCCTGGTCCCCTGGGGAAGGGCGCTGTGGGCTGGGCTGCCTAGACAATGAGGAAAGAGTGGATGGCTCTGAGATTGCGGAAGGAAAGATTTAGAAGCTGCCAAGCTTGAGTGCAAAGGTGTTTAATTGCAAGGTGTTTCTGGCTGAGTGATGTCCCCGGGCTCAAAGAATCTGTTGGGCAAGAGCATAGAAGAGGTTTTGTTTTCCAGGCCCAGAACCTGCCCCAGCTCTCAGAACAGGGCTGATAAGCGCTCTCTGCTGATTGGCTGAGAGAGGCCATCTGTCTTTTCCTCTCCGCTTAGTCCAGCCCCAGGAAAGGGAAGGGCCCCAGCCCCGCTCTTCATGGCTCTGTCTGCCCTTTCAGCATCCACAGCCAGGTGCTCAGTCTCAGCTGTGTGGGAGCTCAGTGGTCAGATGGGTCATAAGGAATCTGTTACTAACATTTGGTACCAACACTTGGGAGGGCTTTGCTTAAAAAAAAAAAAAAAAAAAGGTGCGTTTCAGTTTTCACCATAAAATCACTGCCATACCCTCCCATGCAGGTGTGCTTTCCTCAGTGGGAGAGGAAGGGGTTGGGTGGGGGCAGAGCCTTGGCTGCACAAGCCCACGCTGCACTGTGAATGTGAAGCAGCAGGGGATCCGGACCATTTGAGGTGCCAGGAGTAGGGCCAGGGGCCTGGGTCTTTGCAGGGACTCACCTGCATCTGAGACCCACTGGTAACTCGGTTTCCTAACTCCCAAGTCCACCTGGTAAACGCCCACACAAATCCCTAAAGGTCAGCCCTGAGGTCGCCACCTCTGTGCAGCTTCCCCTTCTACTCCAGGCAGCCTCATGTCCTGCAGCCCTCACGTGCCCCTCTAGGGGACACGGAGCACACCGTGGTGTTGCTACCGTGACTGCACAGCCCACGATTTTCACTGTGTCCCTGATTTCAGGTACTTTGTTATGTTGGCCCCAGAAGTTCTCAGAATGTTCTGGAAATTTTGACCTTGATGGATGCTTTCTCTCAGAGAGATCCTTTGTCAGACCTGATGTGCCAACTTTATAGGGTAGATGGTGGGTAATGGATGGGTCCCAGTGCATTCATGTCTTCCACCTCCCCCAGATTGAGTTCCTGCTCCCCTAGTCCAGCCCTGTGATCAGCACAGAGAAGGGGCTCTGCCATTGCTGGCTGTCCCGTGGAACATAATATCACGCATGCCTGGCTGCACTGAGTTTCCACAACAAACTGTAATATTATAACTCCTGTTCCCACTTTACAGAGGAGAAAATTGAGGCTCAGGGTTAAGTAACTTTCTCAGGAGCAAACAGCTAACAAGGGGTGGATGCAGAGCTAGGTCTTTATTCCTACACTGTATTCATCAGCTCATGTGAAGCCACAATGTCCTGGCACTGTCGAGTCAGAAACCAGAGTTGCTTAGGTGAGAGGACATCTATTCCTCACCCACTGAGGTCGGCCTGACTCCTGTCAGGATGATAGTAACATTCAGCTGAGCCTTTATTTGGTGCCATAGGGCACGTTTTACCCTCTGGGTGTTCTATCAAGATGTATCAACATGCCCTGCCCTCTCTTTGGAGCTTCTGATTTAAAACAGACACATGTGCAGTTGATCATGTGACTCTAGTCCAGCCATGGGCAAACTACGGCCCGCGGGCCGGATCCGGCCGGTTTGAAATGAATAAAACTAAAAAAAAAAAAAGACCGTACCCTTTTATGTAATGATGTTTACTTTGAATTTATATTAGTTCACACAAACACTCCATCCGTGCTTTTGTTCCGGCCCTCCGGTTCAATTTAAGAACCCATTGTGGCCCTCGGCCCTCGAGTCAAAAAGTTTGCCCACCCCTGGTCTAGACTGTAGATCAGCGGTAGAATGCCAGAGATAAAGAGGGACTGTTTATTTCAGTCTCATTTTAAGATGAAGAGACCAAGACCAAAGGAGACTCATAGCTACCATGTATTGAAACTACATGAGACCAGTGCTGTGCTAAACACACTTTTTGCAATTTCATTTAATCCTCAGGTAGGCACGATTTCAATCTATCCCCATTGACATATGGAGAAACTGAGGCTCTGCGGGGTGGAGGGACTTGCTTACTGTCCTGAGCTAATCCGTGGGGGAGCTAGAGTTTGAGCCAGGCCAGTCTGCTCCAGAGCGTGTGTTCCTACCCACACACCCAGTGGGGGGCTTTCCTCGAGGGGCTGCAGGCGGGCGCTCTGCCCCTCCCCACAGGTCTGCAGACAGTGTAGCCCTTCTTTGCAGACGCCACTCTCCTGGATGCAGGTTCAGCCCTCCCTGGAATTAGCAAGAAGCTGCTCTTCCCAGTAGCAGTGGTTATTTTCAGAAGTGTGAAATATGTGCAAAATAGGATAGTTTCAGTAAAAATATCTCCCTGTTTATACAGTGAAGTGGTACCCACATCATGGACTTTGAGCAGATTTGTGGTTAGTTGTTGCAAAGATGAATCTAATTCTCATGTGACAGCCATTCGGGAGGTTTGCAGGGTCCTGGGTGAATGAGAGGCTGAACTTCAGGAGCTGGGCTTCCCCCCGAGTGAGGATTCCCAGAGCACGGAGTCAGCCCTGGATTCAAAGTGAAAGGTCTGAAGCCACATCCAGCCCGAGGGTCCTAACCCATGAGCAGGTTACTTATCCTATTAGCCTATCTTCTGTAAGGAGCTGTAGCAGTTCATGATGTCATATACACGAGATTGCCCAGTGCCAGTATCTTGGTCAAGCTTCAAAACTTAAAAACAGCTCCATTCTCCCCCATAATGATATTCTGAGAATCACCATTCTTTACATTTATGATGAAACATGCATTTGAGAGTCTATGGAATCATCACTAGAAATTCTAGACAGCACCAGACTCCAGCAAATGTGTGGGCTTTTAACGGTAATCCCTCCCGTGCCCCAGCCCTGCAATGTGTTTCTCATACTTTCAACGTGAACACACTCTTCCTCCGGCCTGCCGCTTCTCCACTGGGCACTTACCAACGCAGTTCTGTGCCAGGCACAGCACAAGAGCTTGCAGGTGAGACACCCTACCCGCCAGCACAGAGCGTCTCATGCCGAGCCCAGAAAACAGCAGGTTTGGTTCTCTCCTGTCAGAAGCCAGAGAGCACTTACTGTGTTCTGAGACTCCCCCAGTTTCTTGGTTCTACCTTAGAGCATCCATCTAAAGAATGTGGTCCCCCTTGCACCCCACCAGCTCCAGCGGCTGGATCCAAGGGCTTATATGCCCACTGGCCCAGCTTCAACCTGCTGTGGCTCTTCCCCAACTCTCGGCCTCAGCCAAGGGAAGTCTGGTGCCCGACTCTGAGGTCCCGATGGAGCAGGCTCCCGGAAGGAACTTACCCGATGGCTTGTCTGTGGAGGACGGGAGGTTGGTGAGGGTGGGCATGGTGGGCAGGGGCGGCGGCAGCACCTTCAGGTTCTGATCGCTCTGGATCTCATTGGTGGAGAACTGGTTGATGATGCGGTTATAGGGGGACGGCTGGTAGACCTGGGGCGGGGTGGCAGGGGGCGGCTGGGGCACGGGTCTAGCTGCGGGCACCCGCTGGCAGTGCTCCTCGAGCTGCGCGATGATCTCGGACTGGTTGTGGGCCAGCGTGGCTAGGTGCTGGTACTTGTGCTCCAGGTCCTTGTACTTGCTGGCCAGCTGCAGCATGTCGGCCGTCTGGTTCAGGATCCGGTTCTCCAGCTGCGAGAGCTCCAGCGCGTTGTCCCGCTTGCGGATGATCTCGTGCAGGAGCTGCATGTAGAGCTGCGTGACGCGCGAGTTCATGTTGCGGCTCTCCTTGCGCAGCAGCTTCACCTCGCTCACGATGCCGCCGTCCACCTCCACCAGCTGCTGCAGCGCCTCGATCTGCCGCTTCTGCTTGAGCAGCTCGCTGTTGAGCAGCTCCAGCTCCTGCTTGTGCACGCGGTTCTCCAGGAGCACCTCGGGCTCCTTGGAGTTGACGCAGATGGCGCCTGTGACCCGCTGCTGGGGCACAATGAAGGTGTAGGTGCACTTGTCCGGCGACTCGCCGGCCCGCTTGTACCTGTTCAGGTAAATGAACTCGCCTGGCGAGCCCTCCTCGGTGCCCTCCAAACCCTCCTTCTGGCCTGCAGCCGCTCCCAGGGCGGCCAGCAGTCCCAGCCACCAGCACGTCGCGCACAGCGCCCTCATGGTCCTTTGCAGAATGGTGGCTTTTCTTTGCGAACGGAGCCTATGAAAACCTGAAAGTAAACAGAGGGGAGACTCAGTAACAGCCCTGTCACTGCCAGTGGCCTGTGCCATAAATGAGCTCAGCTTTCTCCAGGCAGATCTTTCCAAAAACGCACTCCAGGAGGCAGCCCTCTGGAAGCAGCAGAAGGAGACACGCAGGCCCAGCAGAGATAGAAAGGGAGAGGGAGGAGACGGGCATTGGAAGGCGAGAGCCAGCTCCAGTGCCCATAGCCCGAGAGCCTCCTGCGGGCAGCTGGGAGCTGGGAGGGGAGGGGAGACAGAGGCAGGGCTGTCCTGTCTGCCTTCTCCTCTGCCCCACACCCCTCAGACCATTAGTCTCCCCATTCTACGTGTTCATAATCCCCTGGACTTGCCCTTTGTAACATGGATCACAGTTTTGAGGAATTAGAATCCTTTTTGATTCCATCTACTGGACCCTGTGTTCCATGAGGGCAGGCACTGTGTCTGAGTCAATCCTGCATCCCAAGGGTGCTGCACTAAGCGAAGTTCAGTGAATGTTTGATGAATGAATGAATTTCTAGATATGGTATGAAAGGTGTTCAATTTCTAGTAGACAATGTGAATGGGAGGGTGTATCCGGCCCCGTGGCTTTGTTCGTGTGTTAGCCAAGCTGTAAAGCCCAAACAGGAACAAACAACCGAGCTCCTTAAATCCAAATATTTGCCACAGCCAGTCACTGCACAGTCCTGATCCTTGCAATGTGATTAAACCAGGCGGGAGCAGAAAACAGACATGTGTCTCTGGAGTTGTTTCAGTTCTATTCTTGGGTCATTCATACCTTCCCCAGATACCCATGGAACATCTGTGGTGTGCCAGGCAGCGAGTGGCTGCCCAGACACTGCTGGACAGAGCCTGCCCGTGCCCTCATGGGGCTTACCCATCACCACACATTCTCTAAGTGCTGGAAGGGGAAGAAGCATATGCTATGAAAGAGTGTATCGGCGAACTGACCTTATTGGAGGGTCAGGAAAGCTTCCCTGAGAAAGTGACCTATCCGCTGACCCTTGAAGGATGAGTTAGGAGTGAGGCCAAGAGGGAGGGGACAGCCGTGCGCAGATCCTTCCTTGCGCTACTCAAGGACACGGCTCCGGCAATTCTCCCCCTCCTCGCCCGTATGATCACATTTTCCCAACAATCATGCTGTTATTTCTCTCAACTTAAAGACTATCCTCTCTTGACCTCACATCCCCTCTCCAGCCACTGTTCCATTTCTCTGCTCTCCTTTTTAGCAAAACCCTCACAGAGGTTCCTGTACTCAGTCTTTCCAGAAAGCTCTCTTTTGCGGTTCTCAAACTCACTCCTATCAGGCCTGCCCTCTCTCCTCCACTCCAGTGGCCTTGCTTGCCAGACCAATGCCCAGTTCTTGGTCCTCGTTAAGACTTTGCCTGTCAGCACTGTGGGACATGCCTGACCTGTCTCTTCTTGGACTTCCTTCCCCAACACCACTCTCTCCTCCCACCTCACGGCTGCTCCTTCTCCGTCCTCTGTGCTGGCTCCTCCTCCTGTTTCTGTCCTGGGGGCCCAGAGCCCAGCGCACCTCTCTCCGTTGGTGATCTTGCCTAGTCCTGCGGCTCTGATTACCTTCAAGCATGATGACTCCCACATTCATTTCTCCAGCCTAGACCTCACCCTCTGACTCTAGACCAGGGGTGGGCAAACTTTTTGACTCGAGGGCCACAATGGGTTCTTAAACTGGACCGGAGGGCCGGAACAAAAGCATGGATGGAGTGTTTGTGTGAACTAATATAAATTCAAAGTAAACATCATTACATAAAAGGGTACGGTCTTTTTTTTCAATAGTTTTATTCATTTCAAATGGGCCGGATCCGGCCCGCGGGCCGTAGTTTGCCCACGGCTGCTCTAGACTCATATTTCCGAATAAGCCATGTCCTCTCCACTATCTGCTAGGCACCTCACCTTTATCTTTCCCAGAAATGAACTCCTGATATTCCCCATTGCTCCATCCCCACCTGTTCACCCCAGTTTTTCCTTTGTTAGTAAATGGCAACTTCATTCTTCTGGTTGCTCAGGCCAACAGCCTTGAAGTCATCCCACATCTAATTCACCACCAGATTATAATAGCAGTATCCTGGAATTGTTCCCAGAATCCTGCTGTTCCACCTCTCCCACTCCTGGTCAGCCCACCTCCACCTCTCACCTGGACCTCGCTGGTCTCCCTGCTCCTGCGCTTGCCCACTGCAGCCCCTCCTCTTCCCAGCAGCCAGTGTGGTCCTTCTAAAAAAGTCAGATCAGGTCACTCTTCTCCTCAAAAGGCTGCTCATCTTAGAGAAAAAGCCAACCAGTCTGTAAGGCCCTGTTAATCTGGCCCGCTTCCTCCCTGAGCTCATCTCTGACTCCTCTCACCCTGGCTCGCGCCGCTGCAGCTGCACTGTCCTTCTGAATGTTCCTCAGGCTCGGCAGCACACTAGTGACCTGGGGCCTTTGCACCTGCTGTCTCCTGTCTTCAGCACTTTCCTCATTGCTCGCTGCTCTGCTTCTTCCAGGTCTTTGCTGAAATATCACCTTCCCAGTGAGGCCCTTCCTGATTATTTAACCAGTTAATTGCCACGCATCCAAAATGGAAACCATCCCCACTGCGTCTATAGACGCGTATGGTGTACATTAAAATTGCGATCTCACCACCTTTCCCCTCAGGTGTCCTCAGCACCATCAGACATATAGTGTCTCCTACTCTCCTCGTATGAATGAAAGCTCCATGAGGATGGGGAGTGTCTGTTTTGGTCGCTGCTCTATTCCCAGTGCCTAGCTGGTGGCCTGGAATACTGGGAGCTCAAAGAAAAGACACGCCCACCAACAGCTGCAGGCAGTGGGAGTGCAGTGGCAGGGACATAGTTGGGCAGGGAAGTGACTGCCTGCGGGGGCGGGAGCTGCACAGGAGGCCATTTGTCATATTTATTCATAACTTTCATAACATCCATTTGCCGAGTGCCCACTAGGTACCTGATCCTGCCAGCACATTTTGCACGTGTTTTCTACTTTATCGAATTCCAGAATGTCTTTTTAAGGTGGATACTGTTGTTATATTCATTTTACAGATGAGGAAGCTGAGACTCAGAAAGGCTAAGCGACTTGCCTAAGATCACACAGTCCTGGTAGAACTCAGCCTTGGTTTGATGTATTCGAACCTGTTGACATAGATAATTTTTATAAGTTGCCAAACTGATGACAATTGCTGGGAAGCAAAATCTCAACAGATTGAGAAAATGCTCTCTCTGGAGAATGGCAGTTTTACAGCTTATTTTATACATTAGAATAAAAGGAGGAAATGTAAAGAGAATTACATGAAATCCATGGGTGGTAGATTAGGGGGATGGAGAAAGCAAAGAGGGGGACCTCTTGGAGTGGATAAAAAGGCAGAATAGAGAGACACCTACTTCCTTTGCATTGGTGGGTCTAGGATAGTGAATAAACATTCAGGGCACATAGAGATGGTATGTGGGGAACGAGATAACCAGGGGTTCTGTGGTCTGTGCCCAGGGTTGTGCCCTGAGGGGTCTGGGAAAGAAGATCACTCTACATTTCAAAGTTGTTATCTTAGATGCAAAAAGATAATGGACAGGCTCACTTAAGGTAAAGGTTGACCTTTGTCAAGGAAGCTACAGGCCTAGGACATACACCCCCCCTTCCCCCGGGGCTTTTAGTTAGGAATGTTGGTGTTCAGACCGGTTGATGTGAATACTTTTGGTCGCTAAGTTTGTAAGGTCCCCATGCAGGCCTCCTCTGAGTGTGTCAGGTTTAGCATGTGGCCCCTTTTTCATCAACCTTCAAACTCTTAGTTATTACACAGAAATGTACTCAATCTGGTTTTTAGTAGCAAAAAATATCAGCATCACCACTTTCTGATTTCACATTAATTTACGCTAAAATAGCCATAACGCAGAACTTGGAGGTTTTGTCTTCCCCAGGGCCCCTTTGGGAGCTTCTCCAATGAGCCGCGTGGGTCCAGGCTCTACCTGTGGCAGACCGTGGGCATTGTACACAGACCCTGTGCTCCCAGGGCCACACTGAGCTGTTCTCCATTTGAATGACCAAGTCCCAGCATAGTTCCAGTGGCCAGTGCAGGCCTCGCAGGTCAGGCAGAGAAAGGTGTTTGGGAGCCTCTGGTTTGGGTCGGGCTATGAGGTAGGGCTGCAGTGACGTCAGTGGAAACCGGGCTGAGTTTGTGAGTGTTTGCCTGGTTTCCAACACGCTTTGGCAGCTCCTGTGCTGGCAGCCACGCCAGGCCCAGAACAATGGGGAGGAGCTGCCCTCCCGGCTAGGGTGGGCCTGCCGCTGCCTTCCAGGGCCGCTCACCTGCCTGCGCAGCTGGTGACAAACACCTCTCTGTGCCCGAGTGATGCCAGCATGCGCCTCCGCCATGGCCAAGAAACTGCCAGAGGCCCAGGAGGCAACTTGACTGCAGGAAAGGGTTGACTTCCAAACCTCCCCAGGCAGGCCTCACGACCAGGCAGGGGTGCACTGTTTATCACTGAGCTCCATTCCCTGCCACGTCTGGGCTCTCAGGCTTCCTGGGCAAAGCTCTGTGCCCCTGGACTTGAGATCCTGAAGGCTGGGCTGAGCCTCTTCTGTGAAATGGGGTGATCCGACTCACCTTGTGCACTAGGACATGAAGTGCTTCTGAAACTGGAGGTGGAATAATGTGATCACAGCATTAGAGCAGGGATAGCAAAGCCGGCTCACGGTGGGGCAGGCTGGCCACGTGCAGGCAGTATGTCCAGCAATCTTACCATCTCCCTGAACCCCCACCTCCACCCTGAGGAGATACCAGAATTAATTATCCCACTTCACAAGCCAGGAGGCCTGTGTGGCCTCACCTCCCAGCCCTGAAGCAGTCCACTGGTTGGACTGAGTGCTGGCTGAGTTGGGGTCCCTAGCCTGTCACACAACACTGGGCAGTGAGTGGGGAAGGAAGAGGCATGCAAACATCAGAGGCTGTGCTTTCTGCAAAGAGTGTTTCTTGAGATTGTTCGACTAAAAAGTCAGCCAAACTGGACAGTTAGCACTAGGCCCTTTGCATATTCATGATCCCATTTCATCATTACACCACTCAGAGCCAGTTGGTAGTAGGATGCCGCTCAGAGTGGTCTTGCTCAAGGTCACACTGTGAGTGGTGGGACCAGTCATGACACTGCTGGCTCTGGTGCCGTTATGTTTTCATGGAGTCTGGGTTTGACAGAAGTGACCTGGAGCCTCTTCAGTTACCAGAAGGAAGGGAAGGAACGGGGCTGTGTTGGGTCCAGGGAGGTAGTTATAAATGGGGACACAGACACCCAGACAGGCCGAGTGACTTTCCCAGGAGCACGTGGCAGCCAGAGCCCAGGTCAGCCCAACACCGAGGGCTGTGCTCAGCCTTGGAGTCATCTATTTTCCTTGAAGATTCCAACCCCACTCCTCAGTTTTTTGCTAGTTTGGCAGTTGTTAATGGGCAGTAATGAGTTTGTTTACTTTTGCTCTCTTGATATTTATTCAACTAATTGCATCCCCAGAGACACCCCCCCCCCCCCCCCCCCCCGCATTCCAGCCATCGGAGACCTGGGGAAGAACTCAATTCCAATCAAAGCCGTGCTCCTCCGCTTCTTCCTATGACCAACAAAGAAAAGCAAATCCAGCTATTTTCCTTGGCTTCAGTATGAAAATAAAAGCGATTCTTGAAATGGCTTTTCCACATTGTATTGTGAGGAGTTTCCATTGTGCACGGGCTTCCCTCCCCGCAAGTGTGACTGGGCCACGTGACGGCCTCTGCGCACTGGGAGCTGGCCTCCCCACTTGGTCCTACCCGGCCTCCGGTGACGTCCCTGCGTGCCTGCTGCGGAGGGGCCACACGTCGCGTGCCCACGTGCCTCGAGCACCGCAGCCCAGGCGAGGGGCCGCTTTGTGGGAAGAGTTGTTTTCATAGGCAGAGCTGTGGCACTCCGGTGAGTTCTCACCCCAAAGGTCAGGAATGAGAAAAGTTCAAATACTAACAATAGTCGTATACAGCCCATCATCTCCCAGCGCCTTATGTACAGGGGTGGGCAAAAGCAGGTTCACAGTTACTCGTAGGGAAAAAGACACTCAGGTTATGATTATTACAGTAGCTTTATTAACTCTGTTTCGTGTCCTAACAACTGTAAACCTACCTTTGCCACCCGGACACTATCCCAGTCTTCCCCACAGTCCGGGAGAGGGGGCCTGCTAGTTCAGGGTGCGTGCATGCGGCCCGCCTTGCATTAGGCAGCTCCAGGGAGCGCAACTCTCACTCGTCATCTTTGTAGCTTTGTATATTTATATTACAGCAATCTTCTAATTCCCACAAAAATGCTTTTAAGACTAACAGCAGGTGAGTAAACTATTGAGATTCAAAGACCATGAGTCATTTTGCCCAGTCACCCAGCAAAGTGTTACTTAAAGTGGCAGAGTGGGTAACAGAACTCCAAAGTATACCATGCTGAACGTATAGCAGCAGAAGTGCTGAAGTCACAGGCCACTCAAAGGGATTGTTCTCTGACTTCTCCCCAGGCAGGGGGAGAACAGGACTTCTGCTGACCCCCAGAAACCTCTGAATTAACTCCCACTCTCAGGATGGAGTCAGCACTAGTCTGAGGGGCTCACAGAACCCGCCCCTCCCTCCGCAGCCTGCTCTGCCCCATCGTCCTGTGATCACAGATGAAGGGCAGGTATTATGTGTCCAGGCCATCCAGGCTGAGGCACTGCAGGAGGCCTGGGAGGAGGCCTCTGCCAGGGCTCTGAGGGAATCTGGAACTGCCACCTGGCCCCGAGCGTGCCCTGCTCGCCCCTGACGTCTGGGTTTTGGGTAGCCAGGAACCTGAGCTGTGTTTGAGTGAGCCTGACAGACCTGAGCACCAGTTAGCTAAGCCAACATCAGGACAGATAAGAGAAAAATCAAAGCTTCCAAGTTGACAGTTTTTCCTACTAAAGCTGGTTGAGACGTATGGTAAGCCAGCAGGTCCCCAAACCAACGGGTAATCCAGGATGTGAGAGGGATCCAGACAAAGGAAAATTCCAAAAGATAAGGCTGGAGAGGGCGCTGCTGACCAAGAGCGTAGATAACAGCAGTCACTTGTTCGTTGTAAACGTCCTGTGTGCCTAGCTGCATCTATCTCGTTGGAGCTTACAACCCCAGGAATGGGCCCACGCGCCCTGGCTGGCCCGGCTGAGGTGTGCTGTGTGATGTAATTATCTAATAGCACCGCAGTACTCTCAGAAATGCCCTGGTTGGGTAACAGATTGTATGGTCTCCTCACCAGGCGAAAGGCATTGTTATCTGCCTTTTGCAGCAGAGGAAACTCAGGTCCAGAAAGGCCAGGCCACTTGCCTGAGGTCACTTGGAGTAAATGTCAGACTTGGGGTTCAGCTGTCGACAGCGAGGCCCGTGCCCTCACTTTGATCAAGATGGTCCCCCCAGTCAGTGTGTCTGCTTGTTTAATGGCCGGGGTGCAGGTCACGTCTTTGTCACTGTTGACTGAGTAAGTGGCGATGGCTTTACGTCAGCACAAGGTGAGTTTTGTTAGATATTAGAAAGAGCTTCCTGATCATTCGAGTGGTGAGACCCCAGCATGGGCATCTAGGATGAGCAGTGGCACCCTCACCTTAGGAGACCTGGAGGAGGGGCTGGGCTTCACTGTCCTAATTCACTGCCAGCCTGGAGGCCAGGGAGAGAGCAACCAGCTCTCGGCTGCCATCCCCTCACAGCCTGGCTCCCCTGAGTCATTCCCATTAGCAGCCCATGTGGGCACCCAGAGAGTCTGGAGCCAGTCCCCAGATCTGGCCAGCTCAACTCTCATCAGACCTTCGACAAACCGTGTGTCCATCACCCCGCCTTCCATTGCCCAGCCCTGTGGCTTTCCCAGCCATTGTGTGTGGCTCCAGCCTGGGCCCAGCCCTGTCACGGGTGATGGGAACACAGGCATGAGCCAGAGAAGCCAGTAGTGCAGGGTCAGGCAGATTTGCCTGGAAGAGGGGCTCTGGGGGTGGAATCGGCCTGATGCCCCAGGCTCTGGGCTCCTGCCCCTGGGGAGTCACTGGCTCCAGGGAAGGGCTGAGTTCATGGTGGAGGCGGTTGTGGTCACACTGTGAGATCATGGGGTAAGAGGGGATGTGGTTAGGCAGTGGGGAGCTGGTTGCCTTTGCCAGGGGGACAAGGATGCTGCTGCGACTTTTCATGGTACATTACTTGGGAACCATTTTGAGATTCCCCCGAAGCCGACGCACGGAGCCCTCTGCCAGGAGCCTCGGCCAGCAGAGCAGAGGCGGAGAGTCTGCAGAAGCCATTTCGGAGCCCGGCTTCTGAGTTGGCCACTACATTTCCGGCGAGGCCTGATGTGCTCTGGAGCCCTGGAGCTGGGGGAGCCTCCGTGGAGAGGGGGAGGTCTGGGACTGGCTGGGCAGTGCTGCCCCCCACGGCTTCCCAGGAAACTGGACCCCGCCTGGAGCTGCTCTTCTGGGCCGGCTGAGTGGTTGGCACCAGGGCCGCCTCAGCCCGTTGGCCTGGGCTCACCCTTTGAGCACTGGGACAAGCACTTTGGGTGCCTACCTCACTGATCCCAGCAGCTCTGGAGGCAGGGGCTGGGCTGTTCCCCATTTCACAGGTGAAGAAACAGAGGTCGTGGTTGAAGCCACTTGCCTGGGGCCAAAGAGCTACCGAGTGGTGGAGCTGGGCTCGGGACCGTTTGCTTCCTCCAGAGCCGGGTTTCTTATCCACAGCCCCCTGGCCGCCCGCCTTTGGGAGGACACATTCTGAAACTTAACTCTGGACTTGTCAGTGTCCTACTTAGGAAGACAGCGCCTGTGTGGTCACGCCTCCCTGCTCCGCACACGCCGTTCTTTTTGCCCCAGCACTTCCCGGTGTTCCGCCTGCCGCCCTCCTTTCTAAGTGGACTCACGAGTCCACTGCTGAGGGCCCTCCCTCCTCCAGCCCCAGGAGCAGCTGTGGCTCCTCCATCACAGCACCCAGGACACAGCTGGACTCATCTGGGTGGCTACCCAGCAAGGTCAGGATGATCCCCCCTCTGACGACCCAATAGAGCAGATAGGAATTCAAGGATTTTCTTCATGGAGTATATTTCCTATACTCTGCTGCGGGCTGGAGAAAGAGCCAGAACAAGGAAGGCCCCTGCCTCCATGGGCCCACATAGCAGGTGAGACAGAGCGCAGGCATCTGTAATGCAGTGATCAGGCCCTGGGAGGGCAGCTCAGGGGCTGTGGTGGCAGTTCATGCAGCCGGGTGGCGGTTGGGGGAGCACAGGGTGGGAGAGGAGGCACCCCAAAAGAGACCTGACCTGGACACCCAGAGGGGAATGGTGTGGCACCTGGGCTGGCGAGGCTTGTTTGCCTGGGTCTGAGACTTGCTTCATTCACTCATTCATTCATTCATTCATTCACTTCACAGATACCTTTCTCTCTGGGCCCCGGGTCGGTATTAAGTCATTGAGTCGGGATTGGAGGCTCAGTAGTGACTAAGAGATACAGTGTTTCCTTCAAGGAGGTTGGAGTGGGACCACCTCGGGCAGGAGTTGGGGCATTCCTGGAGCTGGGTGGGTCCTCAGGCATCTCTTGGAGATAAGAAGAGAGTTTATTCTGGTCTTTTCCGAGGTGATCTTGGGCCTGCCTTTCTGGAGGGACTAGGCAGCAGGGGAAGGCCGAGACCCTGGGGCTGCTGGCTCCATACAGGCTGGTTTCACCAGAGAATGGACCTAACACAATAGCACGATTGTAAAAGGCCTGCCTGTCCCCTTCCTCCTCCCCCCGCCCCCAGCACACACGTGAACATTTCTGTGATCAGAATGATCTATACATGTAATGGGACATTGTATTGTTTTACAGTGTTTACAATTTTATAATGTTTTACAACATTACAATGTGATGTTTATGACGCCCCACCCCCACCCCCACCACCAAGCTGTTATTAAATCAGTCATATAGCTTACAGTCAGAGAGAGGGAATTACGGTTCTGTCATAGAAACTACCGTCAGAATGAGGTTCTGATGTGACCTATCACCACCAACTCCAAGCTGCCAGTGGCTGAATAACTCTTCTATTTGGGGTGTTTTATATAAATTCACAGAAAAGAAATGCTATTCAATGAATTGATTCATTCTTGAGATTCCCACAGTGTGCTTGTCTAGAATAGCAGTGGCTGGGGTAGAATGGGCCTAAATCTGAGTTTGAATCCGTGCTTTTGGGCCCACTAGTGGAGAGACCTGAGCAGAGGTGCTGCACCCTCTGAGCCTCAGTTTCCTCTTCTGTAAAGTGGGGACAGCACCACCCAACTTGCAGGCCCCTCTCAGCGCCACATGCTTTCTCTTTACAAGCTTCCTGCTGTTGTGTTGGGGATTGTTAGCTTCACCTTCCACCTGCTCCCACTGGGCCGTGGATGCAAGAAACAGAGTCCCTCCGGCATCTAAGTGCTGTTAATTGAGACCATTCCAGAGGAAATGAGTATGATTACGAGGGTGCCTGAACTGCCCTAGCCTGTTTGGCTCAGTGAGTAGAGCGTTGGCCTGTGGACTGAAGGGTTCTGGGTTCGATTCCAGTCAAGGGCATGTACCTTGGTTACAGGCTCAATCCCAGGCCCTAGTCAGGGTGCATGCGGGAGGCAACCAATTGATGTGTCTCACATTGATGTTTCTCTCTCTGTGTCTCTCCCTTGCACTCTCTCTAAAAAATTCAATGGAAAAATGTCCTTGGGAGAGGATTTAAAAAAAAAAGGAGAGAGAGAGAGACCGACCAGAGCTGAGTGAACCTGCCTTGGGCGGGGCTGCTGTCTGTCATGTTTGTTCTAATGCAGCTACCAGTGCCTCTCCCTGATGGCTGCTGAGGAATTGCTCAGGTGTGGCCCAGGGTGGACCTGAGGACTGCACTCCGCTTCAGCAGCCCTGGAGTCTCCAGGCAGGAGTGCAGGAAACACAGGCTCTGCCCCGGAGCTGGTGCCGAGCCGAGGTGCTGACGCGGGGACGGCAGCGCCGAGCACCAGGTGCGGGGTCTCTGCAGTCAGACAGCCTGTCTCGGCATCCAGGCCCGGCTCACTGACTCGCTACCACAGGCACGCTGTGTGGCTGTGCTGAGGCTCATCTTTGATAGGGTGGCAGTAATGCCTGTTCTGTCTCAGAGGTAGGCTTCTATGACAAGCAAGTGATGCATCCGAATCTGGGAAGCACATGGTTTTCAGATGGGATGATGCAGCATTTTATAGGACTACAATCAAAACAGATGTGGCTGCTGGGGCCATGGGCAGGGAGGGACCCAGTGACATGGTCAGGAAAAGAGAAGTCAACACGCCTTTAACAGGGCTGTGGAGGGGGGAGAAGTATGAACGTTGGAGCCAGACTGAGCAGGGATCAGCTGTGTGATCTTGGGCAAGTTACTTACCCTCTCTGAGCCTTAGTTTTCTCATCTGAAAAATGGGATGCTAAAACTGGAACCTACCTCTTGGGCTTCTGGTGAGGATGAAACAAGATAATGCCTGTGCCTTTCTTAGCCCAGTGGGTACCTAATGGAGGAGCAGCTTAGTTCTGCCCATGAGCTTGTAGTGACACTGTGCAGCCCGCCCTGTGCTCCCTGGCGATGTGCTTCCCACATGGTTATCTGTTCCACCACGACTGCCTTTACTGAGTAATAACTAATCCTATTTTTGTTAGCCAGCCCCGTGGAGTCGGTCAGAGCCTCTACTTGGCCTGGGCTGCCCAGAGAGCCCAGGGAGCCACCTTGGCTCCAGGCTGGAGCTTTGCAGCCCAGAGGCCTAGTGCTAGGAAAACAGATATTTAATGTCAGCTTCTCAAAATGCTTCCGGGACTTCAGGAGCCCACCAAGATCCCTGGGGCCAAAGGAGAGAAGCCACTGTCGCCGGCTAAGATACATCAGTGTTGGCTGGTGTCAGCTCCACCGACTTGGCCACCATGTGGCAGACCTGGTGATAGGGGTGGGGTTTGAGTTAGGGGTCTGTGCCTCTCCTCCTGCAGCATGGAGCTCTCTCACTTTCCTCGCCCACTATGGTTGTGGCGGGGAGACCAGCAGGCAGACAAGCAATGCCTATGTGGGTGGAGGATGCTCGTACTGCAGGACTGGTCAGATACGCTGAGTTTGTTTTCTCATAGCATCTGCACCCTTCCTTAGTGTGGACTTCTAGGACCCATAGAGCTGCAGGTCGCCTCAGACATAAAGCCACCCTCGGGCTCCTGGGAAGACCCCCACGGTGGGGAGACTTGTGGGTTTTCTGACACCCTAGCAGGATATGACGGGACAAAGAGAGAATATGGGTCTCTGCTCTTTCCTCCCTGCGATTCTGATTGTTATGGTTCATAATAATCAGCAACTAACATTTTCTGAGGGTTTGCCGCACACCAAGCATTGTGCTAAGGCCTTCCCGGGCATGCTAGACAGCAGGGAATGTGGTTTGGAGTGCTGGGTTCGAGTCCTGGGGCTGGCACTTACTAGTATGTGGCCTTGGCACATCACTTACACTCTGCACTTAGGTTATAGGGTGGCTGTGAGGATTCCACAAGTTGGCAAGTGCCTGGATCAGGGTAAGTGCAGTATAAGTATCAGCTGTTACTAAGAGGTGGGCACCATTGTCCTCACATTTTACAGAAAAGGGAACTGAGGCTTGGAGAGGCTCCGTGTTCTGCCAGTCAATTGGCTCATATGTGGAAGGGCTAGAATTTGAACCTCGCTCGTCAGCACTGCCTCACTCTGCTTCAGTTTGGAGTCGTGTGGGGGCGTGGGGCCAGCTTCGGAAGTGGCATTCTCAGCTTCCCCCGAGCCCCGCTTATAGGGGATCCTTTTCTAAGTAACCGAACTGGCCCCGGGAGCTCTCATAATCCCACAGCAGAGGCACTAGCTGACCCGTGACACACATATCACAGGAGCACAAGGGAGGGATCAGGGAAGAATTTGTTTCGAAATGTTAGCTAACGCTGAGCGCTTTCAAGGGACTCGGAATGTGGAGCCTGCTGTCCCCCTGCTGGGACCGGTCATCCCCTTTCCCAGCCACATCCAGCCAGTGGGAGACCGGGCACCTGGGCACCATCCAGTGTGAGGAGGGACCAGGCATCCTCGGACGTGCAGAGGAAGCCAGGGCAGCGCTTCGCCCTGTCACAGTGGCACAGACTCTGGCTGGCACATCCCTCCTGGTGCTGGAGCCCTTTGCCCCTCTGCTCCCGGCCGAGGGCGTGGGCACCTCTGCTCAGCTCCAAGGAACTTTCTGAATGAGGCTCCCAGCTCCCACAGGACAGCATTAGCGTTTGCTTTTGCTTTTGCCTGAGGGTCATCCCTAGCCAGGCAGAGGAACCCAAACTTCAAAACGCTTCCGGAATGCTCAGCTGCCCCTGCTGTCTCCTGGCCCCTCGGGCACACACCTACGCATGGCACATACTCGGGCATACACTCCAGTTCCGAGCGGCCCAGGAGCCACTGCCATCACCCAGAGGGCCTTTGTCTGAGGAGGAGAAAGGGTTCTTGGTAAAGCCTCGGAACCCCAACCCATGACCTCACCCCGGAACACCACCCTCTGCCCAAGCATCCACAGGTCCTGCCCTGACACATGTCTTGTTTGTCTCCAAGTGAAAGCAGGAGTGACCCCTCTGGGACCCAGCTGCACACACCCCCAGCTGGGGGTCAGGGGTCTTGAGCCCCGAGACACGGGACCAGCTGCTGCCTCTCCCTGTGCCCCCTGTTCCCCGTGCCACCAAGAGGCCCCTTACCTCTTCCCTCCTGCGTGGTTCTGGGGCAGCTCCTCACATGCTTCCCCTCGGCCGGCCGTCAGCGAGGCAGCCTGTCCATGGCTTCCAGGAGGGTCCTCACGCCACAGACTGGCCTGGCCACCGAGCAGCCCTGCCTCACTGCCTCTGTTGGCTCTGCTCCGCCCGCACAGCCCTGCACAGCGGCTCAGCCGGCCGGGCGGGGCGGCCAGGGGTCCTGCGGGGCTGCTCACAAACTGCCTTAGCTTGTGGCGGGAGCCGGCGGCTGCCTCGGGGCCATGCTCTGCAGGTCCAGCCCCGGAGGCACAGCGCAGGGCTCGGTAGTCCTCAGGCTCAGGCTGTCTGCTGCAGCCTCATTTGAACTCCCAACTCCTTTGTGGAGCCTTTACATGCCGCTGGAGGAAACTGTGAGCACAGCCTGACCCTGGTTGGCTACAGGCACTTCTCTCCACCCACCAATGCAAGAGGATCCCCCAGGCCCCAGAAAGGCTCAGGGCCTCCCCTCAGCCCCAGACAGAGGCGGCCGCCCAGTGATGTCACACTAGCTCCGGCCCCAGCTGGCCCGGCCCCTCCCCCAGCCCGCTTTGGCGGCTTCGGCAGCCCCCCCTCCCTTCCTTGGCACAGGCAGCCTGGCCCGGCTCTGCTCTCTGGCCCGCCTGCTCCCCAAACCCCAGGCAGCTCCCGGTTTGCTCTGCAGAGCAGACAGCTTCCCCTCCAACTCAGGTAATGGGCTGAGAGCTGCTCCAGCTGTGCAGGCAACTGTGTGTGCGCTGCAGGGAGCTGGGGCTCCCCGGAAGTCCCTGTCCCCAGGGGGGCAGCAGGGCAGCCCTGCTGATGGCCTTCCTGGACTTCAGTCCCCTCTTGGAACCCTGGGGAAGGGAGCCAAGGCTGTCTGCACAGCAGCCAGTAGCATCTGAGCCGGGAAAGTTAGCGGGAGGGAGGTGGGAGCCTCGGACCAGGGGACACCGCAGCTGGGGTGAGGAGCGCTAGAGAAGCACTGTCACTTCCCACCTGAGTGGCCTTGATTTAGTCACCTCTCTGGGTGTCCCATTCATGCATCAGCAAATGAGCAAAAACTAGTAATCCACCTCCAAGGGCTGCGGCGAGCGTTCTGTGAGGCCACTCGGGGAAGGGCCTGGCACAGGGCAAGGATGCCCCAGTGGACTGAACTCAGACTCTGGGACCAGGTGGGTTACTGTGGACACCCCCCCCCCCCCTGCCCCAAATCAGGCTTTTCAAGGAAGAAATAATGCGGGACCATCGCGTCCTCAGCACCGTCGTCATTAAGGTGCAGCTTGTAAGTCAGAGCAAGAAAGGAGACAGCACTGGGCCCACAAGTGAGCGGTTCTCCAGGAGGCGGGGGGGCGGGGGGGGGACAGGTTGGGAAGGGGCCCCCGGGCACAGTGCACCCCTCTGCCTGGACAACAGCCATGCAAGACACCCATGGTGACTCTTCTTTACTTTAAAAAAAATGAGTGATGAAGATGGTGGTAGTGCTGATGTTTGGGTACAAATTGGGAGAGAAATTTTAATGGAGTTCTCCCCACTCCTAAGCACAATGAATCATGTTTTTGGTCCCTGGGCAAACAGGTCCATCATGACCCTCCCCTCCTCAGGACCCGACTTCTGTCCCTGCAGGGAGCAAATGTTTCTTCCTGCCTCAGCCTCCTTCACATGCTCCGATGGTCTCCTTTCACCCTTTGTCGGTCCATCCCTTTTTAGAAGGTGGGTCTTTGCGAAAGACCCCAGTGTGTTACAGGCCACAGCATCAGCCAGACAGCTGGATTGGGGGTGAAGATGCCCATCCATTCTGTGGATCCCCAGAAAGCCTGGAGGGGCCCGGTGGGCGGTGGTCATGCCGCTGGTGGTGGGGCTGTGGCAGGCCGGGGGCTCGAGGTCAGCAGGAGCACAGGGCACACAGTGGATTTCTTTTTGAGCTACAGCCTTGACAGCTGGAGGCTGGCATATAACCTTCTTTCCCCCTCCTCTCTCTTCTCCAGGGTGTCTGTCTCTCTTCTCCAGGGGGTGGAACCTGCTCTGAGCCAACACCAGGAATCGAAAGTCCCTGTCCTCATAGAGCTCACAGTCAGGAGGGGAGACAGACACACTGACTGGGGTACATGAGAAGTGCTGGGCGCTAAGGGCATATGTAAGCCAGAGGCCTGACTAAGCCTGGGTGGGGCAGTCAAGGCAGGCTCCTTAGAAAGAGGTGCTTCAGCTGAAACCTGGACGCTGGTGAGAATTAGCAGGTGGGGAGGTTGGAGAGAGGATGGTGGTCTGGGCAAGGCAATAGTGTGTAAAGGCCGTGTGGTAGATTGCTTTTTCAGAAAGATAGCCCCAGTGGTATCTCCTGGTCCACATGAGACCTTGGAGGGGCCGGGCTCTGCCCTCTCCCCTTGAATCGGGTGGTTCCGGACTTGCTTGTAGCCAATAGAATGCAATGGAAGTGACACTCCTGGACTTAAGGCTGGGGGAGAACAGGCAGTGCAGCTTCTGCCTTGTTCACTGGGACACTGTTTTGGAGCCTCGAGCCAGGCTGGAGCCTGAGAAGCCCCGCTGCCCGGAAGCAGGCATGCAGAGGCCCTCCATGGCATAGGTCCAGCCAGCACCCACCCCGGACGTGTGAGGAAAGATGCCTCTCAGCGATTCAGCTCCTGCCCATCGAGTCACCCTCGCTAGAGAGAACTTCCTGCTGAGGCCCCAGACATCAGCAAAGATAAGGCACTCCACTGCTCCATATCTGAAGTCCTGACTGAAGAATCCATGGCGATAAGAAAACGGTAGCTGTAGGCTGCTAAGTTTTGGTGGGAGGTTGTTACAGCAGCGGTAACTGGAGCAGACCCTGAGGCAGGAGCAGCGCATGAAAAGTGCGCTTGGCTGAGGAGAGAAGGGGAGCAGGGCAGAGCACGAGGCCTGGGGAGAGAGGTGGGGCTTTATCCCAGGGATGCTCGGAAGCCACTGAGAGGCTTTAAGCATGGCAGTGTTCCAACTTGCTGGTACTTTTAAAAGCCCCAGTGATGGTTGCGTGCAGCCTGGATTGATGGGAGTGGCAGACAAGTCATCCAGAGCTGGGGAGATGGTTGCAGCCACGCTGGTAAGAGAAGCAGTTGGGCTCACCGGGTCGGTGAGGAGGGGGAATTCCCTGGACATTCCCTCTCTCTAGAACAGATGCAGCCGAAGTCCCTTGAAAACAAACTTGGTTTCTCAAGTCCACGTTCCTAGGATCTCATCAAGCGGGGGAGGAGCACCAGGTGGCCTTGCTCTGTCCGTCTTTGCATGGCCCCTGCCCCTTTGGTGCCTTGGGCAGTTGAGTATGCTGCTGAGGAGCCCGAGCCGTGGAGTCAAATCCTAGTCCACCCGGAGCCTCCCTTTGCTCACCTGTAAAATGGAGACGATACAAGGATTTACCACATGGGACTGCTGTGAAAATTAAATACGATGTGACACATTGTCACACACAGTGGCTAGTCCATAGTAAGTGCTCAGTAAGTGCTGGCTGTAGTAACTTTTATTGCCTCCTTGGCTGTGGGTTCCCTGAGCACCGGGGGCATAGCCATGTAGAGCTCTCCTTTTGTCCAGCCCAGTCCAGTGGGATGAACACATGAACGGCTGACTGCGGGAGGGTGAATAGCTGTGGCTTAGAGTCTAACAGACCTGGGCTCAAATCCCAACTCTGTGACTAACCTGGCAACTTTCTGATTCCCTTTCAAACTTTGTTTCTTCATTTTAAAAAAGGGAATGGTAATACTCCTCAGGGGTGGTGTGAGGATTAAGATAATGCACCTGAAGCCCTTAGCACAATGCCTGGCATTCAGCATTCAGCAGTTGCTCAGGAAGCGCGTGCTGCTGCTGCTCCAAGCTCCTCCCACACTTACGCAGCACATTTGCCAGGTGTCTTCTACCTTGATGGCTCCTGGATCTTGGATTCCCCTGACCTCTTCTAGGAGCACTATTCCCACAATTCCGCCAGCCTGTTGGACCAAAACGTATGTGACTAAAGCATTTAAGGAGGAGAAGATCTTCATTTTTCTTATTAGAGTTTTTATCAGGATGAAAACATATGTATTGTTTACATGGTGGCACAATACAAAGAACCTTAATTATGTCTCTCAGTTTGTATAAATGAGTTCATGTATTTTCACTTCCTGACAGCTGTAATTTTTTTTCTATTGGGAATGTTGAGATGTTGAACTGAGGCACTGTGTGTGTGGTAGGAGTGTGCCGGGGGAAATGCATGGCTAATGTGTGTTATCAGGGAGTGCTTGGGAGGAGACCTTTGTTGTACTCTGCAACCTCGGAGTCTCACCAGCATTTCAAGCTTCACGTATCCCAAATTGACCTCCTCCCTGCTTAGAACTTTTTAAATGCCTTCTGGCCTACATTGTTTCTGATCAGAAGTCAGTTTTCTTCTTTATTGTTGTTCCTGTGTACATAGTCTTTTTCTCTCTGACTTCTTTTAAGATTTCTCTTTATCTTTGACTGTGAGCAGTTTGACGGTGGTGTGACTGGATGTGGTTTTCTTTGTATTTATTCTATGTAGCCTTCACTGAGCTTCTTAGATCGATGGGCTGATGTTTCTTACTGAATTTGGGAATGTGGGAGTAACTTTTGGTCACTATTCCTTCAGATATTTCTTCTGCCCAATTCTCCTCTCTCCTTCTGTAATTCCATTTATACACTAGGTATTGTCCCACTGGTCACTGAAGCTCCGTGTATTTCTTATTTTTCCCTTTGTTCACTCTGTTCTTCAGTTTGGATCATTTCTATTACTTGTCTTCAAGTTTGCTGATCTTTCCTTCTGCAGTACTAATCTATTGATTTCATCCAAAATATGTTTTATGTCAGGTACTTTATTTCTAGAATTTACTGCTGTTTCTAGAACTTACCTAGGTTTATTTTTATAGGTCCCATTTCTCTTCTGAGATTCTCTAACCATTTATTTATTCTATCTTTCATTTACTGAAAATCCTGTGCATATAATAACCATTTTAAAGTTCTTATTTACTAAATCCATCATCTGGTTCATCAGTGGGTCTGATTTTATTGACTATTATTTCTCTTGATTGCGTGTCTATATGTTTTTTAATTGTGTAGTGGACATTTTGGATGATACATTGAAAAGACTGTTTTACTGTTTTCCTCTGAAGAATGTTATGTTTTGTTCTAGCAGGCAAATTACTGGTATATCCACTTGAGCTTGTAGAGGTTGGTTTTAGATTTTGTTCAGATAGATTTGTTTTGGTTTTGCCCATAGCCCTAGGGTATAACCCTTAGTCCTGTACTTATTTGTAAGACATGGTTTTCTGGAATTAAATCAAAAGCCGTAAGTGTTTGCTAAACCCCTTTAACTTGGCAAGACTTGAACTCCCGATTCTATCTTCCAGGCAGAGTTGAATTCTCTGCCTCCCAGGTATTGCTTCCTTTGGGGAGTTTTTGGGCTCCTTGGAGTCCTGTCTACACATAAAAAATTTAGGGGTTAACTAAGGATTTGGAGGGGGGTTGTATAGCAATTTTGGAGCTTTTTCTCTGTGGTTTTCTCCTTTCTGGCATTTTCCTCTTCAGTTTTCATCCTCAATGTCCAATTGCTTTCCGTCTTCCCAGCCAATAATACTGCTACCTTCCATTTTAGTTCTGTTCTCCCATGATTCACCATAAACTGGGCAGTGCTCTAGTGTGCTTCCCATCTCCCAAGGACCATGTCTCCTCCAATTTCTATTGCTTTAGGTTGTTTTCAAGTGCTTTCTATTAGTTTGTGTTTGTATATTGTCCAGATCTTATCATTGCTATTGACCAGAGAGTTACTTCAATCACTCCTCCATTTTAGGAACAGGAACTCCCTACATCGCAACTGAATGTCTTCTTGCCCAAACCGCCTTCCTCACTGCTGTTGTTGACCTACCATAAACCCAGCCAGCTTAATTCATGTCTTAATTCATATCTCTTCCCCCCTGCCCCCCTCCCCCACCCCCGCTCTTGGTCATAGTCTGTTGGGAAACTTCAGTCTCAATAATTCATAGATTGGTTCAGCTCAGAACCACCTGGGCACCAGCAGATAACAAAACGTGTTGTCCCCACAAGCCTTGTTAGAGCACCTTACGTAGCTTCCTGTGATGTACTAGATATCAAGCTCAACATTTTATTTTTTTCTCCTCTAAAAATTTATGAGGGAAGCATTACTCTTCTGTTCTACTAACAAGTATACAGAGCCTTAGCAAAATGAAGTCCTTTGCACCAGGCCACAAGGGATTAAGACCTACCTCAAAGCCAGCAAGAACACAGGTGTCCTGAAAACACATTGCATTTTTTCAATTCTAACACATTTTTTCTTGTTTTGAGATCTCTGAAATCAGGATGCATCTTAAAGTTAATAGCATGTCAAGGTTTAATTGGCAGCACCTTTTGTTTTTTACTGAAACATGAGGCATTTACCAGTTGATGGTTTCTCAGATTTGAGGAAGTTTGGCGGTTTTAGTGATCAAGGTTCCAGTGATCCGTAGTTAAGGGCCAAGAAGGCAAGGCCCCTCCTCTCCTGGTCAGCTGGTATTGCAAAGGTCTGGAGGAGGGTCTGAGCATCAGGAAACCTGCAGAACTGCCAGAATCCTCTGTCCATCCAGATTTGCTAATAATAAAACAGCCGCCTGTGAGCTGGAGCGAGCCAGCTGGGCCTCTCCTCTCCTGGAGGTATTGTGGTCAGATCCTGTGACTGGTGGGAACCACGTGCTTCCTGGCCCTGGTGAGAAGTTAGGAGACTTGCACTTATGGGAGGATCCGGAGGCAGTGCTACTGGTTGTCTTGGACAGCCCAGCGTCACAGAGGTGTCCAGGCCGCGTGGAAAGCCCTTTGAAGGCACTGTCTGTTCCACACTTGCCAAACACATGTCAGCACAGGGCGCATGCTCTGTTCTAAAGCAGCTTTGAGGGCCTGCTTTTAGCTCATGGATGATCTACTTCATTCCTGACTCTTCAGCCCACTGCCAGGGGACAGTCCGGGCAGTGCTTCTCCTTGGGTCTGGATATCACCTAACAGTCAAACACATTTGCTATTCAGTCAACAAATATTTATTAAGCCCCATCTGAGCACCAGAGTTTGGGCTCCAGGTCAATTTGCTCAAAGCCAATTTGCTGAGACTTATTTGCCTGGTTTTCATTTTGTCATCATAACGGTATTTGGAGGAACGTTCATTTGGTCTTGTCCCTGCTCTCCCATGTGCAGCTGTGGCCGGGGCCCATCCCCAGGAGGGCAGACTCGGGATAGAGACAGGGGAGAGTTCATTTTAGTTTGCTGGTTTTCTTTGTATCTTCATAATAAAAAATTCACAGGAAATTTCCAAAGCTGCTTTAAATCATCTCCATTCTATATAAAAATTTTTAAAAAATTGTTGCTTCTGGAACATTGTCTGTGTCAGACAAGACCTTTGTACCAAATGGGAGATGAGGGACAGAGGCAGCCTTATGGTCAGTGCGGGGGGATCCCAGCCCCTCACAGACTCCTGCGGAGATGCCCGTCCAGGGGCAGTGAGCGGCCCTCACAGACGCCTGTGGAGATGCCCGTCCAGGGGCAGTGAGCGGCCCTCACAGACGCTCGCGGAGATGCCCGTCCAGGGGCAGTGAGCGGCCCTCACAGACGCCTGCGGAGATGCCCGCCCAGGGGCAGTGAGCGGCCCTCACCGACACCTGTGGAGATGCCCGTCCAGGGGCAGTGAGCAGCTGATGACCTTGCTTGTCTTTCCCGGGGCCCAAGGAATCGGCTGGGCAGATAAATGAGGGCTCCTGGCAAGAGACTGCTGGAGTGCGTTTCCCAGGCACGAGGCCGGGGTGAAATCACCAGGCAGAGAAGCTTCCAACACCTCGAAATCCACCCTGGAGAGACCCTCCCCGTCCCCTTTCACGTGGAGCCAGACCGTCCTGGTTTCTATGTGTGCAGAGTATTTGGTAAACAGCATGCTTGAGCCCTGACTTGCTGGAAGGGGCAAATCCCAGCTGACGCCCCAGACGCTCAGCCTATTTCTAGCCTGTCTCTTCATCCCCCCCACCCCCTGCCGAGGTCTGTGGTCTGAGTGTTCATCTGGCCCCCAGCACCCACCACGGGGTGGTGAAGACGCCGTTGCAGGAGCCGGTGTCACGTTCCTTTCCTGCTCAAGCCTTGGCCCAGCCAGGTCTCCCACCCCTGCCCCAGCTGATGCCTGGTATCCACTTAGTAATGCTCTTGTCCCCACTCCCCCCGTGAATGCTGTGATTCAGCACACACAGAGAAGAGCTTCACTAAGAAAGAAAGTATTCACAGCCGCCATCCAGCTCGGCAGGCGCCGGGAGACAGCTGCCGGCTCCTGCCCGGCCGGGATGGGAGGGCCGCCCACCCTCCACACACAGAGGGGTCTCTCCTCCATGCATTTTTTTTAAGACCCACAGTCTCTTTTGGTTGCTGGACCAAATGCAGCTTAAATCTGTGTTCAGAACACCTCATTAATAAGTAGCAGATTAATAGTCTCCTGGAATTAAGAGAACACCACTCATTCAAAAAGTGTACGTTGTAAGCACGCATGTGCCTGGCACCGTGCTAGGCTCCCTGCCAAGGCCCCTTTCATGCCTCTTCTTAACTCTGGGTTTTAAAGACACCCATCCTATATAATAAAAAGCTAATATGCAAATCGACCAAACAGCGGAATGACCAGTTGCTATGATGCACACTGACCACCAGGGAGCAGACGCTCAATGCAGGAGCTGCCCCCTGGTGGTCAGTGCACTCCCACAGTGGGGTCGGGGGGGGGGGGGGGCTGTCGCTGCTCAGCCAGAAGCCAGGCTCACGGCTGGCGAGCACAGCGGCAGTGGCAGGAGCCTCTCCCGTCTCCCCATCATTCGGACATTCCCTGAGGTCTCCCGGACTGTGAGAGGGCGCAGGCTGGGCTGAGAGACTGCTCCAAGTGCACGAATTTTGTGCACCGGGCCTCTAGTAAATAATAATGGCCACCGAGTGTGCTGTGAGGTTTATGGGGACTGTGCCAGGTACAGTGTGGAAGCCCACAGCTTCTTGTGGATACGATGACTAACTTTCACGGTGCAGTGAGGAAGCTGAGCATAGAAGAGTCAGAAGGCTTGTCCAGGGTCACTCAGAGCGAGGTCTGGCCCCAGAACTGACCAGCTCTTTGTTTCTCTGTCGTTGAACTGCTGCATGTATTAAGTAAAAGTAAGTGCCTTACCCCCTTATTGTTAACACACAGAGCTTCGGAACAGCTGAGAATCGCTGTATAATATACAGTGCGTGATTTCCCTGCCCTCCCCTTCCCACACCCCCTCCTGTAAATCCAGGATGGGTGCTGTGAGGAAGAGGAGGGTCCTGGACTCAAACAAGTGTAGTTTTGAGCTGAGACAGCTGCTTCTCCCCAAGCTAAGCAAGGAGGCTCTGGGGGCTCCCTTTTCAAAGACTGGGCACGTAATGAGCTGCAGACCCTCGGGAGAGCCCCCCGACCCGGGACCTGAGAATAAGGAGGCCACATGCTTTTCAGACCCCCTCTCCCTCTCTGGGGAAGAGGAGGAAGAGGGTGATTGATTTAGCCCCTGAAGTTTGGATCATATTGAACATAGAAACTGGTGCCTGTTTCTGGGACTCTGTGGAATCACCAGGACTTAAAGGATCTGGGTGTCGGGAAGAGGGGTCCCCCCTCCCGTTCTAGTTCCCTATGGCCCTCACGGGATGACAAAACCTACCCCAGATGCTGCTGTGTCTCCATGTGAAGAGGACAGAGGCTGCAGCGGGGCAGGAGCTATGGCTGCCCAGATGGCACACCAGCCTAGAGAGGCCGTTGGGACATGTGCCCCTTGTGGCAGAGAAGGGGTGCTCGGCTGCTCTTCAGCAATGGAGGGGCCAGGACACAGCTGCACATGCCCTAGGAAACCCAGGTCACCTCCTGCACTGAGGGGACCAGACCAGACCAGGTCCCTCCCACACTGACGGGTGCCTCCTGCGTGAGCAGATCTCACGTCTCCCCAGAGCAGGCCCAGTGAGGGCCGCTACAATCTGCCAGCGGTTAGGGCAGGCAGTTCAGACAGACACGGGACAGGGACTTGGAAAAGCGCAGAACACTCTCCATCCACCTCCTCCAAGCCCCAGGGAGAGGGGAGCAAAGGAGGGAGAATGGAGATGAGCTTCGAACTCAGTTTGAATTGAATCTTCAAATAAACAGAACCAAGTCTTAAATCTTGACATGAGACCATGGTAATAATGGTAAGTGACTGCAAAGTTACAGAATCTGGCCCAGGTTTTATCAAGGGACCAGCTGCCCAAAATTGGAAAGGGGAGTCTACACAGCAGGGTGGGGAGTGGGTGTTGGAGAGAATATAGCATTTCATAGTTGTGCTCCCAGAGGACGCAGATTCCTCAGTAAAGTAGCAATGGCCTCAATCATCCAGCAAGCCCAGGTTGGGAGTCACTGGTCTGGCCACCAGATGCCCCAAGGTCGAGGGCTACCCACAGAGCCTCTCCTCAGTGAGAGAGGTGTGGCAGAACGCGCCCCCCCCCCCCCAGCTGTGGCTGGCTGTGACCCGCTAATGGTGCCTGCCAGGGACGCCGTGGCAGTGAGGGTGAAGGGGTGAAACGGGGGGAGGAGGAGGAGGAGGAAGAGCAGGAGCATGACTGAGCAGCCGCCCTCTTCCGGGTGCTCTGCCAGGGGCTTGCGTGGGCCTCCTTCTCACCACTGGTGCAGCAAAGTGCAGGGGGCTTAGGAGTCCTAACCCAAGTGTCCAGAAGAACTTGGAGTTCAAGTCCCAGCTCACTGCATGCGAAGAATACGCCTGTGGAACAGCGATCAAACTGCACTCACAGTGGGCTTGTCCTCAGGATACGATGGGAAGAAGCAGGTGAACTGCTGCGCTAGTCCCCGCCCCCAGAAGCCTGCACTCCGTGAGCTCTCACCACCGCCACCTTCATCGTCTCTGAAGGAAGGTGTGCTTGTCCCATTCTTATGGGTGAGATGCCTTTATCTTTGTGGCCAAGGGTCAGGAGTTAGGGGTGGGCAGTGGGGAGTCAGGTTTCTTTACTCCACATCCAAGCTCTTGGCCAAATGAAGCCAGTGGATGTCAACACTGCCCCTGGCCTCTCACCTAGCAGTCCTCACTGGACCCACTCTTTCCGGGTTTGCTCACACGGGAGTCACCTGTAGTGGTGGGAGGGGTCCCCTCTGATGTGGCCTGGTCCCCTCTGATCCCGATGGCCTGTGGAGCAGGTGGTCTCCACACTCTTGCCATCCTCCTGGAGGAAGGAAAGGAGGCAGGGACTTCAGAATTGAAGCCTGTAGACTCCACGGTATAGAGATAACAGGTGGTCACAGGAATGACCCATGATTTTATCTCAGCCTTGGAAGTGGTTTGTCTTAGTTTGGGCCGCTTTGACAAAATACAGCTGGTCCCGACTCACAATGATTCGACGTAGGACTTTCCGACTCAACGATGGTACTACAGTTATGTACATTCAGTACAAACTATATTCTGAATTTGAATGTCGATCATTTCCCAGCTAGCAATATGCTGTACGACACTCTCTCGTGGTGCTGGGCTGCAGCAGCAAGTCGCAGCTCTCAGTTGGGCACCCAGTCACGAGGGTGAACAACCGATACTCTACAGCAGTGGTTCTCAACCTTCTGGCCTTTAAATACAGTTCCTCATGTTGTGACCCAACCATAAAATTATTTTCGTTGCTACTTCATAACTGTAATGTTGCTACTGTTATGAATCGTAATGTAAATATCTGATATGCAGGATGGTCTTAGGCGACCCCTGTGAAAGGGTCGTTCGACCGCCAAAGGGGTCGCGACCCACAGGTTGAGAACCGCTGCTCTACAGCGTAGTATTTAATGCATTTTCAACTTATATTTTCAATGTACGATGGGTTTATTGGGACATAACTCCATAAGAAGTTGAGGAGCATCTGTACTGTAAACTGGGCGCCTTATAAACAGCAAACATTTATTTCTCATGATAGATTCAGTGTCTGGTGAGGGCCCTGTTCCTGGTTCACAGACAACTGTCTTCCTGGGGGGTCTGAACACCGTGGGAGGAGGGAGGAGCTCTCTGGAGCCTTTTTTATAAGAGCACGAATCCCACCCATGAGGGCTCCACCCTCAGGATCGAATGACCCCTAGAGGCCCCACCTTCTAGTACCATCACCTTGGGGTTAGGATTTCAACATATGAATTTCAGGGGGACACAAACATTCGGTTCACAGCAAGGTTGTATCTTTAACTGTCCTGTACTGAGCAGTAATTGAGTTGGACAAAAAGCTACAATCATACTTGGCTAACTGAGACCACTTCCTGTTGGTTAAGGTCACCTAGCAAGATGGCTGTTCTCTTTGTCGCCCAGCATTCCCCTCCCACCTAGCCCTCACCCCCACCCCACCATCCCTGGGCCGTCCTGAGGCTGCCTGGTTTTGTGGTGCAGCCCCTGGTCTTGTGAGCCATTCTAGGATACTTCCGCCCACTTTGGAGCTAGTTTCAGGTGAGTTTCTGTCACTTGCAACCACAACAGTTCTGACTTATACATCTTTCCCCCTCTTTCTTTCATTTGAGAAATATTTACTGAGCGCCTGTGGTGTAGCAGTACTGGCTCTGGGAGATGGCTGTGAGTGGAGAAGGTGTGGTCCCTGACCCTGGGGACTCCTGGCCTGGGTGGGGCAGGTGTTGAATAATCAACTAGAGGTTAAGGAGTCTGACAGACGTGGTTTTGGACCCCACTCTGTCACTTGCTGGCCAGCTGACCTTGGACAGTTTAGTTTGTCTGAGCCCAGGTACCTTATCTGTAAATGGGGTCCCCTAAGGGAGGGGTGATGTGGGGCTAGCAGGCAGCCCCTGGAGAATGGAGGCTACTAGTATCATTAGGATTAGACTCCTTTAATTATAGACTGATTATTACAGAGGAGAAGCCCAAGGTGGGCCCAGAGGGTTCTGCAAGGATGCTGTGAGCCAGACCTGCAGGGAGGGCAGGTGTCGGTGAAGTGGGCATAGTACCCGTAGCTCTGTCAGACACTGTGTGAGGACCATGGAGCTCACCGATGATCAAGCCCAGTGCCTGACAGCTACTGGTGCCCAGTAATGGAACTTACTAGATGATCATTAACACACTAGGGTCACGGTGACTGGTGGACAGGCAGCAATTTCACTGACAGAAGTTTCAGCTCAAACCTGACCTGAATTCTTCATGTTCTTGTTCTGGTCCTGGCAGAGCTGATGATTCCGAGTTGGATCCCACAAGATCCCCCAGGGTCGCTCTGTCTCTCCCTGCCACCTGCTCCCATGGCCTGGCGCCTGCTTCTTGTTCTCTGTCCTTACAAGGGATGGAAGATGATCCTTCCCGGAGAGACACGTCCAGGCCTCAGGGCAACGGCGCCTTGTCTGGGCTCGCCCTGCCTCTGAGGAGGGTTTGGCCAGAGGTGGGTCACGCTGTCCTGTGCTGACATGCAACAGGTCTGGCAAAGCACGATGAGCCACCCTTGCTCCTGTCCCCAAGAGGCTGCCGGTGTGGCCTGTGGCCGGGAGAAATGTCCAGACCTGCCATTCCTGGGTCGGCCTGACTATCGGGAGGCCCCAGAAAGCCGTGATGGCCACGGCAGGCTTGCCCGTCCACATTACCAAGTCACATCACCCAGGCGTCTCCTCCCCAGGAAAGGGCACCCTACTTAGTGGCTGCATAAATGCTCCTGAACTCAACCACCCTGTGCCGGCTGTGCTGGCCACAGATTCCTCAGAGGACAGGAGATGGGGCTCTTCCTGTCTGTTCCAGGGCGGCACGTGGCCCCTGCAGAGCAGCACATGGTCCAGGGAGGGCGGCACATGGTCCCTACAGAGCAGCATGTGGTCCAGGCAGGGCGGCACGTGGTCCCTACAGAGCAGCACGTGGTCCAGGCAGGGCAGCACGTGGTCCAGGCATGGCGGCACGTGGTCCCTACAGAGCAGCACGTGGTCCAGGCAGGGCAGCACGTGGTCCCTACAGAGCAGCACGTGGTCCAGGCAGGGCAGCACGTGGTCCAGGCATGGCGGCACGTGGTCCCTACAGAGCAGCACGTGGTCCAGGCAGGGCGGCACGTGGTCCTTACAGAGCAGCACGTGGTCCAGGCAGGGTGGCACGTGGTCCAGGCAGGGCAGCACGTGGTCCCTACAGAGCAGCATGTGGTCCAGGCAGGGCGGCACATGGTTCCTGCAGAGCAGCACGTGGTCCAGGCAGGGCAGCACGTGGTCCCTACAGAGCAGCATGTGGTCCAGGGAGGGTGGCACGTGGTCCAGGCAGGGCAGCATGTGGTCCTCACAGGGTGGCACGTGGTCCAGGCAGGGCAGCACGTGGTCCCTGCAGAGCAGCATGTGGTCCAGGCAGGGCAGCACGTGGTCCCTGCAGAGCAGCATGTGGTCCAGGCAGGGCAGCACGTGGTCCCTGCAGAGCAGCATGTGGTCCAGGCAGGGCAGCACGTGGTCCCTGCAGAGCAGCATGTGGTCCAGGCAGGGCAGCACGTGGTCCCTACAGAGCAGCATGTGGTCCAGGGAGGGTGGCACGTGGTCCAGGCAGGGCAGCACGTGGTCCAGGCAGGGTGGCACGTGGTCCTTACAGAGCAGCATGTGGTCCAGGGAGGGTGGCACGTGGTCCAGGCAGGGCAGCATGTGGTCCTCACAGGGTGGCACGTGGACCAGACAAGGCAGCACGTGGTCCAGGCAGGGCAGCATGTGGTCCAGGCAGGGTGGCAGAGATACCCCCGTACCCCCCAGCTGCATTCTCAGGATGACCCAGTGGGAGGCGGCTGCACCTGCAGGAGCAGAGACCCTGAAGTCAAGCTCTTCAGAAAGTAGAGCAATGGTGATGGACAGATCAGTGGCATTTCTGTGCAGGATCACCTTGCGGTGAAGAAGTGTGCCAAGTACCTGCCCCATAGTGCAGGGCACCATGCGGCCAAACACTCCTGCCAGGCGCAGTGCCCACTGTGGAGCACCTCACCAGCTCACTGTGATGCACGGCCGCAGCAATGGCATGGAGCTCGTAACTATGCGCATCGTTGGGCATGCCTTCCAGGCCGTCCATCTGCTCACTGGCGAGAATCCGCCCCCCACCCCCACCCCCGCCCCGCAGGTCGTGGTGAATGCCATCACTGACAGTGGCCCCGAGAGGACGCGGCTCGCGATGGGTGAGCCGGCCTGTGAGCCTACAGCTGTGCTGTGTGAATCAGGCCATCTGGCTGCGATGCTCAGGTGCCCGAGAGGCTGCCCTCCAGAGCATCAGGACCATCACCAAGTGAGATGAGCTCATCAACGTGGCCAAGGGCTCCTCCAACTCCTCTGCTATCACGGAAGGTGATAGTCACCAGGGCAGAAAGCCCTGGGTGCCTAGCAAAGGACACTCGTCCCAGGGTGACCTTTCCTCCCTGGAGATGACATCTAGGCCTCAGTAGTATTTTAGCTGCAGGCCCAGAAAAGCAGCAAAATGTGACAAGCAACACCATGACCTCAGGACCAAGCTGCATTGAATAATGACCCCCTGCCCTGGTGCCAACCAATCAGTGGAGACCCTGACTCTGAAAGGACACACTTGGAAAGCTGATGAACATTCTATTAAGATCTTCCCCTGGGACACCCCCTTAAATCTCAACCCTTACAACCCTTAGGATGGAAGAGGACCCATCCCTCTCCCCCCAAGAGTACGCCCTGCGCCTTTTCCCCTTCCTCCCTCATATCCCCCACACACACATGTCACCTTACTTTCCTTACTTCTAAGTTCCAAGGGTCTTTACTTTACCTCTATAGCTTGTTTCTGAAGTCTGTCTCTTCTATGAATTACTTCTTCTGCCTCTGTGGTTTTTCAAATAAATGTTAAGTCCCACTGTTGATTACCTGGCTACGGTCCCAATAAACCTGTTTGCCCTTTGGGGCAGCACCACCAAAAAATAGAGACCTGTGGGGAGATGGGTGCCAAATACCAGTGGGTGGGCCATCGAGGGGCCAGTGTGTGAGTCAGCAGAGCGAGGACTGAGGGACAAAGCAGAGCCTGCCTCAGGAGGGCCCAGGCTCTGGGGTCAGGCAGGCACGAGTCCTAAGCCCAGGCACCACTCCCCAGGTGCCACCCATCCTCCACAGAACAGCTGCTGAGAGGATCCAGTGAGACAAGACAGTGTTTCCCCAAACTGCAGCCCTTGTGACCATCTTCACTACTCCTACCATCTTTCATACTTCCTCTTTAAACCTATTTTATTCATGTCTGTGATATTAAGGGTTCGATATGCTGTAGCTTTTCTAATGCATGCCAGAATAGATACAGATGTCCATTCCCGGCCGCCACCAGCTCTCAGTGAAGAGCGCCATACTTTGCGGAACTAAGGTAAACAGCCGCAGCCCATGGACGTGACACCACTGAGCTCCCAGCATGGGCCAGCTTTTGTGTTATGAGGATTATTGTTATAATTATTGCCATTATCATGTGTTGAGTCGATAGGAGGAAAGCTCAGGCTTATCACTGCCAGCCCCTCTCCACCCTCCATCCTTTTTTTTTTCCCTGCTTCTCTTCCCATCTTTAGAGGTGACGTTGGGGTGCCCCAGAAGTTGTGCGCCTGACTGACGGGGTCAGATGTGTGGGCTTCGGTGGTTCACTCTCAGAACCTGGAGCTGTCTGGGCTCCTGTGTAAAGCGATAGCTTTGATTGCGTGCAGCCATGAAGGGCCTGCGGTAGTCCCTACCCACTTCCTGGGTTTTTCACAGGAGGTGCCTGGGTGTCCAGGCTCAGTACCTAACTTGGGTGGGCTCTTTCCACTTGCACTGAAGAATGAGGCCCCTGGGGCCTTCCACCAGTGGGACAGTCCACCAGAGCCATGGGCACACGCGGGCACTTGTAGAGTGTTTATGTGGAGGACACGCCTCAGTCCTGAGAGTGCTTTTCACAGCTGTGGGATTGCAGGCAGTTGTTTTTCTCATTATGCTTTTATCTATTTTCCAGGATGATGTTCTTTTAAATATATTTTTTGTAAAATAAGGTAGTATAGACAGGGAGACAGTAAAGATCCCCAGGTAAACATGGGGTTGGCCAGGGAGTGCGTGCTGGAGGGGATGGGGTGAGGGTGGCAGCCAGGAGGGAAAGGCGGGTGGAGATGGGTGAGGGGGCAGAGCAGGTAGCCGAGGTCATCCATTTAGGATAGGGTACCCACTGGGAGGAGCAGCTGGGGGTGGGGTGATGGGCAGACTGTTGGGGAAAATCAGCCACCAAAGGGAATAGGAGAGACACCAAGGAGTGGCTGGGGCCTTGCCAAGACTGGACCCTGGGGACTTGCAGCGTGGGTGAGTGGCCCAGCAGCTCTCCACAGCCAGTGCAGAGCTGGGAGGTGCCTCCCGAGGAGGATGCTTTGATGACTGCACCTGGCCAACAAGAGGTGCCAGGGGGAGAGGGTATGAGTGGGATAGGGGTCTAGGTGATCAACCCCACAGTAATACGGAAACTGACAGAAAGAAAAGGAAGAGATGAACTCAAGGAAGAGATTTTTATGCCAAACTGAAATTCCTACTTACTCAACCTTCAGATATTTTGTAAGTTTGAGAGATCCTCCAGCCTGTAGCAGCAACACAGCTGCTCCTGCCTGGCCGGCTCCCTCTCTGCGCTCAGAAGCCACCCTTGGGGGTTTCCAGCCCTGGCACGGCCCACGCCAACCAACCGCCCAACCGCTGCCAGAGAACCTCATGTGGGCTCAGGCTAGTGGGTCCCAGACTGCAATTTCATGGGCAAGGGAACTTTAAAAATAAAGTTTGGAGGCTCTCACAGGCTGCCAACTTTTTAAAAATGGTGAATGAAGAAATATAAACCATCATCGTTATTTCCTAGAAGAAGGGACATTTTAACACCAGCAGTGTAGCCGAACATAATCTCAGAAGAAAGGATATTTTTTCCCAAGTAAGGGCAATTGGCAGCCTTTTGCTGACGCAGTTTTTAAAAATGTAATCTTTATTTACAATGTTTTGAATATAGAAAATGACAACATGAAATTTTATCGCATGTTTTTACCTTGTTTGTAAACGAATCTTTGGTACGAATTTGTCCTTCTGGAGTATGTGTTCAACAGCCCCGTCCAGGACCTGTGTTCCTCACAGGTGCTTGTGAGATCCCGCCTCGCATAGGCCTGCTGATGACGCTCCAAATGTCACCTGCCTCATGAGGAATATTCTGGGAGGACAGGCCTCTTGCCTCTTCTGCCTTCTCCCCATGTGCTGGGAAGTAAGTTGAGGTGGCAGGCCAGGCTTTGGGCTAGCAAGGGCTGCAGGCTCTCCTGCCCAGCGGTGACAAATGCCCAGGGCTCCAAGTCAGAGGTCTGGTTACCTCACAGGGAACAGAGGACCCATCCAAGAAGGGCTTAGGGGCCAGGGAGTCCGTCTTACAGACCCGCCCACGCGCAGGTTAAGAGAAGCCCTGGGCTCAGGCTCTGAGAGCAGGAATAGCGTCTGATGGGCGAGTGTGCAGCACCTGCACTGCGGATGGTGTATAGGACAGGCCACACCACGAGGGCCCGGATGCCAGGCTGAGAGGTTCGACCTCGTTTTGTGTGTTAAGGCCGATGGGGCAGGGACTCTGGAGGCCATGGGAGAGGGGGCATGTCTGGAGGGAAGCGGGAGGAGAGCTGACAGAGGCGCACCATCTGTCCTATCCTGGCAGGTCAGTTGAGGTCAGCAAAGCCGACTCCCTCCAGGGAGGGATGCAAGCTCCATTCCCCTGGCTGTCAGTCAGATCCTGGGTCACCGCAGGCTCATCTGTATGATACTCACGTGCCCTTCAACGTGGGTACCAAATAAATAGCTGGGAAGAGGAGAGACATGAGGTTTCCTGGTATTTGGGGAGGAAACCACTCTTCTTTGGGGGCTTGTTGACTATTTATATTTACATATATGTGTGTGTAAATATACATTTATATACACACATATATTTACATAGTATGCATACATTTGCATAATATATGATAGTATGTAAATATATATTTGTTGCTATTTTGGTGAGAAACTTAAATTTGATAGTTAATATCAATTATTAGAATAAAATTTTATCTTGAAGTTTAACACATTCTTTTTTTAAATGCACAAACAACTGGATAACACTGCTATAAATTTTTAAAGCACTTAAAACCCCACCACTCTAGCACTTAATGTTTCCATAATTTTATTTCCACATTTTTGCCATACAGTTTAATTTCCTTAGCTGTTTCCCTGTTGTTTGACATTAGAATGTTTCCAGTTTTTGTTGTTAACTACTGTAGATTTCCCCACAATGAAGATCTTTGTGTGTACAATGTTTTTCCTTCTTTTAAAATTATTTCCTCAGAATAAGCTCCTAGGAGAGGGATTACTGAGTCAAAGGACCAGTAGTTTTCTGGCTTTGGAGTCTCTAACGCTTTCCAAGAAGGCTGTACCCACTTATCCCGCTGCCAGGGCTGTATGGGCCTCCCCTTCACCACAGCCTTGCTAGCGCTCAGCATGGGCCTTATTTTAAACTTAGTGATGTAATGGATTTTAAATGGCAGCTTGTATTTATTAATGTACATTTCTCCATCCACTCCATTTCTCTGCTCAGGGCCCCCATATTCATTCTCCATTCGCTCCCCATGCCTGACTTCACTGCTCTCTGCCCCCCCGAAGTGAAGCCCAAATGAATGAGTGGTTGTTGGGGCTGGACATTCTTCCTTGTTTGTGTGGGAGCCACCTCAATAGATCTTAAGGGAAAGACAGTGGAAAGATGTTTAAAGTATAAATAGATTTGGTGACACCTCTTATTTGTCCAAGGTGGTCCCAGTACTGAATGCAGGCTCTGTGCGTCTGGGCGTATGTTTATGTCTCATTTGAATTCTAGAAGACATCAGAGTTAGAACGTTAGTGCACGATGTATAATTTAAGTCAGAGATGAAAGCGCCCCCATCAAAAGCAGCCCCTTCTTTCCAGGCGTCCCATAATTACCGAGGCAGAGGTCTCCGGGTAGGGACAGCGCTCCCAGTTGGGGAACGTCTGAAGGAAACTGGAAGGCCAGCCCCTCTGCTCTGCCTCACCCTGTCCTCCTGGCACATGGAGAGTGGGCCTCAGGAGCAATGAAAGCTGGGGCGGCATCTGCAGGCCGGGTTCTGGCTTCACAGACTGCTGACGGGAGAGCAGCTGGAGCACGTGTCCTACTAGTGTGTCCAGGAGTTGGCATCTTCTGTGGCCCTTGGTCTGCGATGGTGAAACAACCCCATAAATTTATATGGAAAAAATGTGCGTTGACCAAACTTCATGGCATCCAAAGTCATATATCAAGTCTCTTGGGGTCTTTATACTTAAGTACCATAATTACTAGGGGACAATATTTTTCTTTTTACAAAAATCAAAGCACTTGACAAATGACCAGATGTCCACCAGCATTTCATGAGTAGACAGTTCTTCCTGCCCTCCAGAGGCCCCTCCTCCCCTGGGAGCTGCTGGCAGTGCAGTCGCCATCACCACGCTGTCCGTCTGGTGGAGGGTCCGGTTCCGTTAGAGCAGATTCAGGGGCTCCTGCAGCTCACTTGGAGAGGTGGGCACTGCTGAGTTTTGTGGGAGGTTTTGCTTTTTGCCGGGATCTTTGCAAGATTTTTTTAAAAATTCATACATTTATGCAGGATGTGACTAAGGATGGATCTTTCCTGGGACCTGGTATGCAGTCTTGGGAGGTCTCCCTCCCTGGGTCAGCTCACCTCTCAGGCCCCGTCCCCTTCTCTGCGCTCTTCCCTTGCCCTTTTCCTTGGTGTCGGGGGAGACCCTGCCATCAATGACGTGAGTCTCCAAGGTACCCATTTCCCTCACCGCTGCCTCTGATGTTAATGTTTTTACTCTTCTGCCGCGTTTTTACTTTCCTTTTATTCTTTCCTTACCTCGTGCATCTCGTTCTAACTCCCCTTTTGCAGTTTCTCCTCTGACAGCTCTCTCCTATCACAGCCTCATCTTGTGCTGATCGAAGTGTCTGAGACTTTCTTCCGGGCCCTGGAATAGACTGGGGCCCTGTGTTCTCATGGCTCAGCCCCTTCTACATGCGGTCCAGGCCCCACTCTCCGGGAGTACTTCTCCATGTGCCCTGTTGGATGTCCCCTCTGATTGTTCCCTAGAACAGGGTCAGATCCCTCCTTGTTGGGGTTTATCCACAGGCTGAGCATTTGGGTTTCCCTGTGGATGCACTCCAGTTCTTTCCTGGGCGTAGCAGTCTGCACGTGGTGTGAGGAGGCAGAAGGCACCCTCCTCCGTCCCACCCATAGGCACAAGTCCCAGACCAGCAAGCGCCCCCTGCTGGTGGGGCTGAGTGCTCTCCCATCCTGGTGAGAGTGGTCCCCAGGTTTGGTGGGAGGACCCCCCAGCCCACCCAGACCTTGGAGTAGGGCTGGAGAAGGGCGGCTGGCCCAGACCCGCTGGGTCTGGCTGGGCTGAATCCAGCTTTGCCCCGTGCCCTGGAGAAGAGCAGAGCCCACAGACATGGCCCCACTGGGGAGCAGGAGGAGCCTTGGTCCCTGAAAGAGGGGTTCCTAGGACAGTCCTGCAGGTCCTGCATCCTGTCACCTCTCCTGAGCGAGGCAGGAGAGGTCAAACACTGACCTGAAGACCACAGGTAAATTACCAGTGAGATGGCACCCTCCTCCAGAGGGGCGAGGAGCCTTTCCCTATTCCATTTCAGCAAAATTCAAAAAAAGAATTTGCTTTAAGAAAGCGAACATTCGTTTGGATCTAGCTAACTCTCCGAAAATCTGTTGCTTGTTTTCCAGAGAATGCAGTATTTGGTGATTGAGGTTTAGAGTGTCGTGTTTTGTTACACAGTTTCCATTGAGTAATGACCAAATCTGACAGTTCTGCCTTTGCCTCCACTACTTTTTGTTACACTTAAAGACTAGGTGAAGTGTGGTCACAGATACATGAGCGCATTAATGGAAGTGGAAAGTACTTTGGTGAGTGAAGCGGCCGGCCGTGAGCTCACTCTCTGGCCGGGATCCTGGTGGCCTCGGACGTCCAGGGAGCCTTTCTGTGCACAGTAGCGAATCTGTGAGCCAGGCTTGGAAAGACGAGCTCGGAGTGTTTTCCTTGGCACGTGGGCAGCCTCGATTCTACCCAATGTGAGGCAGGTTTCCGAAGCTTTCACTGGGGGAATCATCTTGCATTTCCTTTTGGTGACGTCAGCTACTCTGGGAGCCCTTTATGGCACTCGCAGAAATGTGGGTGTTTAGCTTGGAGATAGCAGGGCCCAGGGCTGACCCCATCGGGCGGAGGAGTGAGGTGCCTGGCAGCAACAGGCACTCTCTTCCCCCAAACAGTGGAATTTCAGAGCCCAGATAGAAGAGTCACGTGTGTGCAAGTAAAGACTCCACCCCCAGTTCAGCTGTCCCCCAAACATTCATTTCTGAGCCCCTCCTGTGTGCTGGGCTCGGTGCTGCGCCCTTGACAATGCAGAGATGGATTAGACACACCCTTGTCCTCGAGGAGTGTGTGACAGGTGCTGCCATCGAGGAAAGGGCCTCCTGCTCTAAGGGCCCAGGAGGAACCAGCTAACACGGGAGGATAGTGAGGTCCAGTGGCAGGGGGAGGAAATGCCTCTGCTGGCTCAGCTCCACCCGCAGAGGGCTCGTCCAGGGAACTACAAGGGGCCCACACGCTGGAGTACTTGTAAGAAAGTGGGAAGAGGCTGGAGGTGCCGGCATGGGCAGAGCCCAGAAGGCCGGGAACCCTGCCCACTGGGATGGAAGGTCGTCGGGTAGTTTTAAGTTGGGGAAGGACACCGTCTGATTGGGTTTTAGAAAGAACACAGGGTGCAGGATGGATTGGAAGTAGTGACCAAAGACAAGGAGAGGAGTCAGGAGGCACTGAGGCGTGAACCATGGCCTGTGGACCCTGAGGCAGTGAGTAAAAGTTTGTGGCCTTTAAATCAAAACCTAAAGACCAGATCTTCAACAAAAACTAAGAATGTTCAGAAAATCATTGGCATAAAATACTACCTCCCTTTTTCCTGCCCAAAAAGTGTTTGATTCTTCACTAGTGAGAAGGAAGGAAGGAAGGGAGGGAGGGAGGCGGGGAAGGAATATCTTACTCATTTATATTTCTAAAAGTAGTACATTTTACTAGCTAAAGGCTGAAAAATATAAAATTTTATAAAGCAGAAAATAACCCTAAAATTCTGTCTTTATTTTTATTTTTTAAAATTTTATTTTATTGTTTAAAGTATTACAAATAGTAGTACATATGTCTCCTTTTTCCCCTTTGACCTTCCCCCAGCCTCCTAAAATTCTGTCTTTAAAGATGGTTACCATTAACAGATTAGGCAATATCTTTTTCCTCTCTCTCTCTCTCTCTCTCTCTCGCATATAAAATCATACCTTTTTTTTTCTTCTTAAAAACGCATCATGGATATCTTTTCATGTTGGTTCTTAGAAATGTATTTTGGTCTTTTAATAGCTGCATCATTTTCATTTTCTAGCTGATAATTGCTGTTATGTAAGAATGCTATTGATGGTATACAGGGCTTCCCAAAAGAAATGTTTACATGCTTTAATTTTGAAAATGAAATATATTTTAATAAATACTTATAATTATTCAAAGTGTATGTATACATTTTTTGGGACACCCTATGTATTTACTTTGAACTTAACTCTGTTATTTATTACTGATAGTTTTCCAGTTGACTACCCTAAGTTATTTAATTTTGTAACTAATATGATAACTAATTCTATCACTTAAAAATAATAGTAATATTATGTATATCTTTAACATTATGTGTATCAAAGACATTTGTTTGTCTTGTCTTATCTCATTAGCTTATGTTTCCAGAATAGTGTTAAATGATAGCGATAGGCAGGTATTCTTGACTTCTTCCTAGTAGTAGGATTTCGTATTAAGAACATTGTTTTAACTTTTCTGACATGCTTCCTTTATCACATTAAGAAAATCTCTTCCTAAGCTCAGTGTTTTATAAGGAATGGATATTAAAGTTACCAATGACTTTTCAGCATCTCTCAAGATCATTTGTTGAAGTATCATTGCACTTCTATAATAAACCTCTTTGCTTTATTAATCTTTAACACACTACTAATTCAATTTGCTAATATTATTTTAAAACACTGGGTTCCATTAAACCATTGGATATTGTACTTTTTAATTAGAGTATCTTTTTCAGTATTGTTAATATTTTTCTCTTTATTAGTAACTTGAAGGTGTTTGCCTCTTCTTGAGACAATTTTGAGAAAATATCCTTAGTTAGCTCCCATATCAACTAGATTTTCAAATACATTAGCATGAAAATTACACATACCATCATGTCCACACGTCCTTTGTATTTGGGATCATATTCTCTCTCTCTCTCGTCCCTAACATTGTACATCTGAGTTTTCTTTCTTTTTTTCTCCATCACAAATACCAAAGGAATTGTCTACTTTATTGTCTTTTCAAAGAACCAATTTCCAGTTTTATTTATCACTCTCTGAGACATACTTTTTTAATTCATTATTTCTGCTTGTATATTTCAGTTGTTTTCTTTTACTTTTTTTCTTTGTTTTTTTCTAGTTTTCTATAATGAACACCAAGTTCATTTATTTTTCTTAATTATTAATGTAAGCATTTGAGTAGTCATGTGGGTTTGAGTGCATCTTCTATGTAGTTTGTTATTTTAACTTTAATTTCTTCTTTCATCTCTGAATTATTTGGAGTCTTTTTTCCTTCCCAGATGGTTCATTATTTTAATTTGTTTTTTACCTCTGGGGCAGCAGAGGAAGTGGAATTACTCTAGATCTACCAAAACCACATGGATTATGAGTGTGGGAGGTACGATTTTCCCCAAAGGAAAAGCGAGGGCTGTTTCCAGAAGAAGTGGGAGTGGATGTTAAGCAGACAAAAGTACCGGTTTCTTCTCAACGGTCAACAGAGTTTTGAAGGATTAAATGAGATAGTACTTAGCACAGTGTTCAGCACAAAGCAAGCCGAATAATAATGACCAGGTTAATGCCGCCTTCTCATGCCCCTTCTTCCTGTTGGTCAGAATGCCAGCACGTGCTGTATGACCCCAGAGCTCTCTAGGAGAACAGTACCCCATTGCACCTATAGATGACCAGGTAATCCCCATGGCATAAGGGGATCTGTGGCTGTGTCCTCATTGCATCTTGGGAGCCAGGAGGAGATTCGACTCCCCCAGACCCTAGATTCTGGGCAGGCTGCCTGCTGCGGGACTTTGCCCATGTGCCTTTGTGATTCACGAGCCTCCACACGATGAAGGAAGTGAGTCCACGTGCTTGTCCAAGAAACATGGTCTGTGACCACCCGACATGTGACTGCCTGTCCCGCCCCCGTTCTGCAGACCTGGGAAACATGTGTCGTGGTGTCGGTAAGCTTTGGCACTTTTCATGTTTGGAATATTCTTTAAACAAGGGTTTTTTCTGCAGTCCGTGTTTTGCATGGTGGATGTTAATTAGCAGGCACTAATTAATACAGTCTTCTGCATCGTGACAGGGAGCTTGCACCGCCTGCCGAGACCTCCTCCTGCAGTGGGTGGAATTGCTTTGTGCTCTCTTTTAAAAAAAGAAAAAGAAAAAGAAACCCGAATGAGCTGCTTCTCCGTTACTTCATTTGGAATTTGTCAGGACAGTTTATGTGCTCAAACCACACAAGCATAGTTCTGGGGGCCAGCACTCCTCACTTTTGAAGTTTGAAAGTGATCTTTTCAAGGCAGAACAGGAAAACATGGAAAAAAGTCTTTTATCTCAAACTTTGAGAGAGAGAGAGAATGGAAAGCATACGATGGAAATGTGGCATGTTTTATGCCGTGAAGGGATTTTTCCCTCAGCACAGCAGAATTCTCCTTATTAAATAGATAGCTGTGTGCGAAAAACCAAAACCAGAGTCGGGATGGCAGTGAGACGGGTGGCGGTGGGCGAAACAAGAGAGCAGTGAGTTCTGGGCTTGTGGCGACGCCCGGTGCCAGCCCCGGGCGCTGGCCCTGGCAGGCGGGGCGCCCAGCCTCTAGTGGGCTCTGCTCCATGGAGCAGGGCGTCCGTGGCTTCAGAGAAGGTGTCTGTTCAGGAGAGACCTCCTTTGTCAGCCTGGCTCTCCCGCGTGGGGTCGGAGCTCCTTGTGGACAAACCCTGGTGGGGGGCCTGGACTGCCTGTCAGGAAGAGGGTTTGGCACATGCCCAGCGCTGCCCACCATGGCAGTCTGACGGCACTTCTGTTGCAGCCATAGCAGTGACACCAGCCTGGTGGGACGTGAAAGGAGGGAGCAGAGCAGAAGCATGTGTGGGTAGCTGTCCATCTCAGAGGAGGTCCGGTCTGCAGGCGGGCAGCACGGGCAGAAGCTGGCTGCCAGTAGCATCCCTGGGGAAAGCAGGCCACGGCAGGGGTCCTCAAACCCCACCTCTGTGGCTGGGACCTTGTTTCTGTACCAGCCAGTGCCTCCCAGCCCCCGCGCTCAGCATTGCTCTTCCCAGATCTTTGGAGTCAGACAGGCCTGAGTTCAAATCCTGACCCCCCTTACAAGCTGTGTGATCCTGGACAAGTCACCTTTCCCTCTAGGCTCTTATTTCCTGGTCTGAGAAGTGGGGACACGAGAGACTCCAGATGCTGTGCTACAGGCAAGGCCCGCCTCCCACTCAGAGTGGCTGTTACTACTATGGTTGTTTCCTCCAACGCATCTGTACCTCCCAGTCCAGCCCCAGTCCCTGGCACCGCTCAGCCCCATGGCAGCCAGGGCCAGTGGCTGGTCCAATTACTGTCCATCTTAACAAGGCCAGTAACACAGTGTCATCTGCTGTAGTAACTGTATAAATAGGAAAGGAGCTGAAACGGCCCAGCTGAGCCATCCCAACCCAGATGGAAGCTCCCAGCACTGGCCTGTCTGAGGTGGGTGGCCACCATGTGCTCAGCATCTGGGCGCCATCCTTGGTTATGGCAAATGCAGCTGGTGCATCCCTCCCATGGGGCCTCGCCACGGAGCCAGGCTCAAGGTTAGCTCAGCTTCTTGAGCATCTCAGTGGTTCAGGCCCCAGGCCAGCAGACTCCTCACAACCACCGTCATTATTCCCAGACACAATCAAGGAAACTGAGGCCCTGGGAGGGAAAAAGGCTTGCCTGAGGCCACCCAGCATGGCAGAACCAGGCTTCCAAATCTCCTTGCTCCAAGCCCCACTCACTCCCACTCATACCACAGCTGCCCATCACGTGGCAGAGTTGGCAGGGCCCCCAGGCCTGGGTGGGCCCACTGACGATGGGACCTGGACAGATACACCATGATGGGTGCCAGGGAGACAGTAGGAGGAAGTGGACGATGTAGGAGGGGAGGTGGCCACAGTAAAGCCATGAGCTTTCTTGGAGAGTGTTGACTCCAAAGGAGAAAGCAGGCAGGGAGGGCCTTAGCCTGGAAACCTCTGGGTCCAGCTTGCCTCACCAGCTGCCAGGCCCCAGAGGACTGGCTGCGCTGAAGAAAGGACTAACAGTATGGCAGCCTGGACAGACCTGTGTAGGAACCCTGCCTCTGTCACTTCCCAGCTGTGTGGCCTCAGATAAGCAAAGCCACTCTCAGCTTCAGTTTCTCTCTCTGTGAAGTAGACCTAAAACCTCCCAGACAGCAGTGGTGTTGTTAGGAGTCAGTTATCTGCTCAGTTTTATTATTATCTTCACCTCACTCTAAGTGAAGAACAGCTACAAAATGAGGGTAGTAATGAGGGTACTTCACAAGGTTATTGTATGGATTCAATAAAAGGTGGCTTCATTCATGCTTTCCTTTTTTTCAACTAATGTTTACTAAGCAGCTCCTGTGTGCTCTGTTCCAGCTGCAGGGATTGAGTTTGTGGAGCAAGACACCCTTCCTAATTGGGGGAGGGGGGACCTTTAAGGCTGATGGGGAACCAGATATTAAATACATGAATGGTACAAATAAGTATAGAATTACAGTTGTGGTGAGTGCGAGCTGTGCACCGGGCTTAGCACAGCACTGGCACAGGACAAGTGGGAGGTGACTATTTTTATGACTTCGTTATGATTTAGGCTTTTAAATATTTCCAGTTATGGGCTAATAATACTGAAAAGACTTCCCTGGATTTGTGCAGTATTAACTGTGGGAGATTTGCTGCTTGTGGAGTTCTTGTTATGGGAGTAAAAGACTTTATATGGAGGTTCTTTCCAGGCATTGCAGTGGATCGAGGCCTCTCCAGGTCACCGGGGCCAGGAGGCCTCCTTTGGGAGGTCCCCTCAGTCCTCACCAGGTCCTGGCCGTGGCCTGTACTCTCTGCACCTGGGGAGTGGACAGGTGCTGGAGGCTGCACATTTTGGAGAGGTGGGTGATGAACACTCCTGCAGTAGAATTCGCTCTTATTAAGTAGTGAGCTCCCCGTGCCAACAGGGTGCCAGCAGGGGCTGGGCAGTGGGAAAGGTGTGCTGGCCCCTTCGAAGGCAAGCTCTTCCTGGCCTCTATCTGCAGAGCCAGGGCCGTGAGAGGAAGCAGGCGGCCAGCACCCATCCTCACAGGGTGGAGTAGGGCAAGGCTCCACGCTGGTGTTTTTGGAGGAAAGGCAATTCCCCGTCCGTTTCTGATGGCCAGTAAGTGGGTGGGAACGCAGGTGCTGGAGCCAGACAGACCTGGGCTCCAATCCTGCAGGCTCGCTGGGAGGCTCAGGAGGTTTCTTCCTTCTCTCAGCTCTCGTTTTCTCCTTAACCCGCATGGGGTTGATGGGAGGATCACAGGAGGTTGAAGGAAGATAAGTTTCCATCTGATGGTAAATCCCTGGGAAGCATCAGCCTCTCCCTTCCCCCTGTCCTGCTCCTCGGTGTCTGCTCCTGGGCGAGCGTTCACGCTGCCGCTCAGAGGCAGCTGGGTTCATGTCCGCACCCGGTTCTCATCTGGAACGAAGCCGCCTCATGCCCCTTATCCGTTACTCCTGCTCAGCACAGAGGAGGCTTTCTGCGGTGCTTGAAGCAGCGAGGGGATTTTCAGGACTGCCACTGCTGAAGCCTCGGGGAGGCAGTGAGTTACACTGTTGGGAGGAGAGAGGGAAAACAGGGCAAGGGGAAGAATACATCTGTGGATTCCAACCTCCCAAACTTGGAGCTTCTATACAGGGGAAATTATTTCTAATTATTAAAATTTTGGAAACATGATGCCATTAGAAAGGAAGTGGAAATGGTTCCTAGGAGAAGTACCAGCATCTGTTTCTGTGATTTAACGGTTTCCCGTCACAATGTGTAGCTATTTTAAAAGCAGATGAATGACTGACTGACTCATGGAATCCAGCAGCTGCAGTCTGCTGCGATGGCAGGAGTGTGCTCTGGAGGGGCGGCTTGCCTTCAACTCCCGTCGCCATCGTTTACCAGCGGTGTGACCGGAGCTAGTTACATAGCCCTCTGCTTTTCCTGTCCTCCTCTGTAAAATGGGTTGCTGTAGGAATAAATAACACAGTGAATGTGTGTCAGTACAGTGCTCGTTTATCCATACAAAACTTTTACGTACCTGATTAATTACATTTGTAATAATTCTTAGTCTTTTAACAGTAAACTTTTAAGGCTATAAATTTTCCTCTGATTATCACTTTGGTCTGATCCTATAAATTTTGGCATGTAGTGTTCTTATTGTCATTTTCTTTAAATAGACTTTTTATTTTAGATTATTTGTTTTTACTTTGGCCTGAAAGTTGCTTGTGAGTGTGTATATGTGTGCAAGTGTGTGTTTCCCAAATGGTTAGCCTTTTTTCTATATTTATGGTTAAATCTTCCATGTAATATAAGGTCAAAGAATGTGAATAATATGACGTTTACTTTTTTAAGCCTATTAAACTTTCCTTTACAATCTAGTATATAATCCATTTTTGTAAATATTCCATGGGTATTTGAAAAGAATTCTATTTTCATTTATATTCACCAAACTTGTTAATTTTGTTACTCAAATACTATATTTATATGTATTATATATCTGTATATGTATGTCTGTATGTGTAATATATCTGTATATGTATGTCTTGTATGTGTATATTTTTGTGCATACACACAAATTCTGGAAGAGACATGCCAAAGGCTCCCTGCATGGTTATGTCTTTGTTGAATTCACTGTTTATTTCTGGAAGTTTTTTGCTTTGTATATTTTGATGCAATGTCACTTTGTGCATAGAAATTTGTAATCACTTGATCTTCTCAAGCAGCGGTGCTTTTCATTAATATCAGTGATGCCTCTTTGCCTTGTTCAGTGTTTCCTGCCTTGAGTTCTGCTTTCCATCGCTACTCCTGCTCAACCCCACAAATATCATGGGTAGAGTGGCAGGACTCGTAAAGGGCTGCTGGCCACCCACTGTCCGTGCTCGTCCCCAGAGAGCCTGAAGCGCAGCCCTGTGGCCAGCCAGTCAGCTGAGGGCTGTGCAGTGCATCACGCTGCATTGCCAGTCCTCCTCTCCCGGCCCTGCCCAGGTGGCCTGTTCCAGATTCCCCCTGGGTGATGCCAAGGCCCAACACTGGCCTGTTTTATATCACATGTTATTTTCTTATTAAGCACCCTCAGGAGAATTCTCTATCTAGCCTTAGTTGTTTGTGTGTGTGTGTGTGTGTGTGTGTGTGTGTGTGTGTGTGTGTGTGTTTTTACCAATGATGGTTGCTTTCTTTTATTTCTTCTTTTATCCCTTAGTTAATTTATGATTTTGGGGGGAGGTGTGTACAGATAGACACCTAGACTTGCAGCTAAGTGAATAAATCAAAACTGAATTCAATCCAAATGGTGTTCTCCTGGATAGAATACCTTAGACCTATTAAACTTCATCGGCTGGTGAAAAACACAAGTATTCATTCATCTCTTTTATGTCCTGTTATTTTCCACTTGGGTTACAAGAAAAAAAAAATCCTTGTTGCTGGAGAGTGTATGAACCAGAAATGCTGAAATCTCGCCAGTGTTCACTTTGGTTGTCACTTGATGCTTGATTTACAGTTGAACGGCTATGTGAAAAATTAGTAGTCGGGATTGGAATTAAGTCCAAAGAGGATCTCAGTTTTCCCTAAGTCGCCCTTTATATCCTCTAGCAGAGCAGTGCTGTTTTGTGCTATTTTTGAATGATTAATGGTGAACACTTACCATTATTAAATATCTTCTTTACTTTTAGGGATCTATCTTCTGGATTTAATCTACATTGATTCTGCATATCCTGCCTCAGGCAGCATCATGGAAAACGAACAAAGATCCAATCAGATGAACAATATTCTCCGAATAATCGCAGATTTACAAGTCTCCTGCAGCTATGGTTAGTACCGCTGATTGCTGGAGCTGTGAAATGTCACATCACTGAAATTTGAGTCCGGCACCTATCAGTGAGAAAGCTCTTCCTTGAGCACCAAACGTGCTAGATTTTTAAACAAATATATTTTATTGATTTCAGAAAGGAAGGGAGAGCGAGAGAGAGAAACATCAATGATGAGAGAGATTCATTGATTGGCTGCCTCCTGCACGCCCTCTACTGGGGATCGAGCCCACAATCTGAGCATGTGCCCTGACTGGGAATCTAACGGTGACCTCCTGGTTCACAGGTTGACACTCAATCACTGAGTAATACCAGCCGGACTTACACAATTATTTGATCTTCAAAGACTGTGCAAACAAGATGTTATCTCCAGAACACAGGGCGTGAGCAAATCTCCAGCAGTCTCCGCTTGGGAAGGCCCCCTGGGAAGCCAGGGTGGGCTTCCTGCTAGTGGGCTCACTGAAGCAAACAGCCTGCTCATAAGCCCCCCAATAAGGGATGCGGTGTGGTGTCAGCACTTCCAGACCAGCTGTCCTCTGACCAGAGGAACAGTGAGGAGACTGAGTTCCCAGTGCAGTCCTCACCGCTGAGGCCCTTTCCACTGACAGGTACCTGGTACATGGACACTCACTGTCCCGCTGGCCAGCAGAGCAATTACAGAGATGGCTTTGAGGTCAGACAGACTAGGGTTCAGATCTCGGCTCTGCCTCTTGAAAAGTCACTTTCTCGTCTCTGAGTCTAAGGTTTTCTCATCAGTAAACATGGGGACATGATGTGTGCGGAGCCCTGAGCACACCCCAACATTTCATTGGCGTTCAGCAAACGTTCACTTAGTGCTGCTCCCTGCACCTGCATCTTCCCTGCCATCAGCTTCGGGAAGCAAGTGCCATCCCATTGCAGAAATGAGGACACTGAGGCTCTAGAGCAGCGGTTCTCAACCTGTGGGTCGCGACCCCTTTGGGGGTCGAACCACCCTTTCACAGGGGTCGCCTAAGACCATCGGAAAACACATATATAATTACATATTGTTTTTGTGATTAATCACTATGCTTTAATTATGTTCAATTTGTAACAATGAAAATACATCCTGCATATCAGATATTTACATGACGATTCATACCAGTAGCAAAATGACAGTTATGAAGTAGCAACGCAAATAATTTTATGCTTGGGGGTCACCACACCATGAGGAACTGTATTAAAGGGTTGTGGCATTAGGAAGGTTGAGAACCACTGCCCTAGAGAAACAAAATGACCTGTTCAGAATCTCACAGTGAGAGGCAAGTGCTCCTTACATGGCCTGACGCACCGCCCTGGAAAGCCCGGGCCCTTCCCCGCCTCTTTCTGCTGTTCTTCACCACCTCCACCTGTCCCCTAGCTTGTTCTGTCCCACCTCGTGGGGTGGGGTGAGTTGACGTAGAGGATCTTGGAGGGCTTGGGGCCCCTCAGTGACTGTGAATGTCTGCCAAGAGCAGCTGATGTCAGTCACTCCAGGAAATAGTGAAGTGTAGCAGGTTACCTGGGATCAAAACCCAGCTCTGCCACTTCTTAGGGACCTTAGCTTTGCAAGTCGCCGTGGCCTCTTCCTCTGTGGACATATTATGTCTCCCAAATGAGGCAGGTGTGAAGGTTAAAGCAGCTGACTCCTGTGAATCTCCTGGTACAGAGCCTGGCACAGAGCAGGCACTCAAAGCCCGTCCGTCTCCCCAGCGGCTGCAGCCCAAGGGGCAAACTCTCCCACTGTGCCAGGATCTAAAAAACCCTCACACCAGCTGGATAAGGGCTTTTCAGTCATTCTTGCTTCTTGTCAAACAGGGGCGGAAGGCATGGGAGGCTTGCATATTGCCCAGTGGAACCTGTTTTAGGGCACAGACACCTGGCCTGATCAGTTCTGGAGACCAGCTTCCCCCAAAGACCCATCTTTCCTGGCCAAAGACCTGTGGTGCCTCGGGGTGAGGTGTCTATGGCCTAGCCATCTGGGGGCACTCCTCGAGGGCAGAAACCAGGCCTGATGACCCCCCTGTGCCCAGTGCCCATCAGCAACTCTAGAAAGACTGAATATATGTCCCAATACCGAAGGAGCATCTAGTGCCAAGATCAGCGGTGCCCACATTCTCATGCAGGACCTGGAGATGGGGAAAGACTGAACCTCTGGTTTTGTCCACCTTTTGCAGATCACCTCACAACCCTGCCCCATGTGCAAAAGTACCTGAAGTCCGTGCGCTACATCGAAGAACTCCAGAAGTTTGTGGAAGACGACAACTACAAGTGAGTGCCCACTCTCTTTCCTGGCCCCTGCACAATGCAGGTACACAGAATGTGACCTCTGACCTCACCGAGCCCGTGGTAGCACTGTCTGCCCCATAGGTCTGAGGAAGGTGTTTTGTGAACTTCTCAGCTTGGCTCTCTCAAATCACCTGGGTGCTGTGAAGGTGGATTCCACGGTCTGTGAGGTGTGGTGCTCCAGGTCTCACGGGTGACTCAGGGCTGGGGGAGGGCAGCCTTCTAGCCATCTCTCCTGGCTGGCAAACGGAGTTCCCCAAGGGTCTGTTTCCTGGACGGGACAGCTCCCTGGGCCCAGCTTTCTGTCGGATATTCGCTGACTGGCACCGGCAGAGGCCCATCTCCCTCCCATGTATCCCTACGGAGTAGACTTAGTTCCCACAAAGATCCCTGTGGGCCCTTTGGCCCCATCTTCCACTCACACTGCTCTGGCTTTTGGCTCTTTCTTATGGCACCTGAGAATTTATCCGGCATTTCTATGTATTTAGAGGGAGATGGAGGATTTTTTGTATCATCTTTGCCATTCTGATTGGACATCCTCTTGACTCATTTTAAGCTGGAGGTCAACCAGGAGCCTCAGTACATTTCCATGGGATCTGATATATCAAGGCAAATCTCACCATCTTGTAATCCATCATTTACCCTCTGTCAACTTTAAATCTGTTCTTTTAATCTCATCTGACTCTGGTATACCATGATTCCTTTGAGTCCTGTTAGCCAATATATATTTTTTAATCTCTTCCACTTTGGGATCAGCTTGATTACTGTTCATCTAAGTCCCTGAAAACTGTAGAGAACAGTGGTCACTAGAGACACCCCCGCGTCTCCCATGATTCACTCACAGGACCTCAGGAATGACTGTTCATACAGCTGCCCGTCTACCAGCTCTGCAGCTGTGGACCAGCCCGGCTGTGAGTCAGCCACCTGGGGAGGCTTCTGCCCATCTAGATGCTGGGGCAGGGCCTGAACATTTGTGTTTTTCAAAACCCCGTAGGTGGTTCTGATTATTGGTTTAACCTTGGGAACAAGATATAATATCTTTAATTGTTATTGTATAACACCTTGTTAAAATAGAATATAATATGAAATTTTGATCTATTACATAATAGTAACAAAAATAGATAAAAGCCAGAGATTATCATTAAAGTTATATTTGCCACAAATTGAGCTCATTTTACTTAAAAGCATTTGCTGTGCTTAAAAATGTAGTCCAGAGTGTGAAATTATTCCATGTAGGTTCTGGGGTAATATTTTCCATTCCTGTGCCAGTAGCACAATGAAAGAGACAGTAGCTTTTCATTCACGCTAAGATCCCTCAAGGAGAAAAAGGACCTATAAATGCTCCTGGCTGTGAGAGAATCCCTGGGCAAGCCGCAGTTGTGCGTAATCGCTCTGTTCCTTCCGAAGGACTCTGAGCACCCCAGCACTGAATGCTGAACCCCTCCCCCCCGGCCCCCACTCAGCCCGGACTTCATAGGGGCTCTCTCTGTTGTTGTCGCAGCGGCAAGCGGCAACCAGGGCGGAAGCTGCTTTCTGGCCCCCGGGCCGACACTGAGGGAGTCCCTTCCCAGGCGGGGGTCCTGTCCCCGGCTCTGAGTGGCAGAGACATCAGAGTTTGTGATTCTCCTTGAGGAGCCCACACCCCACAGCCCAGCTGGGGACTTGCCTCCCACCCCAAAGGGTGCAGCCGCTGAGCTAAGACCTCAATGACTGCCTTTCTCATACCCTGCCCCCCTCTGCTTTGGGGATATTGTGCCAAGGGGCCCACCCAGTGCTTTGTTTTTCTCAGCCTTTAGTTTCTTTTATTTCACTTAAGAAAAATAACCCACATTCCCATTAGCCATTAAGTGAGCATAATTCTGGACATTTTTCTCTGCATAGAAAGTGCTTAGATAACACATAGAGAAGGGTGGATAGATGGATGGATGCAAGGCAAGAATCTCTTCAAATGGAATCATGCTACACTTGCTATTTTTAATTAAAAGTATTGACTTTAATTTTATTTTAATTTAACCAGAGAAAAGGAACTGAAATAAAACACAAGGAATTATTGCTCTTCAAATAAATATTTCCCCACCACAAGAGATACTATTTCCTAACAGAGCTTCTAAGATTAACAGAAGAGGTCAGGAAAACAGTAAGGGGATTGAGCCCATCAGTTCTGTCTTAACTAGATTTCCCACTGTGAGCAGGGTCAGTTCGCTGGGCTATGAAAGATGAGAACGTTGGCACCCCCCCCCCCGCCCCTCCCCTGCGCTTCACATCTTCCAGTTTGTTGGTTATATTATTATCACTGCCTAGTCCAAGTTTACAACGTACACATCATGTTCAGGAATCACAGTTCCTACTGTTCAGTGTTTTTAAACAGATTCCATTCTTACCACCTGCTGTGTCTCCACAGCATCTCTATTCCTGGGAGGTTTTATTTTAGGTTCGTCCCGCACGTAGGTGATGTCAGTAGGTTCTCACAAGTTGGGCGCACTCCGATTTCTTTCCTGAACGTGTCTGCTTCTGACCTGCTGGGCTGCGCTCCTTCGCATCTCCCCCAGGACGCGTGGACCCCACTCCCTTGCCATCCTGCTTGTAGTTGCTGTAGAGAAGCCTCAAGCCCATCTGATTTTTTCCTCTTGTTGAATGTCTTGCCTGGTCCACCTGGGGGGGTGAAGAATTCCCTGAATTTCAAAAGCTCAACCAGGGGGCTGCCTCCGAGTGGAGGGTGTTTGGTATCAAATGTGCCTGGAACAAGGTGTGCCCTTTCTTCCTTTCAGAGGAATTCTTTGGTTTCTATCTCTGACCCCTGCTGTGTCATTTCTTGGCTTTTCTCGCAGGGATTCTAGGCATCCACGCGTTGGTGCTGCCTGCCTTCTGTACCCATTAGCTTCTTCCTAATGGCTGTCCCGGGCTCTGCATGACTTACTCTGCTGATGGAAGCACTTGGGTTTCCTCCTGCTCCTGGGGCTGCCCCAGGGCTGCGCAGCTTGCTAGTTTCCTTTCTCCTTTTTCTGTGAGAGGATGTTTGCTCGGCGGCCAGGCCATTCCTTTTCATCTTGCTCCCATTGAGGCTCCTGCTCACTCTTCCATGGCTGCGATAGGGAGGGACAGCTGACCCTGCACTTGTGTGTGAGTTGGCTGGTCCCTTGCGGCCAGGGGTTCTCAGTCGGTCCCCCCTGGTGCCTGGGGAACGCAGGCTCAGGCTCCGTGAAGAAGGGAGCAGGCCGTCTGTTTTGGGGATGGGGGCTCTCTTTCAGGGCTTCCTCCACCCTGTTGAAGGCTGTCTCCTGTTCCAGAAAGGGATCCCCTCAAGTGTGAAATTCCACCCTCATCCCCCCATGGAGGCTCCCTTTCTGTCAGGTCAGCATATCCACCAGGCCCCCCTCCCCACCCCACCGTTTCTCCCAGTACCTGGGGCCGTTCAGAGAAGAGACAGGCAAGGACCGACTCCCGGCCAGACTTCACCACCTCCTTCTCCTTCCTTGGCTGCAAGTTTTTGAAGGTCATGGCTTCCGTTCACGCCCCTAACCTTGTGGAGCAGCATCTGACAAGTTTGGTTACTCCTAAGTGTTCCTAAGTGTGTGTTGGTTTTGTTGGGAAACAGGGAGTCTGGCATCTGGCTTCACTCTGTCATTTTCACCCAGCAGTTCTTAGTTGGTGCTTTTGAGAAATAATAATACTGAGTTGCCAATCCTCCTAAGGTGGCCACTGCCTCCTGGCTCTCTGGGGGCAACTGAGAGGAAGTGCCATGTGAGGGTTAAACCCCGGCTTAGGACCAGACCCCCTGCTTCACCACTCATTGCTCTGTGAATTTGGGGAGCTACTCAGCTCACTGCTCTTCAGCTCCTCATCTATAGGATGGGATGACATGCCTGCCTAGCTCATAGGGTTGTCTAGAGAATGAGCACATGCGTGCCAGCAGAGGATGGGCCATGATCACTCTTTGCTGTGTCGTCCTTAACCATTATTGCTGGGTCGTGGGAACTTGCTGGGGGCTCGGAAGGCAGTCGCTGTGATCTCGAGCAGACCTTGGAGCAGACCTTGAAGTATTCCTGGGTTTCATGACCATGAGCCTCCTTAACCGCAGTCCAGTCTCCCGATTGCAAACATACACATGCTCAGCCCCCCTCCGATGCACCAGAGCCTGACTGATCCTATGAAAAACCTTTGTTTTCAGACTCTCGCTCAGAATTGAACCAGGAAGTAGCTCTCCAAGACTCGTCTCTTCAAAGGAAGATCTTGCAGGTATTGTAGCCACATCCTATCAAGTGGGGCGAACCCACTGAAAGCCCAAATATGCTGCCAGGTGGGTCCTGACTGTGGAGTCAAAGGGCGCAGTTGTTTGCAGGTTGGCAGACACAGCTGTCCCTGCTCACAGCCCTCCCGCACTAACTTGCTGAGCTCCCAAGCACACGGAACCCCTGGGGACACCTCTGGGCTGGGGCTCCCTGCAAGAGCCTGGGACCTAAAAGCCCCAAGAGAGGCAAGATCAGAACCCCAGCTGAGAGCACGCACAGGGCAGACAGAGAACGGGGTCCTCTCCAGGTCACCAGGGCCCTTCTCGTCAGGCCCCGGCCCTGGAGTTGTTGGGCCTGGGAGGGTGCACAGGAGGCCGGGGTGTCTGGTGCCCCCAGGCACAGATGGCTCGCCTCCCTGGAGCCTCAGTCTGTCCATATATTTGGGACACACAGAGCGTCCCCTAGTGATGAAGAGTGCAGGCTGTGAAGTCAGCCCCAGCGTTGCCATCTCCCCTCTCTGATCATTGGTGGCAGTCACCCTGCAGGTTGCTGTGATGCCTGGGCAAGCGCTCTGCCCACACGGGCTCGTTTGTGGTGAAAGTGCTCCGTCGGTATCACCATGGCGGTTTCTGTTCCTCAGTGTCCAGCTGGCTCTCTGTGCCTGGGGCCAATCTCACTGCTGCCCAGGCTGGGACCAGGTTGGGGTCTGGGCCACCTGTGCTTCCTCCTCCTGGGTTGAGCTCAAGGGTCACCAGCCTGGGTTCTAGGCCACTGCAGTGTTGGATCAGCAAGTCCACCCTCTGGGCCTCGGTTTCCTCACCTGTAAAATGAGGGTAATAAAGTCTCCACCCCAGGGTCGTGGGGAGGTCAGGATGGAAATGATACTCGGAAGGCCCTCAGTGTGGTCTGACCTCAACAACCACTAGTGGGCCTCTCACAGAGTCCGCCAGCCCTGTAAACCACCCCCACCCCCACCCCCAGCTCCTTCCAGCTCCTTCCAACTCTGTGCCTCTCCCGGCTCCCCCGTCTGTGCTCCTTTATCCCAGGCAGCCTCCCCTCAGACTGCCCCGAGGTAAGGGTACCAGAGCCGGCACACAGGTTGCCTGCCCTCGCCCTTTCAGCCCTGGCCTCTGAGCTCCTGGCCGGGCCCTGTGGGCACCTGGCTCTCGAAGCAGCTCCAGAGCCGCCGACTGCTGACTCCGCACTCCCTGGAGGAGCGCTGATGCCGGCAGTTTTCACGCAGCGAGCGAGCCCGGCTCACAGGGGCGTTTCCCACCAATTTTCCAAATCCCTGGCTGCAGCCTGGAAGCAGGATGTGAAGGTTTTCATTGATCACCAGAAGACGGGGGGCGTCTGGAAAGCTTCAGGCTCACTCCTCCATCCTGGCTCCCCACCCCACCCCCAGCCTCAGGTGACAGCGGTGGTGCCTGCAGCCCTGGGACAGCAGGGGTCCCATGAGGGCAGGGCCAGAGGGACAGCTCCCAAGAGGCCTTCCCTGATCTGGCAGTTAGACTGGGCTTCGTGGCAGGAGCCCGACCAGACCGGGGACAGGAATGTGCCTCTCACAGTCCCAGGAATGGCAGGAACGCAGCCTCCTCGGCTCCCAGGAGGGGGTTAAGCTCCTGCTCCAGGCTCTCTTTCCAGCAGGCAGGCACCCCACACCTGCCAAGGAGAGGCCCCGCGATGCGTTCATTCGTTCCTTCACTCAGGACTTCCAGGCTGGGCCTGCTGTGGGCCAGGCACTCGCTGTGGGCCACGCACCAGGAACTAGGCACAGGCTGCCCTCCTGGAGCTGACCTGTCAGGGGAAGACATGCAGCAGCAGCCTCCAGGGAGCAGGTGTGGCATCGAGGACCCAGAAGGAGGCCAGTGTGAGCTCCCGGACCCCTCCCTGTGGCTGTGCCCACTCCTCTAACCAGCTCGCCTGCCAGGAGCCCGGGGAACGCAGACTCTGGCGTTGGGAGCAGCCCTAGTCTCAGGTCCCTCAGGCCTTGGTTAATGTCGGAGGTGTCCCCACTGAGGCTGTCCCTCTGTCTCTGTAGTGGCCCATCCTCCTGTCCTCCCCCCGCCCAGAGCTGCCCCCACTCTGCCCCCAGGGAGTGGCCATGCTGGCAGATCCACACGACAAGTAGACAGACACTGTGAGAGAGGAAATGGAGAAACCTCCTCAGTTCTGGTCCGTGGAGAAAAAAGGGCCACGTTTTCAATTTCTCCCGCATGTACTGTTTCGTTTATATAAATGAACTAATATTTTCCTGGAGAGCAAAATGCATAAAGAATGTTGACCCTCAGAGAGGGCAAGCCATGTTTGTGTGTGCGTTGGAGCCTGTGAAGACATTTCCAGATCCTGTGAGCTCCGCCTCCACGTGGCCAAACCAACTGACAGGTTTTCTCTGAAGAGCCCTTGGCAGCGGAGCCAGGCCATGGGACACTGCGCCTGCGCCTCGCGCTTCTGCACTCGGACCTCAGGACTGCTCTCGCACACCTGGTGGTCTTCCTTGTTTCACCGTCTGCTGTGTAAAGACCCGCCTGGCTCTGGCACTCTTCTGTGGGGCCCTGGGCAGTTAGCTCAATCCCTGTGAGCCCCAGTTTCCTTACTGGTGAAATGGGAATAGAAATGAATACTTCACGTTGCCTCACTTCACAGGGCCGAGGCTGTGTGGGAAGAGCCCCCAGCACAGAGCCCGGTGCACGCCTACCGCTCAGGGCATCAGCGCTGATGTGTCCTGATGGAGGGACAGTGAGGCAGCCAACAGGGAGTCCATGCCCACCTCCAGCTCCTCGCTGCTTGGATCCCCTCACCTCCATGCCAGTTCCTCACAGGGGCCACCTTGGTCCCTGGGAGGCCACACCTTCCTTGTGCCAGCGGATCTGCGAGCGCACCTAAGCCTGGTGCGGCCACACTGTCCTCTGGCTGCGGCCCCATTGGGCCCACAGGCCTGAGTGAGGCACTGGCTGTTCCCTGGGTCTCCCAATTGCTGGGCACAGATTTCAAGTTCTCTGCGTGGTCTGTGGAGACACCTCACTATGGTTGAGTAGATGTAGAGATGACTCTGTGGGCAAGGGGTGCGGCTCCCTTTCCACGAGCTCCTCTCTCCTTCCGTTTATAGTCTCAGAGTGGGTGAGGAGCCCTAGGCAAGGGCACATCTGCTCTCTTCTGGACATCTCCCAGCTACTAGGCTGGCGTGTCAAGGTCAGGCAGAGGAGCCAGGCTCTGGCCTGGCTCTGTCCGACCCTGCTGCCCAGCTCCACGCAGCACCACTGCAGCCGGCATTCCTTGCTCCCTGTGCCTGGGAGTCGGGGCCTTCTGACTCTGAGGAGAAGGCATCTGGGGCTCCCCACAGCTGAAGGGCGACCTTGGCTCACAATAGGGACCCGTGAGAGCTGCACTTATAAGAAACAAAGAATGTGTGTGAATGTAAAAGGGACCGGCTCCCAGGCTCGACCATGAAACCTGGCCAGAGAAAGGTTTCAACACAAACAGACTCTGTGCCGAGGGGCCCATGTCCGCGTGCGCAGGGCTCCGGCAGACCTGGAAGGCTCTGAGCAGGCGCAGGAGCGAAGCTGAGAGAAGCCCCGAGACTGGATGGAAGTGCGCCCTGTGCATCTCACGGTCAGGGCGGCGCTGAGAGACCTAGGCCACAGCAGTTGTCATTCGCCTTCTCCAGTGAGGAGACTGGACCCTGAGCTCCCAGCTCAGCCCTGGGAAGAGGCTGGACTGGAACGCAAATCCTGGGACCCCAAGCTCAGTAGTTCCTCTGCCACAGCTGCCTCCCATTAACGTCCGATGTGCAAGGCTTGGAAAGCACCCCCGAAGGCCGTGCTGGGCTGCCAGGCTGCTGGAATCGGCAGTGCTGGCCTGGGCAGGGCCGCTCGATGCTGCTGGAAACCCGTGGGAGCAGGACCCCATCCAGCCCCGCATCCTCTGCAGCGCTGCTACTCTGCAGCGTGGGCACCGCGCCAGCATGCAGCACCACGGCCTTGCTCCAGCCCTGCGCTGGGCACTGGGACACAGCCCCGGCCTCCGAGGTTGGTGTCTGGTGGGAGAGATGGGCAACCAACAGGCTGCCAACACAATTCCTTAGTGACCTGGATGCTGTGAATGTGGGGCGTGGGCACCGGAGAGCAAGGGGCAGGAGGCTCTGTGAGAGCTCAGGGACAGACGCTGTAAAGCGCTGGGCCAGGATCTCAGCGACAGCCCGCACTGTTGTCTGATTCAACCCCTGAAGCGGGAGAAGGTTGGCAGCTCTTTCCCTCCATCCCTCTCTCTTCTCCTGAGAGAAGCTTCCAGGATGAACAGGAGGTCATTTCTGAGGCATCCAGGCCTGTCTGCAGGTGGCGCTGGCAGCTGACCAAAGCTGGCAGACTAGGCCCCTCCAGTTTGCTCTCTAAAGACCCTGATCCTCTAGAGGAAAGGGGACATTGCCGTGTGTCCTGGCCCCAAAGGTGGGTGCTGCCCGCACAAGGCTGCCTCAGGGCTCCTGAGCCTTCCAGTAGAATTACAAGTGAAGAGCTCACTTACTCATGCATCTAAAGTGATACTTTTCTCAAGTAGTTGTTCTCGTGACCCTGGCTTTACACAAGTCCTTTCAGCCTTTGTCTTCTCATCCCACAAACAGTTTCCCTGCATTCTGTCCCAGGCCTCCCCTCTTCTTACTGAGCTTACAACCTGGGCTCCCCGTCCTGTGCCGCATGGCCTGCACCTCTGGCCCCAGTGCCATCTGAGCTTCACACATCTCCCCAACATCGGTCCCAAACTGCACTTCTCGTCCGCTCCCTCAGTGAATGGCACCAGCCTCCACCAAGGGTTACCCCGAGTGCCCCTCTCCCCACCCCTCGCCCATCTCCTAGAGCTCTCTCTGGCACATCCACCTCCCAGCCTGTGTTCTTGGCCACATCCACATACTTCCAGCCAGAGCGAGCTTTCTAGGGTACACATCTGAGCACATTACTGACCCTCCTGAAATCTCCACATCTTCCCCTCATTAAACTCTTGGTCCCTCATGTGGCCCTGCAGCTCCACTCCCTACCCTCCTTCCCCCACACTCCCTCCTTCAGCTCCTCAGCCAGGCTGGCTCTCTGAACTTTCTCTGGTGGGATCTGCATCTCTCGTGTTGCGGTCTTTGCATGTGCTGCTCCTTCTGCCCAAGCTGCTGCCTCTGCCGGGACCTGCACCAGCCTGGATGTCGGAGCCCCCAGGTCTGCCCTGACTTTTTGGGCTCTCAGATGCACTGCTCCAGGCTCCACTGCTCCCCCAGGAAGCTCCTTAGCCCTTCTGACCTCAGTCCCACATCCCAGTGAGGAGCTAACAATAGCCCGTGAGGCGGGGTTATGCCGAGGCCTAAATGAGGTCCTGCGGACAAGCGTTCGGTATGTCTCTGGCACTAGGCGGATGCTCGATCAATGTCGGACAGTACCATTAGCACCGCCGTTAGGCTGTGAGAGTCACACTGTGGGTGTAGTTGGTGCCAGGTTTATTACATCCAAGCCTGTGCCCGCCCTGGGCGTGATCTGGTTACTGTCCCTCTGGAATCTGGAAACATTTGTTGCAGGAAGGGGAGAGGGACGTGAGTCCTCTCCTCACAGGGATCTGCCAGGTCAGATCCCTGCTCCTGTTCTGTAGCTGTAGAATTCAAGCTCAGAAGTGCCAGGTGACTTGCCCAAGTTCACTCAGCCTGCATGGTAGACGCCAGTGGGAGCCCAGGCCCGGCTGCCTCGGGTCCTGGCTCTGCTGTTGCCGTCTCCCTTAGTCCTGTCCGCCCAAAGCCGTGCTCAGGAGGCCTGTGCTGGTTTCTCTGCCAACCAGTGAGTGGCCTGGGGCAGCATGGTGGCTTCTTAAGAAAAATGTAATGAAAACCAGATTTTTTTCCCAACATGATATCTCGTTCCCCACAGACTGTCAGTTCTCATATATTCCAATAAAACTGTTAAAGAAACAGCCACTTAAAGAGCTTTAAAGATTATTCATGGAAAAATTATGCTGAGGAAAAATAGAGCAATCCTCTGAGATAGTCAAGCCCCACGGTCAGTTTTTCCAGCTGCTCGTGCCATATCGGCCGGCAGCGGGGACCACACTGCTGAGCGAGGCCAGAGCTCCGGCTCATTATTACCGCCCCCACCCCACCCCTGCCTACAGGACACGGAGAAAACAACATCAGAAACTGCCGGAAGACACGTGACCTGTGCTGTCACGTGGTGGCCGGCCCAGGCGTAGTGGGGCGGGGCGGGAGGCCTTTCAGTAGCAGAATGTCACTGGCAGAGGCCACCCCATCCCTAGGTTCCAGCTCAGTGGGAATTCCTCTGCCTCAGTGTCAGATCCAGGCTGTTGTTGGCCCACAATGCAGGGGATGGGCGTGGCCGAGACCAGGGCATCCAGAGCAGCGTTCGTGTGACCCTGGGACCACGGAGGTCGCAGCTGCTTCTGCCTGGTCCTCCCCCCTCCTCCCACTGTGTCCAGGGGCATCTGAGGCCAGCATGCCTCCAGGGCCATCCAAAGCAGCATGAGAGGGGGCGGACCCAGGCTGGTCCTGGAGGGAGAGTCAGTAGCTGAATAGAGGAAACTGAGGGCTAACTGGAGGCGTGGGTGAGCCCCACGGTGAGGATCAGAGCAGGAGCCGGGACACAGGCGGGAAGGGCGCCCATTAGGAGTGAGCAGGCGGCCCGGGAAGTGACCAGAAGAGCCTCGCGTGTCCAGCTCTCGCTGCACCCACCGCTGGGTAGGAGGACAAGCCCAGCACCCCTCCCCTGAGTGACCAGTTGTGCTCCGAGCGTCCCTTGTAAAATGGCGATAGTCAAAGCAGCCACTGCAGGGAGCTCGGTGACATAGGATGTGGGAGTGTTTAGACAAGCCTGGCACACGGTTGGTGCATAACACATGTTAGTCCGCTTCACCTTCCCTTTCGCAAAAATAGCAGCTGGAAATAGTCATCCGTTTCCTGGAGGAAGTTACCAGATCACCTCCAACACGCACTGTTCCCCCTCCAGTTTTCACTAATGCCTGACCTTCAAACTGCAGAGCTCCTCCGCCCATGCTGTACCCCTGGGTTCAAGTCCTGCATGTCGTGGATATATAAGCCCTGGCTTTCCTACCTGTCAAACGGGCCTACTAAGTACCCAGCTCCTGGATTGCAGCCCGTGCACACAGTATGGTGCCAGGCACGGGATGTCCAACTGTAATTATCACCGTTTTTATTGCTGTGACACACCAGGGAGTCCAGTTCCAGTTCAAACCATGGGGGAGGAGCCATGCGACCTGACCTTTACAAAATATTTTCTGAACTCAGGGTGGGAGCCAGAGTGACTCAGGCAGAGACCGTAATCCCGCTGATAAACAAGGCGAATTTCACCCTCTGCACAGATTCATTTATTGAGCAACATGTGCAAAACAAAAACAAAGCAGGGTGGCTTCCCTCCTTCCTTTCCTCTCTGGGGCAGCTGCACGAGACATTTCCTCCAGGGCAGAGCTCGCTGTCACTCCAGCTCTTTGAGCAGAAGTTCTTCACCTGGGTGTACACTGGATTCATGGGGGTGTACACTGGAGTCACCGAGAGAGCGGTGCCCAGCCCCACCTGAGCAATGAAATGAGAACCTGGGGGGGCGGGCCCGAGACACTGCATTCCCACACTCACCCCGAGAGCCCTGGCACAAGCCCTGACTAAGGATTCCAGCCTCAGAGAAGCTGAGTGACAGTGAAACCCTCGCCAGGAAAGTGTACACACGCACCTCTCTTTCCTTAGGTACCGCTTCAGTGCTCCCCACTCCTCAAGCTTCATGGACCCTGTCTGTGCTGGTGCGGTCCAAGCTGTGCCGCTCTGAGCTCATTACAGTGTGTGCCATGTAATGATGTTTCTGTCAACGATGGACCGTACATACGTGGCCCCGTAGAGTGTAGTGGACTACAGACCTCTGTTTGAGGACACGTGACTGACAGGGAGGCAGCCCTGGGGCCAAGGGGCCTTATTTTACAGAAAATGAGAGACTGGAGTGTTTATGGGCTGGAGGAAGGGGCCAGAGGGAAGGGAAATGATGGAGTGAGTTCTCAGAGGCAACAGGACTGGAGAGGAGAGATTGGCTTTGGATGGAGGAGGCCCCTTCTCCAGGCTGACAGGAAGGCTGGTGTGGGTGGAGGAGCCCGTGGCCACTGCCGGGCTGGCGTGAGAGACGGAGCCTGACCACCATGCGTTCTCCCGGAAGCAGAGTGCCATCGTTTGAAGTGAGGGGTCTGAGTTGTGCAGGGGCTTAGGAGAAAGGGGACATTTGGGGATAGTCGTTGAGGGGAACAGTGGAGAAAGTTGGCCAAGGCCTAGTAAAGGGATTATGGGGGGCCCTGGGGAAATGAAGGTTGGGGTGTGCAGGGTGGGGTGTGGAGGGGCGAGCAGGGTGAGGCAGCAGGAACTCCGAGCTCGAGGAGATGCGAGCTGCCTCATGAACCTTCCCAAGTGCCAGAGGGAGCTAGACCGTCCGCAGTGGTGTCTGGGACATTCACAAGCGATGAGCCGGGCACACTGGAGGTCCCTGTGGATGACAGCAGCTTGTGGGAGGCTGTGGGGCCCTGGATGGACACAGGCCTCCCAGGCCCTCTGGGGAAGCTCCCGCACAGCCTGGCACAGTCCCTGGGTGTGCCGTTTGGTGTCTCTGCAGGAAGTGCAGAAGCCCTGGCCCACTTCCTGTCTGTCCCAGGTAGCTAAGGCCTAGCCCCTGGGGTCACCTCCCTTCCAGAGCCACGAGCACAGCACTAAAGAGAACAGCAGCGGCAGGACCAGGCCCCTCCATATACTAGTAGCTGTGGACTGGCCAGCATGCACGTCCCTCCTCCGTCCTGCGCGTGCTGCTCAGTGGGTGTGAGGCCCAGCCTCCTGGCTTGAGGACCCCTGTTGTCCCCAGGACTGGGCCTGAGGAGAACATGGTACTAATTGTATAAAACAAGTGTGGTGCTGACTGTGAAACTGCTTTCACCACCTCAGGACTCCCCCCAGCCACCTGCGAGGTGAGTTGAATTATTCCCACTTTTCAGATGAGGAAACAGAGGCTCAAGGGAGTAAGTTAAGCAACCCGTCCAAGGCCACCCAGGCAGTACCTGGCAGGCCTGGGGCAGAGCCCCTGCCTCTCTAGCTGTGCTCTCGCTCAGTGAGTCCTCCCTCTGCCCTCACACGCTCTCCGTCCCTTCTGTGGAATGCGTGGTGGAGAAGAGAAAGTGGCTGGGGAAGGGCACAGGGTGGGCACCAGCCTTGGATTCACAAGGCAGGCTGTGAAGTCTCTGCCACCTGCTGGATGGCTTGGGTAAGTCTCGCCCAGGCAGGGGCGCTGTGCACAGCAGGCCACCGGCCGTCCCGGCTGCTGTCACCGTGGAAGTTAGCTATGCTGGGCGTGAGGGGTCGGTGTCTCATGAATAGGGAGCCACGGGGCCCGCTGAACCTGCTCCGCCTGTGACAGCTGGGCCAGTGCCTTACCCGCAACCCAGGCCCCACCCCCCGAGCCTCCTCAGCCCCGTCACAGGATGCTCTCTGCTCTGTTCACAGGCCCCTCTGCCGGCTCCAGCTCCACAAGATTCAGCCGGCGGCCTACCTGTCCTGACGCGTCTGTGGCAGGCAGCCTCCCCACACCCCCGGTCCCAAGACACAGGAAGAGCCACAGTCTGGGCAACAAGTGGGTAACTGAGCGAGCCCCGCTCGGGCTCTGGACGGGCTGAGCGTGGGGGTGGGCCAAGGGGGTGCTTGCCCGCTGGAGCTCTCCCACCCCATCTGGGAGGGCAGACGATGCTGCTGGTATCCCTGGCTGGTGCCCTCTCCTCACACTGGCACGGGGTCAGGAAGAGCTGGGGTGGTCCTGGCGACAGGTCTCACCACTCAGTAGCCGGTGGAGGAAGCATGCAGGCAAGGGCAGGGAAGCCGTGGTGGGACTCCCTCTGTAAGTTTGCCCAAGCTCAGTGAGTGCCTCCCTTTGTAAACCCAGAGTCCAGTGGGCACTGTGCCTGCCAGTCTCAGGGCTCAGAGTCTCTGCCCATTGCTGGAGTGAGTCTGCAGATCAGGACATCTCCCCGGTTCCCCAGCCTGTGGGGCTGACAGCTGGGCGACATGGGTGGTCCTCAGCATGGCCAGGGCAGCCATGCCTGTGTCCCCAGGGTACTGGGCACAGGCTCCTTACAGCTGGGTCCCTCCCTCCCTCTGTTCCTGCCTGCCTGCCTCTTCCATCTCCCTTCCTTCCTTCCTTCCTTCCTTCCTTCCTTCCTTCCTTCCTTCCTTCCTTCCTTCCACCAAGACACAAGCCTTAGCCAGCCAGGCAGGCCCTGGAGTTGCTCCTGGGCTGGAGGAGAAAGGGGTTGCTCTTTCTCTGTTCTATCCCGCCATGTATTATCTCACTGAGCCCTGCAGGCCTGAGAGGTAGGTGCTGTGATATGCATGAGCCCAGTGAGGTTCAATGGGGCAAAGTACCTGCCAATTGTAAGGTGGGAGCAAGGACTTGGACCAAGTGTGTGCGACTCCAGAACCAGAAGCAGACATGCCGCAGGGTCACACTCCCCCTTCACTGCGCGCCCCATGGCTCACAAGTACCACCCACTCGCTCACGCCTCATAATCATCCTGGGAGTTAGGAAGGGCAAGTACAGTTAGTCCCCACTGGACAGATGGGGAAACTGAGGCCCAGACAAAGGCTGGGACTTGCCCAAGGTCACGCCATGAGATAGGGCAGCGCCTGGCCGTGCTCCCTGGTTCTGGGTGGAGGTCTTTGCCTGCAGGTGCGCCCTCTGCCAGGAGCCCAGGCAGGTGGAACCCTGTGACTCGGTAGGTAAGGAGCTCTGCCTCTCTCTTCCTTTCCGTTTCCAGTATGATGTGTCAGTTGAGTGTAGTTGAGAGTAAAAGTGCGACATTCCCATCGGAGAAAGCGAGGCACCTGCTGGACGACAGTGTCCTAGAGTCCCGCAGCCCTCGCAGGGGCCCCGCCCTCACCTCCTCCTCCGCCGTCACCAATGGACTCTCGCTAGGTAAGCGTCTGGCTGCGCGCGGCAGCATGGCACAGCCGGCGTGTGCTCGTGTCTGTCTGTCACTGTGCCGCGCCCGGTGGCCTGACCCCGCAGAGAGGGCTCCTCAGGAGTCGCCCTGCCAGGGGCTCTCCTTTCTGGCCTCTGGGTGTCACGAAATGCCTGGGCTTGTCCTCATCCTACCGGTGGCCCTGAGCACAGCAAACGGGTGGAAGAAGCAGCCAGACACACCTGAGACCCGCTGTCCCTGGCTGGCAGCTGGCAGAGCCTGGCCCCTGCCTTGAGGGGCTCTGTCCCGGGAGAGCCACAGGCCCCAGCCTTAGGGCAAAGTGGGGAGGCTGCCTTAGGACAGCGATGAGGGCCACCGGGTTCTCACGCAGGTCCTTGCTTCACTCCGAAAAGTTAGAGTTAGGGAAGCTGAGAAGGTGATCTTAAGGGTGCGATTGCACGCCTGAGCTTCAGCCGGACACGTGCTCATGTCAGTGGAAGGCACTGCCCTGCTGAGGCCGGGAGGGCGAGGGCAGAGTCCTCTTGCAGTGCCCAGGTCACCCGTCCTTTCTGCCACTAGACACGTGTCCTGTCTGCTGGCCGTGCCCTTTCAGCATACTTGTGCTTCTGTGGTCCTGTGTCCGTGTGTCCGTCTGCTTTCCTTAATAGGGAGCCCTCCTGGTGCTGGTGGTGGTTTAGATAGTTGCCAGGCAGGGGTTTGATCCAGTGAGGCCTCAGAGTGGAGGGCCCATGAGTGTGGGGAGGGTGTGTGGGGACAGGAAAAAAGTCCCACACTCCTTTGAAATGCGGCCCCTGTCTGAGGCAGCGTCACTCCAGGGGACAGCCGCCTCCCAGCACAGAAAACCCGGGCCAGGCCAGGCCGCGTCCACCTCCACCTTGGAGGAGCCACCCTGTTGGGACCTAGTCAGGAGTGTGCAGTGTGTTCAGAGGGTACACCTGGGAGGGGAGCCGGGCAGCGCGTGGGGCAAGGCTGGCTCAGAGGTGAGCAGGTCTCTGCTCAGACTCTGAAATGCTGGGGCATTGTGGTCACCAGGGCCCAGAGTCGCAGTTCCCTCAGGATGTGGCCATGGGACCCTTTCCTTGGCGTGTCCTTGGGATGGTTCTGAACCAGCTGGGAAACGCCGCCCAGGAGCACTCAGCCAGACACGGGCCCCTGTCAGTGGAAGGCACTGCACCACGGAGGCCGGGCTGGGCGAGGGCAGGAGCCGAGGGTGGTGTGAGCTGTGCCTGGACCCAGGCCCTGCTCTTCCTGGACAGAAAGCTGAGTCACAGTGCCGCCCAGTGTACGGTGGGAGCTCACCGGTGCTGTGGCCCTTGGCTCCTGTGTTCGGAAACTCAGGGGTTTTTCTGCCTGGAGCAGGTAGCCGTGTGCATGTGCCATTTGGAGCTGAACAGGTCCTCTCTGTCCTGTAATCCCCAGCGACCTGGACCCCTCCTTCCCCTTTCCCACTGCCCAGCCTCGGTGCCAGCAGGTAGCCCAGGCCAAGACCCCTGACCCAGGGTACCTCGAGGACTGAGGGTCCATACAAAGGCACATGGTGTCAGTGAAGTGGCAGAAGAAAGTGTGTCTTGTGCTGGAGGTGGCCTTGGAGAGCCCCTGAGAAGCAGGTCGGGGGGTGGGGGGCGCGCTTGAGCCCTGTGTGTGTGTCTGTGTGTGCTGGCCAGAGGTCTAAGGGACCCCTCGAGGCTTCCAGTGCTGGGCAGCGGCTCTGACCAGTGTCTAGTCAAGCCCTGACCCTCGGAGAGGAAGTGCTATTTGCTCTGTCCTCACCGGGTGAGACCTGTTCTAGCACCAGTTTTCCTTAGGCCAGAGGGAGGCAGTGGGGGCCAAGCCAGGCCCAGCAGAGGCCCAGGGACCCAGACTCCCGTGTCCTGGAGTAGGCAGTGCAGCCTTCCAGGGACCGTGGGAAGGGAGCAGAGGCCCCCCGGGGAACAGTGGGACAGCTGGTGCTTTGCACCCTCCCGGGGCGGAGAGGCAGAAATAGAAGCAGCAGGAGCCCAGGGTCAGGAAGCCATCGCTCTGGCGCTTCTGTGGCGCTCGGGGGCCTGGGCCCAGGGAGCCAGGAGAAGAGGCCTTTCCACATTGGCTCCTCTCAGGTGAGGCCGCCTTGCTCACTGATCTGTGTTCCTTTTCCAGGCAGTAGTGAGAGCTCAGAGTTTAGTGAAGAAATGTCTTCAGGGCTGGAAAGGTGAGTGTGGCCTCAGCGTGGCCTCCCTCCCAGGAGGTGCCTGGGGCCCAGGGAGCTGGAGACCACTCCAGGCAGGGACCCACCCCAACCTCATCCCACGGGTCCACCCGGGAGGCTGCTCTGTGGCTCCTCAGGACAGCTCAGCCCAGGGGCAGGACCCACCGAGGGAGGAGGGGTGGGGGACCAGCCCCATGTTCTGAGCAGCCCCTCATCACCTGGTCCCGAACTAGCCCAGGGCCAAGGCCAGCGCCTCTCCCTCAGGCCGAACTGCTGGGGAGACTGGTCTGAAATGTGGGTTCTTGCAGCCAGATGCCTGAGGATGGGCCTAGCCTGCAGGCGGCATGTTGCTCCGCCTGGTGGGGTCCGAGAGTATTGCAACACATGGCCTCAGGCCCTGGGCTGACAACCACCTGCTGGGCACTGGTGACCGCAACGTGGATCCCTCAGCCCAGGGTTCGGCTCCAGCTCAGGAATTCACCTCAGCACCTGCTCCACACAGCGTGCTTTCTCTGTGCCAGGCACACCTGGGCCCTGGGAAGACAGGGCTCTGAATGGGGAGCTCCCACAGCCGTGGGGCCACAAAGTGAAGGGCGTCGTAGTGACTGTAAGGGAGGCAGGGAGCAACCAGTGACAGGAAGGTTACGAGAAGCAGGTTCCCACCATCCTTCAGTGGCCCGCACACACAGCACACTCACACAGTTATGCACACTCTCACACACACTCACATCCTCTTACACATGTGGGTGCACATACCCACACACGTACATTCACATGCATGCATGCGCATGCATACCTCACACAGATACACGCCTCACACATGCATACACACACAGGCACACACACACTCACACACACACTCACATACACACATCCTCTGGTGCTGAGCCTCCTGGCTCCTCAGTCCCCATAATCAGAAAATGGCCAGAGAGGAGGTGGGTGCTGGCCAGCAGGTCCTCACAGGGCAGACAGAGGTGTGACAGGTGGTGAGTGATCTTGTGGAGCAGTCGCTGTGTGCCAGGCACCGTCCTGGTCTCACTGAGTCTTCACACGCTGCTACACAGCGGTTATCCAGAGGCCCCCGTTTATGCACGTGGACTGCTGGGCTCAGAGAGGTGAAATGACCCCGCTTGCTCACACTCTGCCGGGGCAGAGCTGCCCAAATCCACGTCTTCCTGACCACTGAGCCTACCTCTCCACCACCTTTCAGGCCTTGTCTAGGGCCATGTGACAGCTGCAGGCACTGGCTCCATGTCGGTCAGTCAGTCTGTCTGTCCTTGTGAACCCCTGATGGAGGGCAGGAAGTGGGGGCAGCAAGGCCCTTCCCTCTGGGGCTCCTGGAGGGGCATTGCTTCGCTCTCATTCTCTCAGGCAGGCAGGCCACTGCCCTGGCTCTGGGCCCCTCAGCAGTGGGATGGGAACCAGGCAGGCACCAGGGCGGACTGCAGGTCTGCTGGGCACGCCCGAATCTCCCCGGGCCACAGGCCAACGAGGGGACATCGAGTGGGAAACAGCATGGTGCCAAGATCCTGAACATCATCCACACTGGACCTAATCATTGGCTCCTTCCTTCCTCCCTCCCTTCCTTCCTCCCTTACCTCCTTCCTTCCTTCTCTCCCTCCCTCATTCATTCGCTCATTCATTTATTCAATGCCCATTTATTAAGCAACTGCTCCCTGTCAGACACCCCCTGAGGGTCACGCGCTCAGGAGGGAGGGTGGCTACCTTTCCATTGTCCCATGGACTCCATGGAAGTAGGGCTGTGGGCATGGCGCCAGGTTGACCTCAGCAAACCTCGGGCTCCTCAGAAATTAAAGGAGGAGGGAATCCTCCAGTCAGGCCATCAGTAGAGGCAGCAGGTGCTTCTTTGTGCCCCTGCAGAAGTGAGGGTTAAGCAGCAGCCCAGGGACAGTTGGTGGGAGGACCACAGTGGCCCCGAGGAGGCCGCTGGGCCTGAGCAGTATGCCAGGATGGGAGAGGTGGCCCGGGAGTGCGTGGTGTCTCCAAGAGTCACCGCCGGAGAGCGAGTGCTAGTGCACCTCAGTGAGACCTCGCAGTCTGGCTCTGGACATTGCCTGCAGATCAGAGGGGCCTGCGGTCAGGCCTGCCTGCTGCCTCAGCGACCTTGGGCCTGTTCCTCAATCTCTGAGCCTCAGGTCCCTCAGCTCTGCAGGGAGGGTGCCCACAGGAAGTACTTATCACATAAGTGGAAGTGCTCCATTGGGGAAACTTACTTTGGGATGTTTATGAATTTCACTCAGTAGGTACCTCTTGCCAGCAAGCAAGTGATCAGGAGTCTAAAGCTGGGTGGGGGGAAGAGAAAATTCCCAGATGGCCGCTCAGTCATCACAGAGTGGATGGACTATGGGGAAGGCAAGTGTCCTCAGCCCTGGCTGGCCCCCAGGAAGCACTGACCGGGGGAAGAGCCCTGTAAGAAAGGCCTGCGGCAGTCGGACGCATGGGTGCTCTAGGGTGTTGAGGAGGTTGGTGTTTTAATTTCTTTGCTGTGTGAGGTTTGCTTGTTCTTAGCAGATGCGATCTCCCAGCCCCCTTAGGGAGACCCCAGGAAAGCGGAGTGGTGGCAACAGAGCCCCAAGCCTGATCTCCTCAAATCTGTTTTTAAAGACACTCTTTTCCTTCCTTGGGAAGATCAGAGGACTCTGGCAGATGCCCTGGTGTGCCAGGGTGCAAGGTGCCTCTTGAATCCCAAACTCTGCCGTGATTGGGAGAGGGAGTTGAAGCTCTGGAGGCCATCCTGGAGGTGAGGGTCCATTTCAACTGAGGTGCAACCACGAGAGCGACTGTTCTCAGGGTGATTCTCACAGAGGCTGAGGGCCAGGAATCCCCGGCTTGTGTCCCTCACCTGCCACCTTCAGTCCAGTTTCCGCAGGCCCTTCCTGCCCCGGTCCTCTGTCCGGCTGCTCTGCCTCGGGTGGCAGCCCAGTTGGATGATGAGCCGAGCTTCTGACATTGGTTTCCCTCAAAATGCCGTCTCTTCCTTGTTCTCAGCAGCAGACACTGAAGTCTGACAACTGAGGCTCCACCCAGGAGCTTAGGCCCCTGAGAGAGGGAATAGTGAGCAGTGGTACCTGGGCCTTTCTCTTGACCCTGCCCTTGAGACCCAGCTGACAAGGGCTGGGCCCTGCCCATAAGCTGCTGAAGCTTCATAAGTACCGAGAAATCTGCCACCTCTCTGTCCAATGCCTACTGCCCAGAGTCAGGTCCTAGGACAGTGATGGCAAACCTATGACACACGTGTCAGAGGTGACACGCGAACTCATTTTTTTGGTTGATTTTTCTTTGTTAAGTGGCATTTAAATATATAAAATAAATATCAAAAATATAAGTCTTTGTTTTACTATGGTTGTAAATATCAAAACATTTCTATATGTAACACAGCACCAGAGTTAAGTTAGGGTTTTCAAAATGCTGACACGCCGAGCTCATAAGGTTCGCCATCACTGCCCTAGGACGTGGGCCTCGTGTGGACCCTTCTCTGTGGATATCCGCTCTGCTCCCTTCTCTCTCTCTCTGCAGCCCGGACATCTAGACCTGTCAGCTCACAGAGGGGAAGGTGCATGTGTTACGGCTTCACCCTGCCACAGAGCCCGACTTTCAGTCTCTCACATCCGGTTCCTAATTGCCAGGAAAGAATATCGGATTGACTTGGCTCGGCTCAGGTGTCCTATCCGCTCAGCTAAACTTAAGTGCAAATGCGGCTCCTAGGGACCCACTCAGCGGATCAGGGACATTGTCCGGAAGAGAGAGAGCTGCTCACAGGCGGTAAAAGTGCTGTAACAAGTGCTGCTGGGGAGACATCCAGGGCCCACAGAACTCAGGCGGCGGCTTCCTGCCTGCAGATGAGGGCGAATCATCAGCAAGCGGCCAGGGTCAAGTGCCCATCCAGGGTTTGCTGGTGCAGGTGGGCCCTCCACAGGTGCACTCCCACCAGGGGCTCCATGCACTGAGAAAGAAGCATGGGGGGCCTATTCCCGCTAAGGCAAGATGACTGAGACCTCAAGGTGATTATTATCCAAGACTTCTCCCTGCCCCCCAACCTCCTAGATCAGTAACAGGGACTCGGGGTTAAATTATGAAATTCAGCCCCCAAGGTACCTGCCAGCTACTGTGGCACCTAGAAAACTGTCCGGGAAGTGTCCTGCGGGCCTGTCCGGCCAGCCTGAATCCTCGCGGTGCTGTTGGCCCAAGCAGGACCCAGCTGCGTCCTCAACAGCACCCCCCCACTCTTCCTTTTCCTAGTGCCGTGACCTTGGGCAAGTTGCGCCTCTCCAAGCCTCAGATTGCTTATCTAAAAGGTGGGCATACGAGCAGTGCCTGCCTCCCAGAGTTGTGTGATTAAACAAAGAAGTGAATGAATACCGCTGAGCACATTACCTGGCACCATCATCTCTTCCTCACCTTCGCTCATCACCCCCACCGTCCACCGTCGTGCCCACCATCGCCCCCATCCCCCATCCCATCGTCCTATCGCCATCCTTATCACCAGCTTGCACACCCTTTGGGACTGAGATGTTCTACTGGGTTGCTAGCCCACAATTCCCAGACCAGACTTCCCATGAGCAGGGTTGTCTCCTGCAGCCCTCCTCCCTGCCACCCCCACGATCCAACCCTGGCAGGGGGGGAGCGGGGGTGGGAAGACTGGAAAGTGGCCCTCCTAGGGTGCATTCTGTTCAGTCACGTGTTCCCAGCTAGGAAAGGTTGGTTCTGGAGTAGGGTCCCATGTCAGTCAGAGACATTCCGACAAAGCCCATTCAGCGTGCGCTGCACAGAAACTCAAGAACTGGGGCCTCCCAGAGAAGCCTGCAGGGAGCCGCTGCACAGTGCTGCCTCCAGACCTGGGCCCAGTCCCATGGCAGGCTCCACCATGCGACACGCCAGCCTCTGCCCAGCCTGAGAGGTGTGGGAGGAGCTTAGACTACAGAGTCAGACAGACTGGGTCCAGATCCTGGCGAGCTAGGCTCACTGTCCTGTCAAGTGTCCTCATATCACGGAGCCTCAGTTTCCCCATTCTGGGGAGGCTAATGGTGCTCTCACAAAGCTCCGGAGAGGAGGAGTGCATGGCCTGGCATCCGCGCTCCCCCACCAGCCCTGGGCATTTGGGAGCATCGCGCTCCCTTAGGACGCGCCCGGAGAGCCTGCTCAGAAGGTGCTGCCTTAAAGCTCCATCAGTAGTCAGTCCGGCCACGCGTGTGCTAAGCGTGCAGCCAGGGACTGTCTCAGAAAAGGGGACGGCATGGTGGCGAGGGGGCTGAGGACCTCCTAGTGTCAGCGGAGAGTTCGCTCTGGTTGCACATTTTGCTGGGGCGCTGGGGAAAGGAGACCCCTGAGAAGAGAGGGTGAGAGAAGGGGCCAGTTTCCAGCTCCACACCAGCCTCGGCTCAGCGGGAACTCAGACCAAATGAGGAGACTCCCCCCCACACAGGGATGGCACCACGAAGTTCACTCCCAGACCTGCCTGCTCACGGAGCCCCGTGTGGCTGGGCGGGGAGCAGCTCACTCACAGGGTGACATGTGGTGTGACCCCCGTTCCCCGGTGCCCAGCGGTGTGGCCAGTCATGAAGTACCCAAGCTTTTCAGAAACTACAGAAGATCCATCGTTTTCTGTATTGCGTCCGGCCGCTCACTGCACTCACCCTCCCACGGAAAACTTACCTGGAGACCCGGGGCATCTGTTCAGCGACTGGCAGCTCAGCTGCCCCAGATGTGCTTGGAGCTTGACGAGGGGGAGATGTGGGGTGGGGCTTCCTGAGCTGACACCCACAGTCTGAGAGGCTCTCGCCTCTGTCAGCTACCTGTCTCCCCAGCCTGTGGCTAACACTCAGCCTTTTCCTCTGAAGCAGGGGACGTCTCTACGCCACGCTGGGGCCCAACTGGAGAGTTCCAGTTCGGAATTCTCCCAGGACCCGGAGCTGCGTCTACAGGTATCCATTTATTCGTGTGTCCGTCCACGCGACAGAGAGCGATAGGGTGCCTGCTGGGTGCCGTGTGCGGGGTGCCACGCTCTGTGCTAGAGGCTGCTACAGAAGAGACCTAAACGAACAGAAAATCCCAGGTGCTCAGGTCCCAGAGAAGGGGGTGCCCTGGGAGGGGAGAGTAGGGAGGGGCTCCCTGGAGAAAAGACGGGAAGAGAGGTAGGAATTAACCTGGTGAAATAAGGGAGGGAGGCAGAGGGGGTATAAGGGTGCCCCAGGCAAAGGGACAGTCCGTGGGCCTGAGGCAGGAAGAGCGGGAGATTCCACGCAAAGGAATGGCAGGATCCAAGGAAATGAGAGAGGAGAGCGTATAAGATGAGGCTGGAAAAGTGGGCGGAGCCACAACCGATGGGGGTGGAGGGTGGGGGGTGGGGGGAGTGAGGGGAAAGGGGAAGGATGGGAGGGGAAGGATGGTGGTCCAAAGGCAATGGAGACAGTGAGAGTGGGCGTGGAAGGGAGGGGAGGTGGCGTGACCAGGCCATCCTGGCCGTGCGTGGAGTACACGGGAGGAAGGCAGGAGTCAATGCTGTGAGACCAGGGTTGAGCGTGGACTGATCGGTCACAGGCAGATCAAGTTCTGCCGAGCTGGGGGGAGTGGGATGGCTGAGGTGGACAGGCAGGCGTTGCAGGGGTGGAGGGTGAGAGAAGAAAACCCCTAGGTTTGGGCTCAGCTGGGTGGGTGGTGTTCCCTGGGGGAAGGTGCAGGCTGAGGGAGGGGCCTGGGGAGGCTGGATGAGGCAGGCGGGGGGGGGGGGGGGGGGGAGGGGGGGGGACAGTAAGCAGAGCTCTGGGTCTGAAATTGGGCTGACAGAGATCTGGGCTGGTGCTGCACTTGGATGCCTTCACCCATAGGTGGCGCCTGAATCCCCATGGCAGAGGGTGAAAGAGGAACCCTGAGAAAAGTGCAGAGCTTGGCAGTGTGGGGGTCCCCTGTGCCCCTTCTCACTTCGCCCCACCTCTCGCACTTCCTCCATGCTCCTCCAGGCTTCTGCCAACGCAAAAAGGAGGGGCTGTGTGATCCCCAAGTTCCCCAAGTGGAGAGGAAGCGGTGGTCGGATGAGGTGCAGGGGCTGTGAGGGGCCTGGGTCAGGATGGGGTGCAGGGCTGCAGGGTGCCCGGGTCAGGATGGGGTGCAGGGGCTGTGAGGGGCCTGGGTCAGGATGGGGTGCAGGGGCTGCGAGGGGCCTGGGTCAGGATGGGGTGCAGGGGCTGCGAGGGGCCTGGGTCAGGATGGGGTGCAGGGGCTGTGAGGGGCCCGGGTCAGGATGAGGTGCACGGCTGCAGGGTGCCCGGGTCAGGATGGGGTGCAGGGGCTGTGAGGGGCCTGGGTCAGGATGGGGTGCAGGGCTGTGGGATGCCCGGGTCAGGATGGGGTGCAGGGCTGCGGGGTGCCCGGGTCAGGATGGGGTGCAGGGCTGCGGGGTGCCCGGGTCAGGATGGGGTTCAGGGCTGCGGGGTGCCCGGGTTACCAGGAGCTTAGTCACCACACGTGGAGCTCGGCAGCACTCAGGTAGATGAGGGGGGCGAGTTCTCAGATGGGGGAGCCCAGAGCCTCCTTTCCTCCTGCTCCCTGTGGCCTTGCCCAGCACTGTAAGGCCTCTGTCTGGGCAGCATCCTGGGCCCCGGTGGTGAGAGGGTGTCTGACCTCAGCTCCCGTAGACCTGTCTGACCCGTGGCCTCCCCTCAGCCCCACCGGCCCCTGCATCTGTGCGCTGGGGAGCTCGGCGGCCGTGCCCACCATGGAGGGGCCCTTGAGAAGGAAGACTCTGCTCAAGGAAGGACGGAAGCCCACAGTAAGTCAGACACCTTCGTCCGGAGGCGGCGTGTGGCTCAGTGAGGGGCCGGCTCCGGAGACCTGCCAACCCGCCCAGCCCTGGGTGTGCCACGGAGGGGAGGGAGCTGTTTCTGCATCTGCGAATTGCGGTGAAATAGCGCCTGCATGCTAAGGACTGGGCCAGAATGCCACATGCGTTCTCAAGTGAGATGGAGTCTTCACCCCAGCTGGGCCCCACACTGTCCTTGGACCCGAGTGTCACAAAGCATTCCGTGACATGGGCCCTACATCCGGCCTGTGGTATGGACCTGCCTGCCTCTTTTCCATGCAGAGTGCCGGCCGCAGCCACTCTGAGGCTTGCAAGGCAGCACCCTAAAAGCCGTGTTAAAACCACAGACATGGTAAACCATAACCTAGAAGGACCATATGTCTGCGGTGGGGTGGGGTGGTGGGGTGGGGTGGGGTGGTGACAGGAAGTGATGAAATCAATTCAGGAGGCCATGACCCATTGTTTTTAGTAGAATAGAATGGGAAATAATGGAGTTTCTTACACTGAGTAAAGGTTAAGTGTTCGACATACACACGCACGTGTGTTACTTAAACCTGTGGCGTCCTCAGAGAGGTCTGGCAGGCGGAGGTGCAGAGCCATCCGCTCCCCACAGGAGGCATTCGCTTCGCCTCTACAGAACCAGAGGCCCCCACACTGATTTCCCCCAACCTAAGAGCGGACCCTGGGCGCCAGTGCTGGCCTCCACCCTCCACGCGGAGCCCTGAGCGCGGCCTTCCCTAGAGAAGCAGAGCTGTTCCTGCAGCGCCACCTGTGGGTTTCCCACTTCCAGCCTCAAATTCTTCAAAAGCGCTTCCATTCAGTCACCGCCGAGTCCCCCCACCCCTACCCATCGCAGACATTATGGCCCTAGGCTGTGGTTTACCATATCTGTGGTTTTAAAATGTTTTTCCCGGGACATTCGTGGGCCCAGGTCATTTGCACACACAGAAATTGTGCCTTGGCACTGCCCTAGACAAGGCGGGAAGGAGGCGCCAAGGGAAGCAGGAGAGGGAGGTGGGCGTAGGTTGAGGACAGTCTGCTCCTCCAGGTCCTGGGGGAGGTGGCAGTAGGGGGTCGGGGCCAGTGATTGCTTGGGAGGGGGCCCCTTCCACCCTGTGGCTGGGTGTGTGATCAGGCCCCTGCGCCTGCCCCACCACTCGCGGGGTTGTCACTCAGCCTCCTTCCTGTGCAGCTGTCCTCCTGGACCAGGTACTGGGTCATCCTCTCAGGATCCACCCTCCTGTACTATGGAGCCAAGTCCTTGCGGGGCACAGACAGAAAACACGTAAGTCCCGGGAAAGGCCTCTCTGGGCTGGGCCTTTATCTCGTGAGAACTGCAGGGTGTGGGTGGGTGGGTGTGGCAAGGAACCGTGGCGTGGCCTCCTCAGCCCTCTGAGGGGAGGCAGGGTGTGAGCTCCTGGCTGTGCGTTGCTCTCCAGTACAAATCCACGCCTGGCAAAAAGGTCTCCATCGTGGGCTGGATGGTGCAGCTGCCGGATGACCCCGAACACCCGGACATCTTCCAGCTGAACAACCCTGACAAAGGTAGGCGCTGAGCCGGTGCCCGCAGCCCTCCCGCCCCAGCCTCTTCTGCTGCATGTAGGCACTTCTGGGGTCGCAGCTTTCCCTTTGCTTTAGGTGCTGGTGTTCGCAGGGTCCCCTCACTAGTCCCCTGTGTCCACTGAGCAGTGCGCATTGCATGTGGCAGCAGGAATCCTCCTGTGGCCTCATCTGTGGCAACTGGGCCCATCACCCCTTGAGCTGCAGCCTCAGGCTCTTGGAGCAAATAATAGGATGGTGGTGAGGCAGCAGCCATGTGGCAGGAGGGTCTTTGGAGAGCTCAGGGACACCCCTGTGTCATGAGAATGGCAGTGTCCTGACCCAAGCCCCAGGCTTGCCCTGAGCTGCTCCTGAGCCTCCTCGGTTTAGTTACCCATGTCCACCCTCTTCTTAACCAGTGGTTTCTCTACCCGTCAGGCAATGTTTACAAGTTCCAAACTGGCTCCCGGTTTCATGCAATACTGTGGCACAAGCATTTGGACGATGCATGTAAAAGCAACAGGCCTCAGGTAAAGTCACCAAAATCCTGCCTGTCACCCGCAATACCCTCTCCCACCCTTGGGACTCCTGGTCCATAGAAAACAGGGCCCCTCCTTCCCTGGGAGCTGATCAGCCTTTTCCCATGAGCCAGGGCACCCCTGCTCAGCTTACAACAAAGCTTCAGACCAGAACTTTGAGTCTGGTCCCTGTGTCTTGCCCACTGAAGGAAACACACAGAACTATCCATCAGGGACAGCTTGGTAGGAGGCAGATTCTGTATCTCCCCAAGTTTAGGCGGGAGCAGCTATTTAGGTTGATTCATGGGAAACTCCAGACTGACTAACAGGCTTCCTGGCCCCCACAGTCCTTAGGAATAATAATAACAACAACAGCTAATGTACTGAGAGCCACCGTGGCTGCTGCTGACGGGGCTCTGGTCTGCTGGGCCTGGCTCAAGGCTGAGTCCCCCCACCCCCACCCCCCCAGGACTGGGCATTACTCCAGATGCTTCACCTGCAGCAATAGGCCCAGGCCTCCCACACCTCTGTGAGGTCGGTCCTCTCAGGGTCTCCCTTCCACACTGAGGCTCTGAGGCTCAGAAAGCGGCAGACACTAACTGTGGGGCCTACCCGGCTCTGTGCTTGCCACTCCGAGCTCTCCTGCCTCACCTCCTGGGGCCCTGGCCTGTGAGAGGAGTGGCCGCCCCAGCCCTCAGCACCAGATGGGCAGGCGGAGTTTCCTGACCCTGGAAGTCGGTGGGCAGGCAGTGTGGCTGCTGGTGCCAGGGTTGGAATCCCCCCTGAATTCCCCAGGGATCAGCCAGAGGAGGGGGCTGGGGAGCGGGTTCCTCTCAGTCTTGGGAAGAGCACCAGGGCTTGGGGGAGATGCTGGCAGCTTTGAGGACAAATAAGAGTAGCTGGGAGGCAGCAGCCCAGGTCTGAGGGGACCTCAGCAAAGGGGAGTTCACCCCGCAGCAGCCTATGTGTCTGGGAGTGGGGGACTCAGCTGTGGTCACAGCAGCCATAGCCCTCCAGGTCCCTCAAAGCCGTTCTCCTAAGGGGCGGGGCGGGGCGGGGCGGGGCGGCCTCCAAGGCATGTCGCTCACTCTGTGCTCAGTTTGGTCCTATTCCGGACCTTCCTCTGAAACAGAGGCGAGGCCATAGATGACACTCTGATCCAGTCATAGATGATAAGGCTCATGCAGGGATCAACTTGAGATGCCACAGGGAAGCACAAAATAAATTGCATTCGAGTCTGTCGACTCATCTGCTTGCCTGCCAGGAACCTGTCCGAGGGGTGTGTCACATGCACACAGAGTGTGCGGTTCAGAGCGCACTGCAGCGCTGTCCTGGATAGGAGAGGAAACCCCGACGCCTCGGCCACCTTGGTCAGTCCCCTGAGCAACAACCGACAGCAGTTAGAAAGACGAGGCAGATCTGGGTGTGGTCAGCTGACGGCTCCAGGATTCCAGTGAGGGCCATCTGGCTTGTATTAAGATACACAGGCATATATATTACCAGTGTGTTTGTACGTAAAAAATATTTAAATGATACACAAGAAACTATAACTCTGGTTTCTAGAGTGCTTACATACCTTTTTCACATTAAACCAGCAATTTTCAACCAGTGTGCCACAAGAACTTTTAAAATATGTACTACTTGACTATTCAGTTAGGAGCACTGACCTCTTCCCTTAGATTGCTTAGGAAGGAAGGGAGGGAGGGAGGGAGGGAGGAAGGACAACAGCCAACAGTAGCTATCCAGTGTGAATGAATCAAAATAATACATATTCTTTGGTCAGATCAGCAAAAACAGCATATATTTTTGATGTGCTGCAGAATTTTAGTAATTCATTAATGTGTGCCATGAGATAGAAAATCGCTGAGTTCAACAAATGCGATTGCCTGTCTACACGATGGAGAGACCAGGGGTTTTGGGTTTTGGTGGCCAGTCACCTCAAGATGATGCCAAGTGATCAAGGCATCAGGGCTTGAACAAGGTTGACGCCACCTCAGGTCACATTCAGAGAGGAAGAACGTCCTGCCCTCTGCTGGTCACACTGCTGGCTGGGACCCTCATTAGCTCAGAGTGACCTTGAGCGGGAGGCTGGGTGGACTGGGCCTGACGGGGACGGGCTGCCTGAGGTGGGCCAGCAGGACAGGGTGCAGCGGAGAGAACAGGGCCTTGCTGTCTGCCCGTGGAGGCACATGGGTACCGGCCAGTAGCACCAATGGTCCCTCTCTGGGAGGGCAGCCAAGCGTGGCAGCAGGGACACAGCAGGTAGCAGGGAACTGGGTCAAACCCCGGTGGCAGAGCAGGTGTTTGGTCAGAAGGATGAGTGGGTTGAATTCCATGTGTGGCAAGTGTGGGGTGCATGGCAAGATTTTGCTACTTTTCAGTATTATTGTCCAATTTTTAGACCTAGGGAAGGAGGACCTTTTATTTTTCTACTCTTTTCCCTTTTTATTCCTAATTTACTTTCAACCAAATATTCCCACTCTCTGCTGTATACAGTAATAAAACGTGGCAACAACTGAACCTTCCAGAGCAGAGGGTCATTTCAAGCCACGTCCTTCGTGTGGGGCAACAAGGAGGCGCAACGACGGGGCAGAAGTGCATCTACTCCCGGGGGAGTCCCAGGGGCCAAGATCAGTCTTCTTTAGGGGGAATCGCATTTCTTACAATTGTTTGTACTAACATTTAAATTCACGACCCCGTAACTCCCGATCTGTTTGTTTGCCGTTCCCGTAAAATGTTATCACATGTATTGATTCCATGATGTATTGGTTGGGGTACGTTTTTTAAAAACTTTTTTATAAAGAGAACCATAACTGTATATTCTCTTCTGTGACCTGCTTTTCTCCTGCAGCATGTTCCTCAGAGTCATCGGTGTCAATGTGTAGCTTTCATTCATTCACTCGTACTGTTTTTTAAATATATTTTATCGATTTTTTACAGAGAGGAAGGGAGAGAGACAGAGAGTTAGAAACATCGATGAGAGAGAAACATCGATCAGCTGCCTCCTGCACATCTCCCACTGGGGATGTGCCCACAACCCAGGTACATGCCCTTGACCGGAATCGAACCTGGGACCTTTCAGTCCGCAGGCCGACGCTCTATCCACTGAGCCAAACCGGCTTCGGCCACTCGTACTGTTTTTTAAATCAGTTCTGTTGGTGAGCCCAGAAATGGCTTCCTGATCTTGCTGTTTCGGGCAATGCTGCCGTCACCATCCTTGTACCTGCCTCCTGGTGCAAGGAGGTGCGCTTTCTCCAACTCAACACTCTGACACCTTGACACTAAGAGGGATTTGTCTTTGATGAAATTGCTTCTCATCAGATCTGGAACCCACCCCGCCCCGCCCCCAGCACTGTGGGCCAACGAGGCCTGGAGCTGGGGGTGTGTGAGCAGCTTCCAGGGGAGGGGCAACACCCTGACCTTGGGGCCAGTGGTCCCCAAGTAAAGGGAGCTGGGACCATGTCATGGAGACATAGCTATTGGAAGGTCTTGGGGTTCCTGATCTCCCCAAACTTACTCCTTGTGCTTCCACCTGCTAATCTTGCCACCCGTCCCCATTCCTGCGGGATCTGTGTCCTCTCGGTTTTGTTTGGGCCTGGGGGAGTGATAGAGAGCATGGCTCTGGTGTCTTAGCCCTGCCACTTATGGCCGTGTGCTTCCCCTCTAAGCCTCAGTTTCCTCATCTTTATAATGGGATCCTCCCAGTGCCTGCCTCATGGGGTTATTTGAGGACTCGAGGACACGATGCAGATGAAGTGTCCTGGCACACAGAGCAGCGCCTGGCACACAGCAGTCACTTAATGAGTGGCAGTGGTCATAGTGTCACTATTGTGTGCCCTCTCCCCACCCGACCTGCTCCTCCACAGACTCCCTGGGCAAGGCCTGGTCCCATCTTAGGTTCTGAAGCATCTTGTCCCCATCTGAGAGGTGGGAACCTGACAAAGGCTGAGCTTTCCCTTCTAGGTACCTGCAAACCTCATGTCGTTTGAATAAGTCTCTGCACATGGCGTGACTTCAGAGGCTGCTGAGAGCCCCGACTGGACTGCGGTGAGTGCAGGTCCTGGGCACAGGCCACTGGCCTGGTGCTGAGAGATGCACAGCTGGACTCCAGGGGACGCCGCCTGTGGCCTCCCAGCCCAGAGGCGCTCTCGGCGCCAACCCCAGTGACTGTCATGACACTCATTCAGCAGCTCCGTCGTCCTCCCTCTCTGGGCTCGTGTCCCTCAGCTGCTGCTGCGACCAGAGCATTCAGCCGAGGGGGCCCAGGGCTTCTCCTGCACGAAGGAGTGGACAGTGTTAACTGCGTGAGGGGCCAGAGAGCAGGCACCAGCTGCGGAACGGGCTTTTACGCCCCAAGTGCACGGGGCTGCTCGCCCACAGGGCCCCCTCAGATTTTGTACAACCCTAAGCGTCCTCTGCACGTGCGTGCCGTGTACATGTGCACACGAGCGAGCGTGAACTCTTCGAGAAACATGCATTTTGGCACAAGGTGCGTGACATCACACACTTCATTGGCTTCGAGGCCCTGCTTTAACCTTACGTGGCAGCCCTGTCCACCAAGGAAGGTCGGAGTGGGAGCCCAGATCCCTCCTGTGTTAAGGGCCCCTTGCATTCTTTTACTGTAAACAACAATGCCTTAAACCGTGTCCTGTTTTCTGTTCCTATGGGTGCTATTCATCTGGAAGCTGCTTCCTGGGCCCGGGTCCCATCCAGGCCTCGGTGGTGTCAGCTCTTCTGAGACAGGCCCCGGCTGCCGGACTGTGGACTGGCCTGCTTGCTTCCTCCCACTCCTCCAGCAGGGTCTGAAGGCCCTTCTCCTCTCCCCCACCCCCCAGGCCCCCCACGTGCCAGAAGGGGAATTGTGCCACTTCTCCCAGCTTCTCCGAGCAGCTCGGGCACCACCCTCACATGAATGGCTTCACGACCTCTCCCCGCCGAGCCTCTGCTCCCACCACCACACCCTCTGCCTCCACTGCCAGGCGGGCCACGGGATCCCTGATCACCCGGGAGCTGAGTGACACTGAGGCCTTAAGCTCCCCCAATATTGCCGCCCAACCCAGTCACCAGCAAGTTTTCCATCACCAAGTCCAAGGGCACCGTTGTTGATGACCATGTGACAAGAGAGCAAAGCCCTGGGAGTGAGAGGCCCACGCTCCACGTTCAGTTAAGAGCTCTTCACATGAACAACATCCCTATCTGTCACTCTTATAGTTTTAAGTGACTTTTATTTTGCACAAATACATTTTTATTCAAAATAACTAATAAAAATTAACTTTATTTATAATAGCTTTATCACTGTAGTTCCCCCTCCCTCCCCCCCCCCCCCCCCTAACCTGGGTGTCCTAATTCTGAGAAGGAAACCCTTAAATGATTTTCTGAAAGAAACTGAATTTCTGAGGCCTTGTTGCTGTCGTGGTTTCATAGCTCATACTGATCAGATATCAAACCACACCTAACAGTTTGTGGGCAAGATGCTTCTAGAACGTCTTAACCAGTAAACTGTTCTGGGTCAATTTCAAAACAACTACAGGACCCACCCCTGTATTGTGATCAAATGGTGACAACTTTTCTGAAAATTTGAATGAATTGGTGAAGAAAGGTGTTGTCATCAGGATCTTATTTTCGAGTCCAGCCTTCCTGTGCTCAGTCACTGACCCTCCTTTGGAGCGAAGTCTAGAGCACTTTCCTGGCTGGAGAACCTCCAGGCGATGCTGCCACACCTTGGCCGTCGGCGCTTTGACTGCCCACCTGCAGCTCGGCCTGATGCACGCACCCGATTCATAGCAACGACTATTCCGATCAGTATCTAGAGACTACGGGAAAACACCACACACGCCGCACACCCCTCACCAGGACCATTCAGTGTTCGCTCTCACCCGCATTCAGTCTGTTTCTGCCTTTTAGAGTCTTACGTTTGGATGAATGTGTAAGACTGGAACATCAGCTGCTTATTTTCCTTGTATTTCTCCATTCTCCAGTTGTCCTGGGTCTTCTCACATGGAATATTACACACGTCAGTCCAAAGCCCTCAGAATTTCAGGCTCCACTAAATCAGATCATTTCCTGCCCTTTACACACGTGTTTTTGTCCGAGCCTGTTTTGAAATAGCACAATTGCAGTTCTTTCCAAAGTGTTTAGTCTTTCCACTAAGTGAGACTGATCCCACCTCCCCTCCTAGAAATGTTCTTAGGGTGGATACTTGAAGAAGCTGTTTACACCTCATTGGCAAAGTCCCCGTAGACCTGGTACTAACCTTGAACTACCAGAGTGTTGAGGAGAAATGCTGAGAGGCACTGGGCTCTCCCAGAGAAGCCTCGGCCACCCTGGGAGTGAAGTGCAGATTCTTCCCAGCCTCACTTTGCCCCTCAAGCCGCAGGTGAGGAGGCCCCTGAGGCGGGGTCAAGGGGGCCAGCCACAAAGCCCAAAGCGGGGAAGGCCGTGGTGGGTTCTCACCCTGCTGTTTGCTCTTTGTCCACAGTGCACAAATGTTTGGGAAACCATTGCGGATGGTATGTCTTGCATGCATACGCTGTATCTGTGTTTTAAGCAAACAGGTCATAACACCCCAAAAGGAAAGTGTGGAATGCTGTCTGCACACTGGAGGAGGAAGGTGGTGTCACTGCCGTGCCCAGCAGCTCACCGCCCCTTCCGGGGAGTACTTTTCAGTTGAACACGGTTTGCAACCCAAGGTCAGCCAAGTGTGTGCTGACAACTGAAATGCTTCCGGGATGACTGATTAGATGGACAGCAGCAGGAGGATGGTTCTGAGCGTGCCCAGCGAGAGAGCGTGGCCTCTCCTTCCCGACGAAGCCCGTTCACCACCCTGCCAACTGAATTTATGAAGCGTTTCTTTTCTTGCCAAGAAGGCCAGTATTTCTCTCATCATCTTCCTCCCACCTCCGAAGACGTGGATCTTTAGGATGCTGTTGTACAGGTGGAAAATGGGCCACGAAAATGGAAGGCCATCTGCGAGCAGGGTCTGCTTCCAGGTCACAGGTGGAGTCTAGCACTCCTACCACGTCACTAATGCTCACAACCAGGTGAACGCTGCCAAAAACACAGCCTAACTCATTTTTAGTGACTTCCTAAATGACTTTAATCAGCCCCACATCATATTGACATGTTGGGTGAGTTCCTATTTAAAAAAGAAAACACTCGCACACACACACACACACTCAAAACAGGAGTCCCTTTGAGAGAACAGATTCTCTGTGCAGAACCACCCATTCATTTGTTCGTTCACATCTCCAGTGAGTGCTTCCCGCGTGCCAGGCCCTCCCGGATATAAATGGCTGAGAACACCACAGACTGACCCCTGCCCTCGAGGAGCTGATCATTCAAGGAACAAACAGTCCTCACGCTGCATCTCCTCTGGCAAGACCCTGCCGGACCCCCAGCACTGAGTTCAAGCCCCTGCAGATTCCTCCACAGACGCTCCAGGAGGCCCGACAGGCGGCACAGCCCTTGGCCTGAGAGCTCAGTTGCGATGAGGACTGGATGGAGTCGCGGGCCTAGAGGCAGGTCGGTGCACAGCAGGCCAGACAGAGCTGTGCTTGGGCACATGGAGGACTCCGAGGTGGAATGAGCAGGGTCAGCGCGTCCACAGTATTTACTTTAGAGGTTCTTTGGTTTTGATTTCCTGTTAAATGCGAGTACAGCATGAGGGAGAGCTGCATCTCTTGAGTGTTGAGAACTTGCACGAGTGGGAGTCCGCTGAAGGCAGCCCGAAGTCCCCTTGCAGCAGCGACGCCATGGAGCATCTGTCCGTTCTGTTCCGTAACCACTAATCCCTTTCCCCATTTCTGAACGGCTGTGGCCGTTCGGTAATGAAACGATGGACATTAATTTATTAGTAGGGTATAATCTTTAAGTAAATTTCGTGCCAAAATGCATGGTTTTTCACTTAGCATTAAAAACGTTGCGTAGAGAGTATTTTAAGTATCAATTTCTTATGTATTCTTCAAAGTACGTTGAAAATCTGTTTCTTCATTTTAATTCGTTTCTTGTTGAATCTGTTGCCTTCTCCGGGCTGTCTCTTCCCAGCACCCCTGCATGCCATTGTGTAAGGACTTTCTCTGGTTCCTGTGAAGTGTCTCACCCGCAATAACACTGAACATCAGCCCTCCAGGATTCTTTAGATTTTTGGTGAAGTATTTTGTTACCTCAGTCTTGTATCACGTTGCTGTATTTTTCAGCTTGTTACACTGATAATAACTGTTTCACTAAATACTTTAATGTACAAACATCTTTGTTTACTTTGGAATTAAATGTGTTTTCCAATGAATATTGCTCAATTTATTAAAGTCATGTGCATTTCACTTAGTAAACAGTTGCTGTGCCAGATACAGACATGAGGGAGGCGTGGGCGCCCGGGACCATACAGCAGTTCTCCACCTGTGGGTTGCGACCATCAGAAAACACATATAGCATATCAGATACTTACATTATGATTCATTACAGTAGCAAAATTACAGTTATGAAGTAGCAACGAAAATAATTTTATAGTTGGGGGTCACCACAACATGAATTGTATTAAAGGGTCGCAGCATTAGGAAGGTTGAGAACCACTGTTAGGACATGAAGGACATGGAGTCGTGGCCTCACGAAGACAGAGTCAATGCTGTGGACACTCAGGGAGGGAGGTGGGTCGGGACGCTTTAGAGGACAGTGGACACTAGGAGATTCAGCTCAGAAATGTCTGAACACGTGGACAGCAGGGAGGGCAGAGACAGAAAGGAGGAGGAGCAGGAGCAGCCAACCCCATCTCCCGGAGTAAAGGATTTGGGGGAGTGATGGGATCCGATTCTGAAAAGATATGTTGGGGTGAATTCATGATGTTAAGCAAAAGCCAGAAACCCACTCTAGCTTGCTTAAGAGAAAACGGGCTTTCGTACAAGGTGGGGTGGGGGGCCATCTTACAGGGGTTGTCTCGTGGAAACCTGAGGGGAGGACCAAAGTGGAGTCCCAAGGGGCCCGGAGGAGAAGCGGAAGGCCCCTACATCTTTCTCTCTCAGAGCTTCTCAAAGGAGTCCCAGGACGCAAGCTGTGGAGGCAGTGTGCGGCCAGGGAGGGGCGTGACCCAAGTTGGCCATGGGAGCCCCTGGTCCTGCCTGCCTCAGTTTCCCAGCTAGTGCCTTCCACAGCTGTAGTAGCTGATTCTCCAAACACAAGCTCCCCCCACCCACCCCACCCCCAGCCCACACACACTCCTCAGGTGCTACTCCAGTTCCATGCCGGCCACACCTGCCTAGCCAAGACAGGCCCTTCTAACTGAGGTACCCTAGTTCACCCCCTCTTCACAATTTAGGTGGCACAGCCACTCACAGCTTTACCAGATGGGGCCCCAGCGTGGTGCCCAAGGGCTCTGAGACCAGACTTGGGGAGGAGGTGAAGACAGTGGGGCGTGGTGGTTGTCACACAGCTGGAAAGTGATGCAGTCAAGACTTGAATCCATGATTGGTAGCCTGCAAAGCTCCAGCCCCGCGGACTCACAGGGAGGCAGCCGCCCCTTCTTTGGGTGGATGGGGAGACCCGCGAGCTAACGGGGACAGTGTGGTAGGATGCCTGTTTAGCATGACGGTGGGCTTGGTACCCCTGCGCACAGGGAGCCGGGGACCTGGAGCCTGCGGAGATGAAACTGATGGGCGGGGCACGGGTATGGGCGGGGCCAGATCGCCGGCCGGCCTGGAGGGGCGGGGCTGAGGGCCGAGCTCTGCACCCCGCAGGGTTGAGGAGGGCTGCATGAGGGAGCCCGCAATCTCGGGGCTCTGGGGAGAAAAGGCGGGGGCTGCCTCCGAGGAGAAGGTGCTATATTAGAACGGGCGGGGTCGTGAGATGTGGAGGAGCAATGCTGCAGAAAGCCGACCTTGGGGTGAGGGCGGGGATGAGGGCCTGCGCCGGAGTCAGTAGTGCAGGGGTAGGTGGGTGGGGCCTGGGTCAGCGCTGAGGAGCAAGGAGCCGAAGGGGCGCGGGCCGTGGACCTTATGGACATTTAAGGACGCGGTGGGCATTTAATGCGTGCAGGCCGAACAGAGGTGCAGAGAGCCAGCCCCGAAACCGAACCGGACCGGAGCGGGATGGGCGTGGCTAGAGTGCCGGCGGGGGTGGGGTCGGGCCTTTGCCGGGAGGAGGAGCGCGGAGTGGGCGGGGCTGAAGTGCGGAGGTAGAGGGAAAGGGCGGGGCCTAGAGCTCTCTGAGGGGCACGGAGTGGGAGGGGCCAAGGTTAGGGGCGGGGCCTGGACCCGGCTGAGGGGCCAAGAGTGGGCGGGGCTGACGTTCGGGGCGGGGTAGGGGCGGGGCATGGACCGGGCGGAGGCGCGCGGGGCGGGGCGTGGGCTGGGGCGCGTGAGCCGAGCGGCCGGCCGAGCGGCGCCGAAGCCCGAGCCCACCCGAGTGCGCTCGAGCCCGCGGTCCCCGCCCGGGGCGATGGAGCCGGCGCCGGGTGGGGAGGCCGCCGCGCTCCTGCGGCAGAAGAGGGCGGCGCTGCGGCGCAGGGGGTGCAGCTTCGAGAGCCCCAGGTACCGCGGCCAGGCGGGGTGCGCCGGGAGAGGTGGGAGCGGGGCCGGCCCGTCGGGGGATGTGGCGGTCGGAGGGGAGCGCGGACGGCGCGGGGAGGGGCACCGGGGGTCTGAGGGTGGCGCGAGAGGAGCCTAGGCGGGGCGGCCGGGGGTCGAGGGGAACCGGGCCGCCTGGCGGCAGGAGCGGGAGGGGGTCGCCCTAGAGGAGAGCCTGGCGGGCGTCGGGAATCCGGACCGGACGAGACCCCGGCCAAGCGGCGGCTCTGGCAGGCCCCGAGCCTCGCCGTGGCTCCGGGCGGATCTAGGGCTGTGCTCGGCCGGCCTCTGGTAAATCGCTCAAGGACAAGGTCGGGTAACTGCCCTGCTAACGTCCAGGAAGGTCTCCCTTCCCCCGGGAGCGCTCGGCGCCGCCCCAGGACCCGGGCCAGCGGCAGCCTCGGGTTCTCGCCCCGCGGGGAACGCACACCTGCTGCCTCGCGGCCCCGCCCATCCTGGCGCGGGGAGGCCCCCAGCAGGGGGGGCCCTCGAGCCTCTCTGACCCGCGGACTCCCTTTCTGGGGGGCCCCCTTCCTCCGGCCTGGGGCACGCTGGCTCCTTCTCCAACCTGGAACTTTGCCCCGCAGACGCGGGCTGGGCGGCGCTCCTCCGCTCCGCAGCCTCAGTGCTGAGAGCCTTCTCCTAACTCGGAGCGCCTTCTCCGCGCCGACGCTGAAGTTGGCCCTGCATTTTCAGCTCCCGCGGCTCTAGGTGCCTCCAGCAGCCGCCCCACTGGACTTCCCTCCTCATCCTTCCTCCTCCCCATCCACACCCTCACTGCCCGCCAGGCGTCTTACCCGAACTGTCCGCGGCGTCCCCCTCCACGCACCCCTCCTCTCCCACCTGCCACCAGCTCTCCACCTGCAGCAGTGATGGCACTGGGGTCCGGGACAAGGAGAGGGACAGGAGGTCGGACCCGGGTCCTCACTGAGACAAAAAGAGCTTCAGTTGCTGGCTAAAAAGCACCGAGGGTCCTTAGGATGAGGTGCGAGGTCCTTGCACGCCCAGCCTCACCCTTGCGCTCCTGCAGGACCGGGTGGGAGTATAAGCGCCGGAGAACGGGCGGCCAGTGCTGTCCAATTCACCCTGTGTCCCCAGAACCTGGCTCGGCCCCGCCCATCACAGGCACTGTCTGCTGAAGGATGGCGTGCCTGGCCAGCTGGCAGTTCCTCTCCGATGCTGTGCTGTTTCATATCCTGCTCCTTTCTCCGCTTAGAGCGGTCTTCTCCTTGCTTGTGGGTAATGCCCCCCCTCCTCCCCTTCCCTGACCCCAGGGGAGCTCTGTGCTCTCCATGGTGTGTAATTCCCTGGGTAATCGTCTCCCCCACTAGACTGGGGGAACCAGACACATATGGTGTCTGCTCTTCTGGAGAAAGGGTGTACCAAGCGATGAGGCTGAAGAGAGGAGCCCAGAGCTGGGTCCAGACTGGATCCAGGTGTGAGGAGGAATGTTTCCATCAGCACTGCCCGATAGAACCTTCCAGTCATTCCGTAATCTGTGCTGTCGGATACGGTAGCCATTAGCCACTTGTGGCTGTTGAGCACTTGAAATATGGCTAATGCAACTAAGAAACTGAATTTTACATTGTATCTAACTTTAAAGTTAAGTAGCCGCATATGACTAACGTTTACAATATTGGACAGCACCAAATAGGAAAATTATTTTTTCTTCACGGCTATCACCTGAAAGACTAAATGACTTCTTGGCCACCAGAGGTTGGCCAAGAGAAGGTAGCTTAATAGGCTTACTTACAAGTAAGATAATTTTGATTAATAGATTAAACAGGGATTTTGTTTAAAAACAACAGGAGAAATTGTAGATGGACACCACCTACATAACACTCCATGACATTATCGTGTAAACCTCAGAAATAATGATTACCGCTTTTCTGATCATCAAAATAACTTTTCTTTATTGGAGGACAATTGATTGAACTCATCCTTGATTATTGTAGTGCAGTTTATCGCCAGTTTTTCACTTCTATTAAGGACACATTGAGTCCATGTGCGTTCACCTGTGTGTGAAGAGGTTGTCACTTCCTTAAGGTAAATTCATAGAAATGCTGGGGATTATCGAATCCAAGAAAAATGAACGTTTGGCATAATGCCACATTGCCCACTGGAAAGTTGTCCCAGTTCACAGTTCTCTAAGAACAGATAAATGTGCCTGCTTTTAGTCATCTCATGCAAGGCATTATCATTTATAAGTATTGGCCAAAGCTGTACCTTGTTTTAATTTTAATTTCTTTGTTTAGTAAGTAGGTGAAACTTTTCTTATATTTATTTATAATTGGTATTTGTTTTTTAATGAAATATATACATGAATTTTGCCCATTTTCCCTTTGGAATGTTTATTTTTTTCCTTATTGGAGCACTTTTTTTAAAAAAATATATTTTATTGATTTTTTACAGAGAGGAAGGGAGAGAGATAGAGAGTTAGAAACATGGATGAGAGAGAAACATCGATCAGCTGCCTCCTGTACATCTCCTACTGGGGATATGCCCGCAACCCAGGTACATGCCCTTGACCGGAATCGAACCTGGGACCCTTCAGTCCGCAGGCGGACACTCTATCCACTGAGCCAAACCGGTTTTGGCTGGAGCACTTTTTATTTGTTGTGGAAATTAATTTTTTGGTCTAATATGTAGCAGAGATTTTTTGAAGTTCGTTATTTGCCTTTAACTTGGTTTATGGTATTTTTTGATAAAAGTTTTTACTATTTTTAAAATATATATATTTTTTTATTGATTTCAGAGAGGAAGGGAGAGGGAGAGAGGGAGAGAAACATCAATGATGAAAGAGAATCATCAATCGGCTACCTCCTGCACGCTCCCCACTGGGGATGGAGCCCACAACCTGGGCAGATGCCCCAACCGGGAATCGAACTGGTGACTTCCTAATTCCTGGGTCGATGTTCAACCACTGAGCCACACCCAACAGGGCTACTGTCTTTTTAAAAATTTGGTCAGATCTATTTATTCCTGCTGTTTGTGCTTGATTAGAACGACTTTTCTAACTTAAAACAAATCAGTGTCCATCTATAATTTCTGTTGTTTTTAAACAAAATCCCTGTTTAATCTATTAATCAAAATTGTCTTACTTGTAAGTAAGCCTATTAAGCTACCTTCTCTTGGACAGGCATCGTGGGCTCTTAGGGCCAACAGAAGAAGAATCACCTTGAAACTTCTTAACCATACAAGTGGGTGGGTCCCTCCCTCAGGCCTACTGTTCCAGAAAGTCCAGGGTGGTCATGGCGTGTGGCTTCTCTGCAGGTGATTCTGGTGGAGGTGAGAACCTCTCCTCGTTTGTGGGCACGCTGCCAGATTAGCCTCCCTTACTCCGAAGTCCCCACCTCTCACTTCCTATTATGTCAAGTTCAAGTGCCACTGCTTCATGTGTGGGGCCTTTCAGAGTCTGGTTTAGCCATAGTTACTCAATCACCTTGTGGAAAAAGAGGCATTGCTTTTAGGATGACAGCTGCCTTTGCTAAATATCCCACAGCAACGCTGATAGCTGGCGGGCAGACACGGCGTGTGATGAATGTAAGGGAGCAAGGAGTGGCCCTGATGCTAGACATCCAGGCAGTAGCAGCGAGAGAAAGACCAGCTGCAAAATCCGGAGGCCGTAGTGCAAGGCGCTTATGCCCATTGCCCCTAGATGTGTGTGTGTCCGGGTTTTGTGGGAAGGCGTATCAGGTAGTGTTCAGGTACAAGGGCTTTGGAATGAGACAGACCTGAGTTCAAGTTCCTGTCCTTTCACTTGCTATGCGTGTGGCCTCGGACACGTTGCTTAACCCCTCTGAGCCTTGATTCACTCATTTGAAACATGACAGTAACACCTGTCTCACAATATTGATGTGAGCTTTAAAGGAATTGATTTCTACAAAATGCCAAAAATAGTGTGTGGCACAAAGCATACGAATGGTAACTTTTCTGGACAAAAATGATTAACATTTATCTGAGAGTTCTCTGCCTTTCCCTTCCCTGGCCTTGTTAAAATTTTAGTTTTGCCCATTCAAGTTTTCTTCCTCCCCTGCCCTCAGAGCAAGGCTTGCTTTCTCACCTTTCTGCGTGCAGATTTAGGAAGAGAGAGATTGAGGAGGAGGATGGTGGGTACACAGGACGCTGGTTAGGACTGACTGGAAAAAAGCTTTTAGGGGGTGAGTTAGAGGCGAGAGGTACAGAAACGCCTAGTTTGTCTGAGGGAGGTCAGTAAGTCTCCCTCGTGTTTTTGTTGCTTTAAAGTTTATTTCAGAAAATATGTCTGCTCTCTTTTGTGACTTTGTGATGATCAAGAAATACAGTTAATGAGCCTGAATTATTTGCAATCACTCTTCTGTAGCTGAACTGGGTCATTTTGGCGGCAGCACTTCATGGCGCTGATACAGTGAGCCACGGCATGGACAGGGTTACATATTAGTAGGATCCAGTTTGCAAGGCGAGTCCTGAAGATCAGAGACTCTACGAGTGGAACTTGAGCCGTCACCGAGGCCAGCCTCTCAGACATGGTTCACACAGCAGGTCCGGACCAGCAGCAGCCGCCTTCCCTGGACTTTTGTTGGAAATGCACATTCTCAAGCTCAAGCCCACATCTGCTCAGTTGGAATCTCTGGGGCTGGGGTTCAGGGAGCTGTGATTCCCGATCCTCTCTCGCGTGAGAATCACCAGGAGGGCTGCTGACATGGGTTCGGGGCCTCACCTCCAGAGGCTCACTGAGTGAGGCTGGGTCTATGAATTGTCTTTCTAACAAGCTCACAGGTAATGCCAGTCCGGCTGGCCCAGGGACATGCTTTGAAAACCACTCCATCAGGGCACTGCAGGGGTCTTTTCTACGACAACCCTTGCAGCTGGTCATCCAACTTCTATGCTCTATTACATTGAAGGGCAGGGCGCTCACTGCGTCATCAGGCAAGCCTTCCGGTTCTTGGGCAGCTGTTATCTTTCCCTAATCACAGCGCCGAAGCTCACCTCATCATACTTTGTCACCCGTCATTCACGATTCTGCTTTCATAGCCCTTTGCAGTAGCAAGGCCTTGGTTCTGATTCCAGCTGAAAAGTAGAGGCTCAGATTGTGGGGTGCAGACTCAGCAGGCGAGTGGTTCCCACTCCTGGCCACCCAGGTGTGACCACCACTGAACGTTCATTCAGCCACAAGCAGGCCTGGTAACTCTTCGGGATCTTTTCTGATCGGTGCCTTGCCAGTTGCTAAATTTTTTTAAAAAAAGATTATCGAAAGCTCTGAATGACAAGCCAAGGTGAATGATTGGCTTATGCAACTGGAACTTGCTAGGGTAGACCAAGCTTTGGGAGAGGATCGATCCAGGGGCTCAACTAATGTCACCAGTAGTCTTTCTTCTTTTTGGGTTGGCTTTCTTTCTTGCTGAAGCCTTTCCTCATGGAGGGAGAGAAAGGAACTATTCCAGGCTCACTTTCCGCCAATGTACGATCCTAACAGAAAGACAGGGCCTCTTTCTCGGGAGTTCTAGATCATGCCTCAGGCCTGACAGACATTGGATCTCTTGGGTTCTGTGCTCATCCCTGAACCAATTGTTTGGGCCAGACAAGGGTGAAATGTGCTCTTTGGCTGCGTCTGGGTCATGTACCCCACGCAGGACTGAGGGGTTAGATCACTTCCATCCACAAGAGACCAGGAGAGAGTGATTGTCCAAAGAAAGAATCACAGTACTATTACCAGAAGGGGTGACGGATACTGGGTTGGCAAAAAAAGAAAAAAAAAAAGAGAAAGTGCCATTGTATCTGGGAAGCTTTCTAAAATACAAAACCCAGATGTCACCCCAGAGCCACAGAATTGGGGTTTCTGTATTTTTTTAAGTTCTCATTGTAAAAGTCCACCTCAGTTGAGTGAATAAATTATGCTTACTATGTTTAGCCACCGTGGGTGCAGAACCCTAGATAGACAGAAGATTGTGAATTACAAATGGAAAACAACATATTTTCCACTTTCCCAAATATTGCTTCCCACATAGTGGCTCCCTTATTAGTAATGCACATACCCACGCCTGTGAGAACAAATTTGATGCCAAGACAAATGCTTTCTTGTTCCCGAATATGGTTCTCCAGGCCAGATCGGAGCAGAAAAGAACAATTATCCATCATGCATTGCGTTGCCTTCTTTTCTTCTTCCTTCTGTTTCTCCTGACTCAGATTCTTAGACTTGTTTGTGTTTATTTTTCCCAGGAGACACTTTTTTCCAGGTGGTTTTGTAAACAAGCATTTCAGTGTGAGGTGTTTCCATCGTCTTCATTCTTCCACATGCTGTCCTTATTCTTTTTGTTTGTGTCGGGCCCATAAGTGTTTAATCACAAATAAGTGCTGCTGTCAGTTTCCTTTTGGAAAAACAGCAGACTTCCTGGGAAGGACTATGAAGAGCTGTCTTGCGTTGAGCTGACATAATGGGCTCTTAGGGCCCACAGGAGAAAATTCATTTTCATATTATGTCTGCTCTCCTGTGAGAAGGAAAAAGAATCCATCTTTTATTATTCACTAAAGAGGTTAAGTTAATACAAACCAGCTTCCTTTCTTGGAGGAAGACAATAGTCAAATTAGTTTTGCTGTGGAAGGTTCATATGAGAAATTATGTTTGGTTGTCTGGTTTCTAGAGCTGAAGATCTGAACGGAGATGGCGTCTGGCGAATAACGCTGTCGGGAAGTTATAAGGGATTTGGCCTATACAGCGAGACTCGCCGCTGGCTTTCCGGGGGTGGGGGTGGGGGTGGATCTAACGCCGCATGCAAGTGTGAAGATGGACCACACATCCGGCTGTCTCTAGAGCTAGGATCAGTGTTGAAAATAATTAAGATAATTTACCCTTTTTTCTGTGCTGTCTGAAACCCAGTGTCTTTTGCACTTACAGCACCTCGATTCCAACCCGTCACATGTTAAGTGCTCAGTAGTCAAGCGTGGTTTGTGGCGGCCTTATTGGACAGTGCAGGTATGGACCCTCAAGTAGGAAATGTAAGAAGAATACATCATGGCTTTTGTTTTGTTCTTTAATGTGACTGTGAATCACAGTCAAATAGAGAAAGGTAAAAAAAAATTGGGGGTGGGTGGGTAGGATAACAGGAATCTTTAGGAAAAGGGGACCAATAAATAAACGTAGTGAGTCAGGAAGAATGACTATGTTTTGATGAACTTTGGTTAACTATTCATTTAAATCCCAAGTAAAATTTAGACTTAAATGTGAAACCATAGTGTCATGGACACATGAGGTCATTAAAATGTTTTCATTGGGGCAAAGTAGTGTACGTAAACAGTTAAAAACAGAGAGGGAGTGATTTTTTCTGTGTCAAATGTTACTGATGGGTCAAGCAAAATGAAGAACTAAGAATTGGGCCCAGCCGGTGTGGCTCAGTAATTAAGTGTCGACCTATAAACCAGGAGGTCACGGTTCAATTCCCAGTCGGGGCACATGCCTGGGTTGCAGGCTCCATCCCCAGGGTGGCACATGCAGGAGGCAGCAGATCAATGATTCTCTCTCATCATTAGTGTTTCTATCTCTCTTTTCCTCTCCCTTCTTCTCTGAAATCAATTAAAAAATAAAAATAAAAGAGAACTAAGAATTGGCCATTGGGTTTAGCATGTGTGGTCACTGGTTGCCTTTGACAAGAGCTGTTCCTTGGGGAGAGTGAGGATGAGAATGTCTCCCTGGCCGGGCTTCAGGCTCTAATGAAAGAGGAATTGGAAACAGTGAATAGCGCCAACTCTGCAGGCGTGGAAGGGATGTGAGTTGAAAAATTGACTTGATTTGATTTTGCGTTTGCTTTATAAAGATGTTTATATCTGATGGGAATGATCCAGCAAAGAGAAAAGATTTCAGCAGGGGAGTGGCTATTTGACTTGAAAAAGAGAAAATTCACAGAGGACATAAGAGCTGTCTTCCCACATTTGAAAAGGCCCTCTCTGCGTATGGCCCCGGCTGGACCTCCCATCGCAGCGGGCGGGAGGGCTGACCACACAGCCTGGACTCAGGAAATGAAAGTGCATCCGGCTGCCAGCGCTCCCCGCTAGCCTGCTGACTTCAGGAGGCAGCACAGTTTTTATCACCGGAGAGGTGAAAGGCATTAGTGCCTCTCGCCTGTTAGGTGCTTGCAGTGGCACACAGCTGCCCCGACAGGTTTTGGTGGCGGCGTTGAGCAGGTGCGGGAGAGAGATGGGTCACAGCCCAGGGCAGCGTGGCCCGGAACCCCGCAGTTAGCGGCTCCCTCGGCGGGTGCCCTGCTGCTGGAGCAGAAATGCATAGCGCTGGGATCAAGCTCTCTGACACCCACATAACAGAATGCCCTGCCTTCCCATAGAAGCCCTGCCTCCTTTCGGTGTCACCTGGAAGTTATGCCATTGCACCCACCAGAAGGAAGTTGTGCCACAGGGTCACGTGAACTGGAAGCTCAAAATCCACCCGGACAGGCGTCACCATGACGGTCACTCGGTAATCTGTTGCCTCCACGGAATCCACTCTGCCTGCGGTGAGCGGACAGGGTTAATAGTGACCCGGGAATTAAGTGCTTACAAAGTGGTCGGCCGGGCTGGGCAGCAGGCTCCAGTCTGAGCTCCCAGCGCCCAGAACCACTGTGCTCTGTGTGCACAGGAGAGCGGCCACCTCCCAACAAGCAACTGACTGATGCAGCAGCTGCCAAGGAGCTGCCGCCTCCAGAGCCACGGCGGCTCTGCCCTGACCTGCAAACGCCAGGCGGTGCCCTGGATCCTCTCGCTGAGTCTGCCTGTCTTCGTGCCAGATCAGAGGCTCTCTGAACCTGAGCTGTGGAATCTAGATCACGGCCAGAGCTCGGACCTGCAAAGGAGGTTAGGACGATTGCGTTTTTAACTTCCCAACTTCTGTACCCTGGAATGGGGTTGAAATGGGGACTGAGCCAGTCGTCCCACAGTATCTGCCACAAGCAGCATCTTTCTGCAGTAAAGCACAGATGCATTAGACACACTGATCAGAAGTTGGCAGCATGCCAGGGGAGGTTCCTGTAACTGCTGTGCCCCCGAGTCCCTGGCAGCCAATCTGCCCCTCAGAGATTGGCAAAGAAATTGAGCAGGTCCCACCGTGGCCTGTCTGCCTGCAGCCACCAGTGACCTCAGTCAAAAAAGGCCAACGCAGCCTGACAGCCTCCCTGCTCCAAATGACCCTTCTCCTCAGGTAGTTGGCCTTCACATAGTCACTTATCCACACAGCACATATGTACTGAGCCCTCTGTGTGCTGGGCACGGGGTACTGAGAACGGCCAGACAGGGCGCCTGCTGCCGGGGAGCTAACTTGTCGTGGACAAGGGCAGACGATGCGCCAGCAGAAGACGGAGTAACCACTATGACTTTTGCTGGTGCTGAGTGCTCGGGGAAGGAGGGTCCTGGACAGAGTGACTGTGTGTGGGAGGGGGCAGTTTAGATTTGGGGACAGAGGGAATGGTTTTCCCACTGCTCCCGGCTCTGCAGGGACTACTGCTCCTGTGGCTGCTGAGCCAGCTCCGACCCCCAGAGCTGGTCTCGGTTTGAAGGTAGGCGACAGTGATGATTTGAGCTTGGGTTAAGGTCGTTCTCAGCCCACAGTCTGAGCAAGGAATAATGCACAAGATCAAAAATGCAAGGCAGTGGGTGTGGCTCCCGGAAGCTTCCCCCATTCCTGGTAGAATTACAGCTGAAACTCCGCGATCAACGCTACCTGCGCTGTGGGAGAACCAGCCACGTCGAAGGAGCTGGAACTGAGATCTTGTTGCCTTTTTGTCACTTGCATCCAGGGACCTACCTACCAGCGTGTGAGGCGGCACCTGTGCCACAGTGTACCCTCCCATGGTCCGTCTGCAGCATCGTCGGGCCTCAGCAGGCCTGGCTGTGTCACCACAGCTGCCAGGTCCCCTCGGGAGCTCCCGGTGGCCACGTGGCCAGCAGCAGAGGGCTCACTGTGAAGCGGCCACATTTTCATGACCACCCTCCATTTAGACTCAATACTAACACTCAAGGCGCACCAAGGGCTCGGAGTCCCAACAGAAGAGGAGAAAACTAAACTGATTTCTGAAGGCTGTCTGTCCCCAGTGTAATACCCGTCTCCCCGCCCCCCCCCCCCCCCACACACACAAAAGCACCCGCCCAAGGGGTTCACTCCTGGACCCCTGGTGCCCTCTCCCAGGCCCTGCCCCCAGAGAGCACCTCCTCACTGTGGGTCAGCCCCTCCTGCCAGTTCAGGCAGTTTTATCCTGGAGCCTTGGGAGGTCTGCCTCTTTTATCTGATCTTTTGTTTTCAGAGAATTCTTGATCTTTCATTTTCTTGAGAAAACAAAGCTGTTGTGTTGTTCATCTGGCTCCGCTAAACGTCTCCTGCTCTGTCCTCTCCCTCGGCCTCTGCAAGCCTTATTTCATGGGTCTGGGCCAGCGAACTCCTGATGCTCATCCTTGGACTGAAGCGCTTCCGTCTGGGTCTGGGTTCGCCTGTTAATAACATGGTAGACTCACCTGACCCCCTTCCCTTTCGTCTGAGCAGCAGTGACCCTTGGCTTTCGGAGCCCGAGCTGGAGCCCTGGTCCTGACGCCTCTTGGGGGGCAGGAAGGGCGCAGAGGCTGTGGGAACGGGCCACCTGTTTTCACTCTCTCCCCAGGCCGTCCCTCCCATCTGCAGAGTCCCCTGTGCTGTGGTGTGGGTGACCCCACACAGGACTTCCCTTGAATTTTCAACTCTTCCTCCCTTCCCCCCACCTTAGGGCAAACAGGTCCCTTCAAAGAGGGCCTGGCTCGGCGTGATTCCCGACTCACGGGCCTTCTTAGGGGGTTCATACAAGCTTTCGGTCAAGAGGTTCGAATGGCTCCTAAGGTATACTTTTTCTTCTCTTCCTCAGCCTTTCTCAGGTCAGGCCCCTCCCTATTAGAAAGCTGGGCAGTGGGGGGAGTGGGGAATGAAGCAGAAACAGCTCCTGCCCAGCCCCACCCGGCGCCCAGGGGCAGCCTGGAGAGCATTCTTGATCATTTCCCTCCCGTCACATCACAGGCAGAATTCCATGGTCACTTTCAGCTTGTCAACATTCATTGTGTACACAGGTCTTCGGAGTGATAGCATGGAGTTTGGCCATTCTCTTGTTTCAATACGTTTTCTCCGAATACTGGGCTATTTTTGCTGATTCCCATGGGTTCCAAGGAGTTGTGCAAATGAGCGCTTACTCTCCATCTTTCCAAGAAGTTCTCCAACTGCCCACTATGTTAAATAGCGAGACAATAAAGATAAAATATGTCAGAAGATGAAAGGAATGTACGTTTTTTTAAACTAGGAAGTTAAGACTAGAAAAGATAACAGAAATGAGAAAAAGGATTAAAATTAACAATGATTAAACAGAATTCAAACAGTTAGAAAAATGAAGCTAAAGAATTAGATGAAAGTATAAAAAAAGAACTCAGAAACTAGGGGTAAAGGTATGGCAAAAAGATAAAATTAAATGGTGATAAAGGTTTAAAAGAACTAACACTTAAGTGTTTTCAAACAAAACTTAAAGATTAAAGGGCTAGAAAATAACGTTAAAGCAATGAATTAATCTTATTTCAAGATTAAAATAAACTAAAAGATAAACTGTAAGCTATCAGAGGGGGGGTTGGGGGCGGGGTGAAAAAGCTGAAGGGATTAAACAAAAACAACAACAAAAGCCCTGGCTGGTTGCTCAGTGGTTAGAGCATTGGCCCTTGGACCAAAGGGTTGCAGGTTTGGTTCCCAGTCAAGGGCACATACCTTAGCTTCAGCTTCAGGTTCGATCCCTGGCCCAGGTTGGAGCAAGTACAAGAAGCAACCAGTCAATGTGTGTGTGTCTCTCTCTTTCCCCCTCCCCCTCCCGTCTACTCTCTCTAAAAATCAATGGAAAAAAAATGGAAAAAACAAAATAAGACCTCATCGACACAGACAACAGTATGAGTATGGTGATTACCAGAGGGAAAGGTGGGAAGAGCGGGTAAAAGAGGGTAAAGGGTAAAGTGGTGATGGAAGGAGACTTGACTTGGGGTGGTGAACACACAATACAATATATAGATGATATATTATAAAATTGAACACCTGAAGCCTATATACTTTTATTAACTAATTAGAGGCCCGGTGCATGAAATTTGTGCGAGGGGCTCAGCCACAGCTGCCTTGGCCCTCGGCCGCCCCGGCTTCATCCAGAGGTCATCCAGAAGGACATCCGGAAGGACATCTGGTCTAATTAGCATATTATGCTTTTATTATTATAGATGTCACTCCAATAAATTCAATTTTAGTATATGTGCTGCCGAAGCGAGCACGAATAAATTCAATAAAAAAGAAGTCATTATAAGGAGTCCCTTCTGACCAGTGTTATCTAAGGGTGCTTTCTATGTCCCATCTCTAAGTCACGGGGCTTTGTGTTTTTTTTTTGTTTTATTGCTTAAAGTATTACAAAGAGTATTAAATATGTCTCCCTTTTTTCCCCCCGCCCTTGACAATCCCCTGGCCCCCCTACCCCCAGAGTCACGGGGCTGTGTTTGCCTGCCTGTCTGTGGGCAGGGAAAGGAGCAGGCAGCTTCAGGCTGCATGTCTCAGTGTGTTCGTGTGTTACGAGCAGTTGTGTGTGAACCCACTGCTACCTGCTCTGCGCCATTCCTCTCGGAACGTGGGTGTGGCCTGCAGTGTCGTGGCCAGTGTAAGCCCGCTCTTTGGCTTTTCTTGGGAACTAACTGGAGAGGAGGAGACAGTCTGCGTCCCCACGAGCTCCCGCTGGCTGTTCTCCGGAGGCCTCTAGACAGAGCTGCCCTTACGGGGTGAGGGTGCCTTTCCTGGATGAGTCTGAGGTGGTTTAGATGCTCACTGACCTCCTTTTGCCCGAGAGCCCCTGACTGGAGCGTGTGGGACTTCACTCAGGCTGAGGCCCTGGGGATGTGGACGGGGCCTTCTCTCCGCAGCTTGCTCATGCAGAAGGGCGTGACGCGGGCTTGGTGGGACACTGGTGTTGGGAGTGCCTTGGCTTCCTGCCCCTCACTGACTAATGGGGCTGGCCTCTGGGTGCCAGCATCGGCCAGTGATCGGCCTGTCATTCTTCTCCGTTCTCAGTGCCTTTCCCATCCTTCTTCAGCACAGCGCTTCCGCCTCCAGGCCCACCGATGGATCCGCTGACGAAGGGGTCCTGCGGGGGCCAGGTCGCACAGACCCTTCTGTGGAAAGCAACGTCGTCTCTCTCCTTCCGCATCCAGCCCCTTCAGACGTGGCCAGCAACAGGCCCTGAAGCAGAGTCCCAGGTCACCCTGTAAGTAAGTAGAAGAACATCCTCTGTCCGGGCTCATGTTCACTGTCACCTGAAATCCCTCAGTGCTCAGGGAGGAAATGACCTTTTTGTGGGGAGAATAGGGAGGGAGAAGGAGTGGATATTGGTTTGGGAGATTTCAGGTTTTGTTCTTAATGATATCTTATTCATGTATTTATTTACTTAACAATATTCATTGAGCACCTGCTCAGCCAGGCCCTGTGTCAGCTGTAGTGAGCAAAACAGATTCGATTCCTGTGTTGAGGGCATTTACAGCTCATGGGACAGAATCAAATAACCACACAAATAAATGCTAACTAATTTGTGGTATGTGCTATGAAATGTGTTGCTTTGATTCAGTAAATCTTTACAGAATGTCTTATATAACATACTGGGGGTATAAGAGAATATGAGATTCCCTTATAGTATCTAGAGGGGGAAATCCAACATTATTCAGAAAAGTGGTAATAATAGCTATGCTATAACTAATATGTTACTAGATTCTAAGCCCCATAGGGTGGTAACTGTGGCTTCCTGTTTACTCCTGAATCCCCAGGGTTTGTTACGGTGTGCAGTAATACCTGTTAAATGAATGAATGAGTCAGTGATTGAAGAAGGCAGTGCAAGGCAGAGTGCTTAGCTCTCCAGGGGAATCAAAGGCAACTAGGTGCCGAGATATGATTGACTTAGAAACAAATGAGACGTGTATGCATAGAGGCACAGTCCATGGACAGACAATAGTGCTGGGAAGGGCTGGGGAGAGGAAGGGAGCAGGATGGAGGGGGTTAATGGGGGGGGGGTGGAAAGGGGGACATTTGTAAAACTTTCAACAGTAAAACCAAATTAGACAAAAACAATGAGACGCTTCAGCAATTTAATGCAAGAAATATGTATGGATGCTCACTGTCCCCAGTGCTTTTGTGAAGCTAATTCCTCGGGGGGCGGGGGGGGGATGGGTCAGAATCACCTGTGGGGCTTAAGACACAACTGATGCCCGAGGCCCACCCCCAGATTCAGATTCAGTGGCTCTGGAGTGGGTAAAAGAGGACTCTGCTTCTCCAGGAACTTGTAGCCTTTCCTGGAAACACAGGTATCCCGGTAATCCCCGTGCTTCCAGAAAAGAAGCATGCACCCTCTGCAGTAGGAGTAAGTAACCGCTGGAGGACGGGAGCCGAGGGGCGGCAGGTGAGCTTAGCTGGGCAGGATGCGCGTCACCAGGCAGGAAAGGGGGAAGAGGCCACGTCACACAGAGGGGACGGCGGAGCTAAGGCTGGGAGACCAGAGCGTGTGCCCCGCAGTGTTGACAGGCATGGCGGCGGCGGTTGTCTGCCCGGCTGCACCTGAGAATCACCCTGGGGGCTTTAAAAACACACGGAAGCCTGTACCATCCCTCCAGGATCCCGAGGTCTATGGTGGGACACAAATACCAAGATTTTATGAAGCCACAGCTGATTCGCATGTGCAGATGTGGAGAAAGGCTGCTTTTAAAAATGTGACCGCACATAAAGAGATGCCAAATAGTTACAAAGCACCATATATGCCTGGCTAAGAGGTCGGAACTTTATATCTTGGCAATGGGGAGCCGTGGGTAGCTTTTATGATGTTACAAGATGATGCCGATTTAAATAGACAAGGTACACAGAATTCGGATAAATTCCGAATTGCTAGTTCTGTTGTGGATTGATTCCGCAGGGAAACTAGAGGACATCTGGGGTCACCACCGACTTTTCAGAACTACTGCCATACCTTCCACAAAGGGCCCCTGCGGTCTGTTTATGAGAATATGGGAATTGAATATTTTATTGATTTGAAACTGAAATCTCAAATTTCAGTGAATATTGAATTTTCTGAGCAAAATGCTCCTGACTTTTGGAGGCCTCTGGTAACCAGAGTCCTGGGCAGTCCTGGCGCGCTGCAAGGGAGAGAAGGGACGCCAGGGCTCCATCTATCAAAGGTGGGGTGGGGAGAAGAGCAGCTCTCCCTTCCTCAGAGCCCCAGGCAGAGGGTTGGGTCCTCACAGTGGTCCAGCCAGCACCACCTCTTCTCTATACTACCAGCCCCATAATGCATCGCACAGATGACACAATCCAGGAGGCGGGCAGAACGTCGGAAGAGCCTATAAGAAGCAGCCCGAGGTGGCACAATCTGGGCCGTATTGGTGAATCCTGTTCAGCCCTGGTGATTGGCGGCTGCGGATGTTAGGTTTAGGTTCTCTAGAAGACGTGCTGGAAAGATGGCTTTAAGAACTGCGATTCTGTGGACCACTCTTTCATTAACTCATTTATTCAACAAATATTTATTGATTACTTGCATATCGGGCATTTGCGCAAACATCCTAAAAGCGTTTGCTTATTTAGTCTTAACACATAAAAAAACAAAACCCGATGAGGTAGCTCCTGTTAGCTTCATTTTACAGTAAGGAAGCAAGCTGGGTGCAGAACGGTTAAGAGACTTGTCCAGGGTCTGGTTGCCCACAGAGCTGTGTGTTACCTTCTCTCCAATTTCCATCTGGAAAAACCCACCTGAGTCTTCTAGAGACAGGTCTAGAGCCCCATCTGCCTTGGTCTCCCCTGCTGGAGATTGACAGTGGAGACTGACACAGCACTTCCCCTGGCAGCCATGCGGGCAAGGGTCTGCCCCTCTGCAGAGCGGACTGTTTCAGCTCCACGCGTGGGGGAAGGAGTAGTAGTTGGAAGTGCATTGGGCTCTAGGGCTGTTTGCCAATGAAACTCTGACAGTGAGGAAATTTATATTTTGATTCCCATTTGCCCAACTCCTGTCACTAATTCCCAATCGATTCCAAACATAGAGAAGGGAGCAGATGATTGACTGATAAGCTCCCAAACTCCAACAACTGTGAGACAGGCAGGGATCTGTGTGGGTCTGGTTAGGAGAGGCTTGTTTGGTTTTGTTGGGTTTGATTCTCTTGTTCTCGCCTCTTAGCAGAGTACCTGGCATGTAGAAAGGGCTCACTAAATATGTTTGTTGGGTGTAAGTTAAGGGTCATAGAGCAGAGGTGCCAGTTAGAGGGCTTCTGCACCAAGGAAGGTCTGCGCTAAAGCAGAGAAAGTGAAAATGGAAAGGAGAGAAGGAACAAGGGACTCAGAGACCTTGTGGAACTCTGCTCATGTCCTCGGGGCCAAATGGCACATGCAAGGTTATGCATTGCAGTTTACTAGTCCTTTATCTAGGGAATTGGTTCCATAAAATAGGGTCCATCTACTCAGTAGAATACAGTGTGGCCATAAGAAAGAATACAGGAGCTTTTTGGTACTGATTTGGAAAGATCGCCAAGGTATATGAACTTAAAAATAACAAAAACAAGAAGTAGAGTTGTGCATGGTTTGCTGCCATTCGTGTAAAGTAAGGGGGGAGGGGAGGAATAGGTATTTCTCTTTCTTTGTAAACGCATCCAGCATCTTTGGGAGACACACGAACAATCCAGCGGGGAGAGGAGGTGCAGAGGGGGGGGGAAGCTTTGCCCTGTTCAGCCTTTTAGTTTTGAATCAAGGGAGTGTGTTCTGTCTTCAAAGAATGAAATACAAATACACCGATACAAACCTACTACAACTTTCAAAAGCAATGCTGTGCAGGCAGCAGTGACAGGGCCTGGCGACTGATTAGGTGTTGGATGTGAGAGGAGACAGAGATGACTCTGGACTTGGTACCTTGAGCAACTGGGGAAAAGATGGCAGTTCTGCTAACTGAGATGCGAATGCAGCAGTGGGAATGAGTGTGATCTGGGCCAGGTTATGTTTTAGGGGCAGTTCAGTGCCGGGAGCCAGTCCATCCTTGCTGTTTCAAGGGACCTGGCATATATGGCATACTGTTCTTAATATGTTTGCTCACCTTCTTGGCACTATGTGTTTTAACCAAGGTCACCTCTCTGAGAAAGGTTGTTTCCCCAGGTAGGGATTTTCCCCTGAAGTTAGGGAGGGAATAAAACCCTTTAACTAAGTGCCAGGCGGGTAATTAATCACTTTAACTACGAACAATCATGCTTAAGCTACATAATCTTTACTCCCTGGAATGGAGATAAGAAACACCCTAACCTTTGGAATAGAGATTGATAGGATTGGAATCAACTGGTATAAATACAGATGTAACAAGACAACAGGACACAGAACCTAGACACAGAAACTGGCCACAGAACCTAGAGACAGAACCTAGTGAGAGAATCTGGCTGAAGAACCTAGAGACAGAACCTGGCTACAGAACCTGGATAGAACATGGCAAGAGAACCTGACTAGAACCTGGTGACTGAACCTGGCTGGAGAACCTAGCAAGAGAACATGGACACAGAACCTGGCTGGAGATCCTGACCAGAACTTGGCTGGAGATCCTGGCTAGGCTGCTGATCAACTGAACGCTGTCTCCGTGTCATTCCTTCTTCGCCAACTCCGTCCACACCTTTGGGGACCCCTGGACCTGCTGGGGTTGGACCCCAGCAGCTCAGGTGTCCACGGAACTCTGTCCAGCAGGTGGAAGTCTGAGTTTGCTGTTGGTTGGAGAGAAAGAGCCAAGTTGGCGGTTTGGTTTGAGACTCGTTAGCACAGAGGTGCAGGAACAGTGAGGTCCGCAGGGGGGAGGCCACCTGCCTGAAGGGAGAGGAAGGTGGATCTTCACAGGTCAAGGATGACGTGGACTCACAGGTGAGTGGGGGAGGAGCATGGGCGCTCTCTGCCAGGACATCCTGGCCCTTGGCTTGGAACAGAGGCAGCAGATGCCCTGCTCACCACTGAGCTCCACATCCCCTCGAGGGATAATTGCTAAAAGCAATCATTTTTCCTCAAGGAGGTTATGCCATTACTAAGAATTGTATTCCTTTGATGATTCAAGTTTTCTATTCTTTGAAATTGTACAGTCCTCCTGGGCCAGCAACCCATTTTTGGTGCTCACCTCATCTCAAAGTACAGTACAGAACACCATAAGGACACACTATAAATAGGGCCTGGATATTATCACTCTTTTAATCATTGCTTTTAAGAGGCAAAAGGAATTAGTTTCAGCCCTCCTGCCCTAAATTCACTTCGGCCAACACTCATTGTTCTAAATCTCGTTTTGTCCGTGGAAGCAGGCTGGCTGTTTCTTGTCATCTCTCCTCTAATAATAAATGTTCTCAGTTAAGATACTTTGCCTCCTCTCTTTCTATACGTTTGGTTTATCTATTATTTTGCTTTCTTTAAAGAGCATCCCCCTCCCCTTCCCTCACCACTCTCCCTCACCCATGGTTTCATGGTCTCATTTTCTTAAACTATCTCAGAATCAGAATAGCTGAGTGAAGTAAAAATTTTAGAAAATCTTTCAAAAATAGAGTTCGACCTCAAAAGCACAGAGTAAGCTGCTTTTCTTCTACTACGTGCTCTGCATGTGCTTGGAGGAAACCAACACAGATAAGCACGGAATGGGTCTAAATTGGCCCAGAAAATTAGAATATGATACAGAGGTTGTTTAAAAAGTAGCCTGGGCCGTCCCCCTCTACTGGGTTACCTCAAGGTGAAATTCAGTCAGTTCCATAGCATTTACTTTTATGTTTGAGACAAAGAATTTTTCACATGTTAGTATTGGCTATGAAGGGGATCAAAATATGCCACCTAAAAACCTGCCACTTTGGCCTAAGGATTATTTTGAGCTGAAGGCAATTGAGAAAAAGCAGACACAGGAAGACATCTCCACTCTCCCCCCATCTGCCTAAAAGCAGGGCAGACATTTCCTTTTGTAAAGGTGCCCCCCCCACTCCCCTCTCCTGTACCAGGAGGAGGAGGACAGCACTGCCAGCAGAGAAAGAGGGCCACCAAGATGAGTCTTCATGCACAGCAAACCTCGCTAAACAACCCTCATAGGCCATTAGTTGCCCCCAGGTGTTTACCTTCCATGATTACCACTCCTAGAAGCCCAAATCCTTTTCTTTTGTCTAGTCACTTCTCCAGTTTATTGCCCTTTGTTAAAATGATGTATAAATCCCAGTATTTAACTGCTTCTTTGGGTTTGCTTCTCTATGGAGCGCTTGAACAGGTAAAATTAAAAATAAAATGTGTGCTCCTTTTCTCCTTTTAATCTGTCTTTGTCATTTTAATTCACAGGCCCCAGTCACAGAACCTAACAGGGTAGAGGAAAAGTTTTTCCTTCCCAACAACTATGTTACTAAAATGAGAACATTTTTTATTATGGCAAATTCTAGCTTACCCCTAACTTTCCACAAAAAGCCTTTTTTTCCCTTATTTGTGTTGTTCTTTAAGCACACACACATTGTCTTCCTAATAAGTGGTATGGATGCACAACCTATATTTATTCAAGTAGTTATTGAATAAATATAGGTCCACCTATCGTCTATCAGATACTTGAAAAATAGCTCTCTAGTCTCCACTTACACACTATTAGTGATAACAAACAGTGTGTCCCAAAGTCTTCCATTATTTCACCTTCAAATCCTATGTAAGGAGACAGGAAGACTGACAAGGCTGTATAAGAATCTGTGAAACAGTGAGGGCCTGTGAGACGGAGGGACTGGGCTGGTCCAGTGAGGGAGATGATCACTGATGATATTTGATGGTTGATTATAGAGTTTATAAGACAGGGAGAAGTCAGAGGTGATTCCGTAGTTTGGAGATTGTGAAAATAATTGTGCTCCAACAGAAATGAGAAACCAAGTTTTTGAATGAGTTTTGGAAAAAGCACACTGGGCTACTGGTGTTTCTGGGAGAATTAGGAAAGGTAATTAAGGCCGGAGGGGTATGTTTGAGATGTGTCAGTAATACTGATGCTATAGGACAGTGATGGCGAACCTATGACACGCGAACTCCTTTTTTTGGTTGATTTTTCTTTGTTAAATGGCATTTAAATATATAAAATAAATGTCAAAAATATACATATTTGTTTTACTATGGTTGCAAATATCAAAAAATTTCTATATGTGACACGGCACCAGAGTTAAGTTAGGGCTTTTCAAAATGCTGACACGCCAAGCTCAAAAGGTTCGTCATCACTGCTCTAGGAGTAGATAATGCCTTCAAAGGACAGCCATTGGGGAGCACTTCAAGTTTGGGAACAGAAAAATAAAGGATGGGCCCGAGAGGGGGACGGGGATGAGACGGGTCCCTGGGACTTGACAGAGGAAACACGTCCGTGCGCATCCAGCAGGTAGGAAGGGAGTGTGCCAGCGTTTCTGAGGATTACCTTTAGAACTTATTTTTTTAAACTATAGGTGGTTAGGTCCCACTCCTGAAGATTCTGATTGAGGAGGTCTGGGTGAAAACTGGGCATTTATATATTTATATGAAAATGTATTAAGTAGACTTTAAAACTTTAACAAGGAATGATAGGAAACTATCTTTATGACATCATGATGCTGAAGGATGGTTTAAGTCACAAAACAAAGACCATTAAAGAAAAAGTCTGAAAATACCTGCATTAGAATTTTAAAATTTCTACATGATGAAAGATGTCAGGAAAGCCGTTTGAAAAAGAAAAACCACTCTCCGGAAGAAGACATCTGTAAAAAAGGGTTGGCATTCCGCATATACAAATTATTCCTGCAAATCAATTAGAAAAAAGACCAACAGCCTACAAAAGGGGGTAGGCAAAGGGTGGGATAGGCAGGTGACAGGCCAGGCAGCTCAGACGGCTGAGAAGCAGAGGAAAAGATGCTCAAGGCCTTGAGTTATCAGAGGAATGGAAATTCCAATGACAGCTCAGCAAGGCACCGCCTCCTGTCCCTCACGCTGACAAACCCATTTCTGACAATCCCCAGTGTTGGTTAGGGTGTGGAGCAAATAGAACTCACACGCTGCTGATGGGAGAGTTAAGTTGGTAGACAGCGACTCCTCACTTAGCATCGTTGCTGGGTTCTTGGAACTGCAGTGAGATGACATACAATGAAGCCAGTTCTACCACAGGCTAGTTGATATAAACAAGAATGGAGTTCCTACAGCACCTCATCAATGTGGAATAAAGCAACATTATTTGAGGACCGGCTCTAGTCACTTTGGAAAGCAAATTTGGCGATATGTAGAAAAACAAAGATGCACATGTCACAACTTAGCAGATGCCCTCCTGGGCGTGGATCTCGGGAAATGATGGCACTTGTGTTCAAGGAGACTTGTAAGAGGATGTCCATTACAACATTGTTAAAAATTGGAAGCCACTGAAATGCCCAGCCATAGGAGGGTGGAGGGAGCACCAGTGGGGAGTTGGCACCATAGGAAACAGCAGTGTAAGTGAATGAATTGGAGCCACAGGTATCGACATGGTCAAATCTCAGAAACAAACTGTTCAGCCAAAGAAGCTAGTTGCAGCAAGATAGGCACGGCATGGTATTCTTTTGTGTGAAATTTTAAAACATTCTAAGCAATACTGTGTATTGTTTTGAATAAGTAAATGGTCAGTACAAATATAAAAATATAAGCAGGAAGTATAAACGAAATTACTTAATGGTTGTTTCAGGGGAGAGGTACACAGGAATTTCAAGTCTCCAGTGTTCATTATGTTATTCTTTATTTTTCTGTCTTGAAATATTTCACAATAAAATAAATAGAGAAAAAATCCAGGTGGTTCTGATATATAGTGAGGTCGATAATCAGTGCTTCTCAGATTCCAATGAGCACATGAATCCTTGGGGGATCTTGTTAGAATGCTGGTTCTGTTTCATTAGGTCTCGGCTGGGGCCCCAGCTGTGAGCACTCACAGTGCAGAGGGAAAATATAAGTACCCAGGCCTTTTCCAGTTGGAGGCTAACTATGAAGAAAGCTGCTGTGAGCCTGGTGGGCAAGATTCTGTGAATACACGTTTTCATTTCTCTGGGAGAAATGCCCAGGGTACCGTTGCTGGGCCCTGTGGCGGCTGCAGGTCAGGGATCCTGGGCTCTGAAACTTTCCAGTCTAGAAACCTGCCCGCTCACTTCCTACGTTCCACAAGCTGGTGTCCTAGATCTCCTCAGGAGTGCTCAGGAAACCTCCCATGTCGTCACCAGACATTACCGGCATCGCCGCTTTTCTCTGTCACTTCCTTCAGAAGGAGAGACAACCACTCCTCTTCACGCAGTAAGCTACCTAGAGCCTGGTGTCAGGCGGTGCTGGGCTCCCTCTGAGCCTGAATCTGTAGTCTGTCGCATTTGATACCTTCTCTGTCCCTCAAATAGGGGGTCCCTTCCATCTGTCACTTACTACCTGCTGGTCAGAGGGCGGGGCACGGTCCTGGAGCTTCTGAAAAGCCGCCTGATGTTTCTCAGCTTCTCTGCGTGTCCAGGAAGAGCCCGGTCCTGGCCGTGGGCCCTAGTGCTTCCGGTGGGGCTGGGGGTGACCGAGGCCTGTGTTAGCGGGACCTGGCCAGTCCTTAGGGTCAGTCCCTGGTCTCTGGGTGAGCCTCCTAAGGACCGGTGTTGAGTTTCTGCTCCCTTCCTTTTCCTTATTTGGTTCCCATGACTTTGACTCTCTGACGGGGGTTGCCCCGCTTTCCAGGAACCTGCTTATTACATAATGAATTCTTCCGGCTCTGCGTGGAGCTGGACAGCTTTGCTTTCCTCCTGGCCACGTTTAGCGAGTCCTCCTGAAGGTCCGCAGCTCTGTTCCGGCAGGTGAAGCGCATCGATTTGCTAAGACCGAGGCGTTTATATTTAGAACCCAGGCCACACTCATGGGAGGACCTTGGCCTCCCGGTGCACGTTTGCACCTGCTTTGTTCTGGTGACACACTCTTGGTCCCAGGTATTTTCCTGGCAAGGTCCCGCGCTGGGCCGGCACTTTAGGGAGACGTCCGCTGAGCGGAGCTGCGGAGCTGCCTCGCCTTGCCCCGGGAGGCCTGCTGCGTGGCCCCAGCGGGGAAAGAAGGCACCTGCTTTAAAACTCTTAAAAAGTTAGTGATCATTTATGTAGACTCCCCTTCCCAGGGCTTTCTCTAGCAACCTGGGGAGAATTCATGCTGATAATAAGGGTAATAATAATAGCGAACATTTATTGAGCACATCAACCACATTTTATTCACAAGGGAATGAAGACCCCAATTGGGCTGCAGGAAGGCGGCAGGTTTCCCAGATTCCGGAGTCACCAGAACATGCCGGCGGACCATCCGCACCGGAACCCCGCTGCTGTCGGAACCGCAGGCCGGCTGAGTCACGCCTCTGGGAGTAGGGCCAGGGAACATGCATTTTTGGAATGCTCCTCCCAGGGACTCCGCCTGGTATTTTGGGGGCGCATACTATTCACGGGTTACGGGAGGGCCTGAAGCCAACAAAGGGATCGTGAGGCTGCAGGGCAGGTGGGCGACGCTTTCTATCAGGGGCCACAGTAAATAGTTGCCCTTGGTGGCCACGCAGGTCCCTGCTGCAGCTTCCCACTCGCCATCGTGACATGACACGGAGGCCGCACAGACGGCCTGTGGCCCAAGGGCATGGCCGTCTCCCAGTAAAACCTTGTTTCCTAAAACAGGCCTTGCCGAGGGCAGAGCTTGCTGCCCCTTGAGAGTGGAGTCATCCAGGCCCTCCAGCCCGCGGAGGACCCTCTGTGGGAGTCACTCTCTCTGCTTCGTGACCCCAGAGAGTTCTGTCAATGGAGAGACAAGCATCACCCTGGCCGGTAGCTCCGTTGGATAGAACATTGTCCCGATGCACCAAGGTTGCAGGTTTGATCCCCAGTCAGGCCACATACACGAATCAGTCAATGAATCATAAATACGTGGAACAACAAATCTCTCTCTCTCTCCCTCTCCCTCTGCCCCTCCCTTTCCCTCTTCCTCCCTTCCTCTCTCTCTCTAAAATCAATAAATAAGAAATTAAAAAAAAAAGATAAAATCACCACCCTGGCCGGTTGCTCAGTGGTTAGAGTATCAGCCTGAGGACTGAAGGGTCGCAAGTTCAATTCCTGGTCAAGGGCACGTGCCTGAGTTGCAGGTTTGATTCCCGGTCCCGGTTGGAGATGTGCAGGAGGCAGCCAGTCAATGTGACTCTCTCGCATTGGTGTTGGTTTTTGTTGTTGTTGTTTTTTTTAAATATATTTTATTGATTTTTTACAGAGAGGAAGGGAGAGGGATAGAGAGTTAGAAACATCGATCAGCTGCCTCCTGCACACCCCCCACTGGGGATATGCCCGCAACCAAGGTACATGCCCTTGACCGGAATTGAACCTGGGACCCTTCAGTCCGCAGGCTGACGCTCTATCCACTGAGCCAAACCGGTTAGGGCACTCACATTGGTGTTTTACTCTCTCTGTCTCCCCTCCTCCATCCCTTCCACTCTCTCTCTAAAGATCAATGGGGAAAAAAATATCCTTGGGTGAGGATTAAAACAATAACAACAGCAAAAAAAGGTAAAATCACCTGTTATGTATAATAGGTAAACCTTGAATCTTAGCGACTTAAACAATAAGAGTTATTTCTCACTATATTACAGCCCAATGAGGGTATTTCTACTTGGGATCTTTTATGGGGTCATTTAGGGACAACGCTCATCCTTGGCGTGTCCTCTTGGTCTTCACAGCCCTCTCCGTTCAGCCAGTGGCTGGGCAAGGAGAGCAGGGATGATTTGTGGGAAATCGATGCTCTAGGTCTGCTAGCTGGGCCCATAATTTCAACCCACATTTCAAAGGCCAGATCTTATTGTTTGGGGTCCAGGAACAGAGCGATTTCTCAAGTCTAAGAGGCCCCTTGTCTCGAGACTCTCCGTTCCCTTCTGTCTTTGCTTGACACCCATCCAGTTCTTGCCTGAGCTCATCTCTTCCCTGTCAAAAACCTTGCTGGGGTCAGCCAGCGGAGCCAGCATCTCTCTGATCTGTCCAGCCACTTTCCCTAGCGCTGCAGGCTCAGAGGCTCAGTTCCACCTGCTACGTTACCGTAGGTGTAAGTTTTACGACATATTTCGCTACTTTATACCATAGATGTCCATCTTTCAGCCTCTGAGATCAGTTTCCGCACCGGCTGCTGTCTGCCTGCTAGGCTGGTGCCACGTTTTAGGTTGTTGCTATGGCAGCACCCCACTGTGAGAGACCGACTTCTGTATTAGTTGAGGTAACACAGCGGCTTTAAAAGGGAAACCCAGATTCTACGTGCTTAACTGAATGTTTGTTTCTTGCTCCATCATTTTCTAGTGCAGATGTTCTTGGAAGTGTGAGCTTCCCACCGTCATTCAGAGACCCAGGTTTTTTCCATCTTGAAGCTCTGCCTTTTTGTGGGTCCTTGCAGTCCTCTCACCTGCTGGCCCTGGGGAGGGAGAGGAAGTGCCCCGTGGGATGTGCCCGGAAGTGGTCCCCATCACTTCTGCCCATAGTTGCTTGGCTAGAACGGAGTCACATGGCCACACTGCCCACGAGAGGGGCCAGGAGATGTAGTCTGGCCACAAGCCCGAGAGGAAAAGAGAACGGCTTTTGGCGCGCACAAAGCAGGGCTTGCCTGTTGGGCCAGGACTGTCTGCCTGATGGAATAACAACAGGGACTACGAGGGAGAATGTCAGCAGGCAGCCTTTCTCGGGCTCGTGAGGATGCCATCAGGCAGTAGCTAGTAAGATCCAAATATGTGCAAATATCTTCATTAACGCACAGATGTTTACTGCAGGTCCACTCTGTGCCAGGCAGGGGCCCGACGCGGGGCCTGGAGGAGAACGAATTCCTCTTGGAGCTCTGGGGGACCCCCTCTAATCACACCCTTTGTGCTGGAACCCAGGGGCCAGAGGGCCTGGGGAGGGAAGAGGAGGGGAGGTTTTAACATGGCTGCTTCGAGTGCTCCCCGCAGCCCTGGGAACTCGCCCGTGTCTTTCAGCCTGGCTCTGCCATCAGCACGCAGTCTCCGCAGCCTATCGGATGAAAGGCAGTTAGAGGGGAAAGGGCCACTGAGAGCAGACGTTCTGTGTATATCTGCCTTGGTTTTTTTCTCTTTTTTTCCTTTTTTTGGTTAATCCTCACCCGAAGATATTTTTCCATTGATTTTCAGAGAGAGTGGAAGGGAGGGGGAAAGAGAGAGAGAAACATTGATGTGAGAGAGACACATCAGTTGGTTGCCTCCCTGCATGTGCTCTGACCAGGGCCAGGGATGGAGCCTGCAACCTAGGTATGTGCCCTTGACCAGAATCGAACCTGGAACCCTTCAGTCTGCCAACGCTCTATCCACTGAGCCAAACCAGCGAGGGCTTGGTTTTCTCACAGGACGTGTTTTCCCTCTCACAGGTGGCCCCAGGACGCAGAGTTGTCATCTGTTTGGTGTTTGTCTCCGGCACTGTGTCCCAGAACCCCTGGGCAGTGCTGAGGGCAGCGCAGGGCGGGGCCCAGAGCTCAGCCTGCTCTTTCTACGCCCCAGGAACCTCGTGCTAGAAGCTGCTGCAGGGTTGACTGAGGTTGCCGAGGGCAGTGCTAGCATTCGCCTCCATGTCCATCAACTCAGCGCATTCTGGTTTTCAACATGAGCTAAGTTGATGGACATGGAGGACGTATGTAACATGGACACAGAGGATCTATCTGACACGGACCAGAGCTCCACGGAGGGGAGTTTTTAAATTTGGTTCAGAGATATTTTGGTAGAAGATCGTGTCACGAGAAGCAGGAAGTTAATATTCAGGACACCCTCCCAAATTGCATTTGCTAACGTGCTGCACGTTTTCAGCTAAGGAAGTGAGAACCACAGAAGGTTAATTTCTCAGATCAGATGAATTCAGCCATCTCTGTGAAATGGTGGGAGCAGCATACCATTAGCCTGCCTAATCTCATTTCTCTCACGCTGTCTCTCCGGGAGCCTATCAGGCAGGCCCTGGCAGGGAGGCAGTCCCGCGGATGTGAGCACCAGGCGGTCTCTTCCCGAACCTGCCTCGAGGGCTGTCATTTAGAAAATGTAGCCCACCTTTTAAGGAAGATGAAAAGGTACTCACCACACCTCTCTTTGCATGTCAGATCCCAAATGTTTTGGCTTTCTTAACCACGTAATTCCCGTGTCATTTTAGTGTCTGTGTTTTATTAGTGTTATCTGCATGACATATTAGAACAAAACTTATTAAAACTGTTTGTATTTGTGGGTCTCAGGTGTTTTCATGAGTGCTGTCTGGGGTCTGAACCAGTCGATAAGATGTGTGTCTTTTGAGTGTGTAACTATGTACTCAAGATGCAAATGCAGGAACAATTTTGTCCTTGTTTTAATTGCTCTTCTTCAATAACTCGTGATTTTTCTCATCTGATTTAATTAAGTCTTCTTTGAGGGGAGGGGTTGTAGAAGCATTAGCTACTGCTATATAAAAAGATGAAATATACTTGGAAGTTGGATATTTAAAAAAAAATTTTTTTTTAGCCCTGGTCTTTTTCATATTGTCATAAATTAGAGGCGGGGGATGGGGCGGGCGGTGGAGCCTACCAGGATTTTGAAGATTTTTTTCCTCCTATTTAAAGTTTTATTTCTCCTGCATAGCATCCAAAAAATGCTGGTTATTTTTATGTGGACTGTTTGGGACAAAGAGGCTCTCTTAATGAAAGATAATTGCAAGCTTTGTTCCTTGCCTCAAGTTTACTGCACGGTTTCTCTCCCCCTTTGCTTCTACAGAAATGAAATTATAAACCACCAGTAGCCTTGGAAATTTCAATCGATTCCAAATGACTAAATATTTAATTCAATCACTGCCTAGCCTTCCAGGGATGACTCGGGTGTTTTGCTTTTCACTGAGGGCTCCAGGAGAGCCAGGCTCTGCAATGGCTGCTGAGGCCCGCGGCCGCGGCCAGGAGGCTCCCCTGCAGTGAGCGCGGGCCAGCCTGCTGCACGGCAGCCCTTGCCTTTTGCGAACGGGAGCAGTGGATTTTTTGCAGCAGGTTGGTGACCAGATCGCTATGTGTCATACTGATGAAGCATTTTTGTTCCAGCTCTGTCTCGGAAGACCTAGGCTGTAGACGTGGGGATTTCAGTAGGAAACATTATGGATCTGTGGAGCTGGTAAGTTTCCGCTGCCTGTGCAGGGGTGGTGCATTGATTTGGATTTAGAGAGGCTGGCCGAGCTCATCGGATCTTTTGTTGAATGTTTACCGTTAGACCATGTGAGGACAGTATAAGGATGGGATGCCAAGAAATGATCATCTTCGTTTGTTTTTATTGTTACGTACTTTTCATCTGTGATTTCAGTTTGTTAAAAAAAAACATGTGGCTTGGTCTTTTCCTCTGTTATTGATATAGATAATTTACAAAATGATTCATGAATCCGGAAAGCATTTGGTTTTTATATTCTCTTGTTTCCTAGAAGTTTATAAAGCTAGTTTTTGAGGTTTGAATATTATTGAAATCCATATTTTTTATTATTTTGTACCTTTGCTCTCTGGGTATGTGATAGGAGTTGGATATTTATGAGATTTTTTTTCCCCTGTTAAAAGTATAGCTCTTGGACTAGAGGACTGTAATAGACGATCACTATTTGGAATGAAAATACATTTTCCTTAATGAGGGACATTGGGGTTTGTGTTTTGTGCTTTGAAAAAATAGTGTGCTTTCATTTTAAAAGGGGCATAATGAAGGCATATAATAGCCTCAATTTTTTAAAGACAGAATTGTGATTTTTTTTCTAATTGCATAGAAATTTGAACTAATTTTCAGGAAAATGTGCTCATAAAATTCTCTTGATTATCAACATTATTAAAAACGTTAAATGTATTCTTTCTATTTACAAAGAAATGAGTTGCTTGGATCCATTTGCATAGTGTCCGGTTTTCCCCCGTTAATATAAGCTGCATTCCAGCGGGGCCTCAGTGGTGGGAAATGGCCCCCAGAGTTGTGCGCCCTAGCGTCCTACTTGAAGTCAAGCATATATTACAGGCTCGACTGTGTGCCTGGCCCCGAGCTGAATATTCTTGAAAATATAAAATAAGTAAAAGATTTGGTCCTTATTCTTAAGGATCTTGCTGTCCTCCAGCTGGCTGATAAGATACATAAAATATATAAAGAATGAATTTAGTCCCATCCGAGACACATTGATGAACTCCATCAATGCCAGACACCAAGCCAACACAGACCACCACCTCCCCTGAAGGAGCGTGTGGGTAACTGTAATTCCGGGTGCAAATTGGTAAATGTCGTGAGAGGGATGCAGTAGGTCATGGCGGGGGTTGAGAGAAGGGAGGGAGCAGCCCACTCCAGCCAGGGATCTTGGAGAAGCGGCTGGAAGGCCTCAAGGAGGCTGAAGGATGTGGTTTGGTGGCGAAGAAGATAAGTCAGTAGATATTTGCCAGTGTCATGATCTGGGGTGTATTCGAAGGGTAGTGAGCAATTGGTTCTGCCCAGCAGAGAGTGTAAGGCAGCAGAGCCTAGTTGTTATAAAGCAAGTCGGCCTGGGAATCAGAAAGGCCTGGGTTCGAATACTAGCTCCATCACTTGTTATCTCTGCGGACTCCGAACCTCAGGGGTGCGGAAGGCCTTGTGCTCTGAAATCATCCTGGTTTCATCATTTGCTGGTGGTATGATCTTGGACTTCTTTCGGCCTCAGTGTTCTCATCTATGAAATGGGGGTATTAAATTATCTACCTTATAGAGTTGTTAGATGATTAACGCACAGAAGCACAGCCCATGTTACTAGCTATAGTAGTAAAGATGAAATGTGGTAGCAAAAGTAGAACCCTGACCTCAGGTGAAGACTTTGAACCTGACGTAATGAGTAGCATGGACTCTTGTAAGCAGTGAGCGCAGTGTTGGGGAGAGATCTCACAAAATGAAAGATGGACCCTTATAAACTCGTGGGGATCACAGAATATCAGGCTGGGAAGGTTCTCGAGGGCAGTGTTTCCGCTGGATCAGGCGTCAGAGTGAGCTGGACCCCATCCCCAGAGTTCCTGCTTCAGGAGGGCTGGGGTTACCCAGCACTTGCATTTCTAACAAGTTCCCAGATGATGCGGATGCTGCTGTTCCCAGGCCCACACTGGAAGATACCCTGCCTTCGGAGAATCCCGACTAGTCATCTGTTATCCCAAAAGGTCTCCATCCATTTTTTCAGGCCTATTTTTTGTTTTTTTTAAATATATTTTATTGATTTTTTACAGAGAGGAAGGGAGAGGGATAGAGAGTTAGAAACATCGATGAGAGAGAAACATTGATCAGCTGCCTCCCGCACACCTCCAATTGGGGATGTGCCCGCAACCAAGGTACAGGCCCTTAACCGGGATCGAACCTGGGACCTTTCAGTCTGCAGGCTGACGCTCTATCCACTGAGCCAAACCGGTTAGAGCATGTTCAGGTTTTTATTCTGGAGCCATGAGTGTGTGTGTGTGTGTGTGTGTGTGTGTGTGTGTGTGTGTGTGTTTGTGTGTGATCAACCTTTTAAAATATTCTAAAGTAAATGTTAAATACATCTTTCAATTCCATGTATGACGTCACCACCTTGCAGCAAATGTTTTCATCCCCTTCTGGTTCCTTCCAATCTTTATGGCTACAAATGTCATTTCTACATGCTGGCAATCAAACTATGACTTCATCTTGCATTCCTCGTTCTTCCTCTAGCTGCCTCTTGTAAACATCTTCTCTCGCTATGTGGTCTTCGGTGTCAGCATTCTGATTGGCCCGTGGTAGCCCAGCACGGTGACGCACAGTTCTCTGTGACAGCTTCCCTCCTCTTGGAAACTTGGGTTGTTTCTAGTTTCCCAGGTTAGAAATGACACACAGTGGTGTTGGGGGTGGTGGGGAGATGACATAGCGAAGTCCCATTTTTGCTGCCTAAGGATCTCCTGAAATTCTGACTGCAACTTTTCACCTGTGGACCACGGAGGATTATTAACTTAAACCCCAGTGGGTGTGTTCTGTGTCTATGAGAAGGTGAATTCGACTTTTCTTCTACCTGGTCTGATGGATATTTGGGGGAACCCAATAAATCTTGGGCATCCTGGAACGCAAACATTGGAGGGGGGGCAGGGACCCAGGATCCTGTACAATTGAAATTTTAGCATCTGCTTCTCCTGACCTTGAACAAATTAGGAGGAAGTCCTTGTGAGGAACCAAGCGTGGCCGCTCATCAGTATGGAGGGCCGCCTGAGGGGCCTAGGTTTAGCTTGGGTGTCAGTATGGTGAGAACGTGGGCGCTCAGCTCTCTGCAGACTCACAGGAGCTCTCTCAGCCTCACTCAGTAACTTTACTGAAGGCCTGCACCGTGTGGGGGGCACTGTGCTAGGCACCGAGGGGGAGGAGAAAAGGTGTTCTGCTCTCGTGGAGCGGTGGTCTGGCTTTGGAAACCAACCCCTCAAACTTTCAGCCCCAGCCATGTTCCCTGCCTTAACCAGGGACCATTCACTGCCAGGAACAGAGATCCACCGGGTCCACTAGCAGGAGAAGGTGATTCTCAACAGGAAGCGGCTGGGCCACCGTGACTGCAGAGCCACTAGAGCCCTCCCCCCCCCCCCCCCCCGCACCCTCCCAACCCCTCCAAACCGCCCCCCCCCCCCGATTCTCTCTGGCCCTGGTGGTTTCTAGCCTCTTTCCCCGTGCACCGCCTCTCTCAGCCTGTCTCTCCCAGCAGCACAGTTTTCTCAATGCTCTTTTTTATTGTGGAAAAACATACACAACATAAAATTGACACAAAATAAAAAAGAGGCCTTCCAGGCCGCTTCTCCATCCCAACACCATTGCATGTCATTTCTAACCTGGGAAACTAGAAACAACCCAATTTTACAAGCAGAGGGAAGCTGTTACACAGTAAGTATAGCCACAATGTTATACAACCATCGCACCCACTTTCAGAGCATGTTTTCATCATCCCAAGCAGACACTGTCCCCGTTACACAGTAACCCCATACTCCCCCCCCCCCCCAGTAACCTCTGTTTTATTTTCGGTGTCTATGAGTTATCTGTCTATTCTAGGAACCTCATGTAAGTGGAATTACATCATACCTGTCCTTCTGTGTCCGGTTTATTTCACTTAGCACAGTGTTTTCAAGGTTCATCCACCTCCTAGCAGATCTCCGTGCTTCATTGCTTTTTCTGGCTGAATCACATTCACTGTGTGCCTGTACCGCAGTTTATCCGTTTCTCTATCGATGGGCGCTTGGATTTTTACACTTTTTAGCTAGTGTGAATAATAGTGCTATGCACATGGGTGTGCAAGCATGTGCTCAAGTCCCTGCATTCAGTTCTTGCGGGTGTATTAATTAGCAAGGAGTGGAATGCACATCTACATTTCCACCGGCAGCACAGGGTTCCAGGTTCTCCACATTCTCACCAACACCAGTTCTCTTCTCTTTGGTCATAGCCACACTGGTGGGTGTGCAGTGGCATCGCATTGTTTCACTAATGAGTGATGATGTGGAGCATCTTCTCCTGTGCTGCGTGACCATTTGTATGTCTTCTTTGGTGAAATGGTATTCAAGTCCTTAGACAATGTTTTCATGGGTTGTTTGTTTTATTGTTTAGTTGTAGGAGTTCTTCACATATTCTGGGTGTTACTCCCTTACCAGATATGACCTGCAAATATGTGAGTTGCCTTCTTACTCTGCGAATAGTGTCCTTTGATGCACAACAGTTTTTAGTTTTCATGAAGTTTAATTTATCTATTTTGTTGTTGTTGTTGCCTGCATTTTTAGTGTTATATCTAAGGAATAATTACCAAGTCCAGTGTTGGGAAGATTTCACCCTACATTTTCTTCTAAGAGTTTTATAGTTGTAGCGTTAACGTTTATGCCCATTTGGAATTAATTTTTGTAAATGGTATTAGGTAAGGGTCCAGCTTCATTCTTTGCCTGTGAGTATCCAGTTTTCCCAGCACCATTTGTTGAAAAGACTGTCCTTTTCCCACTGAACGATCTTGGCGCCCTTATTGAATGTCAATTGACCATGTATGTATGCAAGGGGCAATTTCTGGGCTTTCTCTTCTATCTCATTGAGCTGTATGTCTGTCCTTATGCCAGAATGACGATTAAAATGTTGACAATACAGTGTCTTTTCTTTCTAAAAAGCCTTCATTGGCTGCTCATTGCAATTCACATCCATGCCCTTTACAAATTCCTACGAGAACCTGCATGACCCCGTCCTGCCTGCCTCTCCCACCTTCTCTCTTGCACTCACGCACCGTGCTTCAGACACCGGGCCTTCTTTTGGTGCCTGGAACACAGGTTTCTCTGTCCCAGGGCCTTTGCACTTACTATTTCTTCCCCACAGCACTTCTCCTGGTTGGTCACAGTGTACATGCCACCTCCTCAGAGAGGCCTCCCTGACCACCTAGCTAACGTGGTCTCCCTCTCTGTGTCACTCATTCTCTAACTCAGCATCCTGTTCCTTCCCTTTAGAGCAGCGGTTCTCAACCTGTGGGTCGCGACCCCTTTGGGGGTCGAACGACCCTTTCACAGGGGTCACCTAAGACCATCGGAAAACACATATGTAATTACATATTGTTTTTGTGATTAATCACTATGCTTTAATTATGTTCAATTTGTAACAATGAAATTGGGGGTCACCACAACATGAGGAACTGTATTAAAGGGTTACGGCATTAGGAAGGTTGAGAACCACTGCTTTAGAGTGTTTATCACAATCTATATTTGTTTCATTTATTTGTTTGGCAACTACTGTCTCACCCACTAGAGGTGAGGGTGGGATCTGTCTGTCTTGTTCATTGTTGTGCTTCTAGGCCCTGTCACGTACTAAGTTCTCATTCAATGTTCTTTATGACTAAGTTGATTTTCAGCCCCCCAGTCTCCCTGGTCTTGCAGCTCTATTGCCCATTATTCATTCTTGGGTCCTAATTTCAAAATCCAAGTAGCACATTATGGATTGGCCGGTCTGGTTCAGGTACCTATCCCTGATTCAAACAGTTGGGTTCAGGGCACTGGGGTCATGTGATATAAACAGGGCCCCCCGTCTCCTCAGCAACGTTAGTGGATAGGCAGATTCTCTCTGGAGAGGGTGTAGTCCAAAGTCGGTTTCAAAGAGCATGAGCTGGGCAGGAACTCCCCTAAATGTGTGTTTTACATCCCCTCATATAGTAGATGATTTAAAAGCACAAACTAGCCCTGGCCTGAGCAGTGGTTAGAGCGTTGGCCAGTGGACTGAAGGGTCTCAGGTTTGATTTCGGTCAAGGGCACGTGCCTCGGTTGCAGACTTGATCCCTGGTCCTGGTTGGGGCGTGTGTGGGAGGCAACCAATCGATGTGTCTCTCTCACATCAATGTTTCTCTTTCTCAGTGTCTCCTCCTCCCTTCCACTCTCTCTAAAAATCAATGGAAAAAATATCCTCAGGTGAGAATTAACAAAAATAAATAAATAAACTCAAACTAAAAGCACCTGGTGAAAATTTCTTCCTCTGCCAGTGGCCTGTTTTCCTGGCACTTGGTAAGTCCCATAAACAAGGATATAGATTATAAACGCCCTAAGAATAGGAACTATGGCTCTTTATTTATCACGGTATTCCTAGCACCAAGACAATGCTCAGCTTTGGTTACTTAGTAAATACTGGTTGAATGAGTGAATGGTTCCATTTGGTTGAAATTTAGAGAGTAGCCTAACCCATCAAAACATATATAAAGGAAAGGGAAACAGCCTCTTTGATGCCCACCCCAAAGTACAGCCAGACCATTACTGTGGGTGCTTTCCGTCTCAAACGGATGCCAGTTTTCTTCTCGATGAATTGAACGTCTCGTCTCCCGTGGCAGCATTCTGTGCCAGGACAGCTGTTCCCCCATCGACCGTTCTTCATCGCCGTCTATTGAAATCTGTCAGGAAAAGCATAAGACTGTTTGTAGCTGTTATCGATCTCTTCTTGGCCTTTGACTCAGTAGATAAGACACTGATGCATTAGGAATGAAACATGGCATGGGCACAATATGGACCTCTCCCCTGCCTACACCTTGATGTTTCTGGGAAGTCACAGTCTGCAGGTGACTTCAAGCCAGGATAGCAGGGTCCTGTATCGTCCCTTCCCTTTTCATCCTGAGCCTAAGGACGGAAGCCTGCACTGGACACTGCCCGCCCCCTGCCGTGTGGGCAGGAAACCTATCAGCCCTTATCCGAGGAGGGCATGGTTTTGTTGTTCTGGATGGGGGGTACGGGGAGGGGGGGCTCAAGGGTATTGGTCTGGCTATTTAATTGTCAAAAGAAGGGCTTACGGAGGACTCACTCAGCATCTGCAGATTTCCACTTTTGAGGTGTGGACTGTTTGAAGCCTCCTGAAGTCTGACACGCGGTCGTCTGTGTTTCTGCTCAGGCGCAAAGCTGAATCGCGCCTGTGGACTGTGGCGAAGGACGACTCGGCCAGTGGGGGATTGAGCTGCCTGTCCAGCATCCCTAACTCAGCGCAGTTTTGCTCTCTCCACGTAGGGCTCAGTAGCTTTTTTTGTTTTCATGGGTATTTGATGGGAGAAATTATATTCCATGTGGTTTACCAAATTGAGAGATTAGTGAAAGTACCAGTCTATTTCCCCCGGGAACAACAGAGCTTCAGTATTCCACAGCCACAATCACAATGTTGACAGCTGTTCTTCGTATTTAACTGGCTTGGATCTAAGTCTTTTAGAGCAGGCTGACTCACGTGGACACCACAACATTCATCTTAGAGCATTCGCGAGTGAGGTAACCTGGTTAGAACTGGGGGGGCTCCGGGGGACATTTGTGATCCCTTTGTGGGTGATGGGAATGCTCACTTGGCACCTTTTCCAAGGCTGAAATTATTGCAACTATTTTTGGTGAGGTGGAACTTGGAGACCTTAGCCACGTAATTACGCATGCATTAGGACGGACCGGAAATCTTTCATTACTATTATTATGGTGTTGTTGCTGTTATTAGCTTCCACATTTATGGGATGCTCACTGTGCTCCCGTCACTGAGGTAACTGCTTTCCCCGCATTCACCAGTTTACCCCACAGACAGCCCGGGCGGGAGGGGGTACTGACATTTGCATACTGTGGTCCCCCCTCCCTATTTTTTTCCTTTCCCTTCCCCACGCCCACAGGCTTTAGACACTTGTTGCAAAGTGCACGTCTTGTGTCTTTTTAAAATTTTCTAAAATTTTATCTTGGTTTCATAGTAAAAAATGATATACATACATCCTTCTTTAGTTTTCTGGATCACAGGTAGCGTTTCTTCCATAGCTACTTGTTGGGTTTTTCTTTTTCTTTTTACAAAATCTGCAAACAAAGAGAGCTATTGAGACCTTGTGTCTTTCAAGGACAGTCCGTGTAACTGGCCCTAGGCACGCATTGTCCTTTTAGGGGCTGCAGCTTCGGCTGAGCAGCTGGGTGGCTGCTGATGGTGCAGAGCTGCCTGATCCGCTTCCCGGGTCTGGCGGGTGCTCATCTTGTAAGGCTCTGCCGGAGCGAGATGGGACGCCCCTGCTTGTCCTATGGCTGCTCGGAACCAGGGGCTCCAGGACTTGCCCGTAGGGCAGGAGCCTGGGGGCTCCCGGTAGCCCCGAGTGGAAGAGGAGTTTGAAGCAATGTTTGCTCGGCTCTTTACATGCGCTGGAGAAAATGGTGTCGGTGTGGGTTCAAGAACTGGATGGAGATTATGAAGAGGGGAAACCTCTTCGCACCCCCAACCACCCTCTGGTGGCCGACTGCTCTGCTGCAGGGCGCCCTGCCTTCCTCCCCCTGTGCACTCGGCTGAGGAAGACTGCACTTTCCAAAATGGGCTTTCTCTTCCTCCCTCTCACCTCCGGCCCAGTGTTTTCTTGGAGAAGTGCTAGTGAGACTGCGGCTGCCTTAAAATGCAATGCCCATGCAGGAGAAGGATGACTCCCAGTGTTTTCCTGGGACTCTTAAAAAAAGAAAGAGAGAGAGAGAGGAAGGGAGAGGGAGAGAGAGATCGAGAGATCGAAACATCAATGATGAGAGAGAATCATGGATCGGCTGCCTCCTGCACACCCGCTACTGGGGATGGGGCCCACAACCCAGTCATGTGCCCTGACCAAGAATCAAACCTGAACCCCTGGTTCATGGGTCGATGCTCAACCACTGAACCACACCGGCCAGGCTGCTGTGACTCTATACAACCCCAATGTCTCCTAGCCAAAATGAGATAGCAGAGGGAAGGATAAAGTGCCCTCCAACTTCCTGTGCTGGCAATAAAGCCGGTGACCACCGATGTTTTTCAGTTCTTCACTGGCCGAGAGGAAGTATAAATGCCCCAATATTTGGCCGGAATTGTCATCTTTTGCTGCATCTCCACAGGTATTTTACTGCAAAGTTGGGTCCCAGGAACTGCCAGTCAGGCATTATCTTGATAAGGACTCCAAGGCAGATAGATTTTGAAATGGAGGGTTAGGTCCAGTACTCATCCCGACTGGCCTCACATTTCTCAGTTAAAGAGTAGGAAGGTCATCTGTTACAGAAAGGGTGTTTCTGGGTGGTGGCTGACAAGTCAAGGACAAGGAGGGAGATGTCATGGGAAGTGAGAAAGGAATGGATGGAAGAAGTGACGATGGCTATGTCCAGAGCATGAGCTGGTTGTGGGCCTGGTGCCATGGGAGCGTTAGTTTCTCCGAGTGCAGACGAGGGAGAGGGAGAGGGAGAGGCAGGGGAGATTGGAGCTGGTGCTGGACTCGGTGGGCAGGAGAAGTCAGCAGTGCCCAAGATCCGTGTGTCGGTCAGTGCAGCGTTGGGGTGATTAACCACAGATGCCCCAGCAGGAACGTGCACCCAAGAGAGCCAGACAGCACGGCACTGTCCTGACGAAGCCCTGCCAGTGAGCGGAAGCGTGATTGGGGGTTTCGTAGTGGGCGCCAGAGCCGTGAAGGCAAGTGAAGTTATTAGATTTGACAAAGCAGAAGGCCCTGCGCTCCGAACACCAGATCATTCATTGTGATGGGTGTGGAGTTCGCTGAGGATGGTGGCCAAGGACTGATGATGGTAAAAAAACAATCTGCGCCCAGATCCGAGGCCTGGGTGGTTCTTCAGCCAGCACTCCCCCGCTGGGGAGTCTTCTCACCACCCCGGTGCTCTCACCGGCGCCAGGTGCTCAGCACCTCAGCAGCCTGACCTCACCGGCAGGGATGGTTCATAGGATGGCTCATTACACCCACTTTTAAGACCTGCCCCCCCCCCCCCGCCCATACACACACACACACACACACACACACACACACACACACAGACACACACACAGAGAGACACACACACAGACACACACAGACACACACACACAGACTTTAAATGGACATATTTAAACTGTCTTGCATCCCTCTGAACAGTACTTTCTAATTCATTGGTGTGTGTGTGTGTGTGTGTGTGTGTGTGTGTGTGTGTGTTCTGCATATACAGGGTCAAATGGGTCTTCTTGACCAGTATGTGTATTTTTTTAATCTGCTTATGTTGGAAATCATCTCTCAAAGGTCCCATAAATCTCCCAGAATAAATTGCATTATAGCAATGAAACCTTCTCCAGTTCCCTGAGGCAGAGTTGGCTGTCTGGCCCCTGACCTCCCCCAGCACCCCATCCGTGCTTCTGTTGTGGCATCTAACCAGGTTGTGCGGTGATTTATCTGTTTATGTCTCTCACTCCCACTGGTCTGCGTGCTGCTCCAGGCCAGGGATCGTGTTGCATTTGTCTTTATAAGCCCAGCAATTAGCACAGGCTCCGAAAAAGAGGTTCTTGATCAGGTTTGCAGGACAGACAAATGTTTAAACAGGGCTTCTGAGTGTGTAAAGGCAGCATTAACATGGCTTCACTATACTAACTACAAACATGCAGAGCATTTTTTATTAATGATATTGTTACATATGTTGTTTAACATTTATGGAGCACTTCCTAAGCCCAGGCACTGTTCTAGGCTCATTACATGCTCTATTTCATCGCATCCTCTCCACGAGCCTAGAAGTGGCTGCACTCACTGTCCCCATTTTGAAGATAAGGAAACTCACATTTAGAAAGGAAAAATTAAGGGGTTTGCCCAAGATTACACAGCTAATAAATGTGGAACTGAGGTTTGAACCTGATCCGTTGAATACCAAAGCCCATAGTCGTAACCACTCAAAGAAAGGAGATGGGGGGGGGGGGGGATCTGAAATATTATTTTAAAGACATACTTTACATACACTTTTGGAGAATTTGTTCTGGGTTAAAGTACTGTTTCTGTGATTTCTATACCTGCTGTCATGTGCACAGTGCATGATGAACAGACTACGGGGAGGCCCAGCCCTGCCTTGGAATGGAAACCGACACCAACCCAAAGCCACAGAGTTCCATAGAGAGGAAAGAGCCTTTGTTTTTGAAAAATTATGCATTTGTATTAGTTTAGGAAATATTCTTATTTAATTGCCTATAATATTAAACTAGTAATACTTCCATTTAGAATAGTTAATGAATAACATTTTGTGCTTCCTGTTTCTTATGTTTTCTTTTAAGTTAATTTGTTAAATCATACAAATAGATATTATTGCTTGGATGTTCCTTTCTCCCAGAAACAAACCATCTAATACATTGAACACTGTTACAGTTTTGGCTGGTATGTTGGAGTACAGCGTTCCCGCTGGGTTTAGTGGATTTAACTCCCTGCAGGAGTTTCAGCCTGAGAACTGACTTGGCCCTGGTCACCCAGAGTTGCATCCATGTTCAGCATGTCGCAGTCCTGCTCCGTAGAACTTCCCTGTGGAGCTGTGTGATCTGTCCCATGTGGTCGCCTCATGTGGTCACTTGAAGTGTGACTACTGCCACTGAGAAACTGGATATTTTTCACTTTATTTTAATTAATTTAAAATCAAATGTAAATGGTGCCAGTGGCGATAGTGCTGGGTAGTGTGCGAATGCTGAAGGGACCCCTCTGGTGCCTTGCAGATACCGGCCACATCATTTGATTTGTCTTCCTTTTTCTCTTGGTGCGTGACCATTTCTGATATAAGACAAAATTAAGTAAAATAAAATGAAAATCGTGTCTTTTCTTAGCATTGCTGACATTAAATACATGCTAATACCCCTGAACTTCTGCACCAAAATGAATACAAGAGAATTCTGCTCCTTGCCCAGCCTGGCATGGCTCAGCGGTTGAGTGTCGACCAGGAGGTCACAGTTCGATTCCCGGTCAGGGCACATGCCCGGGTTGCAGGCTCCATCCCCAGTGTGAGGCGTGCATGAGGCAGCCGATCAAGGATTCTTTCTCATCATCAATGTTTCTCTCTCTCTCTCCCCCTCTCCCTTCCTCTCTGAATCAATAAAAATATGTTTTTTTAAAAAGAGAGAATTGCCCTTCCTTCTTCTCTCTCTGCTTGCTTGTGAGTGAGCTTCACAAGCTTCAGGGATGGCCCTGCCTCCTCAGGAAACCTCTGAGCCAGGGCGGCTCTGTGGGTAGTGCCCTGACACCGTGATCAGTTCTACAAACAATTGTTGGTACACTCAGGTTTCTTTCTCATCTTAAAATAACTTTCATTGCCTATATTTTTCTAGAAAATTTCCATCTCATTGCAGTTTGGGGTAATATTTGCATAGTTTCATGTGACATTCTCTCATCATTTAAAAATCTCTCTCTTCTTCGTGGTTGTGTCTTCTTTATTATCATGCTGTGTGTGAGTTGGTTCTTTGTTTTGAAAATCAGACTTGCCAGTGATCTCTTGCATGTGTTTATCAATTCCACTCTTTCTAAAGCTGTCGTTTCTTGATTCCTCCCCTGCTCTCCTGGGTTGATTCCATTGTTCTCTTTTGTAGAGCTTTTCTCTTCTAGAGCTTAATGAGTAGTTCATTGTTTTTGTTCTTTCTGGTTTAATAATGAAAGCATTTAAGATTATGCATTTTCCTGTAAATATAGCATCCGTTGCATTATCTGTTTTAATATTACTATTCTCATGGTTGGTTTCTGAATAGTGTCCAATTTTAGTTTTCTTGTTTGACCCAAGAATTTTTTCAGATGTATATTTTTTAATTCCCAATTTTATTAATCTTTGATAACTTCTCATTCAGTGGCAACATGCTAAAAAATGATTAGTTCCATTTCTGTTTTAATAGAATTTATTCATGTTTGCTTTCTATCCAATACTTCATGATTTTTAAGAGTTTAGTCAGTGTTCTTAAAAGGTGTGTATCCTCTGTTTGTACTTGATAAATTAAGTTTTTGTCTATTAATTATGCTTATTAATTTTACTCTTCTATAAATTCTTACTAGTGTTTGCTTTGACCTACCAGGAAGAAACATACTGAAATTTCCTATTATAATTTTATACACTCTATTTATAATAGTTGTTGTTTTATAGTCAGCCTGTAATTATTATGCTTTGCGAGTAGATGGATTTACTTGTCCATGTACTATAACTTTTTTAAATTTGGTATTTTTTAAGTTCTACCATCTGACTTTATTATTCCCTCATCATTTTCTTTTCTTTTTTCCACCTCACCATGAATATTTTTTCCTTTCCCTCTTTCACGATTGTTTCATTGATTTTAATCTGTCTCTTGCTGGTAGTTGGATTTCAGTTACGTCCTAATCTTTGAGTCTTATTTCCCCTCTAACAGGGTGTAGCCCATGCATGTTTATTGACATGTCTGTGCTGCTCTCCCTGTTGACCTCCAGGGAGGGTCCCAGTTCCCCTTTGTTATCCTCCTTTGCCCTCTCCCTCTCTCCTCCCCTCAGGAATGCAGGTCCGATTGAGCAGATTAGAGCGCATCCTACTGAACTCCTGGGTGGGCAGAGCTGCATCCGCGAAGGGCAGAGCACGCGAGGGAATGTCCTTAGTGGACGCTTCTCCCAGAAGAGTGACCGCCGGCGGTGCGCTGTGCGGGAGGCCGACAGCTGCCGGCTCTGCTGGCTTCGGACCGGGAGGGTCTCAGACTGCCCTGCTCTCCAGTTTGTTTCTGAACCTTTCGGGCCAGTTTACAAACAGATGTTCTTGTCCTTTTTTTAATATATATTTCTTATTGGTTCTAGAGAGGAAGGGAGAGGGAGAGAGAGAAACATCAATGACGAGAGAGAATCAGTGATTGGATTGAGCCCAGGCATGTGCCCTGACCGGGAATCCAACTGTGACCTCCGGGCTCACAGGTTGACTCTCAACCACTGAGCCACACCGGCCGGACCAAACTGATATTCTGATTGACTCTTTTGGGAGCATTTTTTCTGAGTATCTAATTTTTTAAAAAAAATATATTTTATTGATTTTTTACAGAGAGGAAGGGAGAGAGACAGAGAGCTAGAAACATCGATGGGAGAGAAACATCGATCAGCTGCCTCCTGCACATCTCCCACGGGGGATGTGCCCGCAACCCAGGTACATGCCCTTGACCGGAATCGAACCTGGGACCCTTCAGTCTGCAGGCCGACGCTCTATCCACTGAGCCAAACCGGTTTCGGCCTGAGTATCTAATTTTTGTTCACTATGAAATGTGGTCTGCATTTCAAAATTCAGAAACTATGCTTTGCATCTTGAAAGCTGATCACAGATTGTTCCATATCATAGATCCACTGTCCTCCCAACGCGTTACAGTGATTAGCCACTGCCTGAAGTTTCCTTGTGCTTTTGCAGTAAATTTGTTTCAAGGAACATCTGCCCTGATACCTCAGCTGTTTCCACATTTTAAATTATGGGCTTGTCATAGGTTTAGTGATTTTTGTTTCTTTGTTCCTCCTTGTAGGGTGGATAAGTTGCCTTAGAACAGCAGATTGCGGTTAAGAGCAAGTTTATTCACTGTCACATCCAGCCCCACATTCTAAGTCAGTGGCTGGCTCTGCCCCACACATGTGGGCTCGCAGTCAACCCACTGTCCTCACTGTGGACATCAAGGCCTCTCAGTCACCGAGGCCCTGGCCAGTGGAGCGGGCGGGAGGTGTGGGAGAGGCGGCCCTCTCTAGGGGCCTGGGCCCGCATGCCACTGGACCTCTGGCACACCTGCAGGTGGAAAGAATTAAGCCCAAGGGCCACCTGGAGGGAAACGTGGTCCAGCCACGTGACTGGCTGCTGTTCTGTTACCGTGGGACGTGGCGGGCATGGATTTTGGTGGCAGTCAGAACTCTGTGCCACATGGAAGGAGCTGGGGGAGAAGGTTCTCGGTACTGGGCACTGGCTGGTGAGATGGGCTCTCAGAGGCACTGCTCCATTGCTCGCCAGATCTCCTGCCAGCGAAGGGAAGCGTTTACAGGGTGTACAGGTTTAAGTGGTCGGGTCAGGTTTATGAGAATCATAGAAGGAAAACTGCGGATAGAAACGGCGTCTCTGCTGTGTTGACAGGATTTTCCCCTGTTGTTGTTGTTCATCTCCTCGCTCACTGGAGTGCCATCTCCTCTCACATCGGCGGGTGTACCAGCCCTCGCCAGGCACCAGCATGGCACCCTCCCCCTATGAAGCCAGCAGCCAGAACCGGCTGAGAGCTGGGGCTGCCACTCTGCGAGCCAGCCTGGATCCCTCTTCCAGGCGACTGGAGGGGCCTTCCCACCGCTGCCCTGACACCCCCCAAACACCCAGGCCACAGGCTCTGCCAGCATGAGCTCAGGGCGGGTTTAAGTTACCTCGGCTGCCTTCCCCTGGCACACCCTGATTCGGATTCCTTGGCCCCGCCTTCCCTGGTTTCTTGTGTGAGTAATGTTTCCAGGGCTGGCATAGATCTTACCACAGTTTTACTTTCCTTTGTCCTTTCAGTAGGAATTTGGCCTTCCTCGATTTCCATATTCCTCGTTTGATAAATATTTCGTGAACATCTAGACCATGTGCTTAGCTTGGGGGGTGCAGTGGTGAGAAGAAAACTAGTCCCCGCCTCTGTGGAGCTCTCAGGGGGCAGAGGGAGTGGTGAGGAGAGACGGCATGAAGGGAGCTCCACGAAGAAATGGGAGCACAGTTCCGAGTTGCAGACTGACAGGGCTCGTTTCCCAGGCACCGACCGGGTCAGGGAAGTCCCCTGCAGCGGGACTGCGGTGAGATTGAATAAGGAGGAGGCGTTCACGAGGGGAGGCTGGTGGAGGGGGCGTCCCAGGCGAGGGGGTGATGCGTGCCCATCCTCAGGTGGACAGAGTGGGGTGCTGGGTTAGGCAGGATTGCGGGGCGATCCGGTTTGCAGTTTGCTGAAATCACCGGGCTGCAGTGTGAGGAGTGGGTGGGAGAGAAGCGATGGTGGGTGGCTGTGTGGACGGGTTAGGAGGCGGTTGCCGTCGTCCGGGTGAGAGGTGGCTGGGGTTGGATGAAGGTGGCTGGGGGAGATGGTAGAGGTGACAGAGTTAAGCAGGTCAGCTTGAGGTCTGAGTTCAGTGTCTGTGGGTTTTATGATCAGAAGTTCAGAGGGAGCTAAGTACCTTCTAACCATCCAATCATTAAACAAGTCCTTCCTTTCTTCTTCTTGAACCTTTTAAACAAGATGAGCAGTAAGCTTCTCATTCTCATCTCAACAAAGGAAAGGGCATTATTGCTGGCCCAGCAGTGTCCACACATTGAGTTTACGTCTCATGTGAATGAATGAGTGAATCACTGCAGGGCTCTCAGCTCCTCTTCCAAGCCTTTGAGTCCTGGGTGGGGCTGGCTGCGTGAAGACTAGATCTGCCAACCTCCAGTCTCCCAGAGTCCGATGTCAGACATTACTAATTGATGGCAGCTCTTGCTCTCCAGATGCATCCTCAGAATACTGCCCCCAAAGCCCCTGAGGCAGCCTATGCCAATCACACTGGACTTGGAACCTACTTGCTAGTCCCTCCATTTTAATAGTGAGTGGAAGCTCATAAGCAAAGAAGAAGTTAGCACTGGGTCCTCTGTGCTTCCCCTGGGAGAATGGCAGTCACCCCAGGAGCCCTCGGCTCATCTGGCTCTGGTGCTTTAGAATCGGCCTCTGCAGGTTAGGAAACTCGAGGTCCCAGGCCACTGTCGGGTTCCATAATGTGCTGTGAGACTCAGAACTTCCTGAAAGCTGTGAAGCTCACTGTGGTTCATCACAGTGAAGGGACCCAGGTTAGAATCAGCCAAGGAACTGACACAGGGACAGAGGCAGGAGAGCTAGTCCAGGTGCAGGTTCCACCTGCCTGCTCCTAGGGTCACGGACAGCGTTAACTCCTCCTGGTAACGACACACGGAGTGTTGCCAACCAGGGGAGCTCACCTGAGTCTTGGTGTCCAGAGGTAGACCTGATACCACGCGCCCCAAAGCCCCCATTATAAAGGACGTCACTGTCCATGTGACTCTGAGCGGTGAACAGACACTCGGGGCATCTCCAGGCTTAGAGGTCACCTCCCAGGAGCCGAGGGCACAGGCAACCTCTCCTTGGCGAGGTCAAATTCTCTACTGCACAGCCTCTTGCCTACCTTCAGAGCACCAACAGCGTGAGGATCCGATCCAGGAATAGTGAAGCACACACACAAATCTTTTTATTTGCTTTTAAAAAATACTTTGCAAGATAAAGATTAGGCATAAAAACTGGACTTTGCCCTGCCAGGGTGGCTCAGTCCAGTGGTTGAGGGTCGACCTATGAACCAGGAGGTTACAGTTTGATTCCCGGTCAGGGCACATGCCCTGGTTGTGGGCTCAATCCCTAGTGGGGGGCGTGAGGAGGCAGCCGATCAATGATACCTCTCATCATTGATGTTTCTAGCTCACTCTCCCACTTCCCTCTCCCTTCCTCTCTGAAATCAATATATATATATATAAATTTTTATTTTTTTTTAAGATTCTCTTTCCAGGGAGCATTGCCTTCATGCTTTTCCGTCTTGGAATACGGTCATATTTAGAATCGATGCTGTTGTCTCCACTCCTGTGGGTTAGGTGTCTCTCCCTCACTTCAGCTCCTGAAGGCTGGGGGCTGGCTGTCCGAGGACCTGGCCGGGGGAGCTTCAGACAGACCGTTAGCTGCTAGGCAGGCCCCGCTCGCGTGGGATTTGGCTCACTCACAGGATGGATACAGACAGAGGGACGGATACAGACAGAGGGACGGATACAGACAGAGGGACGGATACAGACAGAGGGACGGATACAGCCTGAGGGACGGATACAGACAGAGGGATGGATACAGACAGAGGGACGGATACAGACAGAGGGACGGATACAGCCTGAGGGACGGATACAGACAGAGGGACGGATACAGACAGAGGGACGGATAGACAGGGACGGATACAGCCTGAGGGACGGATACAGCCAGAGGGACGGATACAGACAGAGGGACGGATACAGACAGAGGGACGGATACAGACAGGAGGGACGGATACAGACAGAGGGACGGATACAGACAGAGGGACGGATACAGACAGAGGGACGGATACAGACAGAGGGACGGATACAGCCTGAGGGACGGATACAGACAGAGGGACGGATACAGACAGAGGGACGGATACAGACAGAGGGACGGATACAGCCTGAGGGACGGATACAGCCTGAGGGACGGATACAGACAGAGGACGGATACAGACAGAGGGACGGATACAGCCAGAGGGACGGATACAGCCTGAGGGACGGATACAGACAGAGGGACGGATACAGACAGAGGGACGGATACAGCCTGAGGGACGGATACAGACAGAGGGACGGATACAGACAGAGGGACGGATACAGCCTGAGGGACGGATACAGACAGAGGGACGGATACAGACAGAGGGACGGATACAGCCTGAGGGACGGATACAGACAGAGGGACGGATACAGACAGAGGGACGGATACAGCCTGAGGGACGGATACAGCCTGAGGGACGGATACAGACTGAGGGACGGATACAGACAGAGGGACGGATACAGACTGAGGGACGGATACAGCCTGAGGGACGGATACAGACTGAGGGACGGATACAGACAGAGGGACGGATACAGACAGAGGGACGGATACAGCCAGAGGGACGGATACAGACAGAGGGACGGATACAGACAGAGGGACGGATACAGACAGAGGGACGGATACAGCCTGAGGGACGGATACAGACTGAGGGACGGATACAGACAGAGGGACGGATACAGACACTGAGGGACGGATACAGACAGAGGGACGGATACAGCCTGAGGGACGGATACAGACAGAGGGACGGATACAGACAGAGGGACGGATACAGCCTGAGGGACGGATACAGACAGAGGGACGGATACAGACAGAGGGACGGATACAGACAGAGGGACGGATACAGACAGAGGGACGGATACAGCCTGAGGGACGGATACAGCCTGAGGGACGGATACAGACAGAGGGACGGATACAGACAGAGGGACGGATACAGCCTGAGGGACGGATACAGCCAGAGGGACGGATACAGACAGAGGGACGGATACAGCCTGAGGGACGGATACAGACAGAGGGACGGATACAGACAGAGGGACGGATACAGACAGAGGGACGGATACAGCCTGAGGGACGGATACAGACAGAGGGACGGATACAGACAGAGGGACGGATACAGACAGAGGGACGGATACAGCCTGAGGGACGGATACAGACAGAGGGACGGATACAGACAGAGGGACGGATACAGACAGAGGGACGGATACAGCCTGAGGGACGGATACAGCCTGAGGGACGGATACAGACAGAGGGACGGATACAGACAGAGGGACGGATACAGCCTGAGGGACGGATACAGACAGAGGGACGGATACAGACAGAGGGACGGATACAGCCTGAGGGACGGATACAGACAGAGGGACGGATACAGACAGAGGGACGGATACAGCCTGAGGGACGGATACAGACAGAGGGACGGATACAGACAGAGGGACGGATACAGCCTGAGGGACGGATACAGACAGAGGGACGGATACAGTCTGAGGGACGGATACAGACTGAGGGACGGATACAGACAGAGGGACGGATACAGCCTGAGGGACGGATACAGACAGAGGGACGGATACAGACAGAGGGACGGATACAGACTGAGGGACGGATACAGCCTGAGGGACGGATACAGACAGAGGGACGGATACAGACAGAGGGACGGATACAGCCTGAGGGACGGATACAGACAGAGGGACGGATACAGCCTGAGGGACGGATACAGACAGAGGGACGGATACAGACAGAGGGACGGATACAGACAGAGGGACGGATACAGCCTGAGGGACGGATACAGACAGAGGGACGGATACGGACAGAGGGACGGATACGGACAGAGGGACGGATACAGACAGAGGGACGTTGTCGTGCTGAGCAGCTACCTAACCGAGCGCTCTCTTGTCCCAGCTTATTTCCAGCGATGCCGATGGAGCCATCCAGAGGGCCGGACGGTTCCGAGTGGAGAACGGCTCTTCGGACGAGGTAGGAAGCTCCCGGGCCCGGCACTGTCACCAAGCGCAGGGCCATGTGAGCGCGCCGGGCCGGCTGGGCCCTCGCTACCCAGAAGTCTTGCCCGAGTGGAGCCGGGAGGGCACACAGCTCCTCAGTGTTTCCTGAAGCAGAGCTGAGGGGGAGAGGCCGGTACTCTGCGTGTGGAAGGTGCTCTGATAGGGTGACGCAGACCCTTTAACAGATCTGTACGGGAGCCAGGGGATAGGAGATGGGACCAAGGCCAATGGGACCACAGCCCTTTGTGCATGGCCGCGCAGTCCCAGGCCGGCCTCTGGTCCTGCCTGTGAGCAACAAGGTCCTGGAGAGAGAGGCCGGAAATCACTGCGGTTGCGAAATGCCCTCTCTGTTCAGCGAGGACACAGGAAAGGAGGCATTGCTGCCCCCACTCCTGGGCCAGGCCCTCACGCTGGGCTCTCCGTTGCTTTTCTTTCTCCTTTCAAACTTCCACTGCCCGCTCTACCCCTGGGGGTCTCCCCTAGAACTGCAGAGGCCATGTAAGTGCCCCCGTTTTTTCTTTGCTGCCTCCTGGAGAGCTTGCCCGTCACCGTGCTTAGCAGACCCCAGCTTCGGGGCCACCTGGCCTGCCTGAGGCTCCCCGCCTCCTGGGCTCAGGGCCCTGCGCAGGTAACCCGCCTTTCCGAGCCTCGGCTTCATCATCTGCAGTGGAAACTGTCTGGGACGATGAAGAGGATTCCAAGAGCTGAGCAGGGGGAGCTGTGAGCACGGTGCCCGGCACAGAACGTGCACTCAGCACATGACGGTTGTCACGGTAACAGTGGCGGTGATCATGGTCCTGGTGCCTGAGAGCCAGCCTCGCCCTCCTGGGCACCCTGCGTCCAGTCCCTGGTGAAGGGCTATGGAGTCGCTCAAGGCCACAATGTCTGGCCCATCTTCACCTTGGCCTTCACGGAGCACACCCAGGTTGCCGGGCGCCCACCTCGCCTTGTCCTGTGAGGCCAGGGGGGCGGTCCCGTCTCGGGCTGGGCCTCTGAAGAGGTGTCCACATGCTTCTTGTCCAGAGCGGCGCCCGCTGACCCACACAGAAGAAGGGCCCCGGGGGAATGTGCTCCCGAGGCTTGAGCACAGCCCTCCCCAAGGGCCCGGCCGCTGAGACAGCCCAGGGCGTCCCGGCCGCTCAGTCAGGAGCAGAAGCGCGAACCCTCCGTTTCTCGTGCTCAGGGTGCCAGCACCCGCCACGCTGAGCTTCTTTCTGCTTAGAGCACCAGAGACCGCGAGGTTGCTCCCCTCGGGAAGTCCTTCTGCTGCCAGAATTGGGCAAAACGTCAGCCCCGCCCAAAAGGAACAAACTGCCCTGGGCTTTCCCCAGCCACACAGCTCTGCGGCCAGCACCTGTGCCCAGAGGAAAGCCACGCCTCCCAGGAAAGAGACACAGAGCCTCCATGTGGGCCCAGCATCACCCCTCACGTGGATCATCACACAGTCCTCGCCCGGGGGTGTCCCCTGGTCCTGCCACATGCTGGCGGCCATGTCCTGGGACCCCATGGGGGGTGAGAAATCGCCTGTGGAGCGTGCTGGGCAGCAGCGGCCTGAGCCAGCCTGCCCGGCCCCCGTGGCTCCACACTCACCCGTGGCGCGGCGTGGGCAGCTCCCTTACATCTTTGGAACCGTTGGCTAGAAGGATCGACTTCACAAATCACTGTGGTCTGTCGTATCCCGAACACAGGCCGTCTCCGGTGGCCTCTGTGGGAAAGATGATAGCCAGGCTCGAATGTGGTCTCCGGTTTTGTTTCTGCCGAAGACACTGAGCATGCGCGCTCCCTGCAGCACGTTGCTGTGGTTTGTATCGATGGTCTCGGGTAAAGCTTCTGGCCGGTGTTGCTGCCCAGCCTGGCAGGAGACCTGAGGATCCGAGACTCGGGGAAGACAAACAAAACAGGCAGGGCTGCGGCCCGAGTCAGAGGAGCAGGCAGGGCCTCGGAGCGCCATGTTGCTGCCTAAAAACGTCCAAACCCACGAACAAAGAAATGGCAAAACCACTGCACCATGGGGCTGTTTTTCCTTTTATTATTGAACTAGAGGCCCGATGCATGAAATTCGTGCAAGGGGCTCCACCCTCGCAGCCGCGGTGGCTTGCCTCAGCCCGAGGCAACTGCAGCCCCAGCTTCATTCCGAAGGTCGTCCGGTCTAATTAGCATATTGCGCTTCTATTATTATAGATGTTAAGGATGCTCAATACAGATGGATACTGTGTCAGATACATGATTTGCAGACGTTTTCTCTCATTTTGTAGGATGCCTCTTCACTTTCTTGATGGTGTCTTTTGAAGTACACACGTTTTTAAATGTGATGGTGTCTCCTCCATCTGTTTTTCTGTTGCCTGTGTGTCTCATGTCATATCTCAGAAACCATTGCCTAACCCAAGGTTGCTTGGTCGTTTTTTATAGTTTCTGTGGACATTACCTTAAAATGTTAAATTTGCCTTTTATTTTTCACCATTGTCAGCGTAATGGCTTCGCCGCCTGTGGCTGGTACTCCAGTGCGTGACTTTGTGGTGCCCATGGTGCTGCGTTTCTCGTGTGCCATTCGTGGTTCGGGTGTCGGAGAGCTCCTGGTGCATGCAGGGGAAGCACACACGGGAGTTCGTGTCAGGATTGGAGGGAGGGTTTGCACTCACTTTCTCCAGACACCTTTAAATCCCAGCTTGAAACTTTCTTTAACCACCCCCGTGATGGAGGAAGGAGCTGTAAACTTACATGAAGGCTGGCTCCCTGCAGAGTGAGGAAGAGCTGCTTAGGGTGGTCAGAAAGGCCTCCTTGGGGCCAGCACATGAGGCCGAGGCCCTGAGCCGCACTTCTCCGACTGTTTGCGGTGAAGGACCCACGTTTTAATTTCTAGTCTGTTGCAGACCTACATTCTGCTGTGGTCCTGCTATGCTTGACCAGTATGCCCCACCCGCCTCATGCACTTACCACCGAGTTCAGTCCACCCAGATGGTCTGGACTCCATGTAAGGGGTCACGGCCATGTCAGGTTGCTGTTGTTTCCTACATGCTTGCTTCCCGTTCCTGCTCGCTTGGTCGTGCGCTGGTAGCAGCCTGCAGGCCAGCACCGTGGACCATACCTACTGCCTCAGGGTTCATCTGGGCCAGCCCCCCGCCCACGGCGTGAATCCCAGCAGCTCTACCAGCAGCCAGCTGCCTGGCCCTGCTGAAGGTCTCCAGTAAAGAGAAGTTTCTACCTCCTTCATAGGTGTTTTCTCTCCTGACACCAACCAGTTCTGATACCTGCTGAGTGTCCCACAATTCAATTCACTTCCGACACAAACCACTCAGAGTTAGTGTCAGCCTCCACAGCTCAAGGGCCCAGCCCACTGGGCAGCCTTCACGTCAGATGCCAATTGTGAGGATCAAGTCCTAGGTCACAGTCAGGGGTGCCTTCAGGCTCACTCATTTGCTAAAATGACTCGGAACTCAGGAAAGCACATCACTTACTATTATCCTTTTATTGTAAAGGATACAGTTCAGGAGCAGCCAAGGGGCACAGAGCTCCCATGGACCTTGGTGTGTGCACCAGCCGGGAGCTGCTGAACCCCGGGGTGCAGGGCTTTGTGGCGGCTCCATCACACAGGCACCTCTGATTAAACCATTGGCCATTGGCGATTGGATCGCTCAGCGCCTCATCCAGAGATTTCAGGCTGGGTCCGCAAGGTATTTGGTTGTTTTTGTTTTTTTGGTTTTTTAATATTTTTATTGATTTCAGAGAGGAAGGGAGAGAGAGAGATGGAAACATCAATGATGAGAGAGACTCGTTGATCGGCTGCTTCCTACATTCCCCACACGGGGGATCGCGAGCCTGCAACCTGGGCATGTGCCCTGACCTGGAACTGAACTGTGACCTCCTGGTTTATAGGTTGACGCTCAACCACTGAGCCACGCCAGCCGGGCTGGATCTGAGCGTTTCAAGCTCCTAAATCCAGGCTTGGTCTTCCCAGCGACCAGCCCCGTCCTGACGCTCTCCAGGGCCACCAGCGTGGCCTCTTAGAGCCCAAGTCGCTCCCATCACCCTTATCACTCAGGAAGCTCCCAGGATTGTAGGCGCGCCGTGCCAGGGCCCGGGGACAAATCCCCCAAAAGCAATTAATACAGCACCCCCACAGCAATTCATCTCCTCTCTCCGCATCTCTGGCTGCTAGAAAGTTTGTTTTAAGTGAATTCATTTGTCTGTGTCTTGCATTCCGAGTTTCCGTTTGCGTTCTCTGTAGCCGTAGTATAAGGCTGAGCCCTCGTCACCCGGGTCGGATCGTCACCAGGACCGTCACCGTGCTGCCTCCGGGCATTCCAGGTCACCTGCTCCTTTCCTCCCGAGACCTGGCCTCCGCTCCCCTCATCACCACCCTCCTTGCGCTCCCTGGGCACGTGTGAGGTCTTAACGAGCCTTTTAAATTGAAGTGCTCAGATCTGAACTCTGGGCCCCCGTCCCCTAGGCACCAGTGGAGCAGGCCGGTCCGCTGCCTTGCCTGATGACTCCTGGGGAACCACAGCACCCTCCCCCACCCGAGCTGTTAATGGCTGTGAGGTGACATCATGTGTAGCGGGGACAATTTTGGAGTCAAACGAACCTGGTTCAGACCTCAGCTCTATCACCTGCCAGTTTATGAGGACGCCTGTGAGCCTCGCTTCCTGTGGGTGGAGTGGGGACACACGCCTGCCCCCTAGCAGCCACCCGCCCCACCCTGTGGGTTGCATCTGCAGTTTGTATTTGCACCTCCGTGGGGGGTTTGCCTTGTCCACTGAGTCGAATCTCCTCAGTGTGTCTGTAATTGCTACTTGTCAGGAGTTTCCTGACATCTTGATTCTGTCACCTGCCTGTTAGCTCACCCCCCACCCCCAAGCGTTGGTTACCCTGTGCTCCCTGCCATCTGTGAGCTCCTCTGGTTATTAATTGAAATGAGTGTGACCCTGGGTGGCGCCCTGGGGGCCTCCCTGACAGCTCCTTCTATATCAATTAGGATCTGGCAGGGCAGGGGCGGACTTGCAGCTCCTTACAGATCTGTCCTCCTGGCACGGGAGGAGTCTCCGCAGACTGCTGGGGGATATGTGCATGGTACAGTCTGTTGGGAGGGCCATTAGCAGTCATTAAAGATGCACACAGCATTTAGCCACAGCTCTATTGTTAGGATGTGTGTGCTAGCATTATTTAAAACAGAAAAAACAAACCACACCTGGGAGCTACCTCAATTTCCATCAGTAGAGGAGTGATTGTGGAAATTATGATCCATTTGAACAATGCACTGCTTCCCAGCTGTTGGAAAGGCGACGTGGAAATAGATGTGACACCACAGAGAAATGTCTCACATACAGTGTTAGACAGAAAAGCGAGTTCCAGAATGATTCGTACGATACCTCCCCATTTCCTTAAAACAACAAAGAAAGATAAATATGCTTGTCAGTATGCAAGAAAGTTCCAGAAGGGCACCCACGGGTTTGATAGCCATTTCCCGTGGAGAATGAAAACGGGAGGCCGGGAAGGAGTTGGGGGGCCTTAACTTCCCACTTTAGGCCCTTTTCTGCTCTTTACATATTTTATACATTGATACTCAACTGAAGTGTTTGGTTTTTTAAAAGAATCTGCATAGTTGTTAAAAAGGACAGGGTAGATCCATATGTACTGACATGGCAATGTTTCTAAGGTATTTTCTTTAGTAAAAAAAAAGCATGTTTTAGTATAATATCTATGATACTGTCTCATTCATGAAAACAAATGGCATGTGTAGATATTTACATGTATATATGTATGTATGCATGTATGTATACAGATGTGTGTGTGTGAATGTGGATGTTATGTATGTATTTATATATAAAGTAAGCACATCTTTGTAAACTCACAGAGAAATCTGGGACTGTCCGCACAATCTGGTAGCGTGGGCATATAGGGAAAGGAAGTGGACTGGGGCATGGGGGGGATAGAAAAGGATTTTAATTTTTGTGTGATTTCACTTTTTTTAAGTAGCTAATATTTGCAATTCGGAAAATTTTAGTCTTTTTTGTTAAATCCATCTTCTTTACTGCCAGTGTCCTCTCAGCAATGTAACCTGGAAGCGGAAGTAAAGGCGGTTTAAACGACCACTCATTCATCGAACTCACTGTAGAGGAGACTGAAAACCCACAGGCATTCGCTGAGCCTCGATCGGATTGTGGTGTGAGCGGGCGGATTCCCTGCTTAAAGTTACAGGCCAGCGTGAGGGGCCGTGCAGACTCCACGAGGGTGTACTGTATGGATTTCGACTGAGTTCAGAATGTCTTGGCCAGACGCAGTCTTCCTCCTCCACATCCACAGTGCCCGTGGGGTAAAAGAGACAGTGAGGCAGTGGGGGCGCTGTGGGCTCTGGACCCTGACGCCCACGTGTGCGGGTGCTTAGTCTCAGGGCTCCCTCGGCACATGGGTGAGCCCAGGCCTGTCTGCAGCACAGATTTCAGCGTCATGACTTCGTAATCCCTCGTAGGAAAAGATGATGAAAAGGGCATGAGCACAGCCGGCGTGGCTCAGTGGTTGAGCATCGACCTCTGAACCAGGAGGTCACAGTTCGATTCCCAGTCAGGCACATGCCCGGGTTGTGGGCTTGATCCCCAGTGTGGGACGTGCAGGAGGCAGCTGATCAATGATTCTCTCTCATCATTGATGTTTTCTCTCTCTCTCCCTTCCTCTCTGAAATCAACAGTATATCTTTTAAATAAAATAAAATAAAAGGGCCTGAAATAAGTGTGGGTGTTTGTAGTGTTAAACCTCAATTGCCTAGAAAACATGCTCATCAGAATATTTCCCCTGCTTTCCTTGTTGGTGTCAAATAAAGAGCGTGTTCCCGTGCCTCTGTGGCCTGGAAGTGCTGCAGACAAACCTTCTGTGCTCCCAAACCCCCTGCCAAACAGGACAGACTCAGAATACTGAGGGTTTATTGAAAAATTAAACCACAGCCCTAGCTGGTTTGGCTCAGTGGATAGAGCGCCGGCCTGAGGACTGAAGGGTCCCAGGTTCTATTCCAGTCAAGGGCACATGCCCAAGTTGTGGGCTTGATCCCCAGTAGAGGGTGTGCAGGAGGCAGCTGATCAATGATTCTCTCTCATCATTGGTGTTTCTATCTCTCTCTCCCTTCCTCTCTGAAATTAATAAAAATATATTTTTAAAAAAAGAAAAGAAAAATTAAAACCACAATTAGGTACTGCTGCCCCCACTCTGGAACTGCTGAAACACGGGGTGAAATTCGGGGATCTGGGGAAGGGTGTGGGCAGCTCGTTTATGTCACTAACAGTGCCAGCTGTGTGTCCCCATGGGAGCATCTGCACCCGTGTCTCAGGACTGCGCCCAACAGAAATGAGTGCTCCTGTTCCATAAAGACAGACGCAAGAATTGTCAAGAGTGGCTTTATCTGTGATAACCCCACACTGGAAACAGCCCCTGTGGCCACCTATGAACTGTGGTGCCCGTTCTGTGGACTGCGACGTGGCTGTGGGAGGAGCGATCTCCTGCTACACCAGTAACATGGTGCATGTCACAGACATGATGTGGAAGGACAAAAATCTGGGCTCAGTGAAAACACACAATATGACTTCATTCTATGAGGTTCAAAGCCGGTCGGATGAATCCATGGCGATAGGAGTCATGTTGGAGTGTGGTTGGGTATCGACAGGGAAAATGAATGGAGGAGCCTTCTGGGAACCAAAAATGTTTCCTATCTTGGTCCAGGTAGTGGTGCTAAGGTGTATACATATTTTTTTAAAGTATTTAACTCTGTGGGGAACAGAGCCTTGCCATCCCCAAAAGGCATATTATTGATTATTTTCAAGAAAACAAAAGACTCAAGAAGGGCTTCTTACTTCCCCATCACCTACCTCAAGGAATTCAGTTAGAAGTGCCCTCCAGGGAGGGAGAGCACCTTCACACCAGGTGAACTAGGTGTGGCCGACAGGGAGGAGCCTGGAAAGCTGTTAGATAGACAGGGAGGAGCCTGGGAAGCTGGTAGATAGACAGGGAGGGGCCTGGAGAGCTGTTTGATAGCTTGCCTCCTGTGTCCCATTGTTTCTAGGCGACCCAGCAAGAATCTGTTCATCAAATGTACTTCCTCATCTAGCCGTGAATTGCCTTCATTCCCTTTGAAGTCTGGGTCACTACCCCCTTCTCCTTGGCTCAGGCTGGGAGACACCAGTCCCGGGTCCCAGTCTTACAGAGCCCCAGTATGCACACGTGAAATCTGGTTCTTTCCTCCTGTTAGTCTGTCTCATGCTAATTGGATTATTAGACCAACCAGAAGAACTCAGAAGAGTTGAAGGAAAATTACTTTTCCTCCCCTAGAATATGCACTTAAGATCTGTGCCTTTTGCTGTCCATTTCTACTCCATGTCAACAGAAATTCGAACTCATTTTCAGAGTCATTCTTCTGGGAAGAGGGTCTGTTTTGCTTGGTTCCCATTTCTTTTGCCAGCTCCTGCGTATATTCTTGTCTTTGCACCTCATCATGTGTCTTTCAACAAGGGGTGGGAAGTCTTGCTCTGCGAGGCTCACAACTTTCTTGGTGTTGGGCTTTTTCCCACATTAGCTAAGTATTCAGTGAAGATGACAGATAAATAGGTAACTTTTTCATCATTAAAAAGAACCCATAGCCGAAACCGGTTTGGCTCAGTGTATAGAGCGTCGGCCTGCGGACTGAAAGGTCCCAGGTTCAATTCCGGTCAAGGGCATGTACCTGGGTTGCGGGCACATCCCCAGTGGGAGATGTGCAGGAGGCAGCTGATCGATGTTTCTCTCTCATTGATGTTTCTAACTCTCTATCTCTCTCCCTTCCTCTCTGTAAAAAATCAATAAAATATATTAAAAAAAAAAAAAAAGACCGTACCCTTTTATGTAATGATGTTTACTTTGAATTTATATTAGTTCACACAAACACTCCATCCATGCTTTTGTTCCGCTCCTCCGGTCCAGTTTAAGAACCCATTGTGGCCCTCGAGTCAAAAAGTTTGCCCACCCCTGGTCTAGAGGGTCTGGGTCATTTTCTGTGCCTTTGGCCCCCCTTAGCAGCCTGTGAAGCCTGTAGACCCCTTCTCAGAATAATGCTTTCAAATGCACGAAACAAAATGCCTAGGCCAGTGGTCGGCAAACTGCAGCTCGCAAGACACATGCGGCTCTTTAGCCCCTTGAGTGTGGCTCTTCCACAAAATACTGACTTCTGCGCATGTGCCACAAAGTTTCAATCGCACTGTATCTACACGCCCGCACGTGATATTTTGTGGAAGAGCCACACTCAGGGGCCAAAGAGCCGCATGTGGCTCTCGAGCTGCGGTTTGCCGACCACTGTCCTAGGATAACAGAGGCAAACAGTTGTATTGTAAGAGTTATCACCCGGCCAGCATGTCTCAGTGGTTGAGTGTCGACATGTAAACCAGGAGGTCATAGTTTGATTCCTGGTCAGGGCAAATGCCTGGCTTGTGGGCTTGATCCCCAGTGTGCAGGAGGCAGCTGATCAATGATTCTCTCTCATCATTGATGTTTCTATCTCTCTTCCTCTCCCTTCCTCTCTGAAATCAATAAAAATAAATTTTTTTAAAGAAGTAATTCGCCCTAGCCGGTTTGGCTCAGTGGATAGAGAGTTAGCCTGGACCGAAGGTTCCTGGGTTCGATTCCAGTCAAGGGCACGTACCTCAGTTGCAGGCTCCTCCCTGACCTGGGCCCTCGTCAGGGCTCATGCAAGAGGCAATCAATTGATGTGTTTCTCTCACTTTGATATTTCTCTCTGTCTCTCCCTCTCTCTTCCACTCTTTCTAAAAATAATGAGAAAATATCCTTGGGTGAAGATTTTTTTAAAAAGAAGTAATTCATTTAAAGAAAAATAGTTATCAAAATGACTTTTTAAAACCCAGTATATAAAACTGTAATATACATGTTTTTTAATGAGTACTTTAAATAAAAAATCTAGCAGCAGGTCTCTGAACTATTTTAATTTTGAACTGTGAAGAGTGTGAACAATATTTCAAGATACCTGCAGTCGCTATGATGAGTTCTGAAAATAACTGTGACTTTTGTGTGTGTGACATGGTATCGGGGCTGTTTATTCTACTGTAATTTTTGCATATATTCATAACTGATGAAATACTAAGTTTTAGTGAGAAGTTAGGGAAAATGAAGAATTTTTTGCCCCTAGTTCATGTCCTCCCTGGATTCTTTCAGAGTTCCGTGTTCATCAGAATTCCCTGGGATGCTGGTTAAAATGCAGGTTCCAGGGCCCTGGCCACAGAAATCGTGAGGATGGCGCTAGTGGGCCCAAGGTTGCACAGTTAGCAGATCGAGAGCACTGAGCTCACAGGGTGAGCTTGGATCTGGCTGCCGCTGAGAGACCTGTCTGGGCCTGCAGCACTGGAGGCTCGAGGGGCTTCAATGTCCGGGTGGCTTCCAGGTTCTGCAGGCGCCTCCCAGGGCCCAGGGCCTGGGAACCATGACACCCGCCCCTGTGGCGGCTGGCTGGTGGACCCCAGGGTTATGCGTCGTGGGTGCTGCCTGGTGACGTGGTGGTAAGAACTGTGCACCAGGAGTACTGTGGTGGTTTGTGGTTATAAAATGAGTGGCTGTTGATAATGAATCATCCAGAAATTCTACAGGGAATAAAATCCAATTATACGGCCTCCTAGTCACACGAAAGGTCAAGGCTAAGAGGCACCATCTCCAACGGGTGGTCAGCGTTAGCATCGCCCATAAGGAACCAGTGGGTCTCTGGAAATGCGACGAGCTGAGGAGGACGGCGGCACCTGTGTGGTGTCCTGAGCAGGTGTGCATAACCTGGACCCCGTCACGGGCAGCAGACGAGCCCACAGTGAGGGCCGCTTTCTTTCTTAAAAGGGGCGGTCGGGGGTGGGAGTGGGGAGTGCTCATTCTCCACAAGTGTCGGTGTAATAGAAGACAGAGTCTGCAGGAACGTTCCAGATTAAGGGAATCTAAAGAGACATGGCACTAAATGATCCCCTTAAATGGCACTGTTGAGTCAGTTGACAAAACTGGGATACAGGCGGTAGGTTAAAATATTGAGGTTGAATTTACAAAAGTTGGTAAAGCTAACTGTGCTGATGTAAGAAAACATCCCTCTTCTTGGGAAATGCACACTGAAGCCTTTAGGAATATGGGGCTATTCTTTGGGCAACTTAGTCTTAAGTGACTGAGGAAATGGCGTGCGTGCGTGCGTGCGTGCGTGCGTGCAGAGAGAGGGAGGGGAGGGGAACAAATGAGTCCGTGGATACAGTGCTAACAGCAGGTGAGCCTGGTCAAGGGCACACACATGCTCCCGCGCTCTTCCTAGTCTCATGGCTTTTATGTGTGCGCATCAGTCACTGAATTTTTGAAATTCAAGAAAATTCAATAAAAAGCGCAATCATACTAAGATATGCTAACGTACTCTTTTACTCCTTGATAGATTAAAAAGGCAGAGCATTAAGGACGCAGAAGATGATGTAAGGTTAAGACTTTTAGTTTCCGCTTCACTGCATACTGTCTGCCCGGAGCCCAGCGGACGCTCCAGCTCGGGAAGCTGGGAGAGGCTGTGGAGCTGGTGCGTAGCAGGTGCCGGCCGGTGCCTGGACGTAGAGCTCGCTCACTGAGTGTCTGCATCCAGAGCCACGGGAGAGACGGGCATCCCCGTCCACTGTCCACAGTAAGACTCGCCTGAAAGCACAACAAACCATACAGAGGAGACGCCCGCGGCTCCGGCTCCTAGCGAGCAGGACACATAACGCGTGGTCTAAGCCCGGCAGCATCAGGAGAGGCCTGCACCCGGGCCGAGGGGGTGCATTCCAGAAATCTAACGGCCGCTCGGCACCGCAGAGCTGTAGTGTAATTCATTACATCGCTGAGATTTCCCTCATTTAGCCTGTTCTCTCCATAGTTACCCAGAAAGCTTCCAGTAAAATTCAATAGTCCTTCCTAAGAAGAGCCTCTTTGTAAACTTGGATTTGAAGGAGACTTCAACATGAGAAAGCAACTGACCACAAACACCTAGGAAATCACTAGAGACATGTCCGAACCGGAAAAATCTGTGCCTGCCCTGGCCAGTGGGGCTCAGCTGATTGGGTGTCATCCGTGCACTGAAAGGTTGTGGGTTCAGTCCCCAGTAGAGGGTATACAGGAGGCAGCCAATGAATGTTTCTCTCTCTCTCTCTCTCTCTCTCTCTCTCTCTCTCTCTCTCCCAAAATCAATTTTAAAAAAGAAAACCATGTTCCTGAATTCTGTCTATACGCATGGTACAATGTAGACACCAAAGGAGTTTGAAACTATGTTCATTATGATTCCATTGGAGCAAAATGACATATGTTTGCACGTGTAGGAAAAACATTACAGGAAATCACACCAAATCGTTAATATTGATTATCTTTGGACAGAGGATTCCGGTTATTCATTATGATTGTCTGTATTTTCCACATTGACTGAGTAATTTTTATGATAAATTTTTAAAATTCTACAAAGAATATGAACTCAAGATGCTGGAGAGATATCTTCCAGGTGAAATGTGCCTTCCAGGGTGACAACAGAAGGGCGTGCCTCTAGGGGGCACCAGCGCCCAAATATTTCGGAAGCTTCGGACCAGAAAGGAGTGAACTTTAAACCCCAGTTATACTCAGGTTAGAAATAGCTGAGCCCACTGGTCGCTTGGTCCCTTGTCCCCACGCCCCAGAAGGCTCCTGTGAGGCCATTTAGATGGGGCCTTTGCTAATGACAGCGTGGGCACAGCCCAGTCTGTATGCTTCTTGTTGTTAATCCTCACCCGAGGATATTTCCCCATCAATTTCTAGAGAGAGTGGAAGGGAGGGAGAGACACATCTATTGGTTGCCTCCTGCACATGCCACAACCAGGGCCGGGGATTGAGCCTGCTAATGAGGTGCATGCCCTTGGCCGGAATCCCACCCTTCAGTCCATAGCCCGGCGCTCTATCTGCTGAGCCAAACTGGCTAGGGCTGTTTATATGCTTTCAACAATGACTTTTCTGGTTCTTCGGCCTCTGGCTCATTGTCAGCTTCTTGTTTACTTTCTAATGAATAAGCCTCCTCATGGCACAACGTTGTTCCGTTACAGAATGCCACTGCTCTGCCAGGGACCTGGCGAAGAACAGCCGTGCACTTAGAGAACCCGGAATACCACACCAGATGGTATTTCAAGTATTTTTTAGGACAAGGTAAGTGTGCCGTGATGGTGGCTGGGAGGGAAGGCTATTCAACATGAAAATCAGTGTTGGCGTGGTTTGCACGTGCCCTGTCCGTGTGCCGCTAACCAGTGTAAGGACACTCATTTTTTTGAGGGGGGGCAGTTGTTTTTGCCCCTGAGGAATAAAGGGGATTAGATCATCTGAATGAGTGACTTGAAACATAGAAGAATTTGCAGGGTGGAAAGCAACTTTAGATTTAACAAGGCAAGTGCCCTGAGTGTAGTGGGTTTTGAACAGTGTAAGGCAGTGGGAAGAGAAATGGCTCCCTGAGCTCCAGGGCCAATGTGGAGCTGGCAAAGGCAGTCACGGCCCCTGCCTTCATGGGTTTGAATCCTGCCCCACTGTTACTCACCATAGGACCTTACACCTGCTACTCTCTGCTTCTCTGAGACTTAGTTTCCTTATCTGTGAAGTGGGGGTGTTACTGGTTCACACCTAGCAGGTTTGGACGGAGGTTTCAAAGAGATACACAGGAAAAACCCCAGGCCTGATGCCTGGCGCGTGGCGGGAGCTCCGCCATTGGGGTGACACACGTGCACGACGAAGGGCTCTGGTGAACACACGGAGAGGTGGCAGGCAGGAGTGTGGCTCACTGCAGAAATGGAAGAACGGTCGCTGCTGTGGGATTGGAAATGAGTTAGACACATTTCTTATCAGACTAATACATTGGTTTGGAGAAGATGTGAGGCTCGAACTAGAAAATGAGAGTGGCCAGACCCAAAAGGTGTCTTTTTAAACAATCCGTTCCTGCACTGTGCTAAGAAGCTCCCTTACTTGGCAAGGCATACTTCGTTATAAAGAAAGAAATCAGTGGGAAGTGGTCAGCCTCCCAAATGCTTGCAAAACATAGTCCTGGAGCAGTGATGACGGGAGGAAGATGGTGTGGATGCCTCGGCTTCCTCAATGGCTGAAATGGTTTCTAATAAGAAACCCAGAGGGAGGCCAGGCTCTAAGCGGGGGTGGAGTCACAGGCTCTGTGATGTCACCAGGCTGGGCTTCCTCAGGGTCGCAGAATGGCTGCAGCAATTCCAGGCATCACTCCAGACACCACCACCCAGAGTTCATCCGGAAGGCCATCTCCAAGAGTGAGGAAGCCTTTCCAGAAACCTCTGACACATTTATCCTCTTGTCTCATTGGCCAGAATGGGGTCATACGCTCACCCCAGAACCAGCCCCTGGCTAGGGGAATGGGAGTGCGTGATTCTAGAGCAGCGGTTCTCAACCTGTGGGTCGAGACCCCTTTGGGGGTCGAACGACCCTTTCACAGGGGTCGCCTAAGACCATCGGAAAATACATATGTAATTACATATTGTTTTTGTGATTAATCGCTATGTTTTATGTTCAATTTGTAACAATGAAATTGGGGTCACCACAACATGAGGAACTGTATTAAAGGGTCGCGGCATTAGGAAGGTTGAACCACTGTTCTAGAGAGTGATTGGGTTCTGTCTCAAGCTGGGTTCGGGATTGCTGCTCCCCGACCCTGTGCGAAGGGCTGGATACCACCTGACGTGCCCCCACACCGGGGACTGGAGGAGCCATTAGGCTGTCCCTGTCCTAAGCCCATCTCTTCCCCAGTCCATCAGAACTACATCGGAAATGATGCTGAGAAGAGCCCCTTCTTCTTGTCCGTGACCCTTTCTGACCAGAACAATCAGCGAGTCCCTCAATATCGTGCAATTCTCTGGAGGAAAACGGTAAGTAACTGGTTTGGGCCTGGAGTTTCCTCCCACTTAACCTGTGTGCTCTGCTGCTTCTGTTTACATAAGTGTCCACATCACGTGTCAGAAATGTCTTCTTTTAGGCAGGTTAAGGTAACAGCCTGACGTAAAGGCATTTTTGTAGAGAAGCCAAGGGCGGCCTGAGATGGGGTGTATGGACAGAGAGGCTCCCGCCCCTGCGGTTCTTCGTGAACTGCCCACAGGGAGGGGGAGCCCAGGGCTCATGGGATTGGCCATTTGTGTTTTTCTTCACCACAAACGATGTGGGTCCTTCGTTCATTCCTTTTCATGCTCCCAACATCTACTGGGGTACTTTCCCTGCGTTAGTCACAGTGGGAGGAGGACACGGGCTTCCACCAGGAAACAGAGGACTCACACAGGCCTTCCGCAAGATTCAGTGGTTTCTCATTCGAGTCTCGGACTTGGGGCTATCACATTTGGGGCCTGTTATGTTTTCATGATCTTTGAGGCTGATCTGACCCTCGACTCAGAGACCAAACCCCATTCTCGCCTGGCTCAGACGGCACATCTGCTCACAACCCCGAAGGCGTGGAGGACCTGTCAGTCTGTCCGTGGAAGAGGCTGTAATGCTGAGACCCATGAGTGCTGGGCTAGGAGAGGGGCAGACGCTGTCCAGTCTGAGCACGATTCTGCGTCATATAATGACTTTACTCATAGCTGGGCCACTGACGGGAGTGAGAAAGGCCAGGCGTGGTTCCTTCAAGTGACCGGGGAGGGAGCTTTCAGAGATGGGAGTTGCCACGCTTCTCTGATTGGGCGTTTTGACTTTCCAGGGTACCCAGAAAATATGCCTCCCCTACAGCCCCACCAAGACGCTCTCTGTGAAGTCCATCTTAAGGTGAGTGCCGCCGAGTGGAACCCCAACCCCAGGAGCCGGGGTCACTCTGTCAGCTCTCTGTCTTCCTCATCTGTAAAATGGGGATAAACTAGTGCTTGCCTCACCGACTAAACGAGACAGGCCCTTACAGCATTTAGCAGAGGGCCTGGCATAGGTACACGCTTTAACACTAGCTCTTGTGTTTGCCTGTCACGAGCAGAGGAATCCTGGCTGAAGGGGCCTCAGAGGTCTGGTTCAGTGGCCCTGGTTTTCCTCTCCAGGGGCATAGGCAGCAGGAAATGCTCATTGCTTGTCCAAAGTAAAACAAAGAACAACCTTGTCGGGATGGTCTTTTGCCATTCGTGGCAGAGGAATTACCGCAGGAAGAAATACCAGGTCATCTTCATTACATCTCAGTTTATCATGACTCGTTCTGTAACTGTCAATGAGTCACTCTTTTAGGAAATAAAAGTAAGAATCATGAAGATTAGTCAGGGTTGCCCAAAGCAAATGCTCTCGATTCCTCCCCGCCCCCCTTACCATCGAGTGCCATTGGGGACAGTTATGTAAGGAAAGTACAGTGTGGTGTCTGGTTACTGTCCTATGTTCACATAGTTACTCCTGGATTCCTCCTCGCTCGTCTGTCTTCGGGGTCCAGGCCCTCCCACAATTTCCTAGGACAGTGGTGGGCAAACTGCGGCTCGCGAGCCACATGCGACTCTTTGGCCCCTTGAGCGTGGCTCTTCCACAAAATACCACCTGCGGGCGTGCACGTACAGTGCGATTGAATCTTCATGGCCCATGCGCAGAAGTCGGTATTTTGTGGAAGAGCCACACTCAAGGGGCCAAAGAGTCGCATGTGGCTCGCGAGCCGCAGTTTGCCCACCACTGTCCTAGGAGATGCTCTCTAGCTTCTCTGAAGAGCCGAGACCTGCTCCGCGTCGTTCCCGTTCCTGCCGCACCTGCCTCACGCTCTCTGTTCTGTTTCAGTGCCATGAATCTGGACAAATTTGAGAAAGGCCCCAGGGAAATTTTTCATCCTGAGATACAGAAGGTAACAGGACTTTCTGCTTCATAATTGTACCACTTCGATCCGTGTTAGGTCCTGGAGAACTCACACTGAGATCCTGCTATGCCAGGCCCAAGGGGCAGGCCGGGAGTCTGTATTCTAGGCATAGCCACAGCTGAGATCGCTAGCAACAGGCTCCTCCACCAGTGGTCCGAAAGGGGTGTGTCAGAAGGATCTTATTGGCCTAAAAGCCCCTCCTTGTACTGAGTGATACAGAGTTATGGGGAATGTCAGATTTTTAAAAAAATAATAAATACGAAATGTGGCTCTAGCCAGTTTGGCTCAGTGGATAGAACGTCAGCCTGTGGACTAAAGGGTCCCAGGTTCGATTCCGGTCAAGGGCACATGCCAAGGTTGTGGTCTCGATCCCCAGTGGAGGGCGTGCAGGAGACAGCCGATCAATGGTTCTCTCTCATCATTGATGTTTCTGTCTCTCTCTCCCTCTTCCCTTCCTTTTTGAAATTAAAAAAATATATATATTAAATAAATATGAAATGTGCTTGTCAAGCTGTGATTCAGGTAGAACGCTGTGCTGGGACCAAAAGGGACTGAGGCAAAACCAGGTGTGGGAGGTCCAGCTTGAAGCAACTGTAAGCCCTGTTATGCTTAGAAGTAATTTTTATAGCAAACATAAGAACAGTTAGAGTTATAAGTCGGTGTGCCTCTGGCACTTCATTTGTTTGGCTTATCAACCCTTTCCTTCTGGGAGGGGATGTGACCCCCAGACACTGAGCCCCAAAACCCACGGAGCGCACTGGTGCTCCTTCCCGTGGCTGCTGCTGCGCTCACCTCTGCCCAGTCGCCCTTGCCTGCTCGCCCTTCCGTAAAGTAAGAGGACAAGTAAACGAGATACAGCAGCCTCTGCTGTTTATAGCACAGCAGAGACGTCCATGCTGTCCCCACATTCATGGTCCAGCTTTCTTTCCCTTACAAGTAACTATTCCCAGGAGCTTGCCCAGTGTGTGCGTGTGAGTGTGCGTGCGTGCATAAGTGTGAGTGTGTGCATGTGCGTGTTTGTGTGCACGTGTGTATGCGTGCGCGTATGCATGAGTGTGTGTGCGTGTGCGTGTGTATGCGTGCACATGAGTGTGCCGCTTGGCAGCAGTGTTTCCCCGGCTCTCACCAGGTTTCTGTAGACCTCCCTTAGGAAGCCGTGAGCAGCAGGCTTTGGGTTTAGGGGAAAGAGTTCTTAAAAAATCCCTGGATCTAAGAAGTAAATAGAACTAAGCCGCCTGCATTACGAAGACGGCCTCTTTCCACCAAGTGGCTGCTGCTTGGAAATGTGATCTGTTTCTGGCTGCTCTGTCGTAGCAGCATTTTTCTTGGCCAGAACCTTCCAGGAGGCAGTGTGTGCAAGGCCGGCTGAGATGACGGACCTAGGGGTCTGTGTCTTCCTTCCCACAGCCGTGCACCGTCTTTGTTTCCAGATAATAAGACTTTCTGAAATGACCAGGCATTTTGTAAAAGTCTGTAGAGCTACATTTAAATGTTTACAGCACTTCTGGGTGGGGGATAAACTTCAGTAAATTAAAGCTCGGCTTTCATAGGAAGTCGAAATACAAGGATCGCTGCTAAGCACGGACATAACTTTTCAAACTTTGTTTGACAGGACCTGCTGGTTCTCGAAGAACAAGAGGTAAGTGCCTTGCTGAGCCGTCTGTCCCTCTGTGCTCGGCGTCCGCGTGTATAACCACGCTCTCCTTCCAGTTCGACCTCTCCGTGTCTACGGTACTTCCTGACACGGTTTCTCAGGGGTGGTTCAGGGGTGTCTGTGCAGCCACTATAGAGACGCAAACAGCCAAGCTACTTAAATCTGCTGGGGAATATTCACATTTTAGCCTCGGGATCGGTGCAGGTAGGAGATTTTAATTTTCATCCAATTAAAGTAGGCGTCTACACTTGATCACACACTCAGTTTACGGAATGCCATATATAGTGTGGTTCCAGCCCTGTCTGTTGCCCCACTTTAAAAAAATGTTTTCTAAGTACATCACTAACATAGAGAAAAACCTAAAATATTATAAATTGGCAATTTGAGTCAGTAAATTACCGTTGTGCATACTTGCCTCTCGGTACGTGGTCATATCATTCGTCCAGTTGCTCAGGCCAAACTTGGAAAAATCCTAGCATCTCTCTCTCTCTCTCAGCCCATCTCTGACCCATCAGCACATCCTGTTGACACGCTTCGAGACAATCCCTAATCCACACATTTCTCAGGCTTCCCTACCACCACGCTCATTCGCTCATTCGCTTAATCCTGCCAGCTTCCCAGCGAAGCGGAGGGTCCTCAGCAGGGTCCTGGTGGCAGGGGCCAGTCACAGGGCAGCCCAGTGACCAGTCAGCAGAGGGTCTCATTTCTGCTAATGACTCGGCTTCACTCAGTTCACAGCCATCCTGAGAAGACTGTGGCATGGGGACTGGAAAGAGCCGTGGAAGCCCGGCTTCCAGCTCCCGTCCCCCCGCTCACCTGGTACCGGCCTCGGGCAGCCTCGCCTTCCCTGGGCTTCCGCTGTCTTGTCTGTGAGATGGAAGTGGATTTGGTGGACCTCAGGGTCCCCTCTGGTTCTAACGGGCTGTCAGTTCATAGCTCGGTGCTCTGGCCATTGACCCCGACCTTCTGCCCTGGGCTCGCTAGCTGTCAGGTCAGCTGTGCCTGGTCCCGGGCCTCCTGACAGTCCGCTGGTTTGCTCCTCTGGTCCAGCAGTTCTCAAAGTGGGTCCCTGGACCACAGCCTCAGCATCACCAGGGAGCTTGTCAGAGATACTCGTTCTTGGGCCCAACTCCAGAAATGACTTGGAGATTCTGGGAGTGGAGCCTGGCACTCTTACTTTTAATATATTTGTATTGATTTCAGACAAAAAGGGAGAGAGAGACACACACACATCACTGATCAGCTGCCTCCTACACGCCCCCTACAGGGGACTGAGCCCACAACAGGCATGTGCCCTGACCCGGAATGGAACCCTGGTTCATGGGTTGACACTCCATCACTGAGCCACACCAGCGGGCTAGCACTCTTTATTTTAACAAGCCAACAAGGTGATTCCGATGCCTGGCCAGGTTCGAGAACCTCTGCTTTAGTCTCTGCACTTTTCTTCTGAGAACCCCAAGCCTCTGTGGACCCCAAGCCACTGGGGGTACTTTTGAAGGGACCCCTGAGAGTGGAGGAGGAGGTGCCAGAGTTCTGGAGCCATGTGACCACTAGCAGCATTGCCAGAGAAGGGAGAGTTAGAGAGCACAGAACCCTAAAGCGGAGAGATCCCTGACAGAATGCCGAGTTTACCCAACACTGGGGCAGCTTGTGAAAAAGAAGTTGTATCGGACCCGTCTGTTTCTTTCTCGTTTATTCTGCACAGTTAGGCCATGAGTCTTCATCCACCCCCTCGGTACACCCAGCTCTGTGGTGGGCCCTGCAAAGCTGGTGGAAAGTAAGACCTGTATGATCCCTCCTTCTCAGGATTCAGGTTCCAGTGGCAGAACAGACAAATACGCAAGCTTAACAAAAGCATCAGAGTGTGAATGTGCTCTTAGAAAAACAAATAAGGTGCTGTGATGGAGAGGGCCCTGGGGGAGGGTGACTATTTGGGGAGGTCAGGGAAGGCCTCCCTAGAATGGACATTTGAGCTGAGAGCGCGTGATGGGAATGGCCTCCACGGAAGGAGCTGAGGAAGGGCTGCAGGTGGAGGGGCCAGCATGGCGCGCCCTCCCTTGTCCCTGCTCCACATAGAAAATCACTGCGTGTAGAACTACGCTGGCTGGTGGGTGTCACGCATCTGCCCCTTGCTGTGTTGGGGACAGAAACTGTCTGAGACCCTTAGATATTCCAAGTCTTGGCTCCGGAATGTAGCTGTCCTGACGCCTGGCATTGTGTCCTGACCCTGCACCTCTGCCCCCACGGGCCAGTGCTTTTAACACCTCCGATTCTGGTCTGCCCCTTCGCGGACCACAAAAATTCCCCCAGCGAGTGGAGGGCCAAGCGGCCTTGTAAAGGTTGATTCTCTTCCAACCCTAGATTTTACTCTATTAGGAAATACTTCAAGAAATGCAAAAGCAAAGCATAGAGGCTAATGTAATGAGACCTAGAAATTCACCCTTGGCTTAAGGGAAAAAAACTATTAAAAATACACTGAGCTCACCCAGCTGGCGTGGCTCAGTAGTTGAGCATCGACCTATGAACCAGGAGGTCACAGTTCAATTCCCAGTCAGGGCACATGCCCGGGTTGTGGGCTCAATCCCCAGTGTGGAGCATGCAGGAGGCAGCTGGTCAATAATTCTCTCTCATCATTGATGTTTCTATCTCTCCCTTCTTCTCTGAAATCAATACGTTTTTAAATACATTGAGTTCTCTGACCTCATTCCTCTTCTGTAGAAGCTATTACCTTGCATTGGTATCATTCCTGCAGGACCTGATTTCAATCCAGTGTTTAGAGTTGAGGATAGTGGACTGAACATTTGTACTAGCTACTTCTTTTTTTATTGAATTTATTGGGGTGACATTGGTTAATAAAATTATATAGGCTTCAGGTGTATAATTCCAAAATACATCATCTGTGTGGTGTGTTCACCGTCCCCTGTCAAGTCTCCTTCCATCACCATTTACCACCCCCCACCCTCGTCTACCTGCCCCCATCCCACTTTCCCTCTGGTAATCACCATACTGCTGTCTGTGTCTATGAGGTGTTTTGTTTTATTTTGTTTTGCTTAATGATTCCAGAGGTGGGGAACCATTTTCTGCCAAGGATCATCATTTGCGATCCATATAAAATTATCAACTTAAAAATTAGCCTGCTCACCCTGACCGGTTTGGCTCAGTGGATAGAGCGTTGGCCTGTGGACCCAAGGGTCCCAGGTTCGATTCCGGTCAAGGGCATGTACCTTGGTTGCAGGCACATACCTAGTAGGGAGTGTGCAGGAGGCAGCTGATCGATGTTTCTCTCTCACTGATGTTTCTAACTCTCCCTCTCCCTTCCTCTCTGTAAAAAATCAATAAAATAGATATTTTTTAAAATTAGCCTGCTATATTTGGTCAAACATTTAATTAACTCGCCCCTAATGCCTTAGGAGGGCCAGACCAAATGATTTTGAGGGCCTTCTAGGACCCGTGGGCCAGACATTCCCCACCCCTGGAATCCCTTCACCTTTTTCACCCAGCCCCCTGCCCCCCTCCCCTCTGACAGCTGTCAGTCTGGTCTCTGTCCCTATGAGTCTGTTTCTATTTTGTTTGTTCACTTATTTTGCTCATTAACTTCCACATATAAGTAAAACCATTTGGTACTTGTCTTTCTCTGTTCTGGCTACTTCAGCCTCCCCCCTATCTGTTGTGTGGCTTCTTGAGATTCAGTGTCTTTAGGAATTGGGGGGAATGAGCTACAGTTTCCATTTCTATTTCTAAGAGCCCACAGGTCTCAGCCTCACACTGTCGTACTGAGCTTTGACTGCACTGAGCTCCCCAGTGCTGCCTGGGGTCTGGGCCCTGCGGATGGGTTGGTCGGAAGATGGTACCAGCCTGTGGGTTCTGGGGGCCACTGACCTGCAGCTCTGTTTGCTGCAGGATGGACCTGGCCGCCTTAGGACATGACAGATGAATGAACTCATAAAAGCAGAGTTTCACTGTCAGAATCCACAGAGAGGAAGGCGTGACTGTTCTTCGTGTTGGTCAAAACTGGGAGAGAGGGGAGGGAGTCATCCCCCTGGGCCCAGGCTGTCATGGCCGTGTCCCTGGGTAACAACCAGCACGTCGCACAACTGGGCGTGCTCTGCTGACAAGATGAAAGTCACCCCTTTTGTTGTCTTATTGCAGGGCTCTGTGAACTTCAAGTTCGGGGTTCTTTTTGCCAAAGACGGGCAGCTCACCGATGACGAGATGTTCAGCAACGGTGAGTATCTCCCCTGCTGACAGGACCACCGCCCCCCCCCCCCCCATTTCAGCTCTGACAACCGAAACCGACGGAAACCAAACTTGCCGGTGGGGTTGGAGCCTTTATTTAATGCAGAGAAACCGCCGGTAGTTTCAGCAAAGTGTGGGGTGAATTCCCAGGGTAAATTTGGTAAGGCAGATGTTACCCCGTTTCGTTGGTTTGATAAATACTTACGGGTCGCTTAACTTGTCCCGGGTCTCGGTGGGAAGTGACGTGGGGTCGGAAGAAGCTGGTTCTGCATAATCGGGAGCAGAGGGGGCCTCTTCCCTGTGAGGTCAGGGCTGGGGGATTGTAAGATGGCGTCATTTCCTGTTATTTAGCACTTGTCATGTTCAGTGTCTTCTATTATTCGTGGAAACGGTCATCGTGTGTTACCCCTTGTGGCCCCGCCGCGGGAGGGCTGGTTAGTCTGATGCTGTGGCTTCCTTCCCGTGTCCTGGGAGCCGTGGCCCTCCTGCCGGGCCCACCCTTTCCCACAGTACACACCATTCGTCCGCAGAGCTGGCTCTTCAGCGGCTGCAGCTAGAGGAGGACTTGCTGCCGCACCCCCTCACACTTTCCCTTTTTCCACAGAAATCGGAAGTGACGCTTTCCAGAAATTCTTACACCTCCTGGGCGACACAATCACTCTGAAGGGCTGGACGGGCTACCGTGGCGGTCTGGACACCAAAAGTAAGCTCGCCCTGGCTTGGCTCTGCTGGCATTGGTAGGCCTCCTGCCGCCGGCCTGAACTTATACCCAAGTCGGGGAAAGAGGGTAAGCGGGGGTTTGAGCCCCACACCAGCCTGGCACGGGGCCGCTGTTCAGTCTGCCCATGTTTCATGGACACACACGGTCAGTATTGGTGTGGCATCTTGTGTTGCTTTTGTCCTGTCCACTGGCGGTAACTGGAAGGCGAGGAGTTACAGCACACTCTCCCTTCTAGCTCAGACTTCCCATGCCGTCCTGCCTCCGGGGCGAGGCACGAGGCTGTGAGCAAGCGAGCGGAGAGCGGGAGGGGGAGGGCTGCCCACGGGCAGCGTTCACACTGCGCTCCCCGCAGGTGGACAGTCCAGAGGGACCTTAGGGACCGTCCGATTGTCTGCAGCCCCTCGTCTGTCTCACATGGAGACCCTTCCTCCGGCCCCGGCGTTCACTGCACCCACTCAGTGCATGTTCGTGTTTTACAGATGACACCACAGGGATCCACTCGGTCTACACTCTCTACCAAGGCCACGAGATCATGTTCCACGTGTCCACCATGCTGCCGTACTCCAAGGAGAACAAGCAGCAGGTGGGTGCAAGCACCGGCACTCGGCCGCAGGCCCTCACACGTGACTGACAGCAGAAAGCTCCGCCAGTTTCCTGGAGTCAGACTAAGGTGCCAACAGAGGAGCAGAGCTTCGGCCCCAGTTCAGGGTGCTGTCTGCAGTCTCTGCACTGGAACCTTCCACAGCCTTAGGGAGAACCACCCTCCCTGGTGCCTTCGCCAGAAAGTAATGAAGGGCCAGAGGGAGCAGTGCACGCCGTGTCTGTGTGAGAGCGTGTGTATCTGCGTGTGTGGATGTGTGTGTATCTGCATGTGTGAGCGCGTGTATTTGCGTGTGTGGATGTGTGTGTATCTGCATGTGTGAGCGCGTGTATCTGCATGTGTGATCATGTGTATCTGTGTGAGAGCATGTGTATCTGCGTGTGTGTGAGTGGTTTGTGACTCCTGAGAGGCTGTTTTGCATTTACGCTGCCTTTCCCCTGTGACTCCTCGCAGTGGGCCTTGTGTCTTGTCCGGAACCTAAAATAAGTGCGTTCTGAGTAATGGCTGATGAGTTTGCAAAAAGATAATGTGATCTATGAGACTGAAAGTATTTCCTGTCTGGCCCTTTACAGAAAAAAACACTGACCACACGCCGAGGAGATCATTTTGGAAAGGCCAGCTGGGTCAGCTTAGGTAGGGCCTTGTTTTAACCAGTATCTGCGTCAGAACTAAGCTTTTCTAAAAATCCACACGCTGAGCCCATGCCCAGGGAATTCGGATGCACCGCCTCTTGTTTGGGGGCCTTGGATGCCAGGCTAAGGTGATGATGAATGAAGATGAACGCGATCAGAAAAGTAAAATGGGAGAGTGGAGGCAGGGAGGCTGGCTAGGAGGCTTCTGCAGAGGCTGGATGAGGACATGAGGCCCGAATTGGGAGAGGCGAGGTGGAGATGGACAGCAGAGCTGGGAGCCGGCTGGTAAACCCTGGGAGGCAAGGCGTGAAAGCGGCCAAAGCTTGGGCCCTGGTCCTGGTGGCTGTCGCACTGTGCTGCTTTTTCAGCTCTGCTGGGTCTGAGCGGCCTTCTCAGTGATGCTATTTATGCTCAATCCAGGTGGAAAGGAAGCGCCACATCGGGAACGACATCGTCACCATTGTGTTCCAGGAAGGAGAGGAGCCCTGTCCTGCCTTTAAGCCTTCCATGATCCGCTCCCATTTTACACGTATCCTGGGCCTTGTGACTGCTCTGGTTCGGTGGGCTATCACTCAGCCTCATGGGACGGAAATGGCCCTCTCGCCAAGAGTTATCATTGACTTGCATGTTATAATTGTTTTGTGTTGGTAGATTCTTACATCTGCCATTGGGATTTTCCTTCAGCATCATTCTCTCTTCTCTCTCCATCCCTTGGAGTAATTGTGGATTAATTCCCAGACAGTCCTTGACTTCTGAAATCTCTTCCCTTCCCTCAGGTAGTCTCTGAAATGAGGGAAACTTCCTACCATCCATCGATAAAAACTGAATTAGAAGAATTCTGGTGAATCCTCTGAGAAATTTGCTTTGGGTATAAAAACTTGCAAGTGAGGATAAAAAGCCAAAATACTATTTCTTTGTTGATTCTAAGCCCTCATAATAGCTGCTTCATTGTCATCTCTTAAAATCTGAAATGATAGAATTCATCATTTTTATTTGCTTCCTCTCGTTTCTGTGTAGCTCATGTTGCCAGCATGGGACGGGAGGGTGGCTCTGCAGGTGGCAGAGGGGCGCGCATTCTTTTTAGACTTTCATTTCACTTTGGGGCACATTTGTGTCTGGAAGGGGCCAGGCAGGTAGTGGGTGCAGATTCCTTCCTCTGAGGCGAGATGGGGAAGCACTTTGAGGAACTGATGGCATTGCCACCCGAGCTAAGGAAAGCGGGGCGATGCGGGGAGGTGCGGGGGGCAGGGAGTTAGCGGGAGGAAGCTGCCTGGAGGGTTGGTACTGTTTCAACTCAGCGTGCCTGGCACAAGCCAAGTAGGGGCTCCCAGAGGCTGCCACCAGCTACATGAGTGTGTTTGGTTTGTTTATTCTACCAAAGCCAGAAGGAGAAAGGGGAGCTGCTTTTCTCTTCAGAATGTGTCAGATGGAATCTATGACTGGTTTCCTGTTGGGATCTTTGCATTCCAGGCAACAGAGTTGCTCTTTTTGCTTTGCTGGCGCCTTCCTTGCTTAGCAGCTTTATTCATGTTGCTCTCCTGACACACTTGGAGGTTTAGCTCTTTCCCCAAAGGATAAACACTCAGTGGCTGGACCTACGTCTGCCCGGGTGGTCTCTTTCCAAAAAGTCCTCCAAAGGGTGGGCGACAGGTGCCCTGCCCACAAAGGGCGGGTCTGGGATGACTCCCCACGGATTTTCAAAGCACAAGCCTTGGACTGTGAGCATTTGATTAATTTCCTTAACCATTACCACAGATATTTTTGCCTTAGTGAGGTATGATCAACAAAACGACAATTACAGGTAGGTACTGACTTCGTCATCATCTCTGGTTCTGATTCGCACGTTTGCTTGCTAATTTGTGTTCATAATGTGAGACTCCTGATATAGATATTTCTCGATTGAGTTGATGTCCTCGCCTTAGAGAACTTTCTTCAAGGCCACCCTCTCTTTGGGGAAAACTTGTTCCCTGTGACGCTGCTCCGTGCAGGAGACCGAGGCCGGGTGCTTCGGGGTTTTATGGTCTGATCCTGACCAGAGCACCCCTTTCCTAGGCTGTCCCCTGGCCTGTTTGTCCTTCTGGTCTCAAACACTCCTCTGTTAAGGGATCATGACGTTGTGAAAAGAGCACGAACTTTAGGCCAAATAGACCTGGGTTGGAACCCCGACTGTCCCTTATAGCGTGGAGGCTCTGAGAAAGCATCTGTCAGCTTAAGCCTCGGGTGATGCCAGGGTGAGGTAATGATGCCACCTTGGCAGGTTGGTGAGAATCCATTGATGACGTGTCTTAAAATACCAGTGTGCTCCCTGGTGTGCAGAGGGTGCCCAGTGGCGGCCTTTGCTGTGACTCCTGGGCCGCCCGACCTTGCCCACGGCTGCTGGGCTGGGCCACGAAGGACACGGGGAGAGCTGGCCTCTGCCCGAATGCACAGTGGCCAGGCGCTGGCAGCCACAGGAAGGCACCGTCTGGGGTGTGAATATTCCTACCCCGTCACGTGGGCAGCTGGACACATTTTAAGGCCCAGATGCCCGTGGCCTCTGAAGAAGCGGCAGGTGACTGCGGCGTGCTCTCTGCAGGCTGAAAATCTTCTCGGAAGAAAGCGTGCCCCTCTTCGGCCCGCCCCTGCCCTCCCCGCCCGTGTTCACAGACCACCAGGAGTTCAGGGACTTCTTGCTGGTGAAATGTAAGTGCTGTTTTGAAGTGTTTTTTGCAACTTGTTCTGCGTCAGAATACGTTCTTCAGACTCCGATGCTGTGTAAGGAAGTGTGTTGCTCGGGCATCGATTCCGTGCCAGGTACTCTCATTCTCCGTGCGAAGTGTCTGTAGTTTCCTGAGGTGTGTGCAGCTGCCCGGTGTCCCCCTGTGTCCCTGCCCTCCTTCCCCTCACCTGCGAGGAAGGGTCCTGAGACCTGGGTGCGGGGGTGAGCCGTGTCTGTGGAGTGCGGGCTCAGGGAGGGAACCACCACGGGCTGGTAGTCCTTTCACCAGGGATTGGAGATCGCTCAGCAACAAAGGACTCAAGTTATCCTTGGCTTTAAATGGAGCCAGTCGCCTGGCCGTTGTGGCTCAGTGGTTGAGTGTCGAACCATGAACCAAGAGGTTGCTGGTTCGATTCCGTCAGGGTACCTGCGGGCTCAATCCCCAGTAGGGGGAGTGCAGGAGGCAGCCCATCGATGTTTCTATCTCTCTCTCCCTCTCCCTTCCTCTCTGAAATCATTAAAAAGTGTATATATCTGTGTGTTTTTTTAATGGAGCCAGTCAGCAGGGAGACTTCTTCAGCCCCCTCTTGGGGTGGGAGGTCATGAAGGGTTCAATTGAAGATTTGCACAGGGGACCCAGTGGAAGAACACAGGCCAAAGGTTATGAGAAGGGGTGCTGAAGTCACAGAGGAAGGAGCCAGGAGGATGGGGGGGGAGGGGGGGGCTGGTGGACTGAGAGAAAAGGTGGAAGCCAACGATCAGACGTCTCTGAACCCTGACGTGGGTTTATTGGGAGGGAGGGAGTGGGCCAGGTAGAAAACTAGACAACAGGAAGTAGCATTTCAGCAAAAAAAAAAAAAAAAGGAACTTTTCTCCTTATTCAGCTAAAACAAGTCATTTAGGATGGATATTTCTAGGGTGCTAAGGAAAAAATAGTGTCAAACAAAAAAATTCCCAGTCCCAAAATGAGAGGAAATGTGAAACGTTCAAAGTTTAAGTTCCTTAAGCGATGTCTTGCCAACAGCGTACAGGCCTCACCCAGGAACAGCCTGTCGCAGGGAGGTCGCTGTCCGGCCTGTGAGCGCCGTCCTTCCTTCGGCCCTCCGTCTGAGAAAGAGAACTGTTAATAATAGCTCAGCCATTCAGTTGGCTGTGCCTAGCACTGTGCTACCTCTTTATATGTATTATGTCATTTAAAAATGTACAACAACCCTTACAAGGAAATACAGTTATACCCATTTTACAAGGTAGAAAACTGAGGCCCCACACAGCTACACTGTTTGCTGAGAATGTATGTGGCAGCACCGCTGGCGTTCAAACCCACCGCTGTCTGCCCCTCAGGCTCCTCACCCCCATCGCAGTCTGTCCTGTGCCCTGACGTGTTGCTGGGCAGCCACTATCATAACTTCAGTGTCTAGTCCACTAAACCACTAGCTTTCTTTTCCCAGAAGAAACTTCCATTAGGCTAAGAAGCTGAGTACTCTGCTTAGTCAAGTGTTATTTTTTTTTTCTAACAAAATATAGCAAATCTGTATCTTTAATCCCATGGAATGGCATCCTGTGGATGAGTGGGTGGATGGGTGGATGGATGGGTGGAAAGGTGGATGGGCAGGCTGGGTGTGTAGGTGTTCAGGTATTAATACACCCGCTGCTCGAAGCTTGCAGCCGGCAGGGAAGGTGCGACGGTCTTGCCCGGGACGGTCGGTTTGTATGAAGAAAGTGGGAGCGTTCTGAAGCGAGCTTCGCGAGGGCATTACTCGCGGTCGTGCCCATATTGAGAAAGCGGGTGGTGTCACTATGAGGCGGGCATTCCTCGACAGCATGTTCGCATCAGTAGCCCCTTTACAACTTGGTTTCTTTCAGTAATTAACGGTGAAAAGGCCACCTTGGAAACCCCGACCTTCGCCCAGAAGCGCCGACGCACTCTGGACATGTTGATTCGGTCGCTGCACCAGGATTTGATGCCAGACTTGCACAAGGTAACTGGTCCCTTTCCTATGCGTGGGGTTGAGCTGGGAACAGTCCCCACGATGAGTCCTGGGTAGACACGCAGAGACCTCACCTGGATCCTGCTGTCAGGACAGGCCTGTGGCTCCGTGGCCCGTGCCTGACATCCTCTCGTTCCCACAACAAGGATGGTGACTGTCCACACACAGGAAGGTGGTTTCACAAAGCCAGGGCCATGGGAGTCAAGGTGCAGGCTGGGCAGACGTGTCCAGGTCAAACAGCAGCCCCTGGAGCATTGGAGGTGCTTCTGGGGGGTGGCTGTCTTGGTGGCATTGCTCACATGACCAGGGCCGTGTGCTGGTGGGCAGGGAGCGGGGATGTGGAGAGAGCCTGGGTGCTTGGAAGGTTTTTCTGGAGCTGCTGGCTTGCTCGAGGTCACAGCCCTGGCCCTTAGCCTTCACGTGCTGGCTCTGCACCTGCCGGCTCTGTCATCCCTGCATCCAGCACAGCCCTGCCACGCGTGGGGCTCCCCAGAGCTCTGTGGAACTCTAAGGTGTGTCTCTCTTTCAGAACATGCTGAACAGACGATCGTTTAGTGATGTCTTACCAGAGTCGCCCAAGTCTGCGCGGAAGAAAGAGGAGGCCCGCCAGGCGGAGTTTGTGAGAATAGGGCAGGTGGGTCGTGTTCTGAAACCGCTTTCAGAGGATGTGCAGCTGGGAGCCCATCCGACCCGGCAAAGAATGTCAGTTCGCCCAGTCCTGCCGAGCCTGTGCTTTCCCTGTGGGAGCCTGGAAGCCCTGAGGGAGATGGTTTCGAAGCCTGCAGGCGTGGCTCTGTGCGGGCGTGGCTCTGTGCGGGCGTGGCTCTGTGCGGCATGAGTGAGAGCAGGGCGCTGTGCAGAGGGAAGAGAGAGGCCGCAGGGCCCAGCGGGGCCCCTCTGGTCAAGGGAGCGTCCCGTTGCCTGCCTCCCGTTTGCCTGCCTCCCAGAGCCTTCTTAAGAGTGGGCAGCCAATTTGGGAAAAGCACCCTGAACCCCTCCCAGGCAGGGGTGAGCAGGGGGCAGTGTCCTCACAGAGTTTCCCCTGCTGCTCAGTCAGGTGGCCCTCGGTCCTCACCTCGTTCCAGATCCTGGAGGAAATCCTCCCCTTGGCCTTGCTCCCACGCGACATCAGTATTTCTCAGTTCCGGGAGGTGGCAGCGCTTTGCTGACCCCACGTCACAACAGGAGGAGGCCAGCTGCCAGCTGCTAAGGTTCTCACCCAAAGCAGAGAGCTGAGCAAGGTGACCTTGGAGAGCCGAGAGGAAAGGTCACCGTTTCCAGACAGGTGCAGTGTCAGGCCCCCGGCGTGGTCCTTGGTTGAAGATCTCAGCTCTCCCCTCGGAGACGCTGTTCACCAGGTTTCAGGAGGTCAGAGTTGTTTTCGGTACTCGCGGTTGGAAATCACTGTATTGATTATTGATCGGTGGAGAGACAGACTGCATTTGGGTCCTTGGGTTGGGACAGTGTCAGGGCTTCCCCATACCAGGCTGCCTGCTTATCTTCAACGCGAGGGCCGTGTGGGAAGCTGGGCTCAATCTGAAATTACTCCTGTTTTGTGTTTTTAAAAACTTCAAGTCATAATTGTTGACCCTGCTGTCTTTTACTGCCTGGTAACAAACATTCAAAGAGCTCTCTGTTCTGAAGGCACTAAAGCTGAAATCCATTGTGAGAGTGGACGCCCCGTCCGGCTTGGTGGCCTCAGGGATCTGTAAAAAAGAGGTGAGTTGATGATACTTCAAGTTCAACTCTGAATGTCCTTGTCCTCAGTGAAGTTACTCAGATTCTTAGGAGGAGGTTTGTGGGGCAGGAGGAGAGCGTGAGCAGCAGTAACGTGTTCACTAGTGACCAACAAAGCACGACTTGCATCTCTCGGGCCAGCTCCGAGCCTCCCAGGGGCCCAGGCCCTCAGCAGCCCTGCTCTCAGGTCGCGTGGGCTCCTGTCCAGCTGGCCCCGCAGAGGCCAGAGACCCACATGCGGCCTCAAGAGTCTTCTCTGTCCAGGGGATGGGCTTTCCCAACCGCCCAGGCATCCACTGTCCCCTGAGCTCTCAGAGGGAGCGAGGTCAGTCCTGTGCTGAGGCGGGAAGGCCTGAGGCCTCATTCAACCCTGCAGCCTGTGCTCACCCTCGTGGCAGAGGGGAGTCCAGAGAAATGGCGAAGGCCATCCGCCCTCAGAGCCTCTGTGTCTGCGACACCTCCTCCATGATGCCCCACATAATGGAGTCCCGCCCCTTCGAGAACTCAGGAAAGCAATGGATGAGCACACAGGCCCATTACAATGTACAGATGGCATATCTGCACAGCACGGCGCCCACTGTCTCAGGGTTTCACAGGCCTGCACCCCCCCACCCCCCAGGTCCTCGAGGGCCCTTGGATCTTCTGGGTCAGAAGCCCTGTTCTGCCAGGGTGTTCTCACTTGAGTCCTTGGCTGAGAGGAGACATGTCCTTGGACTTGGTTTCCATCTCGGTGTCACTGAGTGCTCTGGTGTCCCCGTCTGGCTCTCACGTGGCATTGATATTCACTTGCTTGTCATGTTCTCCTGCTGTAAGTCACAAACCCAGAACTTCCAGAAATCTTCTTAGGAAAATGCCTTGCCAGTGACTGACCCGCTCTCACGTAGCCCTTTTTCGGGTTATAAAATGTCTTCACAGCCTTTGCACAACTTTTCAGAACAGTCCAGGCCTTCTCTTAGCAATCAGAATACTCATTTGGAGGCATGTGGTTCTTAAAGGAAGAGAGTATACTTTTCTGAGAGAGCAATAATACACAGAGAATTTGCAAATGGCACCCCTGAAGGTGACCTCAGAGCCGTCACTCTGCTTTGAGTGCATGCGCCTGCATCCAGCGGGTGCACAGCCTGGTGGGACGTCTGAGAGTGAAGAGGTACGACTTCAACTCGCCCCTGAGACTCTCCCAAATCTTCTCTCTCCTTTGAGGTCAAGCCAGGTGCTTTGGAGAAATGTTAACAGTTCTGATGGAAATGTCCACGATTCTGTGGGACTGAGACCCACCACTGAGGCCAGGCGTCCACACACCGGTCGGACGCAGTGGGAGGGAGGGCCCACTCTTCGAGCTTGAAATGAAATTGAAACTAATGACAAGAGTCACGTGGTATGAATGTCACGTGGGGAGACATGAATAGGTTTGTGGGCAGAACTTGCCAAATTCCTACTAATGTGTTATTATTTTCTTTAAGATTGTGTGGCCTTGAATGGGTCAATAAGCATTTTCCTGTGAAGACACTGCCAACTGCTCGCATTCTGTATGTCTTAATAATTTTACTGAATCAGCAACACAGGAATCTAACCTGTTTGAGAGAGTTACGTAGGACTCCCTTTTATGATGAAGTAAAATGAGCTCTCCAAAAATATAGGCATCAGTTGGTCCAACTTGCAGGTGTTAAAGAAAAACATTTGCTAAAAAAAAAAAAGGATGAACGCTTCAATTGCCCCTAAAGAGCATTTAGAACATGGGGACAGGTGATGGTGTCCGAAACACGTGCCGGCTCTCTTTTCCTGTTGCATATGGATTTGAAAGGAGACTCCGTAAGCCCTGCTGGCGTGGCTCAGTGCTTGAGAGTTCATCTATGAACCAGGAGGTCACGGTTCAATTCCCCCAGGGCACATGGGGGCATGCAGGAGGCAGCCAATCAATGATTCTCATCATTGATGTTTCTATCTCTCTGTCCCTCTCCCTTCCTCTCTGAAATCAATAAAAATATATTTTAAAAAGGAAGAAAAAAAAGGAAGGAGACTCCTTAACAACAGGAACTGAGTGCGGAGCCCGTCGAGCCCGCAGGTGGAGGCCCGGTGTCGCTGGTTCAGGCGGCGGACTGCGCGGTCCCCGGGGGGCCGGCCCATTCTTCCTGGTGCGCTTACGTTGGATGCTTGTGTCCCCTCGCAGCCCTGGGAGCCCCAGTGCTTCTGCAGTGACTTCCCCCACGAAGCCGTGTGCGCAGAGCCCTGGGGCCAGGCCTTGCTGGTCTCCACCGACGCGGGCGTCCTGCTAGTGGATGGTTAGTGAGTAGCCGCTCCTTTAAATGTCTTTGTGTGCCGTGTGCTTCTAAGACGCGTGACCGCCAGCCAAGTCCCTTTAGATAAACGTGTCCCCAGCAATGAGGTTGGCAAAGTTTCATTTCCTTACAGGAAAGTTCCTTTCATTTCCTGGGAACAGTCCGCTAGTTCCCAGGACAAGCAGAGGGACTGTTTTCTGAGCCAGCAAGCCGGAGGTGAGCCCATGTGATAGGTCCCTCCCTTGCCCGCATCGCTGGTCTGTGGGTATCGAATGACCTGCAAAAAGAATCTCCTTTTTGGCCAATACTTACCACGATTCCAACATTCACCTTAAATCGACAAGGACACGCTATTTGGAGCCACTCTCTCAGGGACACGCTCTTTCTCTCTCAAAGGTCTCTCTCTCTCTTCTTCTTCTTTTTTTTTTTTTTTTTTTTTTGAAGGTTTCTAATTCAAAAAGTACTTGGTGTCCAAAACCAACAATAAGAAGCGTAGATAATCCATTTCTGATGGATATAGAAGCAAAAGGATTTTGGCAGGAAGACAGATTTCAATTCAGTATAAAATCAAGCTTCCTGACTCCCAGGAGGGCCAGCCTGCCGGGGGTCAGCTCCCTGTCTCCACAGAGCAGCCACCAATCCGACCTGTCCTTGGTGAGGAGGCTGGAGAGGGAGTTCAGCTGCAGGTGGGGATTTAATTTAGACCCCAGGACCATTGGTGCCTTCCTGCAGGAGGGCCCTGTGGGGTTTCCAGACCCCAGATGAATGTTAAAGGGGCTAAACACTGTAACAAGTGTCTCCCGGGCTGGAGAGAGCACAGGTGGAAAGATAGCATCTTCCCAGGGCACGCCCCCCACTCTGCCCGGAAGCAGGCCGCCAGGCTCCGGTCACATAGTGACATTTCATGAGAACCCGGGAAGCCACTGCTGTGAGTGATGCAGTGGCCGAAAACAGCGGCCTCTTCCCACCCCTGGCCATGACCTTTACTCCCTCCTCCGACCCTGACCCAGCATCTGTGCCAGGTGCCTCTGTAAAGACAGGGCAGGCAGGCCAGGCTTCATCATGGACTTATTTCTGACCTCCTCTGTTATTTTTCACATATGTTTTCATTTCATGCCATCACATAATTTTTTAATGTATGTACATATGTAATTGTATATATAACTAATTTACTAAAGACAATCTCTGTGCCTTCTCCCACAAAAAGCTGATAATTTAACATTCATAATTTAATAATTTAAATTTGATATTTAATTTTAGAAATTACAAGACAGAAAACCTTTGTGATCTGAGAAAGCGTAACCGCACTGAGCTTCAGGCTTCTCTAAAGTGGAGGCAATTATTTTAAGTAGCTGAAAAGTCATTTATGATCATGAAAAATTATGAAATGAACAAAATGGGGATGATGATCATAACTACAATGAGAAAACTGTGGAGATTCTATTGTTACAGATGTTAAGTGCTTAAAGCCGTGTCTGGCACATAGTAATAACTTATTAAACAGTAGCTATTATCTTTTCTATATCCTTGTGAACTTGCTAAAAGGTAACAAAGTCCATAGATTCTGCCCAAAGTACAACCAAATAAAAGAATTTATTTTTTAAAACACACACACAGCTTAGAGCAGTGGCTCTCAACCTTCCTAATGCCGTAACCCTTTAATACAATTCCTCATGTTGTGGTGACCCTCAACCATAAAATTATTTGCGTTGCTACTTCATAACTGTAATTTTGCTACTGTTATGAATCGTAAATATCTGATATGCAGGATGTATTTTTATTGTTACAAATTGAACATAATTAAAGCATAGTGATTAATCACAAAAACAATATGTAATTATATATGTGTTTTCCGATGGTCTTAGGCGACCCCTGTGAAAGGGTTGTTCGGCCCCCAAAGGGGTCGCGACCCACAGGTTGAGAACTGCTGCCTTAGAGGTTTAGTGTAGTCTCTTGATTTATAGATGAGGAAGCTGAGGCCGAAAGAGACGGTGTGACTTGCCCAAGATGACACAGCTGGTTAGTGGCACTAGAACTAGCGCCTGCGCCCACAGGGGGCTCCTAGCCCAGCGTCTGGCACTAAACCAGCTGCACTGCATTAAAACTGAACACCACCATGTGACTGTCGTCACCTTAACACAGATTTCCAAAAGGACAGTCCTGGGCAGGGAATGATGAAAAATGTTACCATTAAATTCTACCTGTTGGCCTTGGTGGGAAAGGAAGTACTTGTAAGGCTCGCCTAAAAACAGGAAAAATCCTTTTTTGAGTTGCTTCTATTTTTTGCAACGTAAAATCCAAACCAAGATTACCAAGTCCCTTTCTGATGTGTTCATCTTTACAGATGCAAATGTTCACAGATGTGTCAGATGGAAGGACTTTTGTGATTTGCCGGGAAAGTCTTCGCTTCCCTGTTTGCTTTTGCTAAAAAGAGACTGTGGCCTTGCTGGTCCTCCTGTGTGCTGCGAAGCCATAATCCTTATTATTTCTTTGTTTACCTGTTTCTTGTCTACACTTCATCATATACGCATTGTTTCCACGTGTGAATCTCCCCTTCCCTTTAGGCTGTTTCACGCTGTCCCATTAGCCACTGCTTCATTTCATCGGGTTTATCCCTGAGAGTCTGCTCTCTCCAAGGTCATTCTTAAGAAATGAAGATGCTTTGTGTTCTAAGTGTAGCAAAACCTACTTTGAAGGGAGACTAGATACTGATTAAGCAAGCTGTCACCATAGGTTTTGGTTTTGCAGTAATAGAAAAGCCGGCTCTGAAAGATGATTTCTTCATAAGGAGATGATAAGAACAAAATTGTTATGAAACTGTCATGAAATCTACAAGTCACCTGCTCATCCCCTTGCCTCCTCTCCCTTCCTGTGCGCTGCGTCAGCCTGTTCAGCCACTGGGGAAGGTTTGAGGAGAATAAACCCCGAGGAACTCTGGACAGAGTTGGGCAGCTACGCAGTGTCGCCCGTTTTAAATGTGAAATGATGGGCTTCTGTCACTTCCTAATTCCTTCCAGGGCTGCTGCTTCCGGGCCCACCATCCGTCCGTGGGTTTGCAGCTGCCTTTAGGCCACAGCGCTGGCTGACGGCACAGCCTTTGTCCTTGCAGACTGGGCTCCCCATGCTCAGGACGTGACCTTGGACACGTTACTGGCATCTCACATTTAAAACGGGCGATACTGTGGAGCTCCCCAGCTCTGAGCCTCAGATTCCTCAGCTGTTCAGTGGGAATATTGCAGTTCCCCCGAATAGCATCACGGGGACATTTAAATGAAATGACCTGTGAGACACTTATCATTGGGCCTGGCACGCAGGAAGCCCTCGGTGTCTCTTAGCCGCCGTTCAGGAAATGAGGTGATCCTAGCTCCTTGGTCACATGTGCTGATGAGAGCCCATCCCGTGCTTTAAAAATCAGGTCAGCCCCAGCGGAAGCACAGAGAGCTTGGGAATCGATTCCTGTTGGGGCAGAAGAGGAAGGAGAGTGGTTTCGTGGGCTCTCATGGGACTCAGTTGGCCCCATCCTTATGAGGAACTAGAGACAAGCCGATTCTAGCAAGAGCTTCACCGGCTTGTGTTCTGACCGATGGGAGCTCTCACAGGCGCAACAGCAGGAGGTCCCTCCCCCGGGAGGGGGTCATTAATCCTGAGGCCTGTAAGCTCTGCCCCTTCTCCCGCCGTCAGGGAGGGATGAATTCCCAATCAGACTTCTGGAAGAGGCCAGAGGCTCAGGGCCCCTTGCACCTAAATTATAATTAGACAGACAAGCCTAAACCCACAGCAGAGCCCCTGAAGGTCTAAGTGCCTGACAAGTACAGGTGAGCAATACGCTACCACTTCTGCCTCCACGTCCACACCCTCCCGGGCCCCATCACTTGCCTGATTCCAGGTCAAGCCCAGAACAGACCCTTTGCTTATGGACCAGCCTAATCCGTTTAGCCTGTGTCCTTCACAGTCCCCCAGGGGCACAGTCATCGCCAGGAATGTACGATCCCAGTAAGTAAGCTTAACAGCAAATCCTGCCTGTAGTTACAGGCCTTTAATCGTCCGTTTACCTGGCATCTTCCTGAGCACTTCCACAGAAACTCACTTTTCCTCTTATTTGGGCAAAGTAATTGATCATTTCTCTCTTATTTTTGTCTAAAAAGGACATTTCATATTCTTATATGGAGAAATACTGAAAATGTATAGGTAAACTATTGATAGAGGGCATTTTGGAGTAGGCTGTTTGTATTTATTTTAAATACAAGGAAATGTTAACTTTTGCTTTCTTGAGAAATATAAAATAACCTGAGATACGATACAATTTCAAAAAATTACATAAAAATCAGAAACTACTTAAGAGAAATGGCTGAATTTTGTATACACTAAGTGTACGAACCCCAGGGAAAGCTGGGACTGAGCGAGGCCGCCTGTTCTCTGACGAGCGCTGAGGAAGCAGGTCTCGGTCCTGGGCTCTCTGGAGGTTTAAGTGCCTCTCGGAAGGAAGCGTCAGTCCCTCTCCCCAGACTGAGAGGAGACGAGTCTTGAACTTCCTGTGCAGCCCTATGGAAGCGTTGGAAGCTGGCCTCCTTCCTTGCCCAGCGAGAACTGGCCTCCAGAGCGGCCACAGGCATGTTCACTAGGTTCTGGAAAGCACCTCGGGATGCTGTGCTGATAACCAGGTTTCCTTTTCCAGGTGACCTCCCGGCAGTGCCAGTGTTTGACAGGACTCTGCCTGTGAAGCAGATGCATGTGCTTGAGGCGCTGGACCTCCTGATTCTCCGAGCAGACAGAGGTGTGCTTCCCTGCAGGTGGTGCTCCCCTGCAGGTGGTACTCCCCTCTGGGTGATGCTCCCCTCAAGATTATACTCCCCTCTGGGTGGTGCTCCCCTCCAGTGATACTCCCCTCTGGGTGATGCTCCCCTCCAGATGATACTCCCCTCTGGTGATACTCCCCTCCTGGGTGCTGGTCTCCAGGGGAAAGGGGAGTGTGAAGTCCCCTGTGGCCAGCACTGAAGCTCACAGGGTCTGACTGCATAGGTCGTACCAACTGTCTCTGTTCCTGGTGCTCAGTGCTCAGGGTTCGTGGGTGGCTTACTGGTTCTCTGAAGAGGGGACAGTGAAGGAGAGAAGGTGGGGCAGAGCATCCTTAAATGCATTGATAGGTGAAGGCAGTGGGGGGTCTCCCTGCCTCTAGCCCTGCTTTCCCACACAGTTTGCCCCTTTCATTCTTTTTCACTTTTCCATGCGTCTCCTCCTCCGACTGCTTCGTCTCACCAGGGAAGGACGCCCGCCTCTTTGTCTTCAGGCTGAGTGCTGTGCAGAAGGGCATCGAGGGCAAGCAGGCCGCGTGGGGCAGGTGCGACTGCCGGGAGAACAAGCTGGAGAAAACGAAAGGTGACGCGCAGCCGCGGCGTGGCTGGTTTCGGGTCAGGCTGCCAGGTTTCCCTGAAACTTCAAATGAGGAGGAGTTTGATTTCACTGGTTTGCTTTTACTCGGAAACATCACAAAGATAGCATCACGGGCTCCCTGAGTGAACCCTGAGCCCTGGAAACCATTGAGGACCAGGGGGAGTCCTAGGCTGTGTAACGGGTCAGGGGGCTGGTCCAGCTCTGGGTGGGCAAACTTTTTGACTCGAGGGCCACAATGGGTTCTTAAACTGGACCGGAGGGCCGGAACAAAAGCATGGATGGAGTGTTTGTGTGAACTAATATAAATTCAAAGTAAACATCATTACATAAAAGGGTACGGTCTTTTTTTTTTTTTTATTTTTATTCATTTCAAACGGGCCGGAAATCCGGCCCGCGGGCCGTAGTTTGCCCACGGCTGGTTTAGACGTGGGTTTCTGGAGCTCAATCACCCTCACTTTAATTCATATCATGTTGTGATAGGAAGCTGAGACCACAAACTCTACAATAAAGGGAACTAACGTCCTTAATTTTCCTGTAGCTCAACCCAGTTTTTATTCCAAGTCTCCATTTTGCCAGGTGGCAGCAGCATTCTTAGCCATTTCACTGGGTTATTTCTAATTTCGGGGGATCCTAGGAAGGTCCCGATTGCCAAGGCCTGGGGGCTGGCAACCTCTGGTCCTGATCAGCATCATGGATTTCTCTTTCCAGGCTGCCACTTGTATGCCATTAACACTCACCACAGCAGAGAGCTGAGGGTGGTGGTCGCCATCCGGAATAAACTGCTTCTGATCACAAGGAAACACAACAAGCTAAGAGGGTTGCCCGGCCCCTCGCTGTTATCCCCCCTGTCGGAGTCCCCCGTCGAAGAATTCCAGTACATCAGGGTAGGTCTTCTGTTCAAACCCCCTCTCTCCGGGCCAGGCCGACTCTCCTTCCACGCTGAGTCTGTCATCCACTGGGGTTGCTCCACAGACAGTAGCCCATTCGGGGAACCCTCACCTGAAGCCCTGTCCCCCCAGAGGACTAAGGCCAAAGGGGTCTTTCCCTTCTCCACCCAGATCCCAGGCCCGTGACCACCGAAGGGGTGTTCTGGGCACTGGGGACACAGCAGTGAACAAAACGCCACTCTTCTCCGAGAGATTGCTTGCTAGCTGCAGGGTAACAGGAATCAGCAGGCAGGTCTGTGGTCCTGAGGATAACAGCAAAGTAGGGGTAACAGCAGAGGGCAATGGGGCGGGGGGCGGGGGGCTCTATCCTAGGAAGGACGTCCCAGAAACCCTCTCTGGAAAGGTTACCCTGAGCAGAGATCCAAATGAAATATGGGAGTGGGTGATGAGGGTATCGGGGAGAGGGCATTTCGGACCCTGGCCAAGGCTCAGGCAAGAGGCGGGTGCCCGGGCTGAGTAAAGAGGCAGGGAGGCCGGGGCACGGGACCAGGCTGCTGCCCAGGACTGTGGTTGTGACTGAGTGAAGGGGAAGCCTCTGGAAGGTTTGAAGCAGAGAACTGGCCTGGTTTTTTAAAATATATTTTTATTGACTCCAGAGAGGAAGGGAGGGGGAGAGAGAGAGAAACATCGATGATGAGAGAGAATCATTACTCGGCTGCCTCCTGCACACCCCACACTGGGGATCGAGCCCACAACCTGGGCATGTGCCCTTGACTGGGAATCGAACTGTGACCTCCTGCTTCATAGTTTGAAGCTCAACCACTGAGCCACACCGGCTGGGCAGAGCTGCATGTTTTATGGAGCCTCCTCTGGCCGCTGCGCAGAGGCGAGCATGGGCCAAGAATGGGGATGAGGTGTCCTGCTGAGAGGCCACTGCAGGCCCAGCGAGAGACGGTGGTGGCGTGGGCGGCTGCAGAGGTGGAGGAAGCCGTGGCAGAGCAGCCAGGCCACTAGCCACTAGGTTTGCTAATCGATTGAGGGTGGAACTTGTAGGAGAAGCCTCCTTGAGGGACAGGTTCCTTCCCTGAGCTTACCATTTCTAACTTTTTAAAAACTGTGGTACATTAAGGTATGGACTGTGTCAAGCATTGGCAGCCAAGGCAGAGTATGCCTGTAGGCAAGCTGAGAGATGATTTTGCCTGGAGTTATGCATCTCAGTTTCTGCTTTAATTAGCTATTAGTCTTCTTGATACAGTTATTAGCAATTTTAATGAATATGTATGCCCATTTATGGGGCATACGAGTTCTGAAGTCAGTTTTCCTGAGTTCAGATCTTGGCTGTACCACATATAAACCATGTGACCGTAGGCAAGTCACATGACCTTTGAGCCTCTGTTTTCTCATCTGCAAAGTAGGATAATAACCTTACCTACTTCATAAGGTTGTCATGAGTCTTCAGTGAGAATAGTGGTTGCTTGGCACTGTGTTAAGTGCTCAACAAAGTTAGCAATTATTTTTATTATTATTATTATTAAATCTCTCACAGGACAGGACCAGATAATCTAAGGGCTAACTCAAACCACATTGTTGAATCACTTTTGTAAAAGTGTTCCCTGGCCCCGCCCCAATGCGTGGAGGAGGTCTGGTCCTGAGGACAGGGTGTCGGGGAGAACTCTCTGTCAGGAGCAGGGTCTGCAGGACCTGGGAGGGGGCCCCCTTCTGGATGGGGCGGGCAGTGGGGCTTGATATGAAGATGGCTGTCTGTGTCCTGACCGTTTCTCCTACCCTGTCAACCACACAGGAGATCTGTCTGACCGACTCTCCCGTGGTGATGACTTTAGTAGACGGGCCAACAGAAGAGAGTGACAATCTCATCTGCGTGGCTTATCGACACCAGTTTGACGTGGTGAACGAGAGCACGGGGGAGGCCTTCCGGCTGCACCATGTGGAGGCCAGCAGGGTGAGTCGCAGCCACAGGCAGGGGGGATGGAAGGCGACCAGCGGTGTGGCTTCCAGCTCTGTGAAGCCACGGTTAGCAGGTTCTGTATCGTATCAGTATTAGGTGGTCACAAGATCAGGTCTCTGGCTTATTTGTGGGCCCCAGTCCCAGGGGTTCCCAGTTGGGAGCTCACCCCGAGCCACACGGGAGGGCTGGCCACGGGCCCAGCTGGGCTTCCTCTTCCGCGGGCGCTGGGAAGGCAGGGCACAGGCCTCACGTGTTACAAAGCTGTGCTTTTTCATTTTCACAAACACCATATGTTATTTTCATCATTTCTAAATGCCAATAAAATGAACTGCTTTTTAAGCAAAAAAACATTGAAAAGCCAATGCCCCACATTACACTATAACGTCAGGATCTAGGAGTGAGGACCCGGAATTGCCTTTTCCGAAAGCTCTCTAGCTGGCTCTCATGTCCTCACCTGGAGAAACGGTCGTGGAGCTGGTCCTGCCGGGCCCTCACCCCGGAGAGACCGAGGCAGGGATTGGGTTGAAGCATGAAGCGGGTCTGCCGTGCTGAGTGTCAGTAACGGCCTGACAGGCTGCGGAGGACTCAGGAGGGAGTGGGGAGGCCCCCGCTGTGGCTCTGTCCCTGATCCCAGCCGTGGCTGGCACTCCGCTGTGGCTCTGTCCCTGATCCCGGCCGTGGCTGGCGCTCCGCTGTGGCTCTGTCCCTGATCCCGGCCGTGGCTGGCGCTCCGCCATGGCCTGCCCCACAGCCTGACTCTGAACACAGCCACACTGTCAGCTCAGTCCTGGCAGAGTCCCCATAGACCTGCCTGATGCCAACTGCTGCCCTGGAGCGAGATGAGCCGAATGCAGGAGGCCGCACGAGCCCCCACTGGGAGGGCAGGGCAGGCAGCCCAGGGGCAGCGTGGTGCACAAAGGCACCTGAGGGACGCGGGAGGCTGCTGTTGGGCGGGGTGCTGGGAGCCCCTGAAACTTCCCGCCTGCCCACGACCCCGCTCATTATCATTGCAGGTTCATTTCGTTGCAGCTATTGATGTTTACGAAGACGGGGAAGCCGGGCTGCTCTTGTGTTACAACTGTAAGTGAGCAATGTGTTTGTGTCTTTATCTGCTGAAGTCCACCGTCCCTTTTGGGGGGCAATTTGAAGGGACCTAACCCTAGACTTGCCTAATGGTTCATTCCCGTGCCCTTAACTGCGCTCCAGGAAACATCTAAAAATTGCATTCCTAACTAGATCTACCAATACGCCCGGATCGTGGCCCCGTCTCCAGGGTGTGGGGGTGACAGTTAGAGTGACAGCTTCCGTTAGGGAGCCCTTGCTGCCTGCCACGTGCGGCACTCAGGACGCTGGAGTCAGCATCTCTGTGATTCTCAGGTGCTCGTATTACCTGTAGTTTGGAGAAAAGGCAGCTGAGGCGGGGGGCGGGGAATTGCCTTCCTCAGATCATGCGAAGCCGCGGAGCCAGGGCTCGCATTCGGCCCCGGTGACTCCCTCGCCCAGAATTTTGACCACAGGGACTCCTCGTGGCCGCACTCACCTGGCGAAAGATGGCCGTTCCTGGGTGTATTTTAAATCTGAGAACCCAGGCATTTGGCTGATGGGTCAGACAGACAGTATGAGAGGAAGAGGCAGGTTCTGCAGGTGGGGCCCGGGCCGCCGGAAGAATGGAGGATACATTTACCGGGAAGAGGGACCCTGAAGAGGAGGGCGCTTGGGGGAAACATCCGAGTTCAGTTTGGACGCGTCGGCGCCTCCCAGTGATCCCAGTGGAGCCCTGAGCCATCAGCTGGGTCACGTCCGGAGCTGGGCGCCCAGCGGGAGGGCTGGCGGGAGATACCACTGGGTGTCGTTAGCATGTAACTGACATCTGGAGTCACGAGACTGAAGAGACTGTGTAAAGAGAAGTGGGAGAGAGACAGGCGGAGCCAGCACGGAAGACGGAGGGCGGCAGGAGGAAGACCAGGAGTGGGCGGGTCTGAGAGCCGCTCTGGCTTTACCAGGTGGAGTCGCTGGGAACCTTGTTCCGAGCAGGTGTCTCTGGGGCAGAAGTGGGAGCAAAAGCTGACCACACAGGACACTAGAGAATGGGGAAGAGGAATAGAGACAAGTCTCGCAAAGACTTTTGCTTTGAAGGAAAAAGAGACAGGGGAAGAGGGTGATAGCGAGAGGAGGAAGAGAGGTCAAGGGTTTAAGAATAAAATTGTATGGCTAACCCATGGTGGCTCCTGGAGTACAAGGGGCCTCCGCTTCTACGTGAACGCCCTCCCTACGAGAGGGTCCAAACCACTGGACTGGTGTTTAGAGCTGGGAGCAGGCAGGAACAGGGTAGCTGAAGTAACCTGGCCTTAGTCTAATGCTGGCTCAGGGTCACCAGGCGATGCAGGCATGTGGCTTCAGGTTTCCTAATAAAATGTTGGGAGGAGGGACATGTGGAGCTCTCACCACTAGTCCTGCCGAGTGGGGCTCCGTGTCGGACCTGCCCCTCAGGGGGGCTTCCTGATCCGAGGGCTTCCAGCAAGTGTCCCTTCTCTGCAGTCAGGCGGCCCCGTGTTCTCCCCACATGGTACTGCTGAGACTTCGGACCAGCTACTTCACCTCTCCTCGCCTCAATTTTCTCATCTGTAAAATGGGCGCAATAATCGCATCCACTTCATAAAGCCGTACAGATCCAGGGGGTGGTGTTTTCAAAGCTCAGAGCCTGGCTTGTGATAAAGTCTCCCAAAGTGGCAGCTGTGGTTATTGCAGTGCTGCCCCTGGGAACCTGGCCTCGGGACAGCAGTCAGGGTGCTATTCCTGTGGTCTGCTTGTCATGCATCCGATTACAGTCATCTAAGTATTGTCTCCAACAAAAATGAGTCCTATTGTTTCGTTGCAGACAGTTGCATCTATAAAAAAGTGTGTCCGTTTAATGGGGGCTCTTTTTTGGTTCAACCGTCTGCGTCCGATTTCCAGTTCTGTTGGAACCAGGCTCCTTACGCGGTCGGTAAGAAAGTCCTTGCCTGCACTCCTCCCCTCGTGCATTCCCTGGGCCTATCCACGCTGCGTCAGCAGACTCGCTGGCTTCCTGCTAAATTGCCATAAATTATGTGAAGATGGGCACTCAGTCGTTTCTGTTGTTCCCCTTTTAGGACTATTGTCTCTACGGTTCCTCCCAGTTCTGAGCACATGATCCTTTGAGATCAATTAAATCTCAGCTTTTAGCGTCCTTTCATTTCTGGTTTCTGGGCCCCACTCGCCTTTATCTAAAATGCAAGATGAGATCCAGTCCTAACACCCGGACTGACGTGGGGGAGGGGAAGCCCAGTGCTTCCAGTGCCATTCCCATACTTAAAAAGTCTAGAACCACAGAAACGCAGGGACTTTGTCCGTCACTGGGATATCACGACACGCATGGTGGTGCCTCGTGTATGTGGGAGCCGGCCCAGACACCGGAGGACCGGCTGCCAATGACAGGCCGGTGTGGTAACAAGGAGGGGACCTGGCCAATGACAGGCCGGTGTGGTAACAAGGAGGGGACCTGGCCAATGACAGGCCGGTGTGGTAACAAGGAGGGGACCTGGCCAATGACAGGCCGGTGTGGTAACAAGGAGGGGACCTGGCCAATGACAGGCCGGTGTGGTAACAAGGCAGGGACCTGGCCAATGACAGGCCGGTGTGGTAACAAGGCAGGACCTGGCCAATGACAGGCCGGTGTGGTAACAAGGCAGGGACCTGGCCAATGACAGGCCGGTGTGGTAACAAAGAGGGGACCTGGCCAATGACAGGCCGGTGTGGTAACAAGGAGGGGACCTGGCCAATGACAGGCCGGTGTGGTAACAAGGAGGGGACCTGGCCAATGACAGGCCAGTGTGGTAACAAGGCAGGACCTGGCCAATGACAGGCCAGTGTGATAACAAGGCAGGGACCTGGCCAATGACAGGCCCGTGTGGTAACAAGGCAGGGACCTGGCCAATGACAGGCCGGTGTGGTAACAAGGAGGGGACCTGGCCAATGACAGGCCGGTGTGGTAACAAGGAGGGGACCTGGCCAATGACAGGCCGGTGTGATAACAAGGCAGGGACCTGGCCAATGACAGGCCCGTGTGGTAACAAGGCAGGGACCTGGCCAATGACAGGCCCGTGTGGTAACAAGGCGGGGACCTGGCCAATGACAGGCCGGTGTGGCAGGGATGGCTAAACTGGCTCTCAGGGTCTGAGCCACACCCTGGAGGTCACTTGAGGGGTGGAGGTGAGAGGCGAGAGGCGATGTTTGGTAGAAAGTGTCCAGGGTGAGCCAGGAAAGTGCAGGGTCACCAAGCAGAGTGCAAAGGAGCAGCCAGGTTGGAGGGGAGAGGGCAGGGAGGGGCCAGTACAGAGGCAGGAGTGGGATCCCTGGGCACCAGGGCAGTTGTGGTGTGTGGAAGCCATAATGTGTCGGAAAAACGATGTCAAGAAGAGGGGCCGATCTCAAGCCCACCGAACGCAGGGACGTGGTGAGGGACGGTGAGGGATAAGGCGTGGCCCCGCCCCGCACACAGGACAGAGGAGGAGGGAGGGGACTGATGACAGGGACCGGAGAGGAGAGAGACCAGGGAGGGCTGGGTCGGCTGTGGGTGGACGGTAGGGGTCTCCCAGGGCCTGGGCAGAGCCGCGGGAAGATGGGGCTCCAGGACTGCGGGAGGGAAGGCGGTAAGGAGAGGAGACAGCGCACCCCCACCAGAGGCACAGCGTGGCCACCAGGGGAGGCTCTCTTAGGACTGGGCACAGGCCCGTGAAGTGGGAGAGGCAGCCGGAGCACTGGGAGGGGCGGGAGCTCCCCAGAACTGAGGAGGGGTGTGAGACAGCCACAAGTGGGGGGCTGGAGCTGACGCCCGCTGCCTTGCAGTCTGTGCTTTCCCGTACCTCCTGGCCTTCACCCCCGACTCCATGGAGATCCGCCTGGTGGTGAACGGGAACCTGGTCCACACCGCGGTCGTGCCTCAGCTGCAGCTCGTGGCCTCCAGGGTGAGCAGACCCCATGTTTCCATCCGAGGGGCTGTGGGCCCCAAGGCCAGGAGACTCCCCTCCCAGCCCGTCAGGTGTCAGGACGCCAGGGGGCGATGAGGAGGCTGGAAATGCTCCCGGTGGGGTTTTCATGTGCGGCCCTGGGCTGCAGGCGCCCCTCTTACCCCCCGCGAGCGGTTGTTTGGTGCAGTGAGGGGGGCGCCCCTCTTACCCCCCCGCGAGCGGTGGTTTGGTGCAGTGAAGGGGGCTGTGCGGCCTCTCCCCAGCACCGGGCACAGCGCCGCCCTGGGGTGCGCTGAGGAGCTGAGCGAGGACGAGGGTCCCCAGCGCCCGGCAGCCCTCACGTGCCTGATCTCTTTCCTCCCAGTCGGACATCTACTTCACAGCAGCCGCGGCCGAGAGCCAGGTCCTGTCTGGAGGCAGCTCCAAGGGGGCCAGTGCCCACAACTCTCCTCAGACGCCCCCGGGCGGAGATGCTCCCGTGTTCCCGTCGTCCCTGGGGGAAGGTGAGTCCCGTTTTCACTGTCCTGTTCAGAGGTTTCTTAGTCCGTTCTTTGTCAAATATCAGCACGTGACTACCGCCCAAGGAAGTCACTATTTAAAGCCATAAAAAACGTGTATTCTGAGTGCACTGGTTGCATTCTTAAGAAACTTGGGGATGCAGCCCAAGTGCCCATCAGTGGCCGAGTGGATGAGAAAGCTGGGGCACAGTCACACCGTGGAACACTGTGCAGAGTGAGACAGAAGGATCTCTCACCCCCGAGACAGCCTGGAGGGACCCGGAGGGCATTATGCTGAGTGAAGTAAGTCAGAGAAAGGCAAGGATCACGTGACCGAACTTGTATGTGGACTCTAAATAACAAAATAAACTGATGAACAGAGCGGATCCAGAGACATGGAACAGAGTGCGGAATCTCAGAGGGAAGTGGGAGGAGGTGGGGGGAGCAGTAACCAACCAGAGACCTTGTATGCACGTATGCATGGCCATGGCCACGGGCAGCAGGGTGCTGAAGGCCTGGGGCGGGGGGGCAGAGGAGGCTGGAGGGGGTCCATGGAGGAAAAGGGGGACATATGTAATACTTCCAACAATAAAGAATTATTTTTAAAAAAAGAAAGAAAAAAGAAACTTGGTGATAACAAACAAACAAAAAAATCCCATAATGAAAAAAACTTGTTTCAGTGGGGAGAAGGGGGGAAGGGCGGGAGGGCTAGGGGATTCCGGGCCAAGCAAAGCTAGTCTTCCTTCTGGGATGTTAACAACAGACGGGGATTATAGCTAAAAGGATCTGGTCATAAAGCCTACAGGCTGCTCAGCACACCCAGTCTTGCTTTCTACCTGGCTTTGCTGTGGTTGCTGGTTGTCCAGCTTCTCCCACATCAGTCCCCTTTATGCTCCTTGTTACCCTAAAGCCCGGCTCCCCGCTGGCCTCTGCAGCTGCTGGCGGGCCTCGTCTGCCCCTCACTCCTGTGCCGGTAGCCAGCGGTGGGCGCATCTCATCCTCGTTACCATGACAGCAGTGCCCTTCGAGAGGTGGCAGGCACCATCGCTTCATTGCTCCTGCTGGGAACAGGAGATCAGTGTGCAGCATCAAATCTTCCTTCCTGCTACCTGTTGAGGAACCAGAAATTACCCTCTTGTAAATAATATGAACTTCTCTTAAAGTCCTAATGCTCCTTTCTAAATCACTTTTCAGGTGAAATTCAGTCAAAAAATCTGTACAAGATTCCACTCAGAAACCTCGTGGGCAGAAGCATCGAGCGACCTCTGAAATCGCCCTTGGTCCCCAAGGTCATCACCCCGCCCACCTCCATCAGCGTGGGCATCGCTGCCATTCCCGTCACTCACTCCTTGTCCCTGTCCCGGATGGAGATTAAAGAAATAGCGAGCAGGACCCGCAGGGAACTGCTGGGTAATGGCTCTCACTTATTTCTTTTCACCGTTTGTAACCATACCAGCTGGTTTTGTCTTTGGATAGTCATCATCCTCAAAAGCAATGTGCTAAAAGGAAACGTTCCCTTTAGAAAGGGATTTTTAAATAAATTACAGTGCATCTATACCTAGGAATACTATACAGTTCACCACACCAAGCCTCGATCTATGTTTATTGGTAGGGAAAGCTGCCTAAATCATGGCTAAGGGGGAAAAGGCTGTTTGTAAATAGTGTCTAATCTGATACAATTTTAAAAATATATACTGGAACCCAGCCAGTGTTGCTCAGTGGTTGCACATCAACCTATGAACCAGGAGGTCATGGTTTGAATTCCAGTCAGGGCACATGCCCAGGTTGCAGGCCAATCCCCAGTGTGGGGGTGCAGGAGGCAGCCGATCAATGATTCTCTCTCATCCTTGATGTTTCTCTCTCTCCCTCCCCCTTCCTCTCTGCAGTCAATAAAAATATATTAAATGAATAAATAAAAATATATCCTGTATCTTCTTTCCTCCTGACTGTCCCAATGATGCACCAGTTCCCAACCAAGAAGAGGGGCATTTTCTATCTCTGCGGCAGCTCTGTGGCGATGACCTCTGACCTCTGGTTCTCCCCTGCAATCCAGGCCTCTCCGACAACGGTAGCCCCAGGTCAGAGGCAGCACCGAAGCCTAAGTCAAAGGCCCGGAAGCAGTTCGAGGAAAACCGCGGAGCTTCCGCGCCGGGGACAGTGAGATCAGCGAGCAGCGACAGGTAAAGAAAGAGCAGCCCCAGCAGCCCCTGCTCAGGGGTGGCCCTTCGAGTCGCAGCCCTGGCAGGAGCCCTGTCTGCTGCCGGTGACGCTGTGGGTGGCCCCTGGACCAGCCGCCGGGGAGCTCCTCGTGGAGGCTCCCCGGAGAACACAGCCTGCCGGGGGCGCCCCGACAGATGGGCAACCCGACAAGTGCTCAGTAAGAGTCAGGCATGTCTGTAATTTTGCTCCCCATATTTATGGACATAATTTTTTTGAACAAAAATGCTCAGTAGGAGTGACAGGGAAAGGCACGTCTGCAGTGCTTTGGTGGGAGCGGAACAGCCGCAGCCTCTGCTGGCAGCGTAGTGCCACAGCCCAGCGACTGCTTGTTGAATCCCACTGGCTGGTCCCCTGAGATCCTCTGTGTCCCCCACACGACACCATGCAAGCTCCATTAATTCCTTCAACACACCTCCATGGAGCGCCTGGCACCAAGCTGGGTGTGGGGACATGGAGGTGGGCGACAGGGCCTTCGCAGGACTATGGGGAAGGACAACAAGGACAACCTAGGACAGACGGCATCCCCGGGTGGCAGGTGATGCAGAGGATGCGGTCGCCATAAGGAAATTTAAAAAAGAGATACATGAGGGGGTGTGGGGTGGATAGGTCTACTTTGGGCGGGGCGGGGCGGTGGGGAGTAGGAGGAAGGCTTCTTTGAGAAAGTGGCACTGAGCTGAGCAAGAGAGACATGGAGACACACGGAGGGCTGGAGGGGCTGGAGGGGCTGGAGGGTCAGCAGGGCAGGGCAGGGCCTGTGGCCTGTGGCCTGTGGGTGGGAGTTTCAGCCTTAGCCCCAGGCCACGGGAGCCACTGGACAGTATCGTGTGGGCACTGAAGCAGGTAGATGCCTCACGAGCACCTCCGAGGTCTGTCACCCTGGCCTTTGCAGCTCCCACCAGTCCCGGAGGTAGGGCTGCCAGATTGCAGGCCCCAAGCTCTGTTGGGGTGGTGGGTGACTCCTGCATGTCCCCACCGCGCCCCCCAATGGGAGGGGGGAGACAGGCTTAGGAGCTCAAAACTGCCAGAAACTAGGCCCCTCAGTGGTCTTCGCAGCGATCCTTTCCCAGCGACTCTTCTCTTCTAGGATCACATCGGGCTCCTTGGAAAGTCCTTCTACCGCCGAAGCCAATCCCGAGGGGCAGTGCGCCTCGACGGGCTCTGACCAGGACCCTGGGGAGGACAGAGAAGGCAGCCCCGTCTGGGGCAGCAGCCCCTTCCAGCTCCCGGCTTCCTCGGATGAAGACATCATTGACTTGAAGTAAACGGAGTCCAAGTCGAGTTTTCCACCTTTCGTTTTCTTATGGACGTTTATACTTTCACCAGTTCTGACATCATTTCCCAACAGCGCGGCGTCTAGCCTGTCCGCGATCTATTGGACCAAACCTCTGCCGCTCGCCAGTCCGGTCGGTCTCTAGTGCCCAGTGCCGTCTCTCGACCTTGGTTTCTTTCTGTGCAGGAACCATCAGTCCCCTTGTAACACAGGTGGTAGATTTCATTGAGGTTTTAGATTAAAACTTTGAATAAATCAAAAATGTTCACTCTTTCTATGGCAGCCTTCTCTTATATACTTAGGTGGGAAAATTATTTTTTTCATGTCCTAGAATGTTTCTTTTACAAAGAAAAGCCATTGCTTTTTAAATGTATTATAAATAAGTTTTTCTGCACCTTTGGCCCAATGACTGCTTCAGGTCCCTGTCACCAACACCAGCCCCGTTCCTGCCCCTGGACTCTTGAGAAAAGCTGATGGTTGGGTCTCAGAAGCTCCTGTGCCTTTTTCCTTGTGTCTCACAACAATAAGGTATAGGAAGAAGCTGAAGAGTCTTAAGATTATTTTGTTTGGTTCTATTGTTACTCTGAATTCATATAACCAGAGAACAGTTATCAAAACGAGCATTTTCGAGTGCCTTCCTCTCCCTCAGCTCTGCTTTGCTCTTTCCCGTGAACCAGATGATTGTCCTTCCTCTTGTTACTTATCTGCCTTCCCCTGCTCCCTCCTCCAAGTGAGAAGAGAATCTGGGTGCAAATGAAACAGCGAAACGTAAGCCTCCAGCCAGGACAGTTAAAGGGGGAACCCAGTGTCCCTAACATTGTAAAAGTTTAACGTGTGAAGAAGGTAACTGACCTCTGGCATTCGTCTGACAAGTCCGTTTTAGTAGATCTCTTCTCGTCTACACTACCCATCAAAAGACACTGGAAATCACTTCCCCTGTTAGTGCAGAGAGCTGTGTGACATAACCTTGATCTGACCTTGATCATGACCTGCCTCCTCGTGGGCCTTGCACACTGCTCCCCTCCCTGCCTGCCGCACACACGGTTCAACACGATGGAGAATGCAAGCTGAAGGCCGCCTGGGTCCCTTCAGCAGAAGGCAGGAGGCCAGAGTCAGAAGGTAAATTAGTATGAAGTAAAGACGGTGCTTTCTATGTAGAGGCATGTGGGGCGCTTACAACCGAACGTGTCTTCTCATGGTCTCCGCAGCGTTCAGCACGCTGGTCCTTCCTTTGCGTTTTGTTATGCCCTTGTCACATACCGGGGAACACAGAGTCCACTACATCCTGTATCTCGAACTCACCAAAAGTTTGGTGAACTAGGTTTTATTATTGTTTGCTTTCAAATAAGGAAACAGGCTCAGAAAGGAGCAATGGCTTGAAGCTGTGAGTTCTCTGGTCTCAGAGCTGGGCTCTCTCCCTGCCCACCGTACACAGCCAGGCTGAGTGATGGTGTCAGTTGGACCGGGCTGATGTTGTTCATGTTAAGCTAATTTGTGAGCTTTATGAGCTTGTATGGGTGTTTTTTCCTGTTAATTTCTTCCCCTGATGGTTCTTGCTTCTCATTCTGGAATAGAAAAACCAAGGGCTTTGTAGACCATTTTTGCAAACAATTGGGCAGTATTAGAGTCACCCCATGACTTGACAAAAGTCACAAATCTGAGGAATGAATGTAGAAAGGGCAAGAAGTGGACCCTACTAATCAGGTGGATGGTGCTTCGCTATGAAGCGGGCAGGAGGCTGCTCTGGCAGCAATATCTGCTTAGTGGTCAAGAACTGAACACTCACGGGAGGGAGACCACCAGCCAGAGGGCAGGAGCCGGTTTTTAGGCTCAGAGCTGGCCTAGCTGGACTCACTGGAGTGTCCTGTCTGCAAAGGTCTCTCCACACACCCCACCCGCTGAGTTACAAAGTAAACTGAGCAGTTTACCCCTGGAGTCTGAGTCATGCATCCACTGCAAACACCAGGTGCTGTCTGCAGAAGACCACGTGCATGGGGCGGGAGAGAAGTAAACAGGTGACCACAAAGCGATAAGAAGTGCTGTGATGAGAATTTACAGCTCGAGCACAAGATGCCTGTCCTTATGGTGCAGTCAGATGACTGCAGAGGGCAAACAGCTACCATGATCACACTGGCTAGCACCATGATCACACTGGCTAGCACCATGATCACACTGGCTAGCACGGACAGCTTCGCATACGTGTGCTTGGTGTTAGTGTACGTTGCCCCTGCTCAGCCCCTGCTCCAAACTCTCTTGGAAGACAGATTTCATCTCCATTAGAGATGAAACACAGGCCCAGAGAAAGATGAGAAGCTACGCCTCTTACAGCCCTGGTTCCTTCCAGATTCACCAGCACCACCCCAGCGGCGGCACCCAGTGTTGGTGCTCCTCAGCCCTGACCTCCTCGCCCTCGCCCCAGCAGCAGTGGCTTGGGGGGCACCCGGAGTGGCTGGCTATCAACATCCGCAGCGGCCCCAAAGATGAGCGGTGTATATATTTTTATTGATTTCAGAGAGGAATGGAGAGGGAGACAGAAACATTAATGGGAGAGAATCCCGATTGGCTGCCTCCCCCATGGCCCCAACTGGGGACCCAGCCCGCAACCCGGGGAATGTGCCCTGACCGGGAATTGAACCGTGACCTCCTGGTTCATAGGAGGTCAACCCCTGAGCCACGCCGGCCGGCAAGATGCGAGGTATTTGGATGAATATTCAAGAGTCAGGGTTACCTGTGAAGTGGGTGGAACTTAACAGGGAGCGTGAAGCTCACGCCCTGATCAGTCCCACAGGCGGCATAGGGCCCCCCCCCCAACACGGTGCCCAGCACCCGGAGGTCCTAGTCGCGGGCTCTGCAGCCACTGGTGACCCGCAGGTGGGGTGCGCGGGGGCCACGCCTCCGCCCCGAGCCCAGCGGGTCCAGGCTCTGAGTCTGGGAGGAGAGTGACACGCGACAGTCTTTTGGAAACTCCAGCCCCGCGGCTCTCGGTGGGCAGAGCAGGGCCGGGCGGAGGGGCCAGGCTTCTCTACGTCAGGGCCCAGAGCCGCGGCTCACGAGGAGCAGGAACTGCAGACCCGTCTGTGGAAAGACTGGGCAACCGCCCGCGAGGGGCTGGAAGTCCTGGGGGGCCCACGTGCTCCGCCTTCGTCCGGCCCCAACCCCATTGGCTGAAGCTAGACAGAGAGGCGACTCCCAGACAAGTGCAATCCCCGCCCTCCACCCTCATTGGCCGGCTCGGCTGGAGGCAGCTCCTTGACCCCGCCTGGTCCGCACCACTCCTATTGGATGACAAACCCCGCCCCTCCTATACATTGGATAGCTCTGTCCTAGGGGCGGTTCCAGCGCGCTCCGCCTACCGAACTTTGCTTCCATTGGTCTGCTCTGCTCTGTAGGGCGGATCCCATCGGCGACGCTACCGTGTCTTGCGTTCCCATTGGCTGCTCCCACACCACCCTTGCTGCCTCCCAGGGCCTCCCAGACAGGCCCGTTGGCCGGCTCTGCGGGGAGAGCCGGTGTCTGCACCAGGACCTGCCGGCGTTGGCCGCGGACATGACGCCTGAGGACCAGGAGGAGACCCAGCCGCTCCTGCGGCCGCCGGGTGGCAGGTGGGCGGGCGGGCGGGGGAACCCGGGCCTGGGGCGCGGCCTGGCCCCTCTCGCTGCGCCCGGGCCGGCGCCGCTCACCGACCGCCTATCCCCGCAGCGGCCGCCGCGTCTTCCTCGCCGCCTTCGCCGCTGCCCTGGGCCCGCTCAGCTTCGGCTTCGCGCTCGGATACAGCTCCCCGGCCATCCCGAGCCTGCGCCGCGCCGCGCCCCCGGCCCCACGCCTCAGCGACGACGCTGCCTCCTGGTTCGGGGTGAGGCCGCCGGCTGGGACCCCCCACTCCCACCCCTGGGACGCGCGGGGGGATCCTCCCCCGGCCTGGCTTGGGGCGGACACGGAGACCCTCCGCCGATTCCGTCCCGGTTCCCCCGCCAGGGGTCGCCCTCTCCCCGACCACCAGCCGGGGACCTGGTCCCCCTCCCTCGGAGGCCGCTGGGGGTGGGGTGGAGGGCGAGGTTGGGCCGCGCCCCCCTGGCGCCCCCTCCTCAGCTGGCGATCGCCCGCAGGCCATCGTGACCCTGGGCGCGGCGGCGGGCGGCGTGCTGGGGGGCTGGCTGGTGGACCGCGCCGGGCGCAAGCTGAGCCTCCTGATCTGCACGGTGCCCTTCGTGGCCGGCTTTGCCGTCATCACCGCCGCCCAGGAAGTGTGGATGCTGCTCGGGGGCCGCCTCCTCACCGGCCTGGCCTGCGGCGTTGCCTCGCTAGTGGCCCCGGTGAGTGGCCCGCAGCCTCGCGCCCAGGAACCGAGGAGCAGCAGACGGGGGCGTGGTTCTCCGGGGCCTCCGGGTGGCCCTTATCTGCTTTATCTCCCTTACCCTCAGTGGCCCCGTTTGCAGAGGAAGTAAGTTTCCGCAGTGAAGTCCTTTGTCCAGACTCAACTGGTCAGTGGCCAAGCGACTACCCAGGATTGTGCCACTTAACGTGGCCTCCCTTTTGCTCTGTGGATGGTCAACAGCAGCCTCACAGTATGGCTTGGGCCCCCTTGTCATTCAGACCACTGAGTACAGTTTAGCAGGAAAATCCTGCCCGGTTTGTCCCGGGGCAAAGGCTGCTGCCGAGGGCCACTCCCCTTCGCTGCTCACACACCAGGGCTCGCGGCTTCCCTGAGTCTGTCAGCTCCTGACCCAGCACAGCCAGGCTGGCTTCCGGCTCTGCCGCCTCCGGGTCCTCAGCTCCCTCCCGTGAGTGAGAAGGACCGGTCACCCCATGAGTGGGGGAGGAATCAGAGACACACACATCAGCCCTGTCGTGGCTTATGGAGGACTTGGATCTTGCAGCTGGGATTGCTGGTGACCAGGGAACTGCCGCTGGCCATGGGCTTGGGTGACCCACCACCCACGCCCCAGCCGGGTCGAGATTGAAAGCAGTGGTGTGGGTTTCTCCCTGCTCATCCCGTTGCACCTGCCATTCCTTTCACCTGCATTGGCTGGGCAGCTGGTTGGATTTTATGTCTGGGGTTTTTACTGGGTAAAAACACACCTAAGCCATGGGCGTAGGTATGGAGTAACCCAGAAGTAAGAGCAAGGCCTCTTTGGCCCCTGAGCATAGTCGCCGATAACCAATGAGGTGAAGAGTTCCTGCTTAACTCCAAGGGCACCACGCCAGCAGCCAGGTGTCACCTGGAGCTAGTTAGAAGGCAGACTCTCAGGCCCCACCCACACCTGCTGCACCCGCCTGCGTGTTACCAAGGGTAATGATACAATTACATGAAAGTTTGCAAAGCTCTGTGCCCACCCCCCCATCACCCTACACACAGCAGCCACTCAGATACCCTCACCCCTTTAAACACCTGCTGCAGATCACTAGGTGGGCGCGGGAGGTATGAGCAAGGCTCTGACCCGGGGCTTGCAGTTAGGGGCCCACCGGGCCTGCAGCTCCCCCTTACCTGCTCACAGGTCTACATCTCTGAGATTGCCTACCCTGAAGTGCGGGGGCTGCTGGGCTCCTGTGTGCAGCTGATGGTCGTCACGGGCATCCTCCTGGCCTATCTGGCAGGTAAGAGTTTTCACATCTTCTCTTTTGATCCCTTTTAATGGCCCCTTGGCCACTTTAAAGCCACGGAAACTGAAGTTCAGGAGAAGTCACAGGAGTTGCCCGAGGTTTCACAGCCAGCACCCAAGGTGCTGGGTTCCCAGACCCCCTCCCTGAGACCCCGGGAAGCGTGGGTGTGCCTAAGTCCCCGGGAGAGCTGACGAAGGTGCTCATCCTCCTGGGCAGAAGCCCATTCCCGGGGTCTGGGGAGAGCTGGCTGCTTAGGTCAGTGCCTCACTGTGCAGCGACAAACAGGATTCAAGGGGCAGCCGGGGCACCCCAACAATCTCCCGCCCAGGCGCTCGGGCCCAAGCTGTCTCCCTCAGAAACATCAGTACTGCATTTGCAGCGTGAAGGAGGCGGGTTCCGGGGGACCCTGAGGGTGGAGCTGGGGCCAGCAGAGAAGTGTGTTTGCACTAGAACAGGGTAGAAAGAGGCGGGGCTCAGATCTGGCAGCCCGATCAGGGGAGGACCTCTGCCACTTACTGGCTGCCTGGCCTTGGCCTGCTCAGCCCTCGGGAGCTGCACTTGCCCTGTCTTTAGGTGGAGAAAACCCCACCTCGTCCAGGGCTGTTGAGGGTTTAATTAAATGACACACGAGAAGTGCCTGGCAGCAGGCCCCAGTGAGAATTGTGTAGGGATGGCCCGAGAACCATGGGGAGGGCAGGGAGCCTGGGGCTTTCGGGCCTGATGGGTGTGGTCGGGCCTGGCCTTGTGCCCTGTGGGTCTTTAGAATGGTCTATTTGCAGGTCTGTGGTCTTTCTTTTTACCCACTTACCATCCTGACTGTAATTCAGAATCCTGGCAGCAGTCTGGCTGCCGCGGGGCCCAGCAGTATGCACATGCATTGACATTTGGAACAGACATGGGTGTCGAATTATCGCCAGTTCCTGTGACTTTTGATCCTCTGGCGCTCAGTGAAAGGTCCCCCCTCCCCCCCCCGCCCCGTCCTGCTTCGGCTCCAGGCGAACCAGCCTTGCCTGCCTCTTGGTGGCCTTCCAGAGGGTCTGCGTGAGGACTCTGTGAGGCCTGTCCCCCGCCCCAGAATGTTACACAGATGGCCACAGCATACCCATCATTACATAGCAAGGCCTCATGCTTTGTATAATGGCTGCGTACCTATTCACGGAGCCGATGTAGCATAACGTCCCCATCGTCACTTCTGCATTTCAACAATAGCCACAATGTCAGTAACAGACTGCAGAGGTAGGTAGGTCCCCACCCTTTAAGCTGAGCCCCTGGGTTGGTGAGGGGCACGCACTTGCCGAGAAAGCCCAGGCCGGCTCACCCAGGCTCTGACATCTGACCCTATCCAGGCTGGATCCTGGAGTGGCGCTGGCTGGCTGTGCTGGGCTGTGTGCCCCCCTCCTTCATGCTGCTGCTCATGTGCTGCATGCCCGAGACCCCGCGCTTCCTGCTGACTCAGCACAGGCGCCAGGAAGCCCTGGCTGCCGTGCGGTTCCTGTGGGGCTCTGAGCAGGGCTGGGAAGAGCCCCCTGTCGGGGCTGAGCACCAGGTGAGGGGCTGGGAGCTGGGGGAAGGGGTCAGGGAGGTATCACCCCTTTGCAGCCAGGGAGCCAGCACAAGCCGTTCTCAAGGATGTAACTGCATGCATGCGCGCGCACTCACACACACATGCACACACACACACACACACACACACACACACACACGGGGCCAGTGTTGTCCTGTGTGCCAGCAAGCAAAGGCCTGCGCAAGCCCCGCTCCTTGGCAGGCCCAAGCCTTGGTCTCACTGAAGAGAAAGGCCCGGCCGGGTCCCAGGGACACGCAGGGCAGACTTGAGGACTTGGTTTTTACGTGGGGGGCTGTAGGGCAGGGGCTGAAATCGAGTCTCTGCCCCTTACCTGCCGGGTGACTCCCATGGTCAGGCCTTCGTTACTTCATGTAGAACAGGAGCCAGCACGTGCTGCTGCGGAGCCAGCGGTGACGAGGACTCGGGCCCGGCCCGAGGCTGTGGGATTCTGGAGCCCCTGGCCCTCTGCCCGTGTGCTGTCTCTGTGGGCCGCCCCCCCAACAAATCAGGAAGGGATGTCCGGAGTGAGGACCTTCCACCTTACAAACGGGGAGGCCGCAGTGACGCGGAGAGGGACCCGGAGAAGCTGAGGCTCCCTCCTTGGAGCAGGGCGCCCGGGCAGAGGGCAGAGCAGCACTGACGCCCCTTCCGTCCAGCAGGGCTTACAGCTGGCCCAGCTGAGGCGGCCCGGCATCTACAAGCCCTTCGCCATCGGCATCTCACTCATGGTCTTCCAGCAGCTGTCGGGGATCAACGCTGTCATGTTCTACGCAGAGACTATCTTTGAGGAGGCCAAGTTCAAGGTAAAGAGGCCTCTGCCTCATGCCGATGCCACTCGGGTGTGGCCTTTCCCCGGGCCTCTGCCTGACCCGCCTCTGCCCATCTCCCCAGAACAGCAGCCTGGCCTCCGTCATCGTGGGCGTCATCCAGGTGCTGTTCACGGCCGGGGCGGCGCTGGTCATGGACAGAGCCGGGCGGCGGCTGCTCCTGGCCTTGTCAGGTGAGGCCCGAGGGCTCAGCCCCGTGTGCGAGTGGGGACCCCGGCCAGGCTCCCAGTGCAGGTTGGGGGGTCTGTGCCAAGGCCACTGTGTTGTGGGAGGAGGAGGACAAGTGTCCCTGAGAACAAGACAGATTTAACGGGAGCGCTCGCTGCAGGCCAGGCCCGTGCTCACCGCGTCACCACCTCACGCCGTAACCTTGCAATGAACCTGCAAGGAAGGTGCCACTGGGCCCCAGCCGACAATGAGGAAACGGAGGGCCCTGGAGGGGAAGTGACTTGACCTCTCTGAACCTCGGTTTCCCTCTGAAATGGGGGTAACGGGGCCATGGGGAGGCTCGGGAGCCCCTCGGCGTGCTGAGTGGTGCTGCTCAGTCAGGGCTCTGGGGTACTGCTCACTGCCCCGCCGAGGTGCCCAGGCCACTTGGCTGTGGCCACACCGGGCTGAGACTCCTGCCACGGGAGCCACATGCCCAGGCTCCAGGCCGCTTCCCCCAGCGCCCTGCCCAGCGCCGCCCTCCCCGCAGGTGTGGTCATGGTGTTCAGCACCAGTGCCTTTGGCACCTACTTCAAGCTGACGCAGGGTAGCCCCAGCAACTCCTCGCACGTCGACCTCCTGGCGCCCGTCTCCGTGGAGCCCGCCAACCCCGGTGTAGGGCTGGCCTGGCTGGCGGTGGGCAGCATGTGCCTCTTCATTGCTGGTGAGAGGGGGCCTGTGGGGAGGTTGGGTGGGGACTGATGGGGACGCCCTGTCACTGCTGCATTCAGTGGCTCCCAGCAAGCCCAGGCCTCCCTGGTCTCACCTGTCCATAGCGGTCCCAAGTCTGCGTTTATAGCTCTGGCCACGCGCCCAGCACCAAGCTCAGCCCTTCTCCTCTCAATCCCCCCGTCAGCGCACTGAGTGGGCCCCATTGTTATCCCGAGTGTAAGAAGCAGAGGGCCTGGCCACCGACCTCACAACGGGGAGGCACAGAGGGGGAGCCCAGCCTGGCACCCAGGCCCCTCAGCCCATGTGGGCAGCCCAGCCAGGCGTCAGCCCCGGGGTCTGCGGGGGGCCGAGGGTTCTGGTCTCTGTGGTGCTGACACCTGTCTTGTTCCCGAGGCTTCGCTGTGGGCTGGGGCCCCATCCCCTGGCTCCTCATGTCGGAGATCTTCCCCCTGCACGTCAAGGGCGTGGCCACCGGCGTCTGTGTCCTCACCAACTGGCTCATGGCCTTTCTGGTGACAAAAGAGTTCAGCAGCCTCATGGTGAGTCCAGGCCCCGGCAGCCTCCCCTCCCGTCAGCAGAGAAGTGCTTGTAGATTGTTCTCTTCGCAAAAGACTCAGAGTCAATGAATGGCCTTGTGTGCAGGCTGCCCACCCCCATCCGGGGCACCAGCTGTCTGGGTCGGGGTGAGGGGAACTCAGGCCGGACCACTCAGGAGCCTTCGGGCGGTCTTGGTGGAGGACGGCAGGGCGGGCCTCCCCCCGGACAGTGAGGACCCAGGGCGGGAAGTCGGGCTCTGTGGGGAAGTTCTGGCTCCAGCGCTGCCTGGCACTTCCCCGCTGTGACCGTGGTGTGCTGCTTACCTCCTCCGAACCAGCTTCCTTGGCGGAACATGGAGGAGGTGCCATACCTTCCTCTGGGGTTGATGGGAGCATCAGTTCAGTTCAACATTTTGCTCCCTTTTCATGGATAGACTTGACAGACACGGCCCTGCCTAAGGGGCTTCCCAGCCAATGGGGGGATGGTGTTGGAGCAGATGGACAAGCATTTGCTCAGTCATTTGCCACCCAGCCCCCAGGTCTCCTGGTACATACCACCTCCAGGTTGTTCATGGTGCCAGAGACAGCAAGGAATGAGATGGGCAGGGTCGCTTTGCTTAGGGCTGGGACAGCAGTGGACGGTGGTGGGAGGATAAACCAGGGGGATGGGCTGGGGTCTGTCCAGGGAGGGGGCCCATCAGGCAGCTGCCCCAGGGAGGGACTGCTGGGAGGACAGGCTGTGGTTCTGGGCTGGGAGGACGGACAGGCTCTGATCAAAGGGAACTGCTGTCTTCCCTGCCTGGGCCCTGAGTGCCTGTGTGTTCATACTGCCCATCTCGCCTGCTGTTCACGCACCCATTCCCTCTGGTACCTCAGAGGGCAGGGCCAAAGCCAAGTGTACAGGGAAGGTCTGTGGGCTCTGGAGCCAGACCCCGGGGGGAGAACCCAGCTGTCACTGGGTAGTGCCTCTCTGACCTGGGGCAGCCACTTCATCACAGTGAGCCTCAGTTTCCCCAGCACACAACGTCCATCCCATGGGCAGTGCTCAGCCTCCTCCACTGCCCCGCGCCCGGGCAGCGCAGGCGGGTGGTCACGTGAGGGCTGCTGCCTCCTCCAGTCGCTGGCTCTTCCCCTCTCTCTGCAGGAGGTGCTCAGGCCCTACGGTGCTTTCTGGCTCGCCTCTGCCTTCTGCGTCGGCGGTGTCCTTTTCACTGTGTTCTGTGTCCCTGAAACCAAAGGAAAGACTTTGGAGCAAATCACAGCCCATTTTGAGGGGCGATGACAGTCCCTTCCCAGGAGCGGCTGCCCTCCCAGCTGGGACAGTTTGGGTTTCGGAGGGGACAGAAGCCTGCCTGTGATTCGAGCTGGGCCTCAGCCAGAGCCCAGAGCCCCTGCCAGCCCCCAGGGAGCCAGGATCCAGGCCCTCGCCCTCCAGGTCCCTCCCTCCTGCTCAGTTCCCTACAGCCCCACGAGCCATGGGCATGAGGCTCCCAGTCCCTGGGTCCAGTTCCCACCGTTGCTCTGAGACTGAGGAGGAGGGGACGTCTCGGAGGGTCTTCAGTGCCCTGTGGCAGGCCGCCATGTGCCCTCCCTGTCGTGATACGAAGTGACAGTGGAGGAGGGGACTCTTGGTTCCTCACTTTCTGGAGGAGGTGCTTTTGGAGGCTGGGGTGGTGGCCCTTGGTCTCCTCACAGGAATGCATTTGTTGCCAAATAAAGACTTGACTCAGAAAGTCAGGTCCCGGCCTCTCTGAGCTGCAGTTGAGGAGGGCAGCTTCCTGTCCCATAAACCGGCCTCTGAGAACCTTTGTGGGTTTACTTCCCATCCCATAATCCGCTGTACTCACTTCCCTGGTGTGCAGCCCCTGTGTGCACCCACCTTGGCACCATCTATTAAGCTATAACGAGGCTGAGAGCTGGGCATTGGTTCAGGGCAGAGTGGTGGGGAGAACAGGACGGGACCCCAGGGTTGGTTTCTGGGAGGTCCTGCAGCAGCTCTCTGATGGCAGTAAAATGGGCCAAGTAACACGCATGAAAGCTCTCAGCTTTAGCAAAGTCCAAATTCCTGGGGCCTTCCAGAAGCAAGGTCATGTCCAAGTGTAGGCTCATCTTCTGTGTGGACAACTGCACATCGACACTGTTGTTAGTGCTGCACGTGGCCACTGGCTGGGCTGAGAACCGCACTGTCATGTCAGCGAGTGTCCTGCAAATGCCAACTTGTTTAGCGTGGATCGGGTCTCTGGCATCCTGACCGATTTTCTGTCCGCTTGTTGCACACGTGGCCAGTTCTCCTGCAGCTCTCCTGGGGTTGATTCAAGCTATTGTTTGTCCTGCACCCCAGAAGGTTATACGCCAGCTGTGTCTGACAGGGGCCTACTCCCTACCGTCTCAGAATCTGTTCTCAGTGAGTCAGCACCAAAGACAACTCAGTCTAACAGGCCACCCACTCTCAGCCACCTCACAGAAGACAGGTCTTTGCACTGGAAACTTCTTCACGTGAAACTTAAGCAGAGGCTGCTTCCAGCTCCTGCTTGGCCATCCCTAGCCTCTGCACATGGGGATTGGCAAAGGACCAGAGAGAAGGCAGGGGATGGCTCACACACCTCCCTCCCCCAGGCTGCAAGGGAGATGGTTAAACTTGTGGGCAAGAAAACCTGTGGCTTCAGTCCTACTGTGGTCTCTTTCCTCTTTAATCCAGGGGCCAGGAGCCATGGCAGCGTGGTAAGAGCCGGTGGACTTGGTTCCAGTTCTAGTTGCACTACTCACTATGTGACCCGGACAAGTCACAACCTCCAGGTCTCAGTTTATTCATCTGTAAAATGGGCATAATGATGCTGTCTCCCTCACAGGATTGTTGTGAGGATGAAAGGAAAAAATCATGTCAAGCACTTAGAACTGAGGATGTCATAGAATAAGTTTGTTGCTGTTAGCTGGTGGTGGTGATGAGGCTGTGGTGGAGCAAAGCTGGTGTGATGTCCAAGGTGTGCCTCTGAAAGAGACATGTGAAATATTTCCACATTTTTCTCTTTATATCCTATTTCCTACCCAGCTCCCTCAGCAACTCCTACCCATACCACCTTCTGATTGCTACCAGTACCCACTTATAGGTACCAAGGACGGTGGACACACGTGCTCTTCAGAGGTCCCCTGAGACTGCCTTGGGGCCTTCCCCTCGGGGCACAAGATGGGAAGAACCAGCCCCAGCTGGCAATCCAGTATCAGCCCAGCCCAGCCCAGCCCAGCACTGTCAGACACAGGACCATAGGGAAGAGGAGCAGGATAAAGCATTGCCACAGGACAGGTCCAGCAGAAGCTGTGCTCTACCCAGCCCACATAAGACAGGTCTCTGTACTGGATACGGTAGAAATCTGCACTGCCTACCAAGAGTCACTCCATCTCCATCTCCATCTCATCCCGCTCCCCATCCCCTCACCCCAACTCTTCCAGAAGAATGCTGGCTTCTGGGAACCTAAAACAAGGCTTCTGGGTCCTAACGCCGCCCAGTGGCCACATGCGGAATTGCATCAATTGAAGCCTGAAGCGCTCTGCTTCCTCCCAGGGGCCATGGGTAAGAAACCCTCTGCTACCACCTAGTGGCCAGTGTGGGGTTAGCACCTGTTCGGCCTGTGGCTGCAGGCAGCACCGCACCAACTGGAAGGAGTCAAAAATCAAGGAGTGTCCACAGCCCTGGAAGCTGGAAGAGGCAAGGAAACAGATTCTCCCCTAGAGCCTCTGGAAGGCATGTAACCGTGCCAACACCTTGATTTTACCCCAGTGATACCCATCTCCGACTTCTGACCTCCAAAGTCGTAAGCCCCAAATTTCAGAAGCCGAAAGTGGAAATGGGCTTATCTCAAAGGGATCTGTGAGCGTGACTTGCCTAATGGAGTTAATCCAGTAAGATTCATACAGGACTCACTAAGTTAAGAGGGTTATATTGGCAAAAACGCTACCAGCTGTGACTGAAAGGGGCCGAGACCGTACAACGTAAGAGGCCTTAGGACCCCTACACTCATTCCCGCTTCCCAGGTAACGCATTCCCGTCTTATTGTCAAAATGCCTCTAAAATTGAATTGAGTTATCGGGAAGTTGCTTGGGTGGTGAAGAATTTTCATCAATGCTCTGAGGAAGTCCATTGAAATATCCCCTGACGCAGCAGAGAATCCTCCAACGGACAGAAAGTTCAGGAATCTCCTTTTGCAACAGTGCTGATCAAACACTATCAAAGTGTGTTTTTGACCCTGAAATTACTGAAGCGGTTCCCTCCTGCCGATTGATTTTATACTTTGAGAATGCCAGGCCACCAACCGGTGGCAGCCCTGTTCACACTGAGAAGCTCAAGAGGAGTGTGAAGGTGTCGAGCTGGGCCTGAGTTGAAGGTCCGGGAAGGAGAAAACCTTCTTCACCTGCTACTCTGGGAACGCGACCAACTGAAAAATCAGGAGCCAAGAACCAGTGTAGATCTGTTGTCTGCGCTAAAACTACAACTCCCATGATCCTTAGCGCCAAGTCCCTTCCTGTCTCAGAGGCTCCAGGCGTTGGATTCCGGTGGACCTGAAGAGCTTGTGCGACATAGCATGATGGGAAATAGATTCTGGGAGCGAGAACTGGCGGAAGCCTCTCTAGGAAGCACGATCCAGGAGCGTGCGCGGATCACAAAGCTGGCACGGAGAGAACAGGCTTTGACTAGGAAGAGAGCACGGAGATTTCTAGGGAAAAGAAGCGAGAGGCGCTGGAAGGCAAGTGCGCATGACCGGAAGTGATGCTGTTTTCGCGCGTCCTCTGGCGCGAGAAGAGGACGTGACGTTTGGCAGGACCCGAAGCCGGTTTCTCAGTTAGAGCGGTACCCGGTTACCTGCCTGCGGTATTTTCCCGCGGTGTTTTGTTTGAGACTGAGTCGTTGGCTGCGCCTCGGGCTCCCCAGCCGAGGCCTGGCTGTGGCTGGGAGACAGTGAAAGACCCAGCTGGACAGCCCCCGCCCGAGCTCCCGGAGCCCAGCACCGCAGGCTCAGACCCGGCCTCGGGGGAAGGCGGGAGAGAGGAATCCGCGGGCAGAGCAGGGAAGCGACGCTGGCGCCCGGAGAACTGCTGGGAGGCGGTGTCGCGTGGTGATACCCGAATGCTGGAGGAAGGTGAGTGGGCTGAGGCAACGGTTTGCAGGCCAGCCTGTCCCAGCGTGCCCGTTATTGCTGCTGTGCGACGCGGTCCCCGAACCCCGCGGTTGTCCTTCCCACTTAGGGACGATCTTCTAATAAAGAATTCTGAGGTCAAAAAAGTTTGAGGAGCTCAGCCCCGGATAATCTCTGAGTACCCAACCCCTCACCCTGGGACGTACTCGGGGTCTCCTCCATTGCTGCTGATCTCCCAGCTATTGAAGCAGCCAAGCATCCTTGGAACAGGAGCCTATTGACTCCACCTGAGATGAGGGCGGGTTGAACCCAGCTGATCGTAAAATTGTGGAAGGTACTGGGGATTTGGAATCAGAAGTCCTGTTTAACCTGTGTTTCTTTATGGAGGAAAGGGTAAAATAACATTGAGTACCTCGATTACCAGTAAGAACTGTAAGCGTCAAATAAAATAGCACTGCTAACGCCTTGCAGAACAGAACAAATGTGCATTAAATTTCATCTTTACCACCCAGGCTTGTGCCATCCTCCCCTAAATCAAGGAGCCCCTGTATTCGTCAGTAACTCTTCAAGTCCAATTTGACAACCAGCATTTCGTGCTGTCTTCCCCAGAGACCTGAGAACGTAAGCAGCAGGTTATCATCCTCTCCGAAGAGAAAAATAAGATACAGTGGAGTTAGGTGAAACTCAGTAACTTAAGACCTTTTTCTTTCTTTTTCTGAGGACTATACTACCTCTTCTATTTTTTAACTGAAATATAATTCACATACTATATTCACTTTTAAAGTATACAGTTCAGTGGCTTTTAGTATATTTGCAAAGTTGCAAAACCATCACCACCACTATTTAGTTCTGAAACATTTCATCACCCTAAAAAGAAACCCATACCCATTAACCACTCCTTCCCCCTCCTCTAGTCCCTGGCAACCACTGTATGGATTTGCCCATTTTGGACGTTTCATAAAAATAGAATCATACAGTATGTGTCTGATTTCTGTCACTTAGGGTAATTTTGTAACATGAATGCATCTCATTCCTTTTTATGGCTGAATAATATTCCATTATATGGATGTACCACATTTTATCTGTCCCTGGGCTGATGGATGTTGGGTGGTTTCCAGTTTGGGCTATTATGAATAACTAGATGCCCTGTGCATGGATTTGTGCACATTGAAAGGAAATTAATTAAAAGGTGGCTGGTGGGGCGGGACTGGGTGAGACCGGCGGACATGCCTTAGAGCCAACCTCCCGAGGTCCCTCCCCGGCCAGCCACACCTGGTGTGGCGATGCAGCTCAAAGGGCGTCTGTGGAGTGAGTTGGGGTCCCTCTAGCAGGTGGGGTCCCTCAGCCTGGCCTGCGGGGATGGGGCCAAAACAGGCTCTCTGACATCCCGAGGGGTCCCAGATTGCAAGAGGGCGGTTCTCCAGTGATGCACCCTAGAATTGGGCTCCCTCATCCCTGGTTCCAGGTGCATCACCCAAGAACCACAGATGCCAAGTCACCACAGTGTGGCAGCTCCTGCATTGAGCATCTGCCCTCTGGTGGTCATTGTGTGTCATAGCTACTGGTCGGACAGTTGCTTAGGCTTTTATGTATATAGATAATGCTGTGAACATGTGTGCAAAAGTTTTTGTGTGGACACGTTTTCATTGTTCTCAGGTCTATGCCTGGAAAAGGAATTGCTGTGTGGTATAGCTTTCTAAGGAGCTGCCGAACTGTTTTCCACCGGGGCTGCACCATTTTACATTCCCAGTAGCAATGTGTGAATGTTTGTTTCTCCCTACATCAACGCTTGTTTTCCACCTGTAAATTTTAGCCATCTGGTGTGCCAAGTGGTACCTCATTGTGCTTTAATATGCATTTCTCCAACGAGTAGTTATGTTGAACATCTTTTCATGTACTTTTTGGCTATTAGTATATCTCCCTTAGAGAAATATACAAATCCACTGCTCATTTTGAAATTGAGTTTTTTGTTTATATATTTTTTTAAAAATGTATATTTTATTGATTTTTTTACAGAGAGGAAGGGAGAGGGAGAGTTAGAAACATCGATCAGCTGCCTCCTGCACACCCCCTACCAGGGATGTGCCTGCATCCAAGGCACATGCCCTTGGCCGGAATCTAACCTGGGACCATTCAGTCCGCAGGCTGATGCTCTATCCACTGAGCCAAACCGGTTAGGGCTGTTTATATATTCTTTATGTATTCTGGATACTGGACCCTTAAATTTATGATTTTGCACATATTTTTCCCCATTCTGTGGTTATCTTTTTGACGTTTTTTAAAAATATATGTTTTTATTGATTTCAGAGAGAAAAACATCAATGAGAGAGAATCATTGATTGGCTGCCTCTTGCACGCCCCACACTGGGGATCAATCCCGCAACCCAGGCATGTGCCCGTGACCAGAATCAAACCTGAGACTCTTCTGTCCACAGGTTGACGCTCTATCCACTGAGCCAAACCAGCTAGGGGTCTTTTCACATTTTTTATAGTGTCCTTTGAAGCACGAAGTTTTTAATTTTGATGAAATCCAATTTATTTTTTTCTTTTGTTGCTTGTGCTTTTGGTGCCATATCTAGGAAACTATATTTTCTTCTAGGACTTTTAGCTTTCACATTAGGTCTTTGATCCATTTTGAGTTCATTAGCAGTACAAGGTAGGGGTCTAATTTCATTCTTTTATTGATTTTCAGAGGGAGGAACATCCATTTGTTGTTCCACTTATTCATTCATTGGTTGATTCTCATATGTGCCCTGACCAGGAGTCAAATTTGCAATCTTGGCATATTGAGATGATGCTCTAACCCAGCAGTTGCCAACCAGTCCAAAAGGTTGGTGGCTGCTGCTCTAACCAACTGAGCTTCTCAGTCAGGGCCTCGAACTTCATTTTTATGTGGATGTCCAGTTGCCCCAGCACCATTTTTTTTTGAAAAGAATATTTTCCCCACTTAATTTCTTAGTACTCTTGTTGAAAATCAATTGTTTATACAATGTGCTTATTTCTGGACTCAGTTCTTTTCTATTGATACACTGTATGTCTGCCCTTGTACCAGTACAGCACTATTTTGATTACTGTTTTGTATAAAGTTTTGATATTGCAAACTAGTCCTTCAACTTAGTTCATTTTCCAGATTTACTATTCTGGGTCTCTTGCATTTCCATGAAATTTTGGGTTAGTTTTCTGTAAAAGAGCCAGCTAGGATTTTGACAGGGATTGCACCAACTCAACAATGGTTTTTAGTGTACATGCCTACACTTCCTGTTTTTATTACTAGGCATTTCATCCTTTTAATACTCTTCGAATTGCTTTAAATTTCATCTTTTGATTGTTCATTGCTAATACCTAGAAATACACCTGGAGAAATAGCTATTCAAATCTTTTGCCCATTTTAAAGCGGTTGTCCCTTTACTGTATATTATCTTGTATCCTGCAACCTTGAACTTACCTGTGATAGCTTGTGGATTCCTGAAGACTTTATGTATAAAAAATCATGAAGTTTTAATCCCTTTCCAATCTGGATACCTTTTTCTTTTCCCTTGCCTAAGTGGCCTGGCTAGAACTTCCCGTAAAATACTGAATAGAAGTGGCAAGGCAGACATCTTAAAGCATCTCAAATGCAATTAGTTCTCTTCTGTTCCTAGTTTATCATAAAATGGTGTCATATTTTGTAATATCTTTTCGGTTTTTAGATCATGTGGGAGTTTTTCTTTGTATTAATATGGTATATTATGTAGACTGAACCAACCTGTGTTCTTAGTATGAATCTCACTTGGTCATTTCCCTTTGATTAGGCAAATTTGCAGAGGCACTTTCTCCAAAGAATAGGACATTTGTAAACTATATACTTATTTGCTAGGCACTGTACCAACTGCTTTATCTGCATTTTCCTTTAAATTTTCAAAGCAACAACTTTACAAGGTATTTATCCCCACTTTACAGATGAGAAAAATGAGATTTATGAGGTTCTGTGATTTGCACACTGCCGGTAGTGGTGAATAGGGGATACTAGACTCTGCTACACTCTAGTGCAGAGGTGGGGAGCCTTTTTTCTGCCAAGGGTCATTTGTAATTTGACATCCCCAGGCCATACAAAATTATCAGCTTAAAAAAGGGAAATTTATACCCCACTGCGGGTCTGTGAATTCAGCCCGTGACCTGACACTTTTGAACCCACTCTTCAGAGTGAGAATGTGACTTCCTAGCTTGGTGAGCTAAACTTTTATGCCTCATTTGTTTCTTTTCTTCCAGAATCATGATCTCCAGACCCTAACCTTTCCCAAGAGGAAAGCACGGGAGAGGAAGGAATGGGAATGGTGACTAGTCTCCTCACAGCAGGGCCACATGTAAGTTGGAAATTTACTCAAAAACAGCCTTGTATTAAGGGGGGTTTTGTTATTAATTACAAAAGAAATACATATTCATTGTAGAAAACCTGGGACACACAATGGGTGATACTTAGGAGGAAGAATGAATAGGCACTTGGATTTGTGGTGAAGGATAACACCAGGTTTCTGGGCGGCCAACTAGGTGAATGGAGGCACCGTTCTCAGAGCTGAAAATATACCTTCTTGCCTCTGTGGCTTTCCCCTGCCTTAGATAATTATCCTTCTCTTGCTCCTTCTGAGGAATTTCTCTAAGGCTAGCATGTTGATTGCCTCCTCCCAGCCTCCACCCAGGATTCCTCTTCGATCATCTTACATGCTGCTCTGTCCGTCTCCGACACATTACAGGACATTGCATGTGCTTGGCTCTCCTGTATCGTGTCATGTCTGAGTTCACAGAAATACCTATTGAATGTTCTTAAAACATTAAGCTTTCACATGTTTGCCAATTTACACCTGGTGGCTCATTGGGCAAACTGATTGTAATTTTGGTTTTCCTATATTGCTGTTAATCCCAAGCAGCTGTTACTTTCTGTCCAATTACTGTTCATGCATACACACGTCGTTTCTTCATAAGGAAAAGCTACCAGAATTGTAAATGTATCAGCAAGAGACTTTTATTTTTGTGTCAATATCCAATACTGTTAAGCACATAGTAAGTGCTTTTCTGGAACTCAAAGCCCTGAATCCTTCCCAAGACCCTCTCCAGGCCTGCTAGCCATCTCACCCGTAGCTGCCCACCTCCCTCACCACACATCCAAAGGTTACTGGGCAAGAAATGTGCTTGTTGTTTCAGGGATCCACGCCCTTCAGCAGTGTGACTGCAGCTTTTCCTCACAAAGAGTGGAGGCACTTGGTCCGAGCTCCAAGGGAAGGAGATACCAGAGAAGTCCAGGAACCTGGTCCTACTGGGTAAGGAAACCATTGGGCATCCTCTGCTCAGTCTGAGAGCCTGTGGCCCTTTCCAGTGTTGAGTGGTCCCGAATGGCTCCGACACCCTGGAGGGAGTGTTCAGTCTCCCTCGTTCCCTAGGAAGTCTCTGCATTCTTGCTGGGGGATGGGCATTTTCGTTTGCTCCCTGGGGTTACATCTCACCATTCCCCCCCTAGGACTAGGGCTGGGGTAACCCTCAGGTTAGTTTTCTCTAGTCAGTAGTTTCACATCTTCCCAAGTAGCTTGCTTTATGAGCTTAGCTTAAATCCTCAGCTTGACCCCCTTCTTGAGGCTGTTCATGTAGTTCCTTCCAGAAACGCTTTTACCAAGACATCAGCACCACACCATGTCTGTCTGTCTTACTGCTGTATCCCGTAGTGCACAGCACAAGTGCATGCTCAATATGTATTTGTTGCATGAATGGAATTAATGGCCTAACTGGCCTTTTCCATTCCCCTGAATGCTAGGTGGCTATTAGGACAGGTCTCTAAAGCCCAGTTTCCCAGCCTGGTATGAACTCCCATTTAGAACAAGGGTAAAGCCCATGGATGCTGGAGGGAGAAGGCCTAAGGAGTACCTGTCCAGGTAAGGGAACAAGCACTAAGCCAGTGAGTCTTGGGAGCAAAAGCCCCTTTGAAACCCACATTAATGCATTTGGTAAGGGAATAGTAACTGGGGGTACAAAGGTGAGGGTGCGGGCTATCTTAGATCAGATGAATAGGCATGAACTCCCAGTTAGAACAAGGGAAAAGTCCATGGAACAGTGGGGGAAAAAAAATAGGTTCTAAGGACACCTAGACTATACAGGAAGGAAATCCATTTACTGACCCCAGAGCATGTGCCAAATGGGAGGGGAACTGCATGTTGCCCTCCCAGCCCCCTGGATAACTGGCAAGAAGTGCAATTCAGGCCGTGTAGCCCAAGTGCACACCAGGACCGAGGCCCAAAATAGCTCCATGGCTTGTGTCCAAAATTTCCTACAGCCTGTAACTGCTCCAATTACAGCTCACCCGAGGCTCCCCGCAGCCTGCTTCCTCTTCCAGCTGCCCTTCCAAGGTGGTCCTGGCGTGGCTCACACCTACTCCAACAGCAGCTCTGGGCTCTGAAGTGGCTTCACCTCTGGACTCCTCACAGCCTGATTCCACTCACACGTCTGCCAAGATGGTCCTAGCACAGCTTGCCCCTGGGACTTGTGGCTTACACCCGCCACAACTAAAGCTCCAGGCCCCATTGTGACTTTCCCTGGACTCCGCAGCCTGAGCCCCTCCAACTGGCCTGCCAAGGCACGTCAGAGCACCTGTCCTCAGGACGCCTGCAGCTCTTACACAGGCCACTCCAGAAGGTGCTGTTTTGCCTAATTCATAGAAACAGCCAAATGAGACAGAGAAATATGTCCCAAATGAAAGAACAGGACAAAAGCCCAGGAAAAGAAATGAGATGGAGACAAGTAATCTACCAAATAGAGTTCAAAACACTGGTTATAAGGATGTTTAGTGAACCCAGGAGAATAGATTAACTCAGCGAGAATCACAAAGAGGTAAGACATATAAAGCAACTAGTTACGTACAAAGGAGCCCCCATAAAACTATCAGCTACTTTTCAGAAATTTTGCAGGCCAAAAAGGAATGGTACAATATATTCAAAATAATGAAAGGGGGGGAAACCTGTAACCAACAATACTCTACCCATGTATCCTTTAGAATTGAAGGCTAGTTTCCTAGACAAGCAAAAGCTAAACCAGCACCAGAGATAAAAAGTTAAAGGGATTTTAGGTGGGAAAGAAAATTCCTTTAAACTAAAAGAAAATGTAAGGGTGACCTCAGCATTATGGCAGTGTGTGGAAACTCCTTTTTATCTCCCCTTACATCGGCAATCCAATAAAGCCTGAGATGTCCATGCATCTGAAAGGCAGGGGTATTGGAATGCATAGGGGAGGCAGGATTAGATGCAGTTCGGTGGCCCCACATAACACAGTAGCAAGGGAGGTGTTGGGGTGTGCCCCCACACTATGACCCTGCAAAAACAATATTGGTGGCCAAGAATCTGGCTCCCTTCCTCTCCCCCCACTTGCAGCAGAGCCAGGTAGCAGCAGTGATGGTGCCCATTAGGAACAAGAGGCAGCCCTGTGGGTGTGTGAACCCAGCTCCTGACCACCCACTCCATGGTGGTTGCGCCCAAGACTGAGGGGACCCAGACACAGTGGGGACTCCTATAATAACCCCTGAAGCACACACAGCACAAGAAAAAAAAACCTGAAAACTTAGCACTATGTCACCTTCTACTGATAAACAAAACAGAGCCTCTAATTATCAACCTATTGAATCTTTAAGATCAAAACAGTATCTAAACAAGGAAAGAATCCACTACCTCAAATGCACAGGCAGAGGAACGATCCCTTAAGTGCCATGAACAACCAGGGTAGCATGTAACTTCCAAGTGTCCAGAAACCAATCTGAAAGACATGGAAGACATATCGATTCCTGCCATGAAGAAACTCAACATACAAGAAAACTGGGAGGCAGTTCAGGCGAGGTCAGGATAAAATCAGTGAGCAAACGGAGTACTTTACCAGAAAGAACCAAACCAATTCTGCAGCTGAAGGACTGCCACTGAATGAGATGAGGAGCACACGAGGCTCCGGCCGATTCCTAGCCTGTGTCAAGCTTAGTGGAGCTTCTTCCCATACACATAAAGAAACAGAATTTCCGGAGGATGAGGCCCAGAAATCAGGATTTTAAAAAGATTCCCAGGTGATTCTAATGTGCAGCCCAGGTTGAGAACCACTGCCTTACACCAAACGGGTTGCGGACTGGATCCCGTGGGGCACATACAGGAGGCAGCTGAATGTGTCCCCTTTCCTCTCTAAAAATCAATGTACATATCCCTCAGGTGAGGATTATCAATAAAATACATAAAAAGCATTGGAAATACAATAAACCAGATGGAAGACAGAATTTGTGAAACTGAAAAAAATAACGAAAAATCTAGAATTGACAAGATCTTCACAAAACTAGGGAGAGAACTAGACAATCCAGTACAAGCAGCTAACAGGACATGAAATTACCTCTGCAAAAAGACCCCTAAGACGCATTAAAACTGTCAAAAGCTACTAACAGCCAGGCCACTGGGGCTCGGTTGGTTGTCATCCCATGAAGCAGTCACGGTTCATTTCCGGGTGAGGGGATGTGCAGGAGGCAGCGGATGAATGTTTCTAGCTCTCTCTCCCTCTCTTTCTCTGAAATCAATAAAAACATTTTTTTAGCCCTAACAGGTTTGGCTCAGTGGATAGAGCGTCAGCCTGCGGACTGAAAGGTTCCAGGTTTGATTCTGATCAAGGGCATGTACCTTGGTTGTGGGCACATCCCCCGCAGGGGGTGTGCAGAAGGCAGCCGATCGATGTTTCTCATCATGTTTCTAACTATCCCTCTCTTCCTCTCTGTAAAAAAAAAAATCAATAAAATATATATTTAAAAAAAAAACACTTTTTTGCCAAAACCGGTTTGGCTCAGTGGATAGAGCGTCGGCTTGCGGACTGAAGGGTCCCAGGTTCGATTCCGGTCAAGGGCATGTACCTGGGTTGCGGGCACATTCCCAGTGGGGGATGTGCAGGAGGCAGCTGATCGATGTTTCTCTCTCTCTATCTCTCCCTTCCTCTCTGTAAAAAATCAATAAAATATATTTTTTTAAAAAAACAACACTTTTTTAAAAAAGAAGTTAATGATAAAGAATTTTCAAGGAGGGGAAGGGGCAGGGGAACAGACAGCAACCACCAAAGGAAAACTTACCAGATTATCCTATTTCTCAGTAACCCCACAGGCCAGGTGAGTGGAATTATATATTCAAAACACTGAAACGAGGTTGCAGTGGTGGTATAGTAGTGAGCATAGCTGCCTTCTAAAACACTGAAACTACCAGCCAATACTAATCCAACAAAACTATCCATGATAGATGAGTAAAGATATAATACATACATACAATGGAATCTTACTCAGCCCTGAAAAATGAAACTTAGCTATTTGCAACAATATTAACAGACCTTTTCTAAAAAGTATTAAGTGAAAAAAGTCAGACAGAGGAAGACAAATACCATTTGCTTTCACCTATATGTGGAATCTAAAAAACAAAAAAAAAATGAACCAATGAAACAAACAGCACAAGCTCATGGTCAGAGGGGGGAGGGAGGTCAGTGTTGGGCAGAAAAAGGGAAGAATTCAGGAGTACAAACTTCCAGCTATAAAATAAGTCACAGTGATTTAAGTTACAGAAAAGAGACCAGAATCAATGTAACAACTATCGTGACAGATGGTTACTAGACTTACTGTGGTCACTTCCTAAGGCATAAAAATGTGCTGCACACCAATTTTAAAGAATCATTAACTTAAAAAATATCCATTCTAGTAAAAATGATGCAGGTTCAGTTAAATTTAGAAAAAGATCAAGATCCCCAATCCCATCACACAGAAGTCTTCATATCACAAAATTCAGTAATATGTAATTTTACATATTCCTTTTCTCACTTGTGTGTTTCTATCACTGCATATTCTCTGAAAGCAAGGTTTTTATGACTTATATTATTATACTATCTTGGACATTAGGAAATACAGATAAGCACTAGGAAAAATTGTCTGATCCCACAACCCGAAGACAATACAGCTTATACCCACATCTCTCAGGGCTTTTCTACCAAAGGAGTTAGTGCAGACTTCAAACATGACTTGCAATTGCTAATAGTGTCCCTTGGTTGGCTGTGCTATGGTCATCCCCTCATTATTCAACATTTAGATGTTTGCTTTTCATTTGACAGCTGTGTATTCTCAATGGTTCCTTAGGATAAACTCGAATAGAATTCTGCTATCAATATTTTCAAGACTCTTGGCATGTGCAACCATATTGTTTTCCAGAATGTTCCAATTTATGCAGCCCCACCAGTGTATGAGATATCGGGGTGCTAAATTCTTATCAACGCTAGGATTACACATTTTTTTAAATCTTAATTTTAAAAAGTGAAAAAATGTATGTTGCTGCACTGTTAGCAGCTTTTTATTTTGTTTGTTTTTGTTAATCCTCACCCGAGGCTATTTTTTTTTTTTAGGGAGAGTGGAAGAGAGAGGGAGACAGAAACATCAATGTGAGAGAAGCACATGGATTGGTTGCCTCCTGCACAAGCCCTGACCAGGGCCTGGGCTGGGGAGGAGCCTGCAACCAAGATATGAGCCCTTGACGGGAAGCGAACCCAGGACCCTTTGGTCCTCAGGTCAACACTATCCAGTGAACTAAACTGGCTAGGGCTGTTATCAGCTTTTTAACCCAGGTGAGCAGAATGCCCAAAACCACACAGAATTGAGACCAGGACAGAAGCCACTGGTCGTTATTCATGGTTTAGAACAGAAACAGAAACCACTAATGTTCTGGGTGAAAAGTGAAGCATCAAACCTGTCTGCACTCGAGTTCAGCCAAACTCCTCCAGCCTTTGTATGTCAGTATTCTCTTTTCTTCTACCGAAGGAATTTTTTAAATTGCCTTTCTACATCTTTTTCAGACTGGAAGACTGTGTCTGAATCACCACCAGAGCAAGACCTTTCTGAAGAATCATTCCAAAACACAAGGGTAGAGATACCTCCTGGGGAATCAGATCATAGGAGCTGTGGACAGGGGAAGAGCTTTAATCTGCGACCAGTCCTTTCTCCACAACAGAGCGCTCCTAAAGAAGTGAGACCCCATAAATGTGAAATACAAAGAGCCTCAGCAGGAATTCAGACATAATTAAATCTCACAGAGCAAAACCATACACATGTAATGAGTGTGGCAAAGCCTTCAGTTACTGTTCTTCCCTTTCACAGCATCAGAAGAGCCACACTGGGGAGAAGCCTTATGAGTGCAATGCATGTGGGAAGGCCTTCAGCCAGAGCTCATCTCTTACTCAGCACCAAAGGATTCACACTGGAGAGAAACCTTATAAATGCAGTGAGTGTGGAAGAGCCTTCAGCCAGAATGCAAACCTCACAAAACACCAACGCACTCACACTGGAGAAAAGCCCCACAGATGCACCGAGTGTGAGAAAGCCTTCAGTGACTGTTCAGCCCTTGTTCAGCATCAGAGAATTCACACTGGAGACACCCTACGAATGCAGCAACTGTGGGAAGGCCTTTCGTCACAGTGCCAACTCACAAACCACCAGAGGACTCACACAGGGGAGAAGCCCTACGGGTGCAGTGAGTGTGGGAAGGCCTTCAGTTACTGTGCAGCGTTTATACAGCATCAGAGGATCCATACAGGAGAGAAACCTTACAGATGCAACGCATGTGGGAAGGCCTTCAGCCAGAGAGCAAACCTCACAAACCACCAGAGGACTCACACTGGAGAGAAACCCTACAAGTGCGAGTGTGGGAAGGCCTTCAGCCAAAGTACAAATCTTATAATCCACCAAAAGACCCACACTGGGGAGAAGCCATAAAGCATTTAACCAGAGTTCATCCCCTAGTCAGCATCAGAGAATTCACACTGGTGTGAAACCCTACCAATGTAGGGAGGTGGGAAGGCTTTCAGGTGTAGTTCAGCTTTCATTAGCCACCAGAGACTCCATGCTAGAGAGTAACTGGCAACGTGACCAACGTGGATGGGGACCTGACGGTTTGAAAGCCTCTGGAAACACTTTTGCACCGTAATAAAGTGACTATTTCATGTGGAAGGTCTCAAGAGCTTTTTTTCTTTAATATAACCCAACTCAAATTACTAGTCACCTATATTCATGAGCCTAAGTGCTTTTTTGTGTACCAAGCACTCCAAGAAACCTTGGTTTATAAAGGTATGATCAAATCAGTGGAAGACCTGGTTCCTACTTAAACGCTAGGTATTTCAGCAATGGTTATCCCTCCTTGAATGACTTGTAAAAACCATAAGAACCAAGAATTCTAGCCAGGAAAGAGCATTTCTCTATAATGGGGTCAATAAAGTATCTGATTTGGGGAAGTAAATTCAAGTAGGAAAGATTCTGGGGCCACCACTTAATGCTACAATTTCACTGAGGGTAGATGAAGGATTCCTGCCTTAATGCTAAATATGTGAAAACCTACACACACACAGATGCACCGCAACACTGCTATACCCTATGTCCGCTTTATAACTGACCTAGTGCTGTTTGAGCTGTTAAGTCTTGGAAGGATAGAAGCTGAGGATGTCAGGAGGCTGTTACCAAAATCTCCCCATAAGGCACACCCTAACAGGGAGGGACGACCTGACGAAGCCATGCTCTCCCTGTGTCAGGGGCGGGTGGGCTATCCCTGCTTTCCCCACTAGAGGGCAGTTCCCTTTGCTTTTCCACTTTGCACTGACCTGGGTCCTACTGTTGACATTACACCAACTGGTGTGATCTCATCTCAGCAGTTACAAACCACTGTGTGCTTTCCCTGGTTTTTGGTTAGGAATGCGCTTGACTTCAGGGACAGATTTCCCAGTACTGGCCACCTGCTGCAAGGGAGGCCTGTGTCAACTATTCTCACCCCAAGCCTCTAGCTTTGATTCTTTGGGTGACTTGGCACATGTCCTAGAATACTTATTTTTCCCTCACCTTTCCACTAAAGATAGTGTGTTCTCCAACCCTGATTGCACCTGGGGTGACTAAGAACCCCCTACTAAAGGGCCTGTTGACAAAATTAACGGGAGAGCAAAGAAACAACTAATGGCAAAAAATGAAGCTCTTGGGTTAATCATTCCCAAGTGGAGTTTCAAGCTCCTCAACTGTGGCCTATCCCAGTGCCCAGGTGCCCATCCGCTGCGTGTCTAATGAAGGAAAAGTGAGTGATGAGCTCTAAGGATGATTTAGAGCAAACAGAGGGATGATGAAGAAAAAGGTGAAAACATAGATTATAATCTGTTGCTGGTTTAAAGCCAAGAGAATGTTAGGACTAGGCTGTAGCTCAACTTTAGAAGTATACTTGACCCTCACTTTCACATAATTAATCAAGGACACAGGTCAGGTTTCTTTGTTATCCAATCATTTAGCCCCAGCTGTGTACTGGAATGGATATAGAAGTCTTGAATTACAGGCCCTGGGCCCCACCCCCCCCAAATGATTTGGTCTAAGATGAAGAACATCACTCACGTAGTTATGCTGCACAAGTTTTCCTTCTGGCCAAGAACTATTTCTTATGAAGAGCTCTAGGAATGTCTACAAAAACCGCTGAGACTTCTTTTCTAGATGTCTTTCATGAGAGCTGGTGCCATCGAGAGCAGAAATCTGTTACTGGTAAGACAACAGATGCCCAGAATGGTGCTTCCACAGGTCCCCCACTTGGTCCCACTAACCACCTGACCACAAAGAACCTGGCTCCCCCAGGGAAAAGGCCACATCAAAAAGTCCATTGCTTGTCAAATGATCTTTAATTGAAACATTTTCCTTTGTAGTTCTTAACTCTGTAGGAAAGAAAAAAGAAATCCTATCAGTGATTGGAAAAAAATCTTCTCAACCCCACTACTGACCAATTCTAGAACTCTCCAGCTTTCACCCTGATTTTAAGCAAACAAAATACAGAAGTCACTTACAGCCGGACATTCCACTGCACCACTGTTGATATCGTCTATGATGTCATGAGGGTGGCGACCATCAACATTGCACCCCACAGACTGGGCAGTCCCCAAGATCTCTTTAATGGTTCCTATAATTAAGAAAAGGTGGCATTAGATGGGAACGCCAGCCCCTCGCAATCCACAGACACCACTGGGAAAATCCATTTGAGTTCCACAGCAGACAGAGTCACAAAATACCAGAAATAAACATGACTCCCCTACTTGAGAGCTCCCATTTACTTATGCAAGGCCTGAATGCCAAGTCTCCATGGGACCCTTGGTACCCAGATTAAATACACCTGGCCCAAAATCACCATGATCAAGCCACTTTTCAAACCCAGAAAAGACTACACCCCAAATTTTGGGTCTTACAGAATTAAGTCTCCTTTAAGTGGGAAAAAGGTACCACTCGGTGAATAGGCCCCATATCACTAGGTGGTTCCATGTTGTCCTGCTCTTACCAGAGAGTTCTCTAGCTAAAGATCGGTGACGCATCTGTCGGGCAATGCTGACAATCTCATCAAAAGTGATATTCCCACTGTGCTTAACTGCAGAAAAAGAAAACACAGCAAAAGCTCTGTCACAAGCCAAAGCCAGAGAGACCACATGTCCTCCCTCAGCCACTTCCTGGTTGTTCCCATACTTTCGGCACAGAGTCACCCACGTGAAGAATGACCCTGTTTCCTAAGCTGGGGTTTGCTTTCAGCTCACCACTGGAATGCACCAGCCAACAGAGAAGTGGTCAGGTGCAGTGGCGGGTGGCTAACGGCAAAATCAAATCTTTACCAATCTTAACATGTATGTGACTGTTTTAGAGATGAGGAAAGGCAAGCTTAAGTTACTGGTGTTAATCTATTCAGCGTCACCCAACTAAGAAGTGCTCTCTGAATTCATCCTTCTGTTGTTTCACCTTGGATGGCACTTCCCGATACCGCCTGGCTACCTAACAGCCTGCCACCAAATCCCCATGCCATCCCCAGGTCACGTTAAAAAGAAAGCATGCAGCTAAGTAGCAAGCATTGTGCAGACACCACCGCTCACAAACTAGTCAGAGAAAGGCCACTCACTGTTTTTTTGCTTCTTTCTGTCTCTTGGCGGTTCTTTGAGGGCTTTGATGATCAGGGCAGAGGCAGAAGGCACTACTTCGATCTAAGAAGAGATTCTCATTATGATTAAGCCCTACCCCAACCTCCAATGAAGACAATATTGCCACGAAACTCGGTTTCTTGGAGACTATGGGGCAGACACTGAACTTGTACTATCAAGTAATTTTCAAAATCCAAAACACGTCCTAGCCAAGGAGAATTAAGTGATTCGCCCATGTCACACAGTGATAAGAGTTACTATTTGAGCACGTCTTTGGCCTTGCTCTTTCCCCACACATAAAATTGCTAATGGTAGGTGGCCATGTCAGCAAAACCTTCCACCCAGGATTCCGAGGGTGGCTACCCCTGCCCACCCTCAAACCAAGTACCTGGGCCTGTCTGTTCTGAATGGTCAGTTTCACTGTAATCCTCAGACCCTTCCAATCACCGGTTGCTTTGGCGATGTCATCACCAACCTTTTTTGGAGACTGTAGAAATAAAGGTATGAAATCATATTGTGCCTTAAGTGTAAGTGTCCTGAAAACCTATCCAGTCTCCCTCACTTGCCAATACCCCAAATCTTCCTTACAGAGCACAGGAAACTGAGCACACACCTGCGCCTACCCAATCAAGGCAAGGCTCTCAGCATAGTATAAACTGGAAAAATTAAGCTAGGGGTGGTTTGTTCAGGGTTGTAAACTGCAGGCCAAGGGCCATAATGGGGCAAAATTACCTACCTAACCATAAGGACCTACGTGATAGCGTAGGGAGAAAATTTCCACACTAGTTACATTCAAATCATCTGGAGACCTTTCAAGTTATCAGGTTCCTGTGTCAGGCCCGCCCAAGTCAATCTGTGGGGATGGAAGTCTGGCATTTGCTACTTTAGAATTTCCTAGTGACCACGAGGAAACATGTCCCTAGTGCCAGCAGAGCTAAGGGCCAAGGAGACATTGGTTAATGTGCGCATATAAGCATAACCAATGGACACAGATGATGGGGGGGGGGGGTGAAGGCCAGGGCTGGGGGGCAGGACAGGCTGGAAGAGGACAATGGGGGGAAACGGGACATATGTAATACTTTCAACAATAAAGAATTAAAACAAGAAGACACTGGTTAAGCAAGACCAAGGTGGGACAACACTTGGGACTAGAGACCACTGTGCAAGGAACAAAGGTCTCATATTTTGGGAAATCCAACTTCAGTAAAATGGATAAGTAGGAAAATAAGACTGATCGTCAAGGAAAGCTGGCCACACTAACCAGTTGGTTTGGAACAGAATAGGAAACAGCTACTATAACGTTCACCAGAATCTTCACCCAACATCCCATTTAAGCCTCCACACAGTGAGATGCCCATTTCCCTCACCAGAAAACACAGGCTAAGCCCTCGCTGGTTTGGCTCAGTCAGCCTGTGGGCTAAAGGGTCCTGGGTTCCATTCGGGTCAAGGGCACGTGCCTGGGTTGTGGGCTCGATCCCCAGTGGGGGGCGTGCAGGAGGCAGCCGATCAATGATTCTCTCATCATTGATGTTTCTCTCTCCCTCTCCCTTCCTCTCTGAAATCAATAAAAATAAAGAAAACATAGGCTAAAAGTCACTAAGCCCGTCAACTTCAAAACCCTCCGTGGCCCTCCCGGCCGCTGCCTCAGTGGAGAAAGTGACCGCTTCGAGGCACTGGGCTCTAAGCGCACAGATAGAACCTTCCCACACACCTAGCGGCAATTCAGCGAGTCCGAGGTCTACGCGGGGATGGAAACCGGCCCTCGGGCACAGCTGTGTCTGACAAGCCGGAGCCCAACTGCTCCCGAGTAAGAAACGCCCCCTCCCCCCGCGAGGATGACTTACCAGGCCCAGGGGGCCGATCTTGGGGGCCAGGGCAGACGTGGCGCCCACTTCCCCGCCGGTGCACCGCAGGTAGACTGGGAGGGAAAGAACCGTAAGTGCTTCTGCAGAGCCCCGGCCACAGCCCTCTCCGCGTCGCTCCGGGCTGGCCACGCCACTCTGCCTCTTCTCCAAACACCGCCGAGAACCTCGGGGAGGAGCGAGGCGGGCCACCCCCTCCTTGGGCATGGACGGCCCCACGCGCCACGAGGACCAGCGGCTTTCGGCTCGGCCGCGGCTAACGAGGCCCACACCGGGCCGGCGTGGAGGCGACCGACCCAGTCGACGGGGGGAAGCGCCAGAGACAAACCTTACCCTAAAGCGCGCGGGCTGCAACGCCGCCGCAGGTGTTCCGGTCCTCCCGCCCCATTTTGCACGTGGGGAAGCCGAGGCCCAGAAAGAGTAAGAGGCTCGGCTAGGACTTCACGGCGCCCTGAACGCGGCACCGGAAAGGCCTCTAGTAGGCAGTAGCTTAAAAACGCGACGTGGTAAAGGTAGTAATTGCGGAGGGGCCGCAGGCCCGACGGGCTGCTGGGAGAAGGGATGCTTTCCCGCAGCCCCGGCCGCACCTAAAACACGCACCGACTTTGATTTCGTTGGGGTCGAACTTCGGCGGCATGGCGGAGGCAGCTGGTGTCGGATGAACCCGGATTCGGGACGACCGAAGAAAGTTGCACCTGAGCCTCCTCCGAGCCGAAAGCCGAAAGACCGGAAGGCCTTTCAGCTGCGCCGGATATAGGCCGGAAAGCGCAGCTCTCGCGAGAACTGCCCTCTCCGCCTGTCGCGAGAACCATCCTCTCCGCCCAGTATCCCAGCGACGCCTCTGCCGCCATGTTCCTTGTGGGCAGGCGCCAGAAGCTGATAAGTGGAGAACCTGGCACCGGGTAAGCTGTGACTGGGTGCTCGGAAGGGGGTTCAGGGCAATTCGCCCAAGGGAGGCAGACGAGAGAGGGCTGTTCCCAAGATCCCATTCCTCCTGTCCCCCATTCTCCCTTGTGATGAGGATCACCCCCTGGTCCCTGTCTCCCAATCCCGAGCTCCGCCCCTCCGGAGAGGTCCGCACACATTCCGGGACGCCAGGTCCACAGCGATCCCCGGGCCCCCTTTTAACTCCCTCGCGACGTGTGCATTTTAGTTATCAAAACAATTCCGTTCGCGTCCACATCCGTTCGGACTCTTAATTCCAAGATGCTGCGGTTCTCGGAGTCTCAAACTTCGTCATCCTGGTCTGCATGACTTTCTGAGATTCTGAGTTTCGGTCCCCAGCTCCGGCGTTTGGGGGAGACCAGTCTCCCGATTCACCGGGGCCCCTGCCAGGTGGTCTGCGGCCCAGCGTCCATGACCAAGCCCCACGAGTGATCGGCCTGCCCTCAGGTTCGCCCGCGGAACGAACGTCGGGACCTGTCCACCCACGAAGCCAGGTCGGGCACTCCCCGCTGCAGCCGGGGAAGATGGGTGTGGTTCCCCGATCTGGGCGGGACGTCGGGGGAGGGGATGGACGAGGGGTGGACGTCGGGGAGCAGGTTGGGAAGAGCGGATCTGGGAGGGAGGATTATTGGGGAGGAGGTGGTGAAAGGTTTGTCATTGGGGAGCATAAAGGGTAAGAGCTGGTCGTCAGGGAAGGATGGGGGAGGGCTGTTTTGGGACTAGTCCTCATCCCTGCAGGAAGATGGGGTGACAAGAGGGGCCTGAGCCAGCTCTGCAGTCTTGGCCGGCTCCCCAGACAGCCCACACCCCTGTGGGCGGAGACCGGTGATCTCTTCCTCCCCCGCCCCGCCCCCCTCCACCCGGGGCTGAGTGTGTGTCCAGCTCCTTAAATTGTAGGAGGCCCTGAATAAGTGTGGTGCTGTGTGGCCAACATTTATTGAGCGCTCGTTATGTGGCAGGTACTGTGCTATGGGGGTTACATACATGAAATCACTGGACCCTCATAGAGCCGGGTGTTGGTAACATTATTACACTTTACAAATGAGGAAACTGAGGCTCAGAGAGGCGAACCAAGGTGACATGGTTGGTGGGTGTTGGGTCTGGGATTCTGACCCAGTTATAGCTCATCCCAAAGCCCAAGCTGTGAACTGTAAGCTTCCTGGATGATTGCTTCCTGACCCATCCACGGCTGCCCTCAAATGCTGTTTGCAGATCCCGGGCAGGCAGTGAGCTCCTGGCGTCTGAGTTCAGGACAGTGTACTTGGTGTGTGCTGAGTTATTCCAGCACCAGAGAGTTGGGCAAATCTGCAGGATCGGGGCTCAAAAGAGCAGAATTCCAGACTGGTTTTGCTGCAATCCAGGCTGTATAACCAGGTCACTGAACTCAGTCATCATCAGTTTCATCGCTATAAACAGGGCTGAGAATCAAATGGCGTAATACCTGTGAGAGTGGCAAGGTGCCTGAGAATGGCTTTTGAATTTCTGTTTTAAAAATCTCTTTGGTGATGGGGTAGTTGAGCTCCCCAAGGTCGGGGCTGGCTGGCGTCATGCCATGTTGGATGTGCTGATGCTCTCTAACAGTGTTTCGGAGGCGAGAAGGGACTCGCCAGGCCAATCTGTCCGAGTCCTCGGGTGGCATCCTTAGAAAGGACCTGAGGAACCTTCTCTAGGCCACGCCCTTGTGGAGAGATGGGGATCCAGAATGGGGCAAAAGTATGCCAAGGTCTCAGTGGCCAGTGGCAAATGTGGGCCCAAACCCTGGCCACCCGGCTTGCCATGATGCTCTTTCCACCACATACTGCTGCTTACTGTCTCGTCAACAGAGGGCATTGAGCGCCTGCCATGCCTGGCTCAGGACACGGAGTGATGGTGGAGATGGATACAGCACCTGCCCTCAGGGAACTTACAGTCCAGCAGATCAGCTACATGCTGTGTGACCGTGTTCCCTGTCCTGGGGATTGAGAGGCGGTGACAGATTCCCCAGGTCCTAGCCTTTCTCTGATGCCCTAGAGCCGAGAAGATTGCTCGGGGGAAAGGAAGGATGCCGCTCTTCTTCCGGAAGCGGAAACCCAGTGAGGAGGCTCGGAAACGCCTGGAGTACCAGATGTGTCTGGTGAGGGAACCTGGGTTTCCTCTGAGTTCCTCCCCATCTCCGCCTGCCCCATGAGGCAGGGCTCTGCACTGCCCCCCAGACAAGCCGTGCTCCCTCCTCTCAGCCTCCCCCAGGCCCAGAGGAAACCTCTGACTCAGAGCAGAAGGATGAGGCTGCCTGTCAGGTGCTCGGGAGTGCCCTGTGCTTCCCTCCACAGACGGGTGACACCTGTCAGTACCTGCCCGTTTGCTCTGCCCTGCTGGCCCTTCAGCCCCTTGAAAGCAGGGAGCATTGGTCCACCTACAACATGGACCAGCTGGACCACATGCTGTCCATGGCCCCTTGCTGATCCTTAATCCTGTGTTTCTTTGCCTGGTGTGTCCGCTCTGCAAGGATGTTTTGTTTGAAACATAGAAATTACTTTTATCCTTAGGCAAAAGAAGCTGGGGCAGATGACATTCTCGACATCTCTAAATGTGAGCTCTCAGAGGTAAATTGGGCTGGTGCTCTGGTTGTAGATTTGATCTGTCTTTTTTTTTTCCTTGAATCACCTGTCCCTGACAGATGTGGACTGGGGCTTTCTTTTTTTTAAAATTTTTTCTTTTCTTTATTGATTAAGGTATTACATAGGTGTCCTTATCCCACCATTGCCCCACCCCCACCCCCACCCATGCCCTCACCCCCCTGGTGTCTGTGTCCATTGGTTAGGCTTATATGCATGCATACGAGTCCTTTGGTTGATCTCTCCCTGGACTGGGCCTTTCAGAAGTCCGGAAGCCCTAGTGCAGAGATATGTCCTTAGATGTTGTTCCTGTCCAAAAGAATCGAGGTGATCTTTGGCTTGAGCATTGTCTTCAAGAGTCCGAGTCTAGTTAGAAAATGTACCACAGATTCCTCGGAGACCTGGGTTTCTCCAGCTTCTGCAAAGCACCAGAGAGCTTTCCTTGGCCCTGATAGCATTGAGGATGGGGATGGGGATGGGGATGTGGCCGGTGGGCCAGGGCCCGGCAGGGCAGTCTCCTGCCAGCTGATGGGGAGGGCTGATTGGGGTATCCAAGCCACATTCCTCACCAGCCTTTCCCTGGGCTTAGCCGTTCACATCAGCATTTTGCATCGTGGGCCTCCTGCCCCTCTCTCCCTCACACTCAGAAAACAAATTAAAAACTCGAGGGAGGGGAGATACTAACTCATCTTTATTTCATCTTAGATTCCATTTGGGGCTTTTGCAACATGCAAAGTTTTACAGAAGAAGGTGAGGCAACCCGTTTTTAGAGACTTTATTGCATGTTTATTGCACTCTGGTGGGACTTATAGGCGCTCTCTTCCTGGCATCTCTCTTCTCTCAGATTCTCGCCCTTTCCGCCTACAGCAGGTCTGTTCACAGTTGGGAGAGTCGGCTTTGGCATTGGACAGCCCTAGGTCACGTCCTGGCTTTGCCCCTCAGGACTTGGGCAACTTCCTCAAACTCTTCCCTCGCGGTTTCCTCACCTCTGAAGTGAACACATTCGTAGCTTTACTCTCGCAGAGCTGTAGTGAGAACTGAGTGAGTGACTGGTAGAGACAGAGATATAATGCACAGAGTATGGTGCCTGCCACGTGGAAAACCCTGAGCAACCTCATTGTTGTTAATAATGAAAGCTACACTTGCTTCATTCTGGTCACTGGGGCGATTAAAAGTGTAATGAATGATTGTTCAGAAAGGCTTTGCAGCTCTGAATGCAGCTAGATAGAGTAATCTAAGGAAATTATCTAGCTGAAGGTAGGTGAGAAGTGTCCCATACCAACAGAGTAGGGAGCTGCTGGACACTGGAAGTATCCACGCAGGAGTCCCTGCCGAACAAAAGTGACAGCCCCGGGCCAAGTGTCCATTAGCTTGTAGTCATCCTGGCAGCCCACGGAGATTAGGACAAGAGTGCGGGGCTCCCTTCTCAGAATGGAAGGTAGATTTAGTCTTCCAAGGTCCCTTTTAACCTTGAAATTCCAGGCCTTGAGGTTATCTGATTCCACTTTGGAGATCCCATCCCATCCCCGCCCACCTGCCCTCAGCCTCCCCACCTGATGCGCTTTAATCTAAGGAGCCCTGCCGAAATCTTTCCCACAGGTGTTGATTGTCCACACGAATCACCTCACTTCCTTGCTTCCGAAATCCTGCAGCCTCCTAAGTCTTATAACCATCAAGGTACTGGGGCCCTCCTCCCAAGCATCAGGATAGAACCACTGTCCATGTTTTATTGCATGTTTAATGGCCTGGAGTTCCAGGTGGCAGCAAAGCGTCCCTTGTTCGAGTTTATGCCAGGCAGGCCCAATGTAGTATTCCATCTGGGGTTTGATCCGCATGGTTTACTGGGCACCTTCTATGTGTGGGGTGGGGTTACCAAGAGAACCAGCCACAGGCCCTGTCCTCGGGGAATTTGCCTGCTCGATGGAAAGACAAACCACAGACTCATAGCAAGCGAACTAGCAGAGAGCAGGGAGACTGCTGGTCCCAGGCCATTGGAACAGGACGATGCCAGGCATCATGTGGTCAGTGTGTGAAAGCCTGGTGACCTGGGCGATCCCTCCTGACTGTCAGCACAGGAGTGGGGTGTGATACTCACACAGTACGTGAGGTATGGCCGCAGGATTGAGCCCAGGACCACAAGCTGTGACCTGGGTGTACACACCAGGAGGCGGGCAGCACAGGCACCCAGGTGTTTTTATGGTTAACTCTGGTGTGCAGCCCAGGGTAGTTTTTGCTTCTCTTCATTGTCCAACATGGTTATAGTCAGAAAGGCATAACAGTAAATTTTTATGTTTATGTGTATTTATATTTCATATATATGTATAGTATATATGCATATGGATGCATATATATGTCTTTTATGCTCATTTTCATTGTTTAAAAAATTAACAAACGCAGGTAGGCAGAAAATGAGGAAAAACATATATTATTTCATACTCCAGAGAACCACTATCAATATTTATTGCATGTTTAATAGTCATTTTCTTTGCAAATATATATTTATACTATGAAGATTTTTTCTCTTAAACATATAAATGTCTGCATATTTTTTCACTCAATAGTAAAAGTCAATATTTGATGAATGAAAGGATGAAGTGGGACAATGCTGTGGGAGAGGAAATGAGGTGGGATGATCGCTCAGTTGTTGAGGAAAGGCTGGGTGCTGCTCCAACGGCAGAGGCCCAGGTGGGAGGGGTGGTCTCCGTGGGTCGCTGTTGGGTGCTGAGCTTGTCTTCCTTCTGCAGGTTCTGGATCTTCATGATAATCAGCTGACAGCCCTTCCTGAGGATATAGGGCAGCTGACGGCCCTCCAAGTAAGGCCACAGAAGCAGAAAACCCACCTTGATGTCGAAGTGATAAATTGCAGCTCCATCGGGCGGCACTCGGGCCGGTGCCCCTGCCCCTTTGCTGTTAAGACCCCAGGAGGCCCTTGCTGTTGCAGTCTGGGCTGTGGGCGTCCCCCACCATGTTTGGGGGCTTGTTCTTTTGGGGATTTCATCATGAGCTTCCACAGCTTTGCAGGAAAAGAGGGCCCAGCGGGTGCACCTTTTAAAATGCTGAGCTCAGCACTGACTCGGGCTCCCTTCCAGTCCTTGTCACTAGCCCTCCGCTTGCTAAGTGCTCACTGCTCCCAGCACAGAGAGCCTTTCCCTGTGTTGTCTATCGGTCAGCCTCCCAGTGAGGCAGGTGTCGACTGATCGCATTGTACAGAGGAAGAAGCGGCTTTCCTTCACACTTGGATTGAAATGCCTGCTCCGCACTGAGCCCAGTCAGACCCTATGTGAGGGGCCCGTGTCTGCAGCCTCCTCCCTGCTTCCTCCCCTTCGCCCCCTGCAGCCAGCTCCTGGCACCCTCTGGCCTCCGGCGCCCACGTCTCCACAGGCTCTTCCTTCTGCCCAAGCGGCTCATGCTCTCAGCCCCAGTGTCCCCGAGGGTCCTCCCCGACCTCCCGTCTAAGTAGATCTACCGAATGGCCTCTCTGCCAACCCCAGATTATTTCCCCGAGAGCGCCAATTGCAGTATAGTTACTGATTATGTGTCTGTTGGCTTAACTGTCTCCCCTACTGAAACGTAATCCTGTGGGGGCCACGCCCTCACCTCGACACTTGAATGACTTGAATGAACAACCTATGATGTGGGTGATGCCACTGCATTTTACAGAAGAGAGAACTGACCAGAGAGGCGACTATAACTTGCCCAAAGTCACACAGAGAACGCATGGCAGCGCAGAAGCAATCAGAGCCAGAGCGAATACCTTGGTGTAGGGTCTTTGGGGACATTTTTAGCGTGCTTGTTTTTATAGGATTGCTGCATTCACTCTTTTGTAACTTTTGGATATTTGACAATAACTCATAACCAATAACTCATAGTTCATCAACTATTCATCTGCCACATTATTTTCAATAGCTGCTTAGCTTCCCTGGTATCTATGTTTAATTGGTACTTAGTGTGTCTTCCCGTTGGCCTGGCTCACCTCAGTAATGCATCCTGGAGGAAGCACAGCCCTCGGAACCCAACCAACCAGGTTCCGCCCTGGCCGGCAGCTGCGGCCTTGGAGCTGGCCAGGCCCCACTGCCTGATGCAGCTCAGCATCCTTTCCTGACCCTGAGGTAACGAGCCTTATCATGAGCTGCCTCACCCGGCTCCCTGGGCCTCTCAGTTCCTCCCCCTCCCTTCCTGATGGGGGGACTGTGGCTGTGCATTTTGTGGTCTGTGGAAATGGCGGCACCTCAGCCAGAACTGGGTTCAGGGTCTGGCTTTGCTCTCTTGGGCTCATGGATTCACTGGTCCGAGCCTCAGTTTTCTCATCTCTCAATTGGGATCATAATCACAAGGCTGTTGGGAGAAGGTAAAGGTGTGTGTGTGTGGTGCCCAGATGATTCCTGGCCAGAAGCAGGGGTATCACTATTATCTGTATGTGAGATCTCATCATTTTTTCACAATTTTTTAAATATATTTTATTGGTTTTTTACAGAGAAGAAGGGAGAGGGATAGAGAGTTAGAAACATCAATGAGAGAGAAACATCAATTAGCTGCCTCCTGCATGCCCCCACTGGAGATGTGCCCGCAACCAAGGTACATGCCCTTGACCGGAATCGAACCTGGGACCCTTCAGTCCGCACGCCGACACTCTATCCACTGAACCAAACTGGTTAGGGCCACAATTATTTTTTAAAATATTTATTTGTTGATTTTTAGAGAGAGAAAAACATCCATTTGTTGGTCCTCTTATCCATGCATTCACTGGTTGATTCTTGTATGTCCCCTCACTGGTGATTGAACCCACAATCTTGGTGCAATCGGGGTGACGCTCCAACCAACTGAACTACCCAGCCAGGGTGGGTCTCATCATTTTTTCCTTTCTTAGGTATTGAACCTGGAAAGGAATCAACTGACGTATCTCCCACGTTCCATTGGGAACCTGACCCAGCTCCAGACCCTCAATGTGAAAGGTAGGAGCCAAGAGGCCCTGTCCGTGTGACCCTCAGTCAGCTCTGTCCCAGCCAGCATCCTCCTGGAGCCACTGAGCATGAGGGCAGCCAGTCCGAGGTGTCACTGGACACTGGACGGACCTCCTGCTGGGTCGGCCTGTCTCCGTGGTAACCGTAGATGGGTAGTGGACTGGCGGTGAGAGCGAGCCAGGAGCCCCGGGAACGGTGCTGAGTCGCGCTTCACACTCAGCGAGCAGCGCCCCCACGTTCGGAGGTTCAGGGAGCCTCAGGGCCAGTCCGAGAGGTCTGGAGAGGGAGGAGGTGTTATCCCCAACTTACAGATGAAGCAAGTGAGGCTCAGAGAGCAGGGGCTTGCTCAAGACCACCCAGTGGGATCCTGACAGAACCAAGATTCGGATGCGTCAGTAGAGTGCCTGCCCCAGCTCTTTCCTTTCTCCTGGCTGCACAGAACCCTCAGCCTACCTGAACGTAGCATGAATAACGATAAAAATAATGGTGCCCCATTCACTGACCCCTTACTGTGTGATAGGCACTGTGCTGAGGACCTCACATGCATAATCTCATTGAACCCCTCAATATTCCTGTGAGGCCAAATGGTATTATAATCCCATTTTACAGATGAGAAGACGGTGCCCCAGGAAGGTAGAGCTGGTTTTCCAAAGTCACCCAGCTAGTAAGTTGTGCAGTGGGAACTTGAGTCCAGGTCGCTGAAACCCCACCGTCATGCTCTTCCTCAGAGTCTCAGTCAGGGTCAGAGTGAGGCAGCCCCTCCCCCCCGAGTCGTGGTGGGTGTCAGCCAGGAAGCTGGGGAAGGGGTTTTGGGGTGTTGAGCTGTGCCATTGGGGTCTCTCCAGACAACAAGCTGAAGGAGCTTCCAGACACCTTGGGGGAACTTCGAAGCCTACGCACTCTTGACATCCGTGACAATGAGATGCAGAGGCTGCCGCAGATGCTGGCGCACGTGCGGACCCTGGAGGTCAGTGGAGCCATTCCTCCCAGACATTCCTCACTGGCCTGCCTTCCTCCTGCCTCCCACAGTGTTGAGTACCTGTCCTGGTCACAGGGTGCTGGGGTCACGGAGATCTCAACGCGTGGTCCTTGGGAGCTCGCAGTGACCAGTGTGTGAGCAGTCATAATTACGTGGCTTTGCTGTCATGATGGTGGCATAGGAACATATTTCTGCAGTGAGGAGATAACATCAAATCCTGATGGGGTTAACACTATGAAAGAGGTGGTATTCGAGCCAGACCATGAAAGAGAAAGAAGCTCTGAGGATGTAGACAAGGGTAGCAGGAACATGCCAGGTACTTACTAAGGCTCAGCACTTGGCCTGCATTCGCTCTCTGAATCCTCACAGAACCCTGTTGTGTCCCTTTGCAGATGGAGACTGAGGCCCAGACCATTTAAGGAGCTTGCCCAAGGGCCACACAACTAGTAATAAATAGCAAAGGTGGTGTAAAACCCAGGCCGTCTGAATCCAGGGCCTGGTCTCCGCCCCTGGTGCTGGCACTTCTCCATTCACAACCTGACAGGCACCCCAGACCCCTCTGATCGTCCGTCAGTGAACTGGCTCGCAAGCCAGACTGCGGACCAGTGGCATCTGGGTCAGGAGCAAGGAGACAGCAGAGGGAGGTGACTGACCCCAGGGGCTGGTCCCCGCTGCCATGGTGGACAGCCTAAGGAAGGACAGAATGGCAGGCCGCTCGCCCTGCGCACGCTGGAGAAATGGCTAACACGTGGGCATTTATTCCCCTGTGCTTCCAGCGATGAAGGAAACGTTCAGTCCAACTGGTAGCCACTAGCCACGTGTGGCCAGTATGACCAAGGAACCACATGCTTCGTTTTATTGAATTTGATTCATCTATATTTAAATGGCTACCTGTGCTCAGTTGCTACCTTATCGGCACAGCTCAGAGCAGTGTTCCTAATTCTAAAGCCAGTAAGAATTCAGTGATTTGTTTTCTAGCGATTCTTTACACAAAAATCTTTTGGGCTTCTTGGTGGCACCTTGGACAAACCTGTTTTCAGGATGAGACAACAACAGCAACCATTCTTGGTTGAGGCCAAAGTCTTTTTCACGTGTTACCTCCTATTACCCATCTGACAGCCTGCCAGGGGGGTGATATTGTGCCTCTTAAGTCTGAGGGACCTGCGGCTCCAGGGAGGTCAAGTGGCCCGTTCCAGGACGCACAGCTGGCCCCCGGTGAGCTGGAGTCTAAAACCAGGCTGTGTGACTGTGCTGTGCAATCGCTGCTCCTCCTGCCGATGATGGGAATGTCCCATAGTCTGTGCTGTCCAACACAGTATGCTGGCCACCGGTGGCTGCAGAGCACTGAAAATGTGGCTGGTGCAACTGAGGAACTGAGCTTGAAATTCTCTTTAATTTTAATCAGTTAGCCCTGGCCGAAGAGTTCAGTTGGTTAGAGCATTGTCTTAATATGCCAAGGTTGTAAGTTTGATCCCCAGCTGGGTCACAATTAAAAATTTTTTTTTCTAAAATATATATTTTTAGTTGATTTCAGAGAGGAAGGGAGAGGGAGAGATAGAAACATCAATGATGAGAGAGAATCATTGATTGGCTGCCTCCTGCACGCCCCCTAGTGGGGATCAAGCCTGCCACCTGAGCACGTGCCCTTTCTATTATAAATATACTAATCTGAGACTACAGGAGTATTTTTTTTTTTTTTACAAAAAGAATCTATTCTCTATGCTATCCTATAACTTTCCTTTTTTTTGCTCATTCATGTATTTATCCAAAAACATGAATTGAGTGCTTACTGCATGCCAGTCACTGTTCTAGGAGCTGGGACCACAGATGGAGCGAGGCAGGTGAGCTTTCCCTGCCAGGCAGAGCAGGCAGTGAGCACGTATTCATAACTGCACCCAGTGGCTTTCCATTGTGTGGAGCAGTGACGTGAACGACATATAAAGAGGGTTCCCTTGTCTCTGCAGGCTCTAAGCCTGGACGCCTCGTCCATGGTCTTCCCGCCGCCGGAGGTGTGTGGCGCAGGCACCGAGGCCATCCAGCAGTTCCTCTGCAAAGGTAAGGCCGGCGGCCTCCTCCTCCACTCGGTGGGCACCCGTGGCCCCGGCAGCTGCCCTGGGCCAGCCCGGGATGGGGGGGCGGCAGAGACCAAGGAGGCCACTGTCTGGCAGGGAGACAGGCCAAACATCACACAAGGAAGTATAATCACATATTGTGGTCATGAGAGTACCGTGGGCGGGTGTCAGGTTTAGGGGCCTCGGTGAAACCTGAAGGATGATTAGGACTTAGACCAGAGAGAAGGGTGTTCCTGGCAGACAGAGGTGCGTGTAGAAGGGCCATGGAGGGAAGGCTGGGATCGAGCCCACCACCCAGGCATGTGCCCTGACCGGAAATGGAACCATGACCTCCTGGTTCATAGGCCGACACTCAACCACTGAGCCACTCCGGCCAGGCTCTGCCTCATTTTAAATCGCTGCAGAGCATTTCACATGGTGGAGCCCTTGTTGTGAACTCGGAAGTTATTTCCAGGATCCTGCTCCCAGGAACAGTAACCCACACCTCTGTGGCACTGGATGAGGTTCCTCTAGGGCAGGCACCAGTGGGGTTGGCACAGGGTGGGGACAGGAACTCCACATTGCCCTCTGCACAGGTTACCCGAGGTTACATTCCTGTGAGGAGTGTCTGCACCACCCAGTTTTAGTGTTTCTTGTGCACTGCCTATTTATATCCTTGGGGGAGGGTAACTTCGACGACATTAAAATTTAAAACGTCTTTATCTCAAAAGGATAGGGTACCATCGTCAAAGCTAAAAAGAAAAGTTGCCACCCAGAAGAAAATAGTGGCAGCATATAGACCAGCCGTGGGCAAACTATGGCCCGCGGGCCGGATCCGGCCCGTTTGAAATAAATAAAACTATTGAAAAAAAAGACCGTACCCTTTTATGTAATGATGTTTACTTTGAATTTATATTAGTTCACACAAACACTCCATCCATGCCTTTGTTCCGGCCCTCCGGTCCAGTTTAAGAACCCATTGTGGCCCTCAAGTCAAAAAGTTTGCCCACCCCTGATATAGACCCAAGGTTATTAGCTATAATATATAGCTAAGAAACACCTACAAATCAGCAAAAATAGGGTAAACAACCAAATAAAAACAGATAAATTATGCAGTAGAAAACTGCAGGGCCAAAGTAGGCAAGCGTCTTGCCCAAGGGCTCATACACGGGAAATCATGGGTACAGCTGGGTCTTGAACTTAGCCTTCAACTCTTAATCTCAGGCTTCCTCTTCATCTGATTTCTACTTGATGTAAAGAGGCAGGGGGTGGCCCTGTTTATGCACCAGCGAAAGGTTTCTGAGCACTGGCCACATTCCGGGCCAGGCGTGAGGACTGGTGGGCACCATGAGGGCCCGGTCAAGGGCAGGGGAGCAGTGGCCTGAGGTGGGGATGGGACGGGATGCCAAGGAGGAAGGAGGGAGGCAAGGGCGGCAGGCGCTGGCCGCTCCAGGTACCTGGGCTGCCTCCTCCCTCCGGGTCAGCTGTGTCATCTCTTGCAGAGTCAGGGCTGGACTACTACCCCCCTTCGCAGTACCTGCTGCCAGTCCTGGAGCAAGATGGAGCCCAGAACTCCCAGGACAGCCCTGACGGGCCCGCGGACAGATTCTCCAGGGAGGAGGTAGAGTGGCAGGTAAGGTACGCCTGCCCGCTGGCACCTGGAGAGAGGGCCCTGGGTAGTGGGGGGATGCTCAGAGCTGCGGCCCATAGATTCCTCCATCAAATAAAATTCGCCTCCATTAGACCGGCATGCTTGATTAGATTGCTTTCACGAGGCCAAGCACGGCCTCTGTCCTCACCAGCTCACCAGGCGTCAACCACACCATGCCCGCCCTGCCGGTCCCTCGGTCTGGAACTCTCCCCACTCACCTTCCCCTACTCACTCAGTCTGATCCTTCAGTTCTCTGTTTACACATCACCGCCTCGGAGAAGCCCTCCCCACACACCAGCCCAGGTCAGCCTCCTGCCGGTGTTCTCAGAGGGCCCACCCATCCATTTCCTTGGGAGCACTTACCGCAGCTCTAAGCTAAATGCAGGACTGCATGGGAGAGAATTTGTTTCCTGTGTGTCTGCCCTGCTGGGAGGGCGACCATGTCTGTAGTGCTGATTGTCTCTCAGCAAACCCTTCTTGCCTCAGTGCCACTCACCGTGCAGGACACCTGCGTGCTCTCCGTTTTGTGAAGGAGTCAGACGGCACCCGTGTCAGCGCCAGCAGCAGGTGGCTCTCCCAGGTCCCTGTCACAGGCACACGTACAAATACAGGCACCCGTCGGAGAGACTGGGTTCAGTTCCAGACCACCGAAATAAGGCGAATACCGCAGCCGAGATTGCTGCACCACAATTCACTGAAGGAATCCTCTGTTAATGGACATTTGAGTTGTTTCCAGGGCTTTCACTCTGTGGACACTCCTGCAGGAGTGCATGCGGCACCTTGTGTGCGGGGGGAGTGCGGTGGGCGAGAGCTGGGTGCCTCCGCTGTGTGTGCAGACATCAGGGCTCAGGTTCCCCGTCTTGGTCTTCTTTTCTGAGCACCAGGCCTTCTCAGAGCTGCATCCCCACAACTTCTTGAAGACCTCCCTATGGTGTGCTACGCCCCTGGTTCTCAACCCTGGTGTCCACTAGCACCACCCACCCCTCATTCCCACCCACCCCACCCTTCTGATGATGAGGGTGTACTCTGGGGTGGGCCTGGGAATCTGAATGGTGCCAGGCTGCCCACCTGCTCTGACCACTGTATTTTCCCCCCAGAATAGGTTCTCAGACTACGAGAAGAGGAAGGTAAGAAAGTCACTTTTCTTCTCATTAAAGATCTCAATAATTATAGAAGACTTGAGGAAACAAGTCCTACCTGCCTCTAAATTAGAGGGTAAAGCATTGCTTTCCTCACAGCCTTGGTAGGTGTTAGAGTATCCCCACTTGACAGATGAGAAGACTGAGGCTCAGAGAGTTGGAGCTCAAGCTCCAAACCACTGGCCCCCGCCAGCGAACAGCCTGTTCTAGTCAAGGGGGGCCCTGGGGGGTTATTCGGAGTTTCGGGGTGGGTTCACCCCGCTCCCACGTCCTAATGCCCGTAGAGCCTGGGCCAGCAGTCACCAGCATCTCCATTCTTGCAGGAACAGAAGATGCTGGAGAAACTGGAGTTTGAGCGGCGCCTGGAACTCGGGCAGCGCGAGCACGCCCAGCTCCTTCAGCAGAGCCACAGTCAGAAGGACGAGATCCTCCAGTCCGTCAGGAAGGTTCGTGAGCGGCAAGTGGGATGGGTTCTGTCTTCGCCCCCTTCCATACTCCAGGGCCTGGGGGGCCTTTACGCCGCCTGGTCCAGCCTCCTTGTGTGCAAGGCCTAGCGAGGGGAGGACCCTGGTCCAAGGTCTCACGAAAGGGCTGGCAGGATAGGGCCATTCCCCTAACCCCACTCCGGAGCCCCTCACTGCTCTAAGGCATCTGAAGGGGTCCCAGTGGCTCAGGACCTCTGCCTGCCCTGCCGCAGGAGCAGTCCCGGCTGGACCAGGGCCTCATTGAGCACCGGCGCTACCTCGATGCAGAGCGTCAGCGGCTGCAGGAGCAGCTGAAGCAGACGGAGCAGAACATCTCCAACCGGATCCAGAAGCTTCTGCAGAACAATCAGAGGTCGGGCTCCCATCCTCCCAGACCCCCAGACCTCCCACATGATGCCCTTGGAGGAGACAAAGATGGGGTCCACTTCTCCCTCACAGGCTCTACCCCTCCCCCAGGTTTCCATCATTGGCATCCGGTCTTGGTGCTGCATTTTGCACCAACTTAGAGGCTGGTCTGACCTGCGTCCCCCAGTTTCCCATCCGTCAATGAGGCTTTAACCAGATAGTGGAGATCACGTCTCCAACATTTGGGCTCCAAGTAACCTCTAGTGCTGAGGTCAGCATTCACCCCCTTGGGGGAGCTGCTTTAACCCATCCGGCCCAAGTAGGAGCCGCTGAGCGCAGGTCTTGGCCGGACTTGGGAGGAAGGGGGTGGACAGGGACCTCAGGGAGCCTGAGCAAGTCTGGTGAGGGTCCCTGTGGAAAGGGCCCAGAAACAGGTTTCACCGCATCTCCTGTCGCTTCCAGGCTTCCTTTTGCTTTTCACGGGCTCCTCTGCCGTCCAGGTCAGCTGCCCCGGGGCCCCCCACGTGCCCTCCCCACCGGGGTGTCCGGGAAAGCCACCATCCGCCCAGTGCTGCTAAGGGCCAAACGCTTTATGTACATGTTCTCACTCACTCTTTCCAAATACTCCATGAAGTGTTTTGTTTTGTTTTTTAATATTGTTCCCGTGACACAGATGGGGAGCTGGGGCTTGCAGTGGTTATCTGGCCCGAGACCTCAGCCCTCCCTCGGTGGTGGGGCTGAGAGCCCCCCCAGCCCCCCAGTCTCTAAGCCCCCTCTGCACCCCTGATGAGGTGAGGGGGTGGTTATGTGGAAACAGGCCCGCTGGCGACGGCTTCAGGGACCTTTCGTGGGTTTCTCTACAGGCAAAAGAAAAGTTCCGAGATTTTGAAGTCACTGGAAAATGAAAGGTACGTGTCCGGCTCTGGCTTTCTCGGCAGGGCCTGCCTTCTGGGGTGGGGGGCGGGGAAGGGGAGGGTGGCTTTGTCTTTGGAGTTAGAATGTCTTATGGTTCTCAAGGATTATGCCAGGAAGTTTTCCTAAAGCTATAAGCAGATTCAGCTCATTAGGGAACATCATGAAAAAGAATCACTACCTGCAAGTTTGTTAAAACACATTCCTGACAAAAATTTAGATGTGAATAAGAATGTATATATTATGTCCAACTATATTCCTAGTATAAAAAAATTACCAAAAATCTACATTTCTGAGGGGAAAAAAGAATTTGGTTACATGAATTATGTACAAAAGACTAATCTGTAGCTATTCAAAAATATCATATAGAATAATATTCCTTATTAAAAGAAATACAGTATATTGCTAAGTGGAAAAGTAGGGTCTACAGTCTATAATTTTTAAAATAATTCTTAATTTTTCAATTACACTTGACACATTTTTTAAAATATATTTTTATTAATTTCAGAGAGGAAGGGAAAGAGAGAGAGAGAGAGAGAGAGAGAGAGAGAGAGAGAGAGAAACATCAATGATGAGAGAGAATCATTGATTGGCTGCCTCCTGCACACCCCCTACTGGGGATCGAGCCTGCAACCCAGGTATGTGCCCTGACCATGAATCGAACCATGACTTCCTAGTTCATAGGTCAACACTCAACTATTGAGTCACCCCGGCTTGGCTGACATACATTTTTATATTAGTTTCAGGTGTATACCCCAATGATTAGACACTATGTAACTTACTAAGTGATCATCTGGATAAATCTCACACCCATCTGACACCGTCACAGTTATTACAGTGTTATTGACGGTATCGCCTGTGCTATATTTTACATCCCCATGACTGTTCTGTATCAACCAATTTGCACTTCTTACCCCGTCCCCTTTCCACCCATCCTCCCAACCTCGCATCTATCTGGCAGTCGTCAAAATGGCTCGTTGTATCTAGAGTCCATTTCTGTTCTGCTTGTTTATTTTGTTTTTTAGATTCAATTGTTGATAATGTATTTATTGCCATTTTATTGTTCGTATTTTTTATCCTTTTCTTCTATCATTTCTTTTTTTTTTTTTTTTCTGCTTTTTTTTTTTTTTTTTTTAATATATTTTATTGATTTTTTACAGAGAGGAAGGGAGAGAGATAGAGAGTTAGAAACATCGATGAGAGAGAAACATCGATCAGCTGCCTCCTGCACATCTCCTACTGGGGATATGCCCGCAACCCAGGTACATGCCCTTGACCGGAACCGAACCTGGGACCTTTCAGTCCGCAGGCCGACGCTCTATCCACCGAGCCAAACCGGTTTCGGCTCTTCTATCATTTCTTGAAGGCACTCTGTGTGTTTCCGTGCTCAGAAAGCGAAAAACCCACCCCCAGTGGTTTACACTGGACATTTTTAGGAGGTGGGAATTAGAGGCGGTGATGTTTTCTTTCTTTGTGTGTCCAGTATGTTCCAAACTTACTGCATTGAGGCACACCCCTATAGCAATGAGGCAAACACAGCTGGGAGGGGCCGCCTCCTCCCCTTCTCCAGGGAGTAATGGGATCCCTCCTGCTCCTCTGAGGTCCCAAATAGGAGCGTGGACTTTGCTGCTGTCCTTGCGCCCACCCTGGGGAAGACCTCCCATAAGGAGCTCCCACAGGTGGCACGGCAGCCCCGGCACCCCACCCACTGAAGCTGTGGCACTTGTGGAGCCAGGGGTGGTCAAGGCCAAGCTGAGCTGTGGGGGTGGCATCGTTTACTTGGCACACACTCTCACTGCGGGGCCGGGGTCCAGCAGTGCACAGTGCAGCTTCCCTGAGCAGCCCACGGTCCTGGGCTGTGGGGCGCAGTTACGCTGTTTTGGCCAGATTCAAGCCTCGGACTAATGAAAGGACAGGGTCCTCTCACTGCCACGTGCAAGTCCCAGCTGGAGGGCAGGGCCCTCCCAGCACAATCACAGCCAACGGCTGTGGTTGTAAGCTTGAACCTATGGTCCAAACACGTAGCCCCACGTGCCTTGTGCTAGAGTTCGGGTGCATGTAGTTGAGTGAGGTTGAAACTCACGAGAATGCTGTGAACAGCGTGATCACGCCTCTACTTTGCCTCGTGGCACCTGCTATAAAATAAAGACACGGCTTGTGGGCGCTGTCGTTGTCTCCTCATCAGGGAGGCAGCGTCCCACCGAGACCCAGCTATTACTCTCTTGTCTGTCTTTCCTTAATCCTTTCACACCCCCACTCAGGGTCACCCTTGGTCGTGCTGGCGTGGCACACTGGGCAGGGCAGAGGGCTCAGAGGGTACACGCTTCTTCAGTGAAGTAGGACTTGCAGAAACATACGGATTATCCCTCAGGCCACTCTAACCTGTTTAGTGTGTGTGTGTGGTGGTGGTGGTGGTGGTGGGGTTGCGGGAGAGATGCACACACTTGCAGCCTGCACATACATGCATGTAATTACCTCTTATATTTTCATTTACTTTTATTTTATTTTTTTATTACAGTTTGCATTAGACACTTTAATTTTCATTTATTGTCTCATGGATATATTTCCATGCCAACAACCTTATTGTAATAACTATATAGAGTATTCCACTATATGATTACAACATAACTTATTTAATTAGCCCTCTGTTCATGGGAATTTGTTTCCAGTTTTTCATAATTACAAATACTGTTACAATGAATATCTCCTAAGTATACCTATATGCGTTTATGTGAATATTTTAAAGGAAATAGTCAAAGGACATTGGATAGGTTTTGCCAAATTGCCTTCCAGAAAACATTTTGCCAGTTTATACTCTTCTCTCCCGTCTATGAAAGTGCCCATTTCACCACCTTCATTGCCATCACCTATGGTTATCAGTTTTCCTAATCCCAACCAGTCTGCTAGTTGAAAAGATTTTACTTTCTTTAGTTCCCAGTGATGTGAAGCATCTTCCCATGTGTTCATTGGTCACTTATATCCAAGCATCAGTGAAATGGCTGTTTGTGTCCTTTGCCTATTTTTCTAAGGGAATGTTCACCTTTTTATATAAGAAACGCTACCTACGAAGCTGAAGGTAGGCAGGGCCCCGGGGGAGAGGGGCGTGATGCAGCGGAGCACATCAGGGAGGACTTCCTGAAGGAGGAGCTGTTCTTCTGATGGGATTTCCTCTTGGAAGTGTGATGTCTGCTGAAGAAATGGATGGATTGTTTTTCTAGAATAAGAATGGAACAGTTGATGTCCATAACCCAGGAGGAGACAGAGAACCTGCGAAGACGTGAGATAGCCTGTGAGTCTCAGGGTGGGGAGTGGGAGGGGTCCTGGGAACAGAGCCTGGCCGTCTGGGGCACAGGGGTAGGCAGCCCTGTCTATTGTCACCTGGGAAGGGTGCTGAGGGCTGACCCCTTGAGAGGGAAAGTATTCATGAGAAGGAAGAAGTGGTATATTTAGTGTGATGACATTTTAATTTTTTATTGTGGTAAAATATATACAACGTAAAATTTACCATTTTAACCACGTTTCATTAGTTCTGTAGCAGTAAGTACATTAGTGTGCTGCCATTACCATCTCCATCTCCAGAAACTTCATCTTGCAAAACTGAAACTCTGGGCCCATTCAGTAACAACTCATCATGTCCCCTCTCCTCGCCCCGGCACCCACCATCCTGCTTTCTTCTCTCTGCATCTGATTACTCTGGGTGCCTCATATACATGGGATCATGGTATTTTTCTTTCTGTTGACTGGCTTCTTTCACTTAGCATGTTCTCAGGGTTCATTCATGTCGCAGCTTCCCTCTGAGTTTCCTTCCTTTTTAAGGCTGGATAATGTTCCATGTTTGGACCCACCACACTTCATTAGTCTATTCATCCGCCAGTGGGCACTGGGGTTGTTTCCACTGTTGGCTATTGTGAGTCATGCTGCTATGAATGTGGCCGCACACATATCTATTCAAGTCTCTGCTTTCAGTGTTTTAATTTTCATTTTAAAAAATTCACAAGTATGTATTTACATGTCACTGGAAGAATACGTATCAAAAGTGATAATATCTCTGGGTGACAGGTGATAGGAGATTCTGTGTGTGTTGTTCAGTGTTTTACAATTAGTCAACCTTTCAAACTTAAGTTACTTTTATGGTTTAAAGATAAGATTTCTCTGAAGGGTGACCATCAGGCGGGTGACTGGGTGAACCCCCCGAGGCTGCCCCTCCCTCAGCCCGCCCCGTCTCTCAGCCGCCATGCAGCAGATGCTGACCGAGAGCTGTAAGAACCGCTTCCTCCAGATGACCTACGAGTCTCAGAGGCAGAACTTGGTCCAGCAGGCCTGTTCCAGGTAATGTAAGGAGAGGCGTCCAGAGGAAGGGAATTGGGGGAGCCGGCTCTGGGCCCAGGGAGTCCCCTGCCCGGCCACCCCAGCCTCGGCCATGCTCTCAGAGGCAGGTGGTGACTGGTCCCCATGACTTTTCTAGCTGGACCTTATGGTTCTGTGTTGGGCTGTGAGAAAGTGACAATACTTCATTTCATTGCACTCCACAGATACTGTATTTTTTACAAATTAAAGGCTTGTGGCAACCATGCCTCCAACAAGTCTGTTGGCACCATTTTTCCTAAAGGCTCAGATGGTTAGCATTTTTTAGCAATAAAGAATTTTTTAATTCAAGTATGTGCATTGTTTTTTGAGACATAATGCTGTTGCACACTTAATAGATTACAGTTATGTAAACGTAACTCCTACATATGCACCGGGAAACCCCAGGTTCTTGTGACTCATTTCATTGCAGTATTTCCTTTATTGTGGTGGTCTGCAACCAAACCTACACGATCTCTGAGGTGCCTGTAATCACCACCACTTCTCACGCCCTCCTGTGCCGGGCTCTCGGCCACGTGACATGCACTAGCTTATTGGATCTCCAAGGGACTCTGCTGTTACTGGCCCCACTTTACCATCTCAGCTCAGGCTCAGGGGAGCCATGTGACACACCCCAGGAAACACAATTAGCAGCTGACAGAGCCAGGATTCAAACCCAGACCGGGGGGGGGGGGGGGACGAGGTGCTCCTGACGGGGGTGCACTCATCATCGCCAAGGATCTGCACAGGTCGGGGGCAGGGTGCACTGGGGGGACAATGATGGGGTTGCCTTCGATGCTGAAGCCACTCTGGTCTGACCCTCCAAGTTCCCCATGGCTCTGCGGGTGTCTGTTGGGGGAGCCACAGTTGTCTGGCAGAGCCAGGTGAGAAAGGCCCAGTTGATGCTCAGGAGCCCCAGACGGGGACAGGCAGTAGCCCTGCTGCCGTCTCCTCCCACCCAGGGGGCGCAGCTGCCAGCCTCCTCTGCGTCCTCAGGTGCGGACTCTCCCTCTTTCCTGGTGCATGACATTGTGCTTAGGAGCACGGCGCTTCTACTAGTAACTGTGATGTCTTGGGCAAGTTGCTTTTCCTTTCTGAGTCCTAATTTTCATACCAGAAAAATGGGGATAAATCAGTACCTTCCCCTACAGTGCCTGGAGCCTTTAATGAGCATAAGGTATGCCACATAGGGTTCAATAAATAACAGCTATTGTTATGAACAAACAAACTCAAAGCCAAGATGCACCCAAGTATGGACATACATGAGGTTGCAAGTTTGGATTTTTGTGCCAAAATCACTAGACTTGTTCTAGGGGCTGGGAGCAGACCCGCTGTCAGGGCAAGAAACGCCGGGTGGGGAGTGCGGATGCTAGTGCGGAGGAAGGACAGCTTCCTCCGGGCCTGAGCGGCTCACCTGGGAGGCGGTGTTCCGGTACAGGGGTGGGTGTCTCCCAGCTCCCAGACAGACTCTGTGTCTGCCCCGCCTGGAGCATGACCCCCGCAGGTGCTCCATAGCATTGTTGAATGAATAAATGGTTTATCTTGATCTCCTCCAAGGCGCCGGGCACACAGTAGGTGCTCAGAAAATGTTGAGAGAGTAAATGAATGTGCTGTCTTTGTGGCAGCATGGCTGAAATGGATGAGCGGTTCCAGCAGATTCTGTCGTGGCAGCAGATGGATCAGAACAAAGCCATCAGCCAGATCCTGCAGGAGGTAAGCCCTTGCCCAGGATGTGAGGGCGGGGGTGCATGAAGGGCATGCTGGGGCAGAACTCTGCATGGAGCCCTGTCCCAGAGAGCGTGTGAGACCCCACATGCTTAGTGCATTTAGTACAAACCATCAGGAAGAGAGGGACAGGGAGAGGCCTCTGGGTGGTGATCTGGTCACCGCTGTGGCTGGCACCCACTCCCTGTGCTGTGGGGGCTCCATCATGAGGATTGAAAGGGCAGGGAGTGGTGCAATCGGAGAAGCCCACAGAGCGCTGCAGGACCTGGGCTCACCTCCGAGCCCGCTGCACTGTCCGCTCGACTCTGGTCTGCCGCCGACTGGGAAGCCAGGCAGGCCCTGCTCAGCAGCCTGTCTCATTGCAGAGCGCCATGCAGAAGGCTGCATTTGAGGCTCTCCAGGTGAAGAAAGACCTGATGCATCGACAGATCAGGAACCAGGTGAGTGGGGGTCGTGGGCCCCTTCTAGACCTGTCTCGCCAGCCTTCAGAGACACGTAGAGGTGGCTGGACAGGCCGCAGTTAAGGTTGAATCCTGGCTTCTTCACAGGAGCTCAGCAGGAGGCCTCCCTGCAGAAGCTCCCTTTCCTCCCAGAAGCTCGGTCAGGGGCTGTTGGCAGGTGCCCTAGGTAGCACTGTGGGTGCCCAGGGCTGAGGGGAAGGGCAGCTGCAGCCTTGACCGCGGGGCAGCCTGTGCTGAGCACTCACAGGCAGCCGGCTGAAACCCCAATGTCCCATCAGCTCTGAACTGGGACAGACAGGATCTCCCACCTGAGGGAGCAGGGAGGGCCTGACGTCAGCTGGGCCTGGAGGAGAGGGCCAAGGCTGACCTTGGGCCAGCTCTGGGCGGGCCCCACCGCTGTGGCCTCTGGGCCGTCTGACTCTGGGCTTCCTGAGGGTGAGGTGCGCTCTGCGGGCTGGAGATGAAGTGAGCTTTCAGGCTGTGGGAATGCTCATCGCATTGTACTCAACACTTTGAATTTCACATTTTGCATGTTTTTTTTTCTTTTTATTCTTTTCTTTTTTGGCCAAAACCAGCTTACCTTTTTATTTCCCTCTTTAATTTCAATCCCACATAGCCGGACATGAAGCTCATTCCTCTGACCAGGGGCTGGTGGGGACCTAGGAACTTAGGGACAAGGGTCATAGGGTCATAGGTACAGGCTGTGCGGTCTGACCCCCAGGGCTAAAAGTCCCCAGTCACACCCTGGGGTGTGCAGTGACCCCTAGATATTCTCACTGTGGGTGGTTTTGACCCACCAGGCCAGCTGTTCCCCTTTAGACCCTGAGAAGGCACATCCAGGGAAAGGGCTCACTCACGTGCCTGCTCTGTGTCATTAGGCAAGTTACTTAACCTCTCTGAGCCTCAGTTTCCCTGTCTGTAAAATGGAGGCAATAATACCTCCTAAGAGCCAGAGGAGAATTGACAAACCGATACATATAAAGTGTCCAGCACAGGCCTAGCATGCAGAATCCTCAATAAATATCAGCTACGACTCTTATTATTACTCAGTCACTTCCATGACCCTCTGCTCCTGTCTGGGTCAGCTCTGCAGAGGAAGCAAGAGAATTGGTCAACAGTATTGACCAGGCAGGCATGTCCACACCCCTGCCCAAAGCACTCAGGGCCCCTTCATCCCAGAGAGCCCCAGAACAGATTCTCAGACCCCACTTGGCCATCAGAGAGCAATGGCACAGACTTGAACTATGGTTAATGTGAATAAAAAACGCCCTGTCTCATCTTCTGTTTAGATTAAGTTAATAGAAACTGAGTTATTGCAGCTGACACAGCTGGAGTTAAAGAGGAAATCCCTGGACACAGAGGCACTACAGGTATGTAGGGCTCCCTGGCCTGCCCGGTCCCTCCCCTGTACCCCCTGAAATCCCCGCCTGGTGCCCCACCGCCTCTCCAGCAAGCCGGGCAGGTCTCCTCCGTGGCTGTGACCTTGGAGGGTGCCCCAATCCCAGAAGGCTGATGGGAGCGCAGGCCAAGCCTAGGGCTTGGGTCAGCTGTTGCCAAGCAGGAGGGTCAGAGGAAGGAGGGTTTCATTGCCAAGGCTCACCAGGTGACATCTCCATCTCCACGTTTTCTTTGTTTTGGAGCGGGGTTGCTGCTGAGCTCCCTGTCTCTTTAAGCCATGCTTCTGGGGCGCTGGTTCCACTCGGGCTGACATCCTCTGGGGAAGGAGCTTTCTTGGTGTCTCAGGGATGTCCGGAGGAGAGGGCCCAGCCGTCGCTGCGTCGCTCCCTGCAGGCAGCTTCTCTGCGGCTCAGCCTGCTGTCCTGCTCACAGAGAAGGGGCTGCAGGGACTGGCCGGCGGCATCTGGACTGCAAGGCTGGACCTGGGTTCTGTCCAGCGCAGTCCTGCTGTGTGACCTGGGCGGGAGGGGGAGGGGCGGCCTTTCCCTTCTCTGCGCCTCAGTCTGTCTGGTGCTCCACAGCCCTCCCCGCCATGTGTCTCCCCTACATGCTGTGGGCTCAGTGAGAGGAGGTCAGATACCCATGGCTTGTCATTTCCTTTGTTTGCTGTTTCTTACCACTCCACCGACATCAGTCACTAGATTCCATGCCTGGCCTTAGCCCCACGGGGCAGGGAGGTGCAGGCTTAGGAGCAGGTGGGGAGGGGATGCCCGGCAGAGGGGCCCCTCGGCTCTGCCCCCTAATTCTCACCCTGAGATCGTGGGCAGAGACTTGAACTGAGTCAGCCCTCCATGAGCCCCCAGCTGGCAGCTGAGAACTCTGCTGGGGATCCCACCACTGTGCCCTGGGCCTTCTGGCGCCAGGGCTGCTGGGAGCTTCTGGCGGCACTGGGTGTGGTCTTGTGTTGCAGGAGATGATCTCAGAGCAGCGCTGGGCCCTCACCTCCCTGCTCCAGCAGCTGCTCAAAGAGAAGACGCAGCGAGAGGAGGAGCTCCGGGCAATCCTGGTGCGTTGGGCCGCGTAGCACCGAACACGGGTTTGCTTGCCCTCCACACACTTGCCATTCTTAGAAACACTTCTGTTATTCACATCATACTTGTTCATCGTAGAAAACATGGACGTTTACAAAGGAAAAGAGTCTCACTTCTGAGAGTTGTCTGTTGCTCATGGTTTGATGAACATTTTTCAAACGTTGTGATACTTCCTTATAGCTATGTGTGCACGTGCTTAAACGTAAACAGTGCAGAGCCCTGGGTGACCAGCTCGCTTCCACCTGTTCTTCCCGTGTCACTGAAATACTCCTCCGCATTCTTTTCATGGCTGCGTTTGGAGAGGCCATCATTTGGCCTGTTGAGCATTTAGATTGCTTCCCGTTCTTTACTTTCATGAGCAGTGCGCTCTGACCGTCTTTGCAGCTAAGTATTTGAGAACAGCTGAGCCCAGGAGAGGACTTGCTGTGTCCAGGGCAGGCCTTTAATAAGCCTTTGACAGGAAGTACCCAATTGTCCCCTGTGCCCACATGGGTGTCACTCTGGCACGTCATTAGGGTGGCAGAGCTGCATTTAGGTAGCAGCCAGGTCGCGTCCTCCAGATCCCAAGTGCATGTGAGTGGTGAGGACGGAGGCCAGCCCACTGGCTGGGGCTGGAGGACCGAGGCACTCCCCTGGTGTCGGTACTGCTCCAGGCACCCTCTGGGCTCCAAGAGCAGGCCCTGTGCAGGGTACGGAGGAGGCTGAGACCAGCTCCGAAACCTCCGAGCCCTGTGCAAGCCCCAGTGCCACGCTTGTGCCCATCAGAAGGTGCCTTCCCTCCCGATGCCTCGCTGCATTGCGTACAAATTGTAGTGTAGTGTGGGCATCGTGCAGGAGCAGCCATATACTTGGCCCTGGGTCTCTGCCCTCGAGGGGCAGTGAGGGACTCACTAGGGGAGGGAGCAGCACCTCAGCAGAACATGAGGTTCAGGGCCATGGGTTCCAGAAGAGAGGTACGTCCACAGCCCAGGCCAGGAGAGGGGAGCCAGCTAGGCAAGGCCCAGGAGTGACCACCAAAGGGCACTCAGGTCCCTGTGTTGAAACCCTGCTCCTGTGTCACATCAGACCCCCGTGTCCTGGATGGGCCGGCTCCGCTGCTCAGACCCAGGCCCCAGAACAGGACAGACCCGGTTCTGGATTATGGCCCTGACACTGGGCAGCACCTCGACCTTGGGCTGCTAATCACTCTGACACTCAGCTTCCTCACTTACGCAGTGGAGCCCATTTCAGTTGTGAGAATTAGTAAAAGGGCGTCTCGTGCACAGCACAGTCGCACGTAGCCGCTGTCGGTACCATTTGTCCGCTGCTCTGTCCCCGGCCCCTAGAACAGCGCCTGGCCCAGACGGCTCTCCAGGAATATTTGTTGGGTGCCGGAAGGAAGGAATCCGTTCCACTCCATGTTTACGAGTCTCCAGCTTTGTCAGACAGCGGAGGTGTCCTTGGACTCCTCTGTCCTTCCCTACCTGGCACCCGGAGACCAGCCCGAGCTCTGGGAGAAGGAGGTGGCTGCCTGGTGCTTGGCCATTCCCACAAGCAGATGAGACAGTGTCCCTCCCAGACTAGGGGTGCACAAGCGAGGTGCCAGGTGAAGCAGCCAGGGGCAGGCCCCCACCGGGTGCGTGTGTGAGACCCTTCTCAGCGGTAAGCTGGGGCAGTGCTGCTCCCTGCCCTTCCTGCCTGTAGTTGACGTGCTGTGATGATAGCGGACAGGGACGCTGTGAGATACCACGTGCCGTCCACGCGCTCAGAGGAGCACAGTTCAGTCACCGTCATTGTCATTGTTTTTACTTACCGATTTGTAACTAACAGCATCAACTTCGTTCTGGCAGACGGAGTTAGAAGCCAAAAGTGAAACCAAGCAGGAAAATTACTGGCTGATTCAGTATCAACGGCTATTGAACCAGAAGCCGCTGTCCTTGAAGCTGCAGGTAAGGCCTGGTGGCGCCGCCCGCACCGGGATACCCTGCTGCTTGACCTTCCAGCTTCATTCCGTGCGTGCTTCTGGTGGCTGGACCCCGGGCACAGAGTGAGAGGGAGGGTTCATTCCCGTGAGAGCAGACAGCTGCTGGCGCTCTGTGCGTGCTAACACACGTGGCGACAGTGCTGCCGCCGCGCACCTGCGTGGATAAGCCGGATGTGGTCCTCTCTCCCTGTGTCCATCTCCTCCCTCTCCCCTCCCAACACTTTTTTTAAAAAAATATATTTTATTGATTTTATTACAGAGAGGAAGGGAGAGGCATACAGAGTTAGAAACATCGATGAGAGAGAAACATCGATTCAGCTGCCTCTTGCACGCCCCCTACTGGGGATGTGCCCGCAACCCAGGTACATGCCCTTGACTGCAATCAAACCTGGGACCCTTGAGTCCGCAGGCCGACGCTCTATCCACTGAGCCAAACCAGTTAGGGCAACACTTTTTTTTTTTTTTAACGTCAAATAAAAATGGAGTCTTTCTATACATACTATTTGGCAGCTTCTTTTTCCTCGTAGTGGTGATGGGCAGCTGTCCAGGCCTGGACATGTACTCGTACTAGTAGAGTCCGCATTGTTTCCCCACAGCTGCATGCCCGTAGCATATGGATGGCCCTCGTTCATTTAAACAGTCCCCTCAGTGGTACTTAGGTTGCTTACTGTTTTCAAGTCCACAAATAGAGCGACAGTGAACTTCCGTACCCCCATCTCTCTGCGCTTACACATGCGTTTTTGTAGGGAAGGTTCCAAGAATACATTTTGCACTTCGGTTATATATATTCACACCCTTTGTTTGCTGTTGTGAATACTGGCTTCTTGTTCTTCTTCCCTGTACAGGAAGAGGGCATGGAGCGCCCACTGGCGGCCCTGCTGGTGGAGCTGTCCGCCGAGCACTACCTGCCCATCTTTGCCCATCACCGCATCTCGCTGGACATGCTGAGCCGCATGAGCCCTGGGGACCTGGCCAAGGTGGGCGGCAGCAGCCTCTCGGGGGAGGTCAGCGCAGCGCTGGGCCACGGGCCCAACCTGGCCAAGGGTCGCTGCTCTTCTTGCAGTTCTTGGAAAGCTCTGCTATTAGCAAATGCCGCAGGGCCCCTTGCTGAAGGCGCCAGCAGCCAGGAGTGAGGCGGCCCCGTGGCTCTGTGCTGTGTGGCCGGCTCCGGCCCAGCCCAGGCCACAGTCTGCGCTCCTTGGACTCCGCAGGTGGGCGTCTCAGAAGCTGGCCTGCAACACGAGATCCTGCGGAGGGCCCGGGAGCTGCTGGACGCGGCCAGGACGCAGCCAGGTACCGACACCCACCTTGCGTGTGGGCTGTGGTGGGGCAGTCATCTCTTTACTCTTCAGGTCGAGCCCTAAAGGCTGGATCTAGCCCCTGCCAGTCCTTAAGGTTCCTTCCTAAAGGAACAGGATTTACGAATGAGAAAAACAGGCACAAAAATGGGAGTTTCCTTGCAGCATTCGGGGCCCTTGGCTCCCTGTCCCGTGACCTTCCCTAAACCCACCTACAGACACTGGGACTCACACACCCGGGGGCCTTGGAATCGAGGGAGAAACCAGCTGTATCCGGTGCCCAGCACTGTGGCTGGGGTGTCTGTGAGGATGTGTGTGACGGGCTGTGAGGGTAAGTGCAGGTCATAAAGGCACTCCACCCGTCGGAGGCCAGGGGAGAGCAGGTACCGAGGTGGGTGCAGGGGCAGGCATGGAAACCGGCTCTCCTGTGTGCCGAGCACGATCTGCTGCCAGGCAGTTGCCAGCCGTATCACGTGTACCATGTTGTGTCACCTGTTCAACCCCATCAGGTGGGTATTGTTATCCTCATTTGAGGGGTGAGGAAACAGGCAGAGAGAGGTTAACTCGCCTCCAACATCACACAGCCAGCAAACGGCTGAACCACTGGGCTCTGCTGCCCCTCAGGAAAGGCCGAGGGGCCTTGACACGCGGAAGGAGGCCTGGGGCCTAGAACAAGAATGAAGGAGAGGGCAGGCTGCCAGGCTGGGCAAGCCCACGGGAGGGCCAGCCTCAGGCAGGATCTGTTTGGGACAGAGGCTAACGTGGAGGTGCCAGACCAGACCGAAGGGGTGAGGCAGGAGCTCAGACTGCCTGGCTGGGTCCCCAGATGTCAGGGCTGATGGCAGGGCCGTGCCATCTACAGACACCAGTTTTCCAGCCAATTTTACAGCAGGGACTGACTCTACCTAGAAAAAGTTATTAAGCTTCCAGCCCTTCAGTATCAAGTCTTGTGCAAAATAGCCCCCTCAGATGTTTGTCCCCCTGCATGGCCCCATCGCACTCAGGTCAGGAAGAGTTTGGCATCAGGACTTGGGTCGCCCTAACATCGGCAAACATGTTAGGATAACAACAGTGCCCACCTGAGGGGTTGAGACAAAGGTGACACCCTAGCAGACACACCTCCCTGGAGCAGAGTTGCAGGTACCTTTCACTCCGAGCCCCTCCAGCATCCAAAACCTCTCACCATCTCCCACCAACCCCAGAGCTAGCAGGAGCTGCTCCCTGCTCGGAGCTAATCCCCCTCTCGGTGTCCCTGCTGCCGGTGTGATGCCTCGGCTCTGCCCACCCCACCAGGAAGGGGGCTGTGGCGGATGGCTCCTTCTTAGCTCCAGAAGGGACGGGAAATGCTTGGGCGTTTTCCTGCCAATGCTCTTGCTGCTCCCAGGCCTCCATCTGTGTCATATTCAGTACAGAAGGGCCTCTTCACCACGATGGCTTGGGGCACCCTGATACCCTCATAGTGTCTAGGGTTGTAATAACCTTTGAAAAATCTTCAGAATTTTTTTCCAATTATAAAATAATACTGCTTGTAAGTCAAACCACAGAATCAATGAAACATATGAGCTGAGATCCGGGTGGGGATCAGGGCTGAAGCAGACTCAGGGATGTCGGTGGTGCCCACTGGGTGATGATCAGAAAGACTGCATCTGGAAGGGCCAGGCTGATGTCTGGCTTCAGGGCTGGCGGCTGCTGCAGGGGAGAGCAGTGGGCACGCTGGGGGCCCAGCCAGGGGTGCGGGGAGCAGCCGTGGGGACCTCTCACTCCTGTCCCTGCTCCTCTGTCTCCATGGCCACTAGGTGAAGCTGAGAGGGAGGCTCCTCCGCCCGAGTCCCTAAGCAGGGGCTCCTGTGCTGCGACTCCACCACCAGGTGGCGCTGTGGCCTTGGACACGTGGCCACCCTCTCTGAGCTCAGGTCTCATCTCTGAAAGTGACAGAGCCCTACTTGCAGGATGGCCCTTAAAGGTCCGGGGGACGTTAGGCGTAAGAGACCCCAGTTAGCCAGTGCCGTCCCCCTGCCCGTGTCCCAGCTCTCCCCTTTTCCAGATGGGGCAGGAGACTCAGAGAAGAGAAATAATAGGGTGTGTGGTAAGGTGCCCCCCCCCCCCCCCCCGCCCCATTCTGAGGTCAGAGCACCCTCACCTCCAGCTCAGTGTCCACGTGGGGCAGGCAGGGCTGGGGGCAGCCCCTTGGGGTTGGGATCACTGGGAGAGGCCTGGCTCACCTCTCTCTGGTCCCCACAGAGCTGCTGAAACCACCCCCGGACGAGGTCCTCGGGGCCCTGGAGCCCACGGCCCCTGAGGCGCTTCCTGAGTCCGCGAGGCCGTCGGCTCCCCCCGCGGATCTGGAGGTGCAGACCTCGGAGTGCGTGGTGTGCCTGGAACGGGAGGTAAGTTTGGAGCCGGCGCCCTGCCCGCGGCCATCCGTGTCTTCCTAAACACTTTGCTCTAGTCATGTAAGTATCTGGTGTTCATTAGAAGCTGTGGAAAATACAGGAAATAAAAGTGACCTATGATCCCATGACCCAAATATGAGCAATGCTAGACTCTTTTTTTTTTTCCAAAGAGGGTGTTTTCCCTACTTAACAAATACATTAAGGAAAATTTCTCAAGTTGTTAAATATCAACAACACAATTTTCTCTGAAGAGGCTGTTCTAAAACCGTCTTTTTAAAAAAAACATTACAACATTCACTCTTATTGTAAAAACTAAACAACACAGCATATAAAAATTTTTATGTTTTCTTTTCCCCAGAAGGTTTTAAATATATTTTTTCTTGTTGGCAGTATTACAGATGTCTCCCATTTTCCTCCCCTTCCCTCCCTCCTCCCAGCCATTACCCATCCCCCCACCCAGGTCTTCAATACCCTATTGCCCGTGTCCATGGGCTCTGCATATAAGTATCTAAGTTCTTTGGTTTATCTCTTCTCGTCTCCCCAGCCCCACATCGAGGTATGTCAGTCTGTTCCAGGCCTCCCTGCTTCGGGTCTTATTTTGTTGGTCAGTTCATTTTGTTCATTAGATTCTACAAATAAGTGAGATCATGCGATATTTGTCTTTTTCGGTTTGGCTTATGTCACCTAGCATAGTATTTTCCAGGTCCCTCCATGCTGTCCCAAGGCATAAGAGATCTTTTTCACAGCTCATAGTATTCCATAGTGTAACTATCCCACGGCTTTTGTATCCATTTATCCTACTGATGGGCACTTGGGCTGTTTCCAAATCTTAACTATTGTAAATAACGCTGCTATGAACATATATTCTTTCTGATTGGCGTTTTGGGGTTTTTAGATTATATTCCCAGAGGCAGGATCGTTGGGTCAAATAGAAGTTCCATTTTTAATTTTTTGAGGAAACTCCATACTGTCTTCCACAGCAGCTGCACCAGTCTGCATTCCCACCAGCAGTGAACTGGTGTTCCCTTTTCTCCACATCCTCGCCAGCACTTGTTGTTTGCTGATTTTTTTTGATGATAGCCATTCTGACAGGTATGAGGTGATACCTCATTGTGGTTTTATTTGCATTTCTCTGGTGGTTTGTGACTTCGAGCATTTTTTCATATGTCTCTTGGCCATTTGTGTGTCCTCTTTGGGGAAATGTGTGTTCAGGTCTGCTGCCCATTTTTTAATTGGATTGTTTGTCTTCCTTTTGTTGAGTGTCTGAGTACTTCATATATTTTGGATATTAACCTCTTACCAGGTATGTCATTGGCGAGTATGTTCTCCCAGGCAGTGGGTCCCCTTTTCATTTTGATGGTGGTTTCTTCCTTTTTCTGTGCAGAAGCTTTTTATTTTTATGTAGTCCCGTTTGTTTATTTTCTCCTGTTTTTTTGCCCTAGGAGATGTATCTGTAAACATATTGCTCCATGAGATGTCTGAGATTTTGCTGTCTATGTTCTCCTCTAAGATTTTTCTGGTTTCATGGCTTACCTTTAAGTGTATCATCCTTCTTGAGTTTATTCTTGTGTATGGTGTACGTTGGTGATTTAGTTTCATCTTTTTTGCATGTGTTTGTCTGGTTTTCTCAGCACCATTTGTTGAAGAGACTGTCTTTACTCCATTGTATGTTCTTGCCTCCTTTGTCAAATATTAATTGGCCATAATGGTGTGGGTCAATTTCTGGAGTCTCTGTTCTGATCCATTGGCCTATATGACTGTTCTTGTGCCAGTACCGGGCTGTTTTGGTTATAATTCTTTGTAGTATAGTTTGATGTCGGTATTGTGATTCTTCCTACTTCATTCTTCTTTCTCAAGATTGCTGCAGCTGTTCGGGGTCTTTTGTGGTTCCATGTACAACACAGCATATAAAATTAAAACTCACCCTCCCTCCACCGTGCGCCCCTGCTTAGAAAAGGCGGCCGTGTTAGAGCATTTGGTTTCCCTCGGTCTCACCACACCCGGGGCAGGCATGATGTGGAAGGACTCGGTTATATATTTAATCAAATTCCTGCTTTGGGGCCCCATAGGTTGGCTTCCAATTTCATTATTACAAACAGTGCTGAGCTGAGCAGCCTGGAACGAGTTGGGAGCACACCTTAGGCCAGTGATGGCGAACCTTTTGAGCTCGGCGTGTCAGCATTTTGAAAAACCCTAACTTAACTCTGGTGCCGTGTCACATATAGAAATTTTTTGATATTTGCAACCATAGTAAAACAAAGACTTATATTTTTGATATTTATTTTATATATTTAAATGCCACTTAACAAAGAAAAATCAACCAAAAAAATGAGTTCGCGTGTCACCTCTGACACGCGTGTCATAGGTTCGCCATCACTGCCCTAGACTGTGGCCTTACAGTAAATTCCTAACAGGAGGAACCACTGAAGCAAAGCGTAGGCGTGGCTTCTAGGCCATCGTGTTGGAATTGCTTTTAGACTGGGGGCTGGGCAAGTGCACACACAAAAAAGACACAAATTGGGAACAGCCTTCCCGTCCAGCAGCAGGGCTGGTTCCATCCAGAGGGCACCGCAGCTGTCACCCCGAGAGAGGGGGGCGGGCAAGTAGTAAAACATCAGAGCATATAATCCAGTTTCATATCAGAAAGAAAGGGGCGGGGCTTACGGGCATTTATAGATTTTTAACAAAACGTGAAGGAGTGCCGGACTGCTGGCAGAGGGCAGGGCTGGGCGTTCCCCTGCTGTGTGGCGTGCTTCTGGATGGTCGAGAGGCTCAGGACGACCAGTGGCAGAGCCCAGACGCTCCGCTCTCTCCTCAGGCCCAGATGATCTTCCTCAACTGTGGCCACGTCTGCTGCTGCCTGCAGTGCTGCCAGCCACTGCGCACCTGCCCGCTGTGCCGCCAGGAGATCGCCCAGCGCCTCCGGATCTACCACAGCAGCTGAGCGCCCGCCTGGCCCCTGGCCCTCCGGCCCACGTCCACACCTGCAGGCCCAGGGCTCCAGCTCACCCCTGCTCTCCCCAGACGAGTAAGGCCCCTCTGGCCTGGGCCCTACCCTACAGCCCAGGAGGGCGCCCCCCACCCTCGATCTCCAAGCAGCTGGGCCGGCCGGGCAGGTGTACGTTCCTAGCGGTGACCTGCACACTGTGGAAGAAGAGGGGAGCCCTCCTGGTACCAGGGAGGGTGTGGAGAGGCAGCTGTGGCACCATCTGAGCACAGGACTGAGTATCCTGGCCAGTGTGCTCCACCCTTCCCAGCCAACTCTGGCAGCCCGTCCCTGCAGGAGCCTTGGTGTTCTTGCCAGGGGAACAGAGGCAGTGCTGTCCCACGAAGCAGGGTGGTGGGAGTCAGGAGGGCCCTGATGTGAGGAGAGGCCACAGGCCGCCACGGGCTGTCCGATCGGCTGGAATGTGTTCAGTGCAGGCCTGGTGCCACAGGCGACATCAGCCCCTTCTTGCCTCCCTCACTGCTGCCCCCCAACGCTCAGGCCCCTCTGCTTTCTAGATCTGCACCACCTCACCCCATGCGGCTCAAGGGCGGGCAGTGAGCTTTGCAGACCCAAAGCAGGACTGCCAATAAACCCACTTCCGGCCCGCTGCTTCGGAGTCATCACTGGGTCCTGATGGAGGGGAAGAGTCCGGGGGCTGGGTGGGGTCAGGGAGGGCTGCACCCTGGTCAGAAGGAAAGGAGGAGGCAGAGTCATTCCCAAACGTGAAGTTATGCAAACCCCTTGGGACGGGGGAGACACGGCTCAGAGAGAAGTGGCACAGGAGTCAGCCGGAGCAGATGGTGCCGTGTCAGGCCCAAGCGGCCGTAATCCCAGACCAGGGAGCCCAGCTGAGGAGCTGAAGGCCCAGGACCTGCAGCTAGGACACGGCGGTGCCGGGTATGGAGCCGTGCAGGCTGTTCGTTGCACAATCCTAGGAGCGTGCACCTTGTCCTGGCTGTAGAGTTGCACGCTTATTGTGCCTTTTCTGGCAAATGGTTTTGAGCCACGGGCAGGGTTTTCTCTGGGCCGGAGGCAGACCGGCTCAGGGTGCCTGGGCTCTGCCGCTAGCTGTCCCCCCCTGACCCTGGCCGCCTTCCATCCTGTTTCCTGTCTGTTCAATGCTGGACATGATGGGGCTCTGATGGAGACCGATGGTCACCCCAGGTGCAGTGTCCAGAGCCAGCTGGACACAGGGGACAGGCCTGGTGGCAGAAAGAGCCCTGGGCCTCAGTTTCCCCGCCTCTTGGGACCATCCATCAGTCCTGTGGGCTGAAATGGATGAAGGCTCCTTGTGTGAGGCAGGAGCTGGGCCTCTTCCCGCGATGTCTCCTTCCCCCTCACCACTCGCCCTGCTGAGCTCCCCGTGGTCAGGTGGGGAGGCTGAGGCCTGAGAGGGGCAGAGCCGCTCTGCAGAGCACATCTGCCCTGCGAGAAAGGACTCTGGCGAGTCCCCTCTTATAGGCGAGGCACCGGAGGTGGAGTTAGTGACTTGCTGAGGACAGCAGCAAGACCAGAGGTGAACCCCTAGTCTGTGGCCCCATAGCCCCAGCTGTTCCACACCCCAGCCCTCGTGGACGAGCCCTCGGCCACTGACCACGGTGGGCAGCCTGGTACCAAGGAAACCAACATCCGCCACAGTGATGCTGCCATCTACCCAGGAGGAACACGTTTTTACCCATGGGTGAGGCAGCCCGTCCCCACCAGGTGTGTGTGTGTGTGGTAGTGGGGTGGGGGTGGGGGGCCCTAACCTCAGTTTACACGTTGGTGACGTGTAATGACGGCACCATATGCGGGATCTGCTGCCAGGCTCTGGTCCTGGAGGTGCAGGCCCACAGCAGGTGCTGTGCGGTCAGGAGTCTTGAAAAGGTGGCATCGTTGTTTGGATCCAGCATGAGCCGGAGGCCCACCCCCCTGTGGGCGCCTCACGGCCACGTGGCCTGAAACCTGCAGGAAGACCGCCCTGCCCAGCTCTAGCTGAGGAAGCTGAGCTCAAGGCAGGCCAGTCACCTACGTGCTGTCTTCCCTCTGAGCCTGTTTCCTCCTCTGTAAGGCAGGAGGATATGAGAACTCGGAGCTAGAGGTACTCGGTCCAGTGAGCCCAGAAAGCCAGGGCGCATGGGCAGGCCCGCCCGCAGTCTCCAGCCAGGTCTCCTCCTGCCAGCACCACACAGAGGCCACTGGCTTTAAATAAAGCATTTATTGATTAGTAGAAGCTTAAACAGTTTGCTTAATATTTCCAATACAATATCTGGGAAGAATGACTGGAAAATCCCCAAAGAAGGCACTAGAGGAGGGCATCGTAAGACGGAATGTGTTGGTAGAAGAGGTTTAGTGAGGTGCGGGGTGGGGGGCTGCACCAACCACTGCCATCCATCCTGGGGTCCAAGGCCCGGGCCCCTGGAAGCAGATCAAGGGAGGGTGCAGGGCTGGGTGGGGGCCCCACCCCGAGGACCCTGAAGAAGTCAGTCTGCCCTGCCGACCCTCTCCTCGAAGCAGCAGGGGCGGGGCCGGGGACTGCCAGGCTGGGGGTTGCCTCGGCCTGACCCTCACCCCCAGGAACAAGAGGCTGAGGACAGTGGGCCCCCAAGTGACTCACATTTGAAAACAGGCCTGGAATGTTAGGCTGAGGTGACTTGGGGACTCAGGCAGCAACAGCCAAGCCACAGCCTGACCCCAAGCCCTCAGAGCGGCGACCAGTGGTGCCGTGGGAGCCGTGACCCCCAGGAACCCTAGAGCTCCCGCGGTGGACAGCCGTACCTTGGAGGTGGCCCTCGGAAGACAGAATCCACACCTGCTAAGCCCTGCCCCTGAGCAGTGCCGCCTCCCTCAGCCCGGCCCAGCCCAGCAGCGGGCACAGGGGCAGGAGGCGGCAGGAGCTGGCTGAGGCTGGAACCGGGAGACAGGGCCTGAAGGCCGGCCTGGCCTCCAGCAACCTCTGCCCTCTGGCCTCCTGCTTGCATGGCTCATTCTTTCCTGCCCTTTTCCTGCCCTTGGACACTTCCTTGCCCAGACCAGCACATTCCAAGCCTTTCTCATTCCACCCCAGGCCTATGGCCCCTCCCCCCACCCCAGACTGGCTCTGGCCTGAAGACCCCTCCTTGCACTTCCCCTCACCCAGAGCGGGGAAAGCCAGGCCACTGTCCACTCCAAAACTGGCCTCTGGGCCCAGCCTGGAAGAGTGGAGAGGGGAGTGGGGCCCAGGGATGGGCCTGGACACTCCATGTTCCTGGTTCCAGTGAGCCCTGGATGAGAGGGGAGGAAATTCATGGGCTCTGAGTCAGCAGACGATGCCTTTGCCTCCCTCTTTGCAAGGATGGCAAGACCCCTTAGGGACACGGGCCAACGAGGAAAGGCAGGAAGGGAGGACCGAGAGAACTGGGGCCACCCGGCACTCCCCAGGCCCTTCAGCTTTGCTCAACCCCTAGCCAAGCAGGAAAGCCGAGATCACCCCACAGAAGAGAAAACAGCAACAAAGTGTGACAAACCCAATAAAGTGACTTCAGGTGGGCCTGTCCCTGCTCAGCCCGAGGAGCCGCACCAGCCCTGCCCCACCCCCACCCGGAGGCACAAATCCAAATCCCAGGAGCCAAGCTTGTCAGTGCCTCAGCGGGAGGGGCCTGTGTGCCGCGTCCAACAGAAGCTTGGGGGCGACCAGCCTAGAACTCAGTCTGCACCCCCGCGCTGTCCTCGGTGGTGGTGTGGATGGGGGGCCGGCCGCCAGGGCTGGACTCCTGCTCCCCGGTCTCCTGGTCATTGGGCTTTGGAGGCTCAAGGTCCACAGCCTTTCCAGGTGGGAGTTGCTGGAGGGGCGAGGCCCGTGGTGAGGCTGCAGGTGGTGAGGAGGCTGCAGGTGGTGAGGAGGGCGAAGGCGAGGAGGGCACAGGGATCGTGGGCAAGGGGGCCCCATTGAGCAGGGGGCAGGCTGGCGGGGGGCTCTCAGCCCCCAGATCCTGGGCCAGCAGGTCACGGACCTCAGTGACACTGTCCGGGGACGCAGGTGATGGTGGTTCACGGCCGACCTCGAAGGGCAGCCCCGCCTCCTCGTCCTGGACCACGGACACCACCTGCTTGGCACGCCGTCGCTTTTCCGAGATGGTGGCTGCTTCCTGGACACCGGGGCTGGGGCTGCCACTGCGCCCACTGCCACCATCACTGCCACCGTACTCCTCACCCCAGTTGATGGGCGAGCCCTCAGCCAGCAGGTGCAGGTTGGGGTCGCTGTTGTGCAGGACCACGCTGTCCCGGTACAGGTTGTGCTTCCTCTGCACGGCGGCCTCCTTCACGGCTGCAGGGCCAAGCGGGCGGCATCAGCACATGTGCCACGGGGACCACAGCCACCACACCCTCCACGGTGCCCAGATGTGACCGGCATCACCCCCAGAGCCCTCCCCACGGCCTGCGGGTGCTGTCACTGGGACGTGACTTATTCCAGGCCTCAGAGCTAGGAAGGAGAAGCCATGACCCTAACCCAAAGCCCAAGCTGGCAACCACCGTGCCACCCTGTCACTCATCTGACACGCCACGAAACGAAGGCACAGAGACTGGGCGCTCCCCTCCTGTGGCTGCACAGCTAACAGCGGGCCTACCCGGCCCACAGCATACACCCCATGATGGTCTGCAGCTTCGCTGACCCCACGAGAAAGGCCTCTGGGTGGCCTCCTCCGTCTCCCTTCTGACAATAAGAATCCCAGCCCAGTGGAGGTGGGGACGACCCCCCCCCCACGCCCCCCAGCTCTCAGCGGCCCCCTGGCTGCCGGCACGCACCCTGCAGGATGTCCTTCATGACCGTCTGCAGCACCACCTCCTCGTACGTGTTCTCCACCAGGATAAACCTGGCAAAGTCCTCGAAGATCAGCTCCTGGAACCGGGGCAGCTCCTGCAAGGTGAGGCGGGCAAGGGGCAGAGGGGGCCGTCAGGGCCTGGAGGCAGAGGGTCCGCGATTCCACCCAGCCCGGGCACTGGTCGGGCTGGCTCCGGCTGCCAGGACCAGGAGTGGCTGAGGGGGGGGGGGGGCGGCAGGGCTGCTCACCGACTTGCAGGTGGGGGCCAGCTTCTTGAGCAGGAAGGGGATGGTGATCTGCAGCAGCGCCTCCCGGAAGAAGCGCTTCCGCACAGAGCTGCTGTCATAGTCGTATTTCTGCCGGGAGAGAGGAGAAGGGGCTCTGAGCCAGTGGCCCCCGGCCCTGGCAGGAGGACGGAAGGCCGGTGGTCTGGCCTCGGCCTCAGCATCCTCATTTGTACCAGAGGGTGGGCGGCGCCTCCCACCGGGACTGGACGCAGGGCTCGGCCACACTTGGGGCAGGTCCAGGGCCGGGGCAGAGCCGCTCACCTTCAGCACCCGCTCCAGGATCCGCTGGATGGACTTGCACAGGTCCTCCTTGGTGGGCACCTTCCCCAGCTCCTGGTGCAGGAGGGTCTCGAAGGTGTACACGGCGTTGTCCATTTGCTGTGGGACACACCAGGGGGCACGTGAAGGCCCCGCGTGACCGCAGCCCCTGCTGCGTGCCTCCGAGGGGCCCCTCAGCCAGCTGTCCCCAGCCAGCCGGGAGGAGCGGGTGGCGTGTGCGCTCGCTCACTGCGCTCCCGCCCTCACAGCGTCACGGAGTGTCTACCCTGTGCTGGCACAGGGCTGGGCACGGGCAGTCCCTGCCTCAAGGGAATAGGAAACCGAGGTCCTGGGCCCTGCAGGAAGGGGCTTGGGGAGTAAGGAGGGCTTCATGGAGGGAGGGGTTTCTAAGCTGAGACCTGAAAGATGAGTTCGAATTAGCCAGGTGAACAGAGGGACAGGTGTTCCAAACACATGGACCGGAGCAGGGGAGCACGCGGAGCTGGGCGTGGCTGCAGGGCGCACAAGAAGAGGGTGCGGCCGGGGGTGGGGACTCTGCCAGGAGATGGGGGCTGTGGGAGGGAGAGGGCTGAGGGGTGTGCGGGGAGCAGCCTCTGGCCCACCTCACGCATGTGGATCTGGGCTCGCTGCTTGAACACGGATGTGCTGGACACGTCGAAACGCTGCTGCAGCCCGTCAAGCCGCAGCGGCTCCATCTTCTCGTAGCAGCTCTGCATCTTGAGGGGGTGATACGCCAGCTGGGACAGCTTCTCCATGTACTGCAGGGAGGCAGGGAGGCGGGACCTGAGCTGGGGCCACCTGCACGGTAGGCACCCCCCGACCCACACCTTGCCTGGGCCCTCGGAGCTGGGGATCTGAAGCTGGAGGAACGTGGTCCAGCAGCACAACCTGGGAGCTGGGAGCTGGGTCCTGTTCCCTTCTGGGCGCTGGGTGACCTGGGCCAGGGCACTCACCCTCTCTGAGCCTCAGGTTCCTCAGCCTCAAAATCAGGTTTCTCCTGACCTCTAAGTTCCTTTCTGGTTCTCAAATTCCACGGTTATGTTGTCTGTAGATTCTCCAATTTAAAGTATAGAGAGGAGGCTAAGATAGGATCGAGTCTCCCTTCACCTGACAGCCATGTGGGGCTCCAGGCAGCCGAGTGCTCAAATGGGGTCTGTGGAAGGGCGTTCACCCCAAGAACCAGATAACTGAGGAACAGGGAGAGCCGGGCTGTCTCTGCTTGTGGGGCACATGAATGGCTCACACGTACTTACATCTACCTTGACAGTCACATGCCTCGTCTCTGCAGTTGCCTTCCTTCCTCCTCTCCTCTCTGCTCCTCTCCTTCCTTCTTTTCCTCCTTCCCTCCCTCCCTTCTCTGTTCTTTGCTATTTTACAACCCACATGGCTTAGAAAGGCTGGTGGCAGGGGATTAGGTAACCCCTTTCCTCTAATGCCGGCCCCCAACAGCTTCAGCCTCGCGCACTCACCCCTCAGACCCTGTTCACAGGTGACGCGGGAGGGGAGGGGCCCACCCGGGTCCCAGCCAAGGCCTCACCTCGCCCAGCTTGTCAACCCCGCCCTCGTTGATGACGTTCAGGTTCATGTCGGTGACCTCCTTGAAGAAGACGTCCCGCACCTCGGTGAAGCCCTGGCTGGTGGGCACCATGAGGGCCTCCAGGATGGAGGAGATGTAGGGCTGCACGTGGTTCCGCACACAGATCTCCGCCTTGGGGAGGATGAAGGCTGCGCCCAGAGGGAACTGGTTAGCTGAGGCCCCTGGGAGCAGCTCCCAGCCCTCCCAGCCCCCGAGGCTAAAGGCAGGCTGTTGGGTTTTGTTTGTGTGTTTTTTAAAGAAAACCAAAGGTGACAGCAGCAGCAAACAATGATTCTGAGACAGTAAAGACACACATGATGGAGCCAACTTGACGGGGACGTATTTCTAAGTGGTGACGCAAGAAACCGAGAGGACTGCGGCCTAGAGGCGCCGGCAGCTTTTCTTTAGCTAGAGCGGGGAGAGAACACCTTCGGGTCTTGCTCATTTGTTGTTGTTTTTTTTAAAAAAAGAAAAAACTTCAGTGGATTCAATGAGCCTCTGGGTTTTGCAAAGGCTGAGCCCGACCCTGTCTGGAATGGTGTGGCCGGCCTCAGCGTGCCCGTGTAGCAGGCTGTGACGCTGTGGCAGGGACCATCTCCAGGACACTCCGGCCCAGGCGCTTTCCCCCTGGGGGCTCTGACGGCCCTCCCTCCCCTCTGCCCAGCTAGTGTTTGTTCCACAGAATGAACGGCAGCTCTCGGAGGCCCACCCACTCCCAGTGAACATAGCCAGTACAGAAGGAGTCTCAGGCAGCTGAGGACTCTGGCCGTGGTGTGATGGTGACAGGGAGTGAAAGGATCCCATCGGGCAGCACGGGAAGGAGCATAAACTGACAGAGAAGTTGGACTCGGTGAAAGGGAATCATCACCGTGCTAAGCCGATGTCTGTGAAACAACACATGTGAGAAGCTGTGATCGCCCGAAGATGAGCTGAGGGCTCAGCCTCCTTGACAACATTTAGACCGTCAGGGTCTGGGTGTCTAGAAATAGCTTGGAAAAGCAACGGCTCAGATTTGATTTCCTTTTTTTTTTAAAGCAATCAATGAATCGAGTCGTTGCTGTGAAATGCAGATGGACCCTTGAAACAGACGGGAGGGCCGCCTGGCTCCTGGGGCCGGCGGTCCCAGCAGGTCGGCCCGAGGAAGACAGCCCCGCGGGAGGCCTGCCCACCTCGGATCTTGCTGGCCAGGTGCTCTTTGGAGGTGATGATCTGGTCCATGTCGGTGCGGATGACGGCCTCCATGGCCGGCCGGGCCAGCAGCAGCTTGGACAGCACCGCCTCAAAGTGTGCTTTGGCCTGCTCGTACACCAGGCGGTACACGGCGTCTGAGATCTGGGGGCACAGAGCGGCGTCAGCACTGGGCTGAGGGTGCTGGGCAGCTGCCGGCTCCCCGCCCCGCCCCCAGCCCTGCCACCCACCACCCACCACCCACCTGGATCCACTGCCGCTGTCGCTCCTGTGGTTTCCCCTTCAGCCGCGGGGCGAGCTCCGCCTTCAGCTCAGGGCCCAGTTCCTCCATCACCAGGTTGCTCAGGATCTAGGACCGGAGCCCAGCCGTGCAGGTCAGGGGCTGGAACATGGCCAGGCTGCTCCTCTCCAGGTGCCATCAAGCCCGGCCACTCAGGCCCGACCTCCTTGCCATGTGGCCCTTTGCTCCAGGTCTCCAGGGCCCTCTCTCCTGAGTATCCTTCCCCCAGGCCTCAGCTTCTCTGCTGGGTGCCCTGCAGGGTCCTCAGGCTCCAGGGCCACACCCTCAGGGCCTTAGCACATGCCGCCTTCCCCTCAGGACCACCCGCCCCCCACCCCCCCCATGGCGGCGCATGGAAGTGTGTGTGTTTATTTGTCTGGTTCTCCCGCTAGACAGAGAGCTCCATGAGGTCCGGGGCTGTGTCCCTCTTGTTCACAGTGGCATCTGGGCACGTGGGCCAGGGCAGGTGCCCAGGAAATGACTGAACAAAATAGCGAGCCTCTCCATCTGCCTGGCTAACTTGGGCCTCCGCCGATCCAAACCTGAGTTGTCGTCTCTGTCCAAGCCTGCAGCGCCCAGAGCCCCATCTCTGTGCCCAACCAGCACTCTAGGCCCTGGGGAACTCCAGCATCTCCCCCCAGCTCACCTGCACCTCGTTCCCACACAGCATCTCCCAGGTGCCGTACAGCTCCTTCGACTGGCGGTACATGCGGATGGCGTCCGTGAACGCCGGGCCCTCCACCTTGGAGTCTTCAGGGATCCCTGCCCGGAGGGAAGGAGACAGGAGGTTGGCCCAACGGCCTCCACCAAGACCAACTGACCGACAGCCAACACCCCTCCCCCCACACACACACACACAGGAGTGCACACACATACACACCCTACACACACACACATACACACAACACCTGCAACCCCCACCGCCTCTGTCCTAACTGAGCAGGAGCAGTTGCAGTGGCAGCTACAGGGATAATCACCCACCCCCGACAGCAGCAAGGCAGCCCTCCTTCATACCCTCCTTATCTCCTTAAGGCCTCCCACCCACCCCAAGACATGGGCACTGTCACTGACCCTACTTCTCAGTTGTCAGGCCCCTGCCCACAGCCAAGGGCAGGGATGGCAGAGCCAGGACTAGGTGCCACCTGATCCTCCCAGGAGAGGCCGCCCTGAGTTCCGGGTTCCCATCCCGCCCCTGCCCCTCCCCTGGTCCCTACACCAGGGGCCTGCATGCTCCCTGCCAGGGCCCGACAGTAAGTATTCTCAGCTTTGCAGGCAGATGCTCTCTGCCACGTGCACACACGGAAGCAGCCACAGACCATCTGTGAATGAATGTGATTCACAATGTGCCCGTGGGACCTGGACTGCCAAGCCTGGTTTCAGGTCACTGAACCCTGGGGGCCTCAGTTTCCCCTTCTGAACACTGGGAACCACGACCCAGCCTGGCCTCACACATCTACCGGGAGGCTCGCGGGGCCACAGCGCAAGCCCAGCTCAGGGTGCGTGGCACCTGACTCGTAACTGCGGCGAGGACCTGCTCCTCTGCCACGGGCAGGCCGGGTCTGCCGCTGAGTCCAGGGCTGACTAGAAAATACCACCAATACCATTTCTCTATTTTTGTTGGTGGTGGTGGCCCGGGTGAGTTTGTGCACCTCCCCCGTGCTGGCGGCGAACCTGCAGGCTGGGTGCCGGGGACGTGTCAGCTGCAGGAAGTTGCAAAATCTGACTTGGGGAAGAGCGTGGTTAATCAGCGCAGAGCCAGGCAGCGGCCGCCCTGGCCACGTGCCTCCGACCGCGGCGTCCCGGAGCCGAGGGAAGGGAAGCACAGCTCGTGCCCACCTCCCGCTGCGATGACTACAGGCTGAGTCACCCCACAGAGAAAAAGCCCCTCTCTGGCGTGCGGAGGGCCCCTCCCCGACACATGTGGCTGACCGCAGGAATCACTGCCTGTCGGAGCTGGGAGGGAGCGGGCTCAGCGGTGGGGAAACTGAGGCCCAGCCCTCAGCCCTGCAGGGGCAGCTCCCTGGACTGGCAGGGGGGCGGGGCAAACCTCACCCCAGCGCTTTAGGGACCTGACTGGGGCAGAGCAGGGGGTTCTGGCCCGAGCATCAGGCAGAGGCCCGGGGTGGGTGCTGCCCACCTGGGCCAGGAGAGCAACCCGCTCACGCTCTTGGGGGAGCAAGGTCTCCCAGAGACCAGGTTTTGCCTAAAGGTGTGGGTTCTGCATTATATGCAGCCTCTCCCACTCCAGGGCATTTATATTCCACAGGCAACCCTGCAGGCAGGAGGAAGGTGAGGCCGAGGGCTGGGGCCGCGGGCAGGAGGCTGCCAACGTTCGGGCCTGGCTCTGGCCAACCAGACCCCCAGGACGTCTCTCGTCTCTCGTCTGATCTGCATGCTGAGCTCCGAGTTTACAAAAGTGAGGGCCACTCCTCCTGAGCCATTCCCATGAGCCTGGCTGCTAGGGGCTGAAGTGTGTGTGTCCCCACAAATGTATATGTTGAAGCCCTAGCTCCCAGCACTTCAGAACGTGACGGTATTGGTATTAGGAGACAGGGACGTAAAGAGGTAATGAAGGGAAAATGAGGCATCAGCCTGGCCCTAACCCAGTCTGACTGGTGTCCTTACAAAAACGGGAAATTTTGACTCAGAAAAGGCTCGCACACAGGACCAGTGAAGACACGGGATGCGGCAGCCCTCTGCAACCAAGGCGAGGGCCTCGGAAGAAAACAAACCTGCTGACTCCTTGACACCTTGATCTGGGACGTCCAGCCTCCAGCATTGGGAGAAAATGAATTCCTACTGTCTAAGCCACCCAGGCCACCAGAGCCAGCTAAGACACTGACCTTGGGCTGAGGCCTCAAAACCTCGCCCGCATCCCTTCCTCTAATCCCGCGAGGAACGGCGGTTCTCAGCCCCCCTTTCCGCAGTGAGAAGAGAGGTTCAGAGAGGCAGTTCACCGGCTCAAGAACACACAGCATCAGGGCTCAGACCCAAGACTCCCTGACTCCAGCCAGACCTGGAGACTTCCTGCCTGTGGGGTCCTCAGGGTCAGGCTGAGAAAGGAAACTGCATTCCTGTCCTGGGCAGCAGACAGGAAGAGGCCTTGACCTCTGCACCCGGGCCCACCCCAAGGGCTCAGCTCAGTGCCCTAGCTGCCTCTTGCCACCCCCAACTGCTCCAGGAATGCAGGATGTGTGTGTGTGTGTAGGGGGGGAGGCTGGGATGAGCTGGCTCCCACCCAGTTTGGTCTCCTTCCCCACTCACCCCCTCCCCCCCGCACCCCCCACTTCCTGGCAGCCCTGGAGCAGTGAGCAATTCCAGGCTCCACAAATTCCAGGCCCCGCCTCCAAGCTAAAGGAAGCAGAGCCCTTTCCCACAGTCCTGGGTGGAGGAAAGGCTTGCCTACCAGCCTGGCAGCTCTGGACCACCTTCCTGCAGCAGGACCCCTTCTCCCTCCCCAGCTCTGCCGGCCTCCCCCCTTCCTGGGCACAGACACCCCTGGCTGCCCTCGCCTCCCAGCTGAGCACTCACTATGTGCCAGGCCTGGGCCAAGCGCTCTACCTGAACCCCACACTGTGCAAAGGGGATCCCAAACAATGACTTCCCCACTGGGCCTGGGGTCACCCTGCCAGGTCAGCCATTAGCCTTAGAAACCTGGAGGGGGAGGGAGGGAAGGAGGAAGGAGCAGGGAGGGTGCCCAGGCTGAGCAGCCAGAGCCCAGATGGCCTCCACCCAGTCCTGGCCCCATAGCCCCGGGGGACCTGGGAACAGGAGACCCATTGTGGGCGGCGGGGCCTGGCAGATTCCAGACGGCAGAGGCGGCTCTGGAGAGTTTACAGGACAAGTGGGGTGAGCCCAGGCACCACGACTGCCGCCTCTGGGCGTGGGTGCCACACCATCGTCCACCTCTGTGTGGAGCCCAGTCCAAGGTGGGCTGGGCCGCAGGGTGGGCGGGGCTGGCACAGTGCCTCCCTCTGCTGCCCCAAAGCCAGGTCACTAGGAAGGCAGTCGGGACCGGGACAGGGTTGTTCCTCCCTCAGGGCCCCACCGTCCCCTCAAGACAATCACAGCCTTTTTGATCCAATTCCGCAGGCTCTCCCGACCACAGTGTCCCCGGCAACCCCATTTCAGGTCACCCTGTCCCCAATTCAGGGCTCCTCTAAACTGCTTCCCCTCTGGGCCTCCCCTTACGCGGCGGCGGCCTCTGTCTGGAACTCTCCTCCCTCTGCTGAGGGTCAATTCATCCTTCAGGTCTCAGCTGAACCATCACCTCCTCACAGAGCTCCCCACACACTGCATCAGTACCCCCTCCTCCCCAGGACATTCACACCCTCAAGGCTCCCCGGGCAGCTCCCTCCCCAGCACCCAGCACAGCTGTGATTGACTCATCACCCCTGGCATTCTCATCTGTTTCACATCTGTCTCCCCCACCAAGCTGCTGGCAGCCCGGGTGCTGGGACCACCTCTTCCTCCCTTGAGGCATCCTTAGCACCCAAATGTTTGCTGAATGAATGGGTGGGCTGAAAGAGGCCTCATAACTTCACAGCTGAGGGCACTGAGGCCCTGAGGGAGGAGGTAAACTTCCCCGAGCACCTAGGGTCAGTGTAAGGGAAAAAATGATGTAACAAACACCACTTTTACAAGCATTGAGTGGATTCTCATTGTGAATCCTCACTAACCCTCAGGCGGGGGAGGGATTCTATCCCTATTTTCAGAGGCTCCCAGGAGTAAGTCAGTCTCCTAAGGTCAGGTTGCTAGAAGGTGGCAGAATCCGGACTGTGATTCTGTGATCCTGGGTCCAAGGGCATAACAATCACGCCCCTCTGACAGCAAGTTCAGAACAACACAGAATTATTTTTTTGTTTGTTTTGGGTTTTTTAATCCTACCCGGAGGATATATGTTTATTGATTTTAGAGAGAGAGGAAGGGAGGGAGAGAGAGAGAGAGAGAGAGAGAGAGAGAGAGAGAGAGAGATCAATGTGAAATCAACATAGATCACGTGCCCCAACTGGAGATCAAACCCACAACCTCGGTATGTGCCCTGACTGGAACCTTTCGGTATACAGGACGATGCTCCCACAAACTGAGCCACCTGGTCAGGGCAACACAGAATTGTTTACATCAAGGGAGAAGGTTAAGAGAGAGAGAGAGAGAGAGAGAAGAGAGAGAGGAGACAAAAAAAAAAAAGGAAGAAGGTTAAGGGTAGCATCACCATGGTTTCTTACAAGTCTGGAAGGAAAAGAGAATAGCTCATAGAGCAGGGGTGCCATAACACACTCAGCCAGTAGGTGTCACCATTCAACATATAACCCAGGTGATGCCCCTCACCCCCACTCACCATTGTTGCAGTGCCGGATGCAGTCCTGCAGGACAGCCTGCCACTTCTCCTGCTCGGCCTCCGTCATCATGCAGAAGTAGTAGTGCCGTGCAGACGGGTGCCAGAGGATGAGTGGGAACTGCGTGGGGCACTTCAGGATGGGGGCAGTGCCTGATTTTGATGTGATCCCTGTGTAGACAGTACCCCCTGAGCAGCTGCCCTCTGCACGTTCCGATCTGAGGGTCAACTCAAGCCCAGAGAGGGCTGCCTGTGCAGGGGAGGCAGCATCCTTTCTTTGTGCTCCACAGCGTGGCTAACGGGGCCCCGGCGTCTGTTTAGGCCCATTTCTTAGAGCTGGTGATGCAGCACATCACCCCCTCTTGGGGAAGGTCTGAGCTCCTGTGGGAGGCACTGATAACACAGGGTCAGAGCCCTCGGGTTCAAAGGCCGAGCATTGCCTTCTTGGGTTTCCCTTCGAATGTTAGCTATGGAGGCCAAAGTGTGGCTTAAATGTCCAAGGGGGAAGGGAGGCCTGGGGGTGGGGGATAGGAAAAATAAAAAGGCATTTTTCTCTCTTTATTTTGTCTGCATGGATATTTGAGATCCAGTGAGATAAGGGGTCCTGGGCTGCGACCTCGCCGCTGTTGTTAATAACAAAACAATGACGGTTCTTCTTTGTGCCCTGGCTCTGTCTGTGTCCCGGGGCTGGGCTCGGCACACACAGACCTCATGGGGTCCACACAACACCCCAAGGTCAGGCTTCTCAGTGCGGTGTTGCCCAAAAAGACACAGCAAAAACAAAACCAGAGTGCGGGCCGGGATCCAGGAATGCTCACTCCAGCTGAGCTCTCAGCCAGGGGCGCTGTACTCGCAAGTCCCACGTAGGGGCCCATGCTGCCCCCCAGGCCAGCATCCTCCCCTCTTTAGTTCCCTGGGATCACCTGAGAGGCAGCTGTGCCCCTGTAAGGCTTCTGGGGGTCTGTGACAAGGTGGGGTGCACAGGACTCGGAGAATAACTCCTGGAAAATGCAGTATTGACTCAGCAGTTTACAAAGCAGGGTCACCCCGATCGTCTTCTCCCGGGAGTCTCTCAAGGACTCAGGGAAGAGGAAGGATAGACAGTGAGGTCCCCAGTGCACAGCTGTGACCATAAGCTTCAGGAAGCAGGGGACCCGGGGACAGGGGGGGGCACGGGTCCAGCCTGGATTCACTGCGTGGCCTCGGGCCTCCTGTCTTGGGGCTCAGTTCATGCTGGGCACCTGCCCGCAGCTCCAGGCCCAGCTGGTCTTTCTGCAAACGTGGAGCCTGGAGCTCCGGGATCAGGGCTGCCCTCTCCCTGGGCCAAATCCCTGGGCCTGTGCAGGGCACTTCGGCCTGGGATGGGTGCTCCTTTACCTGGTAAGGAATTGCCAACCAGCTCCAGGTACTGGTCCACGGAGGTGAGGATTTTGTAGCCTGCACTGTTGATGACAGCTCGGGGTGGCACATGCCGCTCATAGGCCTGCGGAGAGGGCGAGGGAGACGGTCCCTGAGGGTTACAGGTAATGCCCAAGCCAATCCCATCTCCAGCTCTGACTCCAGGACCCTCCTCTGTGTTGCTGCCCAAGGCGGGAGGAGAAGAGGGGAAGGAAGAAGAGACACACAGGAAAGAGGAAGAGGAGTCTAACCAACCCGGTGACGAGGGTCAACCTGGTATAGTGACCTGAACCCAGGCTCTGGGCTCAAATCCTGGCACCACCGAGTGCCGTCTGTGTGATGCAGAAGTTCAGGTTGCTCCACCTCCTGTGTTTCAGGGTCTTCATCCATAAAACCAGGATAGTCATGACCCCCACCTCACTGAGCAGATAATCCACAGGAAATGATTAGCACGGTGCCGGCACAGCGGGACAGTAAGCACACGGAGGTTATTATCATTACTGCGACCACTGCCTCTGTTATCAGCAGGTACCCCAGCCAGGTGTTCACTACCTACCAGGCACTGTGCTACGGGTACCGCATGCTTCGTTTCACAGAATTTGCACAATCCGGCAGATGGGTGCCATTATTAGCCACCAGTTCACACAGCTGGTAAGCGGGGACCTAGGACATGATCCTGGACTGTCAGCCTCCAGAGCCCAGGGTGTCTGACCATTTCCCTGAACTGTCCACCAAGCCCTAGGCTCTGAGCACCACACAAGTCTCCTGTCGGGGAGAGTCAGGTCTGGGCACTGCTTCCTTTCCCAGCCGGGAGCAAAGTGGTTCTGCTGCCTAAGTAGCTCCTACAGCAGGGCTGCCATGCTGCACCCTGCCGCTAGGTGTCACTACGCAGCACATTTCTTGAGAGTAGCTCAAACCTGGGGTACGGGGTGGGGGTGCACTGGTTACTGGCCAAGTGTGGTCCAGACTTGAGAACTGGTTAGACATGCACATTGAGAGAGATTCCAGGCCTGGATCAAACGGGGGCAGGACCAGCAACCTGCTTTTTTTTTTAACAGGCCTTCCAGGTCATCCTGATGGAATTCTATCCATTTGTGAACCACTGCCCTGCGGCAACAGGTTGCTCCTGACCCGGTTACTTTAACACTGACTTGCCCTGCACAGGGCTCCAGCCTGTCCTGGCTTCTCTGGAGACATGTCTGGTAGAAGAAACTGGGTCTGTGGCTCAGCGCGTGGGGCTTCCGCAAGGGCCCAAGGCAAGGAGACATACACTCCGCAGGACACATCCCTCCCGCTGCAGGGCAGGCAGCAGGGAAATGCGAGGGGATAACCAGGAAGGAAAAGACCAGATCACCACCCAGGGAGAGGCTGTTGTAAGGATGGGAGGGGTCCGAGGAGCTGAGTGGCAGGAAGCCCAGGCTGAGGTGGGGGCAGCTGAGTTGGAGGAGGCCCTGGAAATGGGGATTTGGAAGAACTGGAGAGAGATTCGCAGGGATGCGTACATAGGAGCTAGTGAGCTAGTTCTGGGGTATCCAGAGCTGGATGCCTGGATGGATGAACGTTAGAGGGGAACCTATGGGGAGGTGGGAAGGGTGTGGGGGCTGAGGTTCTGCTTTGGCCCTGGTGACGGGAAGGTGGATGGTGGGTGGCAGGTGAGGGTGGAGGTCTGGAGTCTCAGATTTAGGAGTAGGGGGCTTGCATGAAGGAGGACAGCTGGGGAGGGGAGGGGCCAAGGAGAAGGGGAAGAAGACCTGGCTGGGGTTGGAGGAGGAGCCGGGCTCAGTGAGGGCACCGGGCACCCAGCGGAGGGAGTGGCGGCCTCACCACTTTGTTCTCGTAGAGGACCAGCCCATAGTTATGGGGCACGAGGCTGAAGCGGTTCCTCCACTTCTTGTTGTCCTCCTGGTACTGGAAGAGGTTCCCCGAGAAGATGATGCGTTCATCCAGCGGCACCTGGGGAGGGAGGCGGGCGGGCGTGAGGCCGACGAGGCCCAGGGGTCCTCTGACAAGGTGACAGCCGGCCTGGGTGCCTCCGCGCTCACCCATGAAGGCCTCCGGGGCAGGGCTGCATCCAGCCCACCTGGCAAACGAGGCAAGTGAGGCTCAGGGCAGTGAGGGGTCCGGGAGGAGCAACGGAGATGCTAGCCCTTGAACCCAGGCCGCACACCACAATTCAGAACCCAGGCAGGACCGCAGGCCGTCCGGCCCTCGCAGACACAGCTACCTCCGGATGGGTCTGGGACTCCCTCCGAAGGGCAGTCACTCTGCAGAGGGGACACGCCCACGGGCCAGGCCGGTGAAGGCCCCAGGGCCTGGGCAAGTCTCTTCCCAGCTCTGGGCCTCCGTGTCTCCTCAAGGCAACAAACACGTGACCAAGGTGGCTCCAGAGAGCCTCCCCAGCCGAAAGCTGACGGGATGGCCTCCATGAATCCGGGCGGGGGTGCAGGGGACCCCAGTCTGGAGGGCTCGATGTCTGACCGGCATCCTGGCAGACTGGTGACCAGTGTGAGCGGCAGAAACGCCCAAACCTGCCTGCAAAGCCCTAACTTCAACTCTGCCTCTGACCCAGAGTGACCTCAGTCAGGCCTGTCACATCACCTCTTTGAGCCTGTGGACGAAAGGGGCCACACGCTGACCTGACAAGCTCAGGGAAGGCCTGCGTGGCAGCCTAGCAGACTCAGAGACCTAAAATAACCACAAAGGATGGTCTGAAATTAAACTTTAACTGAAAGCAGTTATGGTGGGCAGTTATGTTCTAAGCCAGTATCTTCACTGACAAGATCAACTTTGATCCTTACCGAGCCCATTTGCCTTTTTGCCTCTAAGATAACATTCCCTTGAAATGTCTGGGTTACTTGTAACTTCCCTTTTTCTGGAGCCCCTGGGGCACAACCAAATGTTCTGGGCGCCAGGACAGATACTACAAATTCCTTCATTATCATGTTAATTGATCCTGCACCCACCTAAGTATGTGTCCATCATTTTACTATTCATCCTATCACAGAGGTTTCCCTGCTTCGCTTAATCCCACCTCCTTACATCTGTCACCAATGAATTTCATGTATAAATACGGATGTAACCCTGCCATTCTCCGGAGCACTATCTCCATTCGTTGAGGTTCTGCTTCCTGACAATTGTCAGTTTGACTCAAATAAACTCACAAAAATTCTTTACAGGTTTCAACGGTTTTTTACATTAACAAGCCTCAGCTTCCTCTTCTGTACAATGGGACCGTGACAGCACTGACTTCATCTCGGACTCTGAGATGACGTGTGCAGTTCACACAGGCAGCTGAAGCTGCTGGCACCTGGCAGGTCTGCGTGCAGCTCACAGTCCGCGTGTGGCCACAGTGAGGATTACTCAGTCTGCGTCAATCTCCCAGCTCCAAGACTGACTGCTTTGGGGAGGAGGAGGGGCGGCCCCCGGGAGAGAGTGCTTCCAGAGCAGATCAGCGCCCGCCCGGAAGTTTCGCCCAGAAGTTTCGGGAAAGGAGACGCAGGCCACCAGGGAGCAGACTCACTCCTGGCGGGGAGGAGCTCGGGGAGGCAGGGCTCCACGCTTTCTGGGCAGCTTCTACCTGTTCTACAAATATGGTGCCTTTTGCAGGAGAAACATGGGTCAGATGTCATCATGGGAGAAGCGTGATTTAATGGTGCCTGGCCCCCTAGCTTCCTGGCTCTGCCTCTGGCAGCCCCGCAGCTACAGCCTGGTGTGAGGGGCCCCTCCCAAGCCGCCCCCAGGTCCCGGCCTTGGCCTCGGCCTCCTTCTTCACACGCAGCCCCCTCTTCCCAGCAGCTTCCCTGCTACCCTTCAAGGGGAAATGCCAAAACACTCTTGGAAAACGAGGGCCCATTGTACTTAAACAATAGGACCCTGAGGACTGCTTCCTACCCAGGGATAAAAATATTTACCGGAAAAGAAAACGATTCCCCCTACCCACCACCCCACACGCGGGCTTTGCCCAGGTCACAGCTGCGGGTCAGTGGGCTATATTTAGGTCAGGGCCCACTCTCATCCCACCTCCCAAACCCCAGGTCTTCTAGAATGAGCTGAGAGAGCCCTCCTGACACCCTGCTGAGACCTTGCAGGCCCCAGGCCTCCGCCAGGGGCAGCGGGAGGCTGTGGCAGTTGGGGCTCAGCAACCCGCCCCACCCCACCCCCCAAGTCCATCCCCAGATCCTGGGCAGCCAAGAATGGATGGTTGGTTGTGGGTTTGGGTTTTATTTTTAAGACTTTCAAATGGCAGCGTCGTGTTTCCATTGGAAGGTCTGCAGGAAATGAAACAGAACCGACTGCCCAGGCAAAATATTTTGGATTCTGCAAAGCTCTCCAATACCACGGAGGGACTCTTCGGGGTGGGGGTGGGGGGGGTGAATGGTCAGCACACAGACCCTGTTCCAACAGCCCCAGTTCCAGCCCAGCTTCGCCGCCCACGCCAGGGCAGCCTGTGCAAGCACCAGGACCTCTCCACGCCTCAGCGCCCACAGCTGGACAAACCATGCCCCCTTAAAACACCTGCTACTATTTTATTACTTCTGTTTTGATTATTACTATACCTATTTTATTATTGTTTCTTATAAACACGATGTGATGATGATGATGACGATGATTAATATCATTACTTCTATTGCTATAATATTACTGTCACGACTTAGCATCGTGATGGCCAATTTCCTGAGTGACAAAATGGGACCAAATCTCCCTGCTTCCCAGGGGTTGTGGGTGATTTCTGTTACTCTTCTTGCTTCCGTGTTAATTCTGTTTTCCTGCAACGAATCTGCACCGTGAGTGCTGAGGGCCCTTTTCACACAGAGTAAAGGCTTGTGCTGTCCGCCAGCCCCCACTGCTATCTCCGGTTTTTGGGACCTGGATCCCTGTGACATTTCTTTCCAAACAGGGGGCCACTCCAGCTCAGCCCACTCGATGTAGCTCACCTGCCTCCTTTCCTGTCACCCAGGTGTGCACCTGCCAGACCCCCAGGCCCCTCTGTGCGCCTCTACCCTCCTTGTCAGAAGGTCGGAGGTGACCATGACACCAAGAGAACAGCCTTGGCTGGTTCCAAAGTCAAAGGAACATGTGATGCTCTGAGAGGCTCTGACACACAGTCCTGACCTCCCCTCCACCCCAAGCAGGCTGGGCGATGAGGCATGGAGAGGCAGAAAGAGCCCTAAGCTAGGAATCCGACCCTGGCTCAGAGTCCTGCCTCCGCCACCCCGGGCGAGCCATTGAAAGGCTCAGCTCTGGCCTCTGCACGTGCCATTGCCTGATATTCTTTTTCCCATCAGGTCCTCAGCTGAGAGGCCAGGCCCCCACTGTCTGGGCTCACCCTGTGGTGGCACCCACTGGACTGTGCAAGCAGCTGTTCATTGTCTGTCTCCTGGAGTGCCTGCCGATGACTTTGGGGCCAGCATCTGACCTGACACGGTCGGTGGGTCCCGGACAAGGGGCCTGCCGGTCTGTCAAGGTCATCCCTAGTCTCAGCAGCTCTCCCAGCCCCTGAGCTAATGCCTCCAGCTGTTCCCCCAGCTGAGAGGACACCAGAGAGTAATGACTCCTCAAAGCCCGGCTAGTGACACCAGCTCCCACCCCACTGGGGCTTCAGGGTAGACAGCACAGTTTTCAGTCCCTCGTTTGGGGAGGATGGGGAGTGGGATGAAATAAAATAAAAATCCCGGTGTCAGGCCTTCCTAACCTTTTCTGTCTGCTCTGCTGCCTCCCCTGCCCCCGCCCCCAACCCTACCCCCAATGCCTGTATCCATGCCTAAGCCCCATGAAATCCCACCCCTCCACGAAGCTGCCCTGAGTCCTCTGGCCCATGACTCCTCTGTCTGAACGCCATTTCACAGACAGACAAACTGAGGCTCAGTAAGGTGAAGCCCCATGCCTGAGGTCACCCAGCAGGTCAGGACTCACACCCCCTGAGTAATCCCACCTGCCCCCAAACACACACATTTATCCTCTCTGCATCCTCACCACGGCCCTACGCAGGAGGTACGCACCCACTTGTCAGATGAGAAGACTGAGCCTTGGGGGTTGGATCAACCTAGAGAATTTGAACCCAGATCCTCCCGAGTTCTTTCCTACCAGACCACGGGGTTCCAGTCTCCATCCCTCCAGGACAGTGGCCCCAGCACCTCCACGGGCGCTTCCAGTCCCTCGCGGGACAAACACATACTGGACATACATCATCCTCCCGCTACCGGGATTCAGTGATGACAACGGTGTCAGCCAGCGCCACCAAACTCCTTCCCTGCTCCCAGCACCCGCTGACTCGCATCTTTAACCCTTACAGCATCCTGTGCAGGAGGTGTGCTGATCCATTTTACAGAGGCATAAACTGAGGATCCAGGAAGTGAGGTAGTCAGAGAAGGATTTGGCTGGAACCCAGGCCTGTCTGTGCGGAAAGGGCAGAGCTGGGGGTGTCACCCACAGTGAGAAAGGGGCCTGGGGGCCTGGACACCACCACCACCAGGTCCTCTGCCTGCTCAGAAGCTGGGTGGGGCCCTGAGAGCCCATCATGGCAACAATGGGCAGCTGAGGCCCAGAGAAGCAGCCACTGGCTTGAGACCACGGGGTGAGCGATGCCAGAGCCCGGCCAGAAGCCACGCCAGCTCGGGGCCTCTCACCTTCCGCGCGAGCAGCTGGGCCTGCGGTCCCCCGGTGGCCTCGATCTCGTGGCGCATGCTGTTGAAGAGGGCGACGCCATACTGGTCCTCGTAGTAACGAAGGAACTCCGTCAGGATCTTTCCCGTTTTCTCTGAAAGGGAAGGACCAACGGGAACATGAGGTCATCACAGGTATTTGCACGCAGCGACTCTGCCCCAGGGAGGGACGTCCACGCACCCCAAATTCCTGCTTGTAGAATGGTTTGCTCTCGGCGTTGCGTTTCTGGGCAGGAGCGTGCATTTCCTGCACACACACACCTGGGGGAACCTCCGCGCAGGGAAATGGGCAATGACCCGAGGCAGAGAAAGGACGAGGGAGCCAGAGACGAGTGAAAAGGCACTCAGCCTCGACCAGATGCAGCCGGAACCAAGACTCCAGGTTCCCGTCAGACCGGAATGCCGAGGAACTGGCACCTGACCGGGGCTGGGGTGTTGGAAACGGGACGGCCCTTTGGAGGGTGACTGGCAGCTGTGGGCACAAGGATAAGGCCGTGAGGAGACGGAGGAGGGTCTATAGGTATGAGCATCAACTGCGGGAAGGTGTCCACACTCGGTCACGTAGAGAAGAGCGAGCCACAGAATCGCGCGGCCTGCCATCGCATTTGAGGTTGGCCCTGTCCGTACATGTAAACCTCCTGGAGGCTTATGGGACGAGGTCGGGAAGGCCACACTGCAGACTGTGGACATGGGACTTCTGGGTGTGGGAATGAGGGGTGCAGAGTCCACTCCATCTTCTGCTTTACTCACTTTTATTGCATTTAATTAGCTTACGTGCGTGACTCTTTTCACAATAAAATATAAATATCCTAAAAGTGACTCATCTACCAAGTTAACAACCTTTTTGCTCGCACTGGTCATTGGCTTCTCTCTTCTGCTAAAGCGGTTTCTGAACCGAGAAAGTGAGTCCTGTGGCCTCGGGCACCCGTCAGACACTCAGTATATGCACTGCCAGGCATCCCTCTGTGCAGGTGGAGAAGCTGAGGCCCGGAGAGGGCTGTGACCCACAACAAGGGGGCCGTCTCCTTGGGAAGGACTTCCTGGTGCTGAGTCCCGTCCAGGGGCGTGTGCGCTGGCCCGCTGTACCTCGCTGGGCCTCAGTTTCCCCTGCACACTAACAGGCTGGACTCAATCACAACAGGCCCTGCTAACCTGGCAGCCTCGGATTCCAGGTTTCTCAAAGGAAAAGAGGCGGAAGTGACACCGTCCCTCTCGTGCTGGTCTCTGGGGGCAGCGGGCACCCGGCTGGTCAGCAGTTCATGGAATCCTCTCCATAGCTCTGTGAGGTAGAACTGGGTCACGCCACTTCATTTTTTTTTAAATATATTTTTATTGATATTTTTGTGGATCAGAGAGGAAGGGAAAGGGAGAAAGAGATAGAAACATCAGTGATGAAAGAGAATCCTTGATCAGCTGCCACACTGGGGACCGAGCCTGTAACCTGGGCATGTGCCCTGACCAGGAATCAAGCCGTGACCTCCTGGTTCATAGGTCGACACTCAACCACTGAGCCACACTGGCTGGGCGGATCGCCCCATTTTACAGAGGAGGAAACTGAGAGCAGAGAGGTTAAGTCTCTGGCACAAGGTCGTACAGCTAGCAGGCGGCGTAGCTGGGATGTAATCCTGGGGCCCGGCAAAGAGGTGGGGTCAGGGAGGAGGCCCAGAGCATGTGCGACATCCTCCACCTGAGGTCTCAGGCAAGCCACGCCCTCCGCCTGGAGGAAGCTCAGCCCCTGGAACCCCGTCCACCGGCCTGGCCCAGCCTGCACTCCCCTTCCCCGGATGAGATCCTGTCTGTGCACATTCTGTCTTGGGGGGAACACAAGGAGAGCAGATGAGGAATTTGCTTTGAATGCCTATTTCTGAAAACCATAAACAACCAGAACCCTCTCAAAGACCATGGGAATTGTTTTGAAAAATGAGGCAAGATGGGGAGTGGGGGTGAGGTGGGGGGAGAGATGGTAATGAATTGGGGCCAAACAGAGAAAATAGGACCCTAGACAACAATCATGTTGATAAATCCTGTAATCACTACAATAATAGTTACCATCGATTGTTAACCCGAGCCGGGGGCGGGGGCGGGGGGGGGGGGGCGGGCGCGGGGATCGGGGCAAGGTTTACAGGCACGATCCCCAAGAACCTTCAGGAAAAGCCTAGGGAGTCGGCACTACTGTCTTTCCACTTTATGGATAAGAGGCTCCTGGTGCCAGAACAGGAGAGCAGGGTTCTCAGCCATCAGCCCACTCAGCCTCGGTCTGGGGTTTTGCCCCGAGCAGCCTGGGTCCCATGGGCACTCTCCCAGGGTGCAGGATGGGTAGGTGTGGGCCCTCCGACCTTGAGGGTCCTTCAGCCAAGTCTGTGGGAGTGTGACCCAGCCCTGTGCACCCAGCCTCGGACAGAGCATTCTTTCTAGAAGGGCCGGGAGCTGCCCTGACCTCAGGGCGCCAGGTCCAGGAGGAAGCTAAACCTGGGTCTCAGCTGCCGGTCAGCGAGGGCCAGACATCATATCCAGGCAGCGTTTAGGAGGCTAGACGAGGGCAAAGTGCAGGAAGGGCAAGGCCAGCCAGGTGAAGGCCAGGCATCACCGCGGGACGGCGTCCTGCAGGCCCACGTTGGCTGGGGCTGTGGGCTGGAGAGGAAGCTGGCAGAGGCCGAGGAAATGACAACCGAAGGAGGTGACCCAGACAGAGCCAGGAGGCGAAAATGAGGCGGACAGACCTGAAACATCCGGCGGAGAGTGGCCCGGCGAGCTGGGAGGCGAAGATGAAATTCATTTTAAACCTCTCACATTATCCAAGGGCAACTGGGGGCCGGGGGCCAGGAGTGAAGGGCAAGAGGACTGGGGTAGAGGGGAGAAGTCGCCAGGCAGAGGGTGGAGAGAGGAAAGGGTACCAGCAGAAACTTGGAGCAGGAAAAGGGGAGGCAGCCCCATGCTCCCTGCACCCCCAAACAGACTGCAGCAGCCCCGGCTCCAACCCCACCGCAATTACAGACATGCCTTACTATCCGAACTCAAGAACTGTACAGATCTGCCTGGTTTTTGCTTTACTTTTATTTTATTTTTTGATCTGCCGTTTTTAGATAAACCCTTTGCCGCCTAAAATTCTAGAACCAAACAGACTGAAGAGCGTGGGGTCTCTCACACCCCAGTAGCTGGGGATGCTCATTGTGTCTAAGGATTGACTGCAAACCCCAGGCGGGTGGGCTTGTGGTCGCCCCTGTGGCCTGGCACAGCAGGTGCTGAGGGAGGGGAGTCCATTCCCCAAATGGTTACTGAGGGCCTGCTCTGTACCAGGCCCTATAGGACGGGCAGAGGCTGGGTAAGGGGTGGACTAAGAGGTGGCATCGCTAGGGAGCTGGGCGCTCTCCTAAGTTTGGCAGCAAAGGGAGCGCTGGAAAGGGGAGACAGTGGGGGAACGCTGTGGCTTCTTGGCAGAGGTAGCCCCAAGCACATTCTTGAGAAATGTCCTAAGACAGCTTGGGAGGAGCTGCCCCCGGCTTGATACAAAGGAAGTGCCACAGGAAGGCCGAGGATGAGGACTCTGGGCCTCAGAGAGGCAGGAGGGGAGGGGCCCAGCCCCCTTCAAGGACAAAGAGCTGGCAGGGGACACACCCTGGACAGGGTCTCCCTCTCTGGCCAAATGTTGCTGGAGGAGGAGGACCCTGACAGCCCCCTCCCTACAAATGCTACTCTGCACCCCACTTTCCTTTCCTGCCTCCCTGCAGGGGCTGTCTCCCTGGGGCTGCCACCGGGATTTTACAGCTTGAATTCCCACTGTGGCCTCCCTGCGTGCCTGGGTGGTCCCCGAGGCCTCAGGCGCCCCTCTGTCCTCCCCACCTGCCACACCAACTCTTCTCACTTCCTCCCAGAGCTTCTGGAGACACCACACACCATGGATTTAGGAACTCCAAGACCAAGGCTCACAACCATGAAGGAGACTCAGCCAAAGAGGGTGAGGGGCTCCCCCGAGGCCAGGCTGAGGCACTCAGGGTTCAAGCCGGAGCCTGCTGACCCCCTCCTAACCCTGCCTCCGACCACTGCTCCATAGGGCACCCTCCGCCCCTGGGCCCAGGAACTGAGAGACCCAGGCTAGTTGTAGGGATCCAGTTGCTGCTGGGAGCTACAGAGATGCTGGGGCAGAGACGTCTGAGGGTGTGTGCTGGCTTCGTCTACCTTCCACATTCTCTCACCCATTCCCCCTCCCTCCTGGCACTGACCCAGCCCCAAGTGCTGTAGCAGGAGAAGGTAGTGGGACTGAAAGCTTGCCCTCCAGCCTCAGGCTCCCAGCTTCCTGGTGAGGAGCACAGGGTGGGAGATGGAGTCCCAGTTCGGCCAGACCCCAGGCCTGCAGCAGCCTAGCTCTCCCAGAGCCTCAAGTTCCTCATCTGTAAAATGGGCATAACACAATCCATTCACAGTGCTCTGCAGGTCAAGGATAGCCCTTGAAGCGCTCAGTTCAGACCTCCATAAATGTTACTTTTAATCATAACAGTTCTCAGCCTTTAACAATAATATAAGAGACTAACATTCCTATTAGCAGGTATAACTTTTATAGTTTGAAAAAAATCCAATAAAAACTTTTGGGAAAAAAAAGAACCAGGAAAGTAATCACAAAATAAGAATAATGATAAAGGTGGGCAAGTCTTCAACAGACAAAGGTGAGCCCATGAGGAGGAAGGAACGGCACAGGCAGAGGTGAGGGGGTGGGAAAGGCAGGCTGGGTGTGTGCGTGGAGCACCCGGAACCCAGGCTCCCATTCAACCTTGGCGGGGTCCCTTGGCATAACCTTCCGCCTCTACTAGTGTCCAGAGCCAATCACTGCCCTCTTCTGTGTCCCTCTGCCAGCACGTCCCACAGAATTAGGAGGGCCCAACACACCCAGATTCTTCAAATGGCCCAGAGGTGAGTAGGGTAGAGCTCTCCCTTTACAGGTGTATGAACCGAGGTCAGAAAGCTTAGTGGCTCACCAAGGGCCATTTCTCTCCGTCAGTCAACAAAAACCTAGTGTGCAGTTCCATGGGTTGTCACAGGAAGGGTCCACCCGTGGGGGTCCTGATTCCCGCAGCAGCCCGTGAACTCTAGGGGTGCACCTGAGTACCCCACTGTGCTCAACCTCAGGGAGCCACTGCCCACCCGGGGCCTCCATCTCCACGTCATGTCTGCTGTACGAGGGTAGTGGGCTCCAAAGAGGATACTTCCCAGGACATGGGGGCCAGGGCAGCACACACACACTCTCTCTCTCTCTCACACATACACACTCACACAGACACACACTCACACATAGACACACACTCACACAGATACACTCACACACACACACACACTCACACTCACTCTCACACACACAGTCACACACATACAGTCACATACACACACACACACACACACACACACACACACACACACACACACGGGGGTTGTTTTAGATTCAAGCCTTTCAGTGAGCTGGCTGAGTAAGGGATCTTGCATCTTTAAATCTTGGGATCTTAGGAGGCTCTGCCCCCTGAATGCCCGGAACCCTGTCTCCAAAGGGTATGTTCTTTGGGACCATTGAGGGTGACTCGGGGGGGGGGGGGGGGGAGCCTTCTCACCAGCCAGTCCTCCTAACTCTGCCCCAGAAGCCCCCGAGTTTACCAGGCATGCTATCCTCTGTGAACATATGCATGTTCAACAGCAAATGTGAACAGATACTGTTATGCCCACTTTACAGATAAGGAAACTGAGGCTCAGGGAGACCTGGCGACTTACTCAAAGACACACAGGCTGGAAGGGCAAGAGGTGGGTTTTAAGCCATGTCTCACACCAAAGCCTCTTCCTCCCCTGGCCTCCCACACTGCAGCACAATGGGCTTTCCAAAGCCCTACCTTACACTTTCTGGCTGGGTCTCTGTCTGGTCCCAAGAGGCAGGTAAAGCCGACTTTAACTGGCCCATTTTACAGGTGAGGATTCTGAGGTTCAGAGAGGCAGTGACTTTCCCAAGGTCACGCCAGTGGCTCCACTGTCAGAGCCAGGCCTGAAGTCTGGAGGCTCCATCCCCCGCTCTGGTCAGAGTTAGCAGGGAACCTTCACACCTGCTGGGTCCCTACTTGTCCATCTTCTCTGGGCCTCAATCATCCCACCTATAAAATGGGTGGGTGGGTCTCTGTTGGCTCAGCTGACTTAATATCTTAATGACGATCTAATCAGTGTTGTCCTGGCCCCAGGAGCTGACCACCTCCTCTGAGCTGTGGGTGAGTCAACTGAGTGGGAGCTGACCACAGTCACCCCCAGGCTGGGCAGAAGGATGGGGGTGGGGTGGGGGGCAGCCCATCTCCTCCAGGCACCTGAGCTCTGGATGAAAGCCCCGGCTCTGCCACCTACTATCTATGTGGCTTCGGCCACGGCAGTTCCCCTCTCGGGGCCTCTGTTTCCGTCGCTGCAAAATGGCACAACAGTAGATGCCTGGCTGGGTGATAAGAAGATCTATGGGCGAAGGAGAGTGTGCACTGGCCCTGATGGGAGGAGGTACAGCACTAATGGAGACGCCTATTAAGTGTTCTTGTCCAAGGCTCTTCCAACCCAGGGAGAAGCCCTTGACACAGGGGCAAGCAACCACTGTCCCCCCATCCCCAGGACCAGCACCGACAGCAGCCAAGCAGCCGGAAGGACATTAATCTCTGATTTTCCAAACTGACAACGTTAAGGATCACGCTACTTCCTGCACTCAGATAGCGGAGGCTGGGCAAGAACTGGGGAGGCCCCAGGGTGGCCTGGAGTTGCCTGGAGACTCTGGGGTGGGGTAGAAGATGGGGTACTGAGCCCATGGTTCCCATAGGGAAACTGAGGCTCGGAGAAGAGAAAGTCCTTGCTGAGCTGAGAATGGGAGGAAGAGTGCAGGGTCCTCGGAGAATGGACCCAGGTAGGTAACACCCTGCAGAGTCCGGAAGCCAAGCTAAGGAGTTTCTTTGCTTTCTCGCGGCCCTTCCAAAGCCCAGCACGTGCCACCCCTGAGCTAAAACTTTGAGCTGGACCACCCCCCCAAATCCTCAAGTCAACCCCGCGCCAGGTGCTGTCATATCGGAGGAACGTTTCAGACAAGGAGATGGAGACCCAGAGAACTGAGACCCCCTCCCAGAGACAGCAGGATCTGAGCCCAGGCCCCCCACTCTGCTGATAGTGGGGTGCCAGGGCAAAGAGGAAGCTCTCCCCCTGAGACCACATCAGCCTTGTGCCAACCCTGGGGGCTTCACGCTGGTGCCAGCCCTGTTTTGGCCTCAGCTGAGGGCACTGTGCCAGACCCGCTCCTGGCCCATCCGGTCCCTCCAGTGGGCTCCCGGCCACACCTCGCCACCAGGCCCAGCCCGGTTTCAGGGCTGAGAGATTTGCTTACTGAAACCCTGGCAGGCGGGGTGGCCCGGAACCTGCCTGCCTAGTTCCCAGGGCGCTGGGGACCAGGGCCAAGGAGGGAATGTGGGGGAGACAGCCCAGCACCCCAACCCCACCCACCGCAGAGCCACCCACCCTGGAGCTGAAGGAAGAGCAGAGTGAGGCCGGGACTCCACCTCCCTGTGTCACAGTTGTTCCAAGTGCCTCCATGGAGAGCAGGAGAGCCTCAGGTTTAGAGGTGTCGACACTCTCCTAGGGTCACTGGTCGGCTTGCCCGGACCCAGGACTTAGCCAGGGCCCTTCTATGTGACCCCCTCCCCATTGTGACTGTTAACACATGGTAGCAACGGCTGCTTGTCCACGCCTCCTCTGTGCCCAGGATGGTGCTACACGTGTGCACGCATTCTTTCATGCACTGTCCCCACTTTACAGAGCAGACATGGAGACTCAGAGAGGGCAAGTGACTTCTCTAGGGACAGACATGCACCCAGAACCGTCGGAGTCTAGTAAATCCGTCTCACTCCACCTTCCAGACCGCCAGCCCCTGGGGGCAGGGCTCCAGGCAGCACTGGCCTGTGGGTGGCCGCTGCCAGAAAGGCTGACAAGGCTCCCGCTCAGGACCCGTAATCAGGGGGAACCCGGTGGAGGGGTAATGACAGCTCCAGGGCCCAGCAAGGGACGGGCTGGGCAGCCCATCTAGGAGAAAAGCCTGAACTAGCAGCAGAGCCAAATCCCGACGGCGGGACGCTGCATGCCCCAGGCCAGCCCTTGTCCAGAGGGGGAATAGCACCCGGTGGCGGAGGGGGGTGGCGCAAGGGACTGATCAGGTCACCCCATGAGCATGCCCTGAAGCAGGCGTGTAGAGCAATGGCAGGTCCCTGGGACCCCACTGGGGGGCCCCGAGAGGATTCCCACACCCATCCCACCCCGTGCCCTGCCCCCCAGCACAGGGCCATCAGGCTGAAGCAGGCTTCCTAGCCAGGAACCAGTCCAGCTCAGCCCAGACCATACCGATAGTCCCTGGCGCCCAGCCAGCCACAACCGCCAAATCTCTACCCCCTGCCCTCTGATCCTCCCCTGCTCAGAATCAGAAAGCTTCTCTGGCTCCCACAAGCCCCCTGTTGATCTCCTAGTTGTTGGTCAAGGCATGTTCCCTGTCTGACTCCCCCTGGCAATGCCCACCACACCTGGGACAAGGCCTGGCGCACAGTAGGAACAGAATGGGAAGACAGCCCAGAGCAGGACGCCAGAGGCAGCGATCCGGAGCCAGGGCCGCCTCCCGCAGAGAGACACCGCCCCATTGAGCAATAAGGCTCCCCACACACACCCCAGAGATTCCTCACCACAGAAAGGGAGGCTTAAGCCCAACCCAGGGCTGTGGCTGGGTCCCGGGGACGAGAACGTGCACAATGCCGTCTCTTTTCCTGGGGAAGGTGGCTGCCACCCCGAGGCCTCCCTCCCTACCGGCCTCTGGTGCCCTGAAGGGACCCTCTGCTAGGTCACCCCTCCCGGGGGCCAGTTATGAACCAGGAAAAACCTCTCCCCACATACACAGCAGCCCGCAGCACACCCAAGGCCCACCAATGACGGCCATCTGACCGCATGCCCGCTCTGCGCGAGGAGCTTTATGTGGGAGATCTCAGTGGCCAGGAGGACGGAGGTTTCGTCATCACCCCAGTGGACAGAGGGAAGAACGAAGGCAGGGGGCAGTTCGGGAGCCTGCCTAAGGCCACCCAGCCGGACAGGCACCATGCAGCGTCGCCACGGGGCCAGCACTCTGCAGGGGTGATTAGCAAATGGTGACATCACCCCAGGAGGTGGGTACAGGCATCACCCCATTGAGGAAACAGAGGCCCTGTGGCCCAGTGACCTGTCCAAGGTCAGCCAGCTGTCAAGTGCAGAACACTCCAAACTGGGCCTGAGCCCCGACCCCAGGGCTGTGGGAACAGCAGGCGACAGTCACGCAGGGCACTTTGCAAAGGCTCTCGCCGGCCTCCGACCGCCCGGGAGACCGTGGGCTCACCCATGGCCGCGTTCTCAGCACCTACCACAGGGCCTGGCAAACTGCAGCCCGCGAGCACATTACACTGAGCCGCAAACACATTACACTGAACCGAATGCAGGGTCCACCACCATCTCAACCGCATTCCCTTCCCACGCCCCACCTTGCCTGTCTCCTGCCCGACTCAGGCACTTCCCACCTGGGCTGTGCCCGCTGCGGAACTCCCTTCCCCTCTTTCCCACAGTTCTAAATCTTAGCCAGACTCCAAGGCCCGACCCAAATGTCATCTCTTCCACACAATGTTCTGAGTTACCATTTGCATATGATTATAATAATAACTGGGGCATGAGCTAATGCATGTAACACTTAGCCCAATGCCAGGCACAGAGGCAGCGCCCCATGTTAACAATTAGAGCCGACATTATTTCGTTTAACCCTCGCCCGGATGTGTTATTAAACCCTTTCTGTGGATGAGGACTCTGAGGCTCAGAGGTGACGTGACATCACACGGGTAGAGCCTCTGCTCCCTGCTCCATCCCAGCACCTGGGCCTGCCCAGTCCACGGCGAGAACACAAGTCTGTGTGACTCCGCTGGGACAGTCCCCACTGGAGGGCAGCTCCCCGGGGCTGGTAACAGGCCACTGGACCTGAGAAGGGCCCTCTGAGATCAAGTCCAAGCTCCCCACTGGACAGATGGGGAAACTGAGGCTGGGGGGAAATGGGGAGAACGAAGTCAGTGGGAATTCAGTACCCAGAGAGGAAAGCAGGCTCAGGTCTTAGGGTCTCTGGCCTGGAATGCTCTCCCAGAGCCCACCCCCTCCATCTGGCCAGGCACAAACGTCACCTCTTCCTCCCCAAGCTCAAACGCCACCTCCTCGGGGACCCCCCACCCCACCCCAAGTCCTATCCCTACAACCTCCTACCGCAGCCTCCCCTACCCTTAGCACTCTTCCCAGCCACAATCACTGCGTCACTGAGAAAGGCTCCTTCGGGCTGGCTCTCCCCAAGACAGACCCTGTCCGCCATCTCCGGCACCCAGCTCATGCCCGGCCCAGGTGGGTGCTCGGTAAACACATGCTGAGTGAACAACACCCGGTGGGGCTCATCCAGTTTCAGATGCCAAACTGGCTGTGCAGGAGGCTGGTGGGCCCGGAGGGAGGCTCGGCAGGGCAGGGGCAGGCCGGCCTCCCCATCACGAAGGCAGCTTTGGGGCAAGGCGGCGGGCGGGCCAGGAGGAGCTGGTCGGGAGTTCTCACAGAGCCGCCTTTAAAGCTCTTCTCAGTTAGCAAATATTTAACCACAGCTCAGCTCAGCGACCCAAGTCTGGCAGGAAGCATGAGCTCTGAGGCCGGAGGGCCTGAGGAGGGAGGGCTGGCTGGAGTGTTCTGGAGAAACGTCAGAAACAAGGCAGACTGAAGACCCAGCCACCCGGGACTGCCCTTTCCCCTACACCTCCAGGCTGCCTGGAGGGAAGAAGTCAATTCCCATCTAGACACAAACAGGGAAACAAAAGCCCTCTCATGCCCGCCGGCCCCTCCCTCGCTGCCCGTACCCACAGCCTACAGTTGGCGGCTTGTTCTGGGGCCTAGAACCCAGGCGTCCCTGCTCTCTGGGAGCACAGACCCCAGCTGGGAGGGTGAAGAAGGGAGGGTGCCAAGGCCCGCCCTGCAGCGTCCCCCACCCAGGACAGGGCCGGCCTACCCACAGCCCCCCTGGTGCCCGTGCTGTGCCTGCCACGGAGGGCACCCCTGCTGCTCCCAGGAGCACGTCTCGGGCTGGCTCCGCAGGTTGGTGTCCTGCACCGCGCCCTGACATGGCCACAGCCACACCCAGGCCAATGGAGTCATGAAGAAAGGATCAAAGGGAGGGTCAAAGGCAGGTGGAGACTCCCAGAGCTGCAAGATCACCGGAGGGCCAGCCACCCCGCACTGAGCACCCTGCTCAGCTCCCGACCTCCTGCCCCCGAGAGAGCCCTGGCTGGGGAGCCAGACAGACGCAGAGCACAGCCCAGCTCTGGGCTGCAGTGGCCGCCCGAGGTGCGTCCCTGTTCCCTGCGTGCGAGCTTCTTCCTCCTACGGCTGCTGTCATCGGGGTGGGCACAGAGGGAGCTGACCTGTGCGAATGACCGTTCTCTGTGCTGTGTTTCATGCCAATGAGTGGGGGCCAGCAAAGAAGAACCAGAACAGCAGCTACATGCTTGGGTTTCAATCCTCCCGGGCCCTCGAAGGTTAACTCATCAGAAAGGGAAAATGGAGAGAGAAATGAAGATTCTGAAAGCAGACACCCGACAAACCACACGCCACCAAACCTCAGCGACCAAACCCGGTTTGCTCCCTGGCGGTGGAGGTGGGTGGTTCCTTGTCTCTCCGAGCCTCCACTTCCCACAGGTGGACAAGGCCAAGGGAGAGGCTAGAGGTAAAAGTCCGTTGAACTTCATGACGGCAGGACCCTGTGTGTCTTGCTTTTTGGTACCTTGTAGTGATACCGTTTTTTTTTTTCCCCTTATCGCATTGACTAAGACATCCAGATCAATGAAAAGCCTCTAGGGCAGCGGTTCTCAACCTGTGGGTCACGACCCCTTTGGGGGTCGAACGACCCTTTCACAGGGGTCGCCTAAGACCAACGGAAAACACATATGTAATTACATATTGTTTCTGTGATTAATCACTATGCTTTATGTTCAATTTGTAACAATGAAATTGGGGGCCAGCACAACATGAGGAGCTGTGTTAAAGGGCCGCGGCATTAGGAAGGTTGAGAACCACTGAGCTAGGGTTTCAACATCAATCTTGCTCAGTATTCGATGAAGGACTCTTTAAAGGGCTGAGTACCAGGCAGGAGCTGCTAAGGAAAAGAAGGAAGGACTTAGCTCTTCTCCCCAAACAAAAGAGTTGGATAATTCCCTGGAAAGGGAGACGCTGGGAAAGCCAGCCATAGCAGGCGAAAGCCATGTTGGAGCCTGTTCTCCAGGGACCCACCAGAGAGGGCTTTCTATCTAAGATGCCCAGCGTGGGGCAGGCGGCTCTGCGAGGTAGAGAGTTCCCCATCACTGGAGGTGTGCAAGCAGAGGCTGGGTGGCCAACTGGCAAGGAGGCTGCAGAGAAGATTCTGTCCCAGGTGGGAGGTGAACACAAACTTTGGGACCAGCAGACCCGGCTCTGCTGCTGACCATGACTTCCAAGCCTGTTTCTTCATCTATAAAATGGGGAGAAAAAGAGTGCACACCTCAAAGAGTTGCTGTGAGGAATAAGACAAAGTGTGAGAAGTGTTTGGCACTCTGCCTGACAGTGGGTGAGAGCCCGATAAGTACCAGCTGCTGTCCTAATAAGAACCACTCACTAGTAAATGCCAGTCCCTGTGGCCCAATTCTAACAGAGACGGGCTAAACAGAGGCACAATCCCCCACGTTTCATTAGCCGAGTGCCCTCTGATGTCAACATCTTTACACTAAGTCCAGGCTACACACACATACCTGCCTGCAGTGCTGGCTCCCTGGGTCCTGCAGGCAAGTGAGGTGGGGACAGGGGGAGGGTTCCTGCCTTTTCAAAGCCAGGGAGGGAGAGGCTGAGGGGGAGGGGGAGGGAGGACGGATAAGCCAATATGAAAATTCACGATGTGTTTGCTGCTGGGCCAGAGGAAACCCAATCTGGGGCTGGAATGCCAGGGACTCGGAGCATGGGGAGGCTTCATGCAGATAGAAGATGAAAAGTTTATTCAAATAACAAGACTCCCATGGCTGCCCTCTGAGCCAGCAGAGGACACAGGCCCTGCCCCACCCTTGGGTCACCAGCTGCAGGTCTCCTCGGGGACCAGAAGGGGAGGTACCAGAAAATCCCCTCGGAGGCCCTGCCAGCTGCACATTCCTTGGTCCAGGTGCCCGCATGACCTCTATCTGTCTGTGCTCCCTGAAAAACTGCGCTTAGCAACAGCCCAAGTTCTGTGTCTGCTTCCCAGGGGATGTCGGGGGGTGTCTCTTGTAGGTGTTTGGGGACAGGCTCATTATCTCCCCTGGAAGCAATGCAGATTCCAGGGGCAGACTCCAGGGGGTGGCCGCAGGGCTAAGACCACTGGGCACTGACTGCCCCGGGTGACCTCGGGCAAGTCCCTCACACCTCCGGGCTCCCATCTCCTCGAGGGTCTGTCCAGTGAAGGGACTGACTTCATCGCACTGGACCCTCAAGGCCCTGACACCCTCAGACTGTGACATAAGACGGCGTTCCCTCCCCAGCCAGGACCATATGGGCAGGCCCGGAGGAGCCCGTCCGTCAGGCTTGATCAAATTGCTCCAAGTTCCACCTGTCGACCTGGGTACTGAAAGCACTGTCCCGACAGTCACCTCCCCCCCTCCCTGCCCCCACCCCACCCTCTTTGCAAGTCAGAACCCCCCATTAGTCATCAGCACAACTTTGCTTTAATAATTAACTGTTTAGTGTCTGTTTCCCCCACGAGGGCAGGGACCCAGTGTGTCTCGGTCATGCTATATCCCCTGCGCAGAGCACAGCACGCAGCACCTGTATTTGCCCCTGGCTGAGAGATCACACCAGAGCGCCTCCACTGGGTCTCCCAGGCATCTTAGGGCACAGGGAGAGGATGGGGTTCTGCGAAAGGCCCGCTCAGGCCCGGCTGATGTGGCTCAGGGGTTGAGTGTCGACCTATGAACCAGGAGGTCATGGTTTGATTCCTAGTCAGGGCACAGGCAGGGCTGCAGGCTCGATCCCTGGTACAGGCAGGGGCGAGCAGGATGCAGCCGGTGGATGATTCTCTCTCCTCATTGACGTTTCTATCTCTCCCTCTCCCTTCCTTTCTGAAATCAATAACAATATATTTAGGAAAGAAAAAGAAAGGAAAGAAAAGCCAGCTCAGGCCTGGGGACAGACCTTCCCCACCCTCGGGGCTAGCCTCAGCCAGGAGCTCTCCAATCCCAGTAGGGCGCTTCCTGTACAGCTGGGGCCGGATCTGGAGCTGGCCAGGCTAGCTCAAGGTCACACACATCGGCGGCAGGAAAGGTCACCACCCCATCACACAAGCCGAGCTGTCACCTAAGCTCAGATCCTTGGTTTCCTCTCCCAGCAGATGCTGTCAAACGATACAGCACCTGCGAAGGGCGGAGACATTGGAGCTGAGCAGGCCCTGCTCTTGAGCCTCTCCTGCCCTCTCTGTGCGGGCACAGGGGATGGGGGTAGGGGGGACCCCGCTGAGAGGTGGAGGCCTGGTCTGCCGACTCTCACCGGGGGGCAGGCGCATCACCCTGCTTCCGTGGCGCCCACCAAGGAACAGGTGTATGGACACCAAGAAACAACTACCAAAGTGTTGTGCGCATGGGGAAGCTGCTGCCAGGGCCAACAAGAACCGAGACGAAACCACCAATTTCTGGGAAATTCTGGTTCCCCCAACACCTGTGCTCTCTGGGCTTTGGGCCTTTGCCGAGCTGCCCCTCTGCCCATGACCCTGTCCTCCTCTTTCAGCCTTTAGGTCTTGCCTGGACACCCAGCCCTCCCAGAAGCCTCCCCTGAGCTCCAAGTCTGAGTTACCGCTGCTCCCCAGGCTCCCAAGGATGCCCTTGTTCCGCCCCCTCCAACCTGGGCTGGAGCTCCGTGCTGGGTGTGTCCTCCCAGAAGGGGGTCCTTGGGAGGGTGCGGACAGTGGCTACCTCCCCAACGGGCACCCACAGCCCCACACACGAGCTGGCATTGAGCAAGCTCTCAACCGTAGAAAGGATGGAGTAATGCTGTTTACCGCAGGGAGAAACACAAACAACTCAAGTGCCCAGCACGAGAGGTTTGGCCGAGCAAGCTGAAACGCAGGCCACTGGGGCCTAATGGAACATTCTGCACCATTCCACACACTGCAGGGGGCATGGCCCCTATGCCGTGCCCACACCCCACCGTTGCTTCTGCATCAGGAAAACGCCTGGAAGTCATTCTTCCTGGGTGGCAGGGTTATTGGCAATGTTCACCTTCTTCCCATTATCTTTATGTTGTTTTCGTTGGTCATTAGATACCGTTTATGTAACAACAAGGACAGTTCTGAGGAAGCTCAAAGTTGAAAGCTCAAACTCCAGGAACCGAGGACCAGCCTTTGGCGGGTGCTGGCAGGTGGGAGCCACTGTGGGTCTGAGAGGGAGGTAAGAGCTCACTGCTGGGAGACCTGGCCTAGCACCAGCCTGTCACCAGAGTCCAGGCAGTGGGCTCCTTCAGGAGGGAACACTGCACCCCAAGTGGGGCAGCAACTCTCTTCTGAGTGTTCGCTCTGTGCCAGGCACCAGGCGAGCGGCATCCCTCGGAAAGCTCACAGCACTCAGAGGAGGTGATGGCCAGCCCCCCTGTACTGATGGGGAAAGAGAGCAGAGGACACACTGAAGACAGGCAGAGGGGAAGCCCTGAGCACCAAACGCAGACTTCCAGCCCAGCCTTGGGCCTCGCACGCCCTCAGCAGCCACACAGGTCACCTGGGGCCTGGGGCCATGTTCTGGCCGGAGTGGTGAGCAGGTACCTAAGGGTGGCGGACTGATGGGTCGCAGACTCTCCCAGTGGAACGAGAACCCACACACACCTACCCTCACTGCCTGGCACAGTGAGGGGCTCCATATTGTGGAATCCATCCATAGTCTTATCTATCCGCAGCCAGTGCCTCCTGGACAGGGCACAAAGGAAGTGCGGCTGCTATTCTTACTCACAGCAGCACAGGGAAAACCCTCTTTCAAAGCCCAGCCAATGAGTGTTGATGAGAAAGGGCTCCCCACTCCCTGGTCCCTTCGCCTGGCACTCAAGGCTGCACCAGGCAGAGCTCCTGCCCCTCTCTCTCTAGCCCCGGTCCCCTGGCCCCCTCCAAGGACAGGCAACTGTCTGTGCTAAGCCACTCCCTCTACCTGCCTGGACCCCAACTGTGATGGCCAAAATCCATCCTGTCCTTCAAGACCTAACTCAAACACCCCTCCTTCCAGAATCTTCCCTGCTTTCTACCTCTTTCCCAAGCCTGCCCTTCGCAACCCCTTTGGGGTCCCCACAGGCCAGAGTGGTTTAGATTCTGGAGTCAGACAAAAGGATCAAAATTTCCCCCAAAATACGGTCAATAGGACTAGTCTTACATTTTTAATATATTTACCATAAAAAAGAAATCTAGGGAGAATGAAGAAAAAGAAATAATCCATTATCCTACCACTCCGAAAAAATCTCTATTAGTATTTTGATAAATTTCCTCCTGTATTTTTTTCTACATCTGTACAGACTTATACATTTGCAGACGAACAGAATTACATCTTCACCTATTGGCCACAGATTATGACCTACTGATTGACACCCTTTTTTTTTTTTCTTGCTGTAACCAATGCTATAACGTAACGTAACCACTTGGCCACGTGTGGGTAAATTCTGGGTGTGGAATGGCAGGCAGGTTCACCAGGGGCTCTGAGCCGCCTTTCCGGTGTTGCTCCTCCTGGTGGGGGCTGGCGAGGACCACCCCCCTCAGGCAGTCATTGCTGCGCAGTGTGAGGAGCACCCAGGGCTGTAGTCCCAGAGGCCTCTGTACCCTATATTTCTGCCTCAGGAAGCACAAAGAAAGGATTTCAGGGACTACCAAACCCAGTCCCCAAAACCTGCAACTCAGCTCTGCAGTCCCAGAGACTGTGCTCGCCGTCCTAAAACCCAGGAGTGACGGCCCAGGACCTGGATGGGGCCAGCAGTTACTGACCAGGAATGAGGTGCCCAGCGGGAAGGCACTGGGGCTGCTCTCCCACCCACTCAGAGGACCCTGGGCCAGCCCCTTGGCCATCAGGAGCCTGTTCCCCCATCTGTGACAGGAGAGCCAAGAACAGGCATGGCTGACAACCCCACCATCGGGGCTCTGTGCGAGGACCCACAAGTGTGAGCGCTCTAGAGGGTGGTCATTTGTCACAAAGACCTGCCCTCTGATAATAATTTACTTAATGACTGGCTGGTAACTGCTGCTCCATCTCTCCTTGAGCTCTACAGACAGGCCCGGGCGAGCCGGATTTGGGTGTCAAACTCGTGTGCCCTGTGACAGTGAGTCAGCACATCAGCGGGGGCACCAGGACCAGGTGTCCTGTCCCCTGCCTGTCACATCTGGGCTTCAGTCCTGTCGGCCCTGGAACTGCAGAGGGACCAGGAACCAGGCCCCAGGACCCTTCCTCCCCCAGACTGGGCATCCCCTCGGGGCTCAAGGACAAGAACAAAGGGCTCAAAACCAGTCAGACTGCCAGGAGCACAGCCCAGGAGGAAGGAAGCCCTGTGTGGCTGCCTGAGCTCCGTGCCTGCGGTCTCGGGCGCTCTTGGGCACCACGGGGCCCAAACCACTCCTTCCCGAAGGAAGAGGGGAAGTCAGAACCAGCCAGAGCTCTGCACCCGCCTGCATCTGCCCCACCCACCCCTCCAAACCCCAAGCCACACTCTGCAGCCACCAGACCCTTCATCCCAATAGCCCCAGGGTCCCTATCTGCTGCGAGAACGTAAACCTTGCAATGACACTGATTCATTCACTCACCGCTAAGGAATTAAAGTAATTTAAACCAGTAGGTGTTAATTATAGCTATTGATCCTTGTGCCCAGCCTCTGTGTTAAATATATGTAAGTGTGACTGATAAACACACATCATGCCATTTAAACTTTACAACCCGGTGAAGTATTATCATTCCCACTGTGCAGCCGATGAAACTAAGGAGTAGGACCAAAGGAACTGTGGGGGGGGGGGGGGGGGGGGGGGGGCTTGGCTAGTGGCTGCTGGGCAAGCTCTGGCCCTCAACGCCACTCTGACCAAGCGCTCCTGGTGCCATATCTTAGAGGAGAATTAGAACCACAACCACGCAAGGGCCCAGACTGCGGGTGGGGCCGCGGGAGGAGTGCCCTTGGCTGCAAGGGCTGGTCCTTGGGTCCTTCAGGGCCGGCCGGGGTCTGGGACTTCACCCAGAGGGCGTTCCAGAGTCACCCAACCCCTGCCCTGAACCATGGGAAACTGAGGCCCAGAGTGGAGGCTACACAGAGATCCCATTCAGAGCTGGATCTCAAGGGGACGCAGGAAGAGGAGAGGGGGAGCCGGAGGGAGGGAGTAAAGGCTCTGCCCCTAATCACACAGGAAGTTTGCTGGCCAGCCCACCCGGGAGGAGGGAGGGGGGCTTCAAAGGGGGAGGGGCGGGGCGGGTGTGTGGGTGTGTTGGGGGGGGGGGTTCGCAACCAGACAGGCAGCCCAGCCCCCACCTGCGGGGAAGGCCCAGAAGCAGCTCCTCTCGGATTCTGCCTCGACCTCAACAGGAAAACAGGAAAGCTGAGCTGGGCCCGTCCTGCCTGACTTGGATGGGAGGCTCAGGTCACTGAGAAAGTAACCCCTGGGCTCAGGGAGCCCCGCCTCTGGCCACAAAGAAGTGAAGAGAGTCTGCGGTCCCGGTCCCGCTGAGAGAAAGGGCTCCTGTGTTCGACCACTCGCTCAGTCACCCCCACCCTCACCCCCTCCTGGAGAGACAGGGTCGCTCCCATTTCAGAGACGGAGAACTGAGGCCCAGAGAGGAGACCCCTGGACCGAAGTCACACAGTGAGCTGTGCCCGTGCTGAGCCACGCTGAGCCTGGAGGGTGGAGCAGTGGTCATCTAGGGGGTCAGGCGCCCCCTCGCCCCCTCCCCTTTTCCTGGAAGCATTAAATGTGGGAGTGGGGGAGGGCTGGGAGGGGAGCGGAGCTTTGGCTTTTTTAAATCTTCCCGACACCTCACTGTCTGCGGCGGGCGGACAGGCCTGGGCTGTCTCCTCAGACACTGGCCTATCTGTGAGGCCAGCACAGAGCGGCTTCTCTCTCCCTCACGGAGGGCTGTTTACTTGGTTCTCCAAATTACAACCTTCACAGCCCCACCCAGCCGCTCACTCCCTCCCTGACCAGTCTCTGCTGTCTGGGGCCGGCCATGGGGGCAGAGGGGACCCAGGAATGGAAAGGGCTTGGTGCTGGCGGCGGGGTTCCGACCCATTCCACAGCCGCCAAGACCCTGGGTACCTCCCCTTCTCTTCTGAGCCTCCGTTTACTCAGTTACAAAATGGGGGGAGGGATGGTTAGATGCCAGCAAAGGGTCCTTCCTGCTAGGAGGAAGCAGGGCCCGGGCTAGACAAGAGAACAGCCCATGCCCATCAGACCAGTCCCAAACTCCGCCCGGCGAGCTGTGGCCGAGCAGACCCAGCAACCCTTCCAGGCCGCTGCGGCTCCCCAAACCTTAAGCCTGTTCTCTTTTCTCCCCACTACCCCAAGCATTCCCCCAAACCAAACAAAACGTGAAACAGAAGTGCAATTGTCAGCTCACTCCCCTCTGGGTGGCCCATCACCCCTGAAGTCCCTGGCAGGCCGGGCAAATGACACAGCTCCTCCCAGAGCTTGGCTACGATGAAACTGCCACTTCCCATGTGCCGGGACAACTGCCTCCCAGCACCCACACAGCCAGAGGCAGGATCACCTTCCCATTTCACTGACAGCGGAGGCTCTGAGGACAGTAACAGGCCACGGGGTCCCTCGGTGGCAGAAGCCAGCCACCTCCCCGTCGAGGTCAGACACGCTGCTTCTTGAGTTGGGCTGACCAGGTGTTCAACGCCAGTGTGTACACTTGGTAAAACATAAAGATCCGCTCTCTCTGTAACGCAAACCACACTGCATCCAGCCTGATGGAGCTTCTCGGCTGGCCTGAGTCCCATGAGCTCATGTCAATGCTTCAGAACCACCACCAAGCTTAGGCCCTGAGGCGCCATCCCCACCGCCCTGCTCGGGCCCTCAGGCCAGCACAAGACAGCTCTTCCTTCCCCAGCAAGATGGCATCATGCCATAAACATTTTCTAGGAACCTGCGCTGTGCCTTCAATGCAGCCCAAGATCCCACAGGCTCCCAAGAAGTCAGAGGGCACTAGAAGGGCACTCGAGACGGTCCTGTGCCCATTGCGCAGAAAGGCAAAGTGAGGCCAGAGAGGAAGAAGGGCTTGCCAAAGGTCACCTGGCACCAGCCCTGGGACTCTTCACCTCTAGCCTGCACCCATATGGCTCCTGGAAGGTGGTGGAGCACAGGGGATGAGTAGTTTCCTGCTCAAGGGACTCCTCTTGTAGAAGATTCTGGCTTAACAAACACGGCGGGGCACAAACAGCTCTGTTCTGCGTGGGGTGTGCGGAGGAAGGGCAGCAGCCGTGGTTGGCTTGGCCACAGATGTGTGGGTGGGAAAGTGGGGTTCACACTTTGCAAACCACAATCCATTCTCCTCTGCCCACCCTGAGTGCCCAGTTGCCCACTGGAGCCCCCGCCCCTGCACATGGACCCTGCACCCACGCCCTGGCCCAAGCCCTGCACTTAGCTCTCCCTGAGAGGAGGGGCTCCCTTGGCCAGTCCTATCATGGACTATGCACAACAGTAATAGCTAATGGTGACAGGAGCCAACGCTTTCTGAAACCCAAAAGCTCTGCCCACATCATCTCATTGATCCCTCACAACCTAGCAGGGCTGGGCTACCTTATGCCCACTTTACAGATGAGGAACCTGAGGCCCAGAAAAGGGAAAGGCCCTGTCAAATAACAGGGTAGTTGAGACAAGATCTCAAAACTAGGTCCTCAGAACCCAGGCCTAGCCCTCTTCCCACTCTGCCCCAGGAAAGGAAGGAGGCTCTCACACTCAGAGCTGTAGGAATGCGAGCAGAGGTGGGCCACTGGCTGCCTTGATAAACCAACCCAACAGCGCCAAGAAGAGCAGACACCGGATCTCCCCGACCTCACACATCTCCATCACGGCGGCCTGGTTGTTCCATCTCCCCCATCCACACTGTCCCCTGACTGTGCCCCACCCCCATCCACACTGGCTCACCACGGGGTCCTCCTCTCATCTCCCCTCACGCACAGCTGACCTGCCTGTGCTGCTTCCGCCTGAAAATACTCTGAGGTCTCCCCGTGACCCTCAGGAAAAGGTCCCCTCCTCTCCGAGGTCAGTCCCTATGGCTCCCTCCACTTCACCCTCTCCCTCCTTCACCCACTAGGCCACACCTCCCCTCACACTTTCCTCGGAGGTCTGGCCCTCTAAGAAGGGCAGGGGCCATGCAGGAGTTTGTGCATCAGCGCGTCTCTGGTGCCTAGCACAGTGCCTGGCACACATCGGTATTCAGTAACTATTGATTGAATGAATAAAAGAAGGACCAAGTGTGTCTGGGACCAGAGCTCACAGGCGTGCAGACCGGGACCCTCCACCTCAACTCACACCCAAGCCCACCCAGCCTGCCTTTGGAAGGCGTCCCGAGTCCCTGAGAAAAGGGTTCTCAGAGGCAGAGAATGCCCAGGAGTAGATACTGGTCTTCGGGTCACAGAGGCACAGAAAAGACACAGAGAGGCACAGGTGTTGGTCCAGAGTCAACAGGACCAGGCTGGAGACCCAGGACCGTTCTGGACACGCGGCCAGGCAAGGGGGTGCGTTCCCATCTGTCTGTCACTCATTTGTTCTGTGTGTCCTGTCCAGTGCCGGCACAGTGCGGATGATGTAGAGCGGCTGACTCTGCAGTGGAACCATGGCCCCTGGGGCGCCATCCTCCCCATACCTGCTGACGGCCCCAGGTGTCCAGAGCCGCGGGCTGGTGCTCCTCAACCTGGGGCAGGCCAACTTCCGGGGCACATGGAAAGGGGTTGAAGGTGCCTGAGGCCCCAGGACAGATCTGGCACATCGCCCTCAATGAAGTGCCAATCAGAACAGCTACCACCCACTGTTCTCACCGCTCACCAGCCCCGTGCCTCCCCGTCCAGGCCGGCACTCTCTCTCCAATCATCCTCTCTCCCAGAGGACCCTGAGCTCAGCGAAGGTGACCCACTTGTCCCAAAACACAGGTCCATCTAGTGGCAGAGCTGGGCCCCGAACCTCTCAACTCCCTGCTTCTTCTAACTTACCATCCACTGTGTCACCAGGCAGTGGGCCAGAGGTAGTGAATCTCCAAACCTGGACAGTTCCCAGCGGGTGGGACCAGGTGCGCTGGAGAGGTAGGCACTTCCTGCTCTTCCAGTTTTAAAATCTGTGAGATCAGAAGATTGCAGCCTTCCTGACTCAGAGCCTAAGATTCTACAGGAGGGGGGCTCGGCTCCACAGCTCTGCGAGGGTAGAAGAGGGTAGAGGTAGAGGTGGAGGTAGGCATCTGCCTTCATTATTCCTTAGAACTAGCCGGCAACCCTCCTTTCCCAGGCAGGGAAGTGGAGGGGGTGGGGCGGGGGAAGGGGAAGGCAGCTCAGGAATTTGTGCAACCCGCAGGATGCTGCTGCCAGAGACCCAGGGCAAAGTGAGTCATGAGCTTTGCCTGCAGAGGAGGAGGGGGCAACGTGAGGGAGAACAGGACTGGCCAAGGAGGGACTTAAGTCTCAGAATGAGTAATGACAGAAGGGATAGATTTGTGCAATCTACAGGAGCCTCTGACACATTCAGCTCTGTTCCCACTCAGCTCCCCACATCCTCACGCCCGCGCCCCCCAATGCCTGCTTCCTGTCAGGACCTTTTCCAAATAGCCCCCCTGCCCAACCTGGTGGTTTGAACAGCTAAGACCTCGGACTCCCAAGTCTGGGCCTGGGCCTGGGCCTGCCACTGGCTTGATCTACCTCCACTTGTAAAATGTTGGAGAGGGCGCAGAGGGTGAGGATTCATGAGGTATACAGGCAACGGAAGGCCTGGCACATAGTAAGTGCTCAGTTAAAGGGTGACTAATCTTACAGAGACTGTTCAGAGACTCATACAGCCCCTCCCTCCTCCAACAACCACCATCCCCAGGCAGGAGACATATCAACAGAGTCCCTGAAGGTACCAGCCGGGGAAGTAGCCCGAGTAAGTGGTCACACACCCCCAAAGGTCAATGTCATCAGTCCATGTCCCCAGCTCACAGGCAGCCTCTTTGAGCCCACTACCCTGTGGAAAGATGCTCAGAGGTGTCGGGAGCTCCCAGGAAGAGCCCCCCTTGAAAGGCCCAGATCGGTGTAAGCTGCCAGGGGAGAGTGGGGCCAGAGGATGAGTCTGTCCTCAGCAGGAGATCTGGACAGGGCAGAAAAGGAGGAAGCAAACACAGTGACTCGGTTTGCCCCCGAAAGCCCACAGTCTGGTCACAGTGAGACATGGCAATGCCCAGCATTAGGGGAAAGGCTAAGGAGGTCGCCTTTCTGCATGGACGGCCTCAGTGGCACAAGAGGCAGCCTTTGGGAGGTTCCAACGACCTATATATACATCGTTCAGTGGAAGAAGCAAGACACAAAATGAGTCGTGGTCTCAGCAATGTATAGCAATAAACACAGAAGGGAAAGCCACTAGAGAACAAAGTGGTGCCCTGGCCCGTGTTGCTCAATAGTCACAGTGTCTGCCTGCAGCCACTGGGTCTCAGGTTCAAGTCCTGGTCAAGGGCACCTACCTCTGTTGCAGGTCCAATCCCTGGCCAGACAGGTTGCCTTCCATCGATTGGGAGGCAACCAATCGATGTGTCTCTCTCATATCGACATTTCTCTCTCTCCCCCCCCCCCCTTCTTCTTCCTCCTCCCTTCCGCTCTCTCTAAAAATCAATGGAAAAAATATCCTCACTCCTCAGGTGAAGATTAAAAAAAAAAGAATAAAGTGGTTATCACAGGATGGCAAGTGATGCCTATTCTTGTCTAAACTTCACTATTCGGAGGCAGGGAGGGAGGGCCGTGGCCCAATTTGGGTCTAGAACGGTCTCTTTGGCAGTGCATACGGGAAGAATGGAGGGGTGAAGGGGGAAGGATGGAGGGGTGAGGCAGAAGGCAGCTCCTAGCAGGCCAGGCCGGAGGCCTCAGCAGTGAGAAAGGACAGAGTGGGGGCTGGACAAAGGGGAAGGCAGGGTCAACACCAACAAAAGCACATTATGTAAGAGACACAAGAGCAGAGCAGAATCCCCAGACGTTTCACCCCAGGGACTGGCCCAGACCTCGGCTAAGGGCAGCAGCCCAGGTGGAGCCGGCCAGCTGGGTCCCTCTGCAAAGCCCAGGCAGCAACTAGGCAGCCAGCCACGTGGGTAGGGGGTGGCCGAAGCAGACACCTCCACCCCTTCACTTCTGGGACCTACAGCCACTTCCTAAAGTGGAGAGGTAAATTTTTAAAACCGATTTGGAAAAGGGCATTCATAGTTTTGCTCAATTAAGCAAACAAGACACTCGTACCGACCGGAAGGGGTGTCCCATGTTAACAGCCTTTTCAGAGGCGACACGTCAAGACATCCACACAGGACCCAGGAGTTCCATTTTGAGGCCTCTGTGACCCTGGAGGCAGGCTCGGGGTATGGGCTAAGGTTCAGGCGTCGCGCTGATTACTGGCCAAACATCGGAAACAACCCACACGTCCAGGACAGGGGATGGGTAGAGAGAAGTCCCCCCCAGGAGGACGAGGCAGACGTGTGTGTCCTGACATGGAGAGATGTTCACAATATACTGAGCGAAAGAAGTCAAACCACAGACACACATAATTGGACCTCTTTTCATAAACAGAGCTAACTGCATGCGTACACAGAGCTGGAAACAGTGACACTTGAGTGATTTCTGCTGGGAGTGGGATTGAAGGGAGGGAGAGGGAGGGAGCTTTGGGCTTTCTATCTCACACTCCCGCATTGCGTGTCCGATGGCCCTGCGGCCACACAATGTTCCCAGTGGATGCAGAGAGATGGGAAGGACTGGAGGAACTGGGCGTGACGACTAATGGGTAGAGTTTCTTTCGGGGGTGATGAGAATGTTTGAAAATTGATGGCGGTGATGGTTGCACAACTCTGTGAATTACACACACACAAAAACATTGACCTGTACACTTTAAGTGGGTGAATTGTCTGGCAGGTGAATTATGTTTCAATAAAGCTGCTCTTTCGAAAAGGAATTAGCAAGGGGAAAGGTGAGCTTAGCGGAAGGGAGGGGCTCAGGTGCGGGCAGGCTCCCTCAGCAGCCCTCTCAGGTGATAAACTTTACAGGTGTGTGTGTGTGTGTGTGTGTGTGTGTGTGTGTGTGTGTGTGTTGGGGGTGGGGAGTCCCTCAGCCCCCACAATCTTATCCTGCTCAACAGACTTTCTAGAGCAATGGAGAGTCCTTCAAGGCTGTACTAGAGGCGGAGGGCCCCTCCAGGCAATGCCTGGCTTTCTGCTAACGGCACAGCACCCGGCCCTTACTTGCACATCTTGAGCAACAGTGAGCTCACTCCCTCACCTGCTCCATCTTGGTTTATGTGGCTCAGACCATATGCAAAGAATCCCCCATACAGCTCTGACACGGGCCACCCCGGCACTTCCACGCTCTTGTCCTAGTCCGGTCCTCTGGGCCCAGCCCCACCCCTTCACCTCCCAGTTCCTGTAGGGTTCCCCACACTGCCCTCCCGCTCCAGGTAACCCACCTCATCTCACACACATGCCAACATGGAAGGAACCCAGGCATCAAGGTTTTTGAAAACCTCGGTGAATTCTTGAAGCCAGAGGCCCTGACCCCAGGCCTGCACACCCCTCAGAGAGATGGGACCTAACCCACAGCTACCATTGCCCCCTTCAAACTCCAAACGCCGGCCACTCCCCTTGCCCACCAGAGGATCAGTCACAGGGAGTCAGTGGCCAGCTCCATCCTAGCAATTGTTTGCTGAGCACTTCCTATGCCGCAATCACTGGGCTGCGTTTCTTACCTTGCTTATCTTATTAAATCCTTGCTAGAGTACTTAGTAGGAAGGGACTATGAGTCCCACTTCACAGATAAGAAAACTGAGATTAAGATGCTGGGCCAAGGTCCTGCCAGCGAATAAGCCTGAGTCTGTGTGAGGACCCTGAGCTGGCTCAGGGCTGGAGGCGACTTGCGGGGGAAATTTGGGATTGATCGGCTCTGAGCTGGGAGGGACTTCAGCCATCAGGCAGCACACCTCTCAGTTCTCAGCTGGGGAAACTGAGGCCCGGAGAGAGCAGGTGGCTGCCCAGGTGACGCAGGCCCCCTGGTTCCCGGGCCAGGGCTCTGTCCTCCAAGCAAACTCCCTCAGGAAAGCAGGAGGAAGTGGTCCTGCCCCAGCCCCACGGGCCCTGGTGTGAGAACAAGCAAGCCCCTGCCTGCCTGCGGCTTTGAAATCCCAGGATGAAAGGGCCTGTGACAGCGAATCAGCAAAACAGCACCGTGGGCAGGAGCCGCCTGACCCCTGCCAGGACTTGCCCGCTGGCATCCACCTGCTCACCTGCTCGGGGGCGGGCCAGCCAAGCCACAGAACCCCCGCAGGCCTCGGAGCTCAGAGCACTGTGGGATGGGGTGTTCCGAACCCTGATGTTTCTACAGGGGCGGCCCCAGCTCTCCTGGGCGAAGAACAGGCCCAGGTAGGGAGGGCACTGGAATTTTAATTGCCTGGCATGAAAGTGCCCACTGCTCTTTGGGTGGAGAGAGGAGGTGCAGGATCCCCGGAGGTGGCAAAGGCAGGCCCGAATTCCCCTCCAGCAGAGATTTCTAAGGCAGCTCACTTCCTTGGGAGGGGCCGGAGGCTTGCTGGCTTCCTCCCCGTCCAACCTGCCACCCCCACACTTCAGGAGCCCCTTCAGGTGAGCTCTGACCAGGAATCTGAGGCATCTGAAGGGGGTTATTAATAGCACTGAAGTGCTGAGAAGAGGGAGGCCAGCCGGCTCTGAGTGGGCACAGCCCCCTTCCTCCCAGCCTGGTATCCACAAAACAAACCAACCCTGTCCAGGAGAGGACACTTCACCTTTTGTGGTCCCAGCCTCCCCCACCCCCTGTACCTGGCAGGGGAGCCAAGGGGGTGCTGGCAGTTCTCAGCCCAGGAGGTGGGAGGAGGGGAGAGCCAGAGTGGGTGTGGGGAAAGGAAAAACCCCACTGAAGAAAGTGAAGCACACCCCACCCAAGCCGGGTGAGGGGCCCCAAAGGAGGTCGTGAATGGAGGGACTGTTACAGAGCCCCAGGAGGCTGCCACCGGCTGGGAGGGGACAGGAAGACTCCGCCCTGGCCTTCCCCCTCCCAGAGTCCTTGTCCTACAAGCAGAGTTCCAGGACTTAACCCCCTGCTGGTCCCAGGCCTCAGAGGATCTGACTCATTTCGACATCACCCTCATCCCACCCTCATCTCGGCCCAGCCCCAGATTCTGGTACAAAGGGGGAGCTTAGGCTATGGGCCCAGGACCACAGCCACCGGACAAGCCTTCCCCAGCCCCTTCTTTGTGCCCGGAGGGCATGGGACCCAGTTAAGGGCCACCTGGTCCCTGTTCTCAGGGCGGAACACAGCTGTTGAAAGTTCTCTACCAGGCAATCAAGATCCGTGTAAGCGGACACAGTGCTCTGGGCACAATGGACAGGGAGAGGCAAATACTGGGGGAGGAACGGTCTCCTCTTTCCATGGGCTGCCCGGCACCCACAGGCACCAGCAACCTGTGCACAGGTGCCTCCTCTGTGCCAGCCTCTGTGCCAAGCAAGCTACGTAAGTTATCTCACTTGAGTCTCTCAACAACTCATAACTAAAGGAAGAAATCATTCACCCCATTTCAAAGAGGAGAAAACCGAGGCACCAGGACATTAAGAGGCCTGTCCAAGAACTCAGCCAGGCAGCCTCACCCAGGGCAGGGAGGTGAGCCACAGAACTGGGGTTCCCAGCTTCTCCCCCTCTCCGTTCTCTCGGGCTGGGGAGGAGGAACCCCGGACTCTGCTGCAGTCCCAGGTTTCCCCCAGGGAACAGCAGGAGCACCCTGCTGCCTGAGCCAAAGGATGGGGTTCTGACCCACCCCTCCTGCGCACCCCGACTATTCCTAGCCCCACTGCCCAGGCTCAGTCCCAGGCATCTATGGGCTCATCCCTGGAAGCCTCAGCCACGTGTACTGGGGCCGGGGCCGGGGCTGGGGCCAGGAGAGCTGGGACTGGGACAGTTAGGGAAGGCGGGCTGAGTGGGCCTGGAATGCTTCCGGGCGGGATATCCGAGGGGGGGGGGGGGCTACGACACCCCCTCCCCCCATAGCTCGATTGGGGTAGTGTGTTGGGGATCCGACGGACCGGCTCCAAGGGGGTTCCCTTAGCGGGGAGAGGGTGTCAAGTCCCCTCGGGAGGGAGAAGGATGAGCTCCGATGAGGTTGGGAAGGGGCGCCCAGACGTGGAGGAGACAAGCTCGGACGAGGGACTTGGTCCCCAGCAGCTGCTGCCCTTACCCGGGGCCTGGCCCTCCGAGACCCCAGCCCCCGCGCGAGCGGCGGGCCGGGGCGGGGGCGTGGCCAGGGATCCCGGTCGGACCCGGGGCGCGCGGCGCGGCGCGGGACTCACCTGCGATCTGCTGGCGCCGGGCGTCGTCCAGGTGCGTGGACAGCACGTCCCCCATCGCAAAGGAGAGCCGCGGCCCGACCCCGCCGCCACCCGCCGCTGCCCGCGCTGCTCAGGCGGACGCCGCTGGCGCCATGAAGCCGACCCGCCCCGCTCCCGCCGCTCCCGTCGCCCCGGCTGCGGCCTCCGCTCTGCCCGCGCTCGGCTCCGGCCGCGTCGGTGGGGACAGCGCAGCCCCGGCCCCGCCGCGCCCGCCCCGCCCCGCCCCGCCCCGCCAGGCGCGGCCCCCGGACCCGGACCGAGCCCCGCCCCTCCTCGGCCCCGGGCGGGCGGGGCAGGCGGCGGGGACGCCGGGACAGCGGGGCAGATGGAGACAAAGAGCTGAGCGGAGATGGGAGACCTGGAGAGACGCGGAGAGGCGCGCGGGCCACGGGCTGGGGGGCATCTGAAAGAACGGGTCGCCCTGGGCGTCACTCCCTCCTTCCCTGGGCGGGGAGACAGCCCGCCGCGGAGGACTTGGGGGGCTGGTAGGGGGCGCTAGGCAGGAGCGCGTTTGCGCCCCCTCTTCCCTGCACCCTGCCCTCCCCCGCCCCGCCCGCCGCGGCCCGAGCCCAGGAAGTTCCCGGCCTGGATCCGACCCGCCTGGAAGGTGTGCCCTCGGGTCTTGCACAATGTGCCGGGGAAGGGGCGGGGCGGGATGGCTGGTGCTCTAAGGCATTCTTGGTCCCAGCGATGGGAGGACATTCCTCGGGCCCAGCATGTGGGTACTTCCCTCGGGCGGTGGCGGCTCGTGGGACAGGCCCAGGGAGGAATGGAAAAAATAATAGCTCTTTCCAGTTTGCCTAAGACTCAGATTCAAAATCCAGAGACCCAACCCGCAGGCATGGACTTAGGGTGCCAGGCCTTGCGGAGCTGGGTTGGGTGGATCGCGGGTACCAGAGGAATGTGTTTCAACCCTAACCTTGCGACTTCCCAAGGTGGATGGATGGGTTAACCACCGCGATTCCCAGGTCATGGGCTGGGGTGGCGGAGGCCTTGCGTGGCTGCTGATACTCAGACCCGCTGTACTGCACCCCAGGGCTCATCCAGTTGTATTATCAGGGAATGGGATGGAAGGGAAATGACTGCAACAAAATCAGAAGGGAACTTTTGGGGCAGATGGAAATGGCCTGTGCCTTGACTGGGATAATGGTCACACAGGAGTCAACACTCAACCTACACATATTAATGATGCATGTTATTTTATGTCAATAATACTTTAATAAAGCTGATTTTAAAATGAAAAGATATATGGAGCACCTGTGTGTGTCAGACGACACATTGCAGGTGATGGCGATACATCCGTATACAAGATAATCAAGGTCTTTGCCCTGCGGAGGTTATGTTCTTGTGCTGGAGGGAGAAAGACGGGAAATAAATAGCATGGTTTCAGAGGGTGATAATCATTAAGATAATAAAATAGAATGAGGGGGTAGAGTGGCAGGTGTGGGGGTGCCTTCTAGAAAGGTGGTCTAGGAAGGCCTCTCTGAGGAGGTGACACTTTGAAACCTGCTTAGCAGGAAGCCTGCTCCGTGAAGATGTGGGCATAGCTACCATTTATGGATCAGGTACCACGCCAGGAATCAGGGCCAAAAGGCCTTCGCTGCCTTATCTACAGTTCTCACCATTTCTCTGTTGGAAGAATCACCAATTGTGAAGATTTTTAAAACATGATATTCTATGATATGCACGTAGCAATCCTTATTTAAACACTGAATAGGTAGGCATGGAGGGGGCATGCCAGGTGGAAGTGTCAGTGTGAAGCCCTGGCCGGGTAGTTGATTAGTGTGTCATCCCCATACATCAAGGTTGCGGGTTCGATCCCTAGTCAGGGCGCATACAAGAGTCAACCAATGAATGCAGAAATAAGTGGAACAACAAACCAAGGTTAGTCTCTCCCCTGCCTTCTTCCCTCTCTCTCTCAAATCAATCAATCAGTGTCAGTGTAAGGCAAGTCCTTGGGGACCCTGGGGCCAGGCAGCTAGCCTATAGGGAAGAGAAGAGTGGGGTCCCTGCCATGGTGGGTGGGACCACTGGGAGGCCCCTCCTGCACCGAAGCATTGAATTGCTTTACTTTATTCTCGGAAGATCGTAAGCTTCTTTAACAGTTGTCGGCAGCCCACTATTTTATGTTAATAAATCAGGTCAGTTATGCTCTTTGGGTGGAGAAAGAATGGCATTTTTTAAAGGAAAGAAAATTGAATATAGTCATCAGAACTCTATGAGGAAGCCGAAAGGATTAAGGGTTCCAGGAAGTTAGACATCAGAAGAATTTCTCTACTACAAAAATTGGGGAACCCCTGCCCTTCCACTTGAGAATGTTTTGTTTTTCTCGTTTTCAAAATGCATTCCTTTATTTTCCTCATAAGGCACCACGCATCCTAAACCTTAAGCACGTGGCAGCCACGTGACGTCCTCCGTGAGCCCAGGGCTCCCGCGGGCTTTCTGGATCTCACAGCCACAGTAGTTCTTGGAGTCAAACATCACAGCCACATGCTCCTTTGATGACTGGGTTACTGAACACAAACTCGCTGGATCATTTGTCCTCTGCATAGTCCATTTCTGTTCCTAAAAGTCTTAGCTGTGCTTTCTTTCCGATGACTGCTCTGATTTCATTTGAGCAACTTATTCATCGGAACCTCCTTATGTTTTTGTTCTAGAGCAAGCATGTCAAACTCGCGGCCGGCGGGCCAGGTGCCTTGTTTATTTATGAGACATGCAGCCGGCCAGCTGCGAGTTTGACATGCTTGTTCTAGACCAGTGATGGCCAACCTATGACACGCGTGTCAGAGGTGACACGCGAACTCATTTTTTTGGTTGATTTTTCTTTGTTAAATGGCATTTAAATATATAAAATAAATATCAAAAATAGAAATCTTTGTTTTACTATGGTTGCAAATATCAAAAAATTTCTATATGTGACACGGCACCAGAGTTAAGTTCAGGTTTTTCAAAATGCTGACACGCCGAGCTCAAAAGGTTCGCCATCACTGTTCTAGATGTCTAGAGTGTAAGAAAGGCCATTACAACACCCACGTGACCAGGCTTTTCTCTAAGGAGTTGTTCTATGTTGTTAGTGCTGACGGTGTCAGAAGGAGAGGGGCTCCGGTGGGCTGCACCTTCCTCCTGCTCAGAGCCCGGACAGCGGCCCGAACTAATGAAGCCGACATCCTCCCCGTCCCGGCTCCCCGGGGCATCTCGGGCCAGAACTTGGTCACCTCGGCCTCACTCCACCGACATGCGGTGCATTCACTTGAGGCCGTTTTGATGTTCAGTTTTTAGTTCTGAGTAATTACAACACCTTTTCATGCATTTATTGGTTATTTGTAGGGTTTTTAAAAACTCATATCCTCTGCCAGCTTTTCTACTGGGATGCCTATCTTTTGTATTGATCTTTAAGAATTCTTTCTATTGGAAGAATTTCTCAAGTCTGATCTTTCCCTAGGGCTCTGAGGGACATCTCTATCCACCAGACTCTGCCCCACCCTTGCCTTGGCCCTGGCCCGAGGCGAGGCGAGGCTCGAGGCTGGTGGAAGATACCAGGATGAGAACAAAGGCTAGGAATGGTCCAGATCAAGCACAGGGAGGGGTCCTCCAGCCCACCTGCCGGGCCTGCCCCCTCCCTACAGCTCCTGACTCACCCGGCCTTTGACAGGAAGTGGCTTCTGCCAACGGGCCTCCTGCAGGGCTGCCCCGCCCCGCCCACCCCACACTTAGAAAGAAGAACCCAAAGGTGAAGAATAAGAACACTTTACTGTGAAAGGGAGGGTCCAGGAGGCAGGGGCCAGAGCTTGGCCAGGAGCCGGGAGAAGAAAAGGGATCTGCCCCAGAACATCCAGGAGGGTCCCCCGCCAGGACCCCTCCCAGTCTCCTTGGAAGGAGAAAGACCTGCCTTGACCCCTTGGTCCCTCTCCCTCCCAGTTGGCTCTGAGCTCCAGCTCTGCTCTCCCCTCAAACCTGTCAGACCTGAAATAGCCCAGGAGAAAAAAAACAAACACCTCGGGTAAACAACAGGGAGTGTGAATGAATCAGGATTTTGTTTTTAAGAAATATCATGTGTCCGCTGCTGTTTACCCAGTTGGCATGGCCCGTTGTGCGGAAGGGACCCTGGCACCCTGCCCGGACCTCCCCTCTTTATTAACTGTTGGGTGGAGGTGGACGGAGCCTCAGCTCAGCCTGCTCCATCTGTCACCTGGCCTTGGGCTGCTAAACTCCCTTCTTGCTCCTCCCGGTGGCCAGCTCCACCCCACAGCCAAGGCCAGGCCCATGGCCACCACCCTGGCTGACTACTGCCCAGCCCTGGGCTGGCCTCCTGCCTCCAGCCTCCCATTGGCTCCTCACTGGAAGCCACCTGCGTTGTTCTGAAACACATATGTGACCAGGTCGTTCCCCCGCTTCAGACCGGCTGGCTCCCATTGTCCTCAAGAGAAAGTCAGACCCGGACCCTAAACATGGCATTAGGGCTCCTGCCAGCCTCTCCATTGCCCCTCTTCCCCTTGCCCTTCTCCGACCTTTCACATCCTCATACAGCCGCGCTCCCTCCTGCGTCAGGGCTTACGCATGCTGACTCCCTTGCCCCATTTTGCCCCACCAGGCGCCATTCATCCTTCAGACCTCAGCTAAAACCGCCCTTCACAGAGGTCTTTCCTGTCCCCGCCTCCCCCGGCGTCGTCATGGCAATCAGCACATTTATAATTATTTTGTCCTGTGTGGGTATTGCTTCAATAGCTCTCCCTCTCTGATGACAAGGACCGTCCTCATTCAACATGACATTCCTAGCGTCAGGTGTCATGGGAGGTGAGGTGAGCGCCTGCGATGTGCAGAATGCTGTCCTGGGCGCTGGAGGGGGATGTGACGGCGGGCACCCGCCTGGCCCCGGCTCGTGCCTGCGGTGGCCACACTCATTTGACTCCCCAGGTGAGAGCCTCTGCTTGCATACCTCCAAGAAGGGGGTGCTCACCACCTTCCCACGTCACGGACTCCAAGTTGGATCCAACAGCACCAAAGTCAGGCACGGGGTGTCAGAGGGCCAGCAGGGGGGGAAAATAACCACAAAGGGTTGCTGAAAACAGCCAGAGCTGCATCCATCGCGGGCTCATGCGGCACCCAGCTCTGGGCCCCCACCTCTGCCTCTTCACTCTTCACCACAGCTCTGTGAAAGAGGCCCTTTTGGGGGGGGAGTGGGGGGCCCTCATCTCCTAGGAGATGAAGATAAGACCCACACACAGCTCTGCCTGCTCCAGAGCTGAGCACCGAACCACACAGCACCGTCCTCCGGACCCAGCCCCTGCGCTTCTCTGGTTCTCAGATGTGAAGCGGGATTCTCGGCTGTGGCCACTACTGACTCGCCCGTTTTGGGTTTCCACTTAGCGATGTTATATGAACATCTTCCTATGCCTGTGGATGTTTAATCCTGCTAATTTTTAAAATACATATATTTTTTCATTGATCTCAGAGAGGAAGGGAGAGGGCTAGAGAGATAGAAACATCAATGATGAGAGAGAATCATCAATCGGCTGCCTCCTACACGCCCCACACTGGGGATCGAGCCCACAACCTGGGCATGTGCCCTGACCGGGAATCGAACCATGACCTCCTGGTTCATAGACTGACGCTCAACCACTGACCCACGCCGGCCAGGCTCTGCTAATTTTTAAGGGCTGCATTGTACTCCCTTGTAGGGCCCATTAAACTATGTACCTGTGACCAGATGCTTATTTCCTTAATTAGATACATTTCTAGAAGTGGAATTACTGGCATGCACCTCCTTTTGAGGTTTTTGACACATGTGACAAACTGCCCCACTGGAATGATTATAGAGGCCAGCGTTCTCCTGGCGCTAGCCATGTGCCTGTCATATGTCCCTTGTCCTACTAGTAATTACTACTAATTGCCACTGTTAACTAATCTTATTATTGCTTTGTTTAAATAATTGCATTTAAGTAACAGGAAAGTAAATAATAAAAATATATATAATTTCAAATAAATGTCAATTTTAATAACATACACACACAAAGGAAAGGAAGGAAAAGAAAGAAAAGGAAAGGAAAGGAAAGGAAAGGAAAGGAAAGGAAAGGAAAGGAAAGGAAAGGAAAGGAAAGGAAGGAAGGAAGGAAGGAAAGAAAAAAGAAACCCTTGTGTCCTGCTGACTTGTGCATAAGCCTTGTCTCCCATCTCACCCCACCCTCCAGAGTGAGAGCCCCACAAGCAGGGACCCTGAGCCTGGCCCCACTCCCTCCCGACTTCCTGGCAAGTCCTGGAGATGTTTGCTGCTGAGCCAGTGCTAACAGTCACTCCCAGTTCCTCTAGGGCCAGCCAGGAGTTTCAGGCCTCACCAACCACCACCCATTTCTTCCATGTCAGGCTGGTTTCCTGCTGGCTGACGCTACCCCTCACCAGCTGGTGATTCAGAGCCTGGCCAGGGTGGCAGCGCTAGCCTACCCAGCCCTGCCAGTGACTAAGCCTGTGGTGAGGCTGGGCTGGGCCTGTTGGGGTGGGGCCACCTCCGCCCCAGCCTGGCCCTCCTTCCTCTCTCCCTTAAGCCGATTTCTGTCCTCGGGGCCTTCCAGATAGAATGAGTATCATCCTGGTTTCTGAATGCGCGAGTGTGCCAGGGGTGACAGACTTGGTCCCCACCCTCCTAGGGGGCAGAGCCTGGAGGACAGAAGCCTTTGCCCCGAGAGGAACAGAGAAAAAGTCCAAGAGGAAGGTGGGGGGAGAGGCGTGAAGAGTGCCCAGGGTGGCCTCTCTGTGAATATGGACTGATCAGGGGCCCAGGACAGGGAGCTTGCGAGGACTGGGCTGCCCTACCCCACAGGGTGCCTCCCTCTGTGAGAACTGGCAAAGTCAATGACAACAGTCTTGAGGCAGCGCCCCAGCTGGCTTGGCAATGGCAGCACCGGCTGGATTCTGCCCGGCACCCAGTCCATCCGACAGCTCTGCAGGGGGGTTGACCTGTGCGCTTACACATGGAGCCCTGAGCCTGAGCGAGGGGCAGCTGCGGGGGTGGTGCACCCCCCCGGGGGGCATTTGGAAATGTGTGTAGGAGTTGTTTTTAATTATCACTATGCCTGGTGTCTGTGGGGGTGGTGGAGGATGGCTAGTGGCATTTAGTACCTGAAGGTCAGAGATGCTGAGCATTCTGCAGAGGTGGCCAGTCCTGCCCAGGGACAAAATCCTCTCCCCAACCCCCAAATCCAGGCTGAGACCCCTCTGCTGCCCAGTAACCGTGTGAAGAGGATCGTGCTGACTTTAGAAGCACCTCCCAAGATTCCAAGTGGTTTTAAGTTACACTGTCTCCTTCTCCCAAGAAGACGTACAGATGACCAGCCGATATAGGAAAAGATACCCAGCTTCACCAGCTGTTAGGGAAATGCAAATTGAAACTACAATGAGATCCACCTCACGTCCGTTAGAATGCTGTCATCCACAAGACAGGGGATAAGTGCTGGAGACGTTGTGGTTAAATAGGAACCCTCGTGCACTGCCAGTGGGAATGTAAACTGGTACAGCTACTGTGGAAAACAGTACGAAGGGTCCTCAGAAAATTAAGAACAGAGCTACTGTATGGTGCAGCGACCTCTCTGCTGGGTATCTACCGGAAAATTAGAACACATTCCTTCATAAAGATATACGTACCCCTATGTTCACCGCAGCATTATTCAGGGTGGCTAAGACATAGAAACAACCAAAGCGTCCTTCCGTGTGTGATTGGATAAAGGATTTGTGGTCTGTATGTACAATGGAATGCTGCTCAGCCACAGGAAAGATAACATACTACCATTTGCAACACATGGGTGGATCTTGAGAACACAGTGAGACCTTGGTTTACGAACTTAATTCATTCTAGAAGGCTGTTCAAAACCTGAAGCATGTTTCCCATTAGAAATAATGTAAATTGCATTAATCTATTCCAGACCCCCAAAGATTCCCTTTTTTAACGTTTCTTATGTACAGTACATGTCTACTGTACTACTTAATCTATAAATAAACACTTTAATAACAAAAAGGACATGAAATGTAAATGGGAATTTAACAAAAAGGAAATGAAATGTACAGTAAAAAATGAAAATGTAATAATAATACGCAGCAATAATAAGCATAGCTCAGCGGTTGAGTGTCGACCTATGAACCAGGAGGTCATGGTTCCTTTCCTGGTCAGGGCATATGCCCGGGTTGTGGGCTCATTGCCAAGTGTGGGGTGTGCAGAAGGCAGCCAATCGATGATTCTCTCTCATCATTGATGTTTCTATCTCTCTCCCTCTCCCTTCCTCTCTTTAATCAATAAAAAAATACTTTAAAATAATAGCAATAATAAACGGTAACAACAACAACAGAAAAACATGAAAATATTCGCAGCACAATTTCCTGAGATGTTAACAGCAGCAAACTGACTCATCCTCAAGCATTCTTTCCTTGGTTTGTCGCCGGAGAGACGTGTGACTGGTCATACAAGCATCAGCATGCAAGAGTTGTTGGGTTGAGAAGCGAATTCTTCGAGATGGGAGACATTCACGAACTCAGGTTTGTACCATGCTAAGCAAAATGTGAGCTGGAAAAAGTCAAGAACCATGTGATTTCACTCATGTGGGATATAAAAAAACTGAGAGCAACAAATGGACAAACAAGACGAACAAACAAAAACTCATAGACACAGACAACAGTATGGTGGTTACTAGAGGACAAGGGGCTGAGGGGGGTAGTAAAGGGCACACGTGCAGGAGACAGCCCATTAATATTCTCTCTCATCATTGATGCTTCTATCTCTCTCCCTCTCCCTTCCTCTCTGAAATCAATAAAAACATACTTTTTAAAAATAGTTAATTTTTTGCCCTGACCGGTTTGGCTCAGTGGATAGAGCGTCGGCCTACGGACTGAGGGGTCCCGGGTTCGATTCCGGTCAAGGGCATGTACCTTAGTTGCAAGCACATAACTAATGGGGAGTGTGCAGGAGGCAGCTGATCGATGTTTCTCTCTCATCGATGTTTCTAACTCTCTATCTCTCTCCCTTCCTCTCTGTAAAAAATCAATAAAATATATTTAAAAAAATAAAAATAAAAATAAATAGTTAATTTTTAAAAATCATTAAAAAAAAGATGCATTGCCTCACTGGTCTCGGGGTGCAGCTGACGTTTTCATTCCTCACTTAGTAATCTTGAGGGCAAGGACATGACTGTAACACCCAGTGCCCCCTGCCTGCCGTGCCAGACATGTGGCCAGGCTTTGGCCGTGTTATCTTCATGACAACCCCCATGGCCCTGTCACTGTTATTGTTCCCAGTTTGCATACGAGGAACTACACGCTCAGAGGGGGGGGGGGGAGTCACGAGGGTGGGAAGTCGGGAAGCCCGTTTTACAACCTGGGCCTACTTCACACCAAAGCCCTACTCGCCACTGGCAGGACAGATGGGGAAACTGACACACAGACACTCTCACTGCTCCCCAAGTAGCCACCGGCAGGGCCAGGCGGAACCGAGGTGTCTGAGTAATCTTCCATTTTCCTTCTGTAAGGTGTCATCCTGTAACTATTTGTTGTTGTTAATCTTCACCCTAGGATATTTTCCTGTTGATTTTAGATAGAGTGAAGGGAGGGAGGGAAGGAGGGAGGGAGGGAGGGAGGGAGGGAGAGAGAGAGAGAGAGAGAGAGAGAGAGAGAGAGAGAGAACATCCATGAGAGAGAGACATCCTGCACACATCCCAACCAGGGCCGGGGATCAAACTTGCAACCCAAGGTGCGTGCCCTTGACCGGGAATTGAACCCGTGACCCCGCTGTGTGGGTCAATGCTCTAACCACTGAGAGCACAGGCGATGGCTCATGCTGTAACTTTGCAGGACTCCAACAATGCTCTGCTGCGGGGAAAGCCCCTAGCTGCCCTCGAGGTGAGCAGGAGTGGAGTCTGCATGTAATCCAGCCTTCCTGTGGCCACGGACTGGCTCCGACCGGCTCTCACCATCCTGGCCTCAGTCTTCAAAAAGTGGAGCTAACAATCCCCGGTTGTAGGGAGGCCATGAAATCAGGCACGTACAGCACTTGGCCAGAGCCTGGCGGGCTCATCAAGTGGTAGCTGCTCTAGTGATTGTCAGAATTTAGAGTGGAAGACATGCGGGTCTACAAAGGACCCTAACTCTGATCGCCAGTGGCCAGAGCCAAGACAGAGGTCTGAGCCAAGGGCCCTGGGAGCCCTGAGCTGGGAGGGTGTGACAGGAGGGCTTCCTGGTGGAGGAGGCTCTGTTTGAGCTGGGCCACAAGACATGGAACAGATTTGCTGTAAAGAAGCCACATATCCCTGAGCCGTAGAGCTTGGATTTGTAGGAATTCTCGGGGGTGGGGGTGCTCCAGGTGAGAAAGAAGGGTCCTGTGGGACCCGGATGAGGCCGGAGTGTGGCTCTGGAAAACAGGGTCAGGCGGAGAACTTCTTCCTTTTCTTGTCTTTTATTTGTTGAAGCCTAATTTACATATGTCAAAGGCACAGTTCACAATGAGCTACTAAAACATGCTTTTTGCAGCTTTACTGAGATAGAATTAACGCAGAGTAAGCTGCACATATTTAAAGTGTAAAATTTGATGATTTTTTTGGCATCTGAAGACATCTGCAAACCATAAAATAAAGATAAACTAGCAACACCACCCCCAAAGTTCCCCCTGGTCCTTGGTTATTTCTCCCTCCCTCTTCCACCGGACGTGCATCCCAGGCAACAGCTGATCTGATTTCTATCACTGTAGATTAGTTTGCATTTTCTAGAATTTTATACAAGTGAATCATTTAGTATTACTCTTTTTTTAAAAAATAAATATTTTTTATTGATTTCAGAGAGGGAGAGAGAGATAGAAACATCAATGATGACAGAGAACCATGAACCTCCTGCATGACCCACACAGGGGATCAAGCCCACAACCCGGGCATGTGCCCTTGACCGGAATCAAACCCGGGACCCTTTAGTCCACAGGCCGACACTCTATCCATTGAGCCAAACCAGCTAGGGCAGTAAAACTCTTTTTAAAATATATATTTTTTTATTGATTTCAGAGAGGAAGGGAGAGGAGAGAGTGATAGAAATATCAATGATGAGAGAGAATCACCGATCGGCTGCCTTCTGCATGCCCCACACTGGGGATTGAGCCCTCAACCCAGGCATGTGCCCTGACTGGGAATCGAAACTTGACCTCCTGGTTCATAGGTCAATGCTCAACCACTGAGCCATGCTGGCTGAGCCATAAATCAGTTTTGTTTGTTCTAGAATGTCATATACATGAAATGAAATATTGCAATTCATTTTCTTTTGTGTCTGGCTTCTTTTGCTCAATATTATGTCTCCAAGAGTAGCCCATGTTTTTGCCTGTATCAGTAAAGTATCCCCTTGTATTGCTGTGTAGTATTCCGCTGTAGAGATATGCCACAAAATATTTATCCATTCTCCTGCTGCTCCCAGCTTGGGGCTATTGTAAATAAAGATGCTGCAAGTCTTCATTACAAGTCTTTCTGTAAACACGCATTTTCATTTCTCCTGGTGCCTGGGTCATGGCTAAGAGTGGAATTTCTGGTTCATAGGGGAAGTGTGGCTTATTACTTCAAACTGTCAAACATTTTTTCAAAATGGTTGTGTCATTTTACACTCCTACCAACAGCGTCCGAGATTTTACACCCCCACAAACAGTGCCTCCGCCACCAGTTGGTCCACATTCTTGCCAGGTTTGTTATCGTCGATCCTTTAATTTTAGCCTTTCTGGGGATGAGCAGTGGCATTTCATGTGGTTTTGTTTTGCATTTCTCTCATGACTACTGACTCATCATGTTTAGCATTCTTTCGTATTTTATTGGATTTTATTTTTCCTTTAAACTTCGTGTTATTACAAAAGTAAAACACACGTAAGATAACACATTCAACTGCAGAAGTACATAAAGTAGAATGAAAGATTTTACCTTATTCTCCCAATTTTACACCCTGGCATTAGCTAACAGTTTATTATATAGTGCAAACAGATAAAATTGAACACACACAAATTTACATTTTTAAAAATGTATATTTTTATTGATTTCAGAGAGGAAGAGGAGGGAGCGATAAGACCATCAATGATGAAAGCAAATCATTTATTGGCTGCCTCCTGCATGCCCCCCACTGGGGACTGAGCCCACAACCCAGTCATGTGCCCTGATTGGGAATCGAACCATGATCTCCTGGTTCATAGGTCAACGCTCAACCACTGAGCCATATAAGCCAGGCCATATATATATTTTTTAATCAGAAAAAAAATCCTCTTGTGCTCGCTTCGGCAGCACATATACTAAAATTGGAACGATACAGAGAAGATTAGCATGGCCCCTGCGCAAGGATGACACGCAAATTCGTGAAGCGTTCCATATTTTTTCTTACCATTTGCAACAGCATGGATGGAACTGGAGAGCATTATGCTAAGTGAAATAAGCCAGTCAATGAAGGAAAAATACCACATGATCTCACTCATTCATGGATAATAGAGACCATTATAAACTTTTGAACAATAATAGATACAGAGGCAGAGCTGCCTCAAACAGATTGTCAAACTGCAGCGGGAAGGCCAGGGAGGGTTGGGGGGCAGAAGGTAGGGGGGTAAGAGATCAACCAAAGGACTTGTAGGCATGCATATAAGCATAACCAATGGACATAAGACACTGGGGGATAGGGGAGGCTAAGGGACTGTCTAGGGCGGGGGGGAAAAATGGACACATATGTAATACTCTTTGTAATACTTTAAGCAATAAAAAAAAAAGGAAAGAAAGAAAGAAAAAAAATCCTCTTGTTTCGATTGAAAGTACTATGTGCAGATTTTAGGCTACAGGACTGACATGCATCATATCACTGAATCTGTACAACTGTGATAAGTAGATGATACTGAGACCCAGAGAGGTTAAGACAGTTGCATGGTCACACAGCTCATAAATGGCACCACTTAACCCAGGTCTCTGACTTTGAAAACCCAGGTGGGTGAACTGAGATGCTGTCCTCTTACAACCTCAGATTCACTCACTCATTCATTCGTTTTTTTCATTCATTCAACAAATATTCTTGGAGCCCACGCCAGGCCCTGCCCTGCCTTTCAGAGCCACAGATGAGCTGAAGAGTCAGACCGGGGGACTGACTAATATCATTTAGGGAGAAAAGGCTATGATGGGAGAACTAGGGGGGCAAGGATGACCCACATTTGGGGTGAGGAAGGGTGTGAAGAGAAAAGGGAGTCAGGCTGCAGAAACAGCATGTGTATGAGAGGGTGCACTCGCAGGAAGCCCATCTCTTCCCTGAGGCAGGACTGGGGTCCAGTGGGGGCAGGTGAAGTGGACGGTGCTGGCAGCAAGACCTTGTGACCATCTTTTAAAAAATATGTATTTATTGATTTCAGAGAGGAAGGAAGAGGGAGAGACAGAAACATCAATGATGAGAGAGAATCATTGATCGGCTGCCTCCTGCACGCCCCAGACCAGGGATGGAGCCCACAGCCCGGGTATATGCCCTGACTGGGAATCGAACCGTGACCTCCTGGTGCATAGGTCGAAGCTCAACCACTGAGCCATGCCAGCCAGACCCTTGTGACCATCTTAAGGAACCTGGCTCCATCCTGAGCATAAAGAGGAACACTGGAAGGGCTGGAGCCACAATTTTCAGATTCCTAGGTTTTAGGATTTAATTTCTTTTTCTCTCCATCCTACAGGATTCCGCTGCAAGGAGCACAGTGTCTGCGGGTGACCAAGAGGCCACGCAGGCAGGAGGCTCCACAGCTGTCCCCTGGGGCAGATGCCTCCGAGCAGGATTCAGGCTACCTGGTCCGCCAGGAAGGAACCCACTGCCCCCTGGTGGTGACCAGAGGGAAATCCAACACGGGCAGAAATTGGGGGAATAAGGGCAGGGGAGGCAGGGTCCTCAGGTCCGCTCCTCCCCGAGGCCTCCCATCTCAGTCACCAGCACTACCACCCTCCCAGCTGTTAACCAGGGCTCCCCCTCCAGCCCCCACTTTCTCTCATTTCATTCCACCTCTGCCATGTCCCATCCTGCGGCTACTACAGGCTGATGCTCTCTCCCTTCTGTTCCCCAACCTTTGTCACAGCCTCCCAGCTGGTTTCTCTGCTGTCTGCCTGGACCACTACTCTAGTCTCTACACAGAAGCCAGGGCAATCCTTCGTTGTTATTATTTACTTATGTGACACGCAGCAGATTGCACGAATCTTAAGTGCACGGCTTGATACACTCCTGTGCACGTAATCATCCCTGGAGCACCCACCCACATCAAGATGCAGAACATTTCCAGCCCCAGGAGCCCACCCGCTCCCCTCCCCCCAAAGGTAACCAGTATCTCATTTCTATCATCATATTAGGTCAGGTTGGCCCGTTGTTGAACTGCAAAGAAATGAAGTTACCATGTAATGCGCTGCCTTTGGTGTCTGGCTCACCACACTCAGCACCATGTTTTTTAGATTTACCCGTGGTGTCGTGTGTGTATTTGCACGTTGTCCTTTTTCTTGTTGGGCAGATTCTGTGTGTGAGTGAGCTACCTCCATGTGTCAGTTCTGCTACTGAGGGACGCTGGGGCTGCCTCCAGTTCGGGGCTGTTAGGAATACATTGCCATGTGCCTTCTGGTACAGGTCTCTTGGTCGATACAACGCGTTTCCATTAGGGACATGCCCAGAGGTGGAGCGGCCGGGTCCCAGGGAGGCGGGGCATTGGCTTCAGTAGGTGCCGCTGCAGAGCTTTCCGAAGTGACTGTACCGACTCACAGGCCCCCAGGCATGTAGAGAGAAGAGTAATCTTTTAACCTTTTAATTTGGAAATAATTTCTAACCTACAGAAGGGTTGCAAGAATAAGAATAGTACAAAGAGCATTATTATTTTAATTAATATTTTTATTTATTTCAGAGAGGAAGAGAGAGGGAGAGAGGGAGAGAGAGAAACATCAATGATGAGAGAGAATCATTGATTCTCCTGCATGCCCCAGACCAGGGATCGAGCCCACAACCCAGGCATGTGCCCTGACCTGGAATTGAACCATGACCTCCTGGCTCATAGGTCAACACTCAACCACTGAGCCAGGCCGGTTAGGCTAAACTCAACCACTGAGCCTGGGCAAAAGGAAAAAATCTGGATGCCATTACCCTAGTCCTGGCCTCAGGGACCTGCTGTTCCTCCTGACTACCGGCAGGGGGCGGGAGCAGCCTGGTTTTGGAAAGTTGTCTCTGCTTGGCCCAAATTCTCTAGATCCACGGGATTACTTAAAAGCAGATGCTGACCGGCTGGGTGGGCATCTCTGATCTTGGGTAAGTCCCCCTCTCGTCTCCCGGCCTCCGTTTTCCTATCTGTAAAGGGCCAGGAGCTCACATTTAATTTCCGGCTCAAACAGCTCAGCCCTGACTTCTCATTCATCCTTAGGCTTCATGCCCCCACTGGGAATGTAATTGTTTTCAATTTAGCACCCATCACTGTTTCTCATACACCATCATCTGATTGACTGGACACTCGATTACAAGCAACCTGTAAGTTTCTGAAGGGCACGAGCTCCAGGTACAAACCCGGCGTGTCTGGCATGGTACAGGTCACTCTGCTTCAATATATTTTCCGGCCAAAAAGTTATTCATGGTTTTTCTTCTTTAATTTATGTAATAAATTGACTGTCTTTCTAGTGATGAAATATTTTTATGGGGGTGAGGGAGGGGATCCCAAAGTGAAAAATGGTCTATGGTTTTACTTAAAAAAAAATATATATATATATATATATATATATATATATATATATATATATATATATATGGCACTAAAATGGATCAGAACTTTCTATATGTTTGTATACTCTAGAATAGTTTGTGTAACAGAAATAATCTGTTATGCAAACTATTAATCTGTTTAAAGACTAGATAAGCCCTGGTTGGTGTGGCTCAGTTGGTTGTGCATTGTCCTGGGCACTGAGGTGTTGCCGGTTCAATTCCTGGTCAGGGCACATGCCTGAGGGTTTGGGCTCAATCCCCAGAGGGGGCCACACAGGAGGCAACTGATAGATGTTTCCCTCTCACATCGATGTTTCTCTCTCTCCCTCTCCCTTCCTCTTACTCTAAAAATCAATTTTAAAATCCTTAAAAAAAAAAAAAAAAAAGGCAAAGTAAAACTCAGAACTCAGCTGTAAAACCATCTAGGCCCAGTGCCTTTTTCACCTCCAACATTTTATTAAAAATTTAAAATCTGCAGAAAAGTTGAATGCTCTTCAGCTAGATTGACCAATTGTTAACATTTTGTCACATTTGTGAGTGCCCTCTCTCTCTCTCTCTCCTCTCTCTCTCTCTCTCTCTCTCTCTCTCTCTCTCTCTCTCCTTTGTACTGTGTCAACTTAGCTGGAACCACGTCTCCCAGAATTCTCCTCCCTGTGTGGCTCCAGGTCAGGTTGGCCACAAAATAAATTGGCTCACGATTTGGAAGGAGCAGCCATCTTTTATGCTCTGTGCTTTGGAAGAAGGCCTCAGGCGCTCCTGTGCCTGGCACATGGTTGTCCCTGAGCTGTTAACCTGCCTTATTATTGGTTTGGAGCAACACCTGGGCATATGTCGTCTCTGGCTCCTGCAAGGTCTCCTCCTTCGGCTTCTCTGAGCCCTGGGCCAGGTCTGTGTGCAGCTCTGCAGTAACGGACACCCGTTCTCCTGCAGGTCACCTGTGTCATTGAGGTTGGAGAGGGTGAGAGACAGATGTGTCCTTGCTCTCCCCCCGCACGTCCATCTCTCCTTTCCAACTACCGGCCGGTGTGGAGGCCTTGCACAGTCTGTTCCACCAGCACCCACAATTGCATGGGGTCTAGTCCCTGTTACCAACCCCGTATCTTATATCACTAGTGGCCCTGCTTCTCTAGATCAAACACACATGCACACACCATATTTAAATTTATTTTTAAAAAGATGTTTTTATTGATTTCTGAGAGGGAGGGAGAGAGAGATAGAAACATCAATGATGAGAGAGAATCAGTGATTGGCTGCCTCCCGCATGCCCCACACTGGCCCTGCATGTGCCCTGACCAGGAATCGAACCATGATCTCCCGGTTCATAGGTCAACGCTTAACCACTGAACCACGTGGCCGGGCTGTCCATTTCCCTTCTATCTCCTTCTGGGCTCTGCTCCAACTGCTCAGCCTTAAGCTGGAGTGCTTCTCAGGGCCCTTCACATGACCCTCAACTCCCAGGTCATCTCAGTCCCTCTTCCTGGTGTCATCCATCTCCTAAGTGCTGGCAGGAATGCCCAGAGCTGGCTACTGACTTTGAACTCCTATCCAACCACTTCTTAATGAAGCCCAGCCTACCCCCTTTAACATACAAGTTGTCCAACCCCCTAGTCCTGACCTTACCTATCATTACCACAGCACTTAACACCTTCTAACATACGATATAATTTAGCATTTACTTATTTATTGTTTTTCCCCCTCTACAATGTCAGCTTCATACCCACAGGGAATTTTCTCTTTTGTTCATTGCTGGGTCTCCAGTTCCTGGCACATAGTAGGTGTTTAATGAATATTGCTGAGTTAATGAATGCCACCGCACTTTGCCTATGCCAGAGGTTCCCAAACACGGCAGCCTTTCTCGGTAATTTTTTCACAGTCCTTAACCCAAATGAAAACCTAACAGCTCTGCTTATTAAGTAGTTAGGACCTAACAGCTTAGTAACCATTTGAAAAAAAATAATACCCACAGATTGAAAAAAAATGTTAACTATAATGCTTAATGAATCACCATTGCTGACTAATGGGATGTGGACACCGTCTCAGACCTTGGAAGCACATCAGACAGCACATGTTCACAAGAACCTGTGCTCTCGTCTTTGATTGGATTTGATCTTCTCTTTCTTCTCGGCCCCTGGGCTCAGCTCAAATGCCCCGTCTTCCATGAAGCTTGCTGGCCAAGCTGCCCGGAAACAGAACACATCTGAACAAAACTATTTCCCCAGTTGGAAGAAAAAGCCCCCCCCCCTGGGATTCCACAACAATTTAACGCGTGAAAGGCATGAATTGTTCTCTGATATCCAATGTATAGAAAAATGCCATATTTCTCTATTTGATTTTTTTCAAAATTAAATAAAACCAGCTTTAAGTCCCCACTGTCTGAGGTCTCTGAGACTTGTCCTATCTGGCATTTGGGGGTGACTCCTTCCTTGGTCTAGGGCAGTGATGGCGAACCTTTTGAGCTCGGCGTGTCAGCATTTTGAAAAACCCGAACTTAACTCTGGTGCCGTGTCACATATAGAAATTTTTTGATATTTGCAACCATAGTAAAACAAAGATTTCTATTTTTGATATTTATTTTATATATTTAAATGCCATTTAACAAAGAAAAATCAACCAAAAAAATGAGTTCGCATGTCACCTTTGACACGCATGTCATAGGTTTGCCATCACTGGTCTAGGGCGTGTCCCAGCAAGACCAAGCTGCCCGCATCAGCTGTCCTCCAAGGCTTCCACTGCAGTTGCTCTTCAGTCCATTCAAAAGCGCCTGGCCGCCCTGGCCGGTGTGTCTAAGTGGACAGAGCACGGGCCTGTGGAGGGAAGGGTCCCAGGTTCGATTTAGGTCAAGAGCACAAGGCCCAGGTTGCGGGCTCCATCCCCAGCAGGGGGCGTGCAGGAGGCAGCCAATCAATGATTCTTTCTCACTGATGTTTCTATTTCTCTCTCCCTCTCCCTTCTCCCCTGAAATTAATAAAAATTAAAAAGAAGAAAAAGGTGGCTGGCTCCAGCCTGCCACCCCAGAGCCAGAGCCAGAGCCAGGCTGAGCAGAGGTACTTGCTCCTGCCTCTCCAGGCTGAGGGGCCAGGCCCTGCTTCTTGGTGCCCACCACTACCCCTGTCTGAAGCCTCACCCACCACGTGCCTCTATGTGCGTGGGGTAGAAGTCAGTGCGTCTCCAGGAATCTGCCGCTTGGGAGAATCCAGCCTCTCCCTTTGGGAAGAGGTATTAGTCCACAGTTTGCCTTCAGGTAGCCTGGAGGCTGGAAATGCGTTTCATTTGGCCAGCGTGGTGTTCTTACATCTTTAACAATCTGTTGGAACACTTAAACATTGGAAGACGTCACAATTTCTACAATCAAGACCCTTCGTCATCACTGGTTGGAGCTGACTAAGCGCTGCCCCTCTGAGCCAGGCGTGCGCCCTGCAGTGGACAACCTGAGAACCAGAGGTGTTATCCTGACTGCCTGGCCCCTACAGTCCTTTTGAGTTGGAGAACCTGGCCTAGGGTTTGGAAAACAAAGCCTTTTTGATAATATATTCCGATGAAAAACACAAAAAACGGTTGACTCACTCTGGGGGACAAGGATGTACCAAACGAGCTCTCCGGGCCCAGATGCTCTTGGGACAGGGTGCGGGGCAGCAGGGGTGGCTGCCACGAGACAATTACTCTCCGTTCTCTCCTAATGAGTCTACAGCAGCAAAAGGGGCAGGACACGGGTTGAAATTTCTGTCACTGTATTTGGAGCCTCATGTCCTGTCATTTTGACCCTGTTCACAGCTAACAGTAATTGGCTCCTTACTGGGTTCTCAGTATTAAAGACCTTTGTAAATATTATCTTGTTGAATTCTTTAAAAACTGCTCCTAAAAGAACGTAGCAGAATCTCAAGACCCAGCAGCCAAGAAGAGGGGTGAATCACGATGAACACGAAAACAATGCAACCGCTGCTGCTACTTAAGAGAAGAAGAGAGGGCGGTGCAAGCCCCAGACTGTCAGAGAAGAGGCCCAGACTCTGCACCCAGGCCCTCCAACAGGCCCTGGGTGTGTGTGTGGGGGGGGAGGGGGGGGGGAGCCAAGCCAGTGGGTCCGCGGGATCAGTAGGTCTGATGGAGGCAACTGCACCCTGTCACTAGGGTCTACTCTACCCGCTGCCTATTCTGGCTCGCTTGTTCCTCTCTCTCCATTCTCAGACCTTCCAGGCTGCTCCCTGCTTCTCTGGTCTGAGCCCAGCTTCTTCCTGCTCCTCTCCGCATCCGTCTTCCCACCTGCGTGGCTTCTGGCGCAGTGGCCAACCGCTCACGTGACCGGTGCGCGCATCACAGGACTCTTCCCACCCCCAGCAACTGGCCAGCACCCGGCTCTGCAGAGGCAGCAGCCCGCGCATGCGCAGCAGCAGGCGCACCTGCAAGCCGGCCAGGCGGGGCGGTGGACCAGCCCTGAGCATCCCGCGAACGAACGCAGCCCTCCTGTCCCACTCCCGGGCTGGGCTGGGCCGGGCTGGGGTGGTGGACCCGCTTGGGTCCGGACTCCCGAGGGATTCTGGCTCTCCTTGCTGATGCGCTGCCAGCAAGCTGTTCACGCAGCCAAACCTCTCCTGAGGCCAAGGCCCTGGGGCTGCGCCTGGGCGCGGGATGTGGTCCCCTGAGCATCAGGACGTCTGAGCGGGAGACCGGGTTCTGCACTTAAAGCCGTGTGACCTTGGGCAAGTGACGCACCTCCCTGCGCCCCAGGAAAATGGGGTAATAATAGCCATAGTGAGAATTCAGTGAAAACTCATGAGAGTCCTTTGTGAGGTGTGTGGCTTGAATCAAATGTATATGCAAATAAAGACTACAGAGCAAAGGGCACTCGCTGTGCGATGGCTGGGGGAGGATTTTACCCTATTGCTTAGGTCATCCTGCTGGCTCCTCGGAGCCACCCGGAGAGAGAGGCCCTGAGCTTTGTTGTCTCTGTTTCAGAGATGGAGAGACCAAGGCTGAGGGATGTCGGAGATCTCCGATCCGGTCTCGGATTCCACATCCAGAGAAATTCCAATCCGCCACCTCGGTCAGGGGTCCCGGAGTGAGCTCACAGTCTTTCACCCCCTTGCTCTCCCAACCATCCTATTTAAAATAACATCCGTTCCAAGTACTGCCATTCCCAGCGCACATTTCAGGTACGCATCGCAGGAAGAGATTTCTTTTTTGTCTCTCCTTCTGTAGAAACTAAGGAGCTGCTGTATTTTATTTGCTCTGACTTTGAGGAGGTCTCATGCAGATCCACCCACTAGTCCTGGAGCTCTGCAGCCAGGTCTGCCCCTGGGGGCTGTCTTTTCACCCTGCCCCTTAGGCTCTCTGGCCCCCTCTCTGTTCCTGGAAAAACCAAACTCCTTTCTGGCTCTTGGTCTTTGTGCCTTCCGTATAATCTGCCTAGGACACTCTCCCAGTCCCCTCTTGCTACCTTTTACTCATCTCAGAGAGCCTGTGAGGACTGTACCCCTCCTCCCCCACTGGGTCAGGTGCCCTGTCCTTCACTCTCACAGCCCCTTGTCCTTCTGCTCCAGCACTAACTCGAATAGTGACTCAGTGCTGCATGTGACTTCTTGATTCCTGTCCGCCTCCCCAGCTAGAACCCCAGCTCCTTGAGGGCCATCTCTGCTGACTTGTGCCATCTGGCCAAGGAGGGCGCATGTGGCATCTCAGATGCATCTTAAGTCCCCTCTCATTTGCAGACCATCCCCTCTGAGCCCAGACGTAAAGAGGTGACAGGTGAATGCTTTCCCCGAGAAGCCTTATGAGGGTTCTGTTGGGGTATTCTGGGCAGGAATGAGAAGACGGTCAATCCTTCTTGCCCCGGGGCTGGTGGTTGAATTAGGACATGTGGCCTCTTGTCCTCCCTGTTCACTGCATGACCACGGGAAAGTGTTCCTTTAGGCCCCGGCTTCTTTACTTGTGGCTCATATAAAATAAGGGTTCGGAATTCAGATTTTAGAATTGAATCTTTCCTTTGTCACTTACACCAAGTACTTACCTTCTCTGAATTTCAATTTTCTCATTTGTGAAACATTACATTTCTTTTTTGGGGTGTGTGTGTGTGTGTGTGTGTGTGTGTGTGTGTTTTGTTAATCCTCACCTGAGAATATTTTTCCAGTGATTTTTAGGGAAAGTGGAAGGGAGAGAGAGAGACAGAGAGAAACATCGATGTGAGAGAGACACATCGACTGGTTGCCTCCTGCACTCAGCTAGGGTTTCTTAATATTATTATGAAAAAGACCCAGCTCACAGAGCTGTTTCAAAAATTTAATGGCCAAAACCGGTTTGGCTCAGTGGATGGAGCGTCGGCCTGCGGACTGAAGGGTCCCAGGTTCGATTCCGGTCAAGGGCATGTGCCTGGGTTGCGGGCACATCCCCAGTAGGAGATGTGCTGGAGGCAGCTGATCGATGTTTCTAACTCTCTATCTCTCTCCCTTCCTCTCTGTAAAAAATCAATAAAATATATTTAAAAAAAAAAACTTAATGAATGAGTACTTATTCAATTTACAACAACTAGCACAGTCCTGTCCTTTTTTATTTTCAATTGGGCTCTACTCTATTTGTTGTTGTTTAAAGCCAAAGGTGAGCCCTGTCCCATATTTCAAAAATAATAGCCCCCACTAACAAAAACATTGCAGCAAAAACACTGGCTGGGGACCACTTAGAATTCAGTGGTTCTCAACCATCTGGCCCTTTAAATACAGTTCCTCATGTTGTGACCCAGCCATAAAATTATTTTCGTTGCTACTTCATAACTGTAATGCTGCTACTGTTATGAATCATCATGTAAACATCTGATATGCAGGATGGTCTTAGGCGACCCCTGTGAAAGGGTCGTTCAACCGCCAAAGGGGTCGCGACCCACAGGTTGAGAACCACTGACTTAGATAAAGGTGGACTTCAAGAAGGAGATACTAAGACTCAGAGTAACCCCACAGCATATTCTTATCAGAATTGGGATTTAAATTTTTTTTTAACTTTGAGTGCCCCCAAACTAGGATCTGAGTCGGCCTTGTACACGGCTGTAGCTCCAATGTCTGGAATAGCGGCTGACTAACAGTAGCGAGATAACAAATATTTGCTAATGAATAATATACAGCCTGATAGCCACGTCGCGTGCTCAGATCTCTGAGCCTCAGTTTGTGTTTTCATCTGAAAGTGGGGATTAAAAACAATGCCAGTTATTATGAGAGTTTAATGAGATGATGCATGTCAGGGGCTTAGCTTGGAGCTGGACACCTACCAGGTCAGTGAATGGTGGATGTATGAATAGATACCCAGAGAGAGGGGGTGTCATGAAACCAACCGCATGCTTTGGTTGTGGCTGGGAGTGGGCACCTTTACTAAGAGATCTAGCCTCCGAGTTCCTTTGATGGGCAGGGGAAGAATGAAATGCTACCAAGAAGAGGGAAGACCGGACCATAGCTGCATCTCCGGAAGATGGAGAGCGTCCGCAGCCTGTGGCCAGGGATCCAGGTGCAGAGGCAGCCGAGGGGACTCTAGGACCCGGAGCTCCCGGAGCGCGCGCGAGCCGGGGGCGCGCGGCGCGTGAGGCCAGGGGGTGGGCGCGGCTCCCGCTCCAGCCAGAGGCCGCCTCGCGCCCAGCCGCATCTCGGAGGGCGGGGCCGAGCCCTCGGGCCGCAGTGCGATTGGCGCAGCCGCGTGGGTGACGCTAACGGCTGGCGCGAAGCCCCGCCCCCGGCCGGCCCCGCCCCCGCGCGCTCACGCCGGCGGATCGGCAGCCTCGCTCTGACTGGAGCGGCGCCCCCGCGCGGAGTCCGAGCATCAGTCGGTCCCGAGAGCGGCTTCGGGGCGGCAGGCTGCGGCCAGCGGTGCGCGCCGACCCGGGGAGCCGGCGGTGTCGGCGGGCGTCGCGTGAGGAGGCGCGCAGCCCGACGACTCGCGCAGCGCCATGGCACCCATCGGCCTCAAAGCCGTGGTCGGAGAGAGTAAGTGGAGTCGGGGTCTTCTCCGCGGGCGGGGCTGCGGCTGCCCTGGCGGAGCCGGGCGCCGTACCTGCCCAGCGCCCCGGGCCTGCGGACCGGCTGCTCGCCCCGCCCGGCCCGGCCCGGCCGGGGGCTTGCGGCAGGGAGGGCTCCGTTATTCCGGCACCGCCCTCCGAGGGCAGTCCCTCCGGCCTCCTGCTGCCGCGCCTGCTGCCCCGCTTCCCCCGCTCTCCCCATCCCCACTTCCACACCCTCCCCTCCCTCCCCTCGGCTCCCCTCCGCCCATCCCTCCCTTCATCCCCATCCCTTCCCTTCATCCCCATCCCTCCCTTGCCTCCACCCCTTCACCCCATCTCTCCCTTCACCCCCATTTCTCCTCTTCAGTCCTCCATTCCTTTCTCCTCCCTCTTCACCCCCGGCCCCCATCCCTCCCCCTTCGCCTCGCCTTTACCCTCTGCTGTTCATCACCCTCCCCTTCGGCACCTCATCACCCTCCCTTGCACCCCATTCTTCACCCCATCACCCCCCCCCCATTTCCCTACTCCCCTTCCTTGCTTTCTTTATCCCCAATCCCCCTGATTCCACTCCTTTTTCTTGCTCCAGTCCCTCCCTCTCTCCCACCCTCCTTCGTGAATCGTGACGAGCGAAATCCCAGCCTGTGTCCTCCCCCCCACCCCCCCCACCCCCGCTTCCTCCTCCTTCCCGGGGCGCCGGAGCCGCGGTCCCCGCCGCAGAGACCCACCTGGGAGCGGCTCCGCGCGCCCAGCCCGGCCACTGCGGGGAGCTGGAGACAAGCCCGTTTCCCCGAGGCCTGGCTCTGCGGGGCCGCGGCCACCTCTCTCCTCCTCCGCTCCCCGGGTCTTGGTTTCGAGGGCGGGAGGGTCTCAGGGTCCGGACCCTCCGGAATCCCACCCGCGGCGGGAGGGGCGGCCCTCTCCGCACCGCAGTCTGCAGGCTCCCCGTTGGCGCGGCTCAGCCCCTGCCTGGCTGCACGCTCCGGGCTGCACGATGCGGGAGGAAACGGTTGTTTATGCGTTTGGAGGAAAGGCTCCACGTACATGGGTGTTTGAAAACCGGTGGCGTTGAGTGCGGAGCCAGGGCTGATGTCGGTTATATTTGGAAAACGGAGTCCTGGGGCTACGATTGGTGCTGTGTAGACAAACAGTGCCTCCTCGGGATTCGGGCTGTTTCTTTTAACAAACACTGTGTAAGGATCGCTGTGGGGTTTGCTGCCTCTTTTGGAATTAAGAGAAAATCAAAACCGGGCTTTTCTCTGGAGGAGAGGATAAGAAAGGACATAGGATGAAAATGGTGGAGATTCGTTTCCCTTCCAATGATTCTCCTGTTGTAGCACACATTCTCTTCTACGCCAGAAGAAAATGGTTATAAAAACTGAACCCCAAATGAGCAAGCTTTTAAAGTGCCCACTATGATCCCTGCCTTCCCCTTGCAGTAAAGGTTCTGAATCACAGTGCACCTTCTATTTTCTAAGGCGACTCAAGGTGTTGAGGGCTGAAAGGGTCATAGGGATCCTGTAATGCTAACACCCTCACTGTAACTGTTGGGGGCGGGGGGGATGGAGGCTGAGTTGTTAAGTGACTTGCCAAAATCAGTGTTAATTAATTTTTAAAACCTGGTGTCTATTTCCTTGCAACATTGGTAAAAATAAATAAATAAATAAATAACTTTCTTCCTAATTCCAGATCTACCATTTACTTCCAGTTCCTTTATAAAGTGCTACGGGCCCTGGCCGGGTAGCTCAGTTGGTTATAGCATTGTCCCAACAAACCAAGGTTATGGGTTCAAGCCCTAGCCAGGGCACATATAAGAATCAACTGATGAATGCATAAACCAGTGCAACAACAAATTGATGTTTCTCTCCCCCCCCCCATGTCCCCCCTTCCTTTCTCTAAAATCAGTCGATAAAATAAATAAATAAGTGTTATGGAATAGGAAGAATGTGAATGTTACATTACTTCTTTCAAATGTTTTGAATACGGTGTTTTTAAAACAAAATCCTTAAGTATTATAGAAATCAGGGTTTTGCCTCCTTGCCACTGACTGGCCAAGACCTTGTTCATGCAGGTGGCTCCTTAGTCCTCCCCTCCCCTTCTTTTTTAGAAGCAAGCATAAAGGTAAAAATGAATCACTATGTAATATGGCCAAAATTTCTTTTCTGAAATAAAGCAAAGCCACCTTTTATGAAAATAAAACCAAACTAATTTTACATATAGTTGGGAATGTGTGAACAGTGTTTTATTCCTTTAACAATTGAGTTTGGTATACATTTTGGAAATAAATATTATTGTAATCCTTTGGCAATACCACAGGTTAATGCTGGCTCCTAATTTTGGATGAGGTTTCTAGCTTCCCCTTTTTCCTCTAAAAATAAAAGTGAAATAAAGTTTTTTTTAATACCAAAATGCACCACTTTATTTTTAAAATGTATTTTTATTGATTCCAGAGAGGAAGAGAAAGATAGAAACATCAATGATGAGAGAGAATCATTGATTGGCTGCCTCCTGCACGCCCCCTACTGGGGATGGAGCCCACAACCTGGGCATGTGCCCTTGACTGGAATCGAACCCGGGACCCTTCAGTCCCCAGACTGACGCTCTGTCCACTGAGCCAAACCACCTAGGTTAGAATGCACCACTTTAAATGTCATTGTCAAGCTTGGCATTCCAATATAAATTAAAAACTCATAGTCACTGTTTATCATATTTCCTCATTAATTTTCTTCTTAGGACTTAAAATGATCTGGAATGATCTTCTTCAGTGTTTTGTTTGGTTGTTTCATCCACTTGGAATGTCCAGTAGAGGAAGGTCTCCATCTGACTTGTTCACCACTGTGTCCCCTGCCAGGATTGGTGGCTGGCTCGTAGTCGGCAGGCAGTGAATGCTTACTGAATGAATGAATGAAGGATACGATGGAGAGCAAAATAAATGTAGGTTTGGCTTCTTGTCACATCTTTCTGAGTTGAGTTTTGGAATGCCAGTATGTACAGGCACAATAAAAGTAGAGGAGATGGGCCGACTTTAGTTGTTCATTCAATAAATGTTTGTTCAGAGCCTGTTGGGAATTATAGGGGAATGAAAGGTGACTAACATATGGGGCGCTGCCTTACTGTGTGACAGACTTAGACAGTCCTGAATTCTGAGGTGCTTTCCCTGCCCCAAGTTTTCCCTGTCACTTCCCAACACACTTAGGTATACTCTGTGTTTTGCACTTCTTTGTGTTGGTCTTGCCCTAGACCAGAAGTTTCTTTTTTTTCTTTTGGTTAATCCTCATCTGAGGATATTTTCCCATTGATTTTTAGAGAGAGTGGAAGGGAGGGGGAGAGATAGAGAGAGAAACATTGATGTGAGAGAGACACATCGATTGGCTGCTTCCCGCAAGCGCCAACCAGGGCCCTACCAGGGCCTGGGATGGACCAGGGCCAGGGCCTGCAACCAAGGTATATGCCCTTGACTGGAATTGAACCTGGGACCCTTCAGTCCTTGGGAGGCTAACGTTCTATTCTGTGAGCCAAAACGGCTAGGGCATGACCTTGCCTTATTTTTATGTCTATCTTTAGTGTTGTTTATTAGGTCTTGGTACTCAGTCAATATTGAATGAATGACTTAATCTTATGTATAGCAGTTCAGAGAATGGGCTCTGGAAACAGACTACCTGGGATAAAATTCTGATCTATCACTTATTAGCTGTGTGACTTTTGCAAATAATGGAACCTTTTTGTGCCTCAATTTCTTTATCTACAAAATGGGTAATAATAGCATCTACATTGTGGGTTCTATAGTATTAAATGATATAATGCAGGTACAGCATTTAACATAGTTCTTGGCATACAGTAAATTCAGTAAATATTATCATTATGAAAATATCCACAAAGAAGGTCAGTAGGAGTGTTACGGGATTTTGAGAAGAGACAGACTGCCTCTATCCTGTGGGGCCAGAGTTTGGGGGGAGGAAGTAGAGTCTCGAATATACTTCTTGAAAAGGTACAAACGAACTGGAAAATGGAAGAATGGGCCTGAAGAACATATGGACGATTTGTAATCTGAGCCAATTTCTTTTCCCATCCTATTAATTTATTTACATCTCCCCCCCCCCCCCATAAATGTGTTTTCTTCTGCTCGCTACAAAGAGATTGTACGAGAAAGGAGAGTGACATCTTTTGTGGAATTTATATATATTTTTTATGTTAATAGATTATGTTTCGATTATATAAATCCATGTTGTATAATCCAGAGCTTATTCCTGTTCCCTGAAGTTTTGTCAGTGTGTTACAAAGATGCAAGGATTACAAAATGTACTGTTCGTTTTTCTTTTTCTTTTTTAAATCATTTTACTTTAAAAAAATATTTTTTTATTTAGTTCAGAGAGGAAGATAGAGGGAGAGAGAGATAGAAACATCAATGAAGAGTGGAAATCATTGATTGGCTGCCTCCTGCATGCCCCCTACTGGGGACTGAGCCCACAACCCAGGCATGTGCCCTTGACCGGAATCAAACCCAGGACCCGTCAGTCCTCAGGCCGACGCTCTATTCACTGAGCCAAACCGGCTAGGGCCTGTTTGTTTTTCTTGTCATTTCCTAGCTGTTAGCAATTTCCCCTCATATTTGCTTATCAGAATCATATTTTTTTTAGAAAAGAATGTAGTTGCCATGTGTACATTAAACCCATACCTTTTTCAGATGGGGCCATGATTCATAGGATGTGTCACAAGTTGAGAAGACACCTCGATAGAAGCAGTCTTCATTCATTTCTTATACTTTTTTTTTTTTTAAAGAAACAGCAAGTATATTTTAAACTACATTAAGCATATGTTGCATTTTTCCATTTTAAAAATTAAGGTATAATTTACACACGGTAAAATTCACCCCTTTTAGTGAACAGTTCTTCACATTTCAGTCATTACACACGCATGTAACCACCACCGTAGGCGACCAAGAACACAGAGTGGAGAACCCGAGGACAGACTGCTGTCTGCACATCTCGAAGCTGGCAGATGTCTGTCTGGGCATCACCAGGCACACGGCAGAAACCCATCCACATTGCCGTCAAGACTGGATCGGAGCCCTAGTCGGTGCTCAGTGGTTAGAGCGTCAGCACGCAGACTGAAGGGTCTCAGGTTCGATTCTGGTTTAGGGCATGTACCTCAATCCCCAGCCCCCATAGGGGCATGTCTCTCACATCGATGTTTCTCTCTCTCTGTCTCTCCCCCTTCATTCCACTCTCTAAAAATTAATGGAAAAATGTCCTCGGGTAAGGATTAACTGGAGGAAAAAAGGAATTACAGAGGAATGACACAGAGCACTATATAATTACATATAAAGGGAGGCCTGGCATAAGACTGAGGAGATTAGAGAAAGCTTCCCTGTGGAAGTGACATTTAAGCTACTTGCTTTTAGTTCCAGTTTGCTGAGTTTTTGTTTTTAAAATCAGAACCAACTACTTTTTCAGTTTCTTTACAGATCCGATAGTTTTAAAAATTTAATATAACAATGGAATAGAATTAATTCTCATATTGATCAATCATTACACTTTTTAAATAAACTTTACTTGACAGTTATATATTGTTCTTTTTCTGGATCATTAAATTTTACTCTTTATTTTTGCATCTATATTCATTAACATTTGAGCCTTCTTGTTCTTTGAGCATTCCAAGGATGGTCCCATCTCAGGGCTTTGTCTTTGCTGTTCCTTGTGTCTGAAATGTTCTTCCTTCAGATATCTGCATGCTTGTTTCCTTAATTCCTGTAGGTCTCTGATCAAACACCACCTCACCAATGAGGTCTTTTTTTCGTACTTTATTTTATTTTATTTTTTTAATCCTCGCCTGAGGATATTTTTCCATTGATTTTTATTTATTTATTTATTTTTATATATTTTTTTAAAATATATTTTATTGATTTTTTACAGAGAGGAAGGGAGAGAGATAGAGAGTTAGAAACATCGATGAGAGAGAAACATCGATCAGCTGCCTCCTACACATCTCCTACTGGGGATGTGCCCGCAACCCAGGTACATGCCCTTGACCGGAATCGAACCTGGGACCTATCAGTCCACAGACCGACGCTGTATCCACTGAGCCAAACCGGTTTCGGCTCCATTGATTTTTAGAGAGAATGGAAGAGCGAGGGAAAGACAGAGAGAAATATCCATGTGAGAGAAACACATTGATTGGTTGCCTCCTGCAAGTGCCCTGACCAGGACCCGGGCAGGGATGGAGCCTGCAATCGAGGTACGTGCCCTTAAACGGAATGGACCCCAGAATGGAACTAGACCCTTCCGTCCGCAGGCCGATGCTCTGTCCACTGAGCCAAACCGGCTAGGGCTTGAGTACTTTATATAAAATGGCAACTTTCCTTGATTTCCCCCAGAATTTCCTATCCCCTTCCCATGCTGAATCGTCAAATCTCACATGTCATTCTCACTGGTTTGTTTGTTGATCCCGCCTCCACCGGCCAAATGTAAGCTCCGTGAGAGCTTAGCCTGTTCTGTTCATGCTGTGTCCCCTGCACCTGGAACAGTGCTGGTAATAGCGGGCCTCACTAAATATGTGGAGTGGACAGTTGAGCTCGGTATTATACATAATATTTCTTTCTCTCTTTTAAATCTGTTTTAGATCTTCAGCATCAGAATTTCTCCTTAAACTGATTGGGAAGGTCCCCATCTTTTTACATGTTCCAGAATAGATCAGATAACATGGAAATCCCTTCTTTGAATGTTAGAAATGATTTATCCATAAAACTGTTTGAATTTGTTGCTCTTAGGGGGGAAGAGGATAAATATTGGGCAGCCTTTTACATCTGTTTTATTATGATTTGTTTATTTAGGCTTTCTACTTCTCCTTGAGTCAGTTTTGGCAATTTATATTTCCTTAGAAAGAAGGCCTTTCAACTTAAAAATTTCAAATGTATTGACTAAATTAAATTTGTAGGATTTAAAAAAAATATTCTGCATCAGTAGTTGTGATCTCCTTTCTCAGCTACCCTACTTGTTATTATTTTATGAAAATACTTGCTAGAGACTTGTTTATTTTAATTGTTGTTGTTTTGTTTTGTTTTGTTTAAAAAAAACAGTTTCTTCCACCTATGTTGTGGGTATGTGTTCTTAATTAAATTCTAAATATTTGGTTAATTTTTTTCTTGTAATAAAAACATCAAAGGCTGAGTACAGCCGTGGTTAAATCCCATAGGTTTTATTCCCAACCCTCTGCCATAGTTTTTAATATGCCATATTCTTGCCATTTATTTCTAAATATAGTCTTTCTTTGTATTGAACTAGATGTTACTCTTATGGGGTGATAGTAGTTTAACTTGGGGCAAAATTTCTGTAAGAGGTGATTGGGGACTCAGGTATCATTCATGTGCTAACCATCAGATGTAAGGGAGCAAAGATCTGCCACAGAATCCAAAAAGGGCTTATTGAATATGCACTGAAATATTTCCCCTCTGGCTTTTTTTGGTACACAGCACCTCCTAGGCAAACAGGTATTTGGCAGCTAATGAAGTATTTTTTCCTTAGTGGAGTAGCCAGGCCAAACTTTATAGTTATCACTGGCAACTCAACAGCCATAAATTTTGAACCCTACTCCTGTGGTTGCCTATATGGGAAGTGCTGGGAGAGTCCCCAACTGGGTCCTATTCTTTGATTCCCTCAGTCAGTTGCTTCTGTGCAGGGCCATTGCTGTTGCTAGATAGGGCAAGGTATCTACGACTTCGTTTTAATTTCAGCAAGTATGAGTTTTACTTACATATTTCCCCCGTGCTCATTTAAAACTTTTTTTCTTAAGTTAGCAGGAAGCATTGTTGGGTATCGAGAAAAGTTCTAGACTAGAAGTCAGATTCCAGCTAACAGTCCCGGTTTTAGTGGCTGGGTGACCTAAATGTATTATTTTTTAAAATACATTTTTATTGATTTCAGAGAGGAAGGAAGAGGGAGAGAGAAATAGAAACATCAATGATGAGAGAGAATCATTGATTGGCTGCCTCCTGCACGCCCCCCACTGGGGATGGAGCCCACAGCCCAGGCATGTGCCCTTGACCGTAATTGAACCTGGGACCCTTCAGACCACAGGCCGACGCTCTATCCAAACCGGCTAGGGCTGGATGTATTATTTAACCTTTTTTTAAATTGAGGAGTCTAATCCCAGTATCGCAGAATTCTTTAAAGACTCACATAAAATAATATGCAAAAACATTGCTTGGGAAACAAGAAAGAGTCGCTATAAGGGGTTATTATTTTACAGATATAATTACAGAGATTAGTATACCTGCTCAAAGTTACTGAATAAATCATTAAAAGAATCAAGGAAATTAGTTACTTTTTTGATAGACACATAATCTAATAATCGCTTGACAACAGCCAGCTATTGGCTACTCTGATGCCCTTTGGGAAGGTTTGCATTGGTTAAAACAAAGTAATTTATTCTGATGTACACTGATCTGATCTTAATATACGCCTCTGGGGCACCGAAGCAAGAATAACCACTGATAGCTGAGATTGTAAGCTCTCACAGGCAGACTTCCAGTCGTCCTTCCTTTCTGTTTTTTGTATGCCACTGACATTTTGCTGTAAATGTCAATTAACGAATTATTTGGTCTAAGAGCTGACCTTGTAAGAAGTGAATGAGATATTAAGTATCACACTAGGAAAGCCTATTTTATTCTTGAGGGTGGAAATAGAGGTGGAGAAAAGTAGAGGAAAACAAATTTTAAAAAAATCAGTGGAGCGTGGCTGTGAAGATAATGGATTTGAGTCAGCGTCCCCAGCAGCCGCTCCTTGTCGGGAGGACTTCTCTGACAGAGAAACCCAGGCTGTGTATCCCGGCTCGTTTCCATTGAGCATGCCTGGGAGGGTTCTGGGACCAAACTTTCCTTCATTTGACCAGTATTCATGCAGCCTCTGGGCTGGGGCAGCAGATACAAAGCTTATGAGCAGACCTGGTCCTAGGGGGAGTTAGACAAGCGGGGCTGATACATCGGCATGAGGCCCCGAGGGGCGGATGGTGTGATGACTTTGCCCCACTGTCGTCTTGTTTCCAGTGTTGCCTTTGAGAAGTTGGAAGACATTTGTTTGCAGTGCCTTTGTATGTGGCCCATGCCTTCCCCTCTGAAACCTTCGATCTATCCCCAGAGTTCTGACTTTCATAGCAATTTGCCTTGGTATTTGCGTGTTCTTATCCATTGTGTTAGACCAGGGTCAGAACTTCTTTATTTTTTGCAAAGGGCCATGTAGTAAATACTTTAGCTTCTGAGGTCCAGGTATGATCTTTGCCACACATTCTTTTTTTTTTTTTTTTTTGGTCCTACCCCTTTAAAGTATAAAAGCCGTTCTTAGCTTATAGTGTACAAAACCAGTCTGCAGGCTGCATTTGGCCCATGGGCCGTAGTCTGTTAGACATGCAGTGGCCCTCTGCCGTCCGGCACCTGGCACTTCTTCAATAATTTCACTAATTTCTCTTGAGTTTCTCTTTATGCAATTCCTACTATTCAGATGTTATACCTCTTGGACTTGTCCTCTAATTTTATCTTTTCTCTTCAGTTATTTATCTCTTTGGCTCTTTGCCTCAGCTTTATCTTCCAGCCCTTCTATTTAATTTTAAGTTTCTGCTGTCAGGTTGTGTAAACATTCTAATAGCTCTTTTTAGTTTTCTTTTTTATAGCCCCTATTCTTGTTTCATGGGTGCGGTGTCTTCTTTGATCTCTCTCTCTCTCTCTCTCTTGAAAAATTTCTGCCTGGTCTGTTTCCTCCAGGTTTTACTTTCATCTCTACTCTCCATGTAGGAACTTTCCTCGAACGTGACCCACACCTGGCTGGCTGCTTGTGATTAGGAATGAGAGACATAGGCTGGTTGGGAGTGCTGACCTGGTGGGTGGCTCTGATCTGGGTGGGCCGTTTGTGGGGAATCTCCAATGTCAGTATCTTTAGATTTTCTTCTTGGGCTTGATTCCCCAGAGAAGTCTCTTTCCGGCTCCTGCCTGGGGGATAAAGGTCAAGCTGCCCCAATTCTGAGAGCTGAGTGGATGAAGAGGGTCCGGGACGGAGGGTAGCTCTCACAGTCCCCACATATGGTCGCGTAGGCCCTGTTGTCAGTATTAGACCTCGGTCCCCAGGCCAGGGACCCTCTGGACTCAAGAGGAAGGGTTGGTGTTCTGCTATGTTGGAAGGATGATCACCCAGGGAGGGGAAGTGGTAGAGTGGCCCTAGGATGTGACTGTTTTTCAAATACCTTTCTATCAACATGCCTGTGCCCCCTCCTGTTCTTTTAAGTCGCAGAGGCACCTGGCACTGCCAGTTCCCCAAGCTGGTGAGGGATTTTCTGTGCACGTTTGGTTGGTTTTCGTGGCCCTGGCTTAGGACTCCACTTCAGCTGGATCCTGCTTTCCTGGGCCTGCTAGGTCAGTTACCACACATTGTTACAGGAAAGAAGACCAGACTTGGAATTTTAAAATAAGGCTTTATCATTGATAAGAACTGTGTTCCCGGAAGGAAGGAGGGGAGTGGCTGCCAGCCAGAGGCGGGGACCACCACACCCTGGTTCCTTAACAGCAAAATGACTGGTTCTTTTGGCCACAGTGTTCCCTTCCCGCTGACAGGAGAGTGGAAACAGGCTGCTGGAGCTCTAGGGCCAATTGTCTGGGCAGCAAGCAAAAGTCCAAGTAAACAGAGACAGCTTGGAAAATACTTGGGACACCCCAAGTCCAGGAACTTCATTCTGAATGAGCTCACTAGCTCACTGGGAAGCAGGGAATCAAGTGAAGCCTAAAGGCATATACATCCCCAGTGGAGTGGTCCTGGGCATGGAACTCTTCACTAAATTATATCATTTGGAGAGAGGCTTCCCCAGTCAGTTCTCCACCACCCACCCATCCCCTAGCAGAAGGCAGAGCAAAACCATTGTCCCAGCACACATTCAGAGGGCAATATTCAAATGATCCCAGGTAAATGGGGGAGGGACAAAGAAGGCCCATCTACACACTGTCCTACAAAGAATGACCAGAGAGAATTGCCTCTGGTCTAGGTGATTTGAGCAGAAAAGAAAAAAAAATCTACACGGCATTTTGTAAAAGTTTGATGAGGAAAAACAACAGAAACATGGCATAAAGGCTCAGGTAAAGAATTTGTTTAAGTCACTCTCAAACATAAACATGACAGTCCGAGAGCTCACATGTCAGGTAATGTGAAAAATCAGAATGAAGTGGAAAATGGGCCAGCCAGGCCAACGAAATAGAAAACAAAAAGTGATAGCATGGCAGAAGTAACAAACCAATTTTAAAACATGCGAAGCAGAATATATCCTTTAGAGTATGGGAGGCCGACGAGGAAACCACCGGTCTGCATATCCAGTGAAAGTTCCTGCAATCTCAGCTATTTCTTTTGGACTTTCTGGTGGTTCTCCTCTTCTCAGAGCTCCGCCTTCTTCCCGGTGCGTTATCCTGACAAACCCAACCGGATGTTTCCTTTTCCTGGTATCTCGTTGTAACCAGTTACATGGGTTTGGGGAAAGGAAGCGGCCCTCCTGAAACCAGACCTTTGTGTGTGTTGGGGTGTGTGGGTGGGGGCCTGTGGAAGCTCCCCCGAGGTGTCACGTCAGTGCGACACCTCTAGACTGGCTGTACTGAAGGTTCCAGGTGGGGCTTGAGCCTTGTCATGCTTTGTGAGACTAAACCTTTCTTAATATCTCAGACCTGAAGCAGGCTAACTCTTAGAGCAGAACAGATTGGGCTGGTCAGAATCTTGGATTTCAACATAAGAGGGTTCCTACCAGCACGGTCATGGACAAGGCACTTGATCTCGCTCAGATTCACTTGCTTTATAAAGTTGATGAGGTCAGGGCTTCCCAGCCTCGGCACGATGGACACTTTGAGCCTGTGCGCTGTGAGATGTGTAGCGGCATCCCTGGCCCCTCCCCAGAACATGCCCATAGCACCCTCCAATTGTGACAATCAAAAACGTCTCCAGACATGGCCGAGTGTGCCCTTGTGGGCGGGGTAAGGTCACTCCCTATAGAGAACCACTGGGCTAGATGATCCTAAGTCCCCTGTCTGTTCTGGGTTTTGGGGATTGCATGAAACATTCCATTCTTTCCCCCGCTTTTCAAAGTGTAGTTTTCCTAACCCTTTAGTCCTTAGGGAAATTCACACTTAACTCAAGAAATGTCATTTGGAGCCATTAAATGCCACATCTGCCAATTTAAGATGCTGGCCACAGCTTGGGTTCCTGCCAAGATCATGGTAGATACTGATTCTTGGTCCCTACAGTTCAAGGCGGAATTACTGTGGTCATCATAGAGTGAGTGCGCTTAGGAGGCCGAGCTTTCTGCAGAGGAACAGATACAGGCTGACAACCAAATGGGCCATTCACAGCTGAGCTCTAATGTGTAGGGCCATGTGCTTGTTCCTTTAGTAACTGTAAAAGCTTCCCAAACGCCTGCCTATCTGGTATGAAAATGGGCCTCATTAGTGAGGCCTTTAAAAAAAAAGGCTTATTTGCAATAATAGTGCTTTCTGCCCTGGGACACTAATTGCCATTTTAGCGTTTTTTGGTTTTGTTTGGTCTCTTTGTTTCAAAGTATTAATATAACTCAATAGTTTTTGCTACCATAAGCTATTGATTTTAAGAAGATATAGATGTTTTTTGTTTTGATTGATGTTTCCATTTGCGTATTTTGGTAACTTCACAGCTCCTTTTACCCATGAACATCGTGTTGTAGGCAACCCCTGGAGAAGAAAACGGTTGCTTTGGTGCTGTCGCATCTAAAGTGCAGCTGGGAAGTCCTATTTCTAATCTCCTCTTGTCCCCAGTTTAAGATTTCCTTTATGATCAGAGTTCCAAGGTCCATGGGCTTTGCTTTAGACTTCCTAGCTCCTTAACCTTTGCCTCTAAACCAGTAGTTCTGAACCTTCTGGCCCTTTAAATACAGTTCCTCATGTTGTGACCCAACCATAAAATTATTTTCGTTGCTACTTCATAACTGTAATGTTGCTACTGTTATGAATCGTCATGTAAATATCTGATCTGCAGAATGGTCTTAGGCGACCCCTGTGAAAGGGTCGTTCGACCGTCAAAGGGGTCGAGACCCACAGGTTGAGAACTGCTGCTCTAAACCTTAGGAAGCAGAATAGGGAAAATTAGATAGAAAATGAGGAGTCATTTCAGTAACTCTATCCAGCATCTTTATGAGTCCGAGGTTAGGATTTGGTTTCTCGGAGATCAGGCATTTGTTTATCATCGCGCACTCCTCTCAAATCCTGGCAGCAGCCCAAGGCTGGTGTACAACATTGGACATTTGAGTCTTATACAGTCTCGGTGTGCTTACAAGGGCAGGGCATCAAGTCATCGTTCACCCATCCCTGCACAGTCTAAAGCTGTGACCATTGCAGACAGTGGGCCTCCTCCTTCCTCTCCCACTCCCCATTCCCGAAAGGTAACCCTGAATAGGAGCTTTGCCAGTTGCCATTCAACAGTATGCGGAGTGGGGCCCTGTTCTTGCCCTGTGGCTGGCAATTTGTGGTCTCAATTTTGGTCTCTCTGACTTCCACAAAGTCACACTTTAGATAGAAGTTTATAGGAAATTATAATTTTAGATAATGATATTTTATAGGAGTAGGTGAGGATACCTGTCTTCAGATGAAGACACAATGGAACAGTTTTATATCAAGCAAAACTGCATTTGTTTTTTGAGTTTGAAGGTTTTGTCTAAAATTCTCTGATGACTTTTAAAAAAACCAAACAGCTTTCTTGAGATACGAATCACACACCATACCATTCATCCATTTAAAGTATACAATTTTAGTGTAGTCACAGAATTGTGCACCCATCATAATTTTAGAATACCTTCATTACCCCAAAGAAACTCTGTACTCCTTAGATATAACCCCTAACTCTCCCCCGGCCCCAGGCAACTACTAATCTACTCTCTATCGCTATGGCTTTGCCTATTCTGGACATTTCATAATAATGGAATCACACGGGGGTGGGGGGTAGGGAGGCTCGGGGGGAGGTCAATGGGGGGGAAGGGGACATATGTATTACTATTTGTAATACCTTAAATAATAATAATAATAAAAAAAGGAATCACACAACATGTGGTCCTTTGTGGTTGGCTTCTTTGGCTTAGCATTTTTAAAGGTTCGTTCGTATGTAGCATGTGTAAGTACTTTATTCCTTTTTATGGCTGAATAGTATTTCATTACATGGATATATTTCATTTATTTATCCCTTCACCAGTTGATGAGCATTTGGGGTACCCTTTTTGGCCATAATTAATTGAAAGGGGGTGAGGTTCCAGGGTCCCAGCCCGGCACACACAGGTAACCAGTGCAGCCGTCTTCCTAGAAACTCTGTTGCCTTATCAAAGTCCGCTTGGTTTATTTGTCGTTATTTTGTATCTGCCGCCTCCCTAAATGCTTTTCTGTTTCTAATAGTTTTTCAGTTGATTCCATGATTTTCTACGGCAGATAGTCTGCATCTTTCTTACCATTATTCTATCTCATTTTGTTTGCCTGTCGTAGTGAAATTTCAGAACAATGTTAAGTGAGAGCGAATTAAAAATATAGTCCTGTGTGCCCATGCTGTGCCATGAAATGTGTTACCTTCTGTGGGCCCTGCCCGTGATTCACATTGATACATCTGTTCCTAAATAAACGGAGGTCACTGTCCGCTCCACAGGGGGAAGGATTCTCCTGTTCAATTTTGTATGATATGTACGGTTTATGTGCATTGGCGCATTGGCACCATTATTTCAAAGTGTATCCACATATGTATTGTGGGTCAGAGAAGTTTTAAAGTTTTTGGTGAAATACCCAGAGTTTGCTTTTAGATGCTTTTGTGATTATTTTAAAGCTGTATTTTTAGTATTTACTTCCTTTTAATAGGGCTTTTACATTATATGAAAATTTTCGATTGGTGGAAATGATATGTCATAGTTTTCTTGTCTGTATGAACAACATTTTTATAGTGATATTGTAATTGGTGCCTTTTGTTGAATGCCTCCTATGTGCCTGTAATAGGTATTTTATCTCATTAGTCTTCACAACAGGTCATTAGAGTATTATAATTTTTTTAAAAAATATTTGTATTGGTTTCAGAGAGGAAGGAAGAGGGAGAGAGAGATAGACACATCAGTGATGAGAGAGAATCATTGATTGGCTGCCTCCTGCACACCCCCTACTGGGGAATCGAGCCCACAACCAGGGCATGTGCCAGCAAATGCCTGAACCTGGATTTTCCCTAGTCCAGTGGTCAGCAAACCGTGGCTCTCGAGCCACATGCGGCTCTTTGGCCCCTTGAGTGTGGCTCTTCCACAAAATACCACGTGCGGGCACACACGTACAGTGCGATTGAAACTTCGTGGCCCATGTGCAGAAGTCGGTTTTTGGAAAGGAGATAGACAAAACAAGTATACAAGACGAGTGTGGATGGGAGAGTTGGAAGGGGTCGACCTCAGCGAACGTACCTCAATCAGATTGAGGACTTCTTTAGCAAAGGCCAGCTTAGGAGTACCCTAATTAAGTTAATAACAATGTATCTACCTATATAGTTTAAGTTTAAAAAATTTGGCTCTCAAAAGAAATTTCAGTCGTTGTACTGTTGATATTTGGCTCTGTTGACGAATGAGTTTGCCGCCCACTGCCCTAGTCTAACTGTAGTGCTTCCCTTGGCGTTCTTTCTTAATCGTGCGGGTGGGGAGGACCTCTGCCCGAGTAGTTAGCGTTCACCCTCACACCACCACGGTCTGTTCAGGAGGGTGCCTTTCCCAGGAGCTGCCATCGGGGCTGGGATAACTGCAGTCTCTGCTTCGGGTCGGTAAGAGGAGAGCAGCTGTGAGCTGAGTCCAGCGAAGGGAGGTGCTTCTCCTCCCAGCCTGAGGCCCCTGGCTCCTGGTGCACCTGTGCAGGGCAGCGAGGAGCTCTGGGGCCACAGAGCGGAGAATATTTGAATCCCCGTGGTTTTGATGACTTGGTGATGCTCACATTCCCCTCCAGCTTCCGGTTCATCTGATATTAGTCCTGCTTTTTCTGGTGTTGTGGAGTGCCCTGGGCTCAGGTGTCCTGATACGGGTCACTGCGGAAGGCGGTCATTGCCAAGGCTAAGGACAGGGCTTCACCAGGTGGGTAGGATTTGCAACTGTCGCTAGAGTCTGAGCTTTGGGACTCCAGCTGGTATATCGGGTGCACCTGAAGAGGTCCCAGATAATCTGAGCACCTGCTGTTTTTCTCAGGACTTATTGAGTTTGGGAGTCAGCTAGGATCTAGGGCAGTGGTTCTCAACCTTCTGGCCCTTTAAATACAGTTCCTCATGTTGTGACCCAACCATAAAATTATTTTCGTTGCTACTTCATAACTGTAATGTTGCTACTGTTATGATCGTAATGTAAATATCTGATATGCAGGATGGTCTTAGGCGACCCCTGTGAAAGGGTTATTCGACCGCCAAAGGGGTCGCGACCCACAGGTTGAGAACCTCTGACTAGGGTGTGGTTGAAGGAACCCACTTCCTTACCCCTTTGGCAGTGAGGGAAGCAGAGTCCACCAGGCCCATGGCCTCGTACTTATGGAGAAGTTGCAGCTCCCTGGTCTCTTTTGTCCCGTCTCCTTTGACCAGGTGCGTGGTGGAGTGATGTTTGGCTGTAGGAGCACGTGACTTGGCACACAGAAAGGAGACCAGCTGGCTGGACCAGAGTCAGAGGCTTTATTCTTTCTTTTCACACAAGAGAACTTACAGGGAGATAGACTGTGATCGGCAGCGGATTATTTGTGAGGAAGTAGCCCAAGCGACTTGACTCTCTTAATACTCAGATGGGCTCTAATCCTTGTTTCCTTTTTGGTCTTGGATCAGAAAATGTAGGGCAGGGTTGGAATTGGCTGATGACAATGCCCACGACAAGTTATGCCCCGAGAAGCTCAGAAATGGTCGGAAGGGTGGGTGTGGCAGCTGTCAGTCCGTCTTCACTACTTGTGATACTTGTTTTAATTTTTTTGATTCTACCTCTATCTTCCCTTATCAAAAAGTGACTTGAATTTAAAGCCAGTGAATGAAAATTAATTTTGTGTAGCAAAGAAAAAAGTATTAACCCTCAGTAATAAAATAAAGTCAAATGAAAACAGTGAAATATACCATTTTCTGCTGACACTTTAGCAAAGATTAAAAATAAGCACACCTCAAGTTATTACTTTATCAGTATGTTAATTTGGAAAGTACTGGTGAGGGTATAACGTACTGCTGAGGGTGTAAATTGTGCTTTTGCAAAATAATTCAGAAGAATTTATCAAGAGCCCAGAATATTTGTACTCTGCCTATTCATTCCATACCCAGAAAGCTCTCCTAACAGAATCACTTACATTATTTTTAGACCATTTTTCCTATTACAAAAAATAATATATACTCAATGCAGAAAGCTGGGGAGAACATAGGAAGACAAATTAGCAATCACAGATTAATCATAATCTTACTGCACAAAAATAACATTTTGGTATAACTTTCTCTAATTTTTCCTATTTTTGTATACTTTTAAAAAATAGTTGTAACATGTCCTTTCCCCCCGCTCTTAGCCATATATTTTGAGCAATTTCTCCCTCTGTTGTACTCACCTGGGGAAACCCTAACCCTAAACTAGTTGAAACCAACTCTTCTTTTCTTCCTGGCCTATACCTGGATAGGCGAACATTGTTTGAAAACACACATACACAAAACACAATTGAGCTGCCTGGTTTCACATTAAATTCATGGCCATGAACTCAAATTAGCCCTTAATACTGTCCAGAAGTGCTAAAACATCTCTAAATTCACTTTCCCAGACGTCAGGGAGATATTGGATACCCTCTGTCTTCAAACTTTCTATATATAAGACCACTCTGCCCCCTCTTAGCCAGGACTCATCTCCAGCAAGGAGACCCTCTCCTCTGCCGCCAGATCTTCAAGGTCTCCTCCCTGCTTCCCACTGGGGCCATGTGGTACCTGCCCTTGTTCACGCCTGGTGCTTAATGACTGGCCAACAGTGGCTACGCAACAAATGTTACTGCTTGAGTGAATGAGTGCATATATATAGTTCCTAGATCGTTATTCCTAATGAGTACATAGTATTCCATTGTACAAATGTAACCTAAATGACTTACCACTGCTCTATTACTTTATATATTTGTTTCAAATTTTTCATTCCACTGAAACATGGGAAATAATCTAAATGGCTATTGGACTATTATGGTTGCATTTTAAATCCTAGGAGGCATTTTTATTAACCTGGGGAAATGAGTTTGGTGACTGAAAAAAGCATAATTAAAATTTTATATATATATCATGATTTTAACTGTAAACGTGCAGAGAAAAAGCTAGTAGGAAATAACTAAAATGTTCATTAAGCATTTCAAGTTGACAGGATTACAGATTATTTTTCTTTTTTCTTTTTTTTAAGTAAACAAGTAACACACGATATTTTCTGTTTTCCAAGAGTACTGCAATGAGTGTGTTGTTATAATCAGGAAGACAGTTCTAAACATTTCAGAACACATTTACTGCACATCAGATTATTGCGAGTAGTCAAAGCAGAGTTAGGAACCACTGTGCTCTAGAGAAGGACCTACGTGTTTGAAACACACTTGCTAACAGGCCTGCTCACTCCCTGGGTTTAGAAAAGGTGGTAAAAGTGGCATTTCCTGTGAGACCTGCACGGCTGGGGACACTCAGGTGTCAAGGGGAATGATAGAGACTAAGCAAACACTCTTTGGGGACCTCAATTTTTAAAAGTGTAAAGTAGTCCTGAGACCAAAAGGTTTGAGAACCACCAAATTAAGGAAACAGGAAGAGAACTCTTTTTTGTTGTTGTTGTTAATCCTCACTGATTGTTGGAGAGAGTGGAACGGAGGGAGTGGGAGAGCGAGAGATGAAACGTTGATGTGAGAGGGACACATTGGTTGGTTGCCTCCCGCACATGTGGCCGGGGACCAAACCTGCATCCCAGGTGCCCTTGACTGGCAATCGAACTTGTGACCCTTTGGTTCACAGGCCAAAGCTGTACCACTGAGCAACACCGGCCAGGGCAGGGAGAAAACTCTTTACGGTGGGTTGAGTCTGGCTCAGTGAATAGACATTGAACAATGAGAACAAAGCCTGTGGGGAGAAAAATTACCGAGTCTAGTAGGCAGGAGTTGAAGTCCTTGAAATTACACTAAAGTTTCCTTTCTCCTTTTCTTCCTCCCTCTCTTTTGTCCTTTTTTAGAGATCATGCATGATGTGATAAAGAAGGTCAAGAAGAAGGGGGAGTGGAAGGTAAGCAGACAGTATAATTAAAGGCCTTAAAGGCGAGTTCATGTGGAAAGAACTACGGTGGGGAAAGTGTAGAGGCAGAGAGTGAAGACCTTTGTTGTGTCCAGAGAATAAAATTTTAAAAAGGTAATCTGCTTATGCCTCTCATTTGATAGGATCCTGGTTATGAAATCTCTTGGTCATAGAGCTTATCTGAAAGAGCACCTGCTGGGGCAGGTTCTCAGTGGAACTCTTATTCAAACAGAATCTTACCTGAAACCCGTATATAAGCAGGAGAGGGTGGAATTCTGCCCACTGTGGGAGGGAAAGGCAAGGCCCTTTGGCCGCTCTGGCAGCTTTACAGCATCTCCATGGAGCCCACACAACAGTGTGGAAAGCCCTCTTTTGGCCTGTCCCCATCTGTCAGTAACTACATGTTTATTCATGTAACTTTGAGAACAACGCTGGCCGTTTCACATGTAATGTACATGAAACAAGTATTTAAGTCAATCAAACTGATTGTGGCCTCAGTTCCTGGAGCGGGTGACGCGAGGAGCGGACAGCGTGCTGCCCTCCATTCAGGAAGTCGGCGTTTTAAGGGTCACTTGGTTGCCTGGGGCAGGGCCTTACACTGGCCAGGAGAGCATGCAGTCTCGCTTGAACTTCCCGTGCGCTATTGAAGTTTATTCCAACCACTCTTGCCTGCAAGTTTGCAAGTCCATCGGCTGGTAGCAGCAGAGGTGATGGCCCAAGCGGGTTTTGAAGTCTCCCCTGGACTTGCGAGACTGTGTTAGCAGCACTTCCCCCTCACCACCAGAGCGGGAGGCCATGCGGTGGGAACTCTCCATGCCCGTCTTTGTGGACCTGGGAGTTTTAAAGGGTCTCGAGGAAGCTGCTGCGTAGGCTGAAGCCTGGCCCTCATGCTGCAGCAGCGTGCTTTCTGGGCCACCTCGTGTCTGGCCTCTGTTACCTCCGTTTATATCATTAAAGGGGGAGAGGAGAACTAGCCTTGTTTTAACTGCATCCCCCTGTCCACCGTGCCGACTGGAGCTAGGAAAGGTTAGCTGAAGAATTGCAGGCGTGAAACGTTTAGACCCGATGGCACGTCTTCCTGAAGCACAGTCGGCTCCCGGATGACGTGTGTGCGGGTGGAGGTGCGTCCTGATGACATTGTAACAGCCCTCACCTTCCAGACTGTCCTTGTGACACGAGTGCTCCCCCTCCCTTAGGAAAAAGCTCTGCCCTGAGAAAAGACTCTCCAGCGTAGCTTCTGAGTGTGGGTGCTATAGAGTATTTTTATCTCTTTCTTTGCATTTTTATGAGTAATTGATCTCTTTATCATGAAAAATCAAAAGTTTAATATTTTTAAACTTATAAAGTTAAGTCAAGTCAGTAAGAGCAAGCTCTTAACTCCCAAGTTAGGTTAGCGTGGGGAAGAAAGCTAGCCTGCATTTCAGCTAACTTCCGCTGGCCCCAGGAAATACTGAATCTCAGTGCCCTGCCTTCTGGGCTCATGTTGAGGTCTGGCGCGGTGAGCCGATGACAAGAGCAGAAGGTGCCACACGGGTTGTGAGCTGGTCTCTCTGCTTCCAGGTGCTGGTGGTCGATCAGCTGAGCATGAGGATGCTCTCCTCCTGCTGTAAGATGACGGACATCATGACCGAGGGGATAACAAGTGAGCACACCGTTCTCTCTGCCCTTTAGTGAGGCCCAGGCCTTCCCCTGGTGCCAGCTTTCCTCCTCCCTATTCAGTATTACCTACTGGACTTTAGATTCTTCCACTGACCGGGGTGGTAAGACTGTAAGTTCCTGAGAGAGACCCAAGGCTTCTTGTTCATCACTGAATCCCTAAGCCACTGCTAGATGCTCATTAAATATCTGTTCAAGCAGTGGTTCTCAACCTTCTGGCCCTTTAAATACAGTTCCTCATGTTGTGACCCAATCATAAAATTATTTTCGTTGCTACTTCCTAACTGTAATGTTGCTACTGTTATGAATCGTAATGTAAATATCTGATATGCAGGATGGTCTTAGGCGACCCCTGTGAAAGGGTCTTTTGACCGCCAAAGGGGTCGCGACCCACAGATTGAGAACCGCTGTGTTAAAGGATGCCAAAAGGAAGGCTAAATCAAGGGAAAAGGCAGGCCATCCACTAGGGAAAAAATGGGCAAAAGACCTGAACAGGCACTTAAAAAAGAATAAATCCAAAATGGCCAATAAATACATGAAAAATTACTTGCCCACTTTAAGGGTCAGGGAACTACAATTGAAACCAGAGTGAAATATGGCTGTACACTCACCAGACTGGAATATTTAAACTCTGATACTGCCAAGTGACAGAGAGGATGTAGAAAAATGGGAACTCCTATATGACGGAGTGTCAGTTGGTACAGCTACTTTGGCAGTGTCTAGGAGAGTTGAAGTATTCTATGGTTAGATGTTTTGAGCTTACAAACTTATTTTCATTAATTTTTTAAAACTACATTTTTCTCTATCAAAGCATGGGAATTCTAAAGGAACTTGGAATTTGGGGTACAAATGAACAACAACAGCAACAAAACCTGAAGGAAGGGGCAAATTTTCCATTTTCAATCAGAGCAGCTCAAGGAATTTACTGAAACCGAAATGGGGAGTGGGAAATATTTAGTGTGATAAGGTTTCAGGTCTTCTAAAATCTTGAGCACGGTGGGACGGCGGAAAGTGGTGACTATCAGGAAGGGGCAGTGACGCCCCCGCTCCCAGGTTTTTATCTGCTTGTCTGAAGGCAGCCTGTGCCTGTCACTTCCAGTCTTGTGATGCCCAGTGGAGTTTTCTCACTCACGGTGGGCTGCTGTTTTGTTGTCTAGTTGTGGAAGACATCAACAAGTGCAGGGAGCCACTGCCCAGCCTGGAGGCTGTGTACCTCATCACTCCGTCAGAGAAGGTAAGTCCTCCCACCAGAAGAGCTTTGGCTAAGGTCACACGTGCTGGCGTGGCGTCTGCGCAGCCGTGTCTGCAGTTTCTGGGTTAAGCACGCATGTAACACACTGCTCTGCTTAACCATGCAATTCACAATCGGGGGTGGGAGAGGCAGAGAGGAGTGGAGAGAGCCTTACGCTTTCTGAAATACACCGCTGGCCAGAAAGCCAGTGCCAGGCCATTCAGCTTCCCCCTTGCACTCCCTCTCGGTAGGAACCCGCTTTATCTAGTTAGGGACCAGCCTTCCGAGCTTAGGTGTTTTATACTTTCAGGCGGAATTCATCAAGAGCCCATTAGTGTTCGGAATTGCCTGTCTTATCGTTTTGGAGGCTTGGTTCAAATCAGCATCCAGATAAGGTCCACCTCCTTGCTTTGGGCTAACAGTTGTCTTAGGCTTATCTCTCAGTCCATAAATTGCCCCCAGTTTTCACACTTTCTTTTCACTTGTAAAAGTTGGCTTATGAATGAGTTTCTGAAGATGCAATTACACTGCTAGAACTTCATCGGTGTGAATCTCCTAGAAGGTTTCTGACCAGTTTCCTCTTTTGTGGGTCTCTTCTTAGGAACCCATGTTATGGTGGCATCAAAGAACTGACACTGTCATTCTGGAATGATCTAAGAAGGCTTTTGTTCATCTAAACTCCCAAATAATCCTACTTGCAAATCCCCAAACATGAGTTAGAATTATACATTAAAAATCCCCTGCTATTTTTGTGCAAGTAGCTTGAACGCACTCTTGGATTTAATTTTGACCAGATATAGGCTCCATTTGCTTCTAGAATTGGATTCAGTTCCCTTTTTTATCCCTCTTCACAGTCTATCCGCTCCCTCATGAATGACTTTAAGGACCCACCGACTGCTAAGTACCGGGCTGCCCACGTCTTCTTCACTGACTGTGAGTACGGCTGTCAGATGCTGCCCCACCCTCCAGGGTAGCCTTTCTGCATGGCACGGCTGAGCCAGAGCCAAGCCAGGGCAACAGGGAAAAAATGGGTTGTTGCTGTGATTGTCCTGATCTTTTCTTTTCTTTCAGAAGAAAAATTGCATTAGAGACAAAAATAAGCACACCCACATGCAAACCCTGTAGCCAGTGCAGACCTTTCTGATGACAATAGCACCTCTTCTTAGGACTGAGCACAACGTCCCGGTGCCAGCCTCGGTGTTTCACCGTGTGGACTTCCAGATGTCACTAAAGTATAGTGTATGTCCATCCACTTTCCAGCCTCAAAGGTTTCACCTGGTCTTTATCTCAGCTAGACTGGCATCGTTGTCCTGGAGTCCGTTCTGTTATTTGTGTGCAAGGAGCCCGTGTGCTAACATCCTGGTCAATCTTTGTTAACAGCAGAGAGCTGAGTAAGGCGGGCTAGCTTAAGAGCGCACAACCCTAACAGGTTCCCTAGTGTTCTTCGAAGGAAAACTGGCAGAACTTACCCCTGAGAAAGTGGGGAAAGGTTCTGGCAAAAAATACTTTTATACCATTTGAACGTGGGTGACAAGAGAGAGCAGGTAGGCAGCATGTGTAACGATGAAACAAGAGTGCATTTCTGGGACCCTGCACTGTTTGGCCCAGGAGAGCCGCGTGAACTGTGGTTCCCCACCAAGTGGGTCTCCTGAGCGGCGGAGTTCCTTCGAGGGTCCAAGAAACACCAGCACCACATTGCCCAGTGGTTTGATTTTTCGTTATTTTCTTTTTCATGAGCATGTCGGATGCATGATGTTGTGTATATTGCAGGTCTTTTCCTGCAATATAAAAAAAATATTAAAAACAGTTGTTTTTTTATTAGCTGTCAGAATCTCAGTCTTTATTGCCCATTGTTTCTCTGTTGAGGGCCTTGTGGGTGTTTTTATACTCCTTTTATAGCCTAGAGGTAGTGGATATTTTAGGAAGGAATTAACTTTTTATTTCCTTTGTTAAAATGCTAATAACTGAAGAATCCACCAGACACGTGTGACTATTGAAATTAACCAGCAAATGAACAGGAAAACCTAGTTAGTGTCTTTTGTCATTCCTGCAGCTTGTCCAGATGCCTTGTTTAACGAGCTGGTAAAATCTCGAGCAGCCAAAGTCATCAAGACTCTGACGGAAATCAACATTGCGTTTCTCCCCTACGAGTCCCAGGTGAGGCTGGTAGGGAGCACATGGAACTCTGCATCCTTGTTATTCTGTCAGGAGCTCTGAGAGGGTGGGGTAGGGGTGCAGTACACAGAGTGGGGAGGGAAGGTGTCATATTCTGGAAGACAATGAGGGGTTGTGAGTGGATGTTTATGGAAAGAGGCGGTATTCCTGAGGGGTCTGCCCGGCCTTCATCTTACTCTGTATTTATTTCTGACCTTTTTAAAGCCTTTGTGTGCACTTCTCCTTGCTCCCAGCATTCACCCCAACTGGCTGAGTCCCGAATAACCAAAAGGTGGTCAATCCAAAAAGAGCATGGAAGGAGAGATGGGAAGGAATCAGACAACGCCCATCTGCTGTGAAGGAGACTGTTTCTATGTAGAGATAACCTCAGCCTGTCATGTGCTGAGCGAACAGATGGCAGCCTTCGTCATTAGCCCTTAACACTGCCAGTGCCAGGAGGGCGGCAGCAAGCCGCCTCCTTGGAAAACACAAAGTTGTTAAACCAGTAAAGGAGAAGCTGATTGTGAGAGGGCACAGAATGAATGTCTTAGTCTTTTAAGATTTTTAAAAATCTTCTGGCAAACAAAGAAATGAGATAACAGGACATTTATGCATTTTGTAGAGATAAAAAATGATTGTGGCATATGGCAGCAGTCGCCAACCTTTCGGACCTCACGGCCCACCAGTGGTCTGTGGAGCACCGGTTGGCGACCGCTAGCATATGGAATCTTTTTTTATTTTTGCATATGGAATCACCTGTTCTTAGCTAAGGAGGGATGGAAAAAGTACAGCATGAACATTTAAACACGGTCTCCTTCCCAGCTCACTTGGCCCAAAGCCCATTCCCTGAGGGCAGCACGTTTTTTCCTCTCTGTGAGCCCTGTCACCACCTGGATTGAATGCAATCCACCTTTAGCATGTTCCAGCACACCGTAGTGCATAGATTTTAAAAAGCAATACACTTCAAACACAGCCCTTCGCTTTTCTAGATGATCAGGGCGGTTCACATCATGAGATTCTGAGAAAATACTTAGCTGGTAGGCTAGGTGGTGTAAGAGAAAACTTTACACTTCCGAACTCTCCAAAGAAAAAGAAAAGTAGTTAGAACATACCCCTGAGGATACAAAATTATTCAATCAAAAAGCACCATTTGCACACAGTCACAGCACAATTTCTAGCTTATCCCTTATTTACTTAACCCTCTAATGGCCTCTGAGGTCTGACACTAGCCTCCTCTACTGCTCTCCTCCCGGACTCCTCATTGTTCATCAAACACACTTGCCTCAGGTTTTGGCACAGCCATCTCTCCGTGGGGAAGTCCCTGCTGGTGCGAGACTCTGCACCTCCTCAAGCCCTGTTCAAACGTCACCTTCTCCAGGAGGCCTTGTCCTGCCTGTCCAGCCCATCCGGGCATTCTTTCCCTGCTTTATTTTCTCATACACACACCAGTTTCTCACATGCCATACAACTTACTTTCATTCTGTTTATTGTTTGTTTACTGCCTGCCTTCCCTTCACGCACTCCACGAGGATGATCATGTTCTGGTCACGAATAGTTCCCATGTGTTTAGCACGGTGCCTGGCCCAGCAGACACCCAGCCCAGATCTGAAGGATAAATGAAAGCATGCTCTGTAGACTCGCTATCAGGTTTGGAGAAAATTCTGACGTTTAGCATCCTGGATGCAAACACTATACATGCGTGTATTTTTGCCTCCTCCTCAGGTGTATTCTCTGGACTCGGCTGACTCTTTCCAGAGCTTCTACAGTCCCCACAAGGCTCAGATGAAGAATCCTATACTAGAGCGCCTGGCAGAGCAGATCGCCACTCTGTGTGCCACGCTGAAGGAGTACCCCGCCGTGCGGTATCGTGGGTAAGAGCGCGCTCGGGAGAAACCGTCCCGACTCCTCTGGCCTTAACATTCCTTTGCCAGTTGTCTCAGGGTCAAGATTTGAGTGTCTCGCATTTATAATTATTCTTCCAGCGGTTTTGTCATTTTTTAAATTTTGTGAAATATAGTAATACATACAGAAAAGAGCATGAAATATATGTTCAGTTATGAGTAACTAAAATATGAACCCCTATGTAGTGGCCACCCAAGTTCCCTGTAGTTTTTCATCTCTTCCTAACCTTTAAAAACAAACATCATCTTTGCAGAAGATGTTTCAGAGTAAGGTAAAATAATTCTCTAAAGGACACAGTCAGGTTTTATAAAGTCATCCATGCATCACTTACCTGCTGTGTGCTAAGTGCTGGGGAGACTCCACCTGAGGGCACAGCCCTGATCCGGGCGGGCAGGGAACATCCCAGCAGATGGGCCATACCTGTGCACACCTGCAGTGTAAGCCCTGCGAGATATGACTAAGGGCAGACCAGCCAAGGGCCCTTTGGCCCTTCGAGCTGAGAGGATCAAGAACAGCTCAGACTAGAGGGGTCGTTTGAACTAGGTCTTGAAGGACAGGTTTGGATTTCAAAAGACCGATGAGGACCAGAGGGCCTTTTCTGTGGACAGTTGGCTTTGCCATTGGAATGAGCAAAAGCGTGGAGCTGGGGAAACCAAGGGCAAGTTTGAGGAGGATGGGCAGTCTAGCACAGTGTGTAGGGCAGGGCGAGATGGGGCCATTACTGGAGGCCTCCAATGCCAGCTTTGGGATTAGGTCTTTCAGTGGCTGTCCCCGGGAAACTTTTGGGGGGTTGAGGGGGGAGTGAACGCAGGAGTCAGGGGAGGAGAAACTGGAGCCAGAGGAGCTGAGGGCCTGAACCTGGAGTGCGGGGGTCAGTGTTCCACCCAGCCTGTTGCCTTTGTCTGCGGGACGTGTAGCCGTAGAATGACGCCTCCCTTGGTCTGCCCCAGCGTCTGACCCCTCTGTTGTTGGTGCTCCCTGACAAAAGCTGGAGATGGGGCCGAGGCCATCTCCCCTGACAGAGGAGTGGCGGGTTGGAGTTCATGCGTGGGAGGCTGGGCTGGGAGCAGAGGCGCTCAGCCTGAGCCTGGCCAGGTGGCGGGCAGCACACACTGTGTACAGCGGGTGGGGCCCCGGAAACGCTGTCGGGCTGAGCCCAGGGTAAGGTTCAGAGGTTCTCACTTGCTAGCAAACAAGACCCAAGGGGATTTGAGTCAAGGGAAGTGAGACTCAGGTGGGTCAGGCTCAGATGGCCGATCCCGGGGAAAGGACGGATGGTCAGGACCCTCTGCTGATGTGGGGCTGCTCATCGGAAGCTGCTTTTCACTCATTTCTGTTCCAGGAACAGAGCTAAATATTTGATTCTGTTTGTCCTTTTTAATGATACACGCATATGTGCCTATGTCCTCATTGTAAAAGAGCAATGCAGGTGAAACTCGCGTGCCCCCTGACCTGCCTGCACTGTCCTGCCTCTCTCCCGAGGCCCGTCACTGTGTCTCTCCTCCTCGGCAGGGAGTACAAGGACAATGCTCTGCTGGCCCAGCTAATCCAGGACAAGCTCGACGCCTACAAAGCCGATGACCCCACCATGGGCGAGGTAAGTGGCCGTGGACCATGGGATTCTCTCACCGGGTGATGTGAGTGCCGCTGTCCCTGCTCTTGGCCTCTGGTGACATGCTCAGCCCCTTGGGCAGGCCAATTGAGACTCTGGTCAGTGTAGCCAGGGCGACGACTCATTTCTGTTCTCCGGGATGACCCCAGATTTAGCACTGAAAGCCCTGCGTCCTGGGAACCCCCTCCGCAGAACAATGTCAACTCCAGAAAACTGACTTTGTGCAGATCTCACTAGTTTGCACATGTATTCGTGTGTGTGTGTGTGTGTGTGTGTGTGTGTGTGTGTGAGTTCTATTTAATTGTATCACATGTATAGATTCCTGTAAGCCCACTGCAGTCAAGGCACAGAGTTCTTGTCATCTCGGGTTTACAGCCACAAGTCCCAGGGCCTGGAACCCCTCGGCCCGGGCAGATGCCTGGTGGGCCACCCGTTTGTAGCTGAACCCAGTGGTGCTCTTCTTTGTGTGCTCACCTTGGACCAGCCACCGTTTCAGATCTGCTTCAAAGGACACTCGCTATGAAACAGACATCCTGGGTTCTCTCTCACACGGTGTGGACTGGTATTCTGGTCAAGCAGTAAAGGGACTGTGTTCCGTGCTATTTCAGTAGGTTTTGTCTCCGAGTTCACTTCCTGCTGCCCCTTTTACAGGAGGGCCATGCGTGGTGCAGAGCCAGCACTGTATGGAGTGCTTGTGAAAGTTCCCTGTGTCCTTCCTTCTAGGGCCCAGACAAGGCTCGCTCCCAGCTCCTGATCCTGGACCGCGGTTTCGACCCCAGTTCCCCTGTTCTTCATGAGCTGACCTTTCAGGCTATGAGTTACGATCTGCTGCCTATCGAGAATGATGTGTACAAGTAAGTATACCACCCGGAGGGACTGCAGCTTTGCAAACGAACCAGATACAACCTCGGACTTAGGGAAAGGGCGTCATCAATCCTAGGAGAAGTGGGTGTTTCCATATTCTTGTCAGTTAGCCTGCAAGCTTGTCTGTGAGTTCCCAAAATCCTCATGGCACTTCTAGCCAGGAACCCAGGCCCCTTTTGGGGAGAACAAAGACTTTAGTTTCCAGATCTGTAGTCTGCTCTCGTGTGAGTATGTCGTCGATTTGGGCATGTGTGCGTATCTTTTTCAGAGTTGAATCTTACTTGCAGATCATCAAATATGATGACAGATATATCCACAGGAGTTTCTTACCGAACTCATTTGCAGAGGAGCCGTTTCCTTCATTATAAACATTTTTCTTGGTAGCAATCATTAGAAATTCAGTTTCTAAAAACTAATCTTTATTTTTATGGAAACAGACTGCACTGCTCTCATGTCATTTACATTGATTATAAGGGTAGTGAATGAAGGTTCTGGAACTCTGAGCGGATCTCTGCTCTTCTCCTCTTGGCACCTGAGGTTCTTGCCTTCCTTCGATGTTCATGCTTCACAGGCGTCCTAGGCCGAGGGCCTGTGCCGGTCACTGCTGAAGGTGTCAGGCGCCCGCATTGGATGGTGCTCAGGCCCTTCGGAGAGAGGGACAAAGGGTGGCCTTTGTCTTTCCCTTGTAACTCGCCTATAACCTGACTTCACACCCCGAGCCACATGGCTCAGGTGGCGCTCACGTCAGCTGACCCTGAAGCATCTAAAACGGAACTCCGTGTCAGTTGACCTTGATTGGAGCTCTCTGCCCGAGGAATTGCAGCCATTAGTGCCCATTCCACAGACACCAGATGGTCATGGAGCTTGTAAAGTCATTCCTGGGGACATCTGTCTGCTGAGGACTGTGACCTCTTGTCTGTTGCAAACCAGAGGGGACTTGGATGGATTTTGTGGGCCCTCCCCTCTCTAGGTATGAGACGAGCGGCATCGGAGAGGCGCGGGTGAAGGAAGTGCTTCTGGACGAGGACGACGACCTCTGGATAACGCTGCGCCACAAGCACATCGCAGAGGTGTCCCAGTAAGAGCCCTCCCGCCCTCCTCCAGGGCGAAGCGTTTCTCTCTCCCTAAGGTGTTTCCAGTGTGCGTTCTGGGCAGCTGGGGTGGAGCGCATCAGCGATGAACTCGCTGCCTCAGCAAAGTGGCCAACATGCTAATCTCTGATGATAAATCCCTTCTGATCCCTGGCTAGGGCTCCACCAGCTTCAGGAAGTTAGAAAATTCATTCTGTGTTAGGGGGACTTTAGGATTTTGGAAAGCATTTGTACCTCTCAGCAAAATCCTATATAATAAAAGCCTAATATGGGAAGTGTCCCACCATTCAACCAGTCGCTATGCTGTACACTGATCACCAGGGGGCAGACGCTCCAACCGGTAGGTTAGCTTGCTGCTGGGGTCCGGCCAGGCAAGACAGGCTGGACACACCATGGAGCCCTCCTGTGGTCCCTCCCCAGCCCTGATCATGCACCAGTGGGGTCCCTCGGCCTAGCCTGTGACCTCTTGCAATCCGGGACCCCTTGGGGGATGTCGGAGAGCCAGTTTCAGCCCAATCCCTGCAGGCCAGGCCGAGGGACCCCACTGGTGCACAAATCCGTGCACTGGGCCTCTAGTGCTTTATAAACACTAAGTATGTAAAATGAGTTTGTTCCATTTAAAGGTCCAGACCCCACCATGCAGTTCTCTCTTGTGTAGCTGGTGTGTGATCTTCCTCTTCTGTGGTCATACCTAAAATTTCTGAGCAAGAACTGTCTCCACACACAGAACAGACTTTGCTCTGAAAATGTTTCAAAATGTTTCCAATATGTAAATGTTATAAGACCTTTAAACAATTCTGCTTTTGGAAAAAGACACATTCTGCCACATTGAGTCGGTGATATCCTCAGGAAATTCACAGGCAAGAGTGAGAAAATAATAGTCTTGGCTAGCTCTGCTATTGAGAAGTGGTCTCCACACTTTGGGGATCACTCAACTTTAGAAAATGTTGGTTCACATTTCCAGTATTTACATTTAATTAGCTTTATCTGTGAAGTAAAATACATGCTTTGTTGTACTAATGTGTATATTTTACAGCATATACAAAACATAAATTTGAAAAGGATGAAGTAAAATAAGCATAAGTAGATGTCCTAATATTTTCTTTTCTCTTCTGGAATCATCTCATGCACCCCACTCTGGAGAACCCTGGTTTAAAATATTAGCTAGAAAAACACTGTCTGTCTGTCTGTCTGTCTCAGAAAGTCACTTGAAATGTGTCCCTTATGACAGGAGAAGTCACCACATTTTCCTAAAGGAAGACTCTTGCATTATCCAATATCACTCATACAGAGGCACTTGGTGTTGCTTTGAGACTTAGCTACCTTCTTCTGTCTTCCAGGGAAGTCACCCGTTCTCTGAAAGATTTTTCTTCCAGCAAGAGAATGAACACGGGGGAGAAGGTGAGCCCACCCTGCTTTCTCCCCAGGAGCAGGGAGGACGCCTCCCCGGCATCAGGCTGGGGAGCTGGGGGCCATAGTCCTCCCTTCATCCGTGATCGTTTTGTCTTACTTCTGCATTCAAGACTGAGATCCAGACCCCGTCTTCTGATATTTATAGAGAGCTGCTTTTTGTTACTCTGTGGATCCATATTTGCTGTTTTGGATCATGATTCATTTTAAGCCAGAAGAACTGTGAAGCCTTTTTTAGCTTGTGAAGGAATTAGAATTCATGACCTAACTTTCCTGGGCCTCTCCTTATCCTGCTGTTTACAGAGGTGCTTACCCATCAGCAGAGGGAGATGAGCTCTGATTGTGCCACTCCCTGGCTTAAAACCGTTTATCGACTTCCGGTTCCCAGGAGAATCAAGCCCCACCTGCTGACACATCTGTGGAACCTGGGTCCTCAGGCTCCAGAGACTCTCTGGTCTCGGACATCTCTGTCTCCCTCCTTTTCCCACCGCCTTCCTCCAGCCGCACCTGAGCTCCTTGTCTGGGCCTTGCCTTGTGAAGTCCCAGTCCTTTGCTCAGGTGTCGTGTCTTTTTATTTTTAAAATGTTTTTAGTCCTAATTGGTTTGGCTCAGTGGATAGAGCGTCCGCCTGCAGACTAAAGGGTCCGGGGTTCGATTCCGGTCAAGGGCATGGCATGTACCTTGGTTGGGGGCACATCTCCAGTAGGGGGTGTGCAGGAGGCAGCTGACCAATGTTTCTCTCTCATCGATGTTTCTAACTCTATCCCTCTCCCTTCCTCTCTGTAAAAAATCAATAAAATATATTTTTAAAAATAAAATGTTTTTATTGATTTTTAGAGAAAGAGGGAGAGAGAGAAACATCAATGAAAAAGAAACATTGATCGACTGCCTCCTACATGCCCCCCTACTGGGGATTGAGCCTGCAACCTGGGTATGTGCCCTGACTGGGAATTGAACTGGTGAGCTCTTGGTGAATGTGACACACTCCATCCACTGAGCCACACCAGCCAGGTCGGGTGTTGTTTCTGGGGGAGGAGCAGGAACCTTCCCTGCTCCTCCCTAGACTGGTGCCGTGCCTCTACTCTGTGCACCACACTGACACCCTCAGAGAGCGCCAGGCCACGCAACGGGACAGTCCCTGCCAAACGTGAGCTCTTCAAGGCAAAAGTACTTGACATCCTTTTTTTTTTTTTTTTTGGTCCTTGTATGTCCAGCACCTGAAAGTGTCTGGAATGTAGTAGTAATTCAATAAATTCTTGTTGGATAAATGAGTGGGATTAGGTGGGTCGCACAGTTAGAGGGTAAGCAGACCCCTTTCACCTGTCAGGATGCAGATTCCAGCCTTTCACCTTCTCCCTACTGCCCCCTGTCTACTCAGCTGCAGCCTTTCAACATGAATGTGATGCCAAGAGAGCTTAAGCTGGGGATGCAGAGAGGCAGTGGATGGACAAAAACGTGTTCTTTCCTGGCAAGAGCTATGCTCTCAGTAACTGTCTAGTCCAACAAATAAAACATAACTGCTGGGCTCCGGAGTTCAGCTCTCCACCCATAAGACAGTCATGCTATTTGGGTCAATAATTATTTGAGCAGAAGCTTGGCAGTCTGAACACATATGATCTTGTGTGTAATGGATTCCTTTTGAGAGTTACAGAACACACTTGGGGCTTCGGTGCTGGCTGCTGTCCTGTCCTGCGCCCACCACACTTGCTCAGCCTCCTAGGTCAGGGCCACGGGCGTGAGACCCTCTGCTTTCCTTTCCTTACAGACCACCATGCGGGACCTGTCCCAGATGCTGAAGAAAATGCCCCAGTACCAGAAAGAGCTCAGCAAGGTATGGCGATCCAAAGTGACCGAGTGGGATCGTGAGTGTAATGAGCTTCAGAAAGGCGTCTCAGAGTCCTGGCACACTGACCGGTCCATTGACACCCACGGATCTTCAGTCATCTTCCATTCTTACTAGCCAAAAATGGGAGGCTGGGGTAGACAGCTTCTTTCCTAGGACTTTTCTCCTCTTCATCTTTTTCTCTTTATTCTTCCTTTTCCTCTTCCATCAACCTCGCCACGGGGCTGCCTGAGTGTCATCACAGCATGGCAGCTGGCTTCCCCGGAGTGAGTGAGCCGGGAGAGAGAGCTGGAAAGAAGTCACACGCCCTCCCGGTCCTGATGAGGGACATCACACATCACTTCCTCCGCACTGTTCCTTAGAAGCGAGTCACTAAATCCAGCCCACACTCAAGGAGGGGGAACTAAGCTCCTCCTCCTGGAGGGAGTAATATTGAAGAATTTGTGGGCATGTTGTACAGCCATCAGCCCACCCCATCCCACCCACGAAGGATTCCTCCTTCCTGTTGACCCTTTAAATGTGGTTTGTCCCTCTCTTGACACATAATGCCCTGCCTTGCAGTGGTTGTGTGCCGGCCTGCATGAGGCTGGTGATTCCTTGGTGTCTGGCCCAGTGTTTATGCATCCTAGGTAGGTGGCACACATATCAGCGAGTAATTCTTGATCACAAACTGCTTTTTCCTAGTATTCCACCCACCTGCATCTTGCCGAGGACTGCATGAAGCATTACCAAGGCACCGTGGACAAGCTCTGCCGGGTGGAGCAGGTAGGACCCTTTCCTTCTCTTCCTGCCATGACCACTTACCCAGCAGAAGTTTAACCTCTGACCTTGAACATCCTGCAGAATCATAGGAAATAGAGATGGGAAGGCCTACGGGATCGTGTGGTCTCACCTCGCGAGCCAGTGCCGCACACTCTCAAGGGTAGGGACTGGATGGTCTGGAAGGCCGTGCCGTGTGGATTTTGCATGTCTGGCTTTCCAGAGGTTCTGAGCCCTACAGGCGGGGCCGGCTGAGTTTATATCCGAATGCATTTCCTCCTGCTGCAGCCACAGCAGCTTTGGAGGCCTCTGGTAGTGCAGTAGCAGGTGGGGAACTTGCCCCCGCCTCACTGATCGCAGTTAGGGCTGGAAGGGTCAGAGTTTGGGATTTGAGTTGTGTCTCTGTCACGGATATGTTTGCTGTGCCCATTTCTCTCTGTATTTTCCTCATCTGCAGAGGGAAATGCAATGCTGCCATGACTTCTGGGAGTGTGGTGTGGTGTGGTGTGGGGTCAGTAAGCTAGCACTTAGTTCTTCCATTGTAATACCATGACCCAGCCAGGGGCAGCTTCTGGGGGGGGGAGAGAGCACTCAGCCATCCTGAGGCCTCAGCAGAAGGCCCGCTTCACAGTAAAAACAGCTCAAGTTCTCAGTGAGATGCTGAGGTTACATCTTCTGGTTTGATATGATGGGCTCAGCTTAGGTTTGAGAGACCTGCCCCGATTCATTGCCTCTTCGAATGGACGCAGCCCGGCTGAACCCGTCAGTTTCCCAGGGGATCTTGGCCGACACAGGCGTCCTCTCCGAAAGGCCTTCACCGCCAGAGGGTGGGTTATCTCTGCATCCGTAACAGCGCAGTCGGGATCATCCCTCGGAATTAAGTTGTTGCAGAATGCGCAGTAGTATTTGGTGAACTAGTTACATTTAATCTGCCTTTTGGAAAGTGTTAGAATCAGGTCCTGCTGAACAAACATCCGTGAGGCTGGTGGTGGGATTGAGAGGTGAAGGGGCCTAGGAGAGGTGCCCTGCCTTCCTCCCACCCAGACTGGGAAGAGGCCATGAACTTGAGGTCATAATTGTTATGAACTCCTGGGATCTTGAGGGGAAAAAAGGGAACCACAGAGGAAGTTGCAGCCACAACGGGACCAATAGTTCTTGATGGGCTGAGCCTGCTGCCCTGGCTCGAAGCTTCCCCTGAGGCTGGCACAGGTTCCCTGGCACCTCCTGAAGGGAACAGCGACCTGTAAACAAGGTGGCAAATCATTGAAAGTGAAACCTGGATGGTCTAGAAAGCGGTGCTAGTTGCCCGGGTGCTAGCTGGCGTCGTGAGAGTGGAAGTACCTGCTCAGGACCCTCCCCAACCCAGCACAGTCCCAGACATTACGGACCCGCAGTTTCCCAATAGTTACCGCCTATCCAGACTGTCACCAGAAGTGGGGCCAGCGTGGCGTGTTTCTGCAGGACCTGGCCATGGGCACGGATGCTGAAGGTGAGAAGATCAAGGACCCCATGAGAGCCATCGTCCCCATTCTGCTGGACGCAAATGTCAGCACTTACGACAAAATCCGCATCATCCTCCTCTACATCTTTCTCAAGAATGGTAGGAGTGGTGGGCACGAGGAGGGCAGCTGGGGGGACCAAGCAGGCGGAAGAGTGGTGTCAAAGGAGTGGAAGGGTATTTGACAGGAAGATCCCAGGGGCTTTTTACGTTTGGGGAAATGTAACACAGGCAAATCAGTTTCCACTGGAGGCTGTGCCCCAGTAGTTCTAGGGTTAACCCGTGGTCTGGGACTCATAACCGAGGGCCTAGGGCCTGTGGGGGGGCCCTTAAAGCAGGGAGCGTGTCTGCCAGACACCTTGAACTTGCACCACTCTTGTAGTCTGTGCCTTTAAATAACTGATTTTTATCCCATCATAGTTGCCCATATGTGTCCATTGTGCAAAAAGATGGGCACAGAGACTCCTGTCCATGTTGACCTTGATGTGGGCCCATGGTGGCCGGGGTGGCTGAGGAGCAGGAGACGAGGGAAACATAGACCCTGAGGGGCAATTGCCGATGGCCGCAGCCCGGCATGGGTGGTTAGCGTGGAACAGGAGTCCTGATCTTGTCCTCGCCTGACGGTAAAGTTGCTGCAATGAGCAGGTTAATTTCCAGCAATGCTAAGGAGAAGGGGCACTGTCCCCCTCCCGCCAGGCAGTGGGCTGGGCCTCTGAGTGTGCACTGTGCAGTGGCGGACGTGGTGACGGGTTTTGCTCTCTCAGGCATCACTGAGGAAAACCTGAACAAACTGATCCAGCACGCCCAGATCCCCCCGGAGGACAGCGAGATCATCACCAACATGGCGCACCTGGGCGTGCCCATCGTCACCGACGTAAGGGCCAGCCTTGCGCGGCCAGGGGGGCGGGGGGGGGGGGTGGGACTGGTGGGTCTTTTCTCTTCTCCCCTAACTACTTACTTAGGCAGCTTATGAGGCACACACTCAACACTGAGAAAGAGAGAGCAGGTAAAATCAGAGGAATAAAGATCCAAGATGAGTAACAGGGTTAGCGCCAGGAGCCGCGACGTGCACAGGCAGGCGTGGAGCACAGCGCCAAAGCTGAGCCGTGCTGTGGACCAGCCCACAGCAGGAGCCGCGCCTGCAGGTCGGCCTGGCTCTGCCTTTGGACACCAGACGCAGCTTCTTCCGTGAGAATCAACACTGCCACTGATCCAGGACCAAGTCAGGGCAGCTTGTCCGGGAGGCCCAGCCCCCAGTGGGCTCTAGGAGAGGCTGGGGGTGGGGGGCCCAGGATGAGGAAGAATCCTGAGCACTCTTCACAGCACCCTGCTAGGAGCCTCCAGGCAGGGACCCAGTGGGGGTTCCTTCCAAGCCACCAGACCAGAGGCCTGTAACTGGCATTTTTAGACCCATGTTCACAAGAGGGACCACAGTGAGAACGGAGACGATTCCTTCAGTACATCCTGTGCTGTTGAAACAAAATCAAAGAGTAAGTCTTACCCAGAGTAGTGTTTTCTCCTGGTGTTAGTCGACAGCAAAGTATTCTTTTTAACTACCTAGATTTTTTTTTTTAATTTGACCTGCATTTGCCATGACTTTAAAGAGCCAAGTTTGGCCCTGGCTGGTGTGGCTCAGTTGGTTGGGCATTGTCCCATGCACCAAAAGGTTGCCAGTTCGATTTCCATTCAGGGCATATGCAGGCCTGATCCCTGGTATGGGGCGCACAGGAGGCAACTGATAAATGTTTTGCTCTCACATCAGTGTTTCTCCTCTCTCTCCCTCTTCCTTCCTCTCTCTAGAAATCAATTTAAAATATTAAAAAATAAGCCCTAGCCAGTTTGGCTAAGCGGATAGTGGACCAAAAGGCCCCAGGTTCGATTCAGGTCAAGGGCATGTACCTTGATTGCAGGCTCCTCCCCGGCCTGGGCCCTGGTACAGGAGGCAACCAATCGATGTGTCTCTCTCACATCGATGTTTCTCTTTGTCTTTCCCGCTCTCCTCCACTCTCCCTAAAAATCAATGGGAAAATATCCTCAGGTGAGGACTGACAAAAAAATAAAAAATAAGAATAAAAAAATAAAATAAAATATTAAAAAAAGAGAAGAAAGAACCAACTTTGCTCCAGTTCCTAGAAGGGCATGTTTTTGGCTTTTCCAGGGAAAACACTCCCACTCGTTAGAGTTGGCTGTGCTGCTGTTCTGAAAGGAGGCCTTGGGAGAGGGTTTCCAGAGGCCAGCAGGGACCCCGGGGTCCACGTGGCCTGACAGTCTAATCTTTATGTTTGCATTCAGTCTACGTTGCGTCGCAGGAGCAAGCCAGAGCGGAAGGAGCGCATCAGCGAGCAGACCTACCAGCTGTCACGATGGACCCCGATTATTAAAGACATCATGGAGGTCAGTGCTGTGGGGTGGGTGGGGTGGAGACAGGCTCCAGGCCCAGGGCTCTTCACGTAAAGGCCTGATGCTTCCAGCTCCACCGCCTAGCAGGGGCAGTGACACCCAAAGGACTGGCTTCCGGAGCTCTCTCAGGCCTCATAGCATGTCTTGTCCTGGGGCTGGTGAAGAGCAGGCCCAACAGACGGCCAGGCACAGGTCCCAAGACCACGTGATTTCTAGGAAGCAGGAGGCAGAGATCCCTCAGTGGTACCGCACCCAGAGGAACCCAACAGATCACAGCACCAAAAGGTCCCATGAGTAGCGAGTTCCATACTGAGGTGTGGGTGGGCCTCTGGAATGTGAGCCCAGCCTGCCTCCCTTCTCCCACTTATCCCGCACCTCCGTCCTCCATGCCAACCAGAGAAGCCTCTTCCTTCAAAGCCCCCATCCCGTCTCACTGTGCCACCCACCACCCCACCTGGCCAACCCGCCCCACAGAGGCCGCCTGGACTCCAGGAGCCTATGTTAGGGGGGTTCTTTGAGCACGTATGCCGCTGGTTGTTTGGCTCATCTTTTTATACCTCGGTTCTATGCCCTCAACTGCTGCGTCCTCTGGCCCCATGCTTTGTGCATAGTAGGTGTTTCACGTTTGTTAGGCGCCCGTCCTTCCCATTTCTTCTTGTAGGTCAGGGAAGCCTGCATGGAATCCCACCTGCTAGATGTTGGGGGCGGGATTAGAGCTAATCTGTCCAATTCCTCACTTGACAGGCAGATGGGACTGGGGTCAGAGAATGAAGAGACTTGCTCAGGATCCCTTTGTTGACTCATAGCAGAGCAGGTGTTCGTACTGAATTGTACGTTAAAATAAATGTATTTTAAATATACACAGTGAGTCAGCTTCCTGTTTTTAAAACTCACGAACCAAAAGGCTGGGTGAACATGAGACATCTAGAAACCAAAGACAATTGTTGGCTTGCTGCAGAGATAAAGCCAACCCCTGTCTCATCCCTCCTTTGTTCTCTGCTCCCTTTTCTGCCCCTCCTTCCCGGACCTCCAGGGAGATGTGTACGCTTTGCGTGGTAACTGGTAGGGGGAGTGTAGGTTTCTAGGCAGCAGGAGGTAGGGAGCTGGGATCCACCCACCAGATAATTAGCCCCTTGGGCAACTGAGTGAAGGCTTTCTCCTGCCTGAGAGACTGCCTGTGCCTAGTGTCTACAAGACTGATGGTGTCAGGAATTTAGGGGACAGGATACAGCACAGTCTCACATAGAATGTAAAAGGGGGAGAAAAAAGAATTAATTGGAAGCGAAGCAAGAAAAATCAATGCAATTTTTAAAAATTTCTCTTAACGAGCAGACCTACAGACCAATCTCAGCACGCCGGCTGCTTCTGGAGCGCCCTCCACACGCACTGCCCTGGGCAGCGGCCGCGGCAGGAGCGGGAGCAGTCTGGATGCTGCAAGCCTGGTGTGGTTTTCACTGAGTGACGTGTTCGAACTCTGGCTTCCGCCAGCCCTTTTCTAGCAGGTGGCAGAGCCGACATCGGTCTCTTCTCTTTTTATATATTTGTGTGGATTTCAGAGGGCGCGAGAGGGGAGAGAGAGAGAAACATCCGTGATAAGAGAGAATCGTTGCTCGGCTGCCTCTTGCAGGCCCCGCACTGGGGATCGAGCCCACAACCCAGGCATGAGCCCTGACCCGAAACAAACCATGACCTTCTGGTTTATGGGTCGACGCACAACCACTGAGCCACACAGGCTGGGCCACATCAGTCCCTTTTCTTTCCAGGACACCATTGAGGACAAGCTCGATACCAAGCACTACCCTTACATCTCTACCCGCTCCTCTGCCTCCTTCAGCACCACCGCCGTCAGGTGAGACGCTCGAGCAGGCAGGCGGCAGTGAGGGGCTGGCCCTGGTGGCATGTCAGGTGCACAGCAGTCCCGTTGTGATACCGCGTGGCTGTGAGCCCCTCCCGCTGTGCTCATCGCAGCCAGGTGCAGGCCGGCCCTGACAGCGCCACCCGCCCACTCGGCCCTTCCTCTCAGTGCAGGAGGCCCTGGCCCAGTGAGGCATCGTGCACATTTGCTGTTCCTTTGGCTCTGCTGTTCCTGCTCACTGCCAGCAGAGTGCCCATTCACAGCTAGGAACGTGTACCCCTGGGGGTAGACTCCTGGATGAGCAGCACGCCGGAGGAGCTGCTGAACTTAGCATGTCAGACAGTAAAGCCGACCTGAGCCTGGCTGCTGCCTACATGTTTCTAAGAGACTGAAAGATGGCAGCAGGGTGCTCGTAACAATTCTGCTCCCGGCCCCACTGCGGTTCATTCACAACACTCACTACGCAGCCTCTCTGTGTCACTGTGTGCGGACGAACATGTACACGTGTCACGCAGGTATGAAGTGCAGGTACTTGAGTGCGGGTGAACATTATTAATCTCTCCCCTGCCCCCCTCAGCGCCCGCTATGGGCACTGGCATAAGAACAAGGCCCCGGGCGAGTACCGCAGTGGTCCCCGCCTCATCATCTTCATCCTGGGAGGCGTGAGCCTGAGCGAGATGCGCTGCGCCTACGAGGTGACCCAGGCCAACGGCAAGTGGGAAGTGCTGATAGGTGAGTGGGCCTGTTTCCCAGGGGGCGGGGCTGCTTCTCCGCACTGGGCTCCATTCCACGCTTTGGTGTCTCATTCTGTCCTCGACTCCACTGCCCCTGCCAGGCGTCATCTCTAGAGCTGTTCATGGTCGGCAAAAGCTAAGGGGCGAGGTTCCTTGTGTCTGCGTGTGGTGGGAGGGGCCTGACACAGACTCCAGCAGCCCAGGCCCACTTTCTGCTCTGCCCCTGCCTGTGGGTCACCTGGGCATGCGCCCCACCTCTCCAGGCTGCCATCGCCTTATCCAACCAAACAAGCTAAGAACACCCATTTACAGCCCAAACTAGACCTAAGGTGGGACTTGTCCGTGTCCTGGCATTGGGCCTCACACCGAGGTGCTCGGTAAAAAGAAGGTAAACTGACCCCCCTTACCTCTCCGTCAGAGATGGACAGACCAGACACGCGTGTGAGCAGATGCTGCCCGAGGCGTGCTGGCCTCTGCCCAGGGTTCCCCTCCGGCCCTACTACTTCCGGTCTCTCATACCCTGTCTGCGATTTCCTGATGGTTTTCCAGAAGAAAGGCAGCAACTCACAGGAGCTGACTCAATGCAGCGGCGGTGTTTCTCCTTACCATGCGTGTAGGCACGCCCACAGTTCTAGGGTTGGAAGACAGAGGGAGCTGAGAAAAATCTTGCTTTCTCCACGTTTTCCTCAGTCCCTCCTTTCCCTTAGCAAAATGGAGTGGCACTTGCCCGGATGCCTCTCGACAATAATTGGCAAGAGGCTATCAGCACATACTGCCTGGCCAGGTCCTGCCCTCTCTCCTTATCTCGACAAGACGAGTCAGCTTCGTGCCTCTCCTTTGCAGTGGCCAAGTCACGGTGCCTCCAGGCTCTCAGAGGAGCAGGTTCTACACACCAGTCACATGGTGTCCCTGGTGTCTCAAGATGGACCCAGAAGCACCATTCAGTGGGGAGATTGGACATTCTTCCTCCCGTCCCCGCTCCCTGGAGCTCCCCCGTGTGGTCACCATTTCTCCCTGTATTGTTCCTTCCCGTTCGTTATGTAGGCCCCCCCCCCCCCCCCCCCCGGGATGAAGCTCTCTGCTCCCTGCTTGCATATGTGTTGCATGCGTGTGTTGGATAATTCTTACCTCAAACACAGTTTTCCTGGGCAGAAGCTGTCAGAGCCGGGCTTGGGGGTAAATATCTTCGGCTTTGGCCCTGACCTGAGGTTCCCCATTGGGAGGTGGTATAACCTGGGGAGATGAAGTGACCTACAGATTTTTGGAGGGGTCTCGCTCAGACAGCCGATGTCCGCTGTGTGGCCTCACCTGCTTTTGTGCATGCCAGCCATCCTTGCAGTGCGTGTGCTGTGTGCGTGCCTGTGTGCGTGCGCGTGCTCGTGTGTCTTGCTTTCTCATATCTCACTGGCTGCATAAACGTAGGCCTAAGTTGGCATGTTCCTGTTCCGTACCTTTGTTCAAGCAGTCAGCTGGCCTCTGTTCTCCCGCAGGTTCTACTCATATTCTTACTCCCACCAAATTTCTCATGGACCTGAGACACCCCGACTTCAGGGAGTCCTCTAGGGTATCTTTTGAGGATCAGGCTCCAACAATGGAGTGAGAGCCAAAGAAACAAAGTAAAAGCAGCTTATTACAGAAAAGAAACTCTTCCTCTCTGAAGGGCTTTCTTTGATTATTCCGTCACTCTTTTTATTTTTTCTGTTTTTAGTTTATTATTTATTTGATTTTCCTTTAACAAGAAAATGCTTGCAGTTCTTAACACCGATTGAAAATGTGTCCGATGCTGCCTTCACCCATTGGCCACAGAGCCTCCGGGCCGGCCTGCGGGCTCTGTCCTGCCCTGGGTCCCCTGCTGCTCAGCCCACAGCACAGCCCCCGGGGTTTTAACCTGAGAATGAGAATAATGCTGTGAGCAGCCCTGCAGAGGGGTTGAGGGATGCCAGAGGGTCGCGCCCATGCCTGGTGCTCAGGGATGCGTTTGTGGGCACCAGGAAGAGAGCACCTTGTCCAGGTTGGGGCGTGGGGTGGGAACCTGAGCACGAGGCCGGCAGGCTTCCCAGGGACAGCCCTGGGTGCCCGGTTGTCGGGGAGGCTCTGCGGAGAGCATCAGAGTAGACTCCGAGTCAGTGGTAGTGAGACATGTAAATGCCGCTTTCCCGGACAGCACTTAGCCCGGGGAACAAGGGGTCACAGGCCACCATGTACTTGGTGAGCTCCCGCCCTCCCGCCAGCCACGGGAAGAGCTCCTGTCTCGTGTTCCTCTGGGGAAAGGGCACTCATTAGCCATTTGCTCTTTCAGTAACTGCTTTCATTTTAACCTCCTGTGATCCTTCCGAGAGTTGAGTAATCACCCTCCTCACCCACTGAAGCCCCTCGTGCTGAGAGCCTTTGGGTAGAAATCGCTCTCCCACCGCACTGCACCTGCTCTCAGTCCCCCAGGAACCTGCTTCTGTTCGGTAGATGATCCAGATTTTATTCTTGTCCTTGTCCCCTCCTCTCTCCTTCCGTTCTCCCTACATGCTGGGAACCTCCTCGGATGCGTTTAAATGGCAGACTGATCCAGAACTCCACTGGAACGTTACTCGGGCCTTAGCTTCACTGCCCGTTCTGTGATGAGGCCACAGTTTGTGTACCTGGCTTCATAGACTCCATTGACATGGGCCCTGAAAATGTCCCCTCCACCTGGGCTGAGCTGTGGCCCAGTGAGTCTTCAGAATGTGAGTCACCTTGAGCAGTGGGGAGACCTGGACTCCAGCCCCAGCTCTGCCACAAGGACCTGTGACTAGGTCATTCCCACTTCCTGGGCCACAGTGTATGGGCCACAGGGAGGCTGGACCATAGGGTCCCAAGGCTCCTCCTCAGATTGGTGACTGAAGCCATGCAGCCCTACCCATTCTCGGCTCCCTGTTAACCTCAGGGGAAAGCCATCAGCACCTTGGCTAGGAAACCTGGAAGGTTGATATGAAGGCGAGAAATAGCAGGGGGCTGTGAGCCAGGACACTGGGGCTGGCTATGGCCTGAGTACCTCCCATTCTGCCCAGGCTCCTTCCCAAGGAAAGCCAAACCTGTGGGCACTGAATTAACAGTCATTGTTTCAAAGCATTTTGGGAGGTGGGTAATCAGAATCAGAGCTTCTAGTTCTGTGTGCAGGTGGCAGGTGGGTGGATGGCATTTACTGCAAGGTGTGTTTTTTTAATTGATTTTGAGACAGAGAGAGAGAGAGAGAGAGAGAGAGAGAGAGAGAGAGAGAGAGAGATGGATTTGTTGCTCCACTTATGCATTCATCAGTTGATTCTTGTACGTGCCCTCACTGGGGGTAGAACCTGTAACCTTGTATATCAAAACGATGCTCTAACCAACTGAGTACCCGGCCAGTGAGAGAAGGGTTTTGTCCCAGCAGACATCTGTCTGCCCACAGCGCTCAGTCTTTCGGATGACTCTGTTCTTGGAGACCCCATTCACATTTCTCAACCTTCCAGTTATGTAGACTAAGAGGGACCCTCAGAGCAGTGGGACCCTCTTGCTGATCTAAAGGGCCTATGTGGTCAGCTACCTGTGAGTTCAAAGTGAGAACATTTGCAAATTGTGGTTTAAACCCACCCCACTCAATTAGCAATATTTGTGGTGGTAGAAAGCCTAACCAAGTATTAAAGCAATACAGATGATTGGGTGGTAAGAATGGGCACTCAGCTGCTCTGGGTCCTTTAAAGAGACCAGTGAGCGAGGGCCCAGCACCGTGCCTGGCACAGGGTCCTACAGGCCTCTCTAGTTGCCCAGTACTCTTGGTCCTGGGTGTTCTTCTTTCAGTCAAAGCCTGGGAACACCAGATGGTCAGTGATCAGATAATATCAGAAAATTCTAGAGCTGATGGATTCCTTAACCTCTTTTTGGCCTCCCACAAATCCTGAATTTGCAAGGAAGCAAGGGCAGGGGGAGCACTTTGGGACGGGTTAGGGATGGTTTTCTCTGGAACGAGTGTGCTGCGTTGTCTCAACCTAGGATGCCCTTGAGCTAACCCTGCACCCAGAGCCCAGGGCTGTCTTTCAGGGTGTAGACACACAGTCCGTGTGGATTGCAATTGGAAAGCCCTCATTCTCACAGCTGTTCACTGTTAGGAATTTGTAACATTTAAGTCCTGCTTCCCCATTTGTAGACAGTCTTTGACTTTCTTTAGGACGCGTGGTAAGATGGGTAGAGTCACAGAAATGTGCACTCTGGGGGACATGCTGCTGAAGCCTCTGTCACGTTTGCAGGAGGAGCCTCAGTGTGCAGGATAATGAGTCGGCTTTAGAGCTGGGGCCTGGGGCCTGCGGCCTGGGCATCACTTGGCATGATGGCAGTAGCTGCTCTGAGCAGTGACAGGTGCCTGGGACTTGCACTGCAGGGAATGGGGTGTCGGGAGGAACCCCTCACACCAGGGAAGGCTTTACGAGTTTGCTGCTGGTTTGACTGACCAGGAAGGTCCAAGGCCTGCAGCTCCAGCAGTCACAGGTCAGCTGAGCAAGTAGTGGTCAGAGGCACAGGGACGCTGGTGTGTGGGATCCCGCCCAGCAAGCCAGCCTGAGCCTTCTGTGCCTGCCCGCGCTCGGGCGGGGGTCTGGCATCCTGAGGTTTCTGCTCCCCTTGTCCCATGAAGGCCATGCCTGCACCCGCATCTCCAGGGAGGCACATTTTCAAGTACAGGTCTCTTTTGTTCGGTTCTTCTCTCCCACCAGGATCTTTCTTTGACGGCCACTGCTGCATGCGTGCAGGCCTCATGCTCACACACCAGCCACTTCTGTTCTGTTTGAGTATGTCCATGTCCAAACCACACGATCCATGCATCTTTTTTCACTGCACTTACTAGATCTCTCTCCTTATGAAAAGGACTTCATTTACTTTTATTTATTTATTATTTTGTGGTAGAAGTTATACCTAATTCCATTAGCTTAAATTTTTGCAAGCATTTCTAATCTCTTACAATGCACGGTCTCTATAAGGTAAGGCCTCAGGTCCCCGCCCTCTCCCTTTCACACCTGAGGTCCCGCCCACCACGGCAGTTCCAAGCATCTGCTCCCAGAGGTCAGTGGCTTCCCCCAGGGTGTTCTGCCTACCAACTGCCTCCCTACCAGGCACCATTCTTTCCACACACAGGCCCCGCATAGCCCCCGCCCCATTCCCAACCTTTCCCTGCCATGTGGTTTGGAATTCCTCTCCCTGCTTCACCTTGAGTTCAAAATGCAGCTGCCTCATGTCCTGCAGATGGCGCTGAGCCCTGAGGGGGAGGCCTGGGACCCTGCCTGAGCCAGAGGATTTTAAAAATAAATATATTTTTATTGATTTCAGAGAGGAAGGGAAAGGGAGAGAGAGATAGAAACATCAATGATGAGAGAGAATCATTGATCGGCTGCCTCCTGCATGCCCCCCACTGGGGATCGAGTCCACCACCCAGGCATATGCCCTTGACCGGAATTGAACCCGTGACCCTTCGGTCCACAGGCTGACGCTCTATCCACTGAGCCAAGCCAGCTAGGGCAACCAGAGGATGTTTTGTTTATCCCAGTCCCCAAATGTCTCCCAGCCCCAAATGTGACTTGGCCCCAAAGCCCAATCCCCAACCCTCTCCCTGCCTCCACTGACCACACCAGGGCGGGGCGGGGGAGTGGGTGCAGGTCTGGGAACCTCGAGGAGCAGGGAAGGAGGAAGCGTCCCGGCGAGCTCACTGTCTTCTCTGCCTCCCTCAGGATCCACGCAGATTCTCACCCCACAAAAACTGCTGGACACGCTGAAGAAACTGAATAAAACAGATGAAGAAATAAGCACTTAAAACAATAAGCTGCCCCTCCAAAAAGTGAACCCTCTTCCCCCCATGCTCCACAGCCCTGCCGCTGCCCACTGCCTGCAGTGGTTCCTTTGCTGACCCTCTGTCCCTCCCTGCCTCCCAGCTCTGCACGCCCTAGTCGGCGCTGTTGCCGCTGCGTTCTCGTGTTAATGATGCCCTCTTCTCTTTGAAACAAAAGAAAATAATGCATTGTGTTTTTTAAAAAGACTGTCTTCTATATGTGCCCTGAGAGGAGAGGTTCGTGTGTAAGTGGCGCGCTGCTGGAGAAGTTCTGGGACTGTTCAGATGAATGGACACCTCCTCCCCATTCGTTATGATTCCGTGACCTTGTACATAACCTGGTGCGACACGTGCAGATTGCCTGAGTGTGGGAAGGCGGGTGCTTGAGTGTTTTTAAGAACCTGTCTGGGTTGTTTCTGTTCTTATTGGGACTCAGATGTCTGTTCTGGGAGTATTTCAAACTGAGGCTCTCTCTGTCCACTCCGGTTCCCACGCCCCAGGGCCTGCTCTCATCGGGTAGTCGGGGCAGTGAGGCCCAGGTGGATCTTGGAGGCTGGAGCTGGAACCCACCTCTTTGCTTTCCTCAGTGGCCCATATCCCCAGTGCTGTGGCTGTGGCTGTGGGTGGGGGCTGGTGTTCAGCTTGTCACCGCGCCCTCCCTGGCTGCGTCCACAGCGCTGTGACCCTGAGGGAAGTCGCTCTGTGGTCTAAGTCACTGTGCCCAAACCAGTGAGGAGCAAGCTCCCCCTGGAGACCATGGTCTCCTGGAAAAGGGGTTAGGGCTGATCTTTTGACCAGAGAAGTTCGTTCTTAGTGGAGTCAGCCTGGGAGAGCTCAGGGGTCAGGAAGGGACTAGAACAGAGTGAGCTCTGCAGGACGCTGTCAGAGGGCCTTCCCTGTAGAGAGGGCCCGTCCCCTAAGACGTCCAATAGCCGGGATCATAGCCCAAGGGATGTATACAGACCGTTGCCCACTCAGATGACCCTCAGTGGAAGATACTTCCTGATATTTTATTTTTTGTAGTGCAGGGTCATATGTTGTTGTGCTTGTAGAGAAAAATGATCATTTTATTCCCTGTATAAAAACCTAGCTGTATAAAACTTAGCTCTAATGCAAAACTTAAAGAAGCAAATGCAGGCAGGATGTCTCATCATCCTCAAGACTCAGCAGTTCTCGTTCCTGGGAGTGAGCACACCGTTTGTTCTGCTGCTGTTGTCATGAAATATAATGACAGTGGAAGTCACAAAAATGTCCCCTGTCCAGCCCCCGCCACCCTTTTACTCCTGCAGACCGCGTGTATATTCCTGTCTCGTGATGTCGTTGCAAACGTGGTGTGTGCTAGTTTAACTCGCCCGCTCTCCTTTCAGAACATGTTCCTCGCCCGCCCAGTAGATGCCTGTGGTGTCCTCTCCTCACGGCTTGGAAACCTCTCTCCCCTTTGCACTCAGATTAGTTTGCAGGTCTGTCTCCCCTCTCCCCTTAAGACATCTTATTTCCTTAGGACAGAGCTGTAGGTACTTGCATTGGTTGGTTTCTTACTGTTACTGCTTGTTTTGTCCCCTCCCTGTGACCAATGCTCATGCTTCAGGACCTTGTTTGTTGAACATGTTGGTTTTCCTTTCTCTGTTATTTATAGAAACATAATTTATCAAAAGGATATTTTAAAAATCTAGTCTGTCTTGAAACTTGTTTACCTTGAAATTATCAGAATCTCAGTGTTTGAAAGTATTGAAGCACAAACATGTATCATCTCTGTACTGTTCTGTACTAAAGTACTTGAGTCTAATAAATGAATAATTCGGCGCCCATTCATGGTGTCCAAGGTGACTCTGGGCTGGTTTCACTGTGGGAAGTGGAAAGGAAGGCTTCTGCAATGGTCCATGGCAGAGGAGTCCAGCCACCCCAACCACGGCTTGGAGTCTCCTGGATCCAGGTCTCCGTTACTTGCATTAAGATCTGTAGCTGTTGCACATTTGGGGACAATCCGTGAAGCTTGTCTTGACCCCTAGCTGCAACAGCAAGCTACCTGTAGTTGATATGGTCCTTCCATCGCCCTATTTCTCTGTGTCTAGAATGTCTCCATCTCAGGGCCTGCAGGCTGGAGGTCTCCACCAGACCCTGCTCAGGTGCCTGTACAGCCATGTTGGTGTTACACCAGGCTTTTGTTCCTGGGAGGCAGAATGGCAGTGACAAGTCTGCTTGACAGACCTTGGCATCAAGCAGGCTTGGCTCAAATCCACATGACCTTGATGAGGAACTTTGTCCCCTCCTGTGAGTGATGCCTGTGGAAGAGTAATGCTGAGCTGAAGGATAATTTTGCTGGATATAGAATTCTTGGTTGACTGTTTTTTTCTTTCAGCACTTTCTCATTCTACTGCCTGTGTGGAAACTTAGATTTTCTTTTTTTAATTAAAAAAAAATATTACTCATTTTAGAGAGGAAGGGAGAGGGAGATAGAGATAGAAACATCAATGATGAGAGAGAATCATCAGTTGGCTGCCTCCTGCACATCCCCAACTAGGGACTGAGCGCGCAACCCAGGCATGTGTCCTGACTGGGAATTGAACCATGACCTTCTGATTCATAGGTGGATGCTCAACCATTGAGCCACACCAGTGGGCAGAGTTTCTTAAATGAATGTTTTCCCATTTTCTGTACGCCCTTAGAACAATTTCCAGACACTTTAAATAATTGTTTCTTTTTTTAAATGTTCAATTAACTTGTCTTGCTGAAGGGAAGGTGGATTGAGCTCCTTACTATGCTATTCGGAAAACCCTTCCACATGTGGTCTGACAGTAAGCAGATGTTTATGAGTGCCTACTGTGTGCCAACTTCCATCCTAGGCTCTAGGAATGCAGCCACAAACAAGGCAGACTGGGTCCTCATGAGCTCACACTAGTGGGCGGTAGTACTGTATCACACACACTCACACCCTGGATGAACAAATCTCTCTTATGTCATGTGTTCCATAGAGGTTGGCAAGATGTCAGGCATGTTTAATGATGCCTGCCCCCCCCCCCCCCCCCGTTGCCATTGGTCCTAGGCTTCCTTCCCTCCAGAGCCTTCCAGAGGTGGCAGTGCCCCAGCCCACCGGCCACTGCCCTGGACTGATGCTGCCGCCTACTGGGCTGTGTGCACTGCACCTGCTCCTCTCAGAACACCCAGATCACAAAGTCAGGAGGCCCTGGGCCCACCACCACCAGTCCCCAGTGTGGACACAGGTTAAGAAGCAGCAATGAGATGGTGTCACTGGGAAAGGTGATGACTAGAGACTCTCCAGGCAAACTCCAGAAAGGAGTATCCTTCAACCTGTAGCATTCCCTTCCCCACCCCCACCACCCAGAAGTCTGGCCGGAAAGTCCAGCTGGCCACTTGCTGTGTGACTGCAGCTGCTTTTATAAACCTGGCCCTGACCCCCAGGAGGAAGTACCGGCCCAAGAGCTGATACCTTCTGTGGGCTCTAGGCAGCCCATCAGCCTGGGGATTCAGAACTACCCCTGAGATGGGCCTCAGGTAAAAGGGCAGCAACCCGGGAGGCATGAGGAGGGAGAAGGCAGCTGGGGATTCAGGCACCATGGGGATCCTTTGCCTGGGCGGGGCTCTGTGGGGGAGCCTCCCACGTCAGTGAGGCAGCAATCTCCAGCTCGGGGGATGGCCATGGCTTTAAGCTGGAGGGCCAGTCCCTCTGCTGGCCCCAAGTTTTGGGCACTGGGTCAGGCCTCTCTCCCCTCTGGGATCTGTATTGCCCTGTTTGCAGTCCAGGGCAGACAAACTCAAGCCCACCTTTAACCAACCACTGCTCCAACCTGCCTCATTGCCAAAAATAAACACCCACCTCCCTGTTTCTGAACCTCCCTGTCCCCTGGCACCCACTGCAAGGATCCAGCCACTCAAACCAACCCCTAAGGCGGCAGTAATAGAGCTTCACCTTGTCTACCTTCAGACTTCCGGAGGGACTCTGTCACCTCTTGCTAAGTGCCAAGCCCTAGGACAACAGGGAGGAAGAGGACCTGCCCCGTCTCAGGAGTGCCTGGGCCACAAGCACTGGGTGAATACCACAGGCCTACAGGCATGGTCTCCAGGAGAGGGGAGGAGATGGGGCATGAGGGGCCAGCCGGGGCATCAGCCAGCTGGACACCTACCGTGCCCTCTTCTCCTCCTCCCCCCAGTCCAGGATGCTGCCACCCAAGGCAAAGCTACAGAGTACACCTTTATTTGCCGGGGTCAGCGTGGGACAAAGGGGCACTTTCCCCGAGCCGGGTGGAAAACTGAGCCAGCCTCTGGACAGGGACGTCCTGGGACCCCGTATGGGAGCCTCCTATATGAAACATCTATTTCTTTTTTAAAAATATATATTTTTTAATTGATTTCAGAAAGGAAGGGAGAGGGAGAGATAGAAACATCAATGATGAGAAAGAATCATTAATCAGCTGCCTCCTGTGCCCCACACCGGAGATCGAGCCCACAACCCAGGCACCTGGCCCGACCGGAATCGAACCGTGACCTCCCTCCCGCGTCCTAGGGCGATGCTCACTAAAACACCTGTCCTTACCGTGCCGCCTCCCCACCTGCTTGGGTGAGCCAAGAGGAGGATCCTGCTGTGTAGCTGCGTCACCAAAGAATTAAGCTGGTCTCAGGCCTCAGGGGAGGGGTTTCTTGGCCGGGGGCCTGGTGACCAGCTTCTTCTGGTCCTGGGGAGCTCTGGGGCAGCTGTCCCCTCTGATCAGCACCAAGGGGCAGGGTCGTGACTTCGAGGGCTCAGAACCACTGTAATATTTCTACATCACTTATTGCCACCTGGGGGAGAAGGGGTCTCCCCAGAGCCCAAGAGTGCCCTGAGAGCCTGGCATCCTGGTCTGGAGACACCAGGGCCTAGGAAACCCCAACCTAGAGCCTCTATGGAGGTGCTGTCAGCCTTGGAGGTGGAGACCATTCGCCAGTGCCCGCCTTGCCCAAAATAGGGCAGGGCCCCTTTAAGCCTTGTTTCATTCCTTCAGTTTGTTGCTATGTATGAGACCAACTTCCTTAGCAACCACCTGGTCTTTAAAGGAGTCCTGAGGTAGCGGTGGCTACCAGCCATGGCTCCCAAAAAGAAGGCAAAGAAGGGGGCCAAGGAGCTCGAGGCCAAGAAGAAAGGTGCCAAGAAGGAGCCCAACGTGGCCATGGATATGGTTTTGGCCCAGGAGCTACGGGAGTTCTACCACATCCAGATCCGAGACCTGGAGGACAGGCTGGCCCGGTGGGTGGGCGCCTAGAGGCTGGTCCTGCTGGGTCAGAAGCTCTGCCCAGAGTTGGCCACTGCGCAGGCTCAGCTGGGGATGGGTGTGTGTGTGTGTGTGCGCGTGCGTGTGCGTGTGTGCGTGTGTGCGTGTGCGCGTGTGTGTGTGTGTGTGTGTGTCCATTTTTCTTATTTTCAAACCAAGTTTCCTCCCAGTTAGGATGCACTGGCTCAGTCTCAGGGTCACCCTTAAAGGACCCTTTGGTGATGAGCAAGAACCCCACATGTTGCAGATAAGCTAACGTTGACTCCTCCATGTGTGCCAGGTGGGTCCTGTGCTGTGCTCACTGTGTCCCTGAAACAGAGCCAGGAGAGAGGTCTTCATGGCATCCCTATTGCACAGACGGAAGGTCTGAGGCTCAGGGCGGGGCAGAGGGGGCAGAATGGGAGCTCTGGCCCCCTGACTTCCCTCCACCAGGCTGCTTCCTTGCTCCACAAAGCAGGTCATTCGGGTCTGTACCCTGCAGGGCCCTGTATGCAGTAGCCGTTCAAAAGATGTTGGTTGGGTAAATTATGAAGTAAAACATCTTTCCAAATAACTTCACCAATTATTCCCTTGGAAACCAATAGGTCAATCATATGACACTCTTAAAAATTCACAAGCTTCCTTCAAGCTGAGACACTGGATCGAATGTATTTGGGGAAAATGTGTTTGGGAGACAGTATTGGGTGCTTACTATTTGCTAAGCTCCTATGCCAGGCCCCAAGAATATCATGGTGAAGGAGGTAAGAGGTTGGCCAGGTGGAGAAAACAGACACGTCAGGTCTTGACTGCCCAGTGAGACAAGGGCTCACCTACTAAAGGGCACCCCAGAGAGGGTCACAAATATGGCTCAGAGCCAAGAAGGCTCCACTGAGGAGGTAGCTAACTCAGTGGATGAAGGTAAGGAAGATAGCAGGTGCAAAGGCTAGGGAGGGCACAGAGCTGGTCGACTTGGGCAGTTAAGTGTTGTAGTTGAGCCTTGACTTTGAGGTCAGATTGACGAGAGTTCAAGTTCTGGTTTTGCCACTTACTAGGAGTTTATCCCTCTGAGCCTCCGTTTTCTCATCTGTCAAATGGCCATAATCATCATAGTACCCACTTCCTTATGGGCTATTGTGAGGATTCAGCAAATACACAGAGTACCTGCTATGTACCAGGCACAGTCCTAGGTGTTGGGGACACAGCTGTGAACACAAGAGAGAAAGGCTCTGCCCTCAGGGAACTTACATGCTAATGATGTGATGAAGGTAATGCACTAAGCAGACACTGGCTATGGTCATGAGTGCAGGTCAGGGGGAGATGAGGCTGGATTCTGACCATGAGGAACCTCAAATGCTCCTCTGTGAGAGGGTCTTGAGGAGGTTGGCCCAGTTGCAGGCCTGGCGTGCCCAGACCCCTGGAGCTCTGCCCTGCCTCACCTCAGGTACCAGCACAAGTGGGATGAGCTGGCCGTGCAGGAGAAGCTGTTCCGCCAGGAGTATGAGCAGCTGGCCAGCAATAAGAAGGAGATTGTGGCCTTCCTCAAGCGGACGCTCAACCAGCGGGTGGATGAGATCGCCGACCTCAACGAGCAGCTGCAAAGCCTGCAGCTGGCCAAGGAGATGGAGAAGGACGCCTTTGAAGCCCAGTTAGCCCAGGTGCGCCATGAGTTCCAGGAGACCAAGGACCAGCTCACCACGGAGAACATCATCATTGGTGAGGGGGCCTGGGTGCACCTGCCATGGAGACAGGGAATCCCAGACTCTGGCTCTGTGGGCTCAAGTCCTAGCTCTACCACTATCTCTACGGCCTTGGGCAAGCACTTCTCTCTGACCCTGTTCTCCCACCTGGGAAACGGGGATATGTCTACCTTGAATAACGACAGCGATGTGCTGCTTCCCACACATTATCTTCCATAGTTAATGTCCCAGCAATCCTGTGAGGCAGGAAGTGCTGTCTCCCCATTTGTAGGTAAGGGAGCACCTTAAGAAGGTGAAGTGTCTTGGCCAAGGTCACCCAGGTGGCAAGGGTTGTTTTGAGGCTTAATGACAGCATGAATGCCTGGCCCAGAGAAGGTGTTCAAATGAGTGGTGGTTATCACCATTGCCTTCATGAGACAGGAGTGGAGAGTGTCAAGGACAGCTTCTCAGAGGTGAAACCTGAACGAGTCTTGATAAGATTAGTGGAGGGGAAGAGAGAACTTTCCAGACTAAAGCAATAAAGGTGGGCAGGACTGGGTGTAGGGGTAGGGGTCTGGCCCTCCTGGATCAGGAACCATAAGGCAGGCAAGAGGAAGTGGGGGGGGGGGCATCACTCCAGGCCCTTGCTGCCCCTGGGACCTGCCCTCCCAGGCGGCCCCTCACCAGGCTATGCCCTGGGATGGGGCAGGGGGGAAGCTGGCAGCCCTGGAGGAGTTCCGGCAGCAGAAAGAGGATCTTTCGGAGAAGTTCACATTGCTGGAGGACCAGCTGCAGAAGCAGGAGTACGAGTACAAGGACTACATGTACAACCTGGAGAAGAAGTCGGTGCTGGACAGGGACAGGTGGGCAGGCCGGGTGCGGGAGCCTTCATGGGGGCGGGGGGGGGGGGGGGTAGGGCAGGCGCAGCCCAGTCCTCAGACCTCTGACTCACAGAATTCGGACTGGGGAGCCTGTGCTAGCTCACTGACTCCCCAACCTGAGCTCCCCGGGATCCCAGCAGAGTTATGGAGGGCGTGAGAAAGTAACCAAGCTCCCCAGCTCGTCCTCACATTGGCATTGGAGAATCCCTGAACTTCCTTTTGCCACGTTTTGTGACTTAAGTCATGTTTATTTCATAGCTAATACACTGATTTGGTTCATAATTCAAGGTACAAAGGGTGCCATAGCAGGTTGGCTCAGTGGATAGAGCATTGGCCTGTGGACTGAAGGGTCCCAGGTTTGATTCCAAAGGCACATGCCTGGGTTGTGGGCTCAATTCCCAGTAGGGGGTGTGCAGGAGGCATCCGATCAGTGATTCTCTCTCCTCATTGATGTTTCTCTCCCTCTCCCTTCCTCTCTGAAATCAATAAAAAAATATATGTTTTTTAAAAGGTACAAAGGGTCTACAGTGAGAAACCTCCTGCCCACAGCCCACCCCTCCTGGAGGGACGAGCAGAGAGGTGGCCCTAGGCACTCTGGGCACCTCCACATAGGAAGGGGTGCCTGAGGTCTGTGCCCACTCTGCCTGACCCCCTTCATTCCCACCCATCCCGAGTAGAGTGAAGAAGGAAATCATTCAGCGTGTGAACCAGGTGGCCACTGACTTCCACAAGATGGCCACTAGCCAGATGTGGGACACAACGAAGCAGGCCATCCTGGAGAACAACACTGTGACCCTGCAGCTGTCCAGGGTCTCCCAGCATGGCGTGCAGCTGCTGCGGGAGAATGACCAGCTCAAGAGCAACCAAGACAAGCTGTGCAAAGAGCTGGAGCTACTGCAGAACGCCAAGCAGGCCATGGCCAAGCACAGCAGAAACCACCGTAAGGTGTGCCTGCCAGGCCCTCATCACAGGGTGTTTGGCACCTAAAGCTGGAGGGAATCCTAGGGGCCCTGCCCTGAGGGCAAACACATGCTTGGCAAGGGTGTACCTGGCCTGGAGCCAAGTCCTGAGGGAGCAGCTGTGAGGGGACCAGCCCTACTTGTGGGGGGGCTCTAGGGTGCTGGCCCCAGCTCATTTTTTTTTTTCTTCTTAAATATATTTTTACTGATTTCAAGGAAGGGAGAGGAAGAGAGATAGAAACAACAATGATGAGAATCATTGATTGGCTGCCTCCTGCACGCCCCCTACTGGGGATCTAGCCGCAACTCAGGCATGTGCCCTTGACTGGAATCGAACCAGGGACCCTTCAGTCTACAGGCCGATGCTCTATCCACTGAGCCAAACCGGCTAGGGCAGCTCATTTTTCTTTATTTGATTTAAAGCCCCTATAACTTATTGAAGTGGAACCCACTCCCGGAGCGCTGGGGGCTCTGCTCAGCTGCTCTTCAGGGATGTGACCTCTCTGTGCCATGGGGTGAGCCCTGGCTGAACCTAGAGCTGGGGGTGCGGGGCTGGGGCATGGCCACCTGCTCGCACCCGCAGATCATCCTCATGCTGACGGAGAAGTGCCACAAGCAGCAGGAGGGCAGAGTGGAGGCTGATCAGATGCACTTCCTGCTGGGCGAACTGGAGCAGAAAGTCCTGCAGCTGCAGAAGGAGAAGGAGGCGCTGAGGTGGGGCGCGCGGTGGGCGGACAGTGGGAGTAGGCAGGAGCCCATCTCCTATGGCCACATGACGCAGGCCAGTGACTTCCTCTCTCTAGAAGGGCCTCGAGGCTTCCTGTCAAACGGCCTGAGGCCCGGGGCTGGATGAGGGACCCTGTGGGCTAACGAGCAATGGCAGGGCCCAACACCCTGGAGTAGGGAGGTGGCTGACTCATCGGGTCCCCCGGCCAGGAGCCAGAAAGCCCAGCTGAACCAGCAGCTGGCGCATCAGCACACCGAGGCAAAGCGGCTGCAGCAGGAGCTGGCCAAAGAGCAGAAGATGCGGGCGAGCCTGGCGACGACCCTGACCCACACCACCAACTTCCTACAGAACATTCTGCAGGTGAACCACAAGTGGGTGAAAGTGGGGGGGGGGGGTCGGCCCAGAGGTAACTGGGCCCACGGAGAAAGCCAAGCCAGGGCCAGACGCCCCAACTTTTCCCTGAGAGACTCCTGGCAAGTCTGCCCTTTTCTGAGTCTGCAATTCAAAGATCCCTTCAAGGTCTTGAAGAAACTGGATGGAGTCCTTCTCTGAGGCCCTGGAAGGCCTTGGGGCCTCAGTCTTCCCATTTGGAGAATGGGTATCCCACCACGGCCAGGGAACACTTTTTAAAACAGGCACTGGGGTTGGAGTTTCCCAGAGGTGGGTGTTGGGGCCACTATGGGCCTGCTCCCCATGGGCCACCCCCACTCCTACCAGCACCTGCAACCAGAGGAAGAGGACGGCAACTACGAGATAGTGTTCCAGTTGCACTGCAAGGAGATTCTGCGGCAGCTGCTGGCCATGCTCAGCTCAGGCGTGGTCCTAAGCCCCCCGATGATTGTGGGTCCCCACCAACATCACAGCCACCCGGACAGGTGAGTGGCCTTGTGTGACCTCAGAAGCAGCAGCTATAGGACTTGCCAAGGGCTGTCTCAGAGACCCTGGGCCAGAATTTGGGCTCCCCAAAGCCTTTCTGAACCTCAGCCTCCTCCTCTCTGAAATGGAGGTGATGACACCACCCCCTCCCCGCAGCCAGTCCAGCATCTCGCCACCTAAGACTGGGTTAATGCTCCAACGGCTGTCCGACCTCCAGACCTCCCAGCTGGCAGACCTGGGCCTGGTGCCTCGACAGGTCCGCATCTCACCCAACCCTGAGGACCTCAGGCTGCTCTCTCACTTCACTCGGATGAGATCATTCCAGGCACTCAGCAGCACTGAGGTGAGAGTGCCTGGGACCTCGATGACAGCCAGCCCTGGGTGCGATCATGGCTCAGTCACACTGCAGCTGTGTGGCCTTGGGGATGTGGCCAGACTTCTCTAAGCCTCCATTTCCCCATCTGTGAAATGGGCTGAAGAAAGGTGTGACAAGGTCTCAGTGGCCTAAGGCATGCCCACACAGCCCCTGGGCGGGGGGCTTGCTGGGTCCCTCCTCCACAGGCAGGAGGAGGGTAGGAACCCCCAGAGGAAGCTTCAGCTTCCGAGCAGGCATCTTTAATCTTACAGATCCAGACCTCGGAGTCTTCAAAAAAGATAAAAAAGCTTAGTCTTCCTGAAGTTTCCCTGTTTTCCAAGTAAGACACAGAGAGACGACCAACCCTCATTCCCAAAATGGACCAATCCAGCCACAGTCCCTTTTAATGCCAAGAAGCCTGGAGTAGTCCAGAGAAGAGTTCTATAAAAAGTGGATACCACAGGTTGGCATGGCACCTCTGTGGATGTGGCTGGGTATCTGGGCATGGCAGGTGAGCAGGCCGCTGTGGCCACTGGCGTCAGGTGTCTGACAAGGGCCCCTGGCTTCGCTCACGGATGTGGTCCAGGAGCAGGTCTGTGGCCCGCTCCAGCACTGGCAGCAGCAGTTCCTGCTCCGATGGGGAGAAGCAGCCCAGCACGTGTGCCTGCACGGCGTCAGGGTGCGTCGGGCGCCCGATGCCCACTCGCAGCCGTGGCATTGCCTGTGGGAGGAGCGGAGGGGCCCAGGCAGCTTTGGTGAGGAGTGTTGGGCCCCATTCCGAACAACCCGACCCAGAGCAGGACCAAGGGGGCGGACTCACATTGGAGTTGAGGCAGCAAATGCAGGAACGAACTCCATTATGGCCCCTTCGAGGGATAGGAGAGGGGCAGTCAGTGCTTCCCTGGGTCAGCCCCCTTCCCTCTCCCAGCTCGGCTGGGGTCAGCACCCCCACCCCACTCCAAATGGGAGGCCAACTTCCTGTCCCATCCCGACGTGCTCGGGGCCTCACCTGGCGCTTCCGCCCAGCTTCAGAGCCAGCTTCCCCAGGGGCTTGTCCAGGTCGTCGTGCACCAGGTAGACCTCCTCGGCAGTCAGCCCCAACAGCTCCGCTTGGCACAGGGAAACGGTGGCCCCGTTACCGCTGATCTGCCCGGGGGCGTTTCCCAACTCCCACCTCCCGTGAGAGGCCACAATTTAAAGAAACTGAGGCTCCCACAGTCCCCGAGGCCAGGCGGCAACTGGAACTCTGGAGGGGAACCGTGGCCGCAGCCCCGAGTCCCCTCTGGCCCCTCCGCCCGCCAGGCCGGCTCCCCCGGTGCCCTCCACTCACCGGCCCGGGCCACGCTGCGCCCGTTGGCATTCATGAGCCGCCGCGGCCGAAGCAGGACCAGCTGGGCATCCCCGAGCGCGGCCAGGGCGAGGTCGGCGGCGCAGCGGCGGTCCCGGGCCCAGCTCTCCGCCACGCCCAGCCGCCGCGCCAGCTGCCCCAGCACCGCCATCCCCACGCTGTGCCGCGTGCCGGGCAGCCTGGGGTTCCCCAGGCCGGCCACCTGCGGGCGGCACCAGGGACACTGAGGCCGACAGCTCCCGACCCCTCCATCTCACAATGCCCCCTGGAGCCCGAAGCAGGAGGAGGGTAACGCCAAGCAGCAGCGGAGCGGGGACGGGGCGCGAAGGGGGGGCCCGGAGACCCCGGAGCCTCCAGAAGGCTGGGCGGGCCGGACCGGCAGGGCGCGAGGCGCCGGGGCGGAGTTCCTGGGAGTTTGGAGCCCGTCGGAGTAGAGGACCCATTTCGAGATTTAAAACAACAACAGAGGCAAAGAATCCGGGGACTCTGTCGGGGAGACAGTGGCAAAACTGGAGCTCGGTCTCGGGACCCCCTACGTCGCCCCCCTAACTCCACTCACCAGCCACCGCTTCCCCGGGGGCCGGGGTTCCAAAACGCACCCGCTCATGGCCCGACTCGGCAGCAGCCCCGCCCGGCAGAGGCCCGGCGGCGGGCGGCGCGCTCCCACCCCGAAACAGCCCCGCCCCTGACGTCACCACCCCGCGGCCAATCGTGGTCGCCACCTGCCGCCAGCGTCCAATAGGCGGGCCACGGGGTCGCCACGCTTCTGAGGGGCGGAAGTGGCGGGGCAGTGGCCGCTCCGGGGCGCCCCCGCGCCTCCCGCGGGCCGGCGTTACCGCGTCCCGCTGCGGGCGTGGTGGGCCTCGCAGAGCCCTTGCTTGGTCTCCGGATCGGAGAAGGGAGCTTGCTCTGCCCCCGCTGTGGTCCCGCCTCGCTGTCGTCTCAGCCGCCCCCGCTAATAAAAGTTGGTTGCCCTTTTTCTGGCTCAAACAGCCCTTGGAATCTGGAGGCGTGGCCAGAGGGGCGGAGCCTGTGGGCGTCGTGGAGATGGTGCCTAGCAACGTCGAGGGAGGGCATAGAGGGAGCCAACTCAGTTCCACAGGTCACCCAGGAGGGACCTCATGACCGACCCCAAGCAGGTGCGGGAGAAGGCTACCGCCAGGGCAGGGGGTCGGCAGAGAAGTGACCAAGGCTGAGTTCGCAGGAAAGAGGACGGGAGAGGCAGGATCACTTGTGCAGTTCAAGAAAGTTCCAGGTCGCAGTGCGGGGAACAGGAGTTGGGACGTGTGGCCGGTGGAAGGTCCGAGGGGTGGCCGATGCTGGCGTCCTGGCCGCGATGGCATGGGCCCAGAGGAGAGGGCGAGAGAAGAGGAGGGAACTAAGGTCGTGAGGAAGTGGGACAGACAGGACTTGAGGACTGATGATGGGACATAGGTCTCTGGCTTCAGAGAAGGTGGACTTCCCGAGGCGGCAGAGCTAGAGCAGAAGTCAGGTGCAGTGCTCAGTTGGTCCTGCTGGGCCCGAGGATCACACAGGATATGCTAGGAGCTTCAGGCCGGCGAGGGGTGCGGGGAGCAGGGAGCGGGGAGCGGGGAGGTGGGGGGGGGGGGTGGCCTGAGCTGGAGGCATTAGAGTTTTGGGTGTGGCTGGAGGTGAGTGCTGAGGGGTACCAGGAGGAGAGCTGAGGACAGTGTGAGTATGAGAATCCTAAACCCTGGCCTTGACCATAGGAAAGGGAGAGGCAGGACTGGAGAGAGAGGTTATGGTTCTCAACCTTCTGGCCCTTTAAATACAGTTCTTCATGTTGTGACCCAACCATAAAATTATTTTTGTTGCTACTTCATAACTGTAATATGAAGTTATACCTCTCTGCCTGTGCCCCTTGCCCCCACAGCTACTGTTATGAATCATAATGTAAATATCTGATATGCAGGATGGTCTTAGGCGACCCCTGTGAAAAGGTCGTTCGACCGCCAAAGGGGTCGTGATCCACAGATTGAGAACCTCTGGGTTAGAACATCCCTCAGGGGAATGGGGCTGGGGTGCCACCAGACCTCAGGCTGTGCCTCCTACCAGGCCTCATTCCCACCTCTCCTCCTTCCTGTAAAATGCCTGATAAGCCTGTATAAGTGGAGTGGGGTCATCCGCGAGGCCTGCTCCAGCTTGCTGTCCATTGGTTCTAGGATTCGCCAGAGCTAAAGCCATGGGCGACTCCACTCCCCAAGGAGACCATACAGCGCATCTTCGGGACCAGCCAGGCGTTCCAAAGCTTTGATGAAATAAGACCAACACTCTCTGAAATAACAGTTCCTCTCAAAGTCAGGGAGTAGTGAGTGACTATCTTGCCCTAAGGTCCCTGGTTTCTATTCTGCACAGTAATTGACATGCTGTGCAGCTTTGGGCCAGTTACTCTCCCTCCCTGGGCTCCAGTGAACTCAACTGTATAATAGGGCTCATCTGCCTCAGTGAGTCAAAGGCTGCTACTGGCCTGGATGAGCTCCAAGAATCTCTGTCTACTCTTCTGTTCTCTCCACCCAAGTGCCTCCCACCCACTTGCACAGTCCCGGCCGTATGCCCTTGGGCCAGTCCAAGTCAGGGCCACCTCTCTGCCTGTGCCCCTTGCCCCCACAGCTACCACCGGGGCCACTGGTGCTTGGAGCGAGAAGACTGGGAGACAGCTGTGGTGTTCTTCTCCCGTGCCATCCACCTGGACCCCCAGCTGGTGAGGGGGAGGGTTTTGGGGGGCCCACCCAGTCTGTAGCACACACTTCCCCCTCACTGTCATGCCTTCCAGGTCCCTGGTCTCAGGGCCACCAAGCCCCTGCTGGTAACTCAGTCCCCTTTCCCGCAGGTCGAGTTCTACGCCTTAAGAGCCGAAGCCTACATCCAGCTCTGCGACTACTCCTCGGCTGTCCAGAACCTGCGGAGGGCCCACTCCTTCCAGCCGGAGAACACCCAGTTCCTGAAGCGCCTCACCTTGGTGCTTTACCTGCAGGTGCTGGGGCCGCCCAGGCCCACGCCAGGCGCACACCTCACACCCAGGCCCTTGGGCCTCCCCCCAGCTCTGGGGGCTCTCCTTGCTCCTGGGACTAGTTCTGACACTTCCCGGGGAGTTCCTTAGCCCTGTGTCTGTTCCCCACCTGCTGCCCCTCTCATGACCTCTCCCACCTCCCAAGTGGGCTTCCCACTAGGGCTGGTCAAGTTTAGTAACATCGTCCAATAGAACTTTCTGCAATAATGACAATGACCTGCTCGGCACTGTACAATCTGGTAGCCATTGGCCACGGGGAACTGTTGAGCCTTCGACATGTAGCAATTGTGACTGAGAAACTAATTTTTAAGTTGTGTTTCTTTTCAATTAAATTCATATAGCCACATGAAGCTGGTGGCTATAGTACTGGACAGTACAGACGTAGAATCTAGAGACTCTAAGCACTTAAAAGGGAATACCCATTTGCATTTTAAAAAAAAAAACACACCAATATTAAACCATAAATACCAACAAAGTCTTATTTTTTTCCATTTTGACAACTTCGATATCTTTTAAGCAGTTATTCAATTCTTGAAACAGCTGGGATATCCAAACCACATTCTTAATCTGTCTGTTAGGGTCCCGAGTCCCATACTAACACTTCCTGTGCCACCTTGGGGAAGTTACTTCACCTCTCTGAGCCTCCATTCTTTCATCTGAAAGGGGGATGCTAGTTCGTACCAGTGAGACTGTAAGTTCAGGTTCTTAACACAGGGCTTGGCACCTGGAGCCCTGGGCCAGGCTGGAGCCTGCTACTGTGGGCTCTGCTGTTCTGGCTCACCTCCCACGCTTTCTCTGTTTCTCTTTGTTCCTGTGTCTGTAGTGCTGGCTCTCTCCCTAGCTCTGTATCTCTTTCCATCTCTGTGTCTCTGACTCTTTTTTTTTTTTTTTTATAAATTTTATTGATTTTTTACAGAGAGGAAGGGAGAGGGATAGAGAGTTAGAAACATTGATGAGAGAGAAACATCAATCAGCTGCCTCCTGCACACCTCCTACTGGGGATGTGCCCGCAACCAAGGTACCTGCCCTTGACCGGAATCCAACCTAGGACCTTTCAGTCCACAGGCTGATGCTCTATCCACTGAGCCAAACCGGTTAGGGCTGTGTCTGACTCTTAAAGGCTCTCCAGATCTAGAGAGCTCTGAGCCTGTCTCTTGTCTCTCTTCTCTCCCACCCCAACGTTGCCCACCCCTCTCATGAGTGCTGCTGGGCTGGGGATGCACGCAGAAGGGACTGTCCCTCGTGTCCCCAGGGCCAGTGCCTGTTTGAACAGTGTGCTTTTGCGGATGCCCTGAATGTCTTCTCGCAAGCCTTCGAGCTCCAGCCTGAGAAACCCAGCTTCCGTTACCGATGGTGAGTGGCCCATTTGTGTCCTTGCCAGCCCCGGTTCTCCAGTAGCCCCTTCCTGGGCCTCTAGCACAGCAATTTGCAGCCGGTGTGCCGCAAGAACCTAAAACATGCAATACCTGAGTATTTAGTCAGGAGCACTGACCTCTTTTCCCTTAGGTTGTCAAATTTAAAAAATGACAACAGCCAACACAAAAATAGCCTTCCAGCCTGGCTGGCGTGGCTCAGTGGTTGGGTGTCAACCTATGAACCAGGAGGTCACGGTTGGATTCCAGGTCAGGGCACAGGCCTGGGTTGCAGGCTTCATCCCCAGTGTGGGGTGTGCAGGAGGCAGCCAATCAATAATTCTCTCTACTCATTGATGTTTCTATCTCCCTCTCCCTTCCTCTCTGAAATAAAAAATAAAAATATATTAAAAATAAAATAATAGCCTTCCAGTGAGAACAAATCAAAATATATTGTTTGGTGTGCTGCAGAGTTTTGGTCATTAGTTTATGTGTGCCATAAGCTGGAAAGGGTTGAAAATCGCTTCTCTGGTAGACAGCACCTCTGCCCTTTGCCCTCAGCATGGCCTGTCTCCTGGCCCTCAGACGATATCAGGACTGCCTCTCACTTGTCACCAAGGAGGTGGAGCATGACGCAACCAACGCTGACATCTACATCCTCCGAGCCAGGCTCTATAACTCCATGGGGAAGGTAAAATAGGGAAGGTGGGGAGGGGGTGGCCCTTCCCCCAGCACATCCCAAGATTATAGGAGGCTGCCAGCAGCCAGCAGCCACATCCCCTCAGTGCAGAGAGGATATGGTCCTCCCTGGGCAGATGCCCAGTCAAGTACTGTACCATTGATACTAAGCCCTGGCTCTGTGCCAGGCCTGGATTGGCCCCCGGAAACCACAAGAGACTTATGCCATCACCGCCATCACAGAACTCACAGCCCAGAGAGACATTCCTAAGCAGATAATTAGGTGAAGAATGACTTCGTGAGTCTATGAAACCATCAGAGATCCACTAGATAAAGAGGCCCTTCCTCCTTCCTTCCTTCCTTTCCTTATTTGTCTCAGTAAACATTTTCTAAGCACCCCAGCTGCTGGATTGCACAGGCTGGGCATGGGGACAGACAGTCGAGGGAACAACTTAGGGGCCAGGGAGACGAGTCACAAGGGAGGAGGGGAATTTAGGTATGTGAGGGTATCAGGCAGGGACTTGTGAACTCAGGACGACCTTGACTTCTTCCTGAGGACAGAAGGAGCCTCAAAAGGGTGTTCCTGGGGCAGTGGGCTTTAGAAAGATCCTTCTGGCTGCCAGAGGGAGTGTGAGCTGCAGGGGGCAAGTCAGGAGACCAGGGGCCTGGAGAAGAGGCTAGGTGCCATCCAGCAGAAGAGAAGGGGGCCAGGGGAAGGATGGGCAAGTAGGCAGCAGTTCCACCATCCTTGGAAGTCAGGACCAGAGACTGGGGGAGTGCAAGAGGGAAGGAAGGATCCAGAACAATGGCCGGTGTTCTGGCTTGGCCTGGTGCCTGGGAGCTGGGACACTCAGGAGGGGAAGGAACGGGGTGGGTGGGGCATCCTGGGGGTGGTGGGAAATGTGAGCCTCCCTGTACTGCGGCTTCTGTGATCAACAGTGAGTCAGTGGGAGAGTCTCCTTCAAAGGTAGGAGACTAGCAATTATTGATGATTGTTGACTGTTGGGATTTTAGCCGCTCCCATCACTTCAGCCCTTGCAATGCACATGCTAAGCACTTCACTCATTTTCATCTTTTTAAAAAGTGATTTGAGAGAGAGAGAGAGAGAGAGAGAGAGAGAGAGAGAGAGAGAGAGAGATTTGTTGTTCCACTTATTTATGCATTCATTGGTTGTTTCTTGTATGTGCCCTGACTGGGGATCAAACCCACAAGCTTGGCGTATCAGGACTACGCCCTAACCAACTGATCTACCCCGCCAGTACCTACTCATGTTTACCTTAAAGGCTCACAATAACTGTTTCAGTAGATGCAACCCCCTTGTCCTCTTTTTACAGGTGAAGATACAGGTCCAGAGGGGCTGGGTGACTTGCTCAGGGTCACACAGCCAGTTCTCAGTAACTATGCCCTTGAACCCAAGTCGGCCTACTTGGAAGTCCTTCCTATCTTTCCCCTCTCAACTTCCTGGTGTCCACTGTTTGCTCTGCTCACCCTCCCACCAATTACCTATAGGACATGGGGTGCCTCCCAAAACTGTGTTGACTGGCTGACAGACATGCTCATCCGGTAGAAGGTATTTGCCTGGGAATGTTTTCTGCTCATGCCCAGGCCTGAATCTGTTCTTGGCCAGAGTTATGTTGGGCTTAAAGGTCAAGGGAGCCAGGGAGGAAAGGATAAGAAGGCACAAGCGTCACAATCAGGAGGCCACATCCTCCTCCCACCTCAAGTGAGTTTCACAGAAGTCCTCCAAGGAGGCCGTCCTCCAAATCCCCTTCCATGGCAGAAACCAGCAAGGGCGACCCTCGCTCACCCGAGGTCCCATCTGGAGGGGCCAGTAGGGATGAGATTTTCCCACAAGGTTCCCTGCCTCCTTCAAGAGGCAGAACAGATGGAACAGCAAAGCGGGGGCACTGAGGATGGGTGGCATGGTGCCAGCCTACCCTGAGAAAGGCCCCTATAGCCAGGAGGTTGGCCTCCCCCCACTGGACAGGGTAAGGCTCAGCTTGGCTGTGCCCCTGATGCTACCCCTGGCCCCTGCAGCCCCACCTCTGCTATCAAGACCTGCACAGCGCCTTGGTATTGGATCCCAAGCACACACAGGCAAAGGTGCTGCTCAAGACGATGGTAGAGCAGTCCCAGAAGTCATACCGAGATGCCAGGATCCTAGCCGTGCAGGGCAAGCTGCAGCATGCAGTGCAGTGTGTGAACTGTGCCATCGATAACAACCCTCTGGACCCCAGCTTCTTCCTCTTCAGGTACTGGGTGGGGAGGTGCCAGGATAAGGTCCAGCTGTGTGGTCCCAGGAGGGCTCTTGAATCTATGTAGGCCTCAGTTCCCCATCTAACTGATATTAATCTTTCCCTACTCCCCATTGGGATCAAGGCAGCAGGGGAGGTGGTCTCCGCAGGCAGCAGCCTCAGTTAAGCAGGAATCCTGGACCCCAGGCCTGCTGAGCAGGTCATGCTGGGAGAATCAGCCTGGCTCAGTGGACAAGGCTTGGGTGTGAATGTGACCCCAACACGGACTCACCACAGGATTCAGGACCATTTAACTTCCTTGAGCCCGGGACTTCCCACATGAGCAGTGGAGGTGAAACACCTGTGCATGTACAGCCTGAGCATAGAGGCTGGCGTGCCCTTGGCTCCCAAAAAGAGAGAGGGAAGCTGCTTTTGAGAAAAAATGACTAGTGACTAGCAGGTTACCTGAGTAGCAATCCATGACCCATAGGCCAAACCTCCTGAGGGTTGGGGGAGCCGCCACCACCGCCTCCACGGGGCAAAAGGCCCAGAGCAGCAGCGGCTTGCCCAGCCACCCGTCAGCGCCCTGCTCTGGCCCTCATGTCCCTTCCCCGCAGGGGCACCATGTACCGCCGGCTCCGGGATTTTGATGGGGCGGTGGAGGACTTCCTGAAGGCGCTGGACATGATGAGCGAGCACCAGGAGGACATGGTGCGGCAGGCGCAGCGCCAGCTCCTGCTGGCCTACAACGACTTCGCCCTGCACTGCTACATGCAGGGCGCCTACCAGGAGGGCGTGCTGCTGCTCAACAAGGTCCTCAAGGACGAGCAGCGGGAGAAAGGCCTCTACATCAACCGCGGCGGTGAGAGGGGGGGGCAGCGGGTGGGCGCCTGAGGCCCCCGGGGAGGGAGGGAGGAAGGGAGAAGGGAAAGAGGAAACGGTTAAGAGTCTCAGTGTCCCACGGACACACGTGGGGAAACACTGCCTTCAAGAAACTGGCTACAGCCTACGGCCTGCTCAGAAATCAGGCAGCTGGGAGAGGTGGACCAGCCCCCAGTTTCAGGCCCCGCCCTCTGGGGGGTGGAGAAGGCTGAGCTAGGGTCCTGGACACTGGGGTGGGGGGCCCCAGATTGCTTCTTCCAGTTGGGCTACCTGAACTTTGCTGAGGCGGACTACCAGGAGGCGCTGACGCTGAGCCCGTCGGACGAGGGCGCCAACCTGCGCATGAGCCTGCTGCAGGAGAAGATGGGCTGCTGCGAGCACAGGAGCAGGTGCGCCGCGCTGGGGGCGGGGCCGCGGCGGGGCGGGGTCAAGTGCTGGGGGCGGGGCCTGGGGCAGGAAGCCGCCAGCTGGGATCCTCGGGTCAAAAAGTTCTCCCAGTGATGTCCCCTAAATATAGGTTTTAATGTCCATGTTTTTGCAAAAAATCCCTCACTGTTTTCTAAATATTATGGTAATTGTGCTTTTTATAAAAAACTTAAGGGTTTGATGATTTATAACTCAGAACATGGAAGTTCCTTATAATATCTACCTCCCAATGCCTCCCCACCCCCATAAGTTTGGTCAAGATTCCTCCAGATTGTTTCCTATGCATGCATTAACAGTTATTATCACTTTACAGAAGTGTTTTCATGCTAAATTGTGCTTTTTCACTTCCCATGGCATTACTATGGGACCATCTCATTCTCTTGCTCCTGCTTGCCTAGGGCTCCATTCTGTGGAGGAACCATAGAGGATCGCCTTTTATTCAGTTAGCTACTACACTGCTGCTGAACATTTAGGCTGCTTTCAGTTTTTTTTACTATAAATAATGCAGTAATGAGCACCACACATATGTTTTCATGCACTCATACCAGGAACACTATAGTTAGATTGCTGGAAGTTAAATTGTTCGATAAAAGAGTGTGAAAATTTAGCATTTTAAATAATGTCCAAATGTTCTCCAAAAACAGTGAACTAATATAAACTTTTCTCCCAGGAAAAGAGTCTTGGTTTCCCAGACCTCCCTAGTGTGAGGTAGTAAGACTATTTTTCAACTCTGCTAACCTAATAGGCAAAAAAACAACAAACTCTTTTGCACTTGATCTTGCATGTTTAAGTCGCTAGCGCAGTTGTGCAGCATCTTCTATGTGTTTATTGGTCGTTATGGCCTGCCCAAATCTTTTGCCCATTTACCTACTAAATTGCTCATTTAAAAATTTTTTTGTTAAAGGGTTCTTTGTGCCAATAAATTAATTAAAAAAAAACATTTAAAAAGAGTTTTTGTGTAGGTTAGGAAAATTAGTTTATCATCTGCCTTATGTAGCAAAATATATATGCTATTTATTGCTTTCCTTTGTGGTGGTCGTGGCTTGTGTGTGTGTGTGTGTGCACGCTTAATTTATTGATTTGAGAGAGTAACATTGATTTGTTGTCCCACTCATTTATGCATTCATTGGTTGATTCTTGTATGTGCCCGGATCAGGGATTGAACCAGCAATCTTGACATAGCAAGACGATGCGCTAACCAACTGAGCTACCCAGCCAGGGCTTCTTTGTGGTGTTTTTGCTACTCAGTAACTTAGGATTTAATCACAGTCAAATTATTTTTTTTTACTTTTAGCTGCTGGGTGTATGACATTCTCAGAAAGGACTTCCCTAATCTAAGATAAAAAGAGTGTCTACTCATGTTGGGGTTGTATACTAGCATTTGAGTGTTGGGTCCATCAAGAGCGTAGCCGGTAGAAGGAGAGTGGTGGGGCGTGGTGGCGGGGAGCAGATACCAGCCTGGTTTTCCCCACACTCCTCCGTGGGGCCGGAAGCTGCTATTTCCCACCCAGGTGGCTTCGCTCACTGCAGCCTGTGGCCGCTATTTTGTAGACAATTCCAGAAGGCAGAGAGCCACTTCACACTGGCCATCCAGCACAATCCCCAGATGGCTCAGAACTACCTGCACCGCGCCAGAAGCCGGCAGTTCATACAGAACATTTTTGGGGCCCGCCAGGACGTTGCAACTGCCCTGATCCTTGACCCTAAGCAACCAAAGGTGGGTTCCTCCTGGTGGCCTGGAGGGCGTCTGCAGAGTCAATACTCCTGGCCTCCTAATGATACTCCCTGCCCTAAAAAGAAATGTGGTTTCCTAGCAACTAGTATAAGCTGCTATGCCAGAGCATTTACTGTGTGCCAGGCACTGTTCTAACCTCTTCAGCTCGCATCACTCTAACCCTCTTCAGCCCCTAGGAGACAGGTAACGTTATCACCCGCCAATTTATAGACCAAGAGGGTAAGGCTCAGAGAAGCCAGTCCTCTTGTCCTAGGTCACACAGCTTAGAGCTTAGACCCTGATCTGTCTGGCTCCAGAGCCCTCGGCTAGACGCACTCTGTCAGTGTTTCCTCTCTGAATAGTTCCTTTTTCATGGTCTCCTCACAGTTCTGGGGCAAAACAGCCCTTTAAAGACAACAATTTGTAAATTCTCCCCTCTTCAGCCCTGCAAAGGGACTTTGCAAGGGCAGGGCAGCATCATACCACCGGCCCCTGCCCTGGCCCACACCTCGCTCTGGTCACCCCTTTCCTGCAGCTGCTCTCGCTGATAACCCACCTCTTCCCGGGCATGTCAGCGGAGGAGGTGCTTGGCAGCCATGTGGGCCTCCTGGCCAAGATGCAGCTGAGTCGAGTGGTAGAGAGCAGGATGAAGGATAATGTCTCTCAAGGCATCATGGGGTAAGCTCCTTGAGCAGGAGCCACAGGCCAGGAGTGGGAATGGCTGGGCTCAAGGCTCCTCTGGACCTGGCTGCCTCCTCAAGCCATTGTCCAGTCCTGGGGATGGTGGGTGGGGCAGGGAGACTTACCCCGTGCTCTGGGGCCCTGGCTGGGCAGGCAGCTCTATAAGCAAGAACTGGAGCGCCAGAAGGCCCGGGCCCTGCAGCTTTCGTGGAAGGAACAACAGGTTTTGCGGGAGACCAAACCTCAGAAGCTGGACTCCACGTCCCCGATCCTGCAGGAAGAGCCAGAACACCCAGAAGAGGCCGTGGATGCCAAGAAGGAGGTGAGTAGGCCAACAAGCAGGACCTGGAGCCCGTGAGGTCTGGTGAAGTGCACCGCAGGCCTGGCTCTGCCCCACTCAGCTGTGGGGACTTGCTGCTGTGAGATGCGGATGGTACCAGTCAGGGGACCCCCGGAGGGAGTGCACAGGAGGACATGGGCCCCGCACGGAGAGGCCTCCTCAAACCTTGCCCACACTCACCTTCATGCATGCTGATGTGTGCACTGGCCACTCAGGCCAGAGTTTTCTTAATTCTCCGATTCCTTTCTAAAAACTTGTACTGAGCCTGGCTGGCATGGCTCGGTGGGTGAGTGTTGACCCAGGAAGTCATGGTTCGATTCCTGGTCGGGGCACATGCCTGCATTGCAGGCTCGATCCCCAGTGTGGGGCATGCAGGAGGCAGCCGATCAATGATTCTTTCTCATCATTTATGTTTCTATCTCTCTCCCTTTCCCTTCCTCTCTGAAATACATATATTAAACTTGTATTGAGTGTAACATAGAAAAGGGTTCAAATCATAAAGGAACTGTTTGATGAATTTTCACAAACTGAATGCACCCATAGCATCATTACCCAGATCAAGAAAGAACACTCACAGCTCCCCAGAAGTCCCCAGGAGCCCCCTTCAAGGCCCCTCCCTCCGCCCAGCCCACCCCAGGAGGCTGTCCGGATCGCTCACACCACTCACACGGAAGATGAGCCTAGTGTTCAGGGACAGATCCGTGCGCCCTCCGGTCCCTGCTCCCTTCACTGAACCGCACCGGTGACATGCACCGGGCCGATGCTCACTCTCACTGCCATGGCGAGTCCCATCTACCCCACAATGTACCTACCCCCCGACTGCTGTTGGACAGCACGTCAATAGTGTCCCCAGGAAACCTCGCACAGGGGAAGTGAATGGGCTCCCTGAATCCCTTCCCATAAATGGAAAAGGCCAGCTCGCCCTTCTTCCAGGTCCCATTAGAATACAAAAGACAAAACGTTGGTCCCTGTGCCCCTGGAGTCGCTGTGTGCTCCCTCCCTCGGAGCTGTGAGCTGGCGCCTGTACGTTAGTGCTGTTCGTGCTCCGTACCCTGCCCAACCCCCCGGCCGCAGCTTCTCTCGGCGGAGGCCCTGGGCAGGCTGCTTGGGTGCTCAGGGCCTGATTCCTGGTCAGTGAAATGGTATTAGTGGCAGTATCCTCCCAGGTGTGTGGGGGGAGGAAGTGGGATACGACATGCAAAGCAGGCGAAGCTCCTCAGTCCCTCACTGGCCACTGCCCAGGGTACCGCACCTGGCAGTTTACAGAAGCCTGTGCCATACCTGAATTTACATGTTGCAGATGGGGAAACTGAGGCCCACGTGACCTCTTTTTTTATTGTTGTTGTTAATCCTCACCTGAGGATATTTTTTTGCATTGATTTTTAGAGAGTGGGAGGGAAGGGGAGAGACAGAGAGAGAGAAACATCAGTGTGAGAGAAACACAAGTGGTTGCCTCCCGCACATGCCCCGAGGGCCTGGGGTGGAGCCTGCAACCTAGGTACATGCCCTTGACTGGAAATGAACCCAAGACCCTTTAGTCCACAGACTGACACTCAAACCACTGAGCAAAACCAGCCAGGGCCCATGCAGCCTCTTGAACACTGCCTTGCTCACAGCAGCATGCCTCTCTAGGCTGGCCACTCCCCCTCCTGTCCAATCTTAGCCTCTGCATGTCCCTACCCAGCCCTAACCTGGGACCTCTGAGCAGCTCCCAGCTTAAGGGAACAGTCACTGAAGGCCCCAATGCCTGCTGGCCTTCCGGAGCTCAGCCGCTGGCCGGGGTGTCCTGCAGCCCCACTGCCTAGCCCGTCTCTTGCCCTAGGAGAAGCCGGAGAAGTCCCTGTCCGACAGCTACCCCGACCAGACCTCGTCAGTCTCCATGTTGGACTGTAAGTCCCTGGGGTCCCTTCTAGTCCTGAGTGAGCCAGAGCAGCAGAGTGAGCAAAGGTCCGGGTCAGAGACTCCCTGGCCTGGGTGAGAATGTGGGCTCTGCTGCCTACAGCTGTGCGGCTAAAGCAGGAGTATAATCCCACTTTGCAGGGGGCATGCTGAGCCCTCGGGGAGGCGATGCCTGCACAGGCCTGGGAGCGGCGTTCACTATGGGCACTTCACAGCTGCTGCCTGCTCCAGCCTCAAGCCCCCTCAGGCCCTTTCTCTCTCTGCCCTCTTGCCTCTCCCTAAAATAAGCTCACATGTGCATGTCCAAAGGGCTTTCACCCCCGATTCTGCCGAGCACCAGCATGGAAGGGACAAGATTCAAACACCCAGGAATGCCACTCCTAACAGAGTCCCGAGGGCAGGTGTGAGCAGTCCGGGGTCGGGATAGAAATGGTGGCCAGCCCTGGCCTTCCATTTAGTGCAGTTCAACAAGCCATTGAGTCCCAGGGCTGGGCTTGGCCACACACTGGTCACAGGCATGAACAGCCCAGTCCCCGCCCCGGGAGCTCTTGGTCCTGAAGGGAAGAAGGCGCGCAGATAGACAGATAACCAGGACAGTGTAGATGTGCACTGGAGGGCTGTGGGTGCACTTAGCCGCCTTTGGGGGACCAGTGGGGACTTCCAGGACCTGAAGGAGGGGTAGGGGAGGGTGGGGCAGGGCGAACTACAGGCTGTTGGTTGTGGCTGGAATGCAGAGGACAAGGAGCAGCCAGTACCATGGAAGCCAGATAGGCAAGTAGGACCCTCAGTATCTCCCCCTTATCTTACAGCCCTGGCCCACCTTCAGAGCGCAGGTTGCTGAGGGGGGCTGGGCTGGGCTGGCAGACCTTGCCCTTGGCCATGCAAGGCCTCTGGGATACAGGCAAGGGGGAGGCCTAGGAGCCTCCTTTTCCTGGAACTGCCTAGGAAGGTGGCCTGATGGGTGCTCTTGGCATGCTCTTCCCAGTCAGGACCCTGTCTGTCTCCGAGACGGAGACGTCCACCAGCTGTCAGGAATACAGGAGCACCTCGGCCACCCCTGTGCCCCTCACCTCTGATTCCTCACTGCTGAGGACGCAATCCTCAGACCTGGGAAAAGACAGGGAAGACTCAAGCCTGAACCTCAGCCCCACAGACAGGGGCCAGAGCCAGCTGTTCAGCAAGACCGAGGTCAAGAGGAGCCAGAGCCAGAAGCCAAGCAAGGAGAAGGCCACCCAGGGCCCAAGGCAAAGGCCCACCAAGACCAAGGCCACCCAGGGCCCAAGGCAAAGGCCCACCAAGACCGAGGCCACCCAGGGCCCAAGGCAGAGGCTCAGAAAGACCAAGGTGGTTCACAGGCGGAGCCCCATCAAGGCTGAGGGCACCCGGGGCCGGACCCGGGGACTGCTCCGAAGTTCCAGCAAGACCAAGAATGATGATGACCCAAGCTGGAGCCCCATCAACACGGAGGACACCCAGGGTGAGGGCCAGTGGCTCATCATGGCCAAGGTGCTCGAGAACTGGAACCAGAGCCCAAGTCCAGAATCCAGCAAGACTGATGTCATCCAGGACCAGAGCCAGAATCCCAGCCTTGGCAGTGTCACTGCTCTCCGAAGGGGCCACTGAGCCCCTCACTTCTTGCTGGAGATGGGAGCTATCCTACCACATTGGCATTCAGCGATTAGAAACCTCAGCCAACATTACTCTGGTCCCATGGCTAAGTTTATTGTATTTGTTCTCTTCTTTTACAAAATTAAAAGCATTAAAAACCAGGCCCAAGTGGCAGCTTGAGTCCCTTCACCCTTGGGGACTGAGAAGTCTCAGCCTGGCTTACAATACTGGGACAGGGTGTGGGGTATGGTAGCAGGGCAAGGGGCTCAGGGGAAAAGGCTGAGGAGGGAGGGAGCAGCCAGGAGCCACAGTCCCTGAGTTACAATTCACATTTAAGAAGGCTCAGGCTGCAGGGTGAGGTCAAGACTCACTGAGGTTCTGGGGTGACTAGCACTTTCCCCCGGGGCAGGAAGCCAAGGCCAAGATGTCCACAGACCAGCTAAGAGGCCCACCTGACCCTCTGTCTCATGGCCTAGCCAACACTTCTCCTCATCTTCAATTTGTGCTCTAGGTCCCACTCTCCAGGAGGTCAGGACAAGGGTCCCTCTGGCAAAGGCCCCACGGCTTTCCTGCACGGCCTGGCAGGTGGGGAGGACAGGATGCCAGAGAATCAGAGGAAGAAGGCAATTCGGGAAGCCACAGTCTTGCAGCCATTGGAGGAAAAGAGCTGCTCGTCCTCAGGGAAGAAGGTGGTGCTGTCCAGCACAGCCTGGATAACCTCGTCCCTTGGCTCCAGGCCCAGCTGGGCCAGCTCGTTGAGCACGCAGTGCCGCACATGGTGCCGCTGGAGCGGTAGGAAGGGCACCAGGACATCCAGGAGATGCTCTTCCATGATGCCCGAGCGCCAGAAGCCGTCTGCCGGAAGGGATGATAGGGAAAAGCAGCTGAGCTTCACAGAGCTGGGTTTCTACCCCCCAAAGGCCAGTGTAGGTACACTGTTCTCAGCCACCTTCCGGGCGAAGGGCTCAGGCAGGTTCTGGGACAGCCAGGAGCATAGAGCCTGGGCTGGGAAGTCCTGGGTCAGTGGGCAGAGCATCAGATCCCAGCCCGATGGACCTGGGTGTAAAGCCATCCCAGGGGGGGCTCCTGAGCACTCACGGTGGGGGTTGTCCAGCACAGCCTGGGCGATGACTGGCTCGAGCTCCTGCAGGCAGATCTCCTCGCGGTCCCGGCGGCTGCGCCATGCCTCCAGTACCACCTGGTTGATCTGCTCACCACCAGTGTTGCTAAAACCAGGGGGACCCGAGCCGAGACTCAGACAGTGGATTTGGCCCTGCTTCCCACATGCCACCTAACACAACCGGAGCCTGGGGGCCCCGCTCAGTGCCAGCAGGAGCCAAACCCACCAACACTTTCCACAGGAACCACTTCCCCTTTCCAGAGCGAGTCCACAACCAGGACCCCTAGAAATTCACCTGTAAATGCCATGCACCTTACAGTTTACAAAACACTTTTAAGTCCCATAAACTGACTTCCCCTCACCCAGCTTCTAGGACAGTGGGGCATTCATTTGGCCCTGCTGTTCAGAGAGGAGATGGGTGCTCAGAGAGGTGATGTAATTTGCCTGAGGAAACATAGCAAGGACTCTTGGAGGTGATACTAGAAGCCCAGTCTGTTTCTCCTGGGCCGGTGTCCTCCTGGCCACAAAAGAGGGAAAACTCTTGAGCTAGCAGCAGGGCTTCCACAAAGAAATGAGGACCAGGAAGCCTGAGCCTAGAATGGGCTTCGAGACTGTCAAAGGGGAAGCCAGCCACCTTGAAAGACACCATCAGGGGGTGAGGGGCTTTGGGAAAGTTTGATGGGGCCCTGGGGGACGGTATTCTGCTGGGGGACCACAGACCAAGACTGGATAGCTGAGGCCTCTAAGCATCCCCGTCACAGCGGCACCCACCTGATGAAGATGAAGATGGCTTTGCGATAGTTGGTCCCATACACAACCCAGGAGGAGCCCAGGAAAGGTTGTAGGACCTCCATCAGGCCTGGGGTCAGCTTGTCCATCTCATCGAAGAGGAAGAGGGAGCGGCCACAGACAGTGAGGTTCCCCTGGACCCAGCTCTTCAGATCCTTCTGCAGGAGAGAGGCAGGAGTGTGAGGGGGACTGGAGACACTCCCCCAGCCCCAGACTTCTTCCCAAGCAAGAATTAATCCCCTTCCCTGGAAGATACGGGCGCACAGCGAGCACCATCCCTTCATGGGACTGACGGCCAAACTGTGGCCCTGAGAGGGGCAGAGACTTGTCCAAGTTCAAACAGCAAGTGAGCAGGAGAACAGGGGCTCAAACCCAGGCCCGGCACCTTCGGGGCTCCCTCCCCGACACCTACTGCCTTCTATAAAAGGGAAGGCTCCCTCCTGCCCCGTGAACTTTCTTAGCAGTTTTGTTTTATGTTTTGTTGGGTGTTTTTTTTCCTCCTTATTTTTAAATATCTTTTTATTGATTTCAGAGAGGAAGGAAGAGGGAGAGAGAGATAGAAACATCCATGATGAGAGGGAATCATGGGTCGCTGCCTCCTGCAAGTCCCCCACTGGGAATCGAGCCCGAAATCCCGGCATGTGCCCTTGACCGGAATAGAACCTGGGACCTTTCAGTTCGCAGGCCCACGCTCTATCCACTGAGCCAGACCGGCTAGGGCAATGTTTTGTTGGTTTTTTTAAAACTGATTTTATTTTTTATTTTTTAATATATTTTATTGATTTTTTTACAGAGAGAAAGGGAGAGAGAAAGAGAGTTAGAAACATCGATGAGAGAGAAACATTGATCAGCTGCCTCCTGCACATCTCCCACTGGGGATATGCCCGCAACCCAGGTACATGCCCTTGACCGGAATCGAACCTGGGACCCTTCAGTCCGCAGGCCGACGCTCTATCCACTGAGCCAAACCGGTTTCGGCTAAAACTGATTTTAGAGAGGAAGGGAGAAGGAAAGAGAGAGAGAAACATCGATTGGCTGCCTCTTGCACGACCCCTACTGGGGATTAAGCCGCATAAGGCGTGTGCCATGTCAGGGAATTTAACCAGTGACTTTTTGGTGCAAGGGAGGAGTTCAACCAACTAAGCCACACCAGACAGGGCTCCCGGCAGTTGTGACAGTTAGTTCAGCCTGGAAAGTGCCTTGCCATCAATAACAACAACAACAGTAGTAGTGAAAATAATAATAGTAGCAATAACAGCTTGTAGTTACTAAGTACTTACTCTGAGCCTCAAGGTGGGGCTAAGTGCTTTTCAGAGAGAAGATAATGCAGACTGGCAAAGGTAAGTGCTCAATAATTAATACCTGTAATTCTATAATCTCATGTTCTTCAGAACAACCCTGGCAAGTAGACACCATTAATGCCTCACCCCCAAGAATTAAAGCGAGAACTCCCTGCCAGGTGGAATGGCATCGTCCCGAGCTCTGTTCGGGATGGGTCCTGAGGGCTGGCTCCCACCGACTGTGTGGCCTACAGCAAGTGAACCCCCCTCTCTGGGCGTAGGACTGCCTCCCTTCCTAGGGCATGGCATCCCTGATGCAGGGGGATATGGTCCAGGATGCAGCCAGCCTACCTTGTAGCGCTCCATGTGGCCGGGATGGGGGAAGTGGATGACGGGGGAAAAGTGGTGCACAAAGGGGCTGCGGAGGCCGCCCCGGAAGAGGTGGTGTGCCAGCAGGGCGCTGACATAGGACTTGCCAGTGCCTGTCCATCCGTGCAGGGAGAGCACCAGCGGCTTGGTGGGGGCCGGGTCCTGCACGAAGGCCTTCAGCGCCTTCACCACCAGCGCCTTGGCCAAGTGCTGGCCGGCCAGGTGCTGGGCCAGGTCACACTCCAGACCTAGGGCCACAAGAAGGACAGTGTCAGAGTTGAGGATACGCTCCCGCCGGAAGAGGTTCAAGGGGGAAGTGATGTCTGGAACCGGGTCTAGAGATCCCTATGGCCCGGGACGCTTTCACAAGGGATCGCCGGCTGCAGGAGTCACCCTCCGGCCTAATTCAGCTTGGCAGCGCCCCCTCCAGGCCTCCCTCTGAATTGCGCTCAGCCCTAAGTGGGTGCCAGCTGTCAACAGGGTCTGCCCCAGACCCCTCTGCCTATTCCCAAGGTCAGCCTCTCCCTCGGCGGCCATTCCCCTGGGGAGGCCTAGCCCTGCCCCGCGGCCCCGCTGTCAAAGGCCTCTCCATCCTGGCAGGGCTCTGCCTGGACCCAGACAAGCATCCCCTAACCTTGGCCCCAGGTCCCGAGCCCCAGGCTCTCCACACAGGACCCACTTCCGGCCCGGCCGTCCAGGAGTCTGGGGTCCTTCCGCCCCTCGGTTCCACCCTCAGGTCCAGTCCCGGAGTCCGTGGGGTCTCCGGTCGGCCCGCCCTCCACTCTCCCGCTCCTCACCCTGGAAGTCGGGCTGGAAATCACATTCGCAGAAGGTGCCGAAGCTGCAGCGCAATGACGTCAAGTCCCAGGCGGCGGCCGCGACCGAGACCGAGACCGAAACCAGCCCGAGCAGCCCGAGGAGGCGCGAGCCCCACGGCCGGCTGCCACGCGTCTCAGCCGCCATCCGGGCGAGGCCCGAGCTAGGTCTGGGGCCGCCAACCGCCTCTCCCGAGAACTACAGCTCCCGGCGTGCATCGCTCCGCGGCAGCCACCTCCCTTGGCCTACAACTCCCGGCGCCCCTCTCGCCCCTCTCAAAGGCCCGCCCAGTCATCCCGCTGCAGGACCGGAAGGTGGCCTCCAGGGGGAGCCCGCGAGCTGTCCAAGTCGGGATGGAGGGCCGCGTTTCCATAACCATGGTAACTAGGGGACCGTAGTAGTAGTTCCAAAAAAATAATAAGGAATTATGACCACAAGGGTAATGTAACAATTGTAGTGAAAACTTGTGTGGCACCTTACACCTTGTAAAGCGCCTTTTTCATGCTTTTTAAAAAATATGTGTTTATTGATTGCAGAAAGGAGGGGAGAGGGAGAGATAGAAACATCAATGATGAGAGAGAATTATTGATCAGCTGCCTCCTGCAAGCCCCACACTGGGGATCGAGCCCACAACCTGGGAATCAAACTGTGACCTCTTGGTTCATAGGTCGACGCTCAACCACTGAACCACTACAGCTGGGCCTTTCATGTTTAAGAATACTGATAGCTTTTGGTGAGCACCTACTGTGTGCCATTAGTATTAGGTACCTTATATATCCTGTGTGATAACAGTACCTATCATACAGAAAAATGGTGATATTTCAATGAGGTACAGGCACATAAAGTGTTTTGGATTAAAGTAATCAATAAATGACCATTGACAATCCATCATGCATAAAACATAGTGGTTCCTTACCTAGCAACTACTATGCGCTAACTGCCTCAACACCAATCCTAAGAGATTGATTCTGTTATCGTTCCCATTTTATTGAGGTAGAAATGGGAACCTGAAAGGTTAAGCCTGATGTCCATGGTTACTCAGCTAGTAAACAATAGAACTGAACCCAAGTCTGGCTGCCGCCAAAGATCTAATGCACTGTGTTACCCAGCCTCTCTGTCAAGGGATTCAGAACAGAAAGGACCCCATATGTTTCACACTCAGTGAATGGGCTCCCCAGAGTTCCATCCTGGCAGGGCTCTGCCTGGTCCACAGGGTCTATCCCTCCCACCTATAGAATCAAGACAACCGTGTTCATGTCCCTTTTCAAAGATTATCTACCCCACTCCACACACGCACACACACACACATACACACACACACACACACACACACACACACACACCACTTCTGAGGCCACCTTTCAAAGCCTGAAACTTAGTAGTTCCCGTTACTGAGGAGAGAAGACAACTCCAGTCAGGACACCCAAGTTCCAGCCTCCCTCATTCCACTGCTGTGACCCAGGTCACAGTTCTCGGGTTCTCAGAGAGGTAGATTCCTAGATTTCAAAAAGCCCTTCCATCCCACATATCTGGGATCCCTCACGGTGCATTTGGGGAACCTTTGCTATGGCTTCCTGGGGGCAGGGAATGGAGGAGGAGGGGGGCAGGTCAGAATTTCTCCCACTGCCTCCCCCACTGGCTGTGATTTCCTCCAGGCAGGGACTGGGGTTCAGCATTAGCAGTAACTCCGGCTCCTGGTACAATCTGGAATGTCCCAGGTGCTAAATAAATATTTGTGAAATGGATTTTTTCCCCTTTCGCCTGAGAAAAGATGCTTCCTTCCACCTTAGGGCCTCCTGGGAGACAGAAAAAAGAGACATAAAAGTTTATTATATGAAAGAAAGAGCATGGCTTCTGTACATCTATTTACAGAACGGAGACTTATTTACAGCCAGATGGAGGCCTTGGTGTCGGTGGGGAGCAGATGCCTGGAGGAGAGGGAGGAGGCGTGAGGAGCCTCCCATGGCTCAAACACAGGGCACCTGAGCAGGACGGGGAGAGGCAGAGCTGCAGGGAGGAACAGGGATCCTGGTTCTTCCTGAAGAGAGACCTGGTGAGCATGTAGCAGGTGGGACGGAGCCCAGAATCCACGCAGGACCCCGGGGGCGCAAGGGAAATCTTGGCGTGGAGTCCGGTACATTCTTGGGCTGGTCACAGTGTCCCTGGGGTGCTCTGGAGAAAGGTCTGTGCCCCTCTGTCCCGGATGCTGCCCGCAGCTGCAGAGGGGAAGGGTCCACGGGGGTCACAGCTCGCTGGAGCGGATGGCAGGCTCCAGTTTGTGGGACAGGGCGGTGAGAACCTTGTCAAACTTCTCATAGCGCCGGGCCTGGCTGCTGCTGGCGCCCTGACTGCCCCAGAGGAGGCGCATCTGGAACTCGGTGCTGAACACCTCCAGGAGCTCGGGCTGGGCCTGAAACCCTGCAAGGCGGGGCACAGGGGTTAGGGGACCACCACGCAGCTAGGGAGGCTGGGGCTCTCGCAGGAGCCACCACATCCCTCAGGGCCCCCTCCAAGGGACACCTCCCCCAGCTCTGCCAGGGATTCAGCAAGGTTTATTGATGGACATGGCCTCACAGTTTAGTACCTAGTCTTTGCCCTACTATTTACAACATATAATTTTAAAATGACTGGAAGATAAAATATTAATGTTAATGGGGGCGGTGGTGGACTTGAGTGCCTTTTCTTTTCCTTTTTGTGTTTTTCTGCAAGTTCCAAAATTTTTCCTAAGAAACGTATATACATTTTGTAAGTCAGTGCAAAAAACGTGTTTTTGTGGGGTTTTTTTTTCTTTCTGAAGAAGAAAAAGGAAAGACATGCACCGGAATGCTCACAGCATTTACCTCTGGGTAATTGTGGGTGACTTTTTTAGCTTGTTTTTGCTCGGCTTTCATTTCCAATTTGTCTATAGTAAACTTGTATGACTAAATAATGCCTAAAGCAGTAAAAGATGGATCGTCTGAAGACACTTTCTCTGCTCCTTTCATGAGAGTTCTACCTTTCGACTGGGCTAAGAGCTCCTGGAAGGCAGGGCAGGTCTGTCTCAGCCCCAGGCCCCTAGGCATAGCACTTTGCAAACAACCTTGTAAAGTGGGCCTGTTAGAACACCCACTTCACAGATGAGAAAACTGAGGCTCAGAGAAGCTAAGACACACAGCTCTGATGCTCTTTGAATCATCTGTGTCTACCTGGTGCCTGCCACTAACAATTGCTTGTTGAAATGATGAGTGAGGAAAAAAAGGGATGAGAAAAATGAGTCAGGGAGACAGGGCAGGAAGGAGGAGTGGAAAATGAGAATGAACATCTGAAGGGGAGAGCGAAGCAAGCGGAGGGAGGCCCAGGCCCGGAGGACTCACCCTGCAGCTTGGCCTCGGCGTTGGTGTGGTACAGGCCTCCGTGGTGCGCCACTGTGCGGGCAGCCTCCAGGTGGGCCAGCACCACCTCCACGCCGTGCTCCGTGCTGCCCCAGGGCTCCGGACCCTCGGCCGGGGCCGTGTCACACTCCAGCAGAGTGATGAGCGGCAGGACGTGAGGAAATGTGGTGTTGCTCAGCGGCGGGCCTTCTGCAAGGAGGGAGACAGCAGGCTCTTAGAGACCCTGGAGGGCCCCACTGCCCACTGTGGCCCCAGAAACTGAGACACAGAAGGGGAAAGGGCGGGGCCTGCCTGAGGTCCCAGAAAACCCCCGGGGCTCCTGACTCCTGGACAGACCTTCCTTTCAGATTCTTTCAACTAAATCTATCGCACCCTTGGCCCGGCCCCAAGGGCCACGCCTGGACGGGGCTGACAGTTGCCAGGTGCAGAGTGAGTGCAGGAATAGCTCGCATAGAGCTCAGTCAAGCTCTCATCATCTTCCACACCGGAAGGTCTTGCCGGGCCCAGAGAGGGTTGAAACCTGTGCAAGGTCACACAGCAACATGGGGGGGGGGGGTACCTTTGCCCTCATTGAGGCTCTTGAGAAACGGCTTGAGCTTCTTCTCGTAGAGGATGGCACCCTCCGTGTGTCGCTGTCGCAGAGTCATCCATGTCTGCTCCAGCCGGGCAATCTGGGGAGACCAGACTGTGAGCGACCAGCCAGGAAAGCAGCCAGCAAGGGCCACAGGCCGCCCTGCTGAGTGGATGCCCAGATGTGCGGTTATTATGATCACCATTCATGTATCAGGGACGGTGCTAAGTCCTCATGAAGCCCTCCCACAACCCATTTTACAGATGAGCAAACTAAGGCTCAGAGAAGGGAATGACTTGCCCAAGGTCATTCCAAAAATAAGTGGTAGAGCTGGGAGCTGAACCACGGCCTGCAGGACCCCATTGTTACTATTTACTAGGCAGGCATAGGAGAGGAAGTGCAGTGTGGATGAGGTTTGGGCTATGAAATTAAGACAGACCTGGTTCTAATCCCAACTTTTTCAGCCTCTGACTGTGTGACCTTAGGCAAGTACTGCTCTGCCTCAATTTCTCCATCAGTAAAATGGGGACAATAAAGACATTTACCTCGAGATTGTTTTGAGGAATCCGTGCTTGTAAAATACTTAGTGTAGCACTAGCACCCAGCGCACAGTAAGTGCTCACTAAATGACTGATACTCCTATATGCACCTCATGCATTTTACAGGTGGGAAGACTGAGGCCCAGAGAAGGGCAGACTTGGTGTTGGAGCAGGTCAGCACTTAGAGAACCCTCTCTTCCAGGTGCCCTTTCCCCAGTGCTGCTGAGTTCTTCCGGAATCACTACACAGCCATCCGAGGAAACCAGCCCAGGGCGACAGTCCCCCTGAGCCCGCTCTGCCAGGGCCCCTCCGTACCTGGGCCATATCCAGGGCGCCCATGACCGCAGCGAAGCTGAACATGTTGCCCATGGTCCCCCGAAGCTCGGCGGCCAGCTGGATGGTCTTGTGCAGAAGCGCTGCTCGCTCCTCAGCAGAGCCGGTGCAGCCCAGGATGTCCACAGCCAGCATGATGGACATGGTGTGGAACCTGTCGCAGACGCCAGGTCAGGGGGGCGGGACCAAGGGCGGGACCAGGGGTGGGGGGAGGGTTCCTGCCACTGCCAGGGGTTAGGCACCGAGTGGGTGGAGAGCAAAGCCCAAACTGGGAGGTAGTAGAGTCCACGAGGTCAGGGGGCGTGGCCAGAGTGAGAGAGCTGATGGGCGGAGCAAAGATTCATGGACTATGATTGGTCAGGAGGATGCAAAGGTGAATCCCTAAAGGACTGGGACTTTGAGAAACCAGAATTGCTTGGCGCCAAAGAATGACAAGTTGCACTTGGTCAGTGGGATAGGGGGCGTGGCCACAACCCCTGGGAGCCAGGCTGAGAGACTGTGATTGGCCAGTTGGCCAAAGCAAAAGGACGAGAGTCCCCCAGCATGGGGGCGGGGTGTGTGTGTTGGGATGTGGGGGGTGTTTCCCTTACCTTTCCAGCAGGTCTAGACGTAGCTGCCGGCCATGGGGGAGGGTGAGCAGCTCCATGCCCCAGCGGACTCCCATTAGGGTCTGCATCTCCTTGGTAACGCCCAGTATCCTAGCAACCTGCAAGGACGCCCAGAGGGCTGATTAATTTCCTGTCTTGGCTGGCCCAAGCCATCTGGGAGTCAGAAAGCTTTATCTAGGAGGGCAGCCTGACTGGGAGGCCGGATTTGAATTCCAGCTCTACTGCTAACCCTCCGCGGTGGAGCAAATGAGCCTTCTCTTCCTCATCTGCGAAATGAGGGATAAATGGGAAAATGCCCAGAGGTGCCTGACGTGTTAAATACTCAGTTAAGGTTAAGGACCAAGGACTGCCTTATTCCAGAAGGCCAACCTGAGTCCCAAGGAGAGAAAGGGTCAGTCCAATGTCACACACAGGGCCTAGAACCCAGGGCTGCTCCCTTCACACCTTAGTGCTCTTCATAGAACATCCCTGCACTCTCTCTTCTTGCTTCCTGAGCTTGGAGACCAGTGCGACCCAGTAACCAGTGCACTCCAAACTTCAGAGGGAGAAAGTGAGGTGCCGAGATAGCTGGGGTTCTGAGATGAGCAAAGATTCATTCACAGCAAACACTCTGGGCTCTGACAACTTACGGGCTCAGGTAATGAGTTTTGCTTATTTTGTCCACCAGGGGGTGTGGGGGCGGGGAATCGGGTCATTTACATTCCCTGGACCAGCCCCGGACTTTAGCCAGACTCAAACAGTGAAGTCAGACACCACTGGGTTTCAGGACTGCCCAGTTCTAGTGCCAAGCTGATATCTGGAGGAAGCAATATCTTGCTTTTTCCTTTTTTTAAGTCTCTATAAATTTATTTTTTAGCATTTCTATTGGTTTTGTTTGTTGTTGTTGTTTTAAGAGAGAGAGGAAGGGAGAGGAGAGAGAGAAGCATCCCTGTGAGAGTGAACCATCGACCAGCTGCCTCCTTCATGCCCCCCATCGGAACCAAACACAAAACCTGGGCATGGGCCCTGACCGGGAATCAACCCTTCAAACCTGCAACTCCTTGGTGCACAGAATGACACCCAACCAACTGAGCCCCACAGGCCAGGCCAACTTTTTTAAAAGGGGAAAATGGAGGCCCAGAGAGGCAAAGTGATCAGCCCAGAGTCACACAGCAAGTAAAGGACAGCCATGAAGCCAGAATCCAGGCCCACTGGCCATGTTTGGGGAATTTAGGGGCCAGCTCCTCACTACCCTGATCCCCGTCCTAAAACCAGGGGCCAGGGTGCTGCCCCGTCCCAGGTGCACCGAGCACCTACCAGGCAGTCAACCTTGGTGACATGCTGAGCCAACGTCCGGGCGTCCACCTCTGCCAGCAGCTCCTTGACCCTGCGCAGGAGGCCCACCTCCAGGGGCCGGTTATCCTTGGGGATCAGTAGTGACTGGAAGGTGGCTGGGTTGAAGGAAGAGGTGGCTTCTATGATGGGGACTGTGAAGGCCCTGCCCCAGTCCCCGTCGGGGGCCCCATTTTCTGACAGTTCCTTTAGCCTCTCTCCGTAGCTCTTGCCCTGCCGGCTGGAGGCCTCAGCTGCTGCCCACTCACGGCTGCCGCGGACAGGAGGCTGGAGCTGGCAGTAGTGGCCAGAGTCCGGGTCGCTGTAGCTGCTGAGCGATGGTGAGGGGGAGGCCTTGCAGAGGGTGTGGGAGGGACTGGCGTAAGGGCCCTTGTCCAACTCCCCAGGGGGCTTTGGGGCACTTCCGGGACACAGCTGGGGTTCGCTGGAGCGGCGGGTGACCGGGGAGGCGGGCAGCACTGTGGCCGTGGGGGCTGCGGGGGTGGCATGAACACGGGTCACTGCAGGGAGAGAAAAGGAGAGCACTGGTTACCATGGCTCCACCCAGGGCGGTGCCCCCACCCCCTTCCAGAAGGACAGCCTCCATCTACCCTACAGGGGGCACCCTGCTTCCAACACAGCCCAGGCCCAGCGGGCGCCAGCAAAAGGCACAGCCCTCAGAGAGGCTTGGCCATCACTGGCCCCCAGGGGTCTGCACACGCCCACCCTAAGCTGCAGCAGCCTTGGGGAAGCATGGGGCTGGGGGGGGGGGGGGGGATTTCAGCGACTCAGGGAAGCTAAGCACTTGCTGGAGTTCAGGGAGCCACGTGGAATTATTTCTCGGTGGATTAGTAATGATGGTTTAGTGAGTTCCTGTGTGCCAGGAGCTGGCGATATGTTGGAGATACACTGGTCAACAACAGTAAAACCATCATCAAAATTACAGGTGATGCTAATTGAGCCCTTGCTGCCTGCGAGATCCTTCTTGGCACATTGGTCCATTTAACCTCCTCAGTATCCTGTGAAGTAAGTACTTTTATGATCCTCGTTCTGCAGGTGAGAAAACTGAGGCTCAGAGAGGTGAGCTGACCTGTCCCAGGTCGCCCAGCCAGCAAGCGGGAGAGCTGGGTAGAACCTGGCTCCTGGGTACTTGCGTCCACCATGTTGCTTAGAAATTGTCCAATTGATCATTTCTGACAAGGGATTTTAACTTTCACACTCAGGCCTGCTGATTTGAAGGGGGATAGTTATGACAAAGTTTCTGGCCCGTGTTTAGGGACTCAAACCACTGCAATGAGCAAGCTGTGGAACTGTTTGTATGTCAACATCAATAGCTCTGCTCTAGCCGGCTTGGCTCAGTGGATAGAGCTTCAGTCTTCGGACTGAAGGGTCCCAGGTTCGATTCCGGCCAAGGGCATATGCCTGGGTTGCGGGCTCGATCCCCAGTAGGGGGCATGCAGGAGGCAGCCGATTGATGATTCTCTCTCATCATTGACGTTTCTATCTCTCTCTTCCTTCCTCTCTGAAATCAATAAAGAAATGTATTTTTAAAAAATAGCTCTGCTAGCAGGTTCTTAGAGTAAATTTTTACAGGGCCTAGCTCTCAGAAAAGAGGTAGAAAAGCACATAATCACACACAGTAACAGAACTCATCAAAAGCATGTGCACACACACAATCATTGTCACCAGACCCCCCCACTGGCCCCTCTGCCCGCCGCTGGCCATACCGGTACTGTAGGCGGGGGAGCTGGGGCTCTCGGAGATGGGGGACATAGGCGAGTGCAGGTCTGGGATCTGGTCCATGCTGAGCGCACAGTTGCGGATGGATTCCCGGGGGTGGGGCAGCGCTGTGCTGTGTGGAGCAGACATCTTCGTGAGCAGAGAGTGCAGTTGGGCCCTCAGCCAACCTTAGGACCCACCTCCGCTTCCATCCCAGAACTACTGAACTTCAGAGGCAGAGAAGGCTTGGAGATGATCAAGCCCAACCTCCCAACGGGCAGGTACAAAAACAGCCCCGAGGAGGACGGCTTCTGCAGGCCGCAGCCTGCGCACATGCTCTCTTTTCTGGGGACCTTGCCCCCAGCTCGGACAACTGTCGGGGGATGGGGTTAGAGGGAAGCATGAGAAGCCCAGGGGAGTCAGGCCGACCGAGCGGGGCCCTCCTCCCACACTCTGCTAGATGCCTGGGCACACAGGGTCTGTGGCTCTTGGCACCATTACAGTCACTGCTTCCAAACCACAGGCCAAGTGGCTGCTGCCGCAGGGTATCCAACCACCAATTCCTTGGCGGGCGGCGCCCAGCCCGGCCCAGGGAGATGAGACCCGTCCAAGTGCTAGTGGCTCAGAACAGCTGGTCTCTTTGCAAACAGCCAGGGAAACCACAGGAATTAGGAGCACTGACTGGACGCGCAGACCTGGGTTTGAATCTGTCTCACCACTCACTAGCGAGCTGCTGCCCCTTTCTGGGCCTATTTCCTCCTCCATCAAGTGGGGAATGGACAGGAGCCACCACCCAGGGCGACCGGAGTTGAAGATATGAGCAGGGAGAGCACTCGGCACAGGCTAGGTGCCCAGGAGGCCCCGGGGATGATTCGCTGCTGTGGCTGCTCCTGGGACCAGGCCTGGTCTCACCCAGCCCCAGGGGCAATGGCGTCTCATCCAGATTCCACTCCCTGTGTGGTGGTTTGCACAGCAAAGCCCTCCACTCTGATGCCTGCCTTGGCCTAGCTAGGTGGAGCGGGAGGGCAGGTGGGGAGGGAGAGGTAGGGGGGGAAGGAGGGCGGGAGAGGTAGATGGGGAAGGGGGGTAGGTGGGGAGAGAGAGGTGGGGGGGAGGGGGGAGGGAGGGGCAGGAACCAGGCCTGCCCCCCAGGGGGCTGAGTGAGCCGTGTGCCACACTAAGGCTCCAGGGCAGTCATTCCCCAGGTCAGTGTGCCCGGCCTCCCCTTTCTCACCAGCGCGCTCATGACTGACACGCCCACTTGACAAATGGGGAGACTGAGGCAGAATTAGGGTCCTTGCTTACCTGGTGGGGCAGCCATCGCTGCGGGTGACCTTGTCGGCGGTGAGCCCATCGGTCATGGTGACGCTGCGCCGCTTCATGTGGCTGCCCTTGGGGCCCGCGGGACTGGCGGGCCCGGCAGCCTTGCCCCCGCCCTGGCCCAGCCCATAGCAGGCCTCCAGGTAGCGCAGCGGGAAGGTGCGGTTGACCGGGCAGTAGATGATGGCGCCGCTCTGCTCCGACACAGCCTTGCGGCTGCCCACGTGGTACCGCACGAGGGCGGGCACATGGTCGAAGCTCTCCTGCTCGAACAGGTACTGGATGTGGGTGTAGCTCTCGCCCGCCTTCACCACCACCTTGTTGATCTTGAAGTGCAAGGCCTGGTTGCGCCAGCGGCAGGTGAGCACATAGTCGCCCAGGCTGGTGAGCGAGTCCCGGATGAGAAAGTCGCCGTTGCGCTGCACCAGGGTCTCGGACACCTGCAGGGTGGATGGTCAGGAGGGTCAGGGGCAGGGGGCAGGGGGGCAGGGGGGCAGGGGGGCAGGGTTCAGGGGCAGGGGGGCAGGGGGCAAGGGGGCAGGGGAGCACGGGCAGGGGGGTAGGGGCGGGGGGCAGGGGCAGGTGGGGCAGAGCAGGGGGAGAGGGTCAGACCTGGGGTCTTGGGGACATAGTGGACAGAGATATTTGACTCTTGGGAGGGGACTCAATGACGTGGATGCACAGAGGCCCAGGGGCCCAGAGGCACAGAGGCACAGAGGCACAGGGCCACAGGGGCACAGAGGCAGGCCAAAAGACCCTGGATGAAGTCACAGGAACAGGGGGTCTGGGGAACTCAGGTCCCACACCTACACCTCCTCAGGGCTCATGCTGGGCAGACTGAACTCCCAATCCTTGCTCCTCCACACAGTCCAGGCCCTGGCATATCTGGGTACCCTCCCACTGCTTTCTCTGCCTGGACCATCCTGCCCACCCTGCCCACCTGGTGAGCTCCTATCCATCTCACAATGGCCCCTCCTCGAGGCTCCCCCACATTCCCCGCTAGGCACTTCATTCTTGCACTTCTCCCTCTGGGCTCTGACTGCCTCCTGTCAGCGCCTGCCCTGGACCACCAGCCCCGCTGCTTCTTCTGCCTCCTTGGAGCCCAGCACAGGGCCTGGCAGAGTTGATTCTTGACAAAGATTTACAGTGCGATTGAGAGAGGAAACAGGGGACCATCTGCCCCAGTCTGAGCCTCAGCTCAGAACAGTGGTCGCCAGCCTTTTGGACCTCACGGACTACCTGTGTTCCGCGGACTACCGGTTGGCAACTGCTGGCCTAGAAGCTCAGCTTTGCCAAAATTGAGTAGCCTAAGGACTGATACTTGCTAACCAAACACACAGGAGGCTGATGTACAAACCCTATAACATTAAAAAACAAATAACAACAACAACAAAGGACAATGTTCATTGAGCTCGCTGTATGTCAGACATCATGTTAAGCACTTTACCTGAATTATTTAATCTAATTCTCACAACAGCCCTATGAGGTAGGTACTATTATTATCCTCCATTTTATAAATGAAGAAACTCAGGCTCAGAGAGGTCAAGTGACTTGTTCAAGGTTGCACAGTCACTAAATGGCATAGTTAGACCTCATCCCAGTAGCCCCCTGTGATTGAACCCACCACGCGCTAAGTCAGAGCCTCTCTGGGCTGGGGCTGGCTGAGCAGTGGGGGAAGGGTCTAGAGATGAGGCCCCAGCTCCAAGCCCACTCACCTCTCGGGGGATGCGGCCATGGTACCAGGCGTGGCTGCGGAGATCTGTACTGCTGAGTTTGAGTTCTTCCTCCAACTCCTTGTGTAGTTTCTCAGGCGATGAGTCCAGGATGTACTTCTCCTTGGAAAACTGGGCGGAGACAGCAAGAATTGGCAACTGATCCAAAGCCCTGAGTCTTCTTCCCCTCCCAATCCTACACCAGGTGAACCCTTTCACCGTGGGACCCCGGGAGCACTTAGGCACAGGTGCCAGCAAGGTCCTCACCCAGGAGTCCCTGTCCTGGCAGAAGTAAAGAAATCACAGTTAATTCCACCAAACCGTGCCTACTGTGTTGCATGCCCTCTGCTATGTGCCATGGGTAAGTAAGTGAGGCAATAAGCAACCCAGGCTATGTCCTCAGGAAGCCCCTAGTCTAAGCTACGAGGAGAGAAAAAGCCACGGGAGCACTTGAGTAGACTGCGGTCAGCACCACAGTACTGGACAGCGGCAAAGAGCGCGCAGGTTTTCAGAAGGAAGATGAAGTCTGGGCGAGGTGGGGAGGTCTAGGAAGCCTTCATGGGCGAGATGGCAATAACAGAACGCTCGTTATGCACCAAGGACAACCAACTGATCCTGAAGTGTGGGGAGGGAGGAGTGCTACGGGTAGATCTGGGAGGTAAGGCAGCAGGTGCCCTGGCAAAGGCATGGACCGAAACAGGGCTGGATGGACAAAGAAACATTCTGGGATGGTGAATTATACAGTAGAATGGCAAAAGAGGCAGCTGTAAATAGGGGAGCCGAGCCCCCCCCCCAACACACACACAAATCTGTGTTGTCCTTTAGGATCCCCAAGGCCCTTTCCTCCTCTCCATCTCAAGCAATTCTTGCCTGATGGGGAAACGGCACCCCAGCAGGGAAGCCCAAGGTCACTCACTGGAGATAATGCCCAGGACTCTCCCCTTCCACCTGCCCGAAGGGGGAGAGTCCTGGTTTCCTGGTGACTGTGACTGGGGTTGGAGACCTATGGGAAATGGGAGGGGAGCCTTTCTGTCAGGTGCACCCCCACCACAGAGCCCAGCCCAATCCTCACTGTGCCATGTGAGTCCTCTGGGCCTCGTTTGATGGGTATGATGATAAAATCTGCCTCACCAAGTTGCAAGGGTGAAAGGAGACAATACTCCAGAGCAGCGGTCGCCAACCTTTCGGACCTCACTGACCACCAGTGGTCCGCGGACCACTGGCTGGTGACCGCTGCTCCAGAGTACTGTGGCTAGACCACAGACGTCCTCCTCACGGTGAGGACATGTGACATTGCTTCCTCCTCCTTCCCCCAACTCCCGGCTCCAACAATGACTGCTCCAGGACTGACAGATCTAGCCCAGAGCTGGCCAGATGCAGGTCCGGTGAGGGTGGCACTAAAGGGCCTGGCTTTGGCCCAGGGGGCAGTCTCCCCCAGGAGCACCTACTCCTTATACCACACCACACCCCGAGGAGGGAAGCGGACACAGGCCTTTTGGGGTCCTTCTCCTTGACAAAGAGCATCCAACTGAGAACTAGCCCCAGTACCACATCTGGAGCAAGAGGAACATGGGGCAAAGGGGAGGGGGCTGTGTGCGAAAGACCCTGGCCCCAAGACTCTGCCTGCCACTGTGTGACCTTGAGTCAATTACTTTCCCTCTCTGGGCCTGGGTAGCCTCATCCGTCAATGGGGGTGGAAGACTGGGCTCCACTTTTCCGGCCATAATCAATAGTCTGGGAGAACCTGGGGGGACCACCCGCACACCCGAAGGTGGGGAGCCCTAAGGCCCCTGTGCCCTCCGCCTCACCCTCCACCCGGGGGTCCCCAGCTCCCGGGAGGGGGAGGGCTGGGGCGCGAATGCAGCATCCCCGATGCTCAGCGCCCTGCTATTGGCTGGAGATGATCTCACCGCCTCCCGGCCTGCGCGTGCCTGATTGGCCGGCGCCGGGATGCTGCGCTCAGCCGCGGCCGTCGTTCAGGCGGGCTCGGAGCGTGTGTGAGCCCGGGGAGCGCAGAGGTGATGCGCCGGCGTCCCCCAGGGACCCGGGAGGCAAAAGCGCGGAGACCCCGGTTCAGAGCCTCTTCCCACCAGCCGGCGCCCACCAGGCCCTTCTAGTTCCCCTAGTCTCTTAACCCCGAGCAAAGCCATCCCAGAGGATGCTCCGCAGAGAGGCGGGGTCCGGGTCCTCCCCTCCACCCCCTTCCGTTTAACCCTTTCAGCGCCACCAGGTCCTCCCGCACTGCCCGGCCAGCTGAGCCGAGAGCCCCGCGCCCGGAGCGCGCCCAGCCCACGCAGAGTGCAGGGGGCGGCGGGCGCCCAGGCCCCAGCTCCCGACACCGCAGCACCCTCTCCGCCTCCCGCCCCTCACAGCGCTCCTGACCCCAGCCCAGCGCCCGGTACAATGGGGAGCCAGGCTGCCGGGTCAGCCTCCGGGACCCGAGTGCGCGCGGAGGACCAGCAGGACGCCGGGCCCCCAACTCCTGACACCCCGGGCCCCCGCCAGCTCCCTCCTGCGGAGAAGGCAGGGCCGGAACGGCAGCCCCCACAGTCCCGAGTCCCGGGGGTGGCAGCTGGACGCTCACCCCTAGGAGCTCCCAGAGGTACGCGGGGATGACCCCGCTCCCTCCTACAGCCCTCGACCCTGCCCGGCCGGCCGGACCGGCGCGGCATCGCGGGGCTGCGGCTCCCGGGCGGGACGGAGAGGCTGGCGTCCCTGCCCCGAGCGCCTGGCGGGGCCAAGCCGCCCCTCACCTGCACCTGCACGAAGGAGCCTCGGTAGAAGCAGCAAGCGGCGGCCGACAGGGCGCTCCACAGGCTGCAGCGCTCGGTCATGGTGGGGCCGGGCAGCCGGGACCCGGACGGTGCAGGGGGCGGCGGCCGGCGGGGCAGGGGCGCGGGACTGACCGGGCTGGGCACCGGCTGAGCGTGCTTCTCAGCGGCGCGATTACCTCATCGCCTAGTCGGGGGAGGAGCAGGGAGGCGGGGCGGGGAGACCCCACCCTCCAGCCCGCCCGGGAGGGGAGGGGGCCATTGTTCCTCCCTCCGCCCGCCCCTCGCCCCCCCTCTCGCCCCCACGCGCTCCAGCCCCGAGCGCCCCGGCTGCCTGGAGAGGGGGATGCGCCGCAGAGGACCTGACAAGGGGCCATCACGAGGGATAGTGGGATGGGGTGAGAGCCCCTGGGCCGGCGAGGGCGCTCCTGCCTCCCGCACTCGCTGCACCCCTCACCGACCCTGAGCAGGCAGAGACTTTGAATTAAATCCTATCCAAAGCTGGAAAAATTCCTGTATGTGGTTAACGAAATCCTTTGTGGCCTCAGAAGAAAACGTCCCAGAGCCCAGGAGTTCTCCTCTCTGATTTGGAATCAAGGACTCTGCTGAGAATCACAGGATGGTCGGCTGACAGCAGCCGCTGGGGTGCAGAGAGCCAGTAGCTCAATGGTTAGGGCACCCACCTGGGTTCAACTAGCTGTAGTCCCGCCCCCAGCCCACCAGTCCCTTCTCTTGGAGCCCAGATGTAGTCATCTGGAAAACATACCTGTGCTGACCTCACAGAACTCTTGTGAGCACCGGCCAGGCCTAAAGTACTCAATAAATGCACGCGGTTATTTCCCATCCCCGTGTCAGAATCCGGACTTTCTGTCCTAGAATTACAGGGTCTTCGGTGCAGAGGGAGTCATTACTGGGTTCACACCCTTGGGACAGGCGGGGAGACCTCAGCCACCTCTCTGGGCCTCCGTTATATTTGAGTGTTTTCTGTGAACACATCGGCTGCTCTGAGTGTGGAACTTGGGGTTGTGCGGCCCTGGAACGCTAGAATCCTTGCCTTCGATGAAGTACCCACTCCCTGGTCTGAGAAACCGGGGGTCCTGGAAGCTGAGAACCTCGGGGCAGAAACGGGCTTTTGGAAACTATTGATTCCACCCTCGTCTGAGGCTAAAGCTAACATCCCTCTGACTTCATCCTTAAGGAGACAGTTTAATCCAATGGTTCTCAACCTGTGGGTCGCGACCCCTTTGGCGGTCGAATGACCCTTTCACAGGGGTCGCCTAAGACCATCCTGCATCTCAGATATTTACATGACGATTCATAACAGTAGCAACATGACAGTTATGAAGTAGCAACAAAAATTATTTTATGGCTGGGTCACAACATGAAGAACTGTATTTAAAGGGCCAGAAGGTTGAGAACTACTGGATCAGTTTCAGCGCACAGCTATAATTTCTTTTGTAATAATTTTAATTAATTTTTTAGCACCATAAACTATAAGAAAAGTACAAAGCTCATCATCCTCACGGGGATCTCGCCACCGTCAGCGATGGGGATCTCACTCTTTCCAGAAGCTGGGCTTGCTGGGTGCTGAACTACGCCCCCGTGTGCTGCCAACTGGCTTTGTGCTGATTCTCCCGGGGCTTCTGTCCCCTGAGGGGTAACGCTCTGGGTGAGGAGCCGGGGTGCAGTCCCAGGAGCAGCCCCTGCTCGCCTTGCTGCAGCCTTGAGCTGCCCTTCCCGGGCTCGCCCAGCTTCTCTCTGACCTTGCCCACACTCTTGCCTCTGCCTGGACCTCTCTGCCGCCCATCTCTGCTGACCATTCTCTCCTTTCCAGCCTTTCTTTCGGGGAGAGGATGTTAGTGAATGTTCCTGATCAACTGCAATGGCGTGGATTCAATGTCGCCTCCTCCAGAGAGCCTTCCTTGATCCCCCCTCCCAGCTTCTGAGCTGAAAGTCATCCCCTACTTCTGGAGCTCCAATGCTTCTTACATGAACCTTCTGGTGAGAGTGGGGGGCAGCAATCCGAGCACGTTCCGTACTGCCTCATCACTCTCACTTACACAGAACTGTACAGGCAGCGTCTCAGGTGATGGGTGTCCCTGGGGCCAGGAGCCCGGCCAGCCTGCTCTGTTTCAGGCCCGGCTCCTTCACTGAGCCCATAGCAACTTTGGGTTGGAGGTGCCACTGTTATCCCATTTCACAGAGGTGAACACCGAGGCTCAGAGAAGTCGCATGCACACACCCCGTCATGTGGCAAATAAGTGGCAGATCTGGGACTAAAATTAGAAGCTGCCAGATCACAAAACACAAGCCTGAACCATTGTGTGGTTCTGCCTGGTCCCAACACGGACCAGGAGCCCTTTGAGCACAGGGCCTGGTGCTCCTCGCCCTCTGCTGTGGTGCTATCTCAGCAGGAGCCCTGGACGAGGGTGGGTGCTCCTGAGGTGGAAGGTCAAGGGCTTTGTCCCTGGTCTTGGCATTAGGTAAACTTGGATGGCAATCCTAGCCCCATCCGTTGCCCCCCCCTCCTTTCCCGCCCAGTAGCTGTGTGGCTATGAGCAAGTCACTGCACTTCTCTGGGTCTCAAGTTTCCCATCTGTAAGTGGCCACAGGAAGGCCTCACTGCGCAGTGATGAGGAAGAAGTAAGACCTCATTCATGCCAAGAGCTCAAAACTGTCTCCTTCCCGTGCCGCAGCCCGCACAGGGCTCTGCGAACAGTAGGCACTCAAAATGTTATGTCGGATTATTGTTGTTACCATCATTTCAAAACTGCATTTTCAACATTCCCAGCTCCCAGAACATATTCAGCTTGTGATCAACGTGTCTGTAATGACGAAGAGTCATTCTTCCCTGCTCCCACCTCCCAGCACCAGCACATGCGCAGAAACTGGGCGGGACTGGAGTATGGCCTTTGCATAGAGGCACCCTTGGGGTGCTGTCCAGCCGGCAGTGGGTGAGGTCTGCTGGTCACAAGCATTGGGATGTCCTGAGTGGGGGGCCAGGACAGAATGATGGCACCCATGGGAAGAAGATGCTGGGAGGGAAACCAGACCCAGATGTTGCCCCACCCCCTAGGCCCCTTCCTCCTGGGGACAGACAGTGAGATCTGGCTCCTAAAAAGGCTCAGGAAATGATTTTGCCCTTGGTGGACCAGCTCTGAGCCCTCCCTCCAGTGTCCCCTGCCCAGCCCCTCCTACCTTCACGTAGTCCCCGCCAGCCTCCGGCTCTCCAGCAGCCCTGGAGGGAAAGGAGAGAGGTGAGTGTCCCCAGCCCTTCCTGGCTCCCCAGCTGCCTGCCTGGTGCCAGCACCGGCCCTCAGTTCTCCGGAGGACTCATCCTGAAGGCCGAGGGGCACTGCAGCCGAGAGCGCTTCCTGGAATCTGCTGGCCTGGCTGCTCCTCGCTCTCTAGCTGTGGGGCCCTGGGCAAACCCCTGCACCTCTCTGAGCCTGGCTTCCTGTGAATGGGGCCGCTGCCTCATCGAGTTGTCGTGTGGACTTAAGAAGCTGATGAATGTTTGGTGCTTAACACAGGCCTGTTCCTGGTCACTGTCTTCACCCCACTGTAGGCCACTGCCTACCCCCCATGCCCCACCCCGCTCTCCCTCCACCTTGCCCTGGCTGGAGCAGTTGGAGGCCCCAGGCTGGGCCTCAGCCTCTTCTCCTCCTGCCCTGCACTGGTCCCCAGTGCGGAGTGACCCCCCCACCCCCACCCCCAGCGGCTGCCTAGGACTCTGGTGCCACTGCTGGGACAGTCACTGCGGAATTGATCCCTCTGTCTCCAGGGTGGCCAGGATGGGGCCAGGATGGGGCCAGGATGGGGCCAGGATGGGGCCTGACGGGGCCAGAGACCAGGGTGTCTGTTTTTCCTGGTGCTAAACAAACATCTCCTTCCTCATGAAGGCCATGGTGAGTCGCTCCCCCCAGGCCCTGGCCTGCAATGACATCCCTCCTCTGATACAGCCCTGACCTGTCCCTGCGACACGGGACTCGTAAACCCAGCTGCCTGTGGCATCTCCTCCTGGATGTCTGCTGTCATCCTGACCTTGCCACATCCGAACCAGGCCTGCTGGGTCCCCCTGCGCCGCGCCCTGCGCCCACACCCACTTCCCAGATCAGTTAGTGTCAGCTTCATTCTTCTCGTTGCTTTGTTTGGCCAAGAACCTCCGGTCATCTGTGCCTCCTCTCTCACTCACACTCCACACCCAGCCACCAGGAAATCCTGCGGTCTCCTTCCAGAATAGATCCTGACCATGTCTCTCCATGTGTCAGCCCTGCCCCACCTGAGCCTTCTCACTGGCTGGCTCTCACACCCCTCGGTCAGCTTCCCCTCCACCACCAGCCGGCACTAGGCTGAAAACCTAAGCAGATCAGGAACACACACCACCCCGACCCTCCCATCTCTCAGAACAAAATCTGAACCCTCCTCCATGGCCTGCAGATGGCTGGCCACGTCATTTATCATCCAGAATGCTTCTCCCCCTGTGAGAGTAGAGTGCCATTCTCATGCTCGAAAAATAGGCATAAACTGGGTTTATGCTCCCCAATCTCTAGGGCCCTGTGTGGCCTGGAGGTGCCCAACCACCCATCTTGCCAACCCCGCCCCACATGCCTCCTCACTCATTCTGACCCTCCTGCCACCCCAGCCACATTGGCCTCCCCGCCAAGCTCATTCTTGCCACAGGGCCTTTGCACTTGCTGTCCCTTCTGCCCTGCTTTATGTTTCCCCACATCAACCCCTGCCCGAAATGACCACTTGACAGTTACTTGTTGACTGTTAATTACCTGACACCTCCACTTTGTCTTATTCATTGTTGAGACTCCAGCCCTCAGCCTAGTGCCCTGCATTCATTAGGAGCTCAAGGAATCTTTATTGCTTAAAGGAATGCATGAATACTAACTCTCAAGCAATATTAACCACTATCATGATTATGAATTCTGCCAGGCGGGGCCCTGCTTCTCTAGCGGACACAGTCCTCGCCGTCTATTCCCAGCTGCAGAATAGGGAGGAAGTTTGAACATTGGGGAACTGCTTCCTCACATACAGAAGTGCAATATTTAAATTTAAATGTAGTAATTTTAATAAAATAGATTTAAAACATAACAAAACCAAAAAATCTAGCTTACAAAAATAATAGTGGTTAAGGTATGTGTTCCCAGGGCAGAATTCCTGAGGCCAGGGGGCTCCTCGCTGTGCAGCAGCCTGACAGCCCTCCTTTTTGCAGCATTCTATAGCAGCGGTTCTCAACCTTCCTGATGCCGCTGCCCTTTAATACAGTTCCTCGTGTTGTGGTGACCCCCAACCATAAAATTATTTTTGTTGCTACTTCATAACTGTCATGTTGCTACTGTGATGAATCGTCATGTAAATATCTGATCTGCAGGATGGTCTTAGGCGACCCCTGTGAAAGGGTCGTTCGACCCCCAAAGGGGTCGCGACCCACAGGTTGAGAACCGCTGCTCTATAGTCTCTGCTGCTCACCTTCCCTCCTGTAAGGTCCTTCCTTTAACTATAGTCCCTCAGGCTGCAGCCCGGCCACAGCAGGCTTCTCCGGTCCTCTCTGTCCAACGACGGGGGACCCCTGCCCTGCTTACATCCACTGCTCTTCCCGGGTGAGGCATCCCATTCCAGTGTTTCCGGCCATTCAAGCCCGGAAATCCTTCGACTGGTGGGAACAGATTGGCCAGGACACTGGGATCACCCCAGCACTTCCTCCAGCTTCCTGTCTGCTTCCCCTCAGGCTGTGGGCGGGAGAGGAGCCTTGGGGAGGGAAGGCTGCAGGAGGGGTCAGGTGGGATGGGGTGCCCAGGGCAATGGGGGTGCTCAGGGCAGAGGCCCGGGAAGCTAAGGGCCTGGGCAGCAGTCAGCCCCCATTGCCTGCCCCCTGCCCGCTTGTCTCCCCCGCCCCCCAACTCTACAGCACTCCAGGATTTCCAAGACAGAAGGTGGCTATGTCTGCTTACACCCACTGCCGCCACTTGTTCAGAGTGTGGCCACCACCTCCTCACGGGCCTCCGTCTGTGCCTGTGGCTCCTTCTCACCCCAAGCAGCCCAAGCAGTCCCGTTAAAATAACAGTCAGATCATGGCTTTTCTCTGCTCCAACCCACAGGAGTGGCCCCCGGTTTCACTGAGAGTAAGAGCCAAAGTTCTCATGACAGCGTTCACAGCCTCCCCACCTCCCCCCACAAGTCTGACCACCCTGCTCAGGCCATGCTGGGCTTCTTGCTGGAGTTCACCCCCACCTCAGGCCTTTGCACTTTCTGTTCCCTCTGCTGGAATACTTTCTCCCCCGATTTCCACTGAGCTCCCCCTCCCACCTGCAGGTCTTTACTAAAATGCCCCCTTCTCAGTGAGGCCTTCCCTGGCCACCCACCTAAAACTGTGTCCTTCTCCAGGCTCCCACCTCCCTGCCCTGCCCAGTTCTCCCCGGAGCACATCTGACTGACCATGGGCCTGACTCAAGCGCTGACTGTCTCTTCTCACTATACCCTCAGCTCCCCAAGGGCAGGGATTGAGACCTGCCCACAGCAGCGCCAGGCACCCCGTAAAGATGTTCATGAATGAATGAAGGTCACAGCAGCCCCTGCAACTAGGGTAAAGTCTAGTCCTCACGGTGGCTCCGTGCCCTGGGAGGCCCTCTGCCAGCCCCCATCCTCTCTCCTCTAACGCTTCCTTGCTCTCTGGCCACCTCACACATCCTCCCAAGAGTCATCTCCCTCCAGCCTCAGGGCCTTCGTCCACGCTGTTTCCTCTGCCTGGAGCCCCCTCTTTGCCTCAGGGCCAGGGAAATTCCTACGTAGACTTCAGGTCTCAGTTTGCTTGGAGATTTCTAGAACATTCTCCCTCTTGTTGTAACGAGCAAACCAGGAATCAAAGCTTTCGTTTCTAAACACTCGGCTCCATTCATTAATTAACTTATTCTGTATTTTATGGATTTAAAAGGCACATCCCCTCTAATATTAGTGGTGAAATCAATTAATAAATAATAGTGACAATTGAGCTAAATCAGTCCCATTAATCAGCTGCATTAATTATTTAAATAACCAGCCCCTTTAATTGCCCATATTAACTGATTTGTTCTGATAACTGATACCACTTGGTGCATATATTAACTTAGTTAATTGGATTAATGAACAGTAATTAAAGCCAATTACCTTTTATTCCCCTGATGCAGGTTTAAGTCTGAGTGTCACATGACCTTCAGGACCTCCATCCTGGCCCAGAGGAAAGGGCACGGCTCCAGCTCCCCCAGGCTCCCCGAGGAGAGGCAGTGGAGGGGCCGCCATCCTGCCCTCCCCACAGGCAGCTTTGCCCTCTGTCCCCTCGTTTGTCCCCTTGGGCCTGGAGGCCTGCTCAGAGGGCCCTGAGTGGAGACTTCCGCAGCCGCTGCCTCCTGCTTCTTGGCTTTCCCATTGCCTTCCCCTCTCTGAGGGTCAGCGTCCTCATCTGTGAAAGTGACTCATTAGAACTGTCTTCCCAGAGGGGCCACAGGGATCCTGTGAGAGGGAAGGGTGCGAGGTTCCCCAGCCCCGGTGGCTCCTCTCTCTGCCCCAGCCCCCCTCCCCGAGATCTCCCATCCTGCCCTGGGGCAGCAAGATTCTGTCCTGCCTTCACCTTGACCTTCACTCAGCCCGGGCCCAGAAGCAACCCTGCTCTGTGCTCCTCATGCTTTAAGGGCCCTGGGCTGAGAGCAATCTGGGGCAGAACGCCCGGCTCTACAGGGACACCCTGCTATGGGCCTTTGGGGTCTCCTGCCAGGAAGGCCCTTGGCTTTAGCGCCCGCCCTGCCCCACCACCTCTAAGATGGGCCACCCTGTCCTGGAGGCAAGCCTGCTTCTTCTCCTCCATTCTGTGCCCCTCAGACTCCTTGGCAGGGGTGAGCTCCCAGCGGGAGCTCAGAGAGGGCGGCGGCCTTGTAAGAAGAGGGCAGAGCCAGGGACTCTGAGTTCTGAGGCTGCCGAGTTTCAGAATGTGCAGGAGAAGAGCAGACGGGAAGGCATGCGCTGGATGCTGACTGAAGGCCCGGGACCGGAAGCCCCATGTTCTAGGGAAGGAAACGAAGCTGGGGACCTGGCCCAGGACACACCGCTGCGCAGACTGGGTCGGGGTGGGCTCTGCGCGGTCCCTTGCATGAGGTGGTCCCCCCAGGAAACAGAGGCTGCTCCTGGTGGGGGGAGGGGGGAACTGGGGAGGGGATGGCGAAGAAAGAGATTTCATCCAAACCGGAGCCCAGAACCGATGTCAGAAAGAGCAAAGGGCATGTGGGTGCAGAGGGAAGACCCGCTGGGGCTCTGGGGAGGGCCCTCGGCTGGGAGGGAGGAAGCTGTGTGACCCTGGCAAAGCCCCTCATCGGGCCTCAGTTTCCTCTCCTGTACCCTGGGCGTGGCGGTATGAGCGGCTCCCGTGTACTGGTACTTTCTTGGGTCAAGCCCAGGGTAAATGTCCCACCTGCCACATCTCATCCAATCCCCACAGCAACCCTGTGGAGCAGCTGCTGTTAATTTCCCCAGTTTATAGATGGGGAAACTGAGGCTCAGAGAGGGGAGTTGAGTTCAAGGATGTAGAGTCAGGGGGACTGAGCTGCTGATACATCCCACCCCTGTCCTCCCAGCCCTCACCCCCCGACATAGGTGGCTCATGCACGCTGCAAGCAGGCCCCCTGAGGGCTTAGGGGGATTGTCTCAGCTGGGGGCGGGGGCAGTCCATGTTCCTGACCCAGCACAGTTCCCACAGCCCGAGGCGTCCGGGGGTCTCGAGGACTGTGAGAAAGTCTCCACAGGAAATGAGAGCCAGGAGCAGCTGGGCCCCTTCGGAAGACAAGGACCAGCCGCCCTGAGCCTGAGGAGGCTGAGCAGGCTGGGCCCCCGCCGCCCCCTCCCCCAGTGGGTAATCACTACCAGATGCCAGCGGCTGACGTCACTCCGCAGGGCCGAGAGGGTCGTGGGACTCTGGGGAGCACTGGGAATTCTTGGACCAGAATCAACATTCCAGGAGGAAAGGGGGGAGCTGGCCTGTTCTCAGTGCCTGGCATCAGGGCTGGGGTCCAGGCAACACAGGGTGCCCGGGTCCCCTATGGGGTACCACCTTCCCCAAGTCTCAGGTTCCTTCTGAGCAGCCCTAGGAACTGGGGTGGAGGGGTCGGGTCTCTGGGTCGGAGAAAAGGGCACTTGGGTGGGACCTTTACCATGAGTAGAAGTGCATTCAGATCCCCCTGAAAGGAGAGGTCCATGTCACCCCAAATCACAGTGGGGCCCTCCTGCCTCAAGGCCAGCAATGGCCGCACAGTCACAGCCAGGCCTTATGGTCCCTGAACCCATGTCCGCTCCAGCCTGCCCCCTCCCACTCCTCTCCCCCAGCCCCCCGCCTTGTTCTTAAATATGCCAAGGATGCCCCACCTGGGGACCTTTGGCCATGCTGCTCCCTCGGCCTGGTACGCGCTCCCCCAGATAGCAAGAGGGACTGTTACCTCATCTCCTTTGTTTAAGCGTCCTTTTCTCAGGGACGTGTTTCCTAGCTAGCCTCCCTAAATTGCCACCACTAGCCACTCCCCCCACGACCAATTCCCTTACTCGACTTAAACCTCTCTTCCTGACGCTTTTCTCCTCTGATGGGTATAACTCGCTTTCTCGTTAATCATCTGTCTCCCCCACCCTGGAATGGGGGCTCCGGGAGCCCAGGGTTTTGCCTGCTGTGCCCACTGCTGTCTCCCCAGGACCTAGAATAGTGTCTAGGGCCGAAACCGGTTTGGCTCAGTGGATAGAGCGTCGGCCTGCGGACTGAAGGGTCCCGGGTTCGATTCCGGTCAAGGGCATGTACCTGGGTTGTGGGCACTTACCCAGTGGGGGATGTGCAGGAGGCAGCTGATCGATGTTTCTCTCTCATCGATGTTTCTAACTCTCTATCTCTCTCTCTTCCTCTCTGTAAAAAATCAATAAAATATATATATAAAAAAAAATAGTGTCTAGGGCAGAGTTACATCTCAGCAAATGTTAAAATTACTAAAACTCCAACTCAGCTAACTGTGTGATCTCATGCAAGTCGTTACCTTTACAAAGCCTCAATGCCTTCGTCTGTAAACTGGGCTCCTAACATCTCTCTCCAGGGGGTTATGGGAAGTCACTTGAAATAATGGTAGAGACAGGGTTTGAGCCTTTTACTTGGCCTCCTGGTTCAGGGCTTGGGCTTGGGGTCAAATCTAGGCTCTGACAGTTCATCTCTGCAGTCCCAGGAACACCCCCTCCCCTCTCTGAACCTCAGGCTCCTCACTGATAAATGTGGCAAATAGGAGCCCCCCCATCCCTCTCCCCCCTCCCCCCCACACACCTAGGGCCCCTGTGGGAGACCGTGCCCATGGGGAGCTCCGGGCAGGGCCTGGCCAGTGATGAGCCAGATCTCCATCACTCTGCTGGTGCCCTGGCCTGATGATTCCTGTGTGGGTGTGGGTTGTTGGGAGCCTCCCTCGGCTTCCTCCTCCGGAACATGGACTGAGAGGGAAGGGTGTCAGGGGTCTCTGGTCGGGCTACTTCCCTGCAGAGGGTGCTGGGGTCGGGGCAGGCCAGGCTGACACTCTCCTAAAGGCGCTTCATACCCGGTGTTGTTGGCCCCTCCCTCCTCCCTTCTCCCTCCTCATCCCATGATCTCAACAGGGAACTGGGCACCAGGAAACCCCTGCAGCCTCACCTCTTCCCCTTCCTTCCTTCTGCTCCAGGTGCACCCTGCCTCCCCAGGGGAGGGGGAGGGACAACCAGTTTAGGCTGCTCTCTGGAAACACCCCCTGGGGACCCCCTACGGGAATGAGGCCCCCAGTCTTGCTCAGCGACAGTTCTCAAATGCCTTCCTCCGTAGTTGGATGGATCCTCAGAAACCATCGCAGGCCCATCTGGGCTTCTGGGGAGACGGAGGCGCAGAGGAGGGCAGGGCGAGCAGTGCGCCTGACTCCGGTGTACAGGCCCGGGCTTCAGGGGCTCCTGAAAACGTCCAGCAATTCCTGGCCTCCTCCTTGGCTGAAAGGCAGCGTGGGACACTGGGTCCCAGGACACAGGAGGGCTCAGTCTGACCGTCAAACCCACCCCTCTGGCCCGCTGGACACTCCAGATGATTAGAGGGTGAGGGAGAGTCGATTTCTCCGACAGCTTTAGGCCATGCTTGATGCCAGAGGCACTGCCAGGACCACCAGGCTCCTGCCTGCCGCAGGGGAGGAAGGCTGGGTCCTAGACTTGGCATTCCCAAGGTTTCCCAACAGCCCTGCTGGAGAGGAATGGGTTGCCCACCCTTTAAGGGCACAGACAGGAAGGTGGCGTTAAACCCTGGTTCTGATCTTTGCTGCTGTGTCAAACTGGGCACAGTAACCCTCTCTTTCCTCATCTGTAAAATGGGCGTGATATAGTGCAGTGATGGTGAACCTTTTGAGCTCGGCGTGTCAGCATTTTGAAAAACCCTAATTTAACTCTGGCGCCGTGTCACGTACAGAAATTTTTTGATATTTGCAACTACAGTAAAAGAAAGACTTATACTTTTGATATTTATTTTATATATTTAAATGCCATTTAACAAAGAAAAATCAACCAAAAAAATGAGTTCGCGTGTCACCTCTGACACGCATGTCATAGGTTCGCCATCACTGAACAGTGTCTCTCTCCCGGGGCGGTTCTGAGTAGTAAATGCCCAACTTGTTTCCAGACAGAACGGGACGGAGTTCCACCAAAAGCCCCTGATGCTAACCCAGCACCGGTTTGTCAGTGGCCCCCGGGGCACGGATTTCCCCCTCAGACCACTGCGGCCCCTGCCAGCGCCCCCGCGCCCCGCTGGCCACTCACCCTCTGGGTCCCAGCGTGGGGCACCTTCGGCCCACTGCAGTCATGGCTCCCCGCTGGCCGCCTGAGCACCTCCTCAGCCCCAGGGCTCCCTCCTTTCTCCGGCCACGGAGCTCCGGAGCCCAGCAAGACTTCGGGGGCGGAGCCTGAGGCTTAGGCCACGCCCCACTCCGCCCCGCCCTCCGCCGGCGCCGCTCCGCCGGCGCCGCTCCGCCTGCAGAAAGAACACGCCCCTCCGCCTCCTCTCTCGCCCCGCCCTCTCCCCCGTCTGTCAGCGTCCGGGGCTGGGAAAGCCACGCCCCCTGACACACACACCCCGCCTCGCCCCTCCCCTCTCCAACCCCCACTTCCCCAACTGTCCGGGTGCAGTGTGGAAAGGCCACGCTCCTCCACCTGCCAGGCCCGCTCCCTCAAACTTCCAATGTACATCTCAGACTTGGGGCGCCCCGCCCCGCCATGCAATCCTTGCTCTTCCATGCCCGAATGAGGCTGAATTTAGGAGGGAACAGCAGGGCATCCCGGAACGCGGGGCAGCCAGGGATGGTGGAAAGCATTCATTTTATTCATCATAAATGTAAGCATTCCCATTTATTGTTTGTGGTGTGCCAGGCACTGTGCTAAGATTTAATAAGTATATTATTCTTGAATTATCACCACAATGCTACATGGTCGGTGCTATCGTTATGCCCATTTATCAGATGAGAAAACTGAGGTCCAGAAAAGGGAACAGACGTGTCCAACAGCACGCAGTCAGTCAGAGGCAGAGTCTGGACTGGATTGACTCTGCAGATTTACAGAGTCTTGCTCCCCCCATTGAAGGGGGTGGGTCTGTGTTCTGATCTCTTAGCACACAGAAGCTTTTTTGTCTTTTGTGCTTTTTTGTCTCAGGGCAAAGCCACTCAAGAAAGGTCCCAGCACCAGCCCGAGTTCCTTTGCTCAGCTTTTGTTTTTTCTCTTTATTGCAATGGGCACATCTGATCCCTGTGATTACACAAAGGCTCTTACAGTGGAAAAAGTTCCTTTCATTGGGGTTGAGGAGGGTCTCCCAAGGGGAAGGATGTAGGGTTTAGAAAGTGGTAGGTAAAATGGGCTGGATGAGTGTGCAGCCCCTGGAAGCAAGCCATTTCCTGTTCAAATCCCAGCTCTGCAACCTTGGCTGAGTCTCAGTTTCCCCATCTGTAAAATGGGGCTGATCATAGGTTCTTTAGTTTTCAGTGAATGACCTTTGCTTTGAGAGCCAGTAAAATGGGTGCTTACTAAATGGGAGCTATGACCATATCATCACTCTTTGTATTTTTGCATGAACTCAGTTCACCCTATAACCAAGTTCAATGACAAATATTTTCTAGAGCAGGTGAAGCAGTGTTGTCCAGCAGAAGTAAGGGTGCTGATTTCTGCGTGAGGGCCCTGGGCAGGGGTCCAGCGATCAGGCTGGGAGTCCAGCCAGCAGCGGAGCCCATGCTGGAGGTTGCCTGGGGCTTTAGAGTCAGATGGCTCTTAGTTCAAACCCTGACGCTGTCATTTGTTAGATGTGCAACCTGAGGGGAGCAGATGACTCCATCTCTGAATCTGTTTCCTCAAATGTACATAACGGTATCTCCTCTCCAGTTTTGTTTTTTCCTTGAAAAGTAATTGCAAGTGAAGGGCTAGGCATAGTGCCTGGTTTATAGCAGGCACTGGTTAAGGCATGTTTACTTAGATGTGTGTGTATGGGGTGAGGGGGTCCTCTCCAGGCTCTATTAGCAGGAGACTGGAAACCCCATCCCTGCAGGTCCTGCCCTCACCTTCCCCTGGTGGGCACCTACCTTTCTGGGGGCACATTCCTGGGGACTGTCTCCTCTTCTATGTCTACCCTGGGGTCCTCAGGCTCCTTCGTGGGGCTCGCCTCCTCGGCTGACGGGTTGTGCTTCCCCTCTGTGTCCTCCAGGGGGGCTTCAGTCTCCACCACCTTCTCTTTGGCTGCCTCCATGCCTGGGGGGTCAGGCAGGCCTCGGGGCACCAGGTGGGGCTCAGGGCCCACCTCTTGGGTCTCCAGGGCAGCCTGTCGGTTCTTAGACTTCTTGACGCTGGGCCGAGGCATGGTGCCCATGTGGCTGTACATGTCGCTGGAACGGGCATATGCCGGGGGACTCTTGGGGACCGTCACCATGTCATCCTGCGTGGCCTCAAAGATTTCAGGCTTTAGATTCGGTCGGATAGAGATGTGAGCCAAGGACCGCCTCAGAGTGAAGGACCGGGGGAGATTGGAGAGGCTCCCAAAGCCCTTGAACTTGAAGAACTCTGGCAGGGGGAGGAGAAGGGAAAGGGGTTAATGACGATGCCAGCAGCGATGATAATAGATTCTAGGTACATGCTGTTTGACTCACTGAGGGCTCAGGAGGGCAGGCCTCACCGACACCTCCTCTGATTATTATGGTACAACTTGGCAGCTTTGGAGCCACACAGCCCCAGGCTGGAATCCCTGCTCTTTCGCATCCTGGCTGTGCAACCTTCGTCAAGTCACTTGACCTCTCTGAGCTCCATTCTCCACATCAGCAAAATGGAGATTATAACACCCACCTCCTCTGGTCAGTGGGAGGATTGAAGGAAAGCATGTCAATGGCATGCTTACCATGGGGCCTGGCACACAAATATCCTCAAGAAGTAATGAAGGAGAAAAAAATGGAGGAGCCGGTCATGATGGTGATGACGCTGATCACGATAATGCCTCTGCACTTGTCAAACGTGCAGCACGCATGACCTCACCGAATTCTCAGCACGACTCCCTGCACAGGTTAACCCCCCATTTTCCAGATGAGGAAACGGGGGTTCAGAGACGTGAAATGAACCCCCTGGGCTACACAGCCTGCAGGTGAAGTTGCATGTGTGTGGGCGTGTGTACGTGTGCGTTGGGACCTGGAGGGGGTGGGTGTTTATGCACCTGGGGCGGGGGAGAAACAAGAAAGGGATTGTCAAGAGCCTGAGGGTCCCAGGCCCTGTGGTTCTCTCCTTCCTGTCAGCTGAGCCCTGGGTTCTAACTCAGGCGGCAGTGCTCAGGGCTCGGGTGATACCATCTCCTCCTTTCTGCAGGGGAGCGTGTGGATTCCTCCTTCCGGTCCCCAGCGGTGGGACTGCCCCTTCTCACAGCCACCACCATCTGAGTCCCTAGGCCCCCAGATCAGCAAAAAGGAAAAAACTCCAGCATTTTCCACTTCCTCAGCAGCCTCTGCCTCCTCGGGTCCCTACAAGCACGCTGGCAGATAGGTAAGGTACCTCCAATTGAACAGAGTGGAAACTGAGGCCCAGAGAGGGCAAGGGACCTGCCCAGGGTCACACAGCAAGGCTGAGCCTGGACAAAGGTCAGTGCTTTGGGGCTTTCTCCCAGCCCTGCCCGCCCCTCACTTGGTCTTAGCCTCTGCCTCCTGACAAACGTCAGAAAACACCTACGCTCTGCTCTCAGAGCGCTCTGCCCTGGGGCAGAAACTGTGCCAACAGCCAGAGGGAGGCCTCCTTTCACAGCCCCACTCATTTGTCTCCTGGGCACCAGGGATCTGGAGGAAACAGTAGTGGGGCGAGGAGTGAAACTGAGGCCCAGTCCAGGCACACGAGATTGAGCCCTGGTCTACAGCCCCGCACGATCTCAGGCAATTCTCTGGGTCTCAGGCTCTTCATCGTGGGATGCAGCCGTAAGCCTTGCCCTGGACACACACACACACACACACACACACACACACACATACACACACACGGTGCTGTCAGATCAAAGAAACCAGGGCCCAGGCAGGCAGAAGTCTGCTGGGACCAGGAAGGGACTGACTTGGGGAAGCAGCCATGGGTGGGTGTGGCCCTTCTTGAGTTGCTCTGGGTCCCAGTGTCCCTGCTGATGGGGACGTGGGACAGCCTCCCATGGCACACACACGCACCCCTGCCCTATCGCAGTAACACCCCACCTGAGACCCCATGAGGACCAGGTGTAGAGATGGAGTGTGTAGCGGTCTTCCCGGTCTCCATGGACCCGCAGATGAGTGGAGAGGCTGACACACAGAAGCACAGAGATGGAGAGCCAAACGGGCGAGAGAGAGAGAGAGAGAGAGAGAGAGAGAGAGAGAGAGAGAGAGAGAGAGGCCCAGAGTGATGGAGAGAGGGTGACGTGGAAACCCAGAAGCAGAGACCTCCGGAGAGAGACGGACATGGACCAAAAGAGAAACAGGAAGGAGACAGAGTCATAAAGAGCAGATGCAGAGAGAGGCTGAGATGTCAGGCGGCAGCGGGATGCGGACAGTGCACTCACTGAACTTCTTGCCGGCCTTCTTGGGCTTCTCTGTCATCTTGTCCAGCCGGGCAGTGCTGCTGGCCTGCGGGCAAGAGTCGGCTCGAGGCTCTGGACATCGACTTGCCTCCTCACCTCCCCTTCCCCTTTCTCACCCTCTCACCCGCTTCCTCTGTGTATTTTTAAACCAGCGAACCTCCCACAGCTCTACCCTCCCTATCCTCTCCGCAGGGGGCGGGGGGGGGAGGGCTGGGGCCTCCCCGAGTCCAGGCCCCTGTGGGCCTCCTCCTTGTCCTCAGCAGGGCGGGGGGGGGGGGGGGCAGACCACAAGCCCGTGGGACTGGAAGGTCTGGGGAACAAACCGCTGGCTCTGGGAACGGAGCCCACTGGGCTGGGGACCGCTGGGGACCTGCCAACAGCTGTCAGGGGGTCTGGTCTTTGGGCTGGGAGGGTGCAGGGCGTCAGGCCTGCGCAGAGGGCAGTTTATTCTAAGCCGCCTGGGGATGGACTGGCAGCAGTGGTTAGGCCTGTGGGCGCTGGGAGGACCCAGACCCAAGTTCAAGTCCTGGCTGGCCACCGTGTCACTGTGTGATCGGGCTAAGGCGCTCACCTCCCTGAGCGTTTCCTCCCTGTGGGCTGGGTATGTGCCATGCCCTCCTCACAGTGCCAGGCTTGGTGCAAAGCCTGGCACTAAATTGGTGCCCACCAAGCTACCAGGGACGCAGTGATAATTTGGTCCACCCCATGATTGTAAGAAATGGGGAGACTGAGGCCCAGGCAGGCAGAGGGACTGCCCCAGGTCATACAGCGGGCTGGTGGCACAAACTGGGTTACAACTTGCCCTTTCAAGTCCCTCAGCTCACAGCCTGGTGCTGTCCACCGTACAGCCTGTGTGTGTGCATGTGTGTAAACTCACATGGGCAGGACAGAGATGAGGAAATGAAACCGCCCCTAAACAGGTGATGAGGATGGGGGTGGGGCCACAGACCATGGGCTTCCAGTCCTACTTCTGTGCCACAGACAAGCTATCGGAGCCTCTGAAGCAAGATGTCAGACTCAAAGGCTAACACGGGCCAAATAAACAAGGTTGACGTTTATGTGGCCGCAAAAAAACAAAAGCTTCGATTTTCATAGAAACGTAGGTTTATTTGGATAGAGACATGCTGAATATAAAGGGCTGAAATAAATGAGTAATCGTTAACATACAATAATAGAACATTTTAATAAAAATTAATATTTTTTCTTGAATATTAACTTACCAGACACTGAATAACTGCAAAATCAATAAGCGTAATGCAAATAAACCTATTTTCCTTGCTCTCCGAAAGTGAAATATTTCCTGTTGCGCACACCAAACCAGTCAGCCCAAGACTAGTGACGTGGCAATCAGCTGCTGAAATACACGCTGCTAGTATCAGTGGAGAGAAACGGTGCACCTGTGCATGAGGCGCGTAAGGAAAATGAATGCAACACGATTCTAGTAATCAGTCATTAGCAAATGTTGTAGTTTGTTAATAATTATGTATAACAGGATATTGTAAAAATTATGAAATTTTGCCCTGACTGGTTTGGCTCAATGGATAGAGCATCGGCCTGCGGACTCAGGGGTCCCAGGTTCGATTCCGGTCAAGGGCATGTACCTTGGTTGCGGGCACATCCCCAGTGGGGAGTGTGCAGGAGGCAGCTGATCGATGTTTCTCTCTCATCGATGTTTCTAACTCTCTATCCCTCTCTCTTTCTCTGTAAAAAATCAATAAAATATATTTAAAAAAAAAAAAAAGAAAGAAATTTTTATTAAAACGTTTCTTACATACTGTTATATTGGCTGGGCCGCAAAATATTTGTGGGCCACGGACTGTGAGTTTGACATGCTTACTCTGAAGCTTCAGTCACCTAATCTCTAGAATGGGCACAAGTGCAGGGTAAGCAGTCAACCCCCAGAGGCTCCAGCATGGTGTGGATTATTATCCAGGACTCGGGGCTAAGCTAGAGCTGTGAGAAAAGGAACACAGCCCATGAGGCCAAAGCACCAGCCAGGCATGGAGCTAGAAGCTTCCACTGTGAGGCATATCCTGGTACTGTCCCATTTCACAGATGAGGAAAGCGAGGCTAAAGAAGACCAGAGACTGGGCAGACATGCAGGTGCCCTAGCTCCCGGGCTGGTGCCCCTCCCATTTCTGCGTTGTTGTTGTTAGAAGGAGAGGGGCCTGTGGCCTGGCAGTAGCTGAGGGTCCCTGGCTTCTCTCCCAGGAGGCATCCCAGTGACTTGGACTACCTGCTGAGGCCGTGGCATCAGCCAGCGCTGGCTTCCCGGCCAGGCCCACTCTTACCGTGCGATCCTTCATCAGAGACTTGACCGCTTTGGGTCTCAGTTTCCTCATCTGTGAAACAGGTCCCACGGCTCCGGCTCCCTGGGGTAGTTGGGTGAGAGGAGCCAGTGCTGGCCCAGGCCAGCACGCTGTGGCTTCAGCAAACCTTGGCCGCTGGTGCTGAGGGACGGGAACGGGTCAGGCCAGGAAACCCCAGCATCAGGCACGTGGTGTGAGACCCCGGAGTCCGGCCACCTGAAGGCTGTGTTGGGGGGTGGAGTTGCCTTGTCAGTGCTGGGGGCCCTGTCGTTGGCCCTGGCGCCAGGGCAATTGCAACATCCCTGGGAGAATGAATGGGGCTCAGTGTGGCGGCTGGGCTGAGCTCAGAGCCCCCTTTGTGCTGCCTCGAGTGGCCGTTGGGAGTGCGGCTGGGGACCTGCCGGCGGGTGGCTGTCCCACAGGCCCTCCTCAGCCTGTGCTGGAGGCCAGCCACGCTCGGCTCCACACCCCGAACACACCAAGCTCTCCTCCCTGCGGCCTCGGGCTGGACCCACACCAGAATGCAGCTTCCACTGAGTCCTGCAGGTCGAGATTGAGCCACACGGCCCCCAGGAACCCTGCTCTGATTTCCGTCCCCTCCCGCCTGCCCCAGTCTGTGACTCAGTTGCCTGCAGTTTGGCCAGGTCCTGTTAGGCCTTTAACTTCACAGTCAAAGGCATTTGACTCAAGCAAACCTGAGTTCAGACCGCACCTGCATGGTCTTGGGCATGTCAATCACCTCTGAGCATCATTTTTCCCATTACTAAAATGGGACAAATATAGGGTGTCCCAAAATTCACACAAGATTTGCAAATCTTGCGTGAATTTTGGGACACCCTATATAACATCCCTCGCATGATCCTGTGGCAATGAAATAAAACATTTATACTGAGGCTATCATCTTATTATTTGTGTCTTTATTTGCATGTTCCGGACAGACCTTGGGCTCCCAGAGAGGAACTGGTCTTATGCATCCATACTGGCTGCATGCCTGCTGCAGTTCTCAGTAGATTCCTGTCCCGGGCTGGCCCCAGTTGTCTGGTTTTGGGGGACAGTGTAGGACAGTGAGGGCGAACGTTTTGAGCTCGGCGTGTCAACATTTTGAAAAACCTAACTTAACTCTGGTGCCGTGTTACATATAGAAACGTTTTGATATTTGCAACCATAGTAAAACAAAGGCTTATATTTTTCATATTTATTTTATATATTTTTAAAATATATTTTATTGATTTTTTACAGAGAGGAAGGAGAGAGATAGAGAGTTAGAAACATCGATGAGAGAGAAACATTGATCAGCTGCCTCCTGCACATCTCCTACTGGGGATGTGCCCGCAACCCAGGTACATGCCCTTGACCGGAATCAAACCCGGGACCTTTCAGTCCACAGGCCGATGCTCTATCCACTGAGCCAAACCGGTTTTGGCTATTTTATACATTTTTAAATGCCATTTAACAAAGAAAAATCAACCAAAAAAATGAGTTCGCGTGTCACAGGTTTGCTATCGCTGGTGTAGGACGATGGTAGATAACCCCAGCCGTTGCGAGGACCTGGCTTTGAACTGCAGCTCCGTAGCTTCCTGGCTGTGTGGACTTGGGCAGGCCCCTTCACCACTCTGAGCCTCCGTTTCCTCTTCTGTAACTGGGGGCCCAAACTAGGAACCTCCTAAGAGGGGTGCTGTAAAGTCCCAGGGGTACAACACATATCAACACAGGGCCAGGGAAGTCAGTGCCCACCTAGCTGGGGCAGGATGTCCAAGGTGGTTCAGGGCTGTGGGTATCACACGGCCACTCTCGGTCCTGTACCCCCCTATCCAGAGACCCCTCATCTCCCGGACATACCAGCAGCCAAGAGCAGCCCATTCCATGAACCAGTCTTCCCCTTCCCTCCATACACTCCCCACCCTGTCCCTGGTCATGGGGAGAAAACAGAGGGTCCAGGCCAGGGTCTAACAGCTGGCCGGTAGCTCCCTTTCCTATCCCGTGCCTCAGTTTCCCTAACTGTAAAATGGCAGCAAGACCAGAGGCTCTCTCAGAGCCTGGTCAATCAGCAAACATTTACTGAGTACTGGCCACATGCCTGGGCTCACTGGCTTAGCTGACCCATGGACGTAGGAAAGGTTTCCCTCAAACCAACAAATCAGTCAGTGAAAAATCATCTCCAGGTAGAACCTCACTTCTTCTCTCTTCCGCCTGAGTGGTCTGGAGTCCCGGCCTTCTGGGGGGCTCCTGACCCCTCCTGTCTGCCCTCCTTCCCCGGGAAAGGCTGGGGGCACAGGGCCCCCAAGGGGAGTGACTGGCAATGTTGGGGTTTGGGCCAGAGACGGTGGGGTGGAGGTGATGACACCACCGGAACTCTTGCTAAGCTTCTTCTGCCCACAGGATGTGGGAGGGTTGGTGGGAAGTAGTCAGGGGCCTGGCCTGAGAGTCTGACAGTGAAAGCCACCCCAACCATGGCAGACCCCAGCTGCTACTGTCCCTCTCACACCCCCATCAGCACCCAGGGCCCCCATCCTGGTGCTGTGCCCTGACTGTGCCCAAGCTCCATCCTCAGCCCAGAGGGACAGGGTCCTGACGTGGGTACGTGCTTGGGGTTTGCGCCAGACGGACCTGGTTCGACTACAATGTGGCCACAGGCAGCTGTTTGGCTCTGGCCAGGGGATGTCACCTCTGAGTTGCAGCGTCCCAGGTGTACAATGGAAGTGATGGAAGTACCCGCTTCCTATGGCTAGGTGAGCATTGAGGTAATTCTCATAAAACGCTAAGTGTACGGCTCCGATCACTCATTTTCCCTCAATAAATTACAATTACTAGGATTATTTTCTCCCCTCTTGCCCTCGCCACCCCCAATTTAGCACTGGTCTCGTTTCTAACAGTGTGCCCATGAGGCTGACCCAGGTCACTCCCTATGTCACTCGACTGCTGGCTCCACACTGCCCTCAGGAGAGGGCTCCCTGCTCCTCACCCCACCCTCAAGGCCCTCCCTGGAAGCACCCCCTGCCCCCAGAACAGGGTCTCTTGGAACACCAAGGTCACCAGACCCACTCCTGCCTCCTCCTGCGAGGCTGCTCCAAGGCCTGGAGGGTTTCCTGCAGGTAGGGAGGGTTCTGGGGTGCAACCAGGGAGCACAGCTCTAAAGCAGAAAGGGCTGGGACGTTAGGAAACAGGAGACTGTGTGGCCACAGCCTAGGAGGGGAGCTGGAAAGAGCCTCCAATGTCACCCAGGAATTGGGTTTTCCCTGAAGACAGTGGAGGGAAATGCATGCAGACACTATCTCAGAATGATCAGAATGATCTGGTGGGTGCTGTGAGGGGGACTGACGGAGAAGCCAGACTGGGAGGCCAGAACTCAGCCATCCATGGGCAGGGGACTGGAGAGGAGGTACAAGACAGCTTTGCTGGGGCTGGTGGTTGAGTAACTAGAGCTGGAGGACGAATGAGGAGGCCGCTGGAGCCAGGGGAATATCAGAAAGATGCTGGGGGAAGATTGGGTCAGGGGAAGGGGGCACAGGGTCCGAGGGAGACTGGGGGGGGCGGGGGGGGGGTGAGTGGTGGCTTGGTGCCTAGCATGAGGACAGTAGCCTTCTACAGCGCCATTGCTACATTCCCGGCCAGACTGAAGAGCCTGGCTCAGGAGGGTCCTCTTCACACAGACTAGGCTTGAGTCCCAGCTCTGTCGCTATGTGAACTTGGTTGGGCAAATCACCTCATCTCTGAACCTCAGTGTCCTCTTCTGTAAAATGGGTTTGTGATCCTATGAGGCTGTTGATTCACTTCTGGAGCACACAGGGCTGCTGAGTGAATGCTCGATATTTCTGTGATTCCTGACCCAGGGCTGGACCAGCTCCAGCGCAGCTCGGTGCGGAGGGTCCTGTGGTTTCATCTCTGTCTCCAGAAAACAGGGGGGTCCAAGGCTGTAAGGCCCGAGCATTGCTCGCGGGCCCCTTCCAGTGTCGCCGCGCCCCCTGGCGGCCATCCGTTGCCATGTCAACGGTGGCGGAGGCCTGGGGAGGCGGTGGCGGGGCCGTTCTCTCCTCCCAGGACCTGAGGCCGCTCCCAGGCTACCTCCCGCCTTTGCCAGTGTGTGTGTGTGTGTGTGTGTGTGTGTGTGTGTGTGTGTGTGTGTGAGTGTGTTGCGTTGGGGTGGGGGGGACACTCCGAGCCGGGGAGGAAGGGGCTCCCCGCGGCAGCTGGAATGCGGTGGTAAACTGAGGCACGCGACGAGGCGCCCCGCAGCCAGGTGTCGACTGTGGGCCCCACCTCCGAAGGCGGAGGAGGAGCCGCGGGCGGTGACGCGCCGAGGGCCGCTGGCGGACGGCGGGCGGGCGGGCGACGGCGGCAGGTGCGGCCGCGGAGGGCGGGAGGGAGGGGGCGGGTGGAGGGGGAGGGGAGGGCGAGGTCTGGGCACCTCCCCCTTTATAACGCGCCCCCTCCCGGGCTCTGTCTGGGGCTGCCTCTTCTTCGGCTCTTCCCGTCTCGCCCCCTCTCCCGGCCGCCCCGGGCCCGACCCCGGCCAGGGAGCCCCCAGGCCTCGGCTTAGGGGCCGCCCCCCCCGCTCGCCGCCCCGCGCAGCCCGGCGGAGGCGGCGCCGTCGGAGGAGGAGGAGCAGGGCACTGCGGCTGGCCCGGGATCGGGCGCCAGAGCGGCAGCGGCTTCGGCAGCAGCGGCGGTCCGGGCCAATGCAGCGGGACGCACCGCCTCGAGCCCCAGCCCCGGCGCCTCGACTCCCCGCGCCCCCGATCGGGGTCGCCGCCAGCAGTGGCGGCGGCGGAGGCGGGGGCAGCGGTGGCGGCGGAGGCGCCTCTGCAGCTCCGGTGCCTCCTGGCCTCCCGGGAACTACAAGTCCCAGGGGGCCTGGCGGCGGCCGACGAACGGAAGAGGCGGGGTCGGCGCCGCGGGGCCGGAAGTGGCCGTGGAGGCGGAAGTGGCGCGGCCGCGGAGGGGCCTGGAGCACGGCGGCGGGACCCGGAGCGGGAGCGGCGGCGGCGGCGGCGGCTGGGGGCGGCGGCGGCGCGTTGGAGGCGGCCATGGCAAAGCAATACGACTCAGTGGCGTACCCCTTTTGTGATGAGGTGACCAAATATGAGAAGCTCACTAAGATCGGCCAAGGCACTTTTGGGTAAGGTTGGGCCCGGAGGGGCTGGGTGCCTTGGGCCTGCACTCCTCAAGGCCTACGGCGGGATGCACGGTGCCGGGCCCGAGGCGGTCAGGAGGCCACCTAGCCCTAGACTTGTCTCCTGGACTCGGTAGGCCGCGCTCCATCCCGCCTGGGCCCGACGGAGCTGGCTGGCGGGGAGGAGCCTGAGGCCCGTGATGGGAGGTGGGGAGGGGTTGCAGAGAGGAGCTGGGGAGGGGGGCAGGGTCTCTCCGAGAGCGGCCTGGGTGAGAAGAGACTGCGGGGAGGAAGTAGGGGCTCGGAGAGGGACCGCAAAGAGCTCGTGGCGGGGGAGCCGAGTGCCCTCGGGACCAGGCCCCGCCCCGCCCGGGAGACCCTTTTTCCTGCCCGCCTCTTCTGGTGGGGGAGGGGCCGGCCCCGCGAAAGGGGCCTGATGGGCTTTGGATCCCCCTCTCCACCTGCAGGGAGGTGTTTAAGGCAAAGCATCGCCTCACCGGCCAAAAGGTGGCTCTGAAGAAAGTCCTGATGGAGAACGAGAAGGAGGGGGTGAGTACGGGTCAAGTGGCAGGCGGCCGACTTGAGTTTCCACCTCGCTGCTTCTAGGACTCTCACGTGGAGACCTAACTGATGTTTAGTAGTTCGGGAATTTCCATGGTGCAGGGAACTTGGCTTCCAAATTAAATTTCCTAGTTCAAATGTTTTCAAGTATTTGAAATTTTATTCTTCGGCAACTATGGTTAGGTCCAGGAGGGGGGGCTCATGCTTGCACCGAGGGCAGAGCGGTTTATGAAATTAGGAAGTCTTTAAAACCCTTTTTCTTGAGCGTTTAATTTTGCTTAATATAAAATGAAAAGTACATGCAGTGGGTTTAAAAGAGCGTCTAGTGCTCAACTGAAAAAGAGCAGGTCCCCTCTCCCCACTTAGCCCTAGTCCAGTTTCCAGGGACCTACTTCTTACTTAGCAAGGACATTTCTTCATAGTTCTTGTTGTTTTTGTTCGTGCCCGGCAAGTTAAACACGCACAGAGCCAAAATTTAAAGGTTAAAGAAGCAATGGAGCATTTAGTGACCAACAGTGAAGTGATTAAGTATCACTATTTCGATTCACTGTCCCAAACCAACTCCTTGAGGAGCGCAGACTGCTTTACACCTGTTTTTCAGATAGGGCGTCTGCGATAGCTGATTTCAGGGCCCAAGATTTTAGTCTGTCTCCCAACCTGTGCCCCTTAGTACCGACTCTGTGGCCAGTTCCTTGGTCTACAGCGCGCTTCCTCCCTTGGACGCTCCTCTGTCTTTCTCCCACAGTTCCCCATCACGGCCTTGCGGGAAATCAAGATCCTCCAGCTTCTAAAACATGAGAATGTGGTCAACTTGATTGAGATCTGTCGAACCAAAGGTAAGTTGCTTGGCTCTTATAAGCTTCATTTTCTTCATCTGAAAATGGGAATAAGTTCAGGCTTTGTTGGCAAAGTTGGATCTGGACACACTTCAATTGCTGCTTCTTAACCCAAGCCTACCTGCCGTGACTGCTTTCTCCGGTCCTTTCGTCGTAGCTGGTGCTTCTCCAGGGCTGCCACAGCACCCGGCCCCGAGGAGGCACTCAGGACATGCTTTACCAGTGAAGGAACGCACAGACGGATGCCGGGTGTCCGTGGGCTGGAGGGGTTTAGGAGCTGGTTGTGGAAAAATGAGTTGCGTATGGGATTTTTTACTTTCTTCTTACCCCCATCCCTCTTTCCCATCCTTCCTGCCTCAGCTTCCCCCTATAACCGCTGCAAAGGCAGTATCTACCTGGTGTTCGACTTCTGCGAGCATGACCTTGCTGGGCTGCTGAGCAATGTGTTAGTCAAGTTCACACTGTCTGAGATCAAGAAGGTCATGCAGATGCTGCTCAATGGCCTCTACTACATCCATAGGAACAAGGTGGGGGAGGAGAGACCCAGGCTTGGTCTGACCTTTGCTCCCACTGCTGGGTGGGTGTGGCTAAAGGGCCATTGGGAACCTGACGGAGCCCTCTTGCCCTTCCTACAGATCCTGCACAGGGACTTGAAGCCAGCTAACGTGCTCATCACCCGAGACGGGGTCCTGAAACTGGCAGACTTTGGGCTGGCCAGGGCCTTCAGTCTGGCCAAGAACAGCCAGCCCAACCGCTATACCAACCGTGTGGTGACACTCTGGTACCGGCCCCCGGAGCTATTGCTCGGTGAGGACCCCCGAGTGGGCAAAGGGGGCAGGGGCTAGGCACTTAGCCTGGCCTCAGCCCCCCATTGCCAGGGCTTCTTGAGCCGCCGGCCCTGAGGCATTGCGTCTCAGGAGGCCCTCGGGCTCAAGGGGCCCTCCTGCTGCGCTCTTCTTCCCAGGGGAGCGCGACTACGGCCCCCCCATTGACCTGTGGGGTGCTGGATGCATCATGGCGGAGATGTGGACCCGCAGCCCTATCATGCAGGGCAACACGGAGCAGCACCAGCTTGCCCTCATCAGCCAGCTCTGTGGCTCCATCACCCCTGAGGTGCGTGGCCAGGCTGCAGGAGGCAGAGCCCAGAAGTCTCCCTGGCAGGGGAGGAATGGGGAGCGGGACAGAAGGAAAGCTCCTCTCTGGAGAGGGGGCAGGTGGAGGGACAGGACCTGCTCTTTAGAGCCGCGCAGGCTGGCTGCTCCATCACCAGTCCTGTGGCCTTGGGCAAGGCATTTGGACTTCTCACCTGATTCGAGTTTCTCTGCTGTGAAACAGCGGCCTGTGTCGGCTGTGGCACATGCTCCAGGCGATTTATGTAAAAGGGCCGGCACTTGGGGCCAACACATGGTCACAGCTACTTGGACCTTGGAGGGGTCGAGTTCACCCTCCAGGGGTGGTGTGGAAGCATCTGAACAGAGAAGTTTTAGTCCCTTCAGGTGCTTGACCAATGGACAAGCCACTCGTCTCCTGAACTAACTTCATCCTCTTTCCATGCCTTCCCCCAGGTGTGGCCAAATGTGGACAAGTACGAGCTGTTTGAGAAACTGGAGCTAGTGAAGGGCCAGAAGCGGAAGGTGAAGGATAGGCTGAAGACCTACGTGCGCGACCCCTATGCACTGGACCTCATGGACAAGTTGCTGGTGCTGGACCCTGCACAGCGCATCGACAGCGATGATGCCCTCAATCATGACTTCTTCTGGTCTGACCCCATGCCCTCAGACCTCAAGGGCACGCTCTCCACCCACCAGACATCCATGTTCCAGTACCTGGCGCCACCACGCCGCAGGGGCTGCCAGGTCACCCAGCCTTCCACTAACCAGAGCCGCAATCCCACCCATACCAACCAGACGGAGTTCGAGCGTGTCTTCTGAGTGGCGGCGCTGCTGCTTTTCCTTAGGGCTCTATTTCTGCTCTGTGACTCACACTGTGGAGACAATGGGACATTTGAGTTTTTTCTCCAGTGCATATGTTGTCTTATCCCCACCTGGGCACCGGGAATGCCATCTGAGTGGACTGCAGTAAAGCTTTGGCTCAATGTCCAGGAAGGCACTGAGGGTGCCTCCCTGGTTCCCTGGCTCTGGAGAATGTCCACAGCATCTTCACTTACCTTAGGACAGGGATGAGGTGGGGGAGAGGTGCACCCCACCAGTATCTTTCTAGGTTCCCAGCATGATGGGAGGAGGGACAGGTCCTCACCCATTCCCGGTTTTTCTCTTGGCCTAAGCAACTTGCATGGGGACACAGGCCTAGAATATGGACTGCTCTTGCTCTGAGCCTCAGAGGCGCTGGGGCTGGCAAAAACCTGATTTCTTCAGTAGGAGAATTTTATCATGTTTGTTGTATTCGGTTGTTTAGACATTCCTGGACACAGTTTGACCAGTTACAATTAAAGTTGACTTTTTTTTTCTTTTTTTTTCCCCACTAAGTGGCTGTATGCTTTGTTCTGTGTTCAGGCTCCCAGCTCTTACCCTGCAGCCAATAGGTTGGGCCTCACTGTTGAAATTTGATTTGTCAGATCTTAACTCATCTTTGTCCCAGTTCATTCCCTGACATAATGGTACAGGACTTCTGTCTTTTTTTTCCCCATCTGGTACCTTCCAGACTTGCCATCTTGCTTCCCAAAGGGCATGTACCACGAAGCTCCCCGGCTCCTCCGCTCTGTCAGAGGGAAGACAGGTGAGAAGAGGGCTCCTTGGCGAGGGAACTGGAGAGGGTCTGGTGAGCTGCGTGGGCAGAGACCAGCTGGCGCAGTCCATTGTGGCTGACAGACAGCCGTGTTCAAACTTGACCCATGAGCACGGGCGGCTGAGCCCTATCGATGGAATAACAGTTAGACCTGGAGCTTGTAGAGTTCCTCAGGCTCTTGGGAGACAATGGAGGGGAGATGACCAGCGAGCTGAAGGGTCTGCAGGGCTTGAGGAAGGGCAGGAGCTTGGATAAGGTGGAGGCTGGATCTTGGGGCTCAGAGCTGGGACCTTTGGAGGAGCAGCATGTCCTGAGTCAGTTTGGGGGCAGGAGTGTTTGAGGTGAATTCTCTATTCTTTCCCAGGTGGAGCCTCTTGAAGGGCCCAGGTGAAAAGGTTGGCAAGGTCTCTCACCAGAACTGTCCTTGTGAAAATTGGCCAGCTCACAGCTTCATACCAGTGGGAGTAAAAAGGTTCTTGACTAGTGGGTTAGTTTCTTTTTTTAAAAAAAATATTTTTATTGATTTCAGAGAGGAAGGGAGAAGGATAGACAGAAACATCAGTGATGAGAGAGTCATTGATCAGTTGCCTCCTGCACACCACCCCCCACTGGGGATGGAGCCAGCAACTCAGGCATGTGCACTTGGCCCCAATCAAACCTGGGACCCTTCAGTCCGCAGGCCGATCAGATTGATGCTCTATCCACTTAACCAAACCGGCTAGGGCAGTGGTTCTCAACCTGTGGGTCGCGACCCCTTTGGGGGTTGAACGACCCTTTCACAGGGGTCACCTAAGACCATCAGAAAACACATATATAATTACATATTGTTTTTGTGATTAATCACTATGCTTTAATTCTGTTCAATTTGTAACAATGAAATTGGGGGTCACCACAACATGAACTGTATTAAGGGTCGCGGCGTTAGGAAGGTTGAGAGCCGCTGGGCTAGGGCAAGGATTAGTTTCTTGAGGCTGCCCTACCCAGTTGCCACCGACAGGCGGCTTACAGTAACCTCCGTTCTGTTGGCCCTGGAGGCCAGAAGCCCGGAATCTGGGTGTGGCTGTGGTTCCTTTCGGAGGCTCTGAGGGAGAGCACCCACTCCCTGCCTCCTCGCTCCCAGTGGCTGCCCCCGCCTTGGTGTCCTGGGCTTGTAGACATATCCCTCTGCTCTGTCTGCACGTGGGGGTCTTACGCTCTGTGCTCGCTCTCATGAGGACACCCCACTGGATTTGGGACTCCCCATGACCCAGTGTGACCTCATCTGAACCAGTTCTGTCTATGAAGTCCTTTTCAAACAAGCTCACATTGTGAGGTTCCGGGTGGACATGAATTTTGGGAGGATGCTATTCAACTCAGTACAACTAGTCATCAGAGGACAAAAACAGCAAGGTGTCCACAGATACAGCAGCAAGGTGGCTAGGTTTTAAATGACATGACTAGCAGGAAAGCTCACAGGGCCAGTTTAATTGTTCAAGGAATGGGTTTTTTCTCTGAAGGATCAGGTTTCTATAAAAGGTTCCTATTCTTGGACCCAGCGATTCCACTTAGAGAAATGTCTTAGGAGCAGTTGTCCAGTCTGTTTTCTCATGGAGTCCCCACTGGAGGAGGCGAGACAAGGCCCACGGGGCACGCCAGTGTTAGACGTCGTCTGGGGATTGAGGGCAGCAGATGAAGTAAGAAGTGACAAGAGGGAGAGTGGGTTCCAGGAGGTAAGGGACAGTGATTTTAGGGGGAGGGAGTGGTCATTGACACAAGTTCTGATGGGTCCGACAGAGAGTGACCTCGGCAAGAGCCGTCGGGTGGAGTCCTTCCTCCGAGACCTGCTGGGAGCAGCAGGGTCACTGGAGAACAGGAGGAAGGGAGCGGAGGGCAGTGAATAGGAGGGGGATTAGGGACAAGCGAGTCTCCCTAGGCCAGTGGTTCTCAACCTTCATGGCCCTTTAAATACAGTTCCTCATGTTGTGACCCAACCATACAATTATTTTCGTTGCTACTTCATAACTGTCATGTTGCTACTGTTGTGAATCGTAATGTAAATATCTGATCTGCAGGATGGTCTTAGGCGACCCCTGTGAAAGGGTCGTTCGACCGCCAAAGGGGTCGCGACCCACAGGTTGAGAACCGCTGCCCTAGGCTACGAGAGCCAGGTAGAGAAGGCGTGTGGGATTCTTGTCCCATAGAAGGGCCATGTGGCCACGCCAGGGCTGTAACCTGAAAGGCCGCACCCCTAACCTGTTCCTGCTACCTCCGCCCAGTGCACCCACCCTGTTCAGGGCAGCCCAGCATGTGGAAAGCATAAACCTCCATCAGCTTAAATAAGAGCAGTGCTTTAACCCCCGTGTACATCCTAACCCCATTCGGTGGGGAAGGGCACCTCTAGCGGCTGGTCGGGATCAGTGCAGCCAGGACAGGGCAGGCCCTGGGCTTGAAGCTGGGCGAGGAGAGGATGTCCAGGTACGTGCACTGTGCCGGGAAGTGGTTCCAAAGGCAGCAGGTGGGAAACACGCCACTTGAGCCCATTTTATAGGAAAAATCACGAGACCTGCCCGTGGTTATTTGGAGTGGTTCTGTTCTTTTTCCCCGTGTTTTCTCATATTCCCTGAATTAATGTTTTTATTCATGCACTCAAACCATATTTTAAAACAACCAAAGCAGGCCCCAAACCCTGGAGCTTCTGGCTCTAAGCTCCCCCACACCCCAATTCTCCATAGAACACCCCAGAGAGGCGGTCAGGACCATGGCAGGCATGGGCCCTGTTATTCATCCCAGTCTGTGGAGGGAGGTATGTGTCCAGAACATTACCCTGAAGCACAGTAGTGTCTGGCACTTGTGAATCTCAAGGCAGTGAGTGAGTCAGGCAGCAAGAGATGTGTAAACAGGAAAGGTCTTTACCAGCGGCTGTGTTTGGACGGCCCTCGGGCCCTCAGTGCCACCCTGCAGGCTGGGAAATGGGTCTGTGTCCTGGCTTCTTAACCAAATGGTTTGGAGAACCACAGCCGCTCCCCCCAGCAGGCTTGGACTCACCCCTGAATTCTAATCCCCTGTCCTCGGGGATCCCAGCGGGCCAGGGCCCAGGCAAATGGGCCCTAACAATAAGGGGAGATAGGCTGTGATAAAAGGCCCAACAAAGCCAGCGCCTAGCGCTGCAAGCCTCCCACGCGTGCCTCTCCCTGCAGTGTCCCCGCCCGCCCGCTCACCTTTAACCCCCACCCAGTTGTTATTTAACTCATGGGAACTGCACTCTGGAAGCCTCCAGGAAGGACACGAGGTCCCTGGGCAGGTCCCAGGATGAGAGCAGGAACCTATCAGGTGAGACCTTCCTCCCTGCACAGGGGAGGCCCTGGGCTTCTGGGTGGGGAGAAGGCGGATCTTGGGTATCCTCTCAACTCCCCCTCCCGTCTCCAGCCCAGCTAAAGCCTGGACTTGCAGAGGTGGCCTGCGGTCACTGCCCGCCTGGGTGGGGAGCATGAAGGCCGGGGATGAAAGGTGCCAGGTCCTTCGCTACTTCCTGGCCAGTGGCTGAGAAGCTGTGTGAAGCAAGCATGGAGCAGCCGAGCCCACCCGGGGGGCCTTTCTCAGCTACATCTGCCTCTTTCCAGGTAGGAGAGCGCTGTGACCTTGGGCCACAGCCGGGCCTGCCTCTCTAAGCCTCTGTTCTTTTTTTTGTACAAATTGGTGTGCATGTGCCTCAGGGGTCCGAGATCATCAGCAGTGATGAGCCCACACTTTCAAGGAAAACCTTGTCATTGATAAGCCTTGGTCTGAGGGTGGTCAGGGGCCCTGAGGCTTGCCCCACCCAGTGTGGCTGTGGAGGGTCTCAGAGCAGAACGGCAGGCAGAGCTACCTCCAGGGGCCTGTGTTCCAGGCCTGTGTCTGTAGGCTGGTTTCATCTGATTAAACTCTCAGGACTACTCTGTGAAGAGGACTGCTAGTCTCATTTTAATAATAACAGCCCTGGCCGGTTTGGCTCAGTGGATAGAGCGTCAGCCTACGGACCAAAGGGTCCCAGGTTCAATTCCAGTCAAGAGCACAGACCTTGGTTGCAGGCTCCTCCCCAGCCCAGGCCTTGGTCGGGGCGCCTGCAGGAGGCAACCAATAATGTGCTTCTCTCACATTGATATTTCTCTGTCTTTCCCTCTCTCTTCCACTCTTCCTAAAAATCAATGGGAAAATATCCTCCTGTGAGGATTAAAAAAACAAAACACCACTGATGATCTCAGTAACCTGCAAAAAAAATAATAACAATAAAGGCAACATGGATCAAGTGTTCACTACCTACTGGCCCTGTGCCCACTGTTATCTGCATCTTACAGATCTGAAACCATTATTGCCTGCAGTTTATAGATCTGGTAGGTGTGGTTAAGAGCCGTTAAGGACTTAGTTTGTTAAAGATTTCTAACCTTGGCACATGGTAGAGCCCTGGCTCTGTGCTCTGGGCCCAGCATCTCTCACTCAGCCTCATCCAGCTCCCTGAGGTGGGCACCACTGCAACCCCCACTTTCCAGATGAAGCAGCAGGGCTCAGTGAGGTGAGGCTCACCAAGCAGCGGAAGCCTTCCAGCTTGGCTGGGGCAGAGACTGGCTAGGGCTGGGCATGGGAACCCTGGGCTTGGCTATAAGGGATGAGCGTGGACCTAGGTTCATGTCCTGATAGACACTAGACAAGCCACTTAGCCTCGCCAAGCCTTAGTTTTCCTCTTCTGTTGAATGGGTATCACAAGAAGGTGCCTCCCTCCCTCCCTGTGCAGTCTGAAGCCAAGGCGAGAATGCAAGGCTGCAGTAGCATTGCCTGGGGCTGCACGCCAGGCTGGGCCATGCCTTCCTAGTCCGCTGGACAGAACCTTGTGCCCAGCAGCAGAGGAGGGGCAGGCACAGACACCAGTGTTTGGAAACAGTGTCTCCTAACGGTTATCTGGGCTCTCTCACTTTGAGGCTACAGCCCTAGGGCAGGGGTGGGCAACCTTTGTGTGAGTGCGTGCCAAAAACCAGCAAAATCTCTGACTCAAAATTCTTCTGCGTGCCAATCCTAATTTTTTGAGAACATGTTACGCCTACTTAATATCTCTTAAGATGTACGTATGTGAAGAACCTTGAAGAAATAATAAAATTCATTCGAGCGACAAAAACACAGTATATGATGATGAAAAATACATTTATTTTTTTTTTTTTTTTAAATATATTTTATTGATTTTTTACAGAGAAGAAGGGAGAGAGATAGAGAGTCAGAAACATCGATGAGAGAGAAACATCGATCAGCCGCCTCCTGCACATCCCCCACTGGGGATGTGCCCACAACCCAGGTACATGCCCTTGACCGGAATCGAACCTGGGACCCTTCAGTCCGCAGGCCGACGCTCTATCCACTGAGCCAAACCGGTTTCGGCAACATTTATGTTTTAATGTAAACATGTACACTGATAGTCCGACAGAAAACTGTATGACTCCGTTTGATATTATCAGTGGGACTTTTGCTGCTGCATCACTGATGACAGAGATTTTACATCAGGTTCATCCGTCAGGCTACTCCTATTATGAGACTTAACAAAATTCATCACTGAGAACAAAGATTCACAATTGTAAATGGAAGATTATAAGAGAGGGTTTTGCGTGCCAGCAAAAGTTACTGGCTGCCATGTTTGGCACACGTGCCAGGGGTTGCCCACTTCTGCCCTGGGGAGATGAGGTGACTTGCCCAGGTCACATGGTGTGGGTCCTTTTGGGGGAGAACGAACTGAGGGAAGCCCCCAGGGTTGGTGAGTGTTGCACTTGACAGGGCTCCTCACCAGCCCCAGGTCCTCCCTTTGGAGTAAGAGCCGGCTCAAGGCCACAGCTCTGTTAGCTGGATGACCAGGTCACCTCACTGGGCACAGGGCAGCGAGTGGGGCAGTGTCCAGGGGGTGGCTTGGGGGTGGAGTCTGGTGCCCAGTGAATGATTAAGTCACTTCCCCTGTTAAGCCTTTGTCCTCTCCTCTGAAAAATGGGTCCTGGAACAGAACCTTCCTTGCAGGGGGTGTGAGGATCCAAGAAGACAGGTGCATGTGAAGGGCGTCTGCACCTTGCTGGTGTCTAGAATGCACTCACATTAACTCTTATTTAAGAAAATCCGCCCTGACCGGTTTGGATCAGTGGATAGAGCGTCGGCCTGCGGACTGAAAGGTCCCAGGTTCAATTCCGGTCAAGGGCATGTACCTTGGTTGCGGGCACATCCCCAGTGGCGGGTGTGCAGGAGGCAGCTGATCAATGTTTCTCTATCATCGATGTTTCTGACTTCTCTGTCCCACTCCCTTCCTCTCTGTAAAAAAAATCAATAAAATATATTAAAAGAAAAGAAAAAGAAAATCCAAGTTACAAATGAAAAAAATTAGCCAGGGATCCCCCAGCTTGATCAGAGGGGCTAAGTCAGTAGTTACGGGAATCAAAGGAGCTGCACCTGCTGGCTGGTCCCCTTCGCAGGTGGCTCTTCAGGTCCTGTTTCCTCGCCTGTAAAATGGGCTCAGCACAGCGCCTGGCCAGGAGGGGGCGCAAAAAATCTTACCCCCAGGGAGCAGGTGCCACAGACAATGGTCACAGAGGGTGAGATAACAAATTGAAAAAAAGCATTTTCCCTCTGAAAAGCAGTAAGACAGCTCTCCGGTTCCAGCAGCGAAGGCTTTCCCCAGCTCAGAGGGGAGGAGGCAGGCCTGAGCCAGCCTTTCTGTGGCCTGGCTATCGCACGCCCCCCGCCACACGCCTGGTGCCCTCCTAGGGCCCCTCGTGGCCATGAGTGGCCACAGGGCTTCTGGGAAGCCACGCCAGGTTCCAGGGCAGTTTTGGCCCCTCGCTGGGTCTCAGTGTCCTGACCTATTGGACCAGAAAGTCAGACAAGAGGTGCGCCGAGGTGCAGCCACCCAGAATGGTAGGAATCGTCCGTTCTTTTTCCTAATTATGCCTGCTCCAGGGGAAATTTTATAAAATTCACAGAAGCAAAACGAGGCAAAAGTCACCTCTAGCCTGGCCACCTGGAGCTAATCACCGTTCCCACTTAGGGAATAACTTCCAGGCTATTTCTAAATTATTATTTTAGCAAAAGTGGGATCCCATTCTCCATGCTGTCTCACCAACGGGTTTGACCCCTTAATAGCCTCATATCACAGTTCACACCTCTGACTTTTCAAATGAAAAGCAATGACACAGAGGAGGTGAGCAGACTATGAAGGAAATACAGAAGGTTTTTTAAAATAAGGTAAAGTGCTCAGCCTCCTCCAAATAAAATAAATGCAACTGATAACTAACCCGAGAATGCATTTTTCCACATGTGATACTGACAAGGGTCAAGGTTGGCTAACGTCTGTGTGGGTGAAGAAAGGGCTGGCTCATGCCCGCGGGGGTGGGGAGGACAGTGTGGCAGTAAGTATGAAAGTATCAAATGCAGATCACCTTCAACCCAGCGGTTGCTTGTCTTGGAATTTATGCATCAGATACCCTGGCACATCACTGCTTGTGATGCCAAAATCCTGGAAACCCGAATGTCCTTCCGCAGGAGACTGGTCACATACACAGTAGTACGTCCACACCAGGCAGCTAATGGGGTGGCTCTTATGTACTGACACGGCTCAGAATCAGGTCCAGGATATAAAGGCATGTGGTGAAAGTACAACACAGACCTGCCTATATCGTCTGCTACCTGTGACTATAAAAGAAAAATCTCTATATATTTGTTTTTGTTTATAGATACATGAAATTTCTCTGGGAAGATCACAAGAAACAGAACTTTGATAGCTTTGAGGGGAGGGGAGTTAGGATGCTGGCACCTGGAGTGGGACGGGGCAGAGAGGCTAGGAACAAGGACTCCGGGTGCCAGAGTATAAATCTTGATTTTGTGATTTGGGCATGTCCCTTTATTCCTTTGTGCCTCAGTTTCCTCACCTGTGAAACAAAGAAGATATTACTACCACCTGTTTCATAGGATTGTGATGATTAAATGAGCAACTAGGTAGAAAGTGTTTAGAGCAGTGCCTGGCCAGAGAAGTGCTACTTAACTGTTTGCTAAGTCCTTGTCTTAGAAGAATCCTTATACGCCTATTGTTGAGTAAGTTGGCAAATCGGGGGGGAAAGGAGACATATGTAAAACTTTAGACAATAAAAAAAAAGTTGACAAAAAATTATCATCTGCATTGACAAGGCCCTATAAATAGCTAGGTGTGTCTTTGATTTCATGAGCATAGAAAACTGGGACACACAGTTGTCAATGATTTCCAAAGGAGGAAGTGAGGGGAGGGGTAAGCAAAAGAAATTTAAAACTTTTATGATAATTTTTATGCAGTTACTAAATTATATACATGTGTATGTATGGAGAAAGCTTCAATTATTAAAAAAAAGAAACCAAGAGAGGAAAGGACCTCTTTATCTCCCAGGTGCCCCCACCTGGCCCTGATGTGAAGAGCGGAAATCCAGCCAGCTACCTAAGGAGTCTTCCCAACACCTCATTTGTTTATTTCAAAATCAACCTCATAAATAGTTACCCCCATGCCTGCAGGAAAGGGAGAGAGGTCCTGAAATTCCATCCGTTTTCTGAAGGATTGCCTTTCATCTGTGGGAACTTCTCTACAGGGATGTTTGCAGCCACCCCTACCCGCCTTCCTAGACCTCAGCTGTCAAAAAGGGACTCTCCATACTACTGTTTCCATGGAGGAGAAAGGCGCTCCCCCACCCAGCAACTCTTCACGTGCAAACCTAACCTTGTCATCTCTTTCAAAACACTTTTTTGTCCTCCAAATGTCTTATCAGGCTACACGTGCTGCTGGATGTAGCATGCTGGCACTATGGGGCTCAACCAGGCGGAAGTGCAGTTCCTGGGTGCCTTTCACACATCGTTCCCTCCATTTGCCAGAAATCTGCCTCCCACCCCTACCCCGCGCTGACTCCCCTTGCCCCCGGCCTCCCCTAGGAGGTTGCTTCCTGCCAGAAAGACTTCCCAGGCTGCCCAGGGTCGGCTGGGGACGCCAGCAGCGCAGGGGCCTGGTGTTTGCTCTGTTGCCCACAATCGGGCTGTCAGATTCGCGAGGGCCGGGACCGCACCCCGCTGCCTGCGGTCTCTGTTGATTTGGGACGTTGGGGGCCGCGGTGCAGTGACTGCTATCCGGCCATTTCCCCCGGCTCGGAGCTGGCTCTGGCCTGGAGCGGAGGCTGCGGGCTGCTGGCTGCGAATGGCTCTTCTGAGGGATGTGGCCTTGGGAGGAGGATGACAAAAGCGGTGCAAGTTTACCGGGGAGAGGCCGCCCGGGGGTACTTGCCCCTCATAAACATGGGCGCCCCGGGCTCGGGGACGGCCCCTCACAAGGACGGCATCCGCGGGTTCTCATTGGTCCCGGCGGGCTCCTTGGGCGGCGCTGATTGGTGGGGGGCGGGGCGGGGCGAGGAAGCCGGGGTGGGCGGGGCGTTTCCTCCCGGGGCTCCGCGTGAGGCTCCCCGCCCCGGGACTATGTCGCGGGCGCGTAGCCACCGGCGCGCGGGTCTCTTCCTGGCCGCGGTTTTCCCGCGCGGGGTAACGACCAGGGTCACGGGACGGCGGGAGCTGAGCGCGCGGCCCGCGCCGCAGGAGCCCGGCATGGAATACCAGGTACCCCGCAGGCGGCGGCGGCCGGCGGCCGGATGACACGTGGGCTGGGCCCGGGCTACGCCGCCTCCCGGCCGCCCCCCGGGGAGGGCACCCAGGAACCAGAGACTGCGGAGCTCGGGGGCGGGGACCGCCTGGAGTCGGGGCGTGGGGACTGGGGCCGGGAAGGGGGCCTGCCCCGCCCAGCCTGGAGATTCCGAGGCGGAAGTGCCCCACGGTGGAGTGGGAAGGGGCGCCCGGTGATAGGACCAAGAGGTCCAGTGGCTCAGTTGGGTCCTGGGGTTCCAGAATCTCCGGAGTTGGGAATCGGGGGCAGTGGGGCGGGCGTGGGGCGAGAATCTGGAAAACAGAAAACTTCCCCTGGCTTTATGCCAAGGGCCGGTTGCCGGAGACCAGAGCCTGATGCCAGCCAGACAGGTGGCACCAGTTTGATGGGGTGGGGCCTCCAACCAACCATCAGGGTCCTGGGGTCCTGAGGGAAAATAAATAGCACCCCCACTCTTACCTCCAGTGTGGGCCCTCCTGAGGCTCACCTACCTGCCTTCCTGGCTGGGTGACCCTGGCTGGGCACACCCTTGCTCCCTCCCAACTTCCTCCTCAGGAATTCCTTATGCTAATTCCTCCAGTTCTAGACCTCCAGTTCTAGAGCCTTCTGTGGTTCTAGTCCCAGCCCAGAAGGGGCCCAATACAGTGGTGGACCCCATTGGAGGGAATGAGAGCAGAGGCCCCAGGGGTGCGGCCTGGGGAACTGAAACCGAAAGCAAAGCTAATCCCGTTAGTCTGGCACTCCCTGGGTGGGGCTGAGCTGCCTTAGGCTCCCATTGGCGCCAGAGCTGGAATGATGCCACTTCTCTCTCACCCGTGTCTAACTTCAAAGCTGGGCAACAGGGCTGGTCCGGCAGGCGGGTGCCCTGGCCTGGCCATTGGTACACTGGGTGCCCCGTCCCTGTGGACCCCAAGTGATCCTTAACCTGCCACGGGGACTGTTGTTGCCAGGACGCTGTGCGCACACTCAACAGCCTGCAGACCAATGCCAGCTACCTGGCGGAGGTGAAGCGCCGGCGGGGTGACCTCCAGACACAGCTGGAAACCATGAAGCTGTACTTGGCACGGAGTGGGCTGCAGGTAACGTGGGCAGGGCCTGTGACCCCCCCCCCCGCCCCCCGTTTTTCTTTATCTGTGAGTCCTGTTGCTAAGTTGAGGACCTTGTCTATCTGTTCCAGGTGGAGGACTTGGACCAGCTGAACATCATCCACGTTACTGGGACAAAGGGGAAGGTGAAGGGCGGGATCCGGGGGAGGGAGAGCGTATCCACTGGCTGGGGTGGGGACTGCCCAGACAAGAACTTTTCTTTCTAGGGCTCCACCTGTGCCTTCACTGAACGGATCCTCCGGAACTATGGCCTGAAGACAGGATTCTTTAGGTACTGAGGTGTGGAGGGATGTATCTGTCTCCCAGCTCTCTGGGGGGCTGTAGAACCAGCCAACACCTCAAATAAGTTTTTGGATAAAAACCCAGCCTTTGACCAGAGCCTATGTAACCTTGTGGGCCAACCCAGGGATGCACAGAGGGGCTGGGGCACAGGGAACTATCGAGGGACTCGGGAGCGGTGAGACACCGGCCAGTAACATCAGCCTCACCTGGGCCTGGGGAGCCGGCTGAAGGGCTGGGACTGTCTTGAGGGCGGGGAGCCACAGGAGGGTGTTCAGCAGGACAGTGACACGATCAGATGTGTGTTTCTGACAGACAGGTCTGGTGGGGGTCGGGGGGAAGCCTGGGGGGGCTCCAGCAGGGAGTCCTGATGACCTCAGGTCTCCCGGCAGCTCTCCCCACCTGGTGCAGGTGCGCGAGCGGATCCGCATCAATGGGCAGCCCATCAGCCCCGAGCACTTCACCAAGCACTTCTGGCGCCTCTACCATCGGCTGGAGGAGACCAAGGTATCCATACAGCAGGGCTGGTGGGGGGACAGAAGCGGGCACTGGAGCAGGGGGAGGGACCCAGAGGGCACTGCGCTCTCAGGACCCCACCTCCCCAGAGCAGAGGCTGCATGGACCTCAGGCTCTGGCGTGTTTCTGTCCACAGGACAGCAGCAGCTGTGTCTCCATGCCTGCATACTTCCGCTTCCTCACGCTCATGGCCTTCCATGTCTTCCTGCAAGAGAAGGTCTGTGCCCATTCCCTAGAGCCCTGTGTCTAAGGCCTCGGGGAGGGGAATCTTAAGCAGACTGGGGGCTCAGGTGCCCTGTACCCCATGCCATGCCCTCTGACCCTCTGCAGGTGGACCTGGCAGTGGTGGAAGTGGGTATCGGTGGTGCTTATGACTGCACCAACATAATCAGGTGAGGGCGGCTGCTTGGGGGGAGGGATGATGGTCTCTAGCCCAGGTGGCCCAGGGCAGGGGCATCATGGCCCTTTGGTCTTCTGCAGGAAGCCTGTGGTATGTGGGGTCTCCTCTCTTGGCATCGACCACACTAGCCTTCTGGGGGACACGATGGAGAAGATCGCATGGCAGAAAGGGGGCATCTTCAAGGTGATTGGACAGCCGCAGGGAGGGGAGGTACATGGGCCTGGCCCTTAGAGCTCAGGGAAGAGGGAGTGGCGCAGGGTCCTTGCTATCCTGACTCAGGAGAGGACTTGGGCATCAGTGGGGTCTGGGTTCTTGTCTCAGCTCTGCATGTGGCTGGAGCAAGTTGAGCCTCATCTCCAATCTTAGTCTCCCCACCAAGTTGTTCCCATCAGCACTATGGGGGAGGCTGAATGAGCCTCTCCGACCCAGGCATGCGGGGGCCAGAGATGAAGGTGGAGGACCCTCAGCCGCCCTGTCTCCTTCTCTCCGTCCTCCACAGCATGGCGTCCCTGCCTTCACCGTGCCCCAGCCTGATGGGCCCCTGGCAGTGCTGAGGGAGCGTGCTGAGCAGATCTCAGTGAGTGACTGGAAGTGCTGGGGAGCCGCTTCATCCTTTTGGGCCGCTGCTCACCCAGCCGGAGCACTCTGGGTTCTAGGAGCAGGGCTGGGTTCTTGCTGGTGGGGAAAGATGGAGGAGCTGACGACATCAGGAAGGGCCTCCTGTCCAGAGAGGCAGCAGCAGCTCCTCTGACTCCTCTGCAGTGTCCCCTCTACCTGTGTCCACCGCTGGAAGCCCTGGAGGAAGGGGAGCCACCGTTGACCCTGGGCCTGGAGGGAGAGCACCAGCGGGCCAATGCCGCGTTGGCCTTGCAGCTGGCCCGCTGCTGGCTGCAGCGAAAGGACCACCAAGGTGAGTGGGCAGGGACCCGTGGAGCCTGCCTCTGAGGGCTGGTGGGCAGGGAGCCGTGGAGCCTGCCTCTGAGGGTTCTGAGAACATTCAGTCCCACACCGCCCTCCCTTGCCCCCAGGCATTGGGGAGCTGAAAGCCTCCAGGCCAAGCCTGCTGTGTCAGCTGCCTCTGGCACCCGTGTTCCAGCCCACATCCCACATGCGGCATGGTGAGTTAGACCCTCCTGCCAGCCGGGTCCCCTCAGATGTTTCTCACTTTGCTCTTTGAGAGGTGGGGTCACTCGATAATGGTGCCCAAGAGAAAGGGCTCTGAAGTCAGTAAGCTTCCTTGACCTTGAGTTCACAAACTCTCTATGAGCCTCAGTTTCCCCACCTGCCAGATGAGATGATTATAGGACCCACTGTGAGGTGACATCACCAAGGGACTCAACTCAGCCCAGAGCCTGTCGAGTATGGGATTAAAGTGCCCAGGCAGTGGTAGCTGCTGTTACAGTCATCCCTGTCATCATCATCACAAGACCATGAGATTCTTAAGAACGGTGATGTTTGTCAGGCTTCTTCTCCCAAAGCTTTCAGCACATAGTAGGTGCGCATGGCTGTTAAACCCCTTCAGCCAATGGTTCCGGTGCCCCACTGTGTGCCAGGCCCCATGTCCGGCCATGAAACAGCTCTGGGGCCAGGTAGATCTTGAATCACATCCCAGTCCCAAGACTCATGCTCTGTGACCTAATCTCTCTGAGCTAAGGGCTAATATGTGATAGTAGCCCCCCTGAGGGCTGCCTGGAAGAGGCAGCAGAATTGCTGATCCCTCTGGCACCGGTCATAGGCGCCTGGGCTGATCAGCTCCTTGGAGCGCTCAGACAGGGGTGGGGTGCGTGCTGTGGGGCGGGTTGTGTGCGAGTTGAAGATGGGAGTCTGAAGAGCGGCCTTGCCCGTCCCCCAGGGCTTCGGGACACGGAGTGGCCAGGCCGGACGCAGACACTGCGCCGCGGGCCCCTCACCTGGTACCTGGATGGCGCGCACACCTCCAGCAGCGTGCAGGCCTGCGTGCGCTGGTTCCGCCAGGCGCTGCACCGCCGCCCCAAGAGGTGAGTGCGGGGCGGAGGGGCAGGGGCGGTGTCCGGGGCCCAGAGGGCCGGGGCCGGGCCAGTGGAGGGAGGGAAGTTTCTGCGGGAAAGGTGGGTGGTGCGGGGAAGGTGGGAGGTGTGGTAATTCCCCTATCTCCCCGCCTCGCAGTGGGCCTGAGGTGCCTGAGGTGCGCGTCCTGCTCTTCAACTCCACGGGTGACCGCGACCCGGCGCCCCTGCTGAAGCTGTTGCGGGTGAGAGGCTGGCGGGGGTTGGGCGGCAGGCAGCCCAGCCCTGTTCTGGCTGTGACACCACATCCGGTGGTGGCTTCCCCCTGAACCTCGTTTCCTCAATTGTAGCCTGGGGCTAATCCCTGAATTAGAGCCTGCTTAGTAGCTAGGTGGCCTTAGCTGTACCCCGCCCCCAAGCCTCTGTTTCCCCCTCTGTACAATGGGCTGTACTGCCCAGGCCACAGGCCAGGCGGGGTACTGGGGTAGCTGGGGGGAGAGGGGGTGGCACTGAAGTGCTGTGGCTGGGTTTATGCAGCATCACCCCAGCGGAGGGCATCTCCAGAGATGGGTGTGTGGGGGGACTCCCTGTGCTGCGGGGAAGACAGGGTGGGGGTGGGCATCCTCTCAGGACTCTGACACCAAGCTTTACCCTGGCCTTCTAGCCCTGCCAGTTTGACTATGCTGTCTTCTGCCCTAACCTGACGGAGGTGTCATCCACGGACAACGCAGGTGAGAGGTGGCAGACATGGTCGCTTGAGGTGGGCAGGGCGTGGAGGGCCCTGAGGTGGGCTGCTCTGCTGGTGACTGTGGGGGCTTCCAAACGGGAGGTCTGGGTAGGAGCTGGGTTTGTCTCACTGTATAAATACCCTTTGATACATTCAGCACGTGGCTGCAATACTAAAAAAGAATTATCGGGGAAAACATTTTTCAAAATGCAGGTTAAACCTACTGATGGTCCTTGAAATCAGTTAGTGGGTCTCAACCAGCATTTTGTACTTTAAATGAAATCGAATGGAAAATATCCGTGTATTTGCACAGAGTAAGGGCAGGTACTATTTTATGAAGATTCTGCTCCAGACAATATACACATATGTGAGTACTGGGTTGCCATTGTAAAATGGATTTTTTTTTACTATGGGTCCTATTAACATTTTTTTGAAATAATATAAAAAATACAGCTCCCCAGGCCCCACATCAGGCTGCCTGGGGAGAGTCTGGAGAGCCCAGGAATCAGCATTTCTGGAAAGGCTCCTACACGCCCGTGACGGCCCCTGTCCAGTGAAGGCAGAGAGGCGAGGGTGGGGAGAGGGGAGATGTGCTCCATGGGCAGAGCCCCAGCTTTGGAGCTCAGCTGCCTGGCTTTGCTCGTCACCAGCTCTGAGCCACTGGGCAAGTCCCTGAACCTCAGTTTCCTCGTAGTGTCCCCTCTGAGGACGGACAGTGCCTGGGAAAGGCCCTGACTTACGCAGGTGTCCGCAGCGTGCTTGCCTTCCCCCACCCGCCTCGCTGACGCGCCGTCCCTGTGTCCTGCAGACCAGCAGAACTTCATGGTGACCCTGGACCAGGTGCTGCTCCGCTGCTTGGAGCACCAGCAGCACTGGAGCCGCCTGGATGAGGAGGCAGCCAGCCCGGACCTCTGGAGCACCCCCGGCCCGGAGGCTGGTGGGCCGGCGTCCCTGCTGCTGGCACCCCGCCTGCCCCACGCCCACGGCACCAGCTCCCTCGTCTTCAGCTGCATCTCCCATGCTTTGCAGTGGATCAGCCAGGGCCGGGACCCCGACTTGCAGACACCCAGTTCCCCACGGGACCTTCTCGCCCACCCTGTGGCCAGCAGCGGGGCCAGCGTGCTCCGAGAGGCTGCTGCCGTCCACGTGCTGGTCACAGGAAGCCTGCACCTGGTGGGCGGCGTCCTGAAGCTGCTGGATCCCTCCCTGTCCCAGTAGCTGAGGCGGTGGGGTTGGAGGTGGGGCCTCCCACACCCGCCCTGCGTCTCTGTGAACTCCCACATCAGGTGCCTTTGGTTTTCTGCTTTCCTGGTTCTGTCTGTCTGTCTAGACTGGCCCAGGGGCCTGGGCTCGGGCAGTGAAATAGATAGCTGGTGGGTGGGAGGTGGAGATCGGACCTCCTGTCTCTGAGCTCTGAGCCTGTGGTGCCTGGGCCTCTCCCTCCCTGCTGATATCGCGGGCGGGCGGGCGGGTGGGGGTGAGGTTGGGGGAGGGGGAAGCAGTTCTCCTGGGGGAGCAGGCCCAGCTGTCCAGCCCAGCTCCCACCAGACTGCATCCTGGCCAGGCCTAGGGTCCTGCCAGGTGTAGGTGGCTAGTTTCCCTCCCCTCAGTGGCTTTCTGGGAAAGGAGAGGGTCCCTGCCTGGGGCCCCGTGGGGACAGAGGGTGGCTGGATTAAATTAAAATCTTTACTTTGATTGAGTTTTTGTCCTCTAGCTCCCTCAGCAGACAATAGGGGGATGGGGCTATGGTGGCACAGAGGATGGATTGTGTAAGAGCCTGGCCCCTCCCTTCTGAGCCTCTGGCCTGATGTTTGTCGACACTGCTTTGCAGACCTCCCCACGGAGCCCTTGTGACAGAGTTCTCGTTCCCACTTTACAGACGAGGGAACTGGGGCTGGCGTACAGAAGCCATGGCACTGCCCACAGTGAGCCAGTAAGTGGCAGGTTCAGGATTTGAACCCAGAGCTGCCTCCCCCCATCATTTTAGGGGCCCCTTCCCTTCTCCCAGCCCAGCACTGGTTTCATGGTCTGATTTATTGGTGATGAGTATATCGGGGTGGGCCCAGGTCAGGCAGCCTGGCCGCTCCTATCTGCTGCCTTCCTGATGGGCAAGGAGGGAGGGGTCTCCATGTGACAGTTGCAGGAAGGAGCTAGGCTCCCCCGTTCCCAGGCTGGGCACTCCTAGGCTTCAGTTCCCCTGCCCCCCAAAGTTGTGCCGGCCCAAAGCTGTGCTGCGGGGATCAGATCCGGGTGGTTAGGGCTGGTCACGGAGGAGGCTGGGCAGAGTCTTTTGAGTTCTCACCTCCTGCCCAGCCCAGGTCATCGAGGGCTGGATCCGGTCAGGATAACAGGGGCTTGGATTTCTACAACAATGTGGACATATAGGGCAGCGTTCTGTCTCTCTGTGGTCCTGGGCAGCCGTACCCCAGGCCCACGGAGCTTGAAGGTTCTGCAGGGTGGGGTGGGGGAACCCCAAGGTGTTCCAAGCTGGTGCCCCCGCTGGCAGCAGGCCTCTGAGAAAGAGGCAGCGGGCAGGGTCCATCCTTGGTCGAGTGGAAGGGTTGGGATCCTGGGGTGAGTTCATGATCAGTGGTTCCCAGCTGGTGGCTGCTCAGTCTCTCCGGCTGGGCAAGGGCTGGCCGGGCGGCCCCCGGGGCTCCAGGCTGGGCACTACGCCATGCTGCTGGTGGAGCAGGGGGTGCTCTGGGTGCTCCCGATGCTGTGGTTGGTGCTACTGCTCTCTGAGGAGGCCGGGGCAGCCACTGCCACCACGGGCTCCCGCTTGCTGGGGGGACCTGGGAGCAGGGGCGGAGGTCAGGGCCCCGGCCTGGGCTCCCCACTCCCCCAGAGGCTTTGCTGGGCTCCCCCGGGTGGTGGTAGAGGGGTCCTGAGCACTCATGGTGGGGGCCTGGGATACTCACGTGTGTGCGAGTAGATATACCAGAGCGCAGCGGTGAGCAGGGCCCCGATGAGGAAGGCGCCAAAGGTGATGCCCAGCACAGCGGGCAGGACGAGGGTTTTGCCTGTGCAACCAAGGGAGGGACAGCTGGGTCAGCGCTGCTGCCCCCACCCTGGCTTCCTCCCTGGCTCCCTGCTCCTGTGCTGGCCAGGAGCACAGGTTTTGGTGTGAGTCCCAGCTCACCCACTGCCCTGACTTCTCTAGCAACCTCAGTCTTCTCATCTAGCAAATGGGTTCAACACACCCATGCCTGGTACTTAGCTGTGGTTGCTATGACCGTTTTCCAAGAGTGGCTATCCAGGCCTTTTGGGCCATGCCCTGCCTCCCAGTGCTGATGCAGATGCATTTTAGGGAGGCTGGCTGGCATCATCTGAGCAAAAAGTGGGGTCTGGGATTCCAGAGCCCGTCCCTCCTCGCTGTCTAACCTTGGGTCCGGCCCTGCCCCCTCTGAGCCTGATACCCCAGTAGCAACAGGCAGACCAGCTCTGAGCCCTCTCTAGCTCTGCTCTTGAGCTTTCCAAGCCTCATTCCTTCCACATCCCCGACTCCTGTGTGATCGGGCCAGGCAGCCGCCCCTTGGGTCTGAGTTCCTATCCATGCACTGGGGTTATCAGCCCTTGTCTCCCTGTTGTGGCTGGGAGTGGGGCTCCAGCCTGGCCTGGGTCCCCCCCACATCTGCCTCCAGGGTCAGGGACTCTTCTGTCTGGTGGGGGCCTGGGTCCAGAGGGAACTAACAGAGGCTGGAGGGTGCTGGGCTGAAGGGCCATCCTCTGTACTGGGGGTCTGAGGGCCCCATCCCCCCAGTGAGGTCAACCAGCCACCATGGGGTCAAGAGTCCTGCCCCACAGGGCGGCCAGGAGCAGAGGAGGCTGTCCATCCGGAAGACACAGCTGTGGCTCCGACCGTGGGCAGCCGGGGAGCCCTGGTCCTGCCCGCCCCCGGGCTGCTCTCTTGGGTCCTCCCTGCTGTGCGCCTAGGCCCCATCCCTCTGGGCCGTCTGTTGTGCCCACTCTGACCTCAGCCACGAACCCCAGAGACCTGAGGGGAGCTCACCAGGCATGTCGGGGCTGACGATGTTCAGGCGCATAGAGACGGTCCTGCGGACCTGGGGGAGGAAGAGAGTGGAGTGCGGCCCAGCCGCTGAGGGAGCCTTCAGTTTGCTCGCTGGCACCCGGCCCAGCCCCAGCCCACCCTGGGCCGTGGCTTTGCATCCCACCCACCACTTCCAGCTGGGAGCCCTCGAGCCGGTCCTGGGAGATCTGGGCTATGGGAGTGTGTGGGGGACAATCCCTGGCTGCTACTGGAATGGTTCACACGACCAGAGGCCCTCTGTGCGAAGGGCCTGAGAGGACTGTGTCCAGGCCGAGCGCCTGAGAGTGGGATCCACTGGACGGTGAAGCGCTGTGACTAGTAAATGCAGAAAATCAGAAGGTTGTCTCCTCTCTGAACCCTCTCCCCCGAGGCCTCCTGTTCCCTGAGATTACACTGGTGATCATGCTTCATGGGTGGGTGGGTGGATGACTGGGATGGTGGAAGGACTATGGACGAATGACTGGGAGGGATAGTGGGTGGACGGGTGGATGAATGGACGGTTGCAGCTACGTAGCCTACCAATGCTGAAGACACAGCAAAGTCATCAGAGGCTGTGGGGTTGCAGAAAGAGCACCCCTGAGAGCCAAGAGCCACCCTGACTGGCTCTGCCCTTCGCCACCTGGTCCCACATCCTCCTGGGCTGTGGTGTCCCTTCCTGAAACCCCCACACCCGAAAGCCACCCTTGACATTGGTCCTGGCCCAGGCCCCACTCACCAGGGATGAAGTCCGAAGACGCATGGCTACGGTGCAGCTGAGGGTGCCAGCCTTGGGCGTGGGCACCATGTGGCCACGGAGGAGGAAGCTGAAGCGCATGACACCATGGGGGCTGGAGTCCAGCAGGTTCACACAGCTGCCCTTGGCTGCCTGGTTCTGGATGAGTTCCACGGTGTCTGCCTCAGGCTTCAAGTCCAGCTGGCAGCTGTCCAGTTTGGGCATGATCTCGGGGGTCGGCGGGGACATGCTCACCTGCGTAGGGAGGCAAGGGGTCAAGGCATGAGCGGTTACTCTGAACGCTTCACCCTGCCTGCTCTCATGAGATAAGCTAGATTCATTCTAGAGTTCCTGCCCTGAGCCCGATGGTGGGACCGCCGTGGGCCTGCCTGGAGGAGGCGGTGACATTCTACTCGGCGTCTCTGAGCTCTGCCTTTCCTATCTCTCCCCTCCGTCACGCTCCGTCTGGCTCCCTCCTTTCTCTGAAAAGTTGAATTCTCTTCTTCTCTGTACTAACGGTGGGAAGAAAGGTTCTGAGAAACCCCAGGAGTGGGCAGCCCTGGGCGGTCAAGTCCAGTACCTGCACAAAGCCCTGCTGCCCCAGCTCAATAGCGTTGGAGGCCTGCAGGAACTGCGGGGTGAGGTAGAGGCCCAGCTGGAAGGAGAGGCTCTTCATGTCGATGCACTGCACTGCTTTCTGCGGGAGACGGAGGGAGATGGTCAGGGAGGGTGGGGTGGGGTGGGGATAGGAGCAGGGGTCATGGGCCAGAGATGCCTGACCCTCACCCTCATCTTTAAAAAAACACACCAGCCTGGCTGGCTGGCTGAGCGGTTGAGCATCGATCTATGAACCAGGAGGTCACGGTTCGATTCCTGGTCAGGGCACATGCCCAGGTTGTGGGCTTGATCCCCAGTGTGGGACGTGCAGGAGGCAGCCGATCGATGATTCTCTCTCATCATTGATGTTTCTATCTCTCTCTCCCTCTCCCTTCCTCTCTGAAATCAATAAAAGTATATTTAAAACAAACAAAAAGCCCACACCAAACTAATACTAAGAATCCGCTCCGCACCAGGCCTGTGTGAAATGCTCTCCCTGTGTCCTCTCAGTGGCTGTGATAGGCACCCCCACAGGGGGTCCTCTCTTATGCCACGGCTCACACCCGTGACCTTGGGGCCCAAGGCCACACAGCCAATATATGCTAGAACCTGCTGACTCGCGAGGCTGAGAACATAACTCTCGACAGTCCTGCTTCTACTCTACAGAAGGGGAGGCTGAGCCCCGCTGAGGACACATGGCGTGCCAGGGTCAGGGCGAGTTCCCTGAGGCCTGCTCCCCCCCAGGCCTGGAGGGGCCCCGGGCCCTGGACCAGATGTTCCCACGGTGACCATCCATCTCACCCGCTGCGGTGATGAGCTTGACAGGAAGCTGACGACCACCTGCAGAGACAGAGCCCCGAGCTGGTCAGCCAGAAATGACGGAGGACACCCCACCCAGTTCACCGTTTTACGGAAGGGGAGGCGGAGCCACCCCTGGCTACCTGGGCCTTGTCGTCCTACCGAGCGCCACGCCCACTCTCCCCAAAGCCCCTCAGCCCAGAAGATGAAGGAGGTGCCTGAGGGGGGCACCCAGTAGGCTGCTCCCTTTCCTGCCCCAGCTCTTACCTCATTGTTGACCACACTTTCTGTCACTCTCATGCCGCAGCTGGAGTAGGCGCTGTGCAAGACAAGCTGGTCGCCCCTGTCCTCAGCCTGGCAGCGGTGGTCCAAGAAGGTCAGGCTGCTGATGTTGCACTTCAGAGACTAGGCCAGGGTTGGGGGACACCGTCAGGAGGCACCCGGCTCCCTGGGTCCTGTCCACCCAGCACCGAGGACGGATCCAAACCCAGGGCCACAGCCCTCTGCTTCCCTCTCCGCTTTTGTTAGATTTTGTCATCCTGCACCATTTAAGACGATACCGTTCCTGAATTTGACTTGCTTTTGTACCTAATCTTGTCTTAAGCAATAAAATGTGCGACATGGTGAGTTTGATGTACTATGTACTGTTTTCCTTCTAATATATATTAAAGTAAATGCAGAACTATTAGGATTTTAAAATTCATGTGAGTTCGACATACAATGATGGCTCACAGCCCCAGGGGCATGCAGACCCCATCAGCATAATCCAGTCCCAGAACCATGGGCCCCTGGGCCTGCCTGTGCTCAGCAAACTTTCTTTAAAGGGCCAGGTAATACGTTAGGCTTTGCAGACCAGGTGGTCTCTGTTGTAATTACCCAACTTTGCCTTCAAAGCCTGAAAGCAGCCATAGACCCTATGTACACATGGGTGTGGCTGTGTGCCAATAAAACTTTATTCACAGAAACAGGCAGTGGGCCCTAGTTTGCCAGCTCCTGTTTTAGAAGAATCAAATCTTAAAATTTCTCAGTCCCATTTTTAGCATCAAAGAATCTCAGAGTCTTAGAGGTGAGTGGATAGTTAGAGGCCCCCTTGAGTTCAGCCAGCTCACCCCCAGAACGCTGTCCCTGACTGCCGCTGCCCCTTGCTGCCCAGGACACCTGAGGAGACATCACCCACCAAATACAAAGGGCTCTACATGGTGAGGCCCCAGTGACCGTGGGCCTGGGACTCAAATCCGCATGCACGCTGACCGCTTTCCATAAACCCATGAGAGGCTGCCTGCCCCGTGTTTGGGGGTGAATCTGTTCAGACCCCTTTCTTTGTGTTTTCTTCTATACAGACATATGTACTCAAAGGAAATGTGTGGATTTATTTATTTATTTATTTTGATTTCAGAGAGGAAGGGAGAGGGAGAGAGAGAGAAACATCAGTGATGAGAGAGAATCATTGGTCGGCTGCCTCCTGCACACTCCCTCCTAGGGATCGAGCCCGCAACCCGGGCCTGTGCCCTTGACTGGAACCGAACCTGCGACCCTTCAGTCGCAGGCCGTCGCTTTATCCACTGAGCCAAACCAGCCAGGGCTATTTTTTTTGCATTTTTAACAAATGGCACCATACTGTCCTTTATGCGGTGGCTTAGTTTTCTTACTGGACGATAAATTATATGCATCTCTCTGTGTCTACATGTATAGATCTAGCACATTCTTTTTAGTGCAGTGTAATGTTCCAAAGGTTGATGGGTGACAGTGTAGTCTCCAAGCCCCTTGGGACTGGGTAACAGTAATGGCAGCTATCGCTGGTCACCGCGCCACCTCCCTCCCCCACCTCCCTGACATCTGCTGGGGCAGGTGCAGGCAGGGGAGGAGGCAGCAGACAGATGGAGCTTCATATAGGCCTCTATACCCCCTCCCCCCAAAAACAACCCACAAAAACCTCCCACACGGACTTAACCACAGACTTAAATGTCCTACAAGTCCCAGAGGCCATGGATGATTTCCAAGCTCCAGTAGCAAGGTTTCTGGCCTCAGAACAGCCAGAAGACGTCACAAAAGGGAAGAGGGGAAGCTAGAATGGTCCAATTTTTTCAAATATCCAAAATGTGACAAACAACTGTAGCCAAAATTTAAATAACAAACCAGGAGGAATTATTTCGGTAAGAATGAAGAACAAAGGGCCCACATTTCCCCCCCCCCCCCCCCGTATGTAAAAAGCTCATAAAATCATCAAAAAAAAAAATACCAAGCCATAGTGATAAAGACCCTTAGGTTATTATCAGTCATATGGAGCCATGCCCAGACTCACTGCTAAGCAAAGAAGTATAAATTAAAATAAGACTGGAACACCGCATTCCACCTCCCACACTGGCAAAGGTTTTTTTAAACAAAAATTATAGTCAAGAGAGAGAGAGAATCACGGTGCTCTCATAAATCAGCAGTAAAAATTGGAATCATCTTTTGGAAAGTGGGTTGTCAACATGTATCAAAACTCCCAGAAAGTTCACTCACTTTAACCCAGCAATCTCACTAATGTGGAAATCCAGACTAAGAAAACAATCCCATATTTTAAAAAGTCTGCACAATGACATTTTCTGCATATTTATAATATTGCAGAACTGGAAACAGGCTAAATGTCTAACAAGGGAGGAGGGGTTAATGATGGCCTGTCAATATGATGGAATAACATGTGCTCATTAAATGTGATATTAAGTGCATATGTCGAAGTTCTAAAAATACATTAAGAGACTATAGCTGGAGTCAAACAAGTGCATATATATGATTCCACCATGTAAGAAACACACAGAGGCCCTGGCTTGTTTGGCTCAGTGGCTAGAGCATCGGTCTGCGGACTGAAGGGTCCCAGGTTCGATTCCGGTCAAGGACACATGCCTGGGTTGTGGGCTCAATCCTCAGTGTGGGGCGTGCAGGAGGCAGCTGATCAATGATTCTCTCTCATCATTGATGTTTCTATCTCTCTCCCCCACTCTCTTCCTCTCTGAAATACACACACACACACACACACACACACACACACATATATAAAGAAACACACAGAGAATACATTCTAGAAAGAAACAAACCGAAATGTTGGTAGCCATTGTCTTTGGATGGAGAGATTGAGATTTTCTTCTTTTCTACTTTTTCCACATTTTTTTAAAGCCTGTGTTATACTATATAATCCTATATAATAAAAGGCTAAAATGCAAATTGTCCCCTCCACCAGGAGTTTGACCAGGGGGTGGGGCCAGCCCACCAACCGCCTGCGCCCCTGCCCCCTGGCTGGCCAGGCCCGATCTGGATGGATCAGGGGTGGGCTGGCTGGACCCACCTGTGCACGAATTCGTGCACCGGGCCTCTAGTTTTTAAATAAATATCCTTGTTCTTCATATTGTGGAGGTATTCTAAGTGAGCACCCAGCTCAGCTTGCTTTTAGAATGAATACTGACAACGACCAAGTAGCTATTTATTGAGCACTTACTGTGCACCACAGCTGGCTCAGAATGTCAGACCTTATTTAATTCTCACCACACAGTAGGTACCATTTTCAACCCCATTTTACAAGTGGGAAAACCGAAACTTGGGAAGGATGTGAGAAATCCAGGGTTAGGACCCCAAGGTTCTTAGGTCAGAGGAGGGACCAGCTGCCCTGTCAGCCAGACCAGAGGCGCAGGGATTCCCTTACCAACATAAGGTTTTTCTTGAGTTCCAGAGTCATGGTGTCATCGGAGCAGTTCGGCCGGAGCAGGGTCATGAGCAGCTCCTCGTTGCAGGTCTCCTTGAGAGGCGTGGTCTCCACAGGTGTGGGTGAGGTCTGCAGCCCACCTGCGGGGCAGCAGAGGCGGGCTAGGTGGACAGTCCCTGAGGGGCAGTCACTAAGTGTGTCTGTGGGCAGCTACTCTCACTGTCCCCGTGTTGCAGGAGGGAACAATGGGGCTCTCGCAGGCTGATGCGACCTGCCACTCACACAGCTGAACGGGGTGCGCACCACACGGTGGCACCTGATCCAGGGAGAGGGCAGAGGAAGGCAGGAGGGCAAGGGAAAGGAGCCGGTGCTCACCGCAGCTGCTGGCCTGAAGGGAGATGGCACTGGCCAGAGGGACCTCCACGAAGGACGCCACCCTGCTGGCGTTGAGCCTCTGGGCCTCCTCGAGCAGGCCTTGGGTTGTGTCTGGGAGCACGAGGTGCTCTTCTCTGAAGCTCTTCCCTGGAAAGATCTTGATGGAGTAGTTACCAGTGGCCTAATGACAGGGAGAGAGGCGGAGCAGGGGGTCCGAATCAGGGGCACAGCCTGGCCCGGGGGCCGCAGCCCAGCCAGGGTCCTGCCAGGCCTCAGTGCCCTCTCCTTTGCTCCTGCTGCTTCCTCTGCCTGGGCCCCCTCCCCTCATCTACTGGCTACTTTTTGTCCTTCAGTTCAGCATGGGGTTCGCTTTTCTAGGAACTTTGCATGAGCCTGTGGGTTGGGTTAAGGGCCTCCCAAGGGGATGATGGAGAGCTCCCTGGAGGAGGCGGCCTCTAGGTCTGAAGGAAGGATAGGTATGAACAGAGGAACAGGGTGGGGCCAGAGGTGTCATCATCAGGTGCAAAGGCTCAGGGCTGGGGAGCTGGTGCAGGGCACCTGGGTCCTCCCCTTCGGGAGCCTTGGGGAGGGCTGCGCGCGGCTGTCTGGGTCTGGGAGCAAGACTTACCCTGATCTTCATGTTGTGGTTGGCGTCGATGAGCCAGGACACGTAGGGTGGGCCCTGCAGGATGAGCACAGCGTCAGGATCCCCTGAAGTGCAGCTCAGCTTCACCTCCACCGTCACTGTCCGGGGCCTGCGGGCAGACAGACCGCCCCCTGTCAGCGCTGGCCGGAAGGCCGGAATGGGAGGGTCCTGACGGGTGGTGGGGGGTGGGGGGCAGGCCAAGTGGGTACAGGCTTACCTGGTGGGACGTAGGTGTGAGGAAAGGATGTGGAAACGGGCGGGGCTTGGGCTCATAGGGGCGGGGCCCAGAGATAGGTGGGGCAACTCTGTTCTGGGGGGGGGGGGGGCCTGAGACTTGGACAGGCGGGGCTTAGTAGGGGAGGGGTGCCATGGGGCGGGGCCTGGGGCGGGGCCCGGCACCCTTACTTGGCCTCGGAGCCCGGCAGGACCCTCAAGATGTGCGCCTCCTTGTGACCAGCCACACCCTCCAAGGCGCAGCCGCGGACCAAGCCCTCCGTGTGCGGCCACCATTCGAGCCTGTGGCCCATGTCCATGTTGGGTTGGGGACGGCAGGAGGACGGTGACCTCGAGACTGCAGAGACAAGCGCACTCAGTCCCCTTCCGGAGCAGCCAGGCACCTCACACAGAGGCCCCCCCTTTCCCGCTGTAAAGTTGGGGCCCACAGGATAGAGCATGGGAAGTGGGGGGCGTGGGAGGACCAGGGTTCAAATCTCCGCTCCACCACTCACTGCCCAGAGACTCATGGCAAGTCCCCCGCCTCTGTTTCCTTATCGTAAACACAGGCTCACACAAGGGATGAACATGGCACACAGTAGGGATGAAGCCCTGCGACCAGCAGCACCCCATTGCCCATGACCTGAAACCACGTCATGGACTTATCTGTGTATTTATCTCCCCACCAGGGACTGTGTCTGTTCCCAGAGAGTCCCCAAATGCCTAGCACAGGGCTTGGCACATAGTAGGTGCACAATAAATAATAGGCACAAGTCGCAGTTTCCCATGGTCCACACTCATATTTGCTGGAGGTAATAACTGTCCCGGTGAAGCACTGGCCTGCTCTCTGCGGCCGGGGCAAATCACATCTCTGTTGGAGGCTCGGGGTCCCCATCTGCGGGACGGGCCCAGGAATCCCAATCCCCCCAGCCCGGAGCCCGGAGAGGCTGCTGGGGAAGCGGACCTGGGTCCAGCCGGAGGAGGATGCTTTTGGGGTCGTTCAGCTCAGCGACAGAGGCGATGGCTCCCTTTGACTCTGCCCAGGTGCGGAGCTGGTCCTTGACGGCCGTCAGAGGTACGGCACTGACTCCTTGGGGCATGCCGGTGAAGACATGCTGGTTGTTCTGGGGAGACACGCGGAGACTCAGGGTGCTGTTCCTGGGCCCGAGTCCCCTGTCCCAAGCAGGAGGTCGGAAGGTAATTTGGGGAGGCAGCTGATTGGGCACAGGAAGCAGAGGGGTGCACGAATGGGGTTGGTCTCGCTCCACCCTCCCCGTGGCTCCCGGTGGCTCCCGGTGCTCCTCCCGCCGGATCTTTCATGCTGGCCACCTCTGTCTGTCTCCGTGCTGTCCCTGCTGCCAGCCTGGATTCTTCCCCCGGCCCCGCAACTTCACTCTGCCTCGGGGCCTTGGATTTGGTTCTGTCCGCCCGTCTCTATCTCCCCCACCTCTGCCTCTGGTCTCGGTGTCTGGCTGTCCCTCCCACACGGGCCCTTTTTGCATTTCCATTTTTCTTTCTGCACCCCCCCCCCTTGTTATATTTGCTGCCTCAGTCCTCCCACCCCCACCGCTTTCTCTGGCCGTAAACAACAGCTGCTCACATCTGGGGGTCACTTCCTAGGGCCCCCCCGGGCGGAGGGAGGAGCCCCGAGCCCCCTCACTGGGCATCCCCGCCAGTTACCTCTTCTCTTTAAAAAATAATTTTTCTCCGACGTAGGCCTTGTTAATTAGAGCAAGTCTTGCAAATTCAACCGAGTGCAAAGAACAAAATAAATGTCTCTCACCCTCCCACTTCCCAGCCACAGCTACTGTTAATGCATTGTTAGGTTTCCTCCTGACTCTTTTTCTCTGTACTTCAATATTTTCAAATATACGACTTGGGATTTTTTCCAAGACAGCGACAAGATTATTTTATGGGATGTCTCCGAGTCCAATTCTCCCACCTGACAGATGGGAAAACTGAGGCTCCGTGAGAAGATGGAGCTGGCCAGGGTTGTCCGTCCACCGGAATCCCACCTCCAGGTTTAAACTCTTTACCCCTGACCCTGCTGCTTTTTGAGCCCCACACAGGATTCACCAGGCAGGGGCCCCCCGCGGCCAGGGCCTCGGCGAAGGGCTTGGGGTCACTCACGTAGGCCAGCTGGAGCGGGATCCCGGGGGCCTGCAGCCGCAGATGGACTATCTTGTCTAGGTCGAGGACCAGGAGCACCTCTCGGGCCCGGGTGCCATTTTGCTTGGACATCTGGACAGTCAGATCCAGCTGGGACAGAGCCTGGGGGTGTGGGCAGGGGAAAGACACACAGACACACACAGGCCAATCAGGCGGACACAGGCTGTGCCCCCTAGAGCAGCAGTGACGACCCTTGTCCCATCGGCCTTCCTCAGCTCTCCCTGCCCGGCCCGTCCACCTGCCTCCCAGGGCCCAGCACAGTGCCTGGCCTCAGAGGTGCCCAGGAAATACTTGCTGCATGAATGAAGGAGATTCATCTCAGCAAATCCAAAGACATGAAGAAAAAATTGTGAGGAGCCTGACCAAGGTTTATTCCTGGTGAGTGCCTGCTGCGTCCCAGGCCTGCAAGTGTCTGTGTGACTCAGAGGCTGCCCTGTGCCTTCCCTCTGTCCCTGTGCAGCAGTATCAAGGCATCATCTCCTCCCCAGTTTACAATATTCCTGTTGGCCTTCTTATTTTTTAAAAAAATATATTTTTATTGATTTCAGAGAGGAAGGGAGAGGGAGAGAGAGATAGAAACATCAACAATGAGAGAGAATCATTGATCGGCTGCCTCCTATTGGGGATGGGGATCGAGCCTGCAACCCAGGCATGTGCCCTAACCAGGAACCAAACCGTGATCTGCTGGTTCATAGGGCGATGCTTATTCACTGAGCAACACAAGCCAGGCTGACCTTATTATGTTAAAGTACTAAAATGCTTATCTTTTTGTCAATATACTACCATTGTTTTGATATTTTTAAAAATATATTTTATTGATTTTTTACAGAGAGGAAGGGAGAGGGATAGAGAGTCAGAAACATCGATGAGAAACATTGATCAGCTGCCTCCTGCACACTCTCTACTGAGGATGTGCCCGCAACCAAGCTACATGCCCCTGACCGGAATCGAACCCGGGACCCTTCAGTCCGCAGGCTGACACTCTATCCACTGAGCCAAACCGGTCAGGGCTGTTTTGATATTTTTAAGAATGTGAAGTTGTGATCATTTATATCTTGAGAGATAGGTACTGCATTAAAATTTTTAATTGATCATGGTGTATGTATTTAGAATTTTTCCAGAACAACAAATAACAACAACAGATAATAATAATAACAACAACACATATAGTGCTTACTATGTGCCAGGATTGTTCTAGGTACTTCATCTAATGACTCATTTAATCCTCAGAACAACCCTAAGAGGTAGGTACCATTATTATTCTCACAGATGAGGGACTAGGCACAGAGAGGTGAAGTCATTTGCCCAGGAACACACAGCAAATAAGTATGGAGCTTAGGATGTGGTCCCGGGCAGGCCTCTCCTCTCAACCACGGTCCTGCCCAGCCACATTTCCTATGCCTTTCTATTCCCAAGAAGAGAAGAGAACGCAGCGATCCGCAAAGGCAAAGCTTCCATTGAGGGACTATCTGCTCTACTCGAAGACTTTCTGACCCAGAGTCTACTGAAACCCTAACTCCAGCTGCTCTCGAAAGCTGGAAATCTCTGCAAAGACAGCCTGACCCCAAACATCTCCTCAAACTTATCAAAAACGAGGGAGAGATTTCAAGATGGAGAGATCAGTGGAAAATTTTTTATTTAACCTCTAATTATCTCCTGGCCATTTCCCCAGATGATGTCACAGAGCTGGACAGAATGTTTTAGCTGCTGGAAAATTTGCCGAGAAATGTTTTCCGTTCCTCAGTCATGACACCATAATCACTCTTTGTTTGTACGTTTGTGCTTTAAGACAAAAGAGCAAATAACATTCCATTTTCAGGGTTTCACAAATAACTTTTTTTTTTTTTTCATTTTAGGGAGCTATTTAGGTAGCTTATTTTTGAAGAATTATTTTTATGCTAATTTATAGCAGAATGAGTTTATAAGTTCACAATTTTTTTTAAATTAATGTTGTCTGATGGGTTTATAACTTTTGGCTTTTGAAATCTCTTGTTTCATCAATTTACAAAAATATGATGCATTCTAAAGACTTTAAAAATTAAGTACTGGATTTAATATCATATTTTGGTCAAATATGAGATACAAATATAAATATCAGAACTGCCATTTTGTCCCAGGATTGTGTCACCTCTTAAAGTTAATGGAAGAGAAGGGAGACCCACCTGGTCATGGGGGGAAAGGCCCTGCACAGCCGAGCTGCCAGAACCTTGACAATGGGCGCACCCAGCTTCCTTACCTTGACTGCGTGTGTACTGTCAGCTTCAACAATGGAAAATGACTGCACAGCTCTGTGCATACACTAAAAGCCACTCAACTGTACATTTTAAACGGACTAACTTTATCTCAATAAAGCTGTTCAAATACACAACCACTGAATGCCAGTAATTTCACCTGGGCAGCCTGATCCGTGCCTGGCCCTGTACTGAGCGTGATGCACACGCCCTCACCGAAGCAGGGCTGGGTATTCTCCCATTTTACAGATGCAGCAAGTGAGGCTCAGGGAACTGCCGGAGAGGGGCGAAGTCAAGCACCCGGTGCAAGTCGGCCTGGTGCCAGAGTGGGGCCCACAGCCCCTGGCCCTCTGGGCAGCTTGCCTAGTCTGCTCTTTCCCAAATCTGCCCCATCTGTCTCTCCTCACCCAGAGGAGTGAGCCCTGAGACCCCACACAGGGCAAACCGACGGGCCCCACGGTCTGGAGGTCCATCCTTTGGCCCTAGGTGAACTCCACAGGCCGAGAGCACTGCAGGTGACAGAGCAGCTGGGAGCGCAGCCGCTGGGCTGGGAGGAAAGAGCCTCCTGAACATTCATTCTTGCTGCTGTTCTGCAAATGTCCCTGCTCCTCTGTGCCTCAGTTTCCCCATTTGTGAAACGGGGGTGAGACGAGGTTAGGAGCCAACACCAGGTGGGGCTCTGGATAAAGGAAATAAGAAAACAGAAGCGGAGCCCAGCTGGTGTGGCCCAGTGGACTGAGCATCGTTCCATGGACCAAGAGGTCCCAGGTTCGACTCCTGGTCAGGGCACATGCCGGGTTGTGGGCTCAGTCCCCAGTAGGGGGCGTTCAGGAGGCAGCCGAGTGATGTGTCTCTCCCTCATTGATGCTTCTCTCTCTCCCCCCCCCCCTCCCTTCCTCTCTAAAAATAAATAAAAACGTATTTTTTTTAGAAAAGAGAAGCGGAGGTCAGGGTGGGGTCATGCTGAGGGTGAGGGGACGAGAAAAGTGGAACCTTTGTCATCACCCTCGGCTCTTCTCCCAGAGCTCACACTCCAAACCCCCACTCCGCTCTCACCCTGTGGATCTGGGGGGCTGGAGGGGGTGGGGCCCGAGGCCACACAGTCATGGGCCAGGGCCACACAGCGAGCGAGCAGTGTGGACACTCGGGGAAGCTGGAAAGCGGGGCTCCCGGGGTCTCTGAGCTCCTGGGCCCGGCTGAGCTCAGCTGGCTACGGGAAAAGCCCGGGCTGGGTTTCCACAGCAAACACTCCCCGCCCGTGGCCCTGACTCATCGGCACTGTCACTCACACGCACCGACTTCCCCTCCCTCCCCACCCGGAGCCCAGAGGCCGAGAAAGGGGCCTGCCTTGCCCCCCACCCTCAAGCGCCCAGTCTTCCTAAGGCATCCTGGGAATTCCGGGAGCCTAGCCGAGGCGGGAGGGCCAGCCACCCCTGACCCCCAGCTCTGCAACCCGGGCCGGCCTGGGTCTGCCCCGGCCGCTTCCCTGAAGGGGTGGGCGGGAGACCACGTTTCTATTTTTGTGCCAGTGTCCCACAGATGCCATTGTTGGCCGGGCGGTCGGTGGCGGGAAGGGGGGATTTCGGTGAGGAGGCCCTGAGTACTAGTAGCCACTTATAGAAAGTTGCTTCCAGCAATTCTTCTAGGAGCGGAGCCTCGGGGCTGCCTGCAGCTCCCACCCTCCTAGGGCCAGACTGGAGCCGGGCAGATTGGAGCCAGACGTCCCTCTGTCCAGCCCAGCAGACTCAGATGGTACATTCAGGCGGGCTGGCAGGGGAAGAGGTCAAAGCCACACTGATCTGAATTCAAATCAGTGACCCTGGGCAGTTATGTCTCTCTGGGCCTCGGTTTCCTGATCTGGAAAATGGGCTGAACAATATGCCCACTTCCTAGGCTTGCGAGGATTCAGTGGGACTCTGCCTGCAAAGTGAGTTGGCCAGAGCCCACCTAAACAGAGTAGCAGGCTGCTTTCACTCGCGCCGATTCCCTCCTTGCCCATTCGTCCAGAGATTTCATGGTTTGCGCCCTGTGGAGGTCAGCGCGGAGGTGGGTGGCAGGTAGCTGGAACTGGGACCTGCCTCAGTCACACCTCACTGTGGCACCCCCTCTCTGAGCCTCAGTCTCCCCACCTGTGTAGGGAGGAGCTGGGATCGGGGTGGCCCCTGGATTCCATCCTGCCTCCTGGGGGTTCCAGTGTTTGACATCTGGGAGTCGGGATTTCCAGCCAAGTGGCCATAGAGTGGGCTTCCAGAACCCCCCCGGGAGATATGCTACCGTCCCTACTGAGGGCCCTTGGTCAGCCCCCCCTCCCCCCGCACCCCCACTTCATTTGCCCGTCCAAGGGGCCCAAACTGGGCCCAGCTCGGGCTTCTGTGCTCTCAAAGGGGGACAGAAAGGAGGCACAGCTCTGTCCTTCAGACCTTGGCAGAGAACAAGACGAACACTCCCAAACAACCCATAGTGAAGGACAAGGGACACCACTCACCCCTCGGGAATGGCCAACAGCGAGTGTTTACATGTGTGTATATTTCCCCTCCTCTCTTCCATTATTCACCCGTCCATCCATCCATCCTCCCAATATTTATTCCCAGACTGGCCCTGAGCTGGGGATACAGCAGTGAGAGCAGATGCCATCCCTGCCCAGCCTCTCTGACCCCCAAACCATACCCCTCCACCAAGCCTGCCCCTGATATCTGCAAGGCCTGGGGCAAGAGTACAGATGGCAGGCCCTGGGCACCAGGCCACCCCCTTCTCTCCACACGTTCGCATGTGAAAAACCCAGCTTGGATGCCCAAGCTCTGCCATTCCCGCCCCTGCAATAGTCACCTTGACAGCCTTCAGGTCGAGGGGAGCTTAACCAGCCACGCTGTGTCCCCTTAGACGCTAAGGCTTAGAGGATGGGACGAGAAACACCCCCTGCCGCTCTGGGAGTAGGCTCGGCGCATTTGAGCAGGGATCTCTGGAGTCCTAGGTACCCACAGCTGGAAGAGGGTCAGAGAGGATCTAATTGTGGGACCCGGGCGGATCCCCCTTTGCCCAGGTCGGAGGGCACGACCTCCCAGGACATTCTGGGGGAACCTGGGGCCCCTTCTGCTCTCCCTCTGTCTGAGCAGCCCTGCCTGCCCCTCAGGCCAGGAGTCAGACAGTGCAAGAGCCCAGCAGGTTCCATCGGCTTGTGGGGGGCGTGCTCTGCTCCCCCAGATTACCAGGAAGTGGGGTGAATCACTGGCTGTCCCGGCTCTGGCCTGGCTGCCTGGGGTCTGTTGGGAGGACAGCAGATCAGTACAGTCAGCCTGACGGGAATCTCTGAGACACCAGGCTGGTTTCCTGTCTCCGCGGGTCAGGATGTGACCCTGGGCCCCCTCCCGGAACCCAGGCTCCGGCCTGCCCTTCGGGGACCCAGCGAGATAGAGCCCCAGCCCAGCGGCCCCCTTGTCTGCCTGTAAACCCCCCCCCACTCTCTCTCTCTCTCTCTGAACCTCTCTTCCCTGAGGCTCTTGGCTGCCACAATTCGTGTGCCGCCCACGCACAGGAAATCTGAGGATTCAGAGGCCACGCGGGATGGACGGGAAAACCAGTCGCTGTGCCAACGCCTGCAGAACGCGACCGTAGGTGGGAGAGTGTGGGCTGGTGGCTGAGATGGCCGCCACCCACTCGACCGCTGCCAGTTCGTGTCTCCTGCCTTTAAGCCTTTGCTCAGGCGGTGCCCTCTGCCTGGAATGCCCTTGACCTCCCTCTCTATCTGGCTACACTGGGAGCCGTTTCCCTGAAGTCCCCTTCCCTCCACGTTCAAGGCTTGTCCTCCCGGGGTCCATAGCCCCTCCAGCCGCAGTCCCCCCTCGCCGATTCCATCACTCAGTCCCAGGGCTGACACCCCCCTTGGCCTAGAAGTGGCCCAAGGGCAGGGCCCAGGTCCGCTTTCTCTCAGCACCATCAGTGCCCAGCTCAGGCCAGGCACAGAGCAGGCGCCTGGCAAGGACTGGTTCAGGGGGGCTATGGAGCTGGGGACTTCGTTCTTGGGTGCTGCTTGGGGAGGAAGGTGCTGCCCAAGGAAGCCACAGGCCCTTCGGTGTCACAGCAGGGGGATCCTGTGAGACCTACTGCTGGGCTTGGCCCTCAGGGCAGGGAGGCCAGGAGCACGGGGTGGGCGGGGGGGGAGGGGGGGTTGCAGCAGGCTGGACCTCAGGTCCCCCCTCTGAAAGTAGATGCACAGCCCCGGCCTCAGCTGCCTGATAGCAATAACCTTTGGGGATCACATTGCGTTTTTGATTTGCCATGAGGATATTCTGCAGCCGGCCTGGCAGCATGAGGTATTTACAGGGGGGACCTAGAGCCCAGAGAGGAGCCGGTATACTAACAAGCACGGCCACCGGGTGTCGGGCAGCCCTGGGCAGGCCTGCGCTCAGTGTGTCGCCTGCACTGTCCCACTGGATTCTCACAGGCCCCTGAGAGGGGAGGACTAGGGTCTCCAGATCCCCCGTGGGAAAGCCGTCCAAGGTCACGCTGTCATAAGTGGAGGAGCCAAAGTTCAATTCGAAGGCTATCTGGCTCCAGAGCCCATGGTCTTACGCCCTTCATCGGGTCACAGAGCAGTGCATGTATGTCTTCATTCCTTCACTCACTCAGACATGCAACAGCCATTGGGCACATGCCAGGCCCTGGCCCGGATCCCGATACCCCGATACTCTTTGGTGAGTCCCTGAGCACAAGAAATGTGCGTCTATTGGAGAGTGGGGAGAAGGACCCCCTCAACGAGTCAGGCAGTAAACGAGGTGCTGGCCAGTGACGGATCCAGGACTGGAGCCCCGAACCCTCCAATCCCAGCTCTCTCCCCACCCCTCCAACGCACATGCCTGGCAGTCCTGGAGCCTGCAGCCGGGCCCCTGGAATCAGAAGCCAGACGTCCCATGCACTGAGCTCTCTGGAAGAGGCCGGGGGTGACAGGGAGCTTCTGTTGTCGTGAGCTCTCGGATGACCTGAGTCACAGGGGCACCCGGCCATTCCCCTACAAACCCTCCAAGGATTGTCACTGTCCACAGGATAAAGACCAAACTCCTTAATGCGACGCCAGGGCCTGTTCCATCTCCCCAGCCCTGCCCCAAGGCGAACTGTATGCTCCTGCCACAGCGAACCACATGCCGACCACAGCCTCGGCCCACTTCCCTGCCTGTGCATTCACTGCATCCTCTGCTCTTCCCTCCGCCTCCTTCTCTCCTGAGCTTCTGGCCGCTTTACTGTTGTTGCTTCCTCCAGGAAGCCCTCCCTAACCCCACAACACCGGGGGGACCCGTGCCCTGTGCTGACCAAGGAGGCATCAATCGCCCGGACCCTGGCTGGCTGTCCACACGTCTGCCTCCTACAGAGCTGGGTGCTTGGCAGGTGGCCTTTCTCTGGCTGACTCTGGCTCACTGTGGATTGATGAAGGCGGAGGGGGGAGTCCCGTCACCCCGAGGAGGCACGGGGACCCGAGCAGCAGAACAAGCACAGTGAACTTGCAGAGGGCAGCCTCGTGTCCCACATCATCACCAACTTGAAAAAACTACAATGGCCATGAAAACCACATAACGTGTGTTCGGCACTATCTGCTGTTTGGGGATTATCGAGCCCCACAGTCCTCATGGCAGGCAGGGCGGTGGGGAGCAGGCCCCCCGATATTGGTGGTCTGGGCACTGTCTTATCATCACACAAACGCAGGGCAACTTAACAGTTTCGGGGGCCAGTTGGCCACAAGTTCACTCTGAGCTGACACCATCGAATCGCTATCAGGACCCGAGGCCGCATCGGCCAGGTGTGGTCACCAGCCCCGGCGGCCAGACGACGCCTGAACACTGAGATCCTCTGGGGAGCCAGGTGACGGCCTGGCTTGGAGTCCCTGGGGATCTAGTGTGAACTCCGGCCTTGGACGTGTTGCTTCACCTCTCTAGGCCTGCCTCAGTTTCCTCCTCTGAAAAATGGGGTTCATATAGCAGACCCTGCCAGATGGGCCCGTGGGAGATTTGATATACGTCATGGTTGTAAACTCACTTCCTGTACATAGTAGGCCTAGCACAGTACCTAACACAGTGAACACTTGGTACGTGTGTTATGCGGAGGGACTTAGAAGAACTCAGGGGTGGGCCTCAGGAGGGTTCTCGGGTGGGGGCAGGGGGAGAGTCTCTGACGCTGGCATTACTGGCTGCCAGTCTGCAAGTGGCTGCTTGCCAGGCCACAGGTGTTCGGAGAAGGACATTCCGGGGAGGGAGATGTAGGCTCCACGGAGGAAAGAACTTTCTCAAAGTCAGCGCTGCCTCGAGCGGGGCTGTGTCTGCTGAGGAGCTCCCAGCACTGGGGGCACATGAACCACAACTCACCTGGTCCCCTCCACTGCCCACCTGGCTCTTCTCCACTCGATCGCCGGCCAAACCCAGCCCTTCCTACCTGGGCCTCGTGGAGACGGCCAGAGGACTGCTCCAACGCTGGCCCCAGAAATGCCCCCTTTCCAGGCCCTGTGAGATGGTCGGGTCTCCCTCCTGGCAGGGTCCCCTCGGCCACTGTTCCAGGAACAGCCCCAAGGAAGACCCCCCTCGTCCCACGGCCGGGGCCTGCCTCTAAGTCCCCACCCGGCCCTGACATCTGGCACTCACTCTCGGGAACTCCAAGGAGAGGATGTGAACTTCCACGGTCGCATTGGGGACCTGTGCCACGCAGCCCCGAGGAACCTGGCTTGTGATGTATGTCACCTCGTTGTCCACAGGCTGTAGATTACAACGGACTGCTTCTGCAAGACCTGTCAGAGGAGCAGAGAGAGGGCCAGGTGAGAACAAGGTGGTGACGATGCCGCCCACTTTCTGAATGCCTACTGGGTGCTTGGCGTTGACGAAGGGCTTTATTGCATCGTCACAGCTACCCTGCGAGGTGGATATCATTATACCCATTCCACAGATGAAGAAACGGAGGCTCGGAAAGGAAAAGTCTCTTGCCTGAAGTCACAGTGCTCCCAGGTATACGGTTGATAGATAAAATGCAGGACACCCAGTTAGAGTTGAGTAAGTAAAAAAATGAATAATTTTTTGAAGTATGAGCATATCCCAAATATTGCATGGGATGTATTTCCCCTGAAATTTTTCCACTGTTTATCTGAAACTCAAGTGTCACGGGGCACCCTATATTTTACTTGCTACACCTGGCGACTCTAATTGTGCGGGGAGGGGGGGTGGCACGCGTTCGGCACCCCAGCCTGCAGTCCTGTTCACTCCGAAGGAAGGCGAGAGCTGAGATGGGAACACAGAACGTCCCCTCTTGGCCTCGAGGGGGCCAGGAGGCATGGGCCAGGGAGAGCAGAGAGTGTCCGGGCCCCAGGGGAAGAGGAGGCAGGGGGGCGGCCCAGGTTTGCAGGCGGCTGTGGGTAGGGGGGGCGGCTGTGGGTAGGGGAGGCGGCTGTGGGTAGGGGGGGGCGGCTGTGGGTAGGGGGGGCGGTTGTGGGTAGGGGAGGCGGCTGTGGGTAGGGGAGGCGCAGGGCCTGCCACGGGGCAGCCCGGAAGCGCGGGTCCTGAGGGAATGGAATGGAATTTCACCCCGACCCGGCAGAGGAGGAAGAGGAAATGAGGCCCCTACACCTCGTCCTGAGGAATGTGCCGGGGGAAGGGGGGCTCCGGGGGAGGGAAGGAGGACAGAGGAGGGGAGACTGTTTGGAAGTTTGTGTCTCCATCTTGTCGCGCTCACTTCCTGTTTTCTTGGAGATCAAAGTTGGGCGAGGAGGGACTGGTCGCACGTCCAGCCGTCCAGCCGACGCCAGCTCCGAGCAGGGAGTGGGGAGGCTTCTTCTGCATCAGCCGCTCGGCCGACCCGCCTCGCCCCCACCTTTCCGCCCGCCGCGGGGGCTCAGGACCACCAGGGGTCAGAGGAGGACATGGGTGGCCCCCGGCCGCGCAGCCACCTGCCCGCAGCGGCTTGGGAAGGGATGACCACACGAGGACATCTGGCCGCCACGGGGGCCCTGCCGGGGCCTGTCCTGTGCCAGGGACGCCAGGGAGCCTGCGGAACGCGGCATTTTGGTTAAAAGCAAGGCCCCTGAGCCAGGCTGACCTGGGTGTGAATCTCAGGCCCAGTAGCCGCGGGGCTGTGGTGAATGAGCTCACCACTTAGGGCTCCAGTTTCCTCGTCTGTGGAAGGACAGTAAGAAGAGAAAACACGATCCAAGAGGCCGGGAGGGCTCCAGGAGAAAGAGCATCTGCTCGCCCTTCTATGACATTTACTTGAGTGACTTCACCCTGGAGAATCGACTCTCTGGTGGGGGTTGCGGGGGGAGGAGGGTGCCTGCAGGTGAGGGACTCCAGGAGGGTCTGATGGGGGAGTCAGGCCAGCCAACTCCCTCATCCCAGGAGCCTCAACCCTGGCACCACCCCCGGGACCCACCAAGCCTCCCAGAGCTCCCCACCCTCTCCCTTCCCAATCACTGAGCACACTTCTTGGCTGTTACCTCTGTACAGATGGGGAGACTGAGGCCGGGAGGCTAACGGTGCCGGAGCCGCACTGCACGTGGCTGACCAGGCTGGGCCTCGGACCCACCTCTCCCCACTTGACCCAGGGTCTGGTCCGAAGATTAGCACAGCGCCTTCCTCCTTCCCTTCGGACTTTCCCTGCCCCCTCCCCAGACTTCCAGGAACCCCAGTTCCTCCCAGATTGCCGATTGCCGGATTGCGGGGCCGCCTGCTCCACCTCCTCCATGCCGTCAGCGCACGGCCATTATGTAATGATCAGATAACAGTCCAGGCCGGGAGATCAGATAAGAGGCCCATTTATTTTGGGGCCTATTCGAATCCTGGCCGCCCCCACCCCGCAGACGAGAATGGGGAGACAGGAGGGAGTGTGCCGCCCAGGCCTGTCTCCTGGAGCCGGAGGCGGGCCCAGACAGAGCTGAAAACAATTCCCTGGCACCAAGGGAAACTCCTGGGCCTCCCGGGACCTGCGCCGGAGGAGGCGCCACTGGGGGCCTGGGTGGCCGCCCGCCTAGTGAGAAACTGGGGCGCTACCTTCCCACCTCTGTCCCCTTCCTCCCTGACCGGCAGCCGTGGGTATTTGTGCTCCCTGACCCACGGGCTTTCCAGATGCCACGCCTAGAACCCCGGGAGGCCACCGATGACAATGGTCAGACGTCCCGGGTCAAATCCCAGTTCTGCCTCTTAACAAGCCGGACACCTCGAGCAAAAGCCTGACTTCGCTGAGCCTCGGTTTCCCCGTCTGCAAAACAGCTTCCATCATGCGCACGGGCCACGCACTGCCCCAGGCTTCCCAGGAGCTCATTCCTTCGGTCCTCGCAGCAGCCTACGTGGTGGGTACTGTGATTATAGCCATTTGACACACGAGGGAACTGACGCTCAGGGAGGTGCAAGATTGAGCCCCAGCTTACCCAGCCACTCAGTGGCAGGGCCTGTATTCGAACCCGGACAGCGCGGCTCCAGCACCCAGCACCCAGCACCCACTTCGCAGGCTGTGCGTCCGCAAGGTGAGGAACGCATGTAAAGAGCCGGTACCCAGCAAGTGGTCTGTGGCTATTGAGTAATCAGGGCAGACCCTTGATGACAGGTCTTTTCTGCCTTTTTCTTCTTCAGTCACCCAGCCACCCTTTGTTCCCCTCAGGGCCCAATTGTACCTTCACAGATTCCCCAGCTCCTAGTTCAACCACTCCCCTGGCCTGGCCACTAGCAAGGCCCCCACACACCTTTCTCCAATCTTTCTCATAACTCCCCAAAGAGGCAGGACCGCATTCCACAGCCTAAAGTGGAGTTAACAACTCCAGGGACCTGTCCTGGCTGGCGTGGCTCAGTGGTTGCGTGTTGACCCATGAACCAGGAGGTCACGGCTCCATTCCCGTCAGGGCACATGCCTGGGTTGCGGGCTCAATCCCCAGTGTGGGGCATGCAGGAGGCAGCCGGTCAATGATTCTCTCTCATCATTGATGTTTTTTTCTCTCTCCCTCTCCCTTCCTCTCTGAAATCAATATATATATATTAAAGTACAGGGATATGATAGATGTCAAAGGTTTAAATCCTGATTCCGCCACCTTCCAGCTTCCTTTCCATGGCTTAGTGTTACTGTCTATAAAATGGGAATGATCATCATAATACCGTTCTCACGGGGTTGGTGAGAATGTTGGTTAAGAGGATACGTGCACAGTGCTAAGCAGGAACTGGCAATTGGGGTCACAATTATTTATGCCCAGTCAGTGGGTAGATGTGAGCTTTGCCTTCAAACAGACTTTGTTCTTTGCCTTTGTCATCATGCCCTTTCCCAAATCAATGGTCTCCTTTTATTTGACCACTTAGTCAACTTCTACTCATCCTTCAAAACCCTGCTGTGAAAATCTTCTCATCAGAACTGACCCAGTTGTGTTCTTGGTGGGAGGGCCACTGTAGGTGCAGGAAAGGGACCGAGTGCCCAGGGTGAGAAGACCTGGCAACAGAGAGATCCTTGCCACCTTCCCTGAGGCAGTGTGTACGGTGGTTAGGCCCAGGGCTCAAGCCCCGGCGGCTCATATCTGGGCCGTTACTCGAGCAAATACTTTCACTGGCCTGTGCCCCAGTCTCCTCGGCTGTAAAATGGGGGAGACAGGAGCGCCTGCTTCATCAGGCTTTTGTGAACTTGACAAGGGCTGATAGTACTCATAACAGAGTAGCGTCTGGCATACAGCAAGCACTGAATCCATGCGGGCTCTTACATTTGTCTCTTCCCCGCAATCCTATCCCAGGCACTGACGTCAGCTGAGGCCTGGATGAGGGTCCTCTTCAGCCTCCAGGGCTGATGCCCAGCGCTGGGCTGGAGCTGGGAGGAGAGGGCCCAGAGCCGGGGCTGGAGCTGGGTGGAGAGGGCCCAGAGCCGGGGCTGGAGCTGGGTGGAGAGGGCCCAGAGCCGGGGCAATCAGCTCTTCCCACACTAGGCCCCCACAGATGCAGAGAAAAAAGAAAAAACAAAAAGATGCACAGAAAAGACGCCGGGCTTGGGAGCAGACAGTCTGGGGTTGAAATCTGGACCTGTCGCCCCAGCTGGTTTGGCTCAGCGGACAGAGTGTCTGCCTGCGGACTGAAGGGTCCCCGGTTTGGTTCCAGTCAAGGGCACACACCTGGGTTGTGGGCCCGATCCCCAGGAGGGGGCGTGCAGGAGGCAGCCGACCAATGATTCTCTCTGATCATTGATGTTTCTATCTCTCTCTGCCTCTCCCTTCCTCCCTGAAATCAATAAAAACATATTAAAACGAAGAAAAAGAAATCTGAACCTGTCGCTGGCCCCGAGCCTGTGTCCTCATCTGTGAACTGGATCTGCAGACAGAGCGGCCTGATGCACTGTGGACACAGAAGTGATTCCCTCCCGCTTGCCCTTGAGCAAATAGACCAGGCCTGTCCTCAGCGGGCCCAGCACTGACCCCCCTGTGAGCTGAGATGGCGCTCTCTTTCCCTCTGGGTCTTACTGTTACCATCTGCCTGGCTGAGGGGAGAGAGTCTTAATGGCCATATCCCCACTGGCTCCAGGGACCTAACTTCTCCTGGCTCACACAGTTCCTGTCCCAGCCTCCTTTTCCCCCTGGCAAAAGGAAAGTTGCCTACCCTGGCCAGAGTGGCTCCATTGGTTGGAGGTTCGTCCTGTGCACCAAAGGGTCACAGGTCCGATTCCCACTCAGGGCACATACCCAGGTTGCAGGTTCGATCCCCATCCGCACCTGTTCTGGAGGCAACCGATCCATGTTTCTCTCTCACATCGATGTGTTTTTTTCTCTCTCTCCCTTCCTCCCTCTCTAAAATAAATGTTTTAAAAAAATATTCTCAGGCGAAGATTAAATAATAATAATATAAAGAAAGAAACAAAAAGGGGAGCTGCCACAGAATGCAGCCCCTAAGACATGGATATGTGTGGTCTCTGTCTTGTGTCACTAGCCCCCTCTCCAGAGAGTCCCGACCCCCACCCGGGGTCTCCAAGTCCAGCCTCTGGCCTGTCCTCCAGTGAACACTCATCCACACTTAGAAAAACACCCTTTGATCCCAGCCACCCAACATGGGCCAACAGTCCCAGCACCCTCACTTCTGGGACTCTATCCAAGTGAAATATTACAAAATACAGGAAAAGGTGCATGTACCAAAAATGTGCACGGAGGTGGTATTTATAATTAGCCCCAGAGGGGAAATCACCTAGATATTCAACAATAGTGAATTTATTAGGTCAACGGTGGGAAGCACATTTACGGGAGAGAAGATGCCAGACCACAACGGGATGGTTATGGAGTCCACATGCAACATAGAAACCTCTGGGACATGGGAGGGGTACACAAGGCACCTGAATGTTAATCTGCCTGCATTAAAATTACCTTTAAAAGCTAGAGAAAAACTAGTCAGCGACCCACCAGCATGCTAACATTTTTTTTTCCCGTTATCTATTTCCTTTGAGAAGCAAATGGAAGTGAATATATAGTTAAATTGCTTTTTAAAATCTCTACATGTTGCCGAAACCGGTTTGGCTCAGTGGATAGAGCGTCGGCCTGCGGACTGAAAGGTCCCGGGTTCGATTCCGGTCAAGGGCATGTACCTTGGTTGCAGGCATATCCCCAGTAGGAGATGTGCAGGAGGCAGCTGATCAATGTTTCTGACTCTCTATCTCTCTCCCTTCCTCTCTGTAAAAAAATCAATAAAATATATTTTTTAAAAAAAATCTCTACATGTGTGTTCTTTAAAAAAAATTCCAGCCCTGACTGGTTTGGCTCAGTGGATAGAGCATCGGCCTGCGGACTCAAGGGTCCCAGGTTCGATTCCGGTCAAGGGCATGTACCTTGGTTGTGGGCACATACCCAGTAGGGAGTGTGCACGAAGCAGCTGATCGATGTTTCTCTCTCATCGATGTTTCTAACTCTCTATCTCTCTCCCTTCCTCTCTGTAAGAAATCAATAAAATATATTAAAAAAAAAATTCCATCAAGCTCTAGCCTGTTTGGCTCAATGGATAGAGCATCGGCCCACAGACTAAAGGGTCCCGGGTTCGATTCCAGTCAAGGGTATGTACCTCGGTTGCAGGATTGCAGGCTTGATCCTCAGCCCCCCTCAGGGCATGTGCAGGAGGCAACCAATTGATGTGTTTCTCTCAGCCTCTCCCCCTCCCTCCCATCTCTCTAAAAATCAATGGAAAAATATCCTAGGGCGAGGACTAACAAACAAAACAAAAAAAATTCCAACATAACAGAAACGTGTGTCATAAAGGTGAAAATCCTGATGCTAGCGAGCATCGCAGGGACCTCAGGGTTCTCTACGTATATTGTGTGTTATTGCGGTCTTCCTCTTAAGGAAATGAATCATGTGTCCCAGATACCTATCCACAGCAGTGTAGACACAGAACTAGGTTTTTCTTGACAATGGCTGCAGGCTGTTCCACGGCGTAATCATTCATTTAATGGGGCCCAGGCTGATGGACATTTGGGCCGTCTCCAGTTTTTCTTGAGCTACCTGGGCACTATACATCCTTAAAGAGCCGGGCAGGGAACTCTCCAGGGCTGAGTTCTGAAGGTTGGGCTGTTATTACAAGTTAATTCTGCCCAGCTGTGTCCCCAGAAGGCGGGACCTGGTTTGGACCCATTTGCACCCCCTCCAGCCTGAATGGGATGGAGATCTGGGTTCCATGCCTTGGCTAGACCCCCACCTGCCCTCCATGGGCCTCAGTTTCCCAGACCATGAGTTGGGCTGGATGCTTTGGAATGCCCTGGGACCCTGGGACCCTGGGTACCTGCACCTGCTCACAGGAGCAGACTGGTAAATTATCAAGAGATTTTCCAATTGACTGTCAAACATTATTAAAATTTAATACGCTTACAATGAAATAAATTGTATTTTTTTAAAGGCAATAAATATCAAATTTCTTACTTCCTAATTATTTTACTCCATTTCACTATTATCTGTCCTTTTTTTTTTTTTTTAATTTATTTATTTATTTTTTTTCAGTCGATCAGCAGCCTAGCCGGTTTCTCTAGCCAGGATCTCCAGCCAGGTTCTGTCCTTATCTGTGCTTTTAAGGTTATCTACATCTGGCGCTTGTGATGGAAATACGACATAAGGGTGTCCTCTGGGCACCTGGGACCAACTCTGAGTTTGGTGAGTTGGTAGCTGGAAATCAGCCACTGGGAACATTTACACCACAGAAATTAACAAGTGCTAGCCCCTACCCATCCCATCCTCCCTGTTAATTATTTGCCATCACACCACTGCCTTGGATCCTATAAAACCAGGCCCTAAGGATCTGCAGGGATCTTTCTCTGATGACCAAGAGGAAGAGAATGTCATGAAGCCAGGAATGTGGGGGCTGCGGGAGAAAGGCGGGCAGCTCCCGGAGAGATCAAGTAGGATTCCTATCCAGCTGTGTGAGCTTGGTGGGCCTCAGCCTCCACTTACTGTCCTGTAAAATGGGGCCATAATGGGGAGCTGTATCCAAAGGGGTTGCTGTAACCCCCTGGTTAGGAGCAAGAGCTCCACGGAGCCACAGGCCTGGGGTCAAATCCCTGCTAAGTCACTGAGTGTCTGAGGCTCCGGTTCCCGGTTCCTGTCTCTCAGTGAGGCATCGGTAAGAACTTTAATACTCACCCGAGGAAATATTTCTTAATTTTAGAGAGAGAGAAAAAGGAGGGAGGGGGAGAGAGAGAGAGAGAGAGAGAGAGAGAGAGAGAGAGAGAGAGAGACATCGATCAGTTGATTAGTTGCCTCCCGTAGGCACCGAGACTGGGCATGGAACCCGCAACCTGGGCATGTGCCCTGACTGGGAATCAAACCCACGACCCTTCCGTGCACGGGACAAAGGCCCAACCACCTGAGCCACGCTGGCCAGGGCGGCGATAAGAACTTCAGAGACCAAGGACTGGGGCCCCTAAAATGCTGTGGATGGGGTAAGGCGAGGAGGGGAGGCCGCTGCTGCTCCACTTCTCACCGCCCCCCAGATCCTTGGGAGTTCCTGGGCGCGCAGTGGCTGAAGGGGTGTCCACAGCAAGTGGATGCAGACTCCCCATGGCTCCTCATGGGGAGTTTAAGGCAGCTGAGGTCATGACCCCCTGGAAAAGCCCCCAGGCCAAGGATTCCCCCCAGAAACCCTCACCTGGGACTGCACCCCCACCTGCAGGCTTCTTGGGAAGTAGAGCAGGGGTAGTGGCCGGGAGAGCCCTGGGGTTTGAGGGCGGCTCACAGCCCCAGGAAAGGCGAGGGTGGAGGATTGAAGGCTAATCATAAAACAGCAGCAATAAAACAGCACAGAGCAGCCAGCCTGCTGAGCCATCTCACTACAGGCGTTGCCGCAACAAAACGCCGACTTCCCGGCAGCCGGTGAGTCTGTTACCATCCCCACTTTGCTCAGAGGCCCAAGGTAGCTCCCCAAGATCACACCACCAGGAACTAACCACAGCCCAGAGCCCGATCCAAACATGAGGACTCTCGCCCTCCTTCCCACGCGGTCCTCCGGTGGGAGACGGCCGCCCAGAGAGGGCAGGAGACTCCCGGGGGCTGTACCGCGCGCTGGGCTTCCTGGGGAGAGGCCGGGAGGCCGGAGGCCGGAGGCCAGGGGTAAGGGACAGAACTCACTTCCGTTCGCCCGAGACTCTCAGGGCTGGAAGCTATTGCTCCTGCCAAGCCGGGAGGGTGGTCACCCCATGGCATCTGCTTTGGGCTGTCCACCCCCCAGGCCAGCTCCACCGCGCACGAGCAGGGCCTCCCCACCGGGTCCCTGGGCACCTACTTGTGGGGCTGAGGCTGCAGACGGCCAGCAGCAGGGCCACGGCCGGGCAGAGCGTGCTGCGGTCCATGCTGTGCGCCCGGGGGTCCGTTCGCTGGGCCTTATCCGGTGTCCAGGGGCAGGGCCGCGGGCAGGAGCAGGGGCCGGCGTGGGCTCAGGCGGGGACCCGAAGGGAGCAGGCGGCCGGAGCGACGGCGTCCCTGCTCCAGCCTTCTGAGGTGGCGGCCAAGTTGGTCAGGAGAAGTGGGCGCAGGGCGCAGGGCCGGGCAGGGCGTCACTGGCCTCGGGGCGAGTGGGAAGGGGCTGCTGGGCTCCTGTGGACGGCCGCGGTCCGGGCTGCAGATGGAGGCTGGGGTCTGGCCGGCAGCGGTAGGGAGCTCCTGGCTCATCCAGCCAGGCCAGGGAGGCAGGAAATGCGCTTCCTTAGAGAAGGGGCTGGGCCAGGCGGCCTGCCAGGCGGGAGAGGAAGTGCCACTGAGCTTTGTCGCTGGGTGGGGGGCCCTGGGGAGGGGGGAGGCAGTGGGGTGGGAGGGCCTAGGCTCCAGGCTTGTCTCCCCACGCACCCCACCCTCCCATCCCACCCTGTCCTGGGCTGGCGGGCAGCCCCCGGGGCAGATGGAAACAATCACCCTAATAGCCCACCAAGCGAACCTCTCAGGAGTCAGGCCCTCGCCCAGACGCTCCAGGTGGAGCTCACAGCACCGTGAAGTCAGCGTTCCCATTTTGCAGATGAGGAAACAGAGGCCTAATGAAGTCAGATAATTGGCCCAGAAAGACAGTGGAGCTGGGATTCGAACAGATCTCATTAGGCACCAAAGCTGGCTTAATGCGTAGCATGACACTGGCTGTCCTTTCCTTGTTTATCCAGCCGGGAAACTGAGGCCCAGCATGGCACATGGCCTGGCATGGCTGCTGGGACTGGGTCTTAAGGCCGAGAGAGAACTGGGGAGCTGCCCAGAGATTCACACTTTGGGCCTGTCCCCTCCACGGACGGAAAATCCTTCAGAGACAAAAGGCAGCCCCAAATGAAAGGACTCACTCTAATGGCGTTTCTGAACCCAGATGGCCCTGGGTTCAGAATCCTGCCCGCTTTCCCTGAGCTATGAGACCCTGAACAAGCCCCCTAAGCCCCGGTCACCCTGTTTGTAAAGTGGGTGCAACAGTGCCTTCCTCGCCAGGCTATTGTGAGATTCCCAGAGGTGGGGGCACTTCGTCGCTGAGCCCTGGGCCTGGCACACAGGAAGTGCTCCTCAGCAGTGCTCCCTGAGCCTGGAGACAAGCCCAGAACGGTCCCTTGTTCATTCTGCAAACAGTAAGTGCCAACTCTGTCCATCGTGGTGCTCGTTATGGGAAGCACCTAGGGTCAGGCCCCAAGGAGCTCAGAGGAGGAGGCCTGGGCTGCCTGGAGGAGGTGGCATTTAGGCCCAGTCTTTGAAAGACTGGGTGAGTGGGGGTGGGGTGGAAGAAGGAGGTGAGGGGGACACGCAGGGGTGTGGTGGGGACAGGAAGCTGGAGAGGCAGACGCTGGCCCTGCTTTGGGAGGGGGCCTTGAATGCCAGGACTTTATCCTGAGGCCACAGGGGGTCAGGGAGGGGAACACATGGAGCAGAAGGTGCTGGCCGGGCTGGGCTTTGAGAAAATAAACCTTGATGTGTGCTGGCAGGACCCATAGAGGGGGTGGAGCCAGGGGGTCCTTCTCGTCATACCTGTCCTGAGTCACAGATGGCGAAATCCAGGGCCAGGGAGGGAAGCGAAGGCCGGAGGCCTGGGGGCCTCTGGGAGGAGCGGGCAGGAGTGTGCTGCCCCCCCCCCCCCCAGGAGCTGCCCCAGGCTGGGAAGGGCGGGTGTGGCTCCTCGGGTAGGGAGTTGGGGAAGGCTCGCTCGCCCAGCCCTGCAGCCGCCCGGCTAGTTCCCGGTCACAGGAGATCCAAGATCCAGCCATGCCCGGCCGGCCGGGAAGGCCAGCATGGGGTGGAGGGCGTCACCTGAATGTAGCAGGTCCTCTGCCCTTTGCTGTGGGTGCAGGAGGGGAGGGGGCACCACAAGGAGAGGATGGTCTCAGTGGGGGACAAGGGGTGGCTGTGAGGTGTCCCCAGGCTCCAGACTGGGGCAGTTAACCCAGCCCCAGGCGCTGACCGCTCCCTGTGCACCAGGCCCGCCCTAGGCGTTCACCTTATCAGCTCTGAATCCTCACTGCCACCCTGCAGGCCGGGGCCATTACACCATTCACAGGAGGAACCCACTGCTCCCTGAAAAGTGAGAGACCCCTGGGGTGGAGAGCAGAGACCCCAGGGCTGCCTCCTTCAGGCTCATCTCCTTCTCTGCCACCCCCCGCCCACCCTGCGCTGACCATGAGGACAGAGGTCGCCAGGGCTGTGGGTGTCACAGGATGAGGAGGATTGTTGACCAGAGTGGGAGTCAGGGCACCCGGGGCCAAAACAGGGATCCCCTAGGAAGCTCTTCTCCCACCTCCGCCCTCCCCTTCCCTCCACCCTGCACAGCCCGTCCCCACCCGTGCTGTGAACAAGGCCCATTGAGCTCTCTTGAGGAGGAGAGGCTGCAGGTGGACATGCCCACGAACTTGTAGGAAACGGCCAGGGAGAGGACATCTGCAGGAGCCACAGGTGAGCCTGGAGCTGCCCCCAGAGACCCCGAGGAGGAAGGAGAAGATCGGGGCCCCAGGGGTGGAGGGGAAGCCACCCGCACCACCCCCGGCCTGGGTGGGGTCGTGCTCTGTGAGCCTCTCCGCTTTGATGCCTCCGCAGAGCTGTGTTCCCACCACAGAGCCCAGCACCCTATGACCCTCGAGATACAGCTATCGAAAGCATGCGGTGTCCTGAAAGGCCAGGCAGAGCTGGGGCCCATGGAGGCCTAGGGAACCGGAGGCACCGAGAGGTAGGCCTTGCTCCTGTTCCCCAGTGAAGGGACCGGTTCCCAGCCTGGACCGCCTGTCCCCGGAAAGTTTGATGGTCACTTGGTCTCACAGTTGGGGACAGACCTTGAGGAAGTTACCACCCGGATGCACTCTCTCCCCAGATGGACGCATCTACCTCTCCCAGCCCCCCTCACCCTGCACAGATCAGAGGGGAAGGAGGGAGACGGGGAGGAGGATTCATTCCTCTGGCTCCTTCCCTGCAGGGGCACCAAAGGCCATGGCCCTGACCAGCCCTCTCCACGTGGCCCCTCCGGCCGAGCCTGGCCACGGCCCGGCCACGGCCCCGCCGCTGCCCGCCGGGGACTCAGCACTGTCCCCCTGGCTTCCCCACCCCGGCCCGCACCTGTGTAAACAGACCCCACATCAAACCCTCCCGACCCCAGTGGAGCGTGCCATCTGTTTCCTGCGGGGCTCCCGCCACCAGATGCTTTCAGGTGCCGCCTACCCACACGCCAGAGAGACATGTGGCCGGTGGCCAGGCCCCTGGGCCTGGACCCCACAGCGGGCAGGTGCACTAATTTGCCTCTTCCTCCCCCTCGCTGGCCAGGAAGGCCAGGGCTGCAGGAAGGCACGGAGCACGTCCACCCTGGCCACTGGCCACGGGAGGAATTTTAGGCGGCCCCCAGGGATCCCCCCAGGCGGCTGTCCGGCTCCAGCACAGGCCAGGAGCCAGGGCCGGAGAGCACCGCAGGGTCAGACCCACACGGGCGGGCAGAACGTGGGGGCCGAGGGAAGAGCATCGGCCGGGAGTCAGGGTCTCCCGGCTCTGCCCTGAGTGGCCTCGGGCAAGACCTCTCCATAGTCTGGGTCTCAGTTTCTTCATCTGCACAATGGGAGGGCAGCCTGCCGGGCTGGAGGAGCTCGAAGCCCAGGACCAGAACGGGAGTCCCTCCCCCACTCACACGCTGGCCCAGCCCCACGCCAAGTGCCACCTCACAGCCACCTCAACGAGCTGAGACTGTCATGTCCCCATTTCACAAGGGGGGAAACGGAGGCTCAGATGGGCATGGCAACGGGGCTGAGGAGAAGCAGAGGATCATTCAAATCCAGGCCTCTTTCCTCCTTTGGCTTCTAGAACATTCTGTCCTGGTTTCCCTCCCACCTCCCGGGTCGCCTGATTTGCCTCCTCACCGGTTCCTCCTCATCCTCTCACGCTTGGCTCCTGGGCCTCCCCCCGTCTCTGCTACCTTCACCCCCAAGTCAGGTTTTCTCAAACCTTTGTGACCATGACAACATCACGTCCCCGGGACTCAGGCTCAAATAACCGAAACCAGGTTTTGTGACCCGATGGATACCCATGTGACATGAACCCGACCTGTTCCATTTTCTCTCCATCCTGAGCACCAGCCCCTCTGTGGAGCTCATTACCCGCCCTTAGGCCCTGGCTGCACAATGCAATGCCTGAGACCGTGGTCTTCAAAGTGTGGTCTTGGCAGCTTCTCTCCGGGCCTGCCCAGGCCTCGGGCCAGAACCTGCGTCTTAGCCAGATCTCCAGGGCACTGGTAGGACATCAACGTCCGTCCGTCCGAGAAGTGCTGCTCGGGGTGCCTCGTCCAAGTGGCTTTAACTCCCTTTATTTACTGACGGCTCCCAACTTTATATTCCAGATACAGCGCTCCAGCCAGGACTCCCCCGGGCTCCTGGCTCCGGGATGTCTAGTGAGCAGCTCAGACTCCACGCATCCAACACTGGGCTCTGGGCTCTACTCCTTCTCCGCCAACTGCTCCTGCCTCAGTCCGTCATCTCAGACACTGACAGCTCCCTCCTCCGTGGCTCAAGCCTTGAGGGTGAGGTGACCTTGACTCTCTCTCGCACACCCCTCATCTGACCCACAAGCAAATCCTGTGGGCGGCTCCCCTAAATTCCCATCCCTTCTCACTCAGCGCCCTGTGCGGGCAACTTCTCCGCACAGAAGCCAGACTCCCCCTCCCTTCACCAACCTCCCCCTCTGCTCTGACCCCCTTGCTCCCAGGACCGCAGCCACGGCCTCCTTGCTGTTCCTTGGACGTGCCAAGCACACGTCCACCTCAGGGCCTTTGCACTTGCTGTTCCTTTTTGTTTTTTAATATATTTTATTGATTTTTTACAGAGAGGAAGGGAGAGAGATAGAGAGTTAGAAACATCGATGAGCGAGAAACATCGATCAGCTGCCTCCTGCACATCTCCCACTGGGGATATGCCCGCAACCCAGGCACATGCCCCTGACCGGAATCGAACCTGGGACCTTTCAGTCCGCAGGCCGACGCTCCATCCACTGAGCCAAACCGGTTTCGGCTTGCTGTTCCCTTTTCCTGAAATGCTCTCCCGCTAGATAACCACAGGGCTTGCTCCTTTAAGTTGCAGATCAAATGTCACATGGTCAGTAAGGAATTTTTATTTATTTATTTATTTATTTATTTATTTATTTATTTATTTATTTATTTATATTTTATTGATTTTTTTACAGAGAGGAAGGGAGAGGGATAGAGAATTAGAAACATCGATCAGCCGCCTCCTGCACACCCCCTACGGGGATGTGCCTGCAACCAAGGTACATGCCCTTGACCAGAATCGAACCTGGGACCCTTCAGTCCGCAGGCCGACGCTCTATCCGCTGAGCCAAACTGGTTAGGGCAGTGGTCGGCAAACTCATTAGTCAACAGGGCCAAATATCAACAGTACAACGATTGAAATTTCTTTTGAGAGCCAAATTTTTTAAACTTAAACTATATAGGTAGATACATTGTTATTAACTTAATTAGGGTGCTCCTAAGGCTTAGGAAGAGTCACACTGAAGGGGCCAAAGAGCCGCACGTGGCTTGCGAGCCGCAGTTTGCCGACCATTAGGGCATGAACACAGAATTTTAAATAGCCCTCTCCCTCCTCCACAAATGGCCCAGATCACCCTCTCACATACTATATATTGTTTATTTTTTCTCTCTCTCTTTCTCTCCCTCTCTCTCTCAGAGAAGTTCCAAAGGCCCATTGCTTGGAATAGTGCCTGGCCCCTGGTAGGCATTCCATATGTTTATGCGATAAATGAACGCCTTAACCATTGGGCTGCACAGCTTGAGGTGACATAGGCTGTGGTTCTGAGTCCCCAGGTGTGGGTGTTGGGGGCCCCTGAGCCCAGGGACAGGGTCTCTGAAGAGGGGGAATGACTCCCCATGGGGATAGGGAGCTCACAGGGGTCAGTGGTCCCTCCAGACTCCGTTCTAGAGGAGCAAAGCCCCGCACAGTCTCCCTCTCTTTCCCCAGGGGGTGGCCCGGCAGCTGCTGCCTCCTGGGGAAGTGGGCCTGCCTGGTGAACCCACTCCCAAGGTCGAGGGACCCTGAAGGCCACCTCGGAGGCAGGAGACCCCGCACCAGAACCCAGGAGGGGGGCAGACGCAGGAGAGGCAGGCGGGGCTCTGACCCGGTTCCCCCGCTCGCTGTGTGACGGGGTGGGGGTGGGGGAGCCACACCACCTCTCTGCGTCTGCTGCCACAGAAGGAGGCCCTGTGCTCTAGGCTGCAGGCTGTGCAGGTCCAGGAGGGCTCTGGCCCCACCCTCCGAAGCCCCCCCACCGTGGAGCCGCCAGGCCTTCCTGTTTACTCGAGGCCCCTCTGGAGGCTGGGAGGCGACAGCCTTGGCCTCTTCTGCTCCCCGCTTCCTTCCTCTCCCACTTCAGCGCCTCCGGCCAGGCCCTCAGGGCCCCCGGGGGCGGAGGCTTAGGGGCTGAGTCCAGTGGGGGCATCTGAGGCCACCACCCCGGAGGGCCTCCCGAGGAGCACGCTCTCTCTCTGAGACCCTGAGGTCACAGAGGCGCGCGGCCGTCCCTCTGCTGGCTAGAAGGTTCCGGCACCTTGGGACAGCCATTTCCTGGAGTGCCGCTGGAGACATGAAGACTATGACAGCACCGCCCGTCCGGATCCGACACCACGCCCACCTCTCAGCCCACCAGTAGGGGATGAGCACACGCTGACCTTAGAGGCGCCCCCTCCTCCCCACCCTTCCTCCCCTTCCCCGGCTCCCGCCTCTCTGAGCTGCCCAGTGTGGGCCTCGGCCCAGCGGCCCAGCCAGGCCTCACCACCCAAACCGACCCGCTGCATCAGAGGCAGCTTTTGAGCGAGACCCTGCGGGGATTCGTGTGCACGTAGAGCCAGATGCGGCCCCTCTGACCGTCCCGCCTGGTTTTAAAGCCCTTCGTGAGCCTCAGCTATTCGGTATTCTTGTCCCAAAGGCTTATCCTGAACGTCTGACGCCCGTACACTAACTTCAGGGTACAGGAAACGGGGAACGGAGGAACAAGTCCAGGGACACCACAAGGGAGCCACAGGCACAGGGAGGAGGAATTTTCTGGGGGACCACGGTCCGTCACAGGTCAATCTCAAAGAGAGGGGGTGAGTCAGAGGTTAACGTTCGACGGGCGGCACAGAGGCCACGTGTGGTCCCGGATTGCCTCCCGGTTTTCGCAAAGACACACTTTGGGGGAAACGACATGTGGACTGAGAAGTACCTATGATACTAGTGTTAACCGAGTGTCATCGAAACTGAGTTGTGGTTAAACAGCAAAATGTCCTCACTTATTAGTCATACCGAAGTCCCACTTTCGGAACGAACTTTTTTCATATCTGTAACTTACTTTAAAATAGTCTGACAACAATAAACCAGCCGTGAAGGAAGTATGGAAAAATGTGGGTGATGGTATATGGGTGTTCATTATATTATTTCCTCAAATTTTGTTTGAAAATTTTTATTACAAACAAAACTTTCTGCCCTAACCGGTTTGGCTCAGTGGACAGAGCGTCAGCCTGGGGACTTAAGGGTCCCAAGGTTCGATTCTGGTCAAGGGCACATACCTTGGTTGTGGGCACATCCCCAGTAGGGGGTATGCAGGAGGCAGCTGATCGATGTTTCTCTCTCATCGATGTTTCTGACTCTCTATCCCTCTCCCTTCCTCTCTGTAAAAAATCAATAAAATATATTTTTTTAAAAACCACAAAAAACAAAACTTTCTGAGCCTCCCATTGCCCTTTGGGGAAAGACTAGATACCTGGGTTGGCATTCAAGGCCCTGCAAGCGTGGCTTCTATCACCTGCCAAGCTTGTCTCCAGCTAAGACACCCCCTCTAGCCTGCCTTCCAGCCCCCACTAATGCCTCAGCCTCCCTTCACTCAGTGGGTCCTCTCCACCCCTGCAGCTCTGCAGCGCTGTTCCCTCTGCCCTTCCATGCCCTCTGTCACGTGGTGAAGTGAACTCCTAGGTACTGTTAGGGCCCCACTCCAGAGCTCCAGGTCAAGGAGCCTTCTGCACCAGGGGCCCCTCTGAGCTCTGAGCTGCCCAGAACTGGTCGCAGGTGCGGATGTCTGACGGCGTGTGCGAGCACGGTCCCCTCCCGGTGCCGGGAGTCACAGCAGTGTCCCGCCAGGGCAGGTGCCGGATCGCTGCCGAAGGAACTTCCATGAAGGAAACCCTCCAAAGACGATTAATGGCAATGACTGGGTAACGGTTACTGGAACTTTCAAAGTTTTTGTTTTAAGTTTTCCAGGCTTTTTTTTAAGTGAACGAAGTGATTCTGTGGTGAACAATTTGGGTCAGCGTAGGTTTTCATCCATTGGGACACACCTGAGTTCAGGAAGCTGTCATAAAGATGGTGATTTTGAGGGTGGATTTCCCTAGCCCCTTATCGTCTCTGGCTTGTTTTCCACTCACCCGCACGTGGATCCTCAGGCGGCCCCGGGATGAAGGGGCGCGTGCATGTGAGTGGGAGCGTGTGTGTGTGTGTGTGTGTGTGTGTGTGTGTGTGTGCACGGGGGCCAGTTTGACAGATGTGACATGGACCCCCCAGGTGGGAGGTTACCGAGTTGGGGCTTCCCGCACACCCGGGCCGGCACGCGGAACAGAGAGCAGCTGCGGAGGCCTCACCCGCACCCCGCCCAGACAGGACGGCTCACCCCGCAGGCCGCCTGCCTTCTCTCTCCCCTGTATTACCACTGACTTATTCCGTGTTCTTCTTTCAATAGACCCACCTTTTAGAACTTAAATACGTTTATTTTCGAGGAAACTTTGAATACCTAATGTAAACGGGAAACCAGCCACACTTGCTGGCACAGGCAGCCCGGCCGCACGGGTTCATTCCTCCAGGTGTGCCCGCCGCAGGCTCTCGGCGTTCAGGAGCCTCCAGGCTGGGCCAGGCGGTAAGGACCCTGAGCACCAAGTGGAGCCGTTCTCCACGACGAGGCCAGAATGAGAACAGAAAGGGGAGGATGCTTCTCCACGGGGGAGCCTAGGCCCCCCCCAGCACCGGGGCCTGGCATGTCCCCGAGGCTGCCCTGGTCTCCGGCTCCCACAGGCCTGGTCACTAAGGCTACACCCTTGGCTCAGTGTGTTCTCTTCCTAACCTGGGGGGGGGGGGCGGGGTTGGGGGGACAATGAGCCCAATTTGAATTCTGAAGCAGCTGAGAAAGGACAGGCTGTGACCTGCCCTGGGCCACGTGGTGGGAGCCCTTCAGATCTCACCTCCTCAGGGAGGCGCCAGTGACCGTGACCCCCAGGTCCAGCCCGCAGGCCTCAGGGCTTCTCACATCAAGGAGGCCAACTCACTGCCCACTTGGCCGGCTACTCTGGGTCCCCACCACTACCAGGGAGCACCACCCCCCCTCCCGCTGCCCAGGAAGGCTCCCTCAGCCCGTGTCCTGGCTGCATGAACAGCTCAGTCCCCAGCAGCAGTTAGGCACAGAACACAGGCTCCGAGAGATGAGGGGTCAGGGCCACGGCCACATAGCCAGGATGCAGAGGGGCCCAGGCCCGGGCCCAGCTCTGCCTGACCACGCGTCCCGGAGAGCAAGGACCCTGCCTCGGTCACCCTGGACCCCCAGGCCTGGCACAGCCCGGCCCCGCACGCCCTACGTAAGAAGAGTCCTGGGCCTTCCACCAGAGCTGTGGGGGGAGGGGGGCGGTCCGGCGGGCTGAGGGGGACCGAGGGGCTGGGGAGGAAGAGGGGCTGGGGACTCAAGGCCGGGCGGCCATCCCACATAAATCAACCCCAGTGGAAGCGAAGAAAAAGGAGTAAAACCGAATGTCCTCGGAAATTCCTTTAGTGCTCAGCTGTCCGTGAAAACAGGATAAAGTGGCTTCCTCTGTCTGTGCTCCCGCCGCCGGGCGGGCGGGGTGGAGGCGCTGAGCTCAGGCCAGGACTCCTGAGTCAGGACAGGGGTGGGGCTGGGCTCTGAGCTGGGGAAGGGGCTCCGGGCGGTGTTGCTACTTGAGGGCATCCAGGTGGGTGCAGACCTGGGAGAAGACGCTGTCCACGGAGCCTTCGGCATTGACCTGCAGGGAGACTGGTGGTGAGCGGAGGCGCCGTGGGCTGGGCTGGGCTGGGCGGGCCCCACCGTGGCAGGCCCGGCCTGGGTCGGGAGTCCAGCCGCCGTGGGCAGCAGCCCCTCATCAAACCAGGGGGAAGCCAAGGCCCAGGGAGGGAGGCCGGCCCGAGGCCCCAGCAATTTGAGGCCCGGCCAGGAAAACCACCCAGGTTTCCCAGGGCTCCCTCGGCCCGGCCTGCAGGGGGCGCACCTTGCGCACGATGCCACGTTTCTCATAGAAGGCGATGACGGGTTCCGTGGCCTTGTAGTAGGTATCCAACCGCTTCTTGATGGTCTCCTCGTTGTCGTCCACCCGCCCGCTGGTCTCTCCGCGCTTCAGGAGCCGCTGGGTCATGGTCTCGGGGCCTGCGTCCACATACAGCAGCAGGGTGGGCTGTCCGATCTGTGGGCGGGGCACCAGTCACAGGGGCCCTTTTCCTCCTCCCCATCTTCCCACTTCGGGGGGGCCCCACTTGAGATCCACTCGGACATTCAGGACGGCCTGACAGACCCTCCCCAGACCAATCTGCCCTGCCGTCCCCCTGCCCAAACCTCGTCCGTGGCTCCCCAGTGCCCTGGGGAGAAAATGCGAAGTCCTTCCCTGGCCTCGCGGGCCTGCGCCGTTGGGCCCTGCGCCCCCTCCTCATCGCGTGCTCTCACCCCTTTGCTCTCCTGCTTCAGCCACTGACGGGAGTCTAGGCCGGCTCTCATCACCCTCCTCGTGTGCCAGGCCTTTGCTCTTGCCAGGAGCCTCCCAGGAACCTCTTCCCTCCATGCCAAGTGCTCACCTTCAGATTTCACCTAAAATCTCATTCCTCGGGCGCAGCCTCCCCAGATGCCACCCCGCCACCCCCGCCCCCTGGGACAGGCTCTTCCAGGCCCTTTACTTCTGCCCTCAGCACCTCTGGGAGGGCCTCTGGTTACTTACTCAACATCCCTCTCCCAGCCTGGCCCGAGGCCAGCGCAATGGGCTGTCTTACCCCAGCAGGCCTGGATTAGGACTTGACAGAGGAGCCAGGGCTAAGGGAAGGGGTGAGGGGCCACTGAGCTCTGGGAGGTTCTGAACAATGTCACTGTCACTGGGATGAGTGTTTCGTCAGGAAGACTGGGAAGGGCAAGAAGAAATAAGGTTCACCATCTTCCTTTGGTGAGGACCTGGCGCCCCCTGGTGCCCAGAGTCAAAAACACCAGGTGCTGGGCAGGGCCAGGCGCCCACGCCAGCACCCACAACAGCCCCAGGAGGGATGAGAACTTTCACTAACCCCATCTTCCAGACGGGGCTTTGAGGGCCAGAGGTGACGTCACACAGCTGGTGCCTAGGTCCATGAAGGAAGCCCAGCCAACCCCCATTTCACAGATAGGGAAACTGAGGCCCAGATCAGGGTAGACACTTCCCTGAGGTCTTGCAGCCAGTTAGAGGGCAGGAAATACAATATCCTAAGTCTGGATGTGGCTCAAGCTATGGAAGCCTAAAGATGGCCCCTGTCTCACAGAGTTGGGGAGTGGGGATGAGGGTCTGGTCCCGCCCCCAGCCCACTGGGATGCCTAGTCCTCCTTGCAAGGCCTGGAAGGAGTCCTCTGCCAAGAAGGCCCCCCAAGTCCCCTAATGACCTCTCCCTCCTTGGCACTTACAGCGCCTCTGCTTCCCTCATATGGCGTATAACACCGAGAGATATGGGTGTATGTGTGTATATGTGTGTGCCCATGTGTGTGCATGTGTGTGCACCTCTGTGTATAGGTGCACTGAGTCTGTGTATATGCATTGCCTGAGGTGCATGTGTGTACACTGCCAGATGTGTGCACATGTACACAGGCCTGTGTGCATGGGTGCATTTGCCTGTGGCTTCTGCACACATGTGTGCCTATGTGTTCGTGTGCCTGTGTGTGCCTGCACATGCCTGTACATGTGTGTGTTTGGGCAAGATGCCCTTGCCCTGTGGAAAGTTTTCCTGGTGGGCACTCATTCCAGGCAGCTCAAAGGCATCGTCCTCAGGGCCCACTCTCTCCAGCCAGACTCCCGGTGGCCCCGGGAAGGAGACTGGACTCTTCCCCCGGGGCATCCGAAGCCTCCAGCCAGGCCTGAGCCTCCCTCTCCCACATCATCCCCAGCTGCCCTCTCCCAACAGCTCTGTTCTCTCTACACGAGCCTGGCCCTTCCAGCCCTGTCCATGCTATTCCCTGCCCCTCCCACCATGTGCTTACACTGAAGAGTACATTCTCTCTAATCCTCATGCTGCCCCACAAGGAAGCTGGGCCCCGTCTATCCCCATTTTGCAGATGGGAACACTGAGGTCCAGAGAGGCAGAATGACAGCCCAAGGCCTCGAGCAGCTGAGCTGGGACCGGAGCCTGGCCGCCTTAGCCTGGTGCTTCCCATCCTTCTAGACTTTTTCTTCTGGATTCTAGACAGAATCCCAGAAAGCGCTTCCCTGGTTCCCTCCTTCCCCAGCTCCTATCACCCACAATCAATCAATGTCTCTCTCTCTCTCTCTCTCTCCCCCCCCCCCCCCCATCATAGCAGCCTCTGCCTGGCTGCCCCTGTCACGGATCCTGAAGACCATCCACCAGGTTGTGCCTTACCCGCTGCTCAAACTCTTCGCCCTGCTGCACCTCCCGAGGGTAGCCATCGATCAGGAAGCCTTTGGAAGTGTCCACCTTGGCCATCATGGCGTCTCGGAGCATGTCCAATACTGTCTCCTGTGGGCACAGCAGAAGGAGGAGGGGCCGTGAGCCCCGCTTCCCCACCCTCCTCAGGGGTGCGCTGCCCCACAGCTGAAACGCCCCCTGTGCGGACAGCTCCCAAACCAGCCCCCTCAGGCCTCCCTAAACCATGGGGAGGCGGTGGATGGCTCAGGTCCTGCGTTCAGCTGGGCCCAGAGGACACGGCGGTGAACACAGCAGGCCTCCCCTGCCCTCAGGAAACTCCATTATCAACTTCCAGGCATGACTCAGCTTGTGGGCAGAGAAAGGGGCTACTGGAGTGTCAAGTTAGGGGGTCTGAGCCCAAATCGGGTGAACCAGAAGGTCTGAAAGCTGAGGAGGAAAACCATTCCAGGCAGGAAGGCGTACGATGAGTTTGAGGGGACAGAAAGGCCGGGCTGGTGGGAGGGTGGAGGGGTCAGGCAGTCAGAGTCCTGGAGGCTCCTGGGAGCTTCTGGAAGAAATTCTGTGCCAGGGCAATGGGCACCCACAAAAGGGTTCAGAGCCAGGGAAGGTCATGGCCAGCCTTGCCAGCATGTCATGAGCTTTGCCGGCTGCCGGCCACTCGGGGCCACCATCACCCCCGTTCCCCCACCCCCCACCCCCCGCTGGGGCCCACTCACCAGCGGCACCAGCTGCCCCTTCTCCATGATTTCCGACAGCATCTTGCCCCTGGCCGAGCCCGAGCTGACCTCGGCCCGAAGGAGGTCCCCGGTGGACAGGTGGGTGTAGCCGTACTTCTGGACAATCTTCTCACACTGGGTGCCCTTCCCCGAGCCGGGCCCACCTGCAAGCGCCCACCCGTTCAGAGCCCTGAGAAACGGGTCCTCCGCGGGGACAGGGTCGGCCCAGGTCACCCATCGGAGGGGCAGAGCCCAGGGCGCAGTCCCCGGCCCCGGCTCCCGCCAGTGCCTGCACAGACCCCCCTGCTAGCGCCTCGCCCGCCTGCCCTGGACTCACCCACCACGAAGATGATCTTGGTTTTCTTCAGCTTCTCTGTGGGGGAGAAAGGGGGGCAGAGCTCAGTCACTCGCACGACATGTAGTGGGGAGCACCTCTGATCCCAGGCCCGAGCTGGGCCTGAGGCAGCGGGATCGGCAGCTCACCCTCCTGTCACAGCCCAGAGTGGGTGCTGATGGCGAGGGAAACTCAGAGACTGGGACAGGTCGGGGGAGAGAGGGCGGTCCAGGCAGAGGCTGTAAGAGTGACCCTGGGGGGCTCGAGTCACCCCCGTCCCTGTGGGAGGCTGAGCGGCAGCTGCGGGTCACCTCTAGCCTTAGAGTCTTCCTCGCTGCGGAGGTTTCCCGAGGAGCAGCAGCCACCCATGGATCCGTTCTGCTGTGTCCCCTGCCCTTCCCCTCCCAGGCCCTGGCCTGCCCATCGCCCGCCTTCCCTGGGCGGTATGAGTGCGGAGTTGGCAACCACAACATATGTTGCCCTGGAGACAGTTGCCGGGGAAGAGGGCTGTGGTGGGCATATGGAACCCTTGCCCAAAGGGGGAGGCCGGCTTCCATTTCAACCTCTGCCTTACCACCCTGAGGACTCAGCCGCCCCACAGCCCCACCCACAGAGGGAAACTGAGGCCTGAAGAGGCAGGGCCCGCTCTAGGGCTGCCAAAACCCGACTGGAAGCCGCCCCTTCCCAGGCTGCTGTCTTCCCTTCCCCGGAGCAGGACTGGCTGAGAGGCCGGGAGAGAGGTCCCTCCCCTTTCTGCCCGCCCCCCCCCCCCCCCCAGTCCAATGGGGAGGTGAGCTCAAAGCTCCCAGGGCTTCCCAGCCCTGGGCCAGGAGCTAGGAGCTGTCAGAACTTCTCTCGTGGCTTCCTGCCACCTGCCCGCCCGCCGTGTGATGGGCACAAGCCTGGGTGTGTGTGGGGGAGGGCACAGCCCAGTGGCAGCTGACGTTCAGAGCCCTAGGGGTGGACGGGTGACCACTGGTTTCAGGCAGCCGCAGCCAGGCCGGCTGGGCTTCTTTAAGAACTGCCCAGGCCCAGGCTCAGTGCCAGGGATGGGACGGGTGGTGCTGCCAGGAGACAGGCCAGCTGGGCTCTCAGCCCATGACTCCTTCTAGGCGGGCCCATAGGAGCCTGGAGGGCCCAAGAGCCACCCCCTGGACAATGGGGAAACTCCGTCCCTGAGAGGGGCAGTTGCACCCTTGGGGCCTCTCCACAGGCAGGCCTCCCCTCACCAGTGCCCGCCCTCTCCAGAAAGAGGCAGGGATTCAGCTCTAAAAACACCAGTGCAGGAGGTGAGCTGTGGGGTCCTCCCAAGCCCAGGAGGCCCCGTTGCTTCTAAAATTAATCTTGAAGCTGGCACATCCCATGAGAGGCCCGAGGCGGGTGTGGGAGCTCCCAGGCAAGCCCGGTCTGGCAGCCCCAGAGCCGCCTCCAACCCTCCCAGAGTGTCTCCCCAAAGTGCACCCCCTTAGCAGGTGGGCAGACTGAGGCGCAGGCAGACAGCAGGGGACAGGAGCCTCCGTACCTTCCATCCTGCCGAGGTCCCGGGAGTGGAGTCAGCTCTGCAAGATAAGGTGGGGGTGGGGCTGGTGAGCGAGCGCCCGTCCGGCCACAGCCGCAGCCGCAGGTGCGCCAGCCCTGGCTTGCCCTCGGAGAGGGCCGGTGGGGGCCGGAAGGCCCAGGAGGCTGGGTGACCTTGGGAAAGTCATCTTTCTTCCTTGTGCTTCCATTGCCTCACCTGTCAAGGGCAGCAGCCCCCTCCCGCCCCACCAGCCACTGCGGAACTGCTCTCCCAAGTCCAGAAAACAGGGCGGGGTCCTCTCCAGGTACCTTGACAACGCTCCCCAGGGCGGAGGGCGGGGAGAGCTGCCAGGAGGGGGAGGAGGGATAGGAGCTGTGTGTCCTCATCTCTGAAGGGGTTTGGAAGAGGATGCTCAGAGGGACAGGGAAGTCTGGAGGGAGGAAGCTGCGTTCACATAGGAATAGCCCTGCAATTTTCCAATGAGGGGTTCCCAGGCTCCCCCACACACAGGACCAACTCCCCCCCATGTGGCCCCTGCCCCTCGCCCCCTGGAGGACCTTGCTCCATTGCCCACTTCTCCCCCCAGCATGGAATCAACCCCAACCCCTCCTGGGACCCCACGACTTCCACAGCCCCCAGGGACCTCCCTCACCCTCCCCTTCCCGTCCGTCTCTTCAGAATTGCTGCCTATACACCTGTGGCCTTCACCCTCCAGCCCTCCCCAAGGCCACCTGCAACCATCACAGCCACTCTTGCCTTGACCTTTGACTCTTGACCCTTGGCCACCATTCCTCCTGCCTGGGACCTCACCTCCGACCCCTACTCCACCCTCTCACTATGGGCTTCCTGGGACCTTCCATCCTGCCCAGCCAGCCCAGGGCGCTCTTGCCAGCTTCGGAGACCTGCTGACTGACAGCCCGGCTGTGTCCAGCTAGAAGCCCTTCTCTCACACCCTCCCCATCCTGCATAAGCACGTCCCAGCCTCTTGCTCCCGAACCTCTGATCTGTGTCCTCACGGCCACTTCTTTGTTCCAAGCAGGGGCGAACCCAACCTCCATACCCACCAGCCCATCTGTAGGATTTCCCCCACAAGCTGAAGACCACATCACTCTCCGGCTTAAAACCCTTCCATGTGTGGCCACTCAGCTCCCAAGATAAAGCCTCTCCCCCTCCCCCCTCCCTGCAACTTTATCAGCTGCTGCTTAAACCGAGCTCCCTCTCCCACCGTGGCCGTGTCCCACCTGCAGGCCCAGCTCATGTTGCACCCAATGCCGGAATGCCCTTCCCTAAGGTGTTCATGTTTAGGACTCACTTCAGGTGTCACCTCCTTCAGGAAGCCTTCCTGGACTCTACCCTCCACTCCTACACTGACAGGTACCTCCTCTGAACTTCCCCTGGCATCATACCGCCACACATCGCACACCACACTCTACTGGACCGCTCTGTTGTAGTGCAGGCCTGTGTTCCCCACCAGACTGGGCTGGTCAGAGGGCCGGGGGCCTTACTCCATCCCCAGGGCCCTCCTGGGAGGGAACTGAGGCTTGAAGAGGATAGACTTGCTCCAGGGCCTGGCTAGGTTCCAACCCAGGGCTGCATTTCCTGCTGCTCTGGGCCTAGCACCCAGTAGGTCCTTAAGCAGCTGCCTGCGGGGGCATGAGCTAGCCTCTTCCCTGCTGAGTGTGCTGAAGGAAGAGCAGTAGCTGCCAGCACTGCTCGGTAGCTGGTGGGGGGGGGGGAGTCCCCTAGGCCAAGAACAGCCTGCAGTGACCCCATCCTGCCCCACCCCCTCCCAGTAACCTAAGCCCCACTGTCCTGCTGGAACCTGCCACCTCCTTGGTCCAAAATAACTTGGGTCGTGAGGAGGCCTCGCAGAGGTCAGGGGTCAGGATAGGGTTAGGTTACGGGCTCAGCACCCAGGTCTTACTGGGCCCCTGGATCAGGGCCGCAGTGACTCGGTATGTAACCGGGTGGTCGGCCGAGGGGTCTGGAGAGCGGAGGCCAAAGGGACAGAGACTTAACCTCAGTTACGAGGCGAGTCCAGGGCAAGACCAAGGTCTCCCGACTCTTGACCAAGAGCAGCCATTTTGGTGGCTGGCAACCAACTGGGGTTCAAATCCCAACCCCATCACTCAGCTGTGTGACCTTGGGCAGCGGTGTCCCCTCTCTGGGCCTGCACCCCAGGCCCCGTCCCCTGCTGCTGCGGAGTCCTGAGTGGGTGGCTGAGCAGGACAGGCCCCTGTGCTGCCACAGGGATCCCACAGGGCCCCTGCCCTTTCAGAGGCTGGGGCAGGGGCCAGCACCCAGGGCCTCCTGTGCCCATCCCTCAGTGACTTGACAGGACAGTCCACCAATCACAAAGGCTGCCCCACCCAGGTCCTTGGGGCGGGGAGTCAGGTCACAGCCCCCTTCCAGGGCCCCAGCTGGGACATGCCAAGGACAGGAACCTGGAGCCCCAGGGGTATGGGCTGGGACAAAGGGGTGACTGTCTGCGAGGCTGGGAAGGGCTGCAACGCACACACATCCACAAAGAAGCACAGAGTGCGGCGCACACCCCCGAGCAGCCTCTGGGGGTGCAGACAGGCAGACACTCACAGGGCACAGCCAGGGACACGCACAGGGCACAGCCAGGGACACACACAGCCCCGCGAACGCCGAGGAGACCCTGGCGCACCGAGGCGCATTCCCCAGGTGCCTGCGCTTCCCCGCCCCCCGCACAGGCGCGTCCCCCCACGCGCGCAGACGGACACATGGGCACACACCTACCTGGGGGTGGGGTGCGGGTGGGCGCCGGGGCCAGTGCGTGCCCTGCCCGTCCTCGCAGCCACCCGCCCGCAGAGGCGACTATTTATAAGGCTGTCAGCGGCGCGCGGCATGCCGGGAGCCAGCTCCGCGATCGCAGGAGGGAGGGGGGGGGGGGAGCGCAGCCGGGCAGGGACGGGGCTGGACCAGAGCGGAGCCCTGACGGGAGATCCGAGCGGGACTGGCGCCCTCCACCGCACTGACTGCTCCCGAGGGTTCCCGTTCCCGTGTCACCCCACTGTGCCCACATCACTGCGGGGGGTGGGACTGGGCTTCCCAGGTGACAGCGGGGGAAACTGAGGCCCAGGGAGGAGTGGCTCTTTGCACAAAATCCCACAGCAAATTGGTAGCAGGGAGAGGCCAGATCAGGGAGGGAGGACTGAGGCATGGATTCTGGGGTTCCGCTGGCCACGCCAGTCCCCAGCCCCTTCTCAGACCTGCCCCGAGGCCCCTGGGCCAAGGCCCACCCGGAATGGAAGGGGTTCCAGGAACTCCTCGGGGAGGCAAACTCCCCAGGACCCCAAAGACCATCCACAAAACCCTCTCCCAGCTGGTGGTTGTGTAGATTATTAAAAACCCTAGCCCTGCCCTAGCCGGTTTGGCTCAGTGGATAGAGCGTCAGCCTGCGGACTGAAGGGTCCTGGGTTCGATTCCGGTCAAGGGCACATGCCTGGGTTGTGGGCTTGATCCCCAGTAGGGGGCGTGCAGGAAGCAGCCAATCAATGATTCTCTCTCATCATTGATGTTTCTATCTCTTCCTCTCTGAAATCGATAAAGATATGTTAAAATAAATAAACAAATAAATAAATAAAAATAAAAACCCCAGCCCTGCCAGGCAACTCCCAACGAGGCGAGCCCGAGGATGTGGCCATTCAGAATGCTGCCCGCGATGGGGGACCGGGGTCGATGGTCCTAGAATAAGAACAGCGCCCCATAATGAGCACTCACTGTGGGCCAGGTGCTGGGCAGGGAGAGCACGGCCGCGGGCCACGTCTGCGAATCCTTAAACATGGAGGACAGTGCGTTCCCGCTGCAGGTGAGCTTGCGGAGCTTCCCAGGTGGAGGGTGATGCGTGTCCGTGGGGACTGACACGGAGAGTAGGTGCTCACTAAGCTAGCAGAGCCCAGGACCACGCAGCTTCGGAACTCAGGGACTCGACCGCTAGGACCACACAACCTTGGAAGCAGCAGCCCCAGATCGGGGTGGGTTAAATTTAGAATTTGTCTTGTAGGCACTAGGGAGCCATGAAAGGTGTTGCAGCAAGAGGGTGAAACTACCCAGAGAGAGAGAGAGACCGTTTTAGATGGGTAGTTTCTTAGCAACAACTGCCGCCTAGACCCCAGGAGGCTGGGAGCTAGTCCAGCTCTGCCACCGGTGACATCAGACAAGCTCCTCACTCCTTGGGACCTGAGCTTCCCCAGCTGCGGGAGGGGCAGGTGCTGGGTCGGAGGGTCTGCCTTCCAAGTTGTTCAGAGACCCTCCCAAAGCCGTAGGCGGCCGTGCACAATGGCACCACCTTCGGGGAAAGCAAACTGATGAAATCGGTCAACAATCTAAACATGCAGGGTCATGTGTGTAAGAACTATTCCTCGAAATTCCTTCTTCGCACTTTAACATCTCTGGCACGTGCTCTCTTACCATCACATCGATGGCAGCTCCAAGGGTGTGCAGCGAGGCCCACCCGGGAGGGCGGTGCACATGACCCCCCAGGGGGAGGTGGGACTTGTGCTTCTTTCTTAAAGGCTTCCCCATGCCTTTTTTTTTTTTTTTAATACGACGAGCATCTGTTATTTTCTATATAACACACTTTAAACACAGCTGCACCTTGAGGACATTATGCTAAGCGAAATAAGCCAGTCACAACAAGACAGATACTGTATGACTCCACTTACAGGAGGCACTAACGTCATCAGATTCATAGAAACAGAAAGTGGAAGGATGGTCCCCTGCGGCGGAGGGGCAGGGGAAGTGGGAGTTGGCGTTCAATGGACAGAGCTTCAGATCTGCAGGATGAAGAAGGCCCGGAGCTGTTTCCTAACAATGCATGCACACTTAACCCCGCTGGACTGCACTCTTAAAAACGCTTAACGGCTAAATCTTATGTGCTTTTTGCCACAATAAAAAAATAAATTTAAAAATTGTAAAAACCTATTTTAAGTACCTGTTTTAATTATTTCTTTTGCATATGACCTATGGATTTTCTATCAATCCTGGAATATTAAAGCTTCGGGATTTTTTTCTCCGCTCTGAACTAAAAAAGAAAAAAAGGTGGGAGAGAAGAAGAGAGGCAGGGAGGGATGAAAGAGGGAATGAAGAAAGGAGAAGATGGAAGGGAAAACGGAAGGAGGGGAGGGAGGGGAGGGGGGAGGGAGAGAAAGAAAAAAATCGCACGGAGGAAACACCTGGGAGGGTATGCCCTAGGCCAGCGGTTCTCAACCTGTGGGTCGCGACCCCTTTGGCGGACGAACGACCCTTTCACAGGAGTCGCCTAAATACATCCTGCATATCAGATATTTACATTACGATTCATAACAGCTGCAACATTACAGTTATGAAGTAGCAATGAAAATAATGTTATGGTTGGGGGTCAGCACAACATGAGGACCTGTATTAAAGGGTCGCGGCATCAGGAAGGTTGAGAACCACTGCCCTAGGCTGTTAACAGGGAACAGGACTGGGCGATGCCCTCCCTTTTCATCTCATATCATTTGTATGGCTGAAGTTATAACATTTAAAAAAAAAACCCTAAAAATATAACCATATAAAATGAAACCAATTTTTAAAAACACTTTAAAAATATTCTGGTTAAAGAGAACTCCCAGCCTAGAAAATGAGCCAGCACCGGGGGACAGAGCTGGGTCAGCCTCACTCTGAGTGTCACAGGGAGGTGAGGGGCCGCGCAGGGGGCCTGGCTGGGCTGCTGAGCATCTGCAGGAAGCAGCGGGAGTGGCCCCTCGGGAAGCACCTGCTGGGTTTGCAGCTGGTGGGAGACGTGCCAAGGAGCGGAGGGGACCACAGGGGTGAGGGGGAGACACAGGAGTGCCGCGGGCTCTGGGCCTTAGCTGAGGAAGTGGAAGTGGCTTTGTCTTGGCCACAGCGGGAGCAGGTGAAGGATTCAGAGCAAAACAGGACGGTGAGGAGGTGGGCTCAGGAGGATAACTCTGACAATGAGTATACTTGTCTGGGGGGGACGGGGAGGGCGGGGCGGGCGCTCCGAGGGGGTGAGTTTGTGGAGTTGAGGACTAGGCCCCAGACCTCTTGCCCTCACCAAAGTCCTACCTCCTGATGCTAAACCGAACTTTCGGAGGGTCCACCCCAAGCAACCCACCTTCTCTTGAAGCACTGCTGGGCCTCCCTCCATGCCCACCGGAGGGCAGGCAGATCCCCAGAAGCCTCTGCACAGAGCCAGTGCGCCGTGTTCCGTATCTCCATCCCCACGCAGGCGTGAGGCTCCCCACGCAATGACTTCCCACACGCCCACCGCCACCACTGCCGTGGGCCCCGTGACGTCCCAGCTCCTGCCTGTCCCGCTGCCGTCCAAGCCAGAATGACCTCTCCAAGCAAGAGGGATGGAGCCGGGCCCACTCGGGCTGGCACTCATGGCCTTTTGCCATCTGGCCCCAAGTGGCTCCTCTCCCACTGCTCCCGCCTCCCTGCCTCCCGGGAAGGCTGTGGGTCCCACCACTGCGCATCCTTCCGGCCATTCTTCCCACCTGACCTCCCTCCCTCTTCAATTGCACCTGATAGAGCGCCTGGCACGCGGCTGCTCACTAGAATGTGTACGTGAATTAGAGACGAATGCAGCGCGCCCTTCTCTCCTCCCCGCGCCCCGGCCCCCCATCCCGGCTGGCCCGGTGCCCAGGGAGAGCTCTCTCCCCGTCCCCAGCAGGCCGCCTGCCCTTGTCTCACAGTCACCCTTTGTTAGGCCTCTGCTCCCAAGGGTATCTTATCTGCCTAAACAGGTTGTAATCTCCCAGAGTCACGGACCCCCTTTCTCCTGCCAACCTGGAGTTGTAAACAAGGCCTTTCACTCAACTGCTGCTCACCACACCCTCCCAGGGCTGCAGCCCTGCCTGGCTCCTGCCTGCTGGGCCTGCAGGAAATGTGGGCTCCCAGCCCTCAGCATCCCCAGGCCCTTGAGCCAACCTCTGTCCCACCGCCTGCCCCCTCCTCCTGAGCCCTGTCCGGCCTCCTCTCCTCCCCACCCTCACCCCCAGAAACTCTTGCCCCAAACTCTGCAGGACTCTTCCTCATCTCCCAGGCCTCAGAAGCATGTCACCCACCCGCAAGCCCTCTCACAGCGTCTGCATCCTCGTCTTTGGAGCCCTGACTCCCGGGGTGGCCTCCCTAGGGCCTGAGCTCCTTGGGAGCAGTGTGTGGTCCTGGGACTGGGCTCGGAGAGGGCAAGTGACTTACCCAAGGTCGCAGAGCAGGGGGAGGCAGGACTGGAAAAGCCAGATGGGCTTGGCTTGGGAAACCCACACCTTCCCAACCCCCTGAGCAGCCAGCTCTCCGCCCAAGCTGCAAAGTGCATGACTCACTGGCCAGCTGAAAAAGCTGGCTGTCCTGCTTGTGGGTGAGCTCCCCACCTGGAGGCCCTGGGCCCTGTCCCACGGCGGCCCAGAGCCCAGGGCCAGAGAGCCTCGCTCAACGGGGACACACGGGAGCCGGAGCTGGAGCTCAAGTGCATTTATTCCTGTACAAATCATTACAAAACCAAGTCTGGGGGAGTCACCAGCCCCCACTCCCCACCCCATGTGCAATGGCTTGTGCCGGCCTCCTCCTCCTCTACCTGGCCCCTCCCATTCCGCAACCTCCTCCGGGAAGCCCTCTGGTCTTCCCTTCCAGGCTTCAGAAGAGCAAGGGGCAAACCCACCCGCTGAGGCCCAGCAATAAAGTGCCTGATACAGAATGAGGGGGGACAGGACCCTGGCGACACAGCTCCCGCCCCCCCGGAGAGCTTTCCCAGGCCCAGCTGGAGGGAGACTCAGATGACTCCAGCAGCTGCAGGCAAAGGGGCTGCTTGAAACCTCAGTTGGGCTGGGGTCCCCCCCGTCTCAGCCCCAAAGCCTCCTCCAACAGGTAGACAGCCTCACCGGGGAGAGTTTGCACAAAAATACCCTCATCTCCAGGAAGAGGTGGGGAAGGGAACCCCAGGCCCTAGGGGGCTGAGACCCCCAGCAAGGGGTGGTGGCTGGCGGGGCCCAGTGTTATGGAGGACGGACCCAAGGCAGTCGTGGGAGAGGTGGGAGGGGGTTGAAGACTCCACGTTAGAACCTGACACGGGCAGAAGGATGCCAGAGAGGGGGACAAGGGATTGTCCAAGGCCACTCAGGGCAGAGCCAAGACTGACTCCGGCCCCCCACCTCCGGGACCCTCCAGCCCCCAGTTGCCCCAGCCTGACCTCCATTCACTTCCCACTCCTCATGCAACCTTTCTTTCTGGCTCTGGGAAGTGAGGGGCCAACACAAAGTTCCCAGGTCCTTGGAACAGGACCCCACTGTCTCAGCCAATAGGAAATGATTTGGGGACCATCCTGAGGCTCTGAACCAAGGCCTCATGGGATAGGACATGTCCTTGGCCTCATATTACTCAGAAATACCCTGATTGACTGTGCTCGGACCCTGACTGGACAAGTTCCTGACACCCCTGATTAAGCACACAGAAGCCCAAATCCCTGATGGCCGAGAGATCTCCCAGGCCCTGACCGGCTGCAGGATACACCCTCTTCAAGGCCCTGATTGGCCAGAAGACACTCCAGCCAGCCTTCATCGGCCAGGAGATGGCCCTTGGTCGAGTGGCTGGGCCAAGAGCCACTTCTCCGGTGTCCCTTGTGAGGGCCCCACAGGCAGGGCGGCCTAGGTCCAGGAGGGGTGGGAGAAGGTGATCCCGTACAGCTGGGCCCAGGACGAGAAGACCCTCTTCTCGGTGATGAAGCGGTGGTGGTTGCCCTTGTGGCTGTGCTCATTCTGCACGTAGGTGACACACTCGTCTGGCCCCTTGGGCTCATAGTAGTGGTAAGGCATGCGCTGCAGGCGGGACCGCTGGCTGGGGCAGAGCAGAGGTGTCTGTGAGGGCAGAGTGGGCACTGGCGGGGCCCTTGCCCTTTCCCGCCCCTGACCTACCATAGGACCTTAGTGGGGAAATACCTGCCCTTCCCTGGGCCTCAGTTTCCCCATCCGTAAAATGGGTATAGGGTGGACTAGGTTTTTTGACTTCCAAAACTTTGTTTTTAATGCTGTGGATCTTTTCATGTCCCTGAGAGGGTGGCAAAGCAGGGTAGAGGTAAGGGCTCTGGAACTTGACCCCCACCCTTTACTATTTGTGGGACCTGAGACCACTCACAAACAACTTTCCTCGGTTTTCCTCACCTATGAATAGGGAGAATAACATACCTATCCCTTAGCATCACTGTGACGAGTGAATAATATGGTCATGCTTGGGGCATGGTCAGCAATCAATCAAGAACAGCTGTCACCTCTTGGGCTTTGCATATAGTAATAATAATAATAATAGTTATTATTGATACACAAACTCTGGACTGGCTGAGGTGTGTGTGTGTGTGGGGGGGTTGGCGCTGAGGCAGCTCTAAGGAGCAGACATCTCTGCAGAGGAGCCTGAATACCATCAAACAGAGAATCTCAAAGGCCCCCCAGCCCAGGTTTCCGGGCCCCCGGCTCCATCCCATGGCAGTGGCTGGGCACTGTCCTGGAGGGGCTCACCTGCAGTAGTCGGGGGGGACCATGCCATAGACGTGCACATGGTCACACAACTCCACCGCGATCACCATGGTGAACCAGCCCGTGCTCAACCACGAGTGGGACTTTTCCCTGGAGGCAGAGAGGGGGTGTGATGAGGGCAGGCAGGCAGGGGTGGGGCGGGCAGGGAGGAACAGCCAACCGCCCAGTTTCACAGAACTCATCCCCCTACTTCAGTCACCCCCATCCAGCCCACTGGGGGAGCACGGGTTTGCTGGCAGGGGGGCTGTCTGGGGAGAGGTGAGGGTGTGGAGAGAGCTCCTTTGAGGGAAAGAGTAGGAACAAGGCAGGCTGGGAATAAACTTCTGAGGACACTGGTCAGGCCTGGGTAGGCCAGGAGTGACCATGACCACAGAGCATGCGAGCCGCAGCTGTGCCCATGCCAGGAGCAGACTCCCATGGGGAGACGAAGCAGAGACAGTCATGCTGGAGGGACAAGTTCAGAGCAAGGCATGAAGAAGTAGCTAAGAGCATAGAGCAGGGGTGGGCAAACTTTTTGACTCGAGGGCCACAATGGGTTCTTAAACTGGACCGGAGGGCCGGAACAAAAGCATGGATGGAGTGTTTGTGTGAACTAATATAAATTCAGAGTAAACATCATTACATAAAAGGGTACGGTCTTTTTTTTTTTTAGTTTTATTCATTTCAAACGAGCCGGATCCGGCCCGCGGGCCGTAGTTTGCCCACAGCTGGCATAGAGCCATGCTGTCCACTAACTACAGTGGCCACATGTGGGCACGTGTGAGCACTTGACTCGGGGTTGAGATGTGCTGTGAGTGTAAAACACACACTGGATTTCTTAGTGTGAAAAAAGAATGTGGAATGTGTTGCTGATAATGTTTTATACTGATTACATGTGAAGCTAAAAAATATTTTGCATCTACTTGGTTGAAGGTGGTTCTTTGAAAAAAAAATAAACCTCTCGCAAGACTGAAAAAAAAAAAAGAGAGAAAAGACACAAATTACCAATATCAAAAATGAAAGAGAACATCATCATAGACCCTGAAAACTTTAAAATAAAAAAACCACAAAAAACAACTACATACGTGAAAACTTTCAGTGGTTCTCAACCTTCCTAATGCCGCGACCCTTTAATACAGTTCCTCATGTTGTGGTGACCCCCAACCATAAAATTATTTTCGTTGCTACTTCATAACTGTAATTTTGCTACTGTTATGAATCGTAATATAAATATCTGATATGCAGGATGGATTTTCAGGGTCGCAACCCACAGGTTGAGAACCGCTGACTTAGATGAACTGTGATGATTTCTTGAAAACAAACCAAAACTCACCGAAGATGAAATAAGTAACCTGAATATCCTATAACTATTAAGGAAGCTGAATTCATAGTTTAAAATCTTCTGGGGAAAAACAAAACAAAACACCACTCCAAGCCCAGATAGTCTCACTGGCAAATTCTATCAAACATTTAAAGAAGCAATGACACCAATTCTACACCATCTTTTCTGAAAAATAGAAGAGGAAACATTTCCCAATGCATTTACGAGGCCAGCATTACCCTGAGACCAAGATCAGGCAAAGAATAGTACAAAATAAACCACAGACCAATATCTCTCATGTACGCAGATACAAAAATCTCAACAAAATATTAGCAAATCCTATCCAGCAATATGTAAAAATACACCACTACCAGCTGGAGTTTATTCCAGAAACCAAGGCTAACTCAACATTTAAAAATCAATCAATATAATCCACCATATTAACAGTCTTAAAAAAAATACAAATAGTCTTTTTTTAAAAAAGTCTTAATTGATGCAGAAAAATGTTTGATAAAATTCAATATCCAGTACTGATAAAAAAACAAACAAACAAACAAAAAAAAACCTCTTAGGAAACTAATACGTGAAGGGAATTTCCTCAACCTAATACTTGGCTGGCACCTGTTCTTGCCTGTCTCACCCTGGAAGAGGTAAATATAGGTTCAAAAACCCATAGCCAGCCCCATATTCAATGATGAAAGACTAAACGCTTTCCCTCTGAGACTGGGACTGAAGCAAGATGTCTACTCTTGTCACTTCCAATACATTTCAACGTTGTACTGAAAGTTCCTAGCCAGTGCAATAAGGCAAGAAAAAGAAATGAGGCACACAGATTAGAAAGGAAGGAGTAAAACTGTCCAATAAGTAAAGTTTAGCAGGATTACAGGATATAAGATCACCACACAAAAATCATATTTCTAAATGTTAGCAAGAATAATTGGGAACCAACATTTTAAAAAATATCATTTACGTTAGTTCCAAAATTTTAAATATTTAGGTATAAATCAAACAAAATATGTACAGGATCTATATGTTGGACATATTGAGTTAAATAAAATATATTGAAAATAATTTCAGCCACAGCTAAGCTGGTTTTGCTCAGTGGTTAGAGTGTTGGCCCATGGACTGAAGGGTCTCGGGTTTGATTCATGGTCAAGGGTATATATCTCAGTTGCGGGTTCGATCCCTGACCCAGTCGGGGCGCGTGCGGGAGGCAACCACTCAATGTGTCTCTCATATTGATATTTTTTCCTCTCTCTCCCTTTCTCCCTCCCTTCCACTCTCTCTCTAAAGATCAATGGAAAAAATATCCTGATGAGGCTCAAAAAAAAAAAAAAAAATAGTTTCACCTGTTTCTTTTTACCTTTTTAATGTGGTTACTATAAAAATTTTAATTATGTATGTGGCTTGCATTATATTTCTATTGGATGGCACTAGCCTAGCTTACCTAAAGCAGGACTGGAAATGATGTATATTTAGAATAGAGCATGCTGGGAGCAACGGTGTGCCTAAAGCAAGAAGGGCCAGGAATAGCCAACACTTTCCAGGAGGCACGCTCCGGGGAGCTCTCCTAGAAAGATGCTAGAAATGACTGTGCAATCTTAGAGAAGAGCATGCTGGGAACCCTTCTTCCCTCAGAGCAGTGGGTGCTGGGGGAAAGCCCTCCTGGGAAGATGGGGTCACGCACAGCATGTTGGAAATGACTCGTGCTAAACACGAAGAGAGCTCCCCCAGGAAACCTGACCAGAGGCGGCCGAGAAGTGACCACACCCTCAGAGCAGCGCTTGCTGGGAGCGACAGGCCCTCTGCACAGAGCATGCTGACGAAGAGCCGAGGGCTGGCCAGAGGGGGCAGGCAAAGGCTGGTACCTGTCCTTGCCTGTCTCACCCCGGAAGAGGTCATCAAATTGGCGCATGCGGCCGGGAGAGACGGCGTAGGCCTCCATGTTGGGGAACACCAGGCCTGCCCTCTGGATGATGCGCACAAGGCTGCCCTGGGGCTTCTGCATCTTGTTCGGGGGCCCCCAGAAGATGAACACGGTTTCGGGGGTCCGGTTGACAAACTCCTGGGGCCTCTTTAGGACACGGTAGACACTGGAATGGGCCACCACGCGGAAGGTGGTCTTGTTGCCCACATCTGCTGAGTAGCCCGTGGTGGGCGCGTCATTCATGCGGATTGTGCACTCGGCCCGCTCAATCTCAGGACCCAGCTTGGTGCCCAGCAGGTGGCTGGAGCTGGTGACAATCACGCACTGGTGGCACCGGGAGGGCAGTGTCTGGGGGGAACAAGGAAAGTCAACACTTGTCACAACCACTCTCGGTGCCAGGCCCTGGGCTCTGTACAGTCAGGCCTCCAGGAGGCCAAAATAATTATGCCCATTTTAAAGACAGAGAAACTGACGCCCATTCATTCAACAAACATTCATACCAAGCTGGCTAATGGTCAAGTACGCAGGACAGAGCAACCAGCAAAAGAGACCCCACTCCTGCCTTCGAGAACTCATGGTTGGCCTGGACGGTGTGGTTCAGTGGTTGAGCATCCACCCACAAACCAGGAGGTCATGGTTCGATTCCCGGTCAGGGCACATATCCGGGTTGCGGGTTCGATCCCCAGTAGGGGGTGTGGAGGAGGCAGCTGGTCCATGTTTTTCACTCATCATTGTTTCTATCTCTCTCTTCCTCTCCCGTCCTCTCTGAATCAGAGCCTTGACTCCCAGGGCCCACCCTTTCCTTTAGGAGGGATGGCGAGAGTGGAGAGAAAGGGAGGAGGGAGCAGGGGTGGCAGGCAATGGGGAGGACCAGCTCCCAGGGAGTTCCCCAAAGTGGCTGCCCTGCCTTGTTGCCAAGAATGGGGACGTAGCCATCGGTGATGCTCCACTTCTTGAGGTTGACAGGCCTGCGACTGCGGCCGCGCAGGGAGCCATAATGGAAGACCTCGTTGGCACTGTTGGAGCTGTAGAGGATGAGGATGGTGATGAGAGCAAAGAGGATCACGAACACTGCTGACCGCTGCTCCTGAGAGGGGAGAGGACTGGTGAGGTCCCAGCGACCGTGCAGGCTCCGCGCCCTGCCTCATTACCACCTGCAACACCTGGCTAACGCCTGCTCCTCACCCCAAACACTACCTCCTCCAGGAAGGCCTCCCGCAGCCCCCTGAGCACTGATCACGCTGCCATGAGTTCCGCGGCTGGGACTGGGTCAGTCTCACTCCCCACTGCTTCCCAGCTGTCAGGGTGGGGACCGGAGCATAGAAGGTTCTCAGAAGGAGGGTCTGCCGGATTGGACTGTATGTGGGGGTCAGAAGGCTTCCTTCAGCTGAGAGGATGCTGGGAGACAGGTGAGATAGTCAAATGAGAGGACCCAGGCCTTCCCCACACAGCAACTCTCCATACATGTTCATCATTCCTTTACCCCTGGAGGGGATCTGCTCAGGGACTGGGCTGCCTGGGTAGAGAGTGCACCACCGTGGGGATGACAGGGCAGGAAGGTCATATCCAAATTGCCCACTGTGCCCTCCCCAGGAGGCCGTCTGTGTGGGTCTGCAAGGCTCGCTGAGCCTGTGGAGCCCTCTGTGCTGGTTATCGTGTATTGTTTCTCAGCTCCAAGTTCACCCTTTTTGGCAGCTCTGTGAGAATGGATCTGGGCTCTTGGTTTTTTCTTGCCAGCTAACTGCATGTTAAGCTTTGTCGGGAGAGGGCGCTGGAGAGACACTGCAGGAAGAAAGGCCTTGACTTCCTGCTTCTGATGCTCTGCCTTCTTAGGCACATGCTTATCTCCAGCGCCCAACCAGCAGGCCTGCTAGGAAGCCAGCACCCAGCAGATTCCTCCAGAACCTGCAGTACCTGCCCTCAGGCAGTTTTGATCCTGCTGTGATCACAACCTCTCCAGAGTGGAGCTCGATCTGTCACCCAACCACCTGCAACATCCAGAGACCACCAGCTCCCTCCCTGGAGCAGTTCTGCCTGGAGGCTGGGTGCCTCCTGGGTGGGCTTGTGATAACGTCACCAGTAGGGCACCACACTGAGTTCTCTGCCATCCAGTGGCCCATAGCTGTGCCCTCCCCAGGAGGCCTGGATCTCAGCCCTGGGGCTGGCGGCTGCTCCTTGTACCTGCTATTCCTGTATTCCTTAGAGTTCCAATCCCTCATTACTCCTGCCCGATTATAGTTAATAACTCTTCACATTAAAATTACTATGTGGATTCTCTCTGCCGACTGGACCCAGACTGATACACCCACATCACCCTGCCCCCAACCCTCAGGCTCTGCCAAGGCTCTGCTGCAGTGGATTCTCGGGAGGGGGTATGCAGGACCAGGCATATAGCAGGTGCTCAGGAAAGCATGAATGCGTGGATGATGGGGACACCCTCAGAAGGATGCTCACAACATTCTGTCACTTTTGACTGACCTCTGCCCCCTCCCCCAGACTCCCACTCACCTCTACCTCCCCCCCCCCCCCCCGACCCCTGCACAGCATTCCAAGTCACTTTGGACCTGGGCCCAGAAAGGCAGGAGTTTGCCCAAAGCCGCACAGATCAGTAGTACAGCAGGGCTCAAACCAGGGCCTGCCAGGCATCAGCCTCATCTAGGCAAGGAAGAGAGACTTGTGGCGGCTCGGTCCTTAGAAACCCATCTCCCTGAGAGAAGTAAGAGGTTCAGATGGAGTAAGAAATGAAGAAGGACTTACTTTGTTGCTACTCATCTCTCTCCGGCGTCTGCTGAGGGGCAGGAGCCAGCGTCCTGCACGTGGCCCAGGGGGCAGGGATGTGGGCTCACACCTGCAAGTTACCGAAAGGGTTATGGCCTGAGTGCCCTCCCGGAGGTCCAGCTGGTCAAAGGCTACACCTTCCCTACCACCCCTGCCAGCGCTCCTACCTACCCCTGACTTCAAGACTCAGGGCTGTATCCATTTTGCAGATGGAGACACTACAGCCCAAAAGGCAGAAAACTGCTTGAGGTCACAGGGCCGCGTGGTGGCAGAACCCTGACTCTTCCTGCCCTCTCAGCAGGGTCCTCTCCTTACCCTGGCTCTCCTAGGCAGCTGGCTCCCATGCTGGGGGCCTGCCCCCCATCCAGCAGAAACCCCTACTCTAAACCCTGCTTCAGGTCCCCGGGGCCTTGGAATAAAGCAACATCTCTTGTGGGTCCCAAACTCCTCTGCACCTGCACCCTTCCAGGTCTTGCATAAACTGTCTGCAACACCTTCCAGCACCCTGCTCACGCCCACTCATCCTCCAAGCCCAAGGTGGGCCGGGAACTTCCCCTAGTGTCACCGCCCCAGGAGGCGAGAGCTCTCACAGATCCTCACTCACATCCTCTGCTGTGCCGCCAAGAGCCCTGAGGATGGGTGCCAGAGGATGGCTGTATGATTTCATTCATTAACGGGAAGATCTTAGGGGTTAAGGACACAGACTCATCTGTCAAATGGCGACAATCACTGCCCCACCCTGAGGGTGTGTGGGATCCTCAGGGGACAAGGCACCCTTGGGCAGCCCTTCCTTCCTGCCCCGCCTCAGAGGCCTCTGCTGTGAGGGAACACGCCCAGGTCTGCTCCTCGCTCCCCCGCCGGCACCCCGCCCCTCCTTGTAGGACCCAGATCTCAATGTCCCCACCTGTCAAACGGAAACAAGTACTTGTGTCCAGCCGCCTCCAGCTGATTCAAGTCCAGACGGCTCTGAGGTTGGCAGAGTGCAAAGGGAGAAGCTGGGGGCTCGGGGATCCCCAGCTCCGTCCTCCCTTCCCCGGCCTCCCAGCTCCCGCCACCATCTCCGCCCCCTGACCTAGCTGCTGTTTACTCCTACACCGCCACCAGGAATAGCCAGAGAACCTCCGGCCAAACACACACACGATGCTCCTGATTGGCTAAGCCCTGACTCCGCCCACGACCTAACCCGGCCTCGATCTGCCACGCCCCCCCCCCCCCCCCGACCCCCACCCCCGCCTGCCTCCGGGCCGGGTTTCAGGGCCGGGTTTCAGGTTTCGGGGTTTCTCCCAGGCCGGCCCTCGGAGCCAGTCGGGGAGGCCGGGGACTCTCACCAGGTACAGATCAGGAAACGGAGGCTCATCAGAAGGGAAGAGCGGCCTGTCTTTCGACTCAGAGCCCATTAGAGCAAAAGGTGGGAGTCCGGAATTCCAGGGTCGCCCCCATCAGTCAGTCGCCTCTGGCATTCCAGGCCCTTCATGGCCTCTGCGCTGAGCCTCCTCCCTCACTATCCTTTCCTTCAGATGCCCCAGGCTCCAGACACTCTAGAGCACTCCAGGTCCCAGACGCACACCCCCGCCCCCCCAATTTTCCCACCTTTGCCTGAGCAGTGCCCTCGGCCAGGACCATGGTTCCCCGGTCAGCCCCGTCACAATCCTGCTCTGGAGGAGGCCATGGTCAATACAGCATCTCAGGTTCAAGTGTGAATCCCGGTTCCACCACTTACTGGCTGCGAGGCCTTAGGGCAAGCCATGTACCTCTCTGAGCCTCAGTTTCCTCATCTGTGAAATGGGAGGCAGAAGAGCAGGTAACTCAAGGGGATGTTGGGAGGATTCAAGCCCGAGTGGCAAGGGAGGCACGGGGTTGGCAGGGGCTGGGTCCGTGCCAGCGGCCGAAGGCGGTGATTCATTGTTCGAGGCCTGGCTCACTGAGTTTGTCAGCAAAACATCCCCTCTCCTCTGACCCCGGGCCCAGCGACTTCACTCGTCCAACAGGGATGTATACAGGAGCCAGCGAAGGGTCACCCACTTTCTCACTCTTCCGGGCAACACTGCATGGCAGGGGCTCTCACCCCCCAATTCAGAGAGGAGACTGGGGTTCAGAGAGGCAAAGTGCCTGGCCGGGCTGTCGGAGCCTTGTCTCCAGGGAGCAGCCCAGGGCTGCGGTGGACGGGTCTCCCTCAGGATACCCAGGGCTGGAATGGGCCAGAGGCCCCCGAGTGTGTGCCCAGCTCGGGCCTGGACCGGGAGGCCTGCTGGGGAGCGCTGGCTGGGCTGGGAAGACGGCCGCCCGGAGCACGGGCCGAGCGTGGACTCAGGCCCAAGGCGGGCCCTGCAGGAGGGCTGCGTCCTCAGGGTGAGCGCGGGGACCACACCCTGCCCTCTGTTTGGGGGCTTTGCCTGCCCAGCTTGGGGAGTCCTCCCCCAGGGTCGGGGCGCCCCCACGAGCAGCGTGGGAGGAGGGCTCCGAGGAGAAGGGGGAGGGGCACCTAATTCCCGGTCGGGGGAGCGCCGTGCCCGCGGGTCCACCTGGGGTGGGGGCGACTCATCCTCTGCACCCCCTGGCGCTGACCCACCAACTCCCGCACTCCGGGGGGTCCAGAGCCCAAGGCCCGGCTGGGGGAGGTGGGCGGCCGGGTCCCCGAGCTCCAGGGGGTGGACAGAGGCAGGAGGCCCCGCGAACCCCGCCACAGCCCTTGGGTACCAGGACCGGGACCTCCGGGCACGGGTGCCGAGAGAGTGGGTCTCGGGCCCCCCGGGCCCCCGCACCATCACCCCATCCCCCGGGGCTCCGGCTCCCCCCGGGCGCAGGCCGTGCCCCCTCCCGCTGCCCGCCCCCGCGGCGCCCGCTCACCTCCCCCGGGGAGCGCCCGGCCCCCCGCGGCCCCCGAGCCCCTCACATGGCGCCGGGGCTGAGCGCCGGGTCCGGGATCCCCGCTCCTCCGGCCGCCCAGGCCCCGCCGCAGCCTCGCCTCGCGCGCCGGGTCCTAGCGCCGCCGCTCGCGCTCGGCTCAGGCCCGCTAGGCGCACGGAGCCGCGAGGGGGCGGTCTGGCTCCTCCCCCGGGCGGCGCCCGAGCGAAGGGCGAGGGGTGGGCGACCCTGGGGCGCGGGCCAAGCGAGCGAGGCCTCGCTTTCCCCTCCGGGCCGCGTAGTGGCCATAAAAATAGCCTCCCCGCCTTGGCGATCTCACTTTATTGTCACCACGACCGAAACGGGGAAACTGAGTCCCAGCGCACGCTGCGCTTGGGAGCAGCTGCGTTTCCCCCTGGGCTCGCTTACCCAGGGCCTCGGGAGGCCTGCACCCCGTGATCACCCTGAGTGAGCTCAGGGTCCACCTTGGGTTCCAGTCTAGCTCTGCCGCCCTCTCTGCATGGCCTTGGCGCTTCACTCCCCCTTCCCCGGCCTGCCGCTGGGGTACAGGGAGAACCACCCCCTCGAGGGTGTTGTCAGGATTAAAAATGTGATGACTTCCTATGATGCTCCGGTTCGTTACCATCATTTTACGGGACAGTGAAAAAGAGCCAGGAGCCATGATAGGGGCCTATGGGATAGAGGCGCAGGCCTGCTGAAATGAACGATGTGGATCAATAGGTACTGACAAGAGTTGGCCAGGATGCGCAGAAGATGTTTAAGTGAAGAAAGCAAGTCAAAGAGCTGCATCTCTATAATCCCCTTTGGAAAACAACGGAGTACAAGCATACCCTGGAGAAATTCTTGCCTGTGTCAACAACAAAGTTCCTTAGCAGCATTGCTTGAAATGATACTAAACTGGAAACAGCCCATATAGCTGTCAGCAGCAGAATGGAATTTTCCTACGTGCCGGTACTTTCACGGTGTGGAATATTAAACAGCAGGGGGAAATGAATGAGCTACGATTACAAGGATGAATCTGAGAGACATACGGAATGAAAAAGACACGTCTCCGAAGACAAATGAGCTCCACGATATATTGTTTGAGCGTATAGCCGGCAGCAGGCCACTTCTCATAGCCAGGGACAGGAGAGAGCTTTTGCCTATCAGAGTGATTAGAGTTTTCAAAGCAAAAGTCAAGAAGAACACAGTTGTCTGCTGGGGAGGCAGAGATGTGGGAGAGGGGAGGAGACACTGGGGTGTGGACTTCTATAAAGGTCTGGTCTTTAAGTGGGACATGGGTTCGAGAGGTTCATTAAATTATGTTTTATAACTTACAAGTATGATAAATGCTGTCACTGTGTACCGCCGTATTTTAAAAGAAAGATAAGAGAAATGAAAATAGGGAAATACCTTTTGCCTATCACAGTGATGAAGGTGTTAATAGTAGTTATTTCTGGAATGGTGAGATTAGGAGCTGCTTTTCTCTCTCTCTCTCTCTCTCTTTTGGCTTAACTATATTTTCCAAAAATTTTAAGATAATGGTTACACAATGGTTATACTGAAAACTTATTTTTTTTAATTTATAAAAAATAAACTGCATCCCAGCCAGCATAGCTCAGGGGTTGAGCATCAACCTATGAACCAGGAGGTCACGGTTCGATTCCCGGTCAGGGCACATGCCCAGCTTGCGGGCTCCATTCCCAGTTGGGAGAGCCTGCAGGAGGCAGCCAATCAATGATTCTCTCTCATCATTGATGTTTCTATCTCTCCCTCTCCTTTCTTCTCTGAAATCAATAAAAATATATTAAAAAGAAACTGCATATATAGTATAATTCCTTTTTTAAAAAAACAAAACATATCCGTAGATGTGTATGTGCTTGTAAATGCACACAGAAGCTATCTGGAATAATCTAAGCGGGACTACTGGCCGTAGTTTCCCCTGGGGAGTGGATTCGGGGTGGGATGGGTGGGTGCTACCTTCACTCTCTGCTTTATAAACTTCCAGGTCATTTGCATTGGACTAATTTGATGAGTTAATATCACTTTGTTTTTAATTAAAACAAAAGGGGGCGGGGCAAGGTCCAGAGTCCAGGCTCTGGAGACATGGCCACTAGGCAGTGGGCACAAGAGGGGAGGGCCAAGGGTTCAAGGCTTCCTGTCCCTCTGGTGTCACTTCCAACTGCTTCCTGAGCCTCACCCCATCCCTGGCCCTGCTTGGCTGCCTGCCGGCATGGAAAACCACAGAGCAGGGGCCAGGGCTGGCAGGCAGGAAGCCTAATGAACCGACTGCTGGGGCTCAGAAAAGGGGGAGCCCCTTGCCAGAGGTCACCCGGCAGGCTGGTGGCTGGCTAGGGTGGAGCATCCTGTGGTCAGCCCTTCTCCCTGACCCACGCCAGTGGCCTCTGGAAATGAGGGTGCAGCAGCCCAGCTCCTGGACCAAATCTGGACCTGGAGCTCCCCCCTCAGGCCTGCCATGTCTCAGGACCCAGGCTCGCGCCAAGAGGCTCTGTGGTGGGGGCTGGCTCACCTTTCCCGGGCCTTGAGGAATAGAGTGAAGAAATAAAATGGAGCCACTCTAGTCAGGCTGCTAAATTACTGAAATCAAGTAGGCTGAGGTATGAGGAAATGATTCTATTCTTGCGTTACTGGGAATGTAAGCGTTTAAGTCCGGCATCAATGCCTGTACATACACGGAACCTCCAGACAGCCGTCTGCTTGTGCCCGAAGGATAAGGAAAGGATGCCATGGACCCAGACCGGCATGGTGAGCGCCAGTCACAGAGGATCACACCTGGCACTGCCAGCGCTGAGAGGCAGGAGTGCTTCCTCTCCGGAGTGGACTTGTTACTGAAGGACCCTCAGCTTTCCTTCCTTCCTCGGAACACTCTGGCTATGGCCTAACTGTCTTCCCAGTTTGCAAGCCCTAAGGCTCTTGAATAACCAATTCTTACCACTTATTTCTAGCCAAAGCCTACAGACTCTTTTTGAGTTCACCCGGCAGCCCAAGAACAATAACAACCACTGCAATAACGACGAGGATCAGAAAACATCAGCTCCCACGCGTCACGTGCTCTCTCCTGTGACAGCACTTTGCGAACAAACCTCCTGAATGCTTCCCGCAGCCTGTGAGCTGGGCGCTGCCGGTGCCACCACTCTCGGGAGAAGGGAGGCTCAGAGTGTGCACGGGTCCGGGGGTGACTAACCACAAGCCGTTCCGCTCTGCAGCGCCAGGCCTGCCCTCGCCCATGGCGGGGACTTCACGGATGGGTGGCTGTGGTCACTCCTGGGGTGCCCCCACCCTGAGCCGCTCCCCATGGCCTCGGTTTCAACCCTTCCTGCCCCAGGGCGGGGATCCCAGGCGTGACCTCCCTTCTTGGCACTCAGCAATCTGTGCAGTTAGGATTTTCCCCTCCCACGGGGTCCCGGAAAGAGTCCTCAGAGAGCTCAGCTGCCACCCTCGCTCTCACTTTACACAGACGGAAACCAGGACCCATGGAGGGAACAGGACTTGCCCCAAACTCCCCACTGGGTTCTGGGCGGAGCCAGGGGAGGAGCCGCTCTCGTCAGGTTGCTAACTTACTTACTAAAATCAAGTAGGTTGCGGTATGAGGAAATGGTTCTATTCTTGCTTTACTGGGAATTTAAGCTTTTAAGTCCTGCATCAATGCCTGTACATACACGGAACCTCCAGACAGCCCTCAGCTTATGCCCCGAAGGATAAGGAAAGGATGGCCATGGGCCCAGACCACCTGACGCCCAGAGGCCGTGGACTGAGGCCTCTCCCTCCAAAGAGGCGAGAGAGCCGCTGGGCGAGGGCCTGCACGCAGCAGCTGCTCCACAGCCCTTGTTCCCAAGCCCTGGGCGGTGCCTGGTTCTTCGGGGGCAGAGATGGGAGCCGGCAGACTGGCCCGGGTGCCCTGGACATGGGTGCGGACCCGAACCTGCAAGAACCAAGTCCCTTTCCGCTCCTGGCGAGAGGTTTGGTGAGAGTTCCTGGCCTGGCCCCAAGTTCCTACCTGGACAGAGGCTCCTTAGGACACCTCCAGGCTGTGAGGCTCACCTGGCTTCCCCTCTGGCCCCAGGAGGAGGAAGTAGAGGTCCCAGCTGGCCTGCTGAGGGGACAAAGGAGCCAGGATGTGGACAGAGGCCCGGAGAGGGGCTGCACACCAGGGTGCTCCCACCACACTCCTCAGAGCTGGGAGGCTCCTGCCCCAACTCACCCCCGGAAGCTGCAGGAGCTGCAGTGGAGGGAAGCGGGTCCCCAGCGAGGCCTCTGCAGGCTGGCGGCCACCAGGCCGACCAGGAGCCACCTCTGCAGGCTGGCGGCCACCAGGCCGACCAGGAGCCACCGGGAAGAAGTGTTCCTGGAGGAAGTAGCTGGGGTGGCTCCTGCCAGGTCACAAAGCCCAGAAATACATGTTACTTGGACCAACCCAGCAGTAAACACCCGCCTGGGGGCAGGGCCAGGACAGAGGCACCTCTGTCCCTGCACCCGAGGGTGAAGCCAGTGTATTCCAGGGGAGGGAGTGGGAGGAGGCAACCGCCTGGGAGGGGCGTCAGTTTGAGTCCAACAGGACCAGCGGCCCTGGGCCCTGGAGCCCAAGGACGAGGCTGTGAGCAGGGGGGGGGGGGGTCCTCACATCCATCTGTCACCACCAAGGACAATGGGTGAGCAAGGCCACCCCCACATATCAAGTGTCAGCCCTGGGACAGCCACCTCCCTGAATTCATACTGTGAGGGAAGGACGGCTTTTGTACGACGAGGAAACAGGCCCAGAAAGAGGCACTAATCCGCCAGGATCCCACGGCAGGAAGCAGCGCCAGAATGAGGTGGGTCTGGCTCCAGAAGCCTCCCTCTGCGCCCAGTTCCTCCACCAGCCCCCTGCCTGCCAGGCCACAACCCCCCTTCCTGCTGCCTGACACCTGCCCAGACCCCACCGCTGCCAGGCCAGCAGCTGTGGTCCAGCTGCCAGCCTGCCCCTCCCACCACAGAGCTCCTCTCCCCCAGCTCAGGGCTCTCTGCCCTCCGCCCTCCTCCCACGCTTGCAGGGCCTTCTGGGCCTGCCGGGCACTGGGCAGGCGGAGGCAGGCACAAAGGGCCAGATGCCAGGCCTGCAGCCTCTCTTGAGAAGGTCACCCACAACCAGCTGCAGAATTTGTGGGGCCCGGTACAAACGAAAACATGCTGCCCCTTGTTAAACACACACACAACTCGGTAGAACTGCAGGTCGGCATCAGCAGCTAAACCAGCGTAGGGCCCTCCGGGTCCCATGCCCATGAGGAGGCGACTCCTGGAACTGAAGCTGGAGCCCCGGGCTCCATCCCAGCTGGTCCTCCATTAGCCAGTCTCCCGGTCTCCGATGAAGGAAGGTGGGAGGAAAGGAGGGAGGGGTGTGAAGTCCTGTGGCTCCTTCCAGCCCCTTGGTTCAGGGCCCAGACATCGGGCTCAGCTCTCAGACCCAGGGCTCCATCCTGGCTTCACCTGCTCTGTGAAGTGGGCTCCCAGGGCCCCTCTGCCAGGTGGCTGCACACCCTTGCTAGCTGTTTGCTGGTGGGCAGGCTCTCGCCACATCCCAGGTGAGGGGAGTGAAGCTCAGAGAAGGCAAGCCTCGGGCCTGCCCCTCCCACCCTCCCAGCCTTCCTTTCTTGCAGTGTAACCAACCCCAGTTAATAGGGAATTTAACTGGCCACGTCCTTGGAATGTGACCCTGGACCAGGGGCGTGGTGTGGGGTAGAGGAATTTCCTTCCCACCCTGAGTCGTTTCCTTCCAGGCCCGACTCTCCACCCTCTGCCCACTGGGTGCAGGCGGGCGTCCCAGGGAAGCCTCTGAGTCGGAACACGCCAGCACAGCCACGGGCCAGACTCTCTGACCTGGTGGGGAAGGGGCGGGCTCTTGGGGAAGCAACTCGCAGGCAGATTAAACAGCCAAAAGCCCAGCCAGCTGTGGGTTTGGGGAGGGGCCCAGGACCGGGCCTGCCCTCCGGTCCACAGGTTATGGGATTGTGGCAGGGCGAGGAGCCCCACTTCTTACCCCCAGACACATAACCACACTGCAGACAGGGTTCCAGAAAACACGTTTACCCGTACACTCGAGGTGGCCCTGGCAAGTCACAGTTCAGAGGCCCCTTCACCCAACAAACACCAAGCTCTGGGCTGCCCTGACCGGGGCAACCAACTTGGGAAGTGTGACACCAAAGGTGGGGGAGGGGGAGTGTGGAGAGGAAGGGCCCGGGCTGGTACAAGGCTGAAGGTCACGAAGCTGGTGAGTGGGGGACCATCAGCCCTGGGGGCAAAGGCCACTGGACAGACGCTGAGGTGGGATGAACCCCAAAGTTAAGATTCAGATTATTTCCCAGCCAGCGTGGCTCAGTGGATGAGCGTCGACCTATGAACCAGGAGGTCATGGTTATGCCCGGGTTGCGGGCTCGATCCCCAGTGTGGGGCGTGCAGGAGGCAGCTGATCAATGATTCTCTCTCCTCATTGATGTTTCTCTCCCTCTCTCTCTCTCTCTCTCTCTCTCTCTCTCTCTCTCTCCCCACCCCCCTTCCTCCCTTCCTCTCTGAAATCAATACAAATATATTAAAAATAAAAAAAGACTCAGCTTATTCAGGGAGGGGGATGGAGGAGTGTACACAGGTCACCATGGCCCCTCTCCTCCCCTTCAAGTCTGGAGGCCCCAGACGGCTCCAGGTGTCCCCGCGGCAGGGCAGGAAGGAAACCTAGGTCCACCCGGCATGTGGCAGAGGCAGGATCCATAAATTAAAGGTTTTGGTTGAGTGAATGGAACGGAGGCCTGGCGAAGGCGGTGCGGCCGGCTGGGCAGCGGCGCTACTGGGTCCGCCAGGACGGGTGGGCGAACACGATGGGCCTCTTCTTGGCCCAGCGGGAGAACACGGCCTTCTCGGTGATGAAGCGGTGGGCGCTGCGGGGCGCCTGCTCGTGTGCCAGGTACATCTGACACTCGTCTAGCCGGCCCTTCTCGAAGTAGTGGTAAGGCACTGAGGGGTGGCTCTTCTCCCTGTGGGTGGGGAACAGGGACAGGTGTGGGCACCAGAGCTCTCCGGCCTCCCGCCAGACCCCGCACTGACCTCAGCCACCCTCACCAGGTACTCTAGGCTCCCGGGGTCCCATTCCTGTCCCGGGGGAGGCCGGGACAGACGGAGGAGCAGGGCAGCTTATGCATCCCAAAGGCCAGAGTTTGATCCCCAGTTCCGCCTCTTGCAAGCTGGTTGGCTAGAGGGCAGAGGCATACCCTGTAAGCCTCCATAAGCCATCTGTAAAATGGGAACGGTGATATCCACCTTGCCTGCTGAGTCCACAGGTCAAAAAGTCGAAGCCTACAGCCCAGCTGGTGTGGTTCAGTGGTTAGGCATCGACCTATGTACCATGAGGTCACGGTTCAATTCCCAGTCAGGGCATATGCCCGGTTGTGGGCTCAGTCCCCAGTGTGGGGTGTGCAGAAGGCAGATGATCCATGATTCTCTCTCATCATTAATGTTTCTATCTCTCCCTCTCCCTTCCTCTCTGAAATATATTTTAAAATAATAATAAAATAAAATCAATAAAAACATATTTTTAAAAGAGTTGACGACTACGAAGTGCTTTGCTGGTGCTAGGCTCCTGGTAAGGAACCCTCATGCCCTGTGGCACCCACCCACCTACTCGTTGGCATCATGCCCACAGGTGTTCTGCCCAGGTGCCTCGGCATAGGGCACACAGGCTCCTGCCAACTCACCCATGTGCTCAACAAATAAGTTCCAAAGAGAAGAGAGGGTGAAAGCATGGGGCCTTTTCTGGACTTATTAGTTACAATAGTACCGAAAGAGAATGAGATCTAAAGTAAAAACTCGGACGTAATATGTCACATACATGTACTCGGCCCCAATGTTGCAATATGTACTTCTGTAAGTTATTCTCTCTGTAAATGTTTGCATAACGTTCTGAAGAAGGTGTGATTGTTTTCTCTCTGTCACAATAAGGAAATGGAGGTGCTGGGAGGTGGCGTGTCTGACCTAAGGCCACACGGGCAGAGTGGAGATTGGCATCGAGCCAGTCCCAGGGGCCGAGCCCCTTCCCCCTGGGCACCAGCTCCAGGGATGTCCGTGCCTCCACCACCCACCCGGAAGCCCACACACCCTGCGCCCCACAGCTCCCAATCCTCCAGCACGAGGCCCACGGTCCTCCCGGCCTCCCCAGCGCCCCTCCTGCCCCGGCCTGGCCGGCCTGACCTGCAGTAGCTGTCGCTGACCATCCCATAGACCACGATCTCCTCACATAGCTCCAGGGCGAGGATCATGGTGAACCAGCCGGTGCTGAGGAAGGAGCCTGACTGCCTCCTGGCAGGGAAAGCACAGTCAGCCGGCCGCTCCCCTCAGTCAGAACAAGGGGCTGGTGGAGGCCCTCGCCTTGGCTTTCTCAAGGCACAGCCCTGGCTACCCTCCCAGCTGAAGGCCACCCACCTTGACCCCCACAGAGGGGTCCTGGGGGAGGCCGGGGAGGGGACAGAGCCGGCCCGAGGTCTGCAGCGGGCAACAGGCAGAGCTGGACACAAACCCAGATCTGTTCAACCCTCACCACCCACGCAGGGCGTGAGCCAACCTTCGGAAGATGGGAGGGGGCCCTGGCCACATCCTCTCTGGATCTAAGGGACGAAGCCTGGGGAGAGGGCAGGAGGCAGCAGAGCAGTGGTTGAAAGTGGGAAAGGGGGTGGTCTGGAGTCAAATGGTCTTTGATTCAAATCCTGTACCTGCTCAGGAGTGTCTGGTTTGCTCATGAACCTCTCTGAGCCACAGTGACCCATCTCTGAAATGGGATAATTATAGGTGGCTATGGGGAGGGAACACTGTCAGCCCAGGAGCACGCCCCTGCCTTCACTAGTTCACCTGACTCGGAACAAGACCTTCACTCACTCAGACACCAGCACTGGTTTCTCTCCCATCTGAGGGCCACTCACCTCCACCTCTAAGAGGCATCATGAGGTGGTTCATTCACTCAAACTGGACTCTGCCATACCCTCCTCTCAAAGGAGGAGGCAGCTGGGAGAGAACAGCTGAGAAGACAAGGCAACAAAGGAATAAAGAGTATCAGGTGGGAGGTATCATCAGATGGGGTGATCAGGGAGGGCTTCTCCGAGGAGGTGACATTCCACACAGGCCTAAATGGCAGGAAGAGGTTAGTCATAGGAGATTTGGGGGAAGAACATTCTAGGCAGAAGGAACGACGTATGCGAAGGCATGAAGGCGAGAACCAGGGTGGATATGTAGGAAGCGCAGACGGCCAGTATGGCTGGAACAGGACAGGCAGGGGCCAAATCATACAAGGCTTGTAGGCCAGGGGAGGGGAGAAGGTGGAGTCTGGACTTTGTTCCCCCTGGGAATCGAAGCTGCTGTGAGGTAGAGGGCAGGTGACTGATGGGGTGGCTGGAGCTGACACTGGAGGATTCAGCAACACCAATGAGGAGGTGCTGCAAGGGCGTGGGGCGGGGGGGACGGCGGCACCTGGGAGAGATTCAAGACGCCATTGTGTGTGGCAGGTGATGGAAGGAGGGGAGTTGGGTGGAAACCTGGGCACTGCAGCTGTATTTCCTGAGCTGGGGAGGGGCGGGGGGAGAGGAGCAGATGTGTGGAGGAGGCGGCCAGGGGAGAGGGAAGAGCTCCCTGACTGCCCCACGCCGGTCAGTGCCCCTCTCCGCCGCCTCGAGCTGTGTGATAATCTGATGAATGACGTCTCTCTGATCCCGGCTCCCCCTGAGAGGGCAGGGCCACATCTGCCTCCGTCCCTGCTGACCCGGCCACCAGGGAGGCCCCAGCAGGCAGGCCCCGCTCACCGGTTCTTGCCCGTCTCGTTCTGGAAGACCTGGTCGCAGTAGGCCATCATGCGCTCGGTGAAGGTGTACACCTGCAGGCCCGGGTACATCTTGGTGAGCTGCAGCAGCGCGCGGTAGGTGCGGCCGCCCAGCGTGCGGTCCATGTTCCTCCCCTGGCCCCACACCACGTAGAGCGTGTCGCGGGGCTGCTGCTGGAAGTAGTGCGAGTAGTTGCGGAGCAGCAGCGGCACGGTCGTGTGCGAGATCACGCGCAGGGTGCTGCGCTGGCCCACGTCCACCTCGAAGCCCACGGTGGGCGCCTGGTTCATGCGGAGCACGCACTCAGCACCATCGATCTGGGTGCCCAGGCCTGAGCCCAGCATCTGGCCAGAGCTGGACACCACGGCACAGCTGTGGCACGGCCCTCGGACTAGTGGCTGCAGGGGGAGGGGGGGGGGAGGGAGAGGGGGGGAGAGAGAGAGAGAGAGAGAGAGAGAGAGAGAGAGAGAGAGGTGAGGGCACATAACCTCCACTCTCTGCTTCCTCCCCCTAGAAACATCCACTGAACTCACTTGATCTCTGTATCAAAGTATCAAATTATTTTATCAACCCATTTAACAGATGAGGAAACTGAGGCTGGGCAGGCGGAGTGATTTTCCCAAGGCCATACCCACAGCAAGTGGCAGAGCTGAGGTTCGGGTTCAGAGCCCTATGCTTTTCATTAGCCAAACACAGCCCTTGTCCCTACTGCTGAGGCCCCACCCAGCTCTTCATCGTGAATTCGTTAGTAGGGTTATATGAGCAAATATTTATAAAGCACTTAGCTGGGCACAGGCTGGGTGTTCTATATGTGTTTGTCAAGTAAATATAAACTCCAACTCTTCAAAACCATTCTTAGTCACTCCTTCCTCTGCTGAGCCTCACTCATGTGTCCAGTTTCGGAAGTAAAACAGTCTTTAGCCCCGGCCAGCGTGGCTCAGTTAGTTGGGTGCCATCCCGGGCACTGAAAGGTTGCTGGTTTGACTCCCAGCCAGGGCACATGCCTGGGTTACGGTCAATCCCCCATAGGGGATATGCTGAAAGCAGCCTATCCGTGTTCTATTCTCAGATCGGTGTTTCTCTCTCTCTCCCTCTCCCTTCCCCTCTGCCTGAAAGTCAATTTAAAATAAATTTTTTTAAAGCAGTCTTTAGTGTCCACAACAATGTTGGGAACCTCTGGTTCTGAGCCTGAATCCTGGCTCAGCCTGTTCCTAGCTGCATGGCCTTAGGCGAGTCATTTTGCCTCACTGAGTCTCAATTCCCTTAGCAGTAAAATGGGGATAAAAATAGCATCTACTTGACCAGGTTTTGAGGATTCAATTAAAAATGCCTGGAGAGCCCGGCCGGCATGGCTCAGTGGTTGACCAGCCACATATGAACCAGGAGATCACGGTTCGATTCCCGGTCTGGGCACATGCCCAGGTTGCAGGCTCCATCCCCAGTGTGGGGCAGGGCCGATCAATGATTCTCTCTCATCATTGATGTTTCCATCTCTCTCTCCCTCTCCCTTCTTCTCTGAAATTATTAATAATAACAATTATATATATATTTATATATAGCCTAGAGCAGTGGTTCTCAACCTTCTGGCCCTTTAAATACAGTTCCTCCTGTTGTGACCCAACCATAAAATTATTTTCGTTGCTACTTCCTAACTGTAATATTGCTACTGTTATGAATCGTAATGTAAATATCTGATATGCAGGATGGTCTTAGGCAACCCCTGTGAAAGGGTCGTTCGACCGCCAAAGGGGTCGCGACCCACAGGTTGAGAACCGCTGGCCTAGAGAGTTATGGCACAGAGTTAGGACATAATGAGGGCCCAACCCCCATCTCATTATCCCCCAAGAGGCAGAAGCTGAGCCAATCAGCCTGCAAATACTCACTTGGGGTCAGGGCTGGGGTCTCCCAGAGCAGGACTCGTTCCGCGCCCCAGGCCTCCATGCCCTGCTGGGGGAGGCAGTTTACGGAGGCCAGTAAAGGCTATGGAACATTAATTCCAGTGGATAAAAGACACACTGTCATATCCCACTCAGGGACACTTCATGTCTAACATGTTGATTTAAGAACTCGTAGAACCATTTCCAGACCCAGCCATAAAGAGCCAGACTCCCTTCTCCTGCCCTCAGTTTAGCTTGTCCTGACAACTGGGGTCTGTTCAGATCCAAGGTCACAGCCAGCCCCAGGGGGTGTTCCGCTTGTCCCACACAGTCTTTAAAATATTTAATTATTCCCTAATTTATAAAACCAGCCCCCTCGACAGTCAAGACTTGGATTTCCTGCTTCTCTGAACAAACCCAGAGGATCTGGCCATCCTGAGGCCACATCCCCATGAGCTCTGAGAGTCTGAAATGAACACTGGTCACCACCTTGGCAAGTCCCCCCAGGCCACCCCAGCATTTGCCCCCCTCCCCCACCTGGCCAAACCTAAGGGGCACCCAGCTGAACCTTCACAGCAGCCCTACAGAGAGAGAAGCTACAACAACCATCTTTTACAGATGAGGAGGCACCTGAGACTCAAAGAAACGAAGACCCAAAATAGCTCTCCTCCAAGCCAGGGTCCCTGAGCGCACCTCCCTGCGGCCAGCACTCAGAGGGCCTCCAACTCAGAAATGGGCCTTTGAGAAACCGACCACGTGGGGCCACTGAAGTCAGGGTGAGGGGTGTAAAGTGCTCTGACCTCGCCCGGCAGAGCTGGCATGGGGAGGTGGGTGCGGTTAGGGCAGGGGCACAGCTACCTGGACACCTGGGCTCCGGCATCCCTGTCTGTCCATGAGAGGGACAGCTCTGGGTTGTCATGACCTTTCCCTGTGGCATCTCTATCCCCAGCAGCAACCAGCACAAGGCAAGGCACATTCAAGGCGCCAAATACACACTTGTGGAACGAGGGGCTTGTGTGTCCACGGGTAAATCTGAAGATGCACACAGTGCGCCTCTCAGCAGGACGCTGAGCTGTCTGTCGTCTCCCAGCTGGAACAGGAGCTCCAGGAGGCCAGCCACCCCCAGCACGCAGCTGAGAGCACCCAGGTGATATGTGTTGAATTAAAAAACCCATTTCCTCAGCATGGAGCAGAGTGCGGAATCTCGGCGGGAAGGCGGGGGAGGGTGGGTGCGTGGGGAGTAATCAACCAAGAACCTTGTGTGAATATATGCATGGCCCATGGCCACAGACAACGGGGCGGTGAGGGCCTGGGGGAGGGGGTCAATGGGGGGAAAGGGGGGCATATGTAATACAACAATAAAGAATTATTTTTTTAAAATTTTTAAAAATCCATTCCTCTTAGAAATTGGGGCTCAGAGAGGGGAAGTGATTGTTCAACACCACACAGCTGGCGAGCAGAGGCGCCCAGCCAGGTCCAGGCTGCCCTGGCAGGAGCCCAGGTCTCACTACCCCCGGCATCCTTGGCCTGCCCCCGACATGCTGCCTGGCTGACTCACCTTCCCATCTGGCACTCGGCTATATCCACTGAAGTGCAGGGGCCCTGGCGCCGTGGGCCTGGAGTTGGAGGGGTGGGGGCCCAGGCAAGAGGCCAGGCAGAAGGGCAGGCAGGCCCAGAAGCACAGCAGGATATAGGCAGCGGAGAAGCCCGCAGAGCACAGGATGACGAGCAGGAGCCGACCCTGGGGAGACAGCGGTCATAGGTGGGGATGTGGGCAAAATAGGCAGAGTAGGAGGATGGCAGCATAGGCAACGCCCATACTCACCGCCTCCCACAACCACATTAAACTTACAACTAAAATACAGACCGACCATTATCCAGAACCGCAGGAAAGCTGGCTGAATGGAGGTCCTACAACTAGAGAAGTAAAGAAGAAAGCACACTGAGATGGTAGGAGGTGCAGAGGTCCAGCACCCACATGTGCCACTTTTTTCATTGGAAGAGAGACTATCTCAGTAGAGGCTGCCCAGAGGAGCAAGGGGTCCCAGCCCCGCACCAGACCCCCAGCCCAGGATTCCACAGCTGGGAAAAGAAGTCCCTACAGGCAATAAGAACTACGGGCTGTAAAAACCAGTGTGATTGGGGCTCAGTGACACGGAGGTTACTGGAGACCCAGCTGTTCATCTTAAAAGGTTGGCACACATACTGAACTTACAAGGTCCTGCTTCCTCTGAGCTCCAGCACCAGGGCAAGGCTTTGGGGAAACCAGACACATACGAGGAGGAACTGGATTGTCTGGCATCGGGACAGGAACTCAGAGGCGGCTTTCTCCTAGACAGAGGTGCTCACAGGGATCATTGTTCCTATACTGGCACCTCCTCGGTCACAGGGCTGACTGGCAGCCATTTCTGTTTCCTCTGCCCTGGTGATTCCTTAAGACCCCGTCTCATCCAATTTATAACCCCACCCAAGCTGAAAGCAGCAGCTTTTGCATATGAATGGCCTGTCCTTGCTCAGGCTAAAATCTGAAACAAGCTGCAGCTGGGTCAGGAAGCCCCAAACTTATCAATAAAAGGCCCAACACCTGGCACCAGCATCAGCCTGCCTTACTTCACAGCTGGGCCTCATCCAGGCGCTTCCAAACCTGATACAAAGAGGAGGAATCTACAGATCTCTCTGTAGCTCTTGCTGGGTGGCCCCAGGCAGTGGCTGACTTTGCACCTCCCTGGAGACCCAAGAGCCAGTGTACCCAGTGGTCAGTGTCAGCCCATACCAGATTACAACTCTACACATCCATAAGCAACACACTCAAGGGGCAGACTCAGCACCAAAGCCCCACTGAGCAAGTCCTCTCCATAGGGGAGTCTCCTGCATAGCAGCTCTCCCACCAGTTACAGCTGGTCCTCACAGCCAGTTGGCCTGGAGGTCAATTCCTCCCAGTGACACCAACAGCAATCAAGTCTCAACTACAACAAGACTGTGCTCACAGCCCACAAAGGGATGCACCTAGAGGCTGGGGAGGCTGAGCCACTGGGCCCTATAGAACACCACTACACAAGGCCACTCTACCAACTCAAGGAGACATAGCAGCTCTACCCAATACATAGAAACAACCACAGGGAAGTAGCCAAAATGCAGAGACAAAGAAACATGTCACGAATGAAAGAAATGGAAGAAAGCAAAATACTGAATATAGAATTCAAAACCACAGTTACAAGTTTACTCAAGAATCTTCTACAAACTTCAAATATCTTCCATTTCCAAAAAAAAAATAAAAAATTTAAGCATACACTGACTGAAATAAAGAATAATATACAGGGATTCAATAATAGAGGATTCTGAGAATCAAATCAACGATTTGAAATATGAGTAAGCAAAAAACACCCAACCAGAAGAGCAAAAAGAAAAAGAAACCAAAAATATGAAGATAGTGTAAGGAGCCTCTGGGACAACTCCAAGCACACCAACATTCGCATTATAGGGGTGCCAGAGGAAGAGAGAGAGCAAGATATTGAAAACCTATTTGAAGGAATAATGACAGAAAACTTCCCCCACCTGGTGAAAGAAATAGACTTACAAGCCCAGGAAGTCCAGAGAACCCCAAACAAAAGGAATCCAAAGAGGACCACACCAAGACACATCATAATTAAAATGCCAAGAGCAAAAGACAAAGAGAGAATCTTAAAAGCAGCAAGAGAAAGACAGTCAGTTACCTACAAGGGAGTGCCCATACGTCTGTCAGCTGATTTCTCAACAGAAACTTTGCAGGCCAGAAGGGAGTGGCAAGAAATATTCAAAGTGATGAAGAGCAAGAACCTACAACCAAGATTACTTTATCCAGCAAAGCTATCATTCAGAATTGAAGGTCAGATAAAGAGCTTCACAGACAAGAAAAAGCTAAAGGAGTTCATCACCACCAAACCAGTATTATATGAAATGTTGAAGGGTATTCTTTAAGAAGAGGAAGAAGAAGAAAAGGTAAAGATAAAAATTATGAACAACAGCCGAAACCGGTTTGGCTCAGTGGATAGAGCGTCGGCCTGCGGACTGAAAGGTCCCAGGTTTGATTCCGGTCAAGGGCATGTACCTGGGTTGCGGGCACATCCCCAGTGGGAGATGTGCAGGAGGCACCTGATCGATGTTTCTCTCTCATTGATGTTTCTGACTCTCTATCTCTCTCCCTTTCTCTCTGTAAAAAATCAATAAAATATATTAAAAATTAAAAAAAAATTATGAACAACAAAGTGACAACAAATACATATCTATCAACAAGTGAATCTAAAAATCAAATTAAACAAATAAGAAATCTAATGAACAGAATAAACTGGTGAATAAAATAGAATCAGGGGTATGGAAAATGGAACAGACTGAGGATTCTCAGAGGGAAGGTGGGTGGGAGGGCGGAAAGGATTAAACAAAGATCTTATATGCATATATGTATTACCATAGGGTGTCGAAGGCCTGATGTGGGGTGGGAACCAGGTGGAGGAGGGCAATGGGGGGTGGGGAGAGGGACATCTATAATAATCTCAACAATAAAGATTTTTAAAAAATTTTTTAAATAAATAAGGTGGGAATGTGGGTCCCTGGGGTTCCTAGAAGCTTCTATAGGGGGGCTGTAACCCAGCTTCATGAGTCCAAACTCCAGCTCAGTAGCTCCTAGAACATCAGCAGAATCTAAAGTCTCCATTAACCAGGCCTTCTTCTGGGCTGCCAGGCTCAGGGCACAAGAGGCTCTGGAGATAAGCCTTATGTTCTAGATGAAAGGGATTTGAGTGAAGTGTGTAACTCAAATCCATACAGCAAGAAAACAGCGTAGTGCAGGGGTGGGCAAACTTTTTGACTCGAGGGCCACAATGGGTGCTTAAACTGGACCGGAGGGCCGGAACAAAAGCATGGATGGAGTGTTTGTGTGAACTAATATAAATTCAAAGTAAACATCATTACATAAAAGGGTACGGTTTTTTTTTTTCAATAGTTTTATTCATTTCAAACGGGCCGGATCTGGCCCGGGGGCCGTAGTTTGTCCACGGCTGGCGTAGTGAGACCTCAAACCCAGGCTGCAGAGCCCATGCTCTTAAGCAGAAGCCGAGGTGCATTGTGCAGCCTGGGGTACGTCTCCCCACCTCTCTGGGCCTCTTTCCGCCTCTACAAAATAGAGGCGAGTGTGAACTTCCAGCGGTGGAAGTGCTCTGTATGCTGTGAAGTACTGTGCACGTGAGGACAGGAGAGTGCCCGTCAGCAGTGCAACCAGCCCCTTCAGACCCTGGACTGTGGCTGCCAGGATGGCCATCCTCCACCCGCTCCACCCGCTGACTCAGGAGCAGTCCGCCAGGCTGATGATCATGTTCTGGGTCAGCAGTCTAGGTGAGTAAGGAGGTCAAGAAGGGATGTGTGGGAAGTGTCATTCAGGAAGTGGATGCCCTGGCCGGGTAGCTCAATTGGTTAGCGAATCATCCAATATGCAAGGTTGCAGGTTCGATCCCCGGTAAGGGCACATATAAGAATCAATCAATGCCCTCTCTGGTTTGGCTCAGTGGATAGAGCTTTGGCTTGTGGACTGAAGGGTCCCAGGTTCGATTCCAGTCAAAGGCACATACCCAGGTTGTGGGCTCGATCCCCAGTAGGGGCCATGCAGGAGGCAGCCAATCAATAATTCTCTCATCATTGATTTAAAATATATATATATATCATATGATTTCAAAGAGGAAGGGAAAGGGAGATAGATAGAAACATCAATGATGAGAGAGAATCATTGATCGGCTGCCTTCTGCATGCCCCACACACTAGGGATCAAGCCTGCAACCCAGGCATGTGCCCTTGACCCAGAATTGAACCTGGGACCTTTCAGTCCGCAGGCCGATGATCTATCCACTGAGCCAAGACAGCTAGGGCATCATTGATGTTTTAAAAAATAATCAATCAGCCCTGGCCGGTTTGGCTTAATGGATAGAGCATTGGCCTGTGGACTGAAGGATCCTGGTTCGATTCCGGTCAAGGGCACATGCCTGGGTTGTGGCTCGATCCCCAGTAGGGGGCATGCAGGAGGCAGCCAATCAGTGATTCTCTCGCATCATTGATGTTTCTATCTCTCCCTCTTTCTTCCTCTCTGAAATCAATAAAAATATATTTTAACAAAAAGAATCAATCAATGAATGCATAAATAAGTGGAACAACAAATCAACATTTCTCTCTCATTCTCTCTCTCTTCATCACTCTCTAAAAATCAAGAAAGTAAGAAAGAAAGACAAATGAAGGAAGAAAGGAAGGAAGAAAGAAAAAGAAAGAAAGAAAGAAAGAAAGGAAGGAAGGAAGGAAGGAAGGAAGGAAGGAAGGAAGGAAGAGGAAACCAAGATGGCGGCATAAGTAAACACCAGAGTTTGCTGCCTCGCACAACAACTTCAAAAATACAACTAAAAGATGGAACAGACATCATGCAGAACCACAGGAAGGCTGGCTGAGTGGAAATTCTACAACTAGAAGGAAAGAGAAAAGCTTTCCAAGACTCAGAGGAGGTGCAGTGTGGGAGTCAAATACTAAGGTACAGAGGCGCACGCGGAGCGGGCTGGCGGCTGAGGGCGCGGTTGTTGTTTTCAATCGGGAGGGAGTCTCAGGCTCTGAGCTCCAGTTCCAGGCGAGTCTTTGGGGACCCAGACTCATACGGGAAAAGTGGGACTCTCTGGCATCAGTCGGAACTCGAGGGCAGCTTTCTCTCGGAGGTGCTTGCAGGGATTACCGGGACACTGAGAAGCAGAGCCTCTGAGGGCAGGACTGAGAGCAGCCATAACTGCTAGCCCCGCCCTGTTGATCCCGTGAGACCCGCCCCGCCCAAGCCCTGCAGGGAGGCTTTTGCTGGGTAGCCTCAGGCAAAGGCTAGATTAGCACTGCCCTAGAGATCCAGGAGCGAGTGTGCCCAGTGGTCAGAGTGGGACCATCCAGTTTGCACCTCCTCGGACCCTTAAAGGACACACTCAGGGTGCAGACCCAGTGAGCACCAAAGCCCCACTGAAGCAAGTCTTGCCCCGGAGGGGTGTCTCCAGCACAGAAGCTCTCCCACTGCAGACACAGCTGATTCTCACAGCCAATTGGCCTGGAGGTCAATTCCTCCCAGCGATACCTACAACAATCAAGGCTTAACTACAACAAGACTGTGCACAAAGACCACAAGGGGGTGCACCAAGAGTGTCCTCCTCAGGTAATTGGGGAGGCTGAGCCACTGGGCCCTAGAGGACACTTAGCACAGAAAACCACTTTATCAACACAGGGAAGCATAAAAAAATGTGGAGACAAAGAAACAGGACACAAATGACAGAAATGGAGGAAAGCAAACTACTGGATATAGAGTTCAAAACCACACTTTTAAGGTCTTTAAAGAACTGTCTAGAAGCCGCCGATAAATTTAATAAGGCCCTCAAAAAGACTGGTGAGACCACCGATAAATGTAGTGAGATCCTCAAGAAATCTAATGAGACCCTCGATGTTGTGATAAAGAATCAACTAGAAATTAAGCATACACTGACTGAAATAAAGAATATTATACAGACTCCCAACAGCAGACCAGAGGAGCGCAAGAATCAAGTCAAAGATTTGAAATACGAAGAAGCAAAAAACACCCAACTGGAAAAGCAAAATGAAAAAAGAATCCGAAAATACGAAGATAGTGTAAGGAGCCTCTGGGACAGCTTCAAGCATACCAACATCAGAATTATAGGGGTGCCAGAAGATGAGAGAGAGAGCAAGATATTGAAAACCTATTTGAAGAAATAATGACAGAAAACTTCCCCTACCTGGTGAAAGAAATAGACTTACAAGTCCAGGAAGCGCAGAGAAACCCAAACAAAAGGAATCCAAAGAGGACCACACCAAGACACATCATAATTAAAATGCCAAGAGCAAAAGACAAAGAGAGAATCTTAAAAGCAGCAAGAGAAAAAAAGTCAGTTACCTACAAGGGAGTACCCATACGACTGTCAGCTGATTTCTCAACAGAAACCATGCAGGCCAGAAGGGAGTGGCAAGAAATATTCAAAGTGATGAATGCCAAGAGCCTACAACCAAGATTACTTTATCCAGCAAAGCTATCATTCAGAATTGATGGTCAGATAAAGAGCTTCACAGATAAGGAAAAGCTAAAGGAGTTTATCACCACCAAACCAGTATTATATGAAATGCTGAAAGGTATCCTTTAAGAAGAGGAAGAAGAAGAAAAAGGTAAAGATACAAATTATGAACAACAAATACGCATCTATCAACAAGTGAATCTAAAAATCAAGTGAATAAATAATCTGATGAACAGAATGAACTGGTGATTATAATAGAATCAGGGGCATAGAAAGGGAATGGACTGACTATTCTTGGAGGGGAAAGGGGTGTGGGGGATGCGGGAAGAGACTGGACAAAAATCGTGCATCTATGGATGAGGACAGTGGGTGGGGAGTGAGGGCAGAGGGTGGGGTGGGAACTGGGTGGAGGGGAGTTATGGGGGGAAAAAAAGAGGAACAAATGTAATAATTTGAACAATAAAGATTTAATTTTTTTTTTAAAAAAATAAAGATTCAATAATTGAAAGCTGCTGTCCAGGGGCTCTGCCTCCAGAAACCATGTACCAAAGGCCACTTGAACTAAGAAGCCCTACTGGGGGGCTAGCCCTGCCATCAGAATTGGTGAAAGCCCCAACCAAGCCTTCAGGGAGGGGCTGCCCCGTTTGGTTGGGGGGGTGGGTCATGACCCAGGGCTGCCATCCTGTACTGGGCTACCATGGTCACCACCTGTGTCTCTCTGGACTCTCTGAGGCTGCCAAGGCACAGGTCCCTCAGCCACCTGTCAGGAATCGCCTAACAGCTGGCTGGTGCTCTTTAAAACCAGAGGTGGAAAAGCAGCCCCCCACCCCACCCCCCAGGACTATCTCCATGAAGCACAACTTTTTCTGCCCACAAACCATATCAGCTTCTAAAAATAAATCTCCGTGTGGCCAGCTGGGGGATGGGGTGGGGAATGTCCAGCCCCTGAGTACTCAGGCTCTGCCTGGCATCTGGTGCCCTGTGCACGAGGGACCAGAGATCTCCATTCAGGCAGTGCTGGTTGACCCCCCAACATCCAGGGCTCTCTCCCACCCCGGGGGCTCAGGATCAAGGCAGGACCAGCTAAAGGGAACTTTCACACCATCGCCCACTCCCATCCTGGGTGAGCTCCAGGAGGCTCACAGGAGATAGTACTCTTATCTCCATGTCACAGGGGAGAGGGGCCAGGCACTGAAACCAGAGAGAGAACGCCGCCTGTTTGGGCCACACAGCCCTGAGGCCAGCCTGCCCTTTTCCCAGCTCAGTGGGTCAGAAGTGAGTCAGGCCTGGGGTGTGCGAGGCTACTGAGGCTGCTGTGCCAGGGCCACCCCCAAGTCCCGGTGAGCTTTCCTTTTTCCCACTTACCCGAGCCTTCATGCTGTGGCTGCCGCTCAGCAGCACGGGGGCTGCTGTCTCCAGGGCTGGGAAGGGGTGGGAGCCAGGCACCTGTCAAGACCCAGAAACTCAGGGCTGGGTCCCAGGCCTCAGAGGAAACTTCCCAGGGAATCTGAGGCAGGGGGGGGTACTGGCGGGGGTCAAGGCAAATATCTTCTGAAAATCGAAATCCCCAAACACCAGGCAGCGCTGTCCCCGTCCTTTGAACACTTCCACCAACCCAAATCCCATTGTGCAAATGAGGAAGGAGAGGCAGAGACGGGGAACCCCGGGCTCAAGGTCACCCATCGAATCTGGGTCAGATGGACCCAGGAGCCAGGCGCTCCGACTCCCACCCACCCTCCACCTCACTACCCGCGGGGCATGCAGAGGCCTGGGGAGAGACCGGAGGATTTCCGCCCCTCTACCCGTTTCCACCGCTCCCTCCCCCAGCCGAGCGCTAACCGCGCGGGCAGGTTGGGACCCGCCGGCTGCTCTTGATCCGCTGCTCGGAGCTCCATGGCCCGCGGGCCGGGTGAGCCGGGCTGGAACCCCGGGCCTCGGGGCACAGGGAGCGCCCCTGCCGCAGCTTTGGCAACTGGAAGGCGAAAGTGCGCTGCCGGCGGCGGGGGCGGGGTCAGCGACTCCCGGGCGGAGACTGGGGCGGGGCGGGGCCAGAGCGGCGGGGGCGGGGTCAGCGACTCTCGAGCGGAGACTGGGGCGGGGCCTGGTGGAGTGGGCGGGGCTACGAGCCCGGCCAGAGCTTCTTGGGCCGGACCTGCGCTGCCCGTTGCCAGGCCTTCGGGGATGAAGGCGGGGCCTGCGGGCGGGAGCCGGGCCTCGGCACCCGGCGTGGTGTCTGAGCTCAGCATCCGCCCCCGTCTTTTCCGTCCTGCCACATGTGTCTAAGCTCCTGCCCAGCTCGGGCTGAGCGGCCCACAGAGGAAAGTCTTTCAGAACCGCTCTATCGTGGCTGCCTGGCCATCTGGACTTGCGTTTCTCCATTTCTGAAATTGGGGAGTCGGTAGGAAAATTAAACAGGGGCTTGGGGTCAGGCAGCCCTGCGTTTCAGGTTGGTAGGGTCGTCAGTAAAATATGGGACATCCAGTTTCTTTGGAATTTCAGATAAACAACGAATAGTTAAAAATCTGAAATTCCAATGGCACTGGTGTCCTGCATTTTCTGTGGCAACCCTACTTGGACTGTCTCTGATGGTGTGACCTTCACCTGAGCCTCAGGACTGCTCTGTGAGTGGGGTCATAGCACTTGCCTCCCTCCTAGTGAGATAGTGCAGGACGGCCTGTGGCAGTCAGATCACCCCTGGGCATCTCACTCCAGATCCAGGGCTCTGACCACCACCTTCACTGCCCAAGGCGCCTCCGAATCCAACACAACTCAGTCCAGGCCCCTGCAGGTGCTGAAACGTGTCCCATCTGAAGGCTCAGTCGGGGTCCCTTAGAGATTTTAAACCCAAGTGCCTTCAGGGGTCAGATAGGGGACAATAGGGAGGAGTAGCCCTGTGGTGAAGTGGAAAGCATACTTCCCATTTAAAGTGTTGTTTTTACAAAATACTTCATGGTCCTGGAAGCTCATCTTACCATCCCCACCACACCCACCACCTTCCGCGGGGCCTGGCCTGGGTACCAGCCTGTGCTCTTGCTCTGGCCCCATTTCAAACTCCAGGTTCTGGTGTGGGCACAACCCAGGGTATTCACGTTGGGTATCTGCACTCAGCTCAGTAACTTTTCAAGGCTCCCCTGCTCTGGGTGCAAAGCCAAGTCCTCCAAGCTGGTGTTCCAGGCCTCTGGGCAGCTCCCCATCCTCGCCCTGGGCACACCTCTAGGGCAGTGGTTTAGGTTCAGTCTCTCTCTGTGGCCTGTCATTCACACAAGGCAAGGCACACAGTGAGTCCCCAAACCAGAGCCCTTCAGCCTCTCCCTGGTCGTCATCTGTCCAGCTTCTGTTTTCATAGATCCAACCCCTAGGGGACAATAGTGAGAAGTTCCTTCATCACCCACATTGGCTGGTGAAGTGACAATTCCTCCCCCAAAGAGGCAACTCCCTCCTCGCTAGTGCCACGTGGAGACAGGGACATGCCCAAATGACCTGGGCTCCCAGAGCAGGTGAGGGCCCGACATCTACAGACGGACACTGGGAATCCCGTCCCCCAGTTTCAGATGAAGCTCTTTAATTTGCTTTTGACAGAAGCCTACTCCCCTTACCCGGCCAAGGCCCTGCAGTTTGAACTCCTGACTCCCACTTAATCACCATCCACCCACCTCGGTCACCTTTCCAACCCCCAATCACACTGAGCTCTTTTCTAGCTCAGGGACTTTGCATTTGCTATTCCTCTACCTGGACTGCTCTACTCACGTGGCCAGCTCCTCATTCAGTTCAAATGTCACCTCCTTGGCAACCACTCTACCCAACACTGCACCCCCATCCCTCCTGACCCACCTTGATTTATCTTTTTCAAGTACTTGTCACACTCTGAAATCATCCTGTGTGCTAACTGGTTTTCTTGCTTATGGTCTACCCATCTATTTATTATACTCTAAGCTCTGTGTGAGCACTCAGGCCAGTCATGTCCTCAAGGCATTTCCAGCACCTGCACAAAGCCCAGCACCTATGATGTCTGTTGAATGAGCAATTTAGGGGAGTCAAGAGTCTGGGCCCTGAGAGATCTGGGACAAGTCATTTCCCTGTCTAGCGTCAGGCCCTGCTTCAGCTCGTTGCCAGAGACCCAAAGGGAGTGAGGGGCTGAACCATCCTTATCTAGGACTCTGGGGCTCAGACTCAGCCGTATGGATACAAACCCCAGGGAAATGTGGGCCCAGTTTCCTGCTGTGCTGCCCGACCACCAGGAGTTTCCACAACCCGCCCACCTCCCGGGAGGGCAATGAGCAGCACACACCCGATGTCTCAACTTCCTGCTGAGTCAGAAGCAGAAATTCTCCATGGCTTGTGTTAGCTCAGGCAGGTTGTCACCCAAGGCCACCCAGGTGTCTAGGGGGGGATGTCAATTACCTATTTATAGCTACATCTAGATATATCTGAATCTGTATCTAGATCTATAGCTATACCTCCAGGAACCACACTCCAGTTCTGCAACATCAGCTTTCCCTTTCCTCCTCCTCCCCCATCAGCCATTTTTCTTCCTTTTCTCGGAAGGCCAGTGGAATGGCAGTGTTTGGTGTAGCTGAGCGGCTTCCCCGAGTCATCCAGTCCTGGGGGCCAGCTCTTGGCCCACACAGCTCCCCACCCACCATACTGTCCCCACCCACTCTCAACACCAACCACTGGGAAATGTTTCTTTATTCCAAACTAGAGGCCTGGTGCATGAAAATTCGTGCACTTGGGGTGGGGGGTGTCCCTCAGCCCAGCCTGCGCCCTCTCACAGTCCAGGACCCCTTGGAGCAGCGGTTCTCAACCTGTGGGTCACAACCCCTTTGGCGATCGAACGACCCTTTCACAGGGGTCGCTTAAGACCATCCTGCATATCAGATATTTACATTATGATTCATAACAGTAGCAACATGACAGTTAGGAAGTAGCAACGAAAATAATTTGATGGTTGGGTCACAACATGAGGAACTGTATTTAAAGGGCCAGAAGGTTGAGAACCACTGCCTTGGAGGATGTCTACCTGCCAGCTTAGGCCTGCTCCTCAGGGGATCAGGCCTAAGCTGGCAGTCAGACATCCCTCTGGCAGCCTGGGAGCGCTCAGGGGATGTCTGACTGATGGCTTAGGCCTGCTCCCCGTGGATATCCCAGTCGGACATCCTGGCTTCTGGCTGAGCGGTGGGAGCACACTGACCATCAGGGGGTAGCTCCTGCATTGAGCATCTGTCCCCCGGTGTTCAGTGCACATCATAGTGACCAGTCGTTCCCCATCATTCCTGGTCAATTTGCATATTACCCTTTTATTACATAGGATGTCAGGCACTCTCTCACCCCAGCCCTTTGCTGTGCCCTTAGCCTGGGACCCTCCCAGCGCCTGACAGCTGACTCTTCTGATCTCAGTTTAGAGATTAGAAACAACCCCACCCATCAACTACTGAGGTGGGGCCCCTTCCCTGAGCCCCATGGCCCCATGGTCCTCCACAAGGTTTTGTTACACCAGGGCGCTTTTGTCACCACCTCCCACCCCCACCCCAGACTGTGAGTTTTGTGAAGGTGAAATCTGTGCTCCACTCCCAGGTCCCCAAAGCCCAGCCTGTCACATAACAGATGCTCAATAAATATTTAATTCGTGAATGAGGTCCATTTTCATCCTTCCATCTTACAGATTAGACCGCTGAGGCACAGAGAAGGTTAACACCTTGCCCTGGTCACATAGGCCCCAGAGCAGCACTAGAGGAAAGGCCGGCTTGGGCATGGTCGGATTGGACTGAGGTCAGAGGCCGGCTGGAGTCTCCTGGAGGAGGGAGAAGGAATGGTCAGGGGCTATGCAGACACTTTGCTTCTCTGCTCCTGGTGATGTGTGTTTGGCAAGGGCCCTTGGTCTGCCCACCACCCCTACCCCCATTTCTCAGATGAGGAAAGTGACTATCAGAGGAGGGCAGAGCTTACTCAAGATCAACATAGTGCTTCCCAGAGCTGCAGGCCCCTCGATACCCCACCTTCTCCTACCTGCATCCTTAAAGGGCAGGAGACCCACAGGGGTCTCCTTGAGCCAGGGGCAAGGGATAGGGAGGCCTGGAGTTCTGGGGCTAGCCTTGCCACTTACCCGTGCATACGCCCCTTAAAATCTCTGGGCCTCGGTTTCCCCATCTGTATGACAAAGGGCCGGGGCTGGAGCCTTCAGCCTCCCCCCTTTCTGAGAGCATGAGGACAGGGCTGTGGGAGCTGGTACAGGCTCCTGAGTGCAAAAGGCACAGTCGAGTCCTGGTTCCAGCATTTACTGCTGAGTGATCTTGCTCAGTCCCTTCACCCCATGAGCCTCCATCTCATGGTCTGTGAAAAGAGAATAATAGCTTTTTTTTTTTTTTTTTAGGATAAAATGAGCTAATATGGCGAGTCCCTGGCAAAATACCAGCCAGGCACAGCATCACCATTAACTAAGGTTGTCATATTAGTTGGAGAATGCTGCCCTCTGGAGGCCCGCTGGAGGAACAGCAGGCTGGGGGAGCCCGACCAAGCTGGCACATGCATTCCGGGCCTGTGCCCATTGTCCAGATGGGGAGAGCGCGGCCCCGCGCCGGTCACTCGGTGTGCGCCTCCACCCACTGGCAGAGGCGACGGGCGTAGAGAGCCGGGCTGACGGTGGAGAAGGCCCGGTTGGGGTAGCGCAGCGCCTTCCACAGGTACTCCAGTCGCTTGCGGAGCCCGTAGACGGTGGCGAGGTCCACAAGGCCCAGGAAATAGCGTTGCTCCGGGCCGTCCAAGATGTGAAGGGCGTTGGGGCCATCAGGCAGCAGCCGAAGGTTCTGCGCTCCCGGCTCATCCAGGCTCTGTACCCCTTGCACAGACCTAGGGGCCGACAGAGGGGGGAGGCTACCACCTCCTTCAGGGGCTCCAGCCAACTGACCCTGTAAGCGTGGCCAGGCTGCCCTTGGTGGCGCTCTGCCCTAACCCTGTGCTTCCCTTGCTCATTTTCACACCTCTGAGCGCCAGGCCCGTGAAGTCCGATCAACTAAGTGTAGTTAATGGTCTAGAGTTGCACTAGCCAATCAGTAGCCAGTTGGGAAATAAGCCAATGAGAGGCAAGTCCCGCCCAGGCATCGACCAATCAGAACTCAGCGGTCTAGAAGCCCAGTCGGGGGCGCTGGTATCTTCTGCGGTGCCAAGGTAATAGGGATGATGGAGAGATGGAGATGGGGGGGAGGAGTATTTTTTTTAAATATATTTTTATTGATTTAGGAAAGGAAGGGAGAGGGAGAGATGGAAACATCAATGGTCAGAGAGAATCACTGATCGGCTGCCTCCGGCACACCTGTGTGGTGGCAGGTATTTTGAATGAGGGGCTGGGAACTGGGGGGCTGGGGCTGGGACAATGGCTATTTACCAGCCAGCACAGAATGTTTCAATATAACAACCATTATATGCAAACTCGGACTTACTGGTTGAATACAGCTGGGATTTAAGTACCAGCTGGAGGTAGAGGGCAAGGGAGAAGCTGATCTAGCTTGGATGGGCAGACTTTGGGGCGGGGGGTGGGGGGGGGGGGTCTGGCAGGAATTGCACACTCTGGTCAAGATGTGCCCAGCCCAGCCAAAGGGCCTGGGGAGCCCTTATCCTGGATTCTGCTCAAGCTCACCCATCGAAGGTAAGGGGTGGGGATGAGAAGCTGACGAGTGGGTGTCCTTTCTCACTCCTCTTTTCCACCCACCAGATCAATGAACTTATTACCTTAACGTGCCTGTCTTAGCCCTACATAATTATGTTCAACCGCAAAAGTGGGTCTTGGATTGAAATCCAATTACACAGCCCAGTACTGCATATAAGCATAATCAATGGACACAGACAATAGGATGGTGAAGGCCTGTGCTAGGGGGTGGGGGCGGGCTGGGAGATGTCAATGGCGGGAAAAGAGGGCATATGTAATACTTCCAACAATAAAGAATTAAAAAAATAGCCAAGTACTAATATGAACCCTCAGAAGTCGTTCTACGTCACTTCCCTCCTCTGAGCCTCAGTTTTCACATCTCTAAAATGGCAGTAAGCCCACTTTAATGAGGCCATGGTCAGCATGCAAGGAGTGACAGTTACTATTACAAAGGAAGGTCAACATGATGTTGGTGCCACTGGTGATGACCTCGGGCCCTAGAAGTGGAATGACTGGGTGAAGAGCTAAGCGCTCTCTCTGAGACGATTAAATTGGTCTGAAACCTGAAAACTGGGCAAAGTCTTCGAATCCAGACTGAAGCCCTTGTCCAACTGACCCGCACCTGTTCTTTCTCCTGCTGTGGCCCGCCTGTGCCCATTACACCTGCCAGCCTGGCTTCTCCCCCGCCACCCGCCACACACACACACACACACACACACACACACACACACTGCGCTTTCCAGTCTTCAAGTCTTTGCCTACTCTGTCTCCCACCTCACCCACTGCCTGTCTGTCTCTCCATCTCCCATCACCTCCCTCTTGCCGGTGTCCCTGTGGGGGCCCACCTGGCTGTGCGGAAGATGAGGCTGCCGCCTGGGCCCCTCTCGTCCTCCTGCAGGTGCTGGGAGGCCATCAGGAGGCTGTAGTCCAGCAGGTTGAGGTCCCGGAGGAAGGCGGTGTCCAGCTCCATCTGCCGGAGGAGCCAGCTCCGCTGGGGCCCTGAGGGGGCATCAGCACCGCCTGAGTGTCCGGCGTGGGCCGGGCAGTGCTGAGGCTCCACACCCACCTGCCCCAAAGGGTAGGCGTCATTACTGCCCCATGTCACAGATGAGGACACTCCTCTGTAATCTGCCTTGGCCAACTAGCTGGTAAATTGTGGAGCCGGGATTTGAACCCGAATCTGGGTTCTTAACAACGTGGACAGGGGCTGTGCCAAGGACACCCTCCAGCTTCACCCCGAACGGAGGAAGGGCAGGCAGTGAGGGCTCCGCGGCTCACCCAGGTCGATGGTCTTGCCCTGAAAGTTGAGGTCCTTCAGCACCAAGACCAGGGGGCTGCCCTCAGGGGCCGGCTCCACCCAGCGGCTCACCTCGCAGCCCTTGATGTCATACCTGGAGGCAAGGATTTGGGGGACACAACAGAATTCAGCTTTCCACAGACTTGGGACACACGGGGACTCTCCCAGGTAGTAACAAGACAGGAGCTTCCACTGGTGACTGTTCAGATCCGCAGCACAACCCCATCCTCTCTCCCTGGGCCTCGGGTTCACCATCTACCTGGGGAGCGTGGGTGCCTCCGGTGGCACATTCCCAGCAGGACGGGGCCCAGGCCTGCGAGGCCAACTCACCTCTCGGCGATGAGGCCAGCGGGGTAGAAGACGCTCTGCATGATGATGAAGTATTTCTGGGGACGGGGACGGGGTAGGGAGTGAGGAAGGACAGGATCTCCCCCACAGCCACCCCTCCGGCCCGGCCCTGCCTCGGCCTCACCCACCTTCTTGCCCCGGGCCACCCGCAGGCTGTGCACTCCTGGAAGGGGACAGGGCGCCAGGTGAGGGGCCCCAAACTCTGCCGTCCGGGGTCCCTGGGGCCCTGGTCCCAGCTCCAGGCCACGCCTCCTCAGTGCCGGCGCATCCGAGCCCGTCCCTCCAGCTGCGCCCCCAGACCCCTTCCTCAGCTTGGATGGTGGTGGCGACTCCATCCACCTCTAGACTCAGCCCCAGAGATGCTGGGTCTGGCTTGGCCTCTCCCACATGCCCTGCCCAGGACTGTCCAATCCCAACCCCAATCCCACCCTTTGGGCCCCGCCTGCCGCCCGCCACCTGCCCACTCCCTGTCCCTACCGCCCTGCACTGAACTCTGCGGGCAGTCGGATCCGCCTCTAGTCCAGTCCCAACCACCTGGCTAGGCTCAGGTACCCCACACCCCTGGAACATCCCCACTCCCTGAATCCCTCTCCTCCCCCCCCCCCCCCCCCCCCCCCAGTGCCAGGTCCCTGGCCCGTCCTACCCAGCAACCGCGCCAGGAGCGAGTGCGGGTGCCGCTGCAGGTGCTGCAGGTAGCGGGGCAGGTGGGCGAGCAGCGCCCGCACCTCCCTGCGCCGCTGGGTCTTCAGGAAGAAGCGCTGGTCGTGGCTGGTGCGGGGGCAGGGAGAGGTCACTCTAGGCCGGGCTGGAGGGTCCCACAGGCTCCCTGACCCTCCTGTCCGTGTGTGGCTCTGTCTCCCCAGGGCCAGGCCCTCGCCCTCAGTCTCTCCTCTGACCTGGCTGTTCTGTTTCTCTCCCCAAATGCCACCCTCCACCCTGGGACTCCACTCCCACCCTGCCCCACCCCTGCTGCCCGCTCACGACAGGAAGAAGCTGGCGCTGCTCTTGGAGGTGCTGAGGAACTGCAGGTAGGGGCCCCCGGGCCCCAGGGCGGCCTGATAGTCCTCCTCGGCCAGGCCTAGGGTGTGGCGCAGCCAGGCGAAGGCAGGGCCAGCCAGGGTGCCCAGCTCGAAGCCCTGCAGGAGAGGAAGAGCAGCCCCAGAGTGCCCGTCGGGGTCCCGGTGTTGGCCCGTCGGGGTCCCGGTGTGTGCAGTTGGCCCTGGTGCGGGACAGTCAAGGGAGCCACACCCTCTGGAAGGCCGTGAGGCTCCGTACATGGGGGAACTGAGGAGAGGGAACTAGGATGGCATCCGCCCCTCCCTGCACAGCCTGAGGCTTCCTACCTTGTGGACCTGGGTCAGGACCTCGGAGAAGTCGTCCTCAGTGGGCAGACCCTGCAGGGAGGGGCAGAAGGCTCAGAGCAAGTCCCAGCGCCGCTCCCCTCCCCCCCCCCCCCCCCCCGCCAGCCCCAGGATCTCGGAGCGACCGCACCTGGCCTCCCCCTTCCCCCAGTTTGATTCCTGAGCTGGGCAGGTGGGGGCTGCAGACCCTCCCAGGCTGCAGGAGGATGAGAGAGGGACTGAGGCAGGTCCCGGGCATGACTCCTCCACAGCTGGGTCCCCAGCACCTGGCACCTTCGCTCAGACACACCCCCTGACTGAGTGCAGCTGCATGTCATCCGAATAAAAGGTGATGGCCTGGAAGGCCAGGGGCCTGCCTGACTCAGCCTGGGAGGGGCAGGATCAGAGAGGGCTCCCTGGGGGAGGTGACCCGCAAGCTGAAATCTGACGGGCAGTGGAGAGGAGGAGGAGGGTGCTCCTAGCAGTGGGAACTGCGCTGGTGTCACCAGGAAGGGAAGGAGGGCCCGAGCGGCTTAGCTGAGTAAGGGAGGGATGGAGGGTGAATGAGGTTGGACAGTTGATCCCGAGGCCATGATGAGTACTGGGAGCCATGGGAGATTTTCAGCAGGTACTGAGGTCAGATTGTGATTTTCAGCAGAGGATGAGATTTAGAAGATGCCCTCTGGCTCCTATACTCTCCCTGGACCTCTAGGTCCCTGTGCCTATGGGATGTGGTCACACTGTGCGCACACACACACAAACAACACACATGCTCACTGGGCCCATCCAGCTGCTGAGCTTGCAGTTGGGCAACGTTTTCTGCTGAGCCAGCCTGGCCCCAGCCTGAGCTCTGGGGAGGACGGGCCATGCTGGTGGGGTGGAGTGAGGTCCCTTCTCAACCATACACCCTGGCAGAGGTGGGGCCTCTGAGACTAACGCATACAACCCCCTCCCCCAAAGTCATTATACATTACACAGATGGGGACCTGATGCCCACCTAGAGTTACACAGCTACTACCCGGGTCAGGGTGTTCCTCACATCCCCAACACATCCTGCACTTTCTGGCTTCCTGGCCTCAGCCCCAAGCCTAGACTGTCCCTCCCTCCCTGCACCAAACCCCTGATTTCCTCCCCTTATAGCCTTTCCGATCCCCAACTCTTCAGTAGCAAAACAGGGCCGCGGTCCGGTCTTGCCATCGGTGCATAGAGCAGATTGGCCACTCACCCTGGGCGGGTGGTCCATGGAGACCTGTGTGGCAGCCCAGAGCCCTGCCTGCATCATACACGTCAGCCGGTGCAGCTCATGTCCCGGGCTGATCTCAAACAGGCCGAGGCGCAGCTGCTTGTCTCGCAGACGCCAGAGCAGGCCCCGGCGGCCAGAACGTGAGGTGATGACTTTGCCTCCGGCCTCTGGAGAGGGGGCCAGGACCTGGTGGCAGAAGGCACAAGAAGCATTGAGCATGTGGCAGCATCGCAGAGGGGAAAGACATGGGTATGAGTGCCACCTCCACTACTTTGAGCCCTCCTCTTAGCTCGCTCTGCCTCAGTTTCCTCGGTTGTAAAATGCGGCTAATGCTGGTACCCAGCTCACTAGGTGCTATGCGGGCCGCACAGCCCCTGACGTGCAGTCAGCATCCAACACAGAGTGATGGTTATCATTAGCAGTAGGTCAGAGCAGGCAGTTCTGCAGCCAGACCGGGCCCCAGACATCCTCTCACCAGTTGTGTGGCCTCAGGTAAGTCACCTAACCTTCGGGGCCTGGTGTTCTCATCTGCAGAACGAGAACTATAACATCGCGGCAGATAATAGCTGCGGTTACTGTTGGGTTTGAGCTCTGTGCACAGGGACCCTTGATAGGAGCCGTGATGCCAAGGGATTCAGCCAAGCACCAAGTACTCCACTCATCTGTGCTGAGCCCCTCCAGGCCAGCCCGGAAGATCAGCACGAAGCTGAGATCAGCCGCTGACCCGTCCGTAGTGGGCACCCACCATGTGACCAGCCCTGGCTGAGAGCTTGACCTCCTAACAGCCCTACGAAGGAGAAGCTTTTACTATCATCTCCATTTTCCCTGCGAAAAAACTGAACAAGTTCTCGGGGGATCCTTGACAGACTTTCCCTTCATACCTGCGGTTCCCACGTGGGGCGTGTCCTGGTCGCCGCCCAGTGGACCCCTCCTGAGCTTGGATGGGGGTGTGTCCACCCCGCCCGGAGAGGGGAGGCCCGGCTCGTACTCACTAACCCTTCCCTCTCCTCTCCTCTCTCGGGTCCGCACCTACCTCGTGGGGCCCCGGGCTCGGGGCGGCCATGGCCCCCGCAGCAGCTTCCCGGGCTCTGGCCGCATCCCCAGCCGCCCCGCCACCCCGCTGCAGGAGCCAGGCCCCGCCCCTGCTTCTGGACCGACCAATCGCGCGTTGCCGTTCACGGCGGCACCCAATCGGAGCTGGAGTCTCCGGCAGTCGCCTGCTGGTCCCGCCCCCGGAGCTGCAGCATCCTTCGGCCAGCGGTGCAGGGCGGTTGGGGCCGCGACGCGGTATCAGGTCCCTGGGAGGGAGGACACCCCTCTTTTCCCTAGGGGTGGAGGACTCGGGCGCCGCTTGGGGAGGGGGGTGAGCTAGATACAGTCCCCCTACCCACTCGGGCGTGAAATTCCCATCAACCCGTCTTTCGGGTGAGGAAACCAAGGTCTAGACTAGAGAGAGAATGACTACCAGCACTCGGGGTCACACAGTGTGGGGCATGCCTTTATCCAACACGTGTGTTTTATCACACATTATGGGCCAGGAGCCGTGCTAGGCCCCGGGGTTTAGTGGTGAATGAGAGGAACACAGCTGCCAGCGAGATGTTTGAAAGCATAAAATTGGGTGATGTCACTCTCTTGCTTAAAGCCATCACCCCTCCCCGTGGTCCCAGGCCCTTTTGCCCACTCTCCAGCCCCACCCCAATATACTCTCCCTCCCCCCACCGCACAGCCACAGGGATTCCCGCTCTTCCTTGGCCACCGAAAACTCCCACGCCTCCGGGCCGTTCCCTCTGCTTGAAATCCTTTTCTTCAGACTTCCGTTTCCGTATTCCTTCCTGCACCTTGGTCGAGATTACATATATGTGTATATATATTTGACTTCAGAGAGGAAGGGAGAGGGAGAGACAGAAACATCAATGACCAGAATCATTGTCTGGCCGCCTCCTGTGTGCCCCCTACTGGGAATCGAGCCCACAACCCGGGTGTGTGCCCTGACCAGGAGTTGAACAGTGACCCTCAACCAATGAGCAACACCGGCTGGGCCCCTCTCCTCATTCTTGATCACATGACCTTGTTTATTTTCTGTCAGATTGTCTTGTTCATTTGTTTACTAAACCTCCCCCTAGAAGGGGGTACCAGCGCCAGGCATGGTGTTTGGTAAGTTTAGGTTGGACCAATGTGAGTAGGATGTGCAAAGGGCCTTGGTGAGTGCCAGGAAACGAAAGGCCAGCATGGCAGTGGGTGGAGTGAGCGAGCAATGCAGGCTCTTGTTGGCCATGTAGGGAGAGGGGTGGGGGCTCGGAGAAGCATTGAGTGAGAAAGATGCTCAAATGTTTTAGTGTTGTTTTTCTAAGAATAGTTTTTATCTTGAGCGGGAGAGAAACATCAATGTGAGAGGGTAACATCAATGGACTGCTTCCTGCACACCCCTCACCAGGGATTGAGCCCACAACCTGGGCATGTGCCCTGCCTGGGAATCGAACTGGCGACTTTCTGGTGCATGGAATGATGCCCAAATGAGCCATACTGCCCAGGGCTGCTCAGATGTCTCAAAAAGGTCACTGACTGTCATTCAGGGAGTGCATCAGCACCGCCTGAGAGCCCGGTGCTTGAAAGGAGGGGCAGAGAGGACAAGGAAGCCCTCCGTGATTTAGGGCAGTGGTGGCTTTGCACCCAGGTGGCTGGGTGTGTGTTAGAATTGACAGGATTTGGGGTCTTGTGGATGGAGGCAGGGAGGAAAGCCAAGGCTTCTGGCTGGGGTCAGGGACACAGGATAATGACAGTCATGAGAGGGAGCAGGGCATGGGGGGCGGGCGGGGAGAGCCAGATTGGGGGTGGGGTGTCTGAGAATTCAGACGACAGGATGAATTTGAGGTGCCACTACATTTGATGGTTACATTAGGTGGGTGGCTGGTGCATGTGCAGTACATCGGGGCCAGGTGAGCAGCTCTTCCTGGTCTGGAAGACAAGGAGAGGGCAGGACAGGTGAGCCTACAGCTGGCCTTTGTTCTGAAAATGACACCACCACTAACTGGAGGAAGAGTGAAAATTCAAGGTGTGATGGATGGAGGCTTACGTTAGGCACTGTGACTGGGAGAACTGGCTGTCCAGAGGGATTGCTGGGGAGCTAGGGCAGAGCCTGTTCCAGATTAATCAACCTGAACACAGTGGAACCAGCTCTACCCTGGCTCAGCGCTACACTAAGTTGGGCTGCTGGTACGAGAGATGGACAATAGGTTTGGGCTTTTAGGGGACTGGGCTGAGGGTCCCTAAAATACTAGTGCGTGCTGGCTGGGCTGACACAGGGGAGGTGTGCTGAAGACTGCTGTGGGGTCTGGCAGGTGGCCATGCCTCCACGACTCCCCAGCTGTGAGCTGCAGGGGTTGGAACACCTGTCCCAGTTCCAGCTTTACCGTGTGTCCAGCACAGGGATGATCCAGGAGGCACTGAGGTACTCATTGCACAAACCAGGGTCTCCTGACCTGAGACCAATGCAGTGACCAGCTCCCAGCCCCTCTCCAGCCCCCAGAGCCCAGCTCCCCTGGTCAGGGATGGCACAGAGAAAAACACACCATCAACGTTTATTGTTCTGTTCTCCCCAGTGGGCCAGTGCTAGGGCTGAGGGGCTGGGACCCTATGAGAAGATCTGGGGGCCCAGTGTGCCCAGTGGTCCCAAGACCTGTTGGTCCTCCCCCTAAGCTTTCCAGGTCAAGAAGTCCTGGGGAGTCCCTGGCTGTGTCAGACCCGAGAAAGTTGCCTTCGCGGAGAAAAAGGACATGCGGTGGGAGAGGCCACGCGATGCCTTAAAACGTGCCAATTCCAACATGAGCCTGTGACAGGAGGGAAACTGAGGCAAGAGGGTGGAACCCAGAAGAAAAAGTGACAGGGGGTCTGAAAGTGAGGTAGGGAGGACCAGTATCTCTCAGGCCCTGAGGCAGAATGGGGAGAAAGGGAGTTCCAGGTACTTCCTCCTGGCTCTGGAAGAGTGAGCAGAAGAGAAGTGGGGGTTCTGGTCAGTCAGGGTGAGTCCTGAACAGCTTCATCCCCAGGGGTGTCTGCAAGGCAGCCATGCTTGAGGGGCTGCAGTGCCTGCACAGGTCCTGTGTGGCCCGCCCTTGGTATGCACCATAGGGAGGCCGCCGCATCCTCGCTGGGCCCTCACTGAGCCTTTTTGGTCACCTTCTGGTTCTTTAGCATCACATAGGTGATGAACAGCCCTGGAATATACAGATCAGAAAGGCCAGGTAAGATCCAGGGCACAGCGTGGCAGAGTGACCCATACATGGGGTCAAGAACCTCCCCAACCATCCTCCAGGCCACCTGGTCATCTCCCTAGTCATCCCTCAAACCACACATCCGCCCACATTCATTCAACAAACATCCCTGAGTGCTTACCACCAGCCATTGGCTGCATTTAGTGTTTCAGATTCTACAGGATACAAGATCCGCCCAACTCTCCCTCTCACCAGCGACCACCTGTCCGCCTACCCACTCAACATCTAGCTTCCACTCACCCACCCACTCCATCATCGAGTCATGTGATTCTTGACCCATCCAAACCACTTTCTTGAGCACCAGCTTAGTGCCATGGCCTAAGTAGGAGCTGAGGACACAGTAATAATGAAGACATAGTCCTAGCATGCCCAAACTCTAAACCAGGGGAGACAAGAGAGGTGCAGGAATCATGCGCCAGGGTGACAAGGGGGTGAGAGGTGATTAAGGTGTGAGCAGTGCAATGATGGTGGTAGTGGAGGGAGCAGGAAAAGGGGAGACATCCCAGTAGAGTCCAGTGAGCCCCAGGCATCTGGAAGAGTGATTGTAGCCCTGAGGGAAGGACAGGAAAACCCCCAGGGTGAAGTGAAGGCGAGGAGCCTTAAGCAGATGTCCAGCAAGGTCAGGGTGGGAGAGGATCATGACCCCCCCCGCCAACCCCCCCAAATGCCCTTTTCACGGGAATGATGACTTACCCACAAACAGGAGCAGCAGGAGGCCAGCAGCTAGTGGGATGGCAACAGCATAGGCTCGGGGCAGGAAATACTTGTGGATGACATGCTGGCTGTCGATGAATGGCTGGCATCCAGGGCAGAGCTCTGGTGAGCATTCCCCGCCTTGCCCAGCACCCCCAAGCCCAACCATCCACCTCCCCCATCTCAAGGGCTGACCGCACCCTAACCACTGGGACAGCATTTGCTTTTCTTTAAGACGATGGCTATTTGGGTGCCTTGGGTCATTTCCTTCCTTCATTTAATAGTTGTTTACTGGGCACTTGCCCTAAGTTAGTGCTGGGGACCCGGCAGGGAACAGGATAAAGGGCTTGCTCTCAGGCCCTCACAGCCTAATGGGGGAAAAGGGTACATGAGGAAGCCTGGAGTGATTCCCAACCTGGGCTCCAAGCTCTTCTTTACTAACATTTTTCTCCAAAGGATACCAAGTTCTGCAAGACTTTGCCTTCCAAACGCACTGCCCTTCTTAAGCAGTAACAACCGCACCCCCCCCCCCCCCCCCCCAACTCCTAAGGCCCTCACAAAATCCATGGGGACCCATCATGCCCAGGCGCCAGCAGGATAACCAGGACTAGCCCTCCCATCAAAGGCAGAGCCAATCAGGATCAGTGATCAGGATCGGTGTAGCAGTTAAGGATATGGTCCTGGCCTCAACCCTTCTTCCCGAGCCTCAGCTTCCTCATCTATAAGACGGGGACGGCACTAGCACCTTCCTTGTAGGGCTATTCTGGAGATTTCATGAGCTATTCGGGTAAGGCACCTCGCAGCGTTCCTGACACATAATAGCTGCAAGATCCATGAATGGAGGCGGGCGGGGGCGGGTAAGTACACATACCAAGAGGATCACCCAGGCGGTGTAGTAGATGAAGATGATGAGGCTAACGGCGACGAGGCCGAGTCCCACCACCTGGTCCGTCCCCGTGGCCTGGAGAAAAGGAAGGGCTCAATTGACGAAGCGACTCCACTTCGGTGTACTAACGGAGGGGGCGTCGCAGCCTGTTACGCTGGCACAGAGTGCCGGGCCTCGGCGTTTTCATCCGTACAATGGGCCGGCGGGAGAGCAATCAGGCTTTCGATGGCCCAAGCCCCGTCTCCATCACAGACCTGGGATCCCCAACCCCGACATCCCACCGCAGGCTCACCATTGCCCCGCGCTCCACGCCGGAGCACCGAGCCACATCCGGTTCCGGATCCGGGCCCTTCTGGCCTTCGGCCGCATGGCATGCTGGGAACCGTAGTCCTTACGCCGGCCCAGGCCCACAATGTCCAAGAAAGGCAGGCGCCGCCTCTTCACTTTGCATGTCAGGAAATGTAGTTTCTCAAGAGCGTGGTGGGACAAGTTGTTCCTGAATCTTCCTAGGTATTGGGACCGAATTGAGAATCCAGACTGCCCGGTACTCGTGGCCTCAGCCCTGTCGAACCCGCCCCAGAAGAAAAGTCCATTTCTAAAAATCCCAAAGTCCCAAGGCCTGAGCGGGATGGGCGGGGGGGGGGGGGGGAGGGGCCGCAGAAGTCTCACTTTTCAGGTGGGGAAAATGAGACTCAGAGAGGGGCGAGGTCTTGCAGGAGATCACAGTTCGAGTCGGAGGCGAAGCCAACACCGGAACCTAGGGCCCTACTTCCTGGTCCCGGGACCCTAACTAGTCTGTGGAAGGGAGGATACAGAGAACGGTCACTCCCCGAAGGAGGAAGGGCTGGCCCGAGCCCGCGGATGGGGTTTCGATTGGCTGTCGGGAGGATGGGGAGGGTTTCGATTGGCTGTCGGGAGGATGGGAAGGGTTTCGATTGGCTGTCGGGAGGATGGGGAGGGTTTCGATTGGCTGTCGGGAGGAAGTGCTCGGAGTAGAAGCTTAGTGATGGGCAGGGGCTGGGCCAGACTGCTCCCGGCCAGAAACCCCCATCGAGGCCCCCTGGCTTCCCTATCCTCCCTTCGCTGCAGGGATGAGGCAGGGTGACCCTCCCTCTCCTCACCGCCCGCCTCTCCTGGGTGTCGCGACCGCCAAGCAGCAGCCCAGACAGATCTTCGGCAGCGTCTGCAGCTCCCGCCCAGGCTTGGAGGCCCTTTCCTCGAGAGCGGGGGGAGGTGGGGCCTCATCCTTGATCTTTGCGGCGTCCTCCAGTTCTGGGGTCTGGAACTCCGCCTTCCCACACCTCGGGGGCTAGCTGCTCCGCACTCATCAGGTGGACAGGGCTCGTTCCCTCCTCTGTGCTCCACAGCCTCATGCGTCTCCATGATGACTCTTGTCACCGCATTTTTAAATTTTTTAAAATATATTTTTTGTTGATTTTAGAGAGGAAGGGAGAGGGATAGAAACATCAATGAGAATCATTGATCGGCTGCCTCCTGTACGCCCCCTACTGGGGATCGAGCCCGCAACTTAGGCATGTGCCCTTGACAGACATCGAACCTGGGACCCTTCAGTCCGCAGGCCGACACTCTGCCCACTGAGCCAAACCGGCTAGGGCTGTCACCACATTTTTATGATCCGATTAACTTGATCTGGCCCCCCTGACTCTGGGCTCCCTGAGGGTGGAGTCTGTGGTCACTGCTGTATCTCCAATGCCTAGAAAGGGGCTTCGCACAAAGTAGCTTTGAATCAACCAACCAGCTTTAAGATTCTGTGGCTGTTTGGACCTTGGAATATAGCATCGGGGAGGTGGGGGTGAGGCACCCAGAGACATGGCCTGAACCGGGCATGTTCCTTCTAGCAGCAGCTGTCTCTTTGGGTTGTCTGAGCCCCTCTCTGACTATGGGGACTGCCCTCCCAGAGCAGTCTCATTTTTCACTTAGCAAACTGTGTTCCAAAGGAGCGACCCTTTTTGGCCGAGAGCCCAATTCTTCCCTCTCTGTCTCAGGACAGACTTCGGGCTCAGCTGAGCGCCAGCATTTCCTTCCCCCGGTGTGCACTGAACGGAGGAAGGGACTGAGAATCAGCCTCCAGGGCTTACAGGGGCTCCGCCTGGGCATCAGCCCTGAGAAGGGGTGGGGATAATGCAGCGGCAGGGATGAGGCCTGGTAGTCCGGTTCCTCCTGGCCTGTCCAAAGCCAGTGAGGTTTCCTGCCACTTCTGAGCTCATTAAAGGTCCAGGGTGCCTTGTCTTTCTCAGAGCTTGTGCAGACTCCTCTGTAACTTTAAACCGGGGCAGGAAGCGAGGGGCCCAGGCCTGGAAATTTAGACAGGGTGGGGACATGCTTGGGACCTCCCGTAGGTCATGCCGTACACCCAACTTTCTCATTTGATCCACAACCTCATTTGCAGCTGAGAAACAGATAGCTTTCTGTCTCCGGGCACACTTGCTAGAGGACACCCGAGTGCCGGGAGGCCCGTAGAGCAGTGGTTAGAACTGGGCTCTGAGGTCAGAGCTGCCACTTACTAGACCTGAGACTGGCAAGAAACCACACTTGTGGGCTTCAGTTCCCTCCCCTGCACTCTGGTGTAATAAAGGTGGTAATAATCGTGACTTCAGCCAGGACTTGGGGAAGCCTGGCCACTTACTTCTTCTCCATCCCCCAAAGCATCACACTTGGCTTCCATCTGATGCTGTCTTTGACCCCAAAGTCAAGTGGACAAAACAAATAAATAAGAACCAATATGCCATAAACAAAACTGCAACATTTAATTATCCCCCCAAACCAAGACACTGACACTAGGCTGATTTCCCTTTACAATGTTATTTTCTACAGTAGAAGCTGGGACAGAGATACAAACACAGCCCACTGAATCAGGGTGTGGTGGTGGCAACATTCTGTTAGAAAAGAGGGGAATTAAAAAAAAAAAGACACCCCCCCCCCCATCTCCCTCAAGAGAAGAACGTGGACATTCTCCATCCTGGCAGATCATGCCATGTGGTCAGTTTGTGGGGTGACCAAAAATAATAACCTAAAAATATTGTAGATTTTTATTTTCTTTAAATCTCCCAGTAAAAACGTTAAACTGTCTTCCAAGATTCCAAACTGACATTGCATAGACCAATTCCTTTCCAAAAATATCTCTAATATATTCCTCTCTCTCTCTCTCTCTCTCTCTCTCTCTCTCTCTATAGAATTTTAAGTCTAGGAGCTGTGGGCGCCTAGTGGGAAGTCACTGAGCTTGAGGGGACCGGAGGGCTCCCACATGGGGATGGGGCCAGGGCTCTAGGCCTCCAGCTCCAGCCAACATTAATTTGGTTATAGCCAAATTCGCAGTCCAATTTCCCTGGCCCAGGGCCCGGCATGGGAGGATGTGGCAGGCTCTGTCTCCTGGGGTGACTGTCAAGTTCAGACCTCATCTGGAGTGAGGCTGGGGTTCCTAGTTTGGGGAGTCTCCCCACCAGCACCGAAGCCAGCTGTTTTATGCCCAAAAGCCCCAGAACTGAATCAGACACCAAATACACCTTCCCACTGGGCTGAGGTCCTGCAGACACAGGGGGGAAGGGCGGTACCCCATCTTCTGGGGGTCACTACATGTGGAGACAGTGCAGCCAATCCCCTTTTAAAGTGCCGGGTGTCGACGGGACAGGAAGGGACCCACAGAGCTGACCAGAGCCTTCTCCAGCCAGAGCAAGCGCTCCATCCTGCCTCGGCAGGCACGGTCTAACATTCATTTCCTGAAAGGGTTAGGTGATTAAAAACAACAGAATCCTAGAAATGTTCTGGCCCAATGCTGGGAGGTTCCAAGACCAAGACTCCAACTCTTGCCAGCTGGGGCAGAAGGACAAGGGCCCTCCCAGCCCGGGGAGGACACCCTCACCCCCACCCTACCAGAGGGAGCAGCAGTAACCCGCCCCCGTCCAGATCGCCAGCACTGCTGGGACCAGTCAGTGGGCGGGGCAGAGAACAGAACCACCTCCCCTCACCTGGAGGAGGAAAAATACCTAACTTCGAACCCAAAAAAAGGAAGGGCGAAAAGAGAAGAAAAGAAGTGTAGGGTAAACACCAGCCTGCTGGGTTTATACAAAAACGGGTGAAATTAGGAGCGGCAGGGGATCTGTCCGGGCCTGGCTGGCAGCCAGCACCACCTTCAAGCAAGTAACGAGGCCAGGGAGGAAAGTGCTCAGAGCGGAGGCTCAGTGAGGGGCAGGGGCAGGGCCAGACTGCTCCCCACAGAGACCCCCATAAAGGACCCCTTGCCCAGAGAGGGGAAGCTTTCAGAGGAGGGGTCAGGCTTTGGGGGTCAGGAAGCCAGCTCCAGCTGGTCCAGTCCCAGCCCATCTGCCCCTCCAGCAGTGGCCTCAGCCTGGGCCAGCTGACCCTGAGGGGAGAGAAAAGGGGTGGTGCTTGCCCAGCCCAGTCAAGCCCCAGACCTCCAAGGGCTGGGGAGGCACCTTCCTGGCTTTCTACAAGAAACCAGCTGCTCAGGGCCCAGCCCTGGGCAGAGGGGAACCATCTTCGAAGCTCAGACCTTTCTCAGCATGGCTCTCAGGCCTGAGCGGCAGCGAACTGGAGGGAGGAGAGGTGGCGCCACGTTCCAGCCGGGCTGCTAGGGCTGGGCTGCTGGCTGCACAGCAGGCAGTGCCCAGGAATCCTTAGGAAGGGATCAGAGGGAGGGCAGGCGAGGGCCGGTGGGGCTGTGCTGGACACAAGCATGTGCAAAGTGCAGGCTGCCCGGGCAGCAGGAGAACATTCGTTGGGGGAGGGAGTCTCAAACTGGAGTGTGGGAGGGGTCTGAGGTCTTGGCTCCCAGGAGGAGACCGCCAGCGGGTCCCCCAGGGCACAAGGAAGGGATAGCTGAAGCACTAAGCAGTCAGAGGGCCACAGTGGCAGGATTCTGGGGGTGAACTGGCCCCCAAGGGCAAGGGGGCAATGGAACAGAGCCCTGCCAGGGCATGTTGAGCTGGTGCTCCTAGAGTGAGTGGGGACACAGGGCAAGAGGCCCCTCGGCCACAAGCAGCTCCGCGTGTGCAGGAGCAGCTGCATGTCCTCATCGAGGGGCCAGGTGGGGCTCCAGCAGGGCGTCCTGGCCATCTTGGCCTTGCCCACCTACTTCATGGGCCTGCCCTCTAGTGGTTCAGAGAAGAATATTCACAGTGGTGCCCAGGCCCTAGGCCAGGAAGGTCCCAGCATGGATGGGAGGACAATGGAATGATGCATTGGGGCAGGAGTGGGCTGGAGTAAATGGAGGAGGCACAGATGAGATGCAGAGTGGATGGTGATCCAAAGGGGAAGGACCCTCGTGGAATGACACGGATCTGGACACCCGCAAAGGCGGGGCCCTTCTCCAGCCTGGACACCGGCTCCTCAATGGCTTTCAATCACGACTGGCTCGTAGACCCCAGAGGAGACCCTGTGGGAAGAGACAGATCAGTTCATCCAGGAGGCCAGGGGGAGATGGCAGGTGCAATTTTGAGCCGTGGCAGCAGGGGTCAGCAGAGCAGCACCAGGGGGCAGGTCTGGCCCTGGGCAGCCCAGCCAAGTTCTCCTCCAGCTCTGGCTCTGGATGTTAAATGGGCACCTTCCCACCCTGCCCGCAGGAACAGGGGGAAGAGCCTGCAGTACAACCCTGCACGTGGGAATCTCCTCCACCCACTCGTTCATTCAGTGAGTCAGGCGCACTATAAATAAATGGTTAAAAGGGCACTGGCCTTCTATAAACTAGAGTTCAAGGCAACGTTTGATCCTACCACCCCCCATCTGTGACTATACCCAGCACCTCACTCAGTGCCTGGTGTTCAATAAACACCTGTCCAATACATCATCACTGTTGAGGGGTTCCCAGACCCAGGAGGAAGGGAAAGCAGGGTCCAAAATAAAGACTATTAAGCTGCCGCCCTGTGCCCAGCTCTGTGCGAAGCACTTTCCAGGCTGCCTCTGACACCCTCAGTGCCAACCCCGGAGCATTGTCCCAGGTCCACACCATTCGAGAGATGGAGAAACTGAGGCTCAGAGAGAGGTGCTGGCCCCAGGCCACACTGTGGTGCAAGAGCAGGCATTCCAAGCCAGGTCAGCACCACGCTCCCATGGCCACCCGAACCACCCACCCGATCCTCCATCCCTACCTGTTGGCCAGCTGGATGCCACTCAGCGTGGTGGAGCCATCGCGGCTCACAAACAGCCGGAGGTTGCTGTCTGCGGGAACACAGGAGGGACGGAGGCTGAGCAGGGCGGGAGCCCCTGGAGCAGGCGGCACTGGCCCCCCAGCCCGCCCGGTGTGGGCCGCTCACCCTCAGTGTTGCTGCCGTCGGTGAAGTCCTGGCTCTGCATGATCTTCTCCACGATGTCATCTGCATCGATCCGCGTGTCATCCACCCAGGTCGGGTGGCTCTCCACCGAGTCCTTCTTCCGCCTGGAGCAGGGCGGGCAGAGTCACACAGTCAGGGGAGTAACGGGCACAGCGATGACAGCAGCGGCTACCTACATCGCTCAGGATGAGCGCTTGTTCACATGGTATTCACGTAACCGCATGCAGCCCTGCTGTGCAGGTGCCGCATTACCTGGTCTTACAGAGGAGGACGCAGCGGCTCTGAGAGGCCTAGCAGGGACCTAAGCCACGCTAAGTCATACACAGCACCGCTGATGGAGCACGCATGCGCCAGTTAGGTCAGGACTAACTCATGAACATCAACTGGTTGAGTCATCAGCATCCAACCCTGAGGCAGGGACCCTAGTGTCCCGTGTTACAGGCAAAGAAGCAAAGCGTCAAGGAGCCACCGGGAGGGGTCTGTTTTCCAAAATGCTGAGCAGTGAGACTCACCGGAACGAGCGGTCTGACAGATGTGCGGGCCGGGGAGGTCGGGGTGGTTTCTCGGGGGGCCGGTGCTCACGCTCGCCACCCTCAGGGCCCTCCACCGTCATGCTGAGGCCACCAGAGGCACTGCTGCTGGTGGACGTGTTGCGACGGTGCGTCAGGTCGGAGAGGCTGGAGGAGCGCGAGTGCTCCGTGCTGTAGCCTGGGTGGAAGGGGCGTGCATTACCAGGGAGCCGGGCAATATGGAAGGCCAGGGGCATGGGCCAGGCGGGCACCCACCAGAGATCTTGGACTGCTGGCTGGCATAGCTGGAGTTGCGGGAGTGGCCAGAGTGGAACACCTCCTCGGGGCTGGACAGGTTCTGGTCTGTCTCCTCTGGAAGCCCTGGAAGGCAGGGAGAGGGCAGGGGTTACCAGTGGTGTCCGTCCCCTCACTGCGTCTGGCGGGGTGTGGGGTGGAGGGACACTATGTAAACTGGCGTTAGTAGGAGCAGCAATTTGCTCCCAGCAACAGTTCACCATCTGAACCCAGGGTCATTCATTCTACAAATATCTGTCAGGGTCCGCCTCCATGCAGGGTGCTCTACTGGGTGCTGTGAACAGGAGACAGGGTGTCTGTCACAGGCCACTGGGGAGGAAGAATATTTAACAAACATGACCCACAATTTCAGTGAGTGGTGCAGAGCAGTGTGGGGTCTGAGCCAGCCTGAGATCAGGGAGGGCTTCTCTGAGGCAGTGGCCTTAATGTGAGACCATCAGGAGGCGTGGGAGGAAGCACGGCAGATAAGGCATCAAAGGGCCGTCCGGAGGGAACTAAGGCAAAGGCCCTGAAGCTTGTGAGCTCCGGTCAATGCAGCTAAAATAAAGCAAACCAGGGTGCGGGGAGCTGGCTGACAGCCCTGTCCCAAGTCACCCAGAGGCCCAACTTCGAAACTAACATCCCAGCACTCCCCCGAAGGTGCAGGGGAGCTAGGGGGATCCACCCAGGGCCGTGGGTACCACCCACCAGGCCTCCTGCGGTAAACACAGGAAGCAAGGGCTTGCCCAGCCCCTCTTTGGAGATGAGCACAGCCAGGCCACCAGCTGGACGCCAGGCCTGTGTCCCCACCCAAAGTCAAGCGGCTTTTTAAGCCCCCAACAGGGTCTCTGCAGAGGGGGTCAGGGGTAGAGAAAACCAGCCACAGAGGCAGTGGGGCTCATACTCCACGCTGCCTGGGAGAGGCATCTCTGCTACTCTGCACAAAAGCCTTATCTGTACTGGGGTGGCCTGCTCCCCAGATCTCTGCTCTGGGGACACATACCCAGAAGCTGGAGGAAGTAATAATGCTGGGAAGCCTGCATTCCCAAGCGCAAGCCCAGGCTGAGGCAGCAAGCACCCCAGCTCTCCACTCTGGGCTCACTGGCTGGGTCTCCAGGAAAAGTGGGAGTGGAGGGAGTTGACCGTTGAGATCAGGGGTCCCTCCCTGCTGCCAGCCCCCGAGGGCAGAAGCCAGCAAACATCTGCTGAGCCACCCGGGCACCGTGCCCTAATTGCTCTTGCGACACAAACTAGGGCCGCCACGTGCCGCCTGGCCAGAGCCTCCTCTCCTGCTGGCGCCCCTCTCCTAGTCGCCAAGCCTCTCCTCTGGGGATGCAGGCTCGTCTGAAGTTTTATAACGTCAGTAATGAGGATAACCGAGTGGCCGCCCACAGAGGACATACTCTGCTCAGGCCAGGCCGCACATTTGCTCAGCTCATCCCCCAAGCAGCCCGAGATGTGGTCACTACTGCTGATCCCATTTCACAGGAGGACACTGAGGCCCAAGAGGCAACATGGCCAGCCAAGGTTACGCAGCAGGTGGGGGAGAACAGAAGCTCACAGCACACGTCCCTCTGCCAGGAACACTGTGCCCCACGCCCCGGATTCAGCTCAAATGCCATCACTTCAGGGAGACTTCCCTGGCCCCAGAGAGATGCCTTCCGTGTCTCTCTCACGGCTCTTTCTCTGTAGGTAGACATGCCCTTGACTTATTGTCTGATTGACACCCGTCTCTCCTGCTAGATGGGGAGGGCCACGTAGTCAGGGACACCACAGTCAGTCTCTGTCCAGGGCACTGCACGGTGCTGGCACACGGGAGGGGCTTGCACAATGTCTGCCTAATGGAAGCATGGACACCGCGGAGGTAAAGGGAGGCGCAGGGTAAGGCGGCAGGTAGGGAACGGTACCTGAGCCGAGAATGGTGGGCCGGATCTTGGGGGGCCTGGACCCTGTCAGGGAGTTGGTGGTGCTGCTGCAACTGGTGCTGGTCCCGCCTCCCTTACACGTCAGCTGCAGGGAGGAATCCTGGCCTGGGATGGAGATGGACTTGGCAGTGGACGGCGGCCTTGGGAGGACAGAGAGGACTATGACTGTGTGCCCCAGTCCTGGGGTCAGCTGAGCCCCCACCCCTCAGCCTGCACCCACACTCACGTCTTGAAGCAGGGGTCTCCAGAGCGCAGGAACATCCCGATGGTGACCTGTGAGACAAGGAGAAGTCAGCCATACCACGTCCACTCACTCAGCCCAGGCGCCTGGACTCCTGGGCCTCCCTGCTCTGGCTTCAGACAGGGCTGAGAGTCTGATCCCGTCTCTGCCCCCTGTTGGCCCTGGGGAAGCCATGCAGAAGGCAGAACTGAGCCTGACATCTGCTTCATGGGATAGAGGAGAGGATGCTGCGAGATGAGGGTCACTTGGCTTAGCACCTGGCTGGGAGCGACTGAGCAGCAAAAGCCAGCTACCACTACTTCAAAACTACAGCCCGACTGGGAGCCGTCACGGTAGGACCGCACAGTCACTCTCCACCCTCAGTGCCCAGGGCTCCGAGTGGGCGCGAGAAGGAAGGAGGCTGGAGAAGCCGGCCCGGTGAGAAGGGGGTTCATAGTCCAACACGGAGGGCAGGGGCTTAGTGAAAGTTTCTTGAGTGAAATAAAGCAAAAACCTGTTAGAAACTTAAGAATTTAACATCCACTTGGGCAAAGATTTTGGCAATGGCCCAAACGAGGCAATGTTTGGGTTCCCAAATCTGGGCTGAGATGGAATGACAGGTGGGAAAGAGGCTCAGATCCCAGCCACCACCAACAAAAAGAAGAAGACCACTGGGTTGAGGAGCTTTTTAAAAAAATTTATGGATTATTTTTTTGGCCACGATAGCAGCCTACAAAGGAGGTGACGGTGCCAGGTTGTAGCGGAGGGAAGAGACCCAGGCTCGGAGGATGCGACTGCTCAAGACCCTGGAGACAGGCTGAGGCCTTGAAGCCAAGGCCACCTGCCCCTCAGGTGCCCTTGATCTGGCCTGAGATGCATGGGCCCACTGGGGCGAGGCTGAAAGCTCCCAGCTCCCACCACAATTAGCCTATATTTTCTCGGTGCCTCCGATTCCCTCTGCACAGGGTCTGGGAGACCCCAGAGCCTCTGCCCACCACTGCTGGCCCAGCTCTGCCCTGGCACCACATGCTCCCACTGGGTCGGCCGGCAGAGGTGCAGTTAGGGCAAGGCTGTTTTCTCAGCCAGGTGGAAGGGCGTGGAGACAAGGAAGAGAGGTGTGCAGGTGGCAGATGCCCAGATAGCTCTGTCCCCAGAGGCCAAGGAGGCAGCTGCTCAGGGGGAGGGAGCTGCCCCGCCACCGGAAGCTTACACGTGGGTCTCTGGAGCAGCCGCCCTCAGCAAGCCAGGTGGAGGGGCGGCAGGTCCTTCCGGTCACGATGCTTCACCTCAGGCTGCCTCATGTCATGTGGGGCAATGGGAGGACCTGACTGGTCTCAGTCCCAGCTCTGCTGTGACCCCGGCTAGTGATCTAACCTGTGCCTCAACTGCTTCCTGTGCAAAACGGGGACTAATAATACACCCCGAACCCCACGGGGCTGTTGTCAGGCATCACAAGACAAGAGGTGGCAGCACTCAGCAAGGCTGGTCTCACCAAACCCTTAAAGAGACTGTTGGGGTCTAGCCCCCGACTATGGATGGGGAAACTGAGGCCGTGGCAGACCCAGGCCTTGGATGGTGGTTTCCTGACCCAGGACCCACATCCTCCCAGTCTCCCTCACTGCTGTCCAGGGGAAGAACCTGTATTTTTAACAACCCTCCAGGGAATCTGGTGAGGAACAGGGCTGCCCGGTCCCAGGGTGAGAGGGGACAGAAGAGGCAGCGGGGCCAGTACCTTGAGGATAGAGTTGTCCTGGCGGGTGTTCTTCGTGTCATACCCCTCCAGCAGGCAGCAGCGCACGGTGGAGCCTGAGCCTGCAAACTCAGCCAGGTTCAAGTCGGCAAAGCCCAGCTGGGAGGGAGAGAGGAGAGGAGACTGTGGGCGGCTGCAGGGAGTGTGGGTGCCGGGCTGGCAGCACAAGGGTTAACTTGGCGAAGGGGGAGAGGCAGGCAAAGCCCCTGGGACACACCACAGCCCAGACTGCCTGTTGCATAACCTGCATCCAAGGACACAGGCCGGGCTGGTGGCTGGGGTTGGCGGCTCCAACGTGGCAGAGCCAGGAGCTCACATCCCTGAGCCACACAAAGCGCCCTTTGTGCTGTGTCCCAGAGTGCACCGGGGCAGCGCCTGAGATGAAAGGACATTGTTGTCTGTGACACAGACACATTGTTCCCCGGGAAACAAGGCTGCGCTGTGGGAGCTGCCAGGACAGCGGGCAGGGGGAGGGAAATCCCGTGGGAACTTGGCGTTGGGATGGTGGGAGGGGGCCCTCTGCAGGGTGCGCAGGAGCCCCTCCTGGAGGCTGGAGTGAGGGTCCTCAGATACAGAGAGAGGAGCAGGGATGGGGAAGGAAGTGGAGAAAGTACGAGAACAGGGTCTGTGAGTTCAGGCCTTTTAGATGGAAGCCAATTCTGACAGACCTGGAGGGGCAACAGAGGCTCAGGTGAGGGGATGCTGGGATTAGAACTTAGGGGACAACCAAACCAACGCGGGCGTTTACTGAGCACCTGCTGCGTGCAAGTCTCTCCTGCAGACTTTGGGGCACGGGTGCCAGAATCAAGGACTAAAATCAAATTCCAGTCCCGCCATCAACTCAGTGAGCCCCATCTTACAGACAAGGAAGCCGGTTCAGAGAGGAAGTGACATGGGCAGGGCCCCAGGAGGCTTAACCAGCACAACCAGCCTGAACGAGGCCTGACCAGCCTCGCGTCTTGCCACCTCTCTGGGCCTCAGTTTCCTCCTCTGTGTCCAGGTGCTGAGCCAGTGTGGACGGCTGATGGGAGAACAGGAAGGGAAGGGCCTGGCAGGTCTGACGCGTGCTAGCGCATGACAAACATTTGCCGGATGGACGTAGGATGCTCCAGCTGTTTTCTGGTAGTTTCTTTCCTGGCTGGGCAGCTGTCCTCACCCACGTGAATCAACAGGAGGAGAAATTTCCACTCTGATGCCTTCCACAGGCCGGTTCTGGCCACGCTGCCCTCTGCCCCTGGAGAGGCACATGAGCGAGCAGCCAGGGCAGAGCGCACAGCCCAGAGCCCAGAGCTTCCTGAGCTCTGGTTGGTGGGAAGGGACACGCCCTGTGCACAGGGTGAGGTGAGGCAAAGGCATTTCCCCTCCGACCTGACTGAGGCCCCCCCCCCCCCCCCCCGCAACATGCTACCTCCCTGGGGAGCCCCAGAGGGTGGGCTGTGAGTCCCCATAGAGAAGGGGCTTTAAGGGCAGAGCAAGCTTATTCAAGACCAGAGGTAACCGTCTTCTCCTGCCTTGCCCAGTGAAAAAGGTTGTAATGTGGGGGCTGAGCTCTGTGGGCGCAGTGAGAACCTAGCAACTACACACATGCAACACGGAGACGGGCTGAGTCACCCGTCGCCCAGCCACACAAAGGGACACCGCTGCTCTTAAAGCAAAAGGGAATTTGTGATGACATGAAAACATGCCCGTGACATATTGGCGAGAAAAGCAGCAGGCTGCAGAATCCACTTAGTGTAGTTAAAACAGGTCCCTTTTGTGTAGTTAAAAGCCACACTGCCTGCACATACACAGGACTCACGTAAGGTGCTCGTTTTACAGTTCTCTGAACTATATCGAACATTTTACTCACTGCTCTGTGTGTGTGATATATTTCATAACATTTTTTTCTTAAAAGGCCTGGAACAGTCCTAAGGAATCCCAATGCTGGGATGGGAGAGGGGCCTGGAGAGGAAGGGGACATAAACTACCCTTTGCACTCTATGGACGTCAGCAAACATATGCTGTGTGTTTGTGAATTGCAAAGACGGTCAATAGAGGATATTTCCAAAAAAAATACATCTCCTGTAGGGCTGAGTGTCTCCTGTTTGGGGCAGAAATGAGGCTGGAGGTTCTTCTGGGAGCTTCTTTCACGCCTGTCCCCCCATCCCATCCCACCAGCCCTTCACACAGTTCCACTCACCTTGGAATAAGTCTTCCCACCTTTCAGCTCCTGCACAGGGAGACAGACATAAGCAGCAGGGTGAGTAGGAAATCCAAGGGACCTCATATGTCTGCCCAGTTCCCCAACCCCCCCAAAAGTGACCGCCAGTGGAGGAGGACAAGAAAAGAAGCAGAGTGACCCATTATCTCTGAGGGGGACAAGCCAGGGGACGGGCTACAGCCACCAGAGCAGTGGCCCACACCCCCAGCCCCGGCCCGAAGCCCAGCCTCACCTTGCGTACCGACACCCGGAAGATGCAGGGGTCCAGCAGGCCAGTGGCCGGGTTGGCGCTCATCTTACACACGAAGGTGAACCGCTTCCGCCACCGCACGCAGTTCTCCTGCACCTCCTCCCTGCGGGCCAGACAGACAGGTGAGCACAGATGCAGGCCAACGCCCAGCGAACCAGGAGGGACCGGACTCGCCCCTAGGGAGGCGATGACGGGAGGGGAAGAGGAAGGAAGGGGCGCTCTCGCTTCTCACTTTGTATCACAAAGTGGCTGCAGTTTCATAGCAAGAATGTGCTTGTGTAAGTGTTGTAAAAACAAAAATATGCCATAAAAAATGAAAGACACAAGGCGGGCGAGGTCAGGCTGGGGGCAGCTGCCCCTCCCTCTGCTCCCAGCGCTGTGCGCCCGCCCCCTTGTTCCGTGGCCTGGGGTGACTCCTTCCACTGCCATTACCTCCCACTGGCCATGTCAAGTGACCCTCCCAGTAGTGTTCCCAGGCTGGACTACCAGTCCATTTTACAGGTGAAGAGATGAGGCTAGGCAAACTGCCCGGTACCACCCAGCCAGGAAGCAGCAGGCCCTAAGCCGGCCCACCTGGCTCCAGAGTCCCCTTCTTCACCACTAGTAACAACAGTGGCAGCTAATGCTCACACAGCACGTCCCATGTGCTTTACAAACCAGGGCCAGCCAGCCATGGTCACGCCAACCCTTCCCAGAGGGCAGCACTAATCCAATCCCACATTCAAAGGAACCAGAACTCTGGGGCGGAGACCCTAGCCCCAGGCCCACAGATGGCAGAGCAGACCAGGGTCTTGAACCCAAGCAGCCTGGCTCAGGCGCCACACATTAAACCCTCACAACCCCAGGTCTAAGACACTACTCGGGGCCCGTAGCTCTCCTGACACTAAGTTGGGGTCTGTCCTTGCAGCCCCCAAGTTCTTCCTGGGCCTGAGGGGCATGACCAAGCCCCAAATTCAGAATCCACTTAAGAGGGAAGCGCTCTGTGCCCTGGGAGTGAGTGGGAGTTGAGGGAAGCAGCTCATCTGAGCCTCTCCCAGCTGCTGCGGGGGCCCTGGCAGGAGCTGGGGGCGGCGGCGGCGGCACTTGTCAAGAGATGAGCTCTGCACCCCTGTGCAGCATCCCCGCGTCCCCCACAGCCTGTCTGGCAGAACCTGTGCGCAGGAAGGAAGGGGCCGGCAGGAGAGACATTATCTCCAGGCTCATCCCACCTCACAGGAGTGGCCCAGCGGACAGCCGACAGCGAGGAAGTGACCGCGCCACACCCCAGACCTGAGGAGTCGGGTGACTTGCCAGGCTGGGGCCCGAGGGTGGAGGGTCGGCACAGGATGCGCATCTCCTGAACACTGCAACCTTGGCAGGCAGGCTGTATGCCACCCCCTTCTGCAGCTGAGGGCACTGAGGCAACAACAGACCGCCCAGATCACATCCCCAGTGACTGACAAAGCAGGATTCAAACCCAGGACAGTCCGACTGCAGAGCCATGAGCCACACCTGGGTTCATAGGCCACGGAGCCGGGAAAGTCTGGCAGGGGACTGGGCCCTGCAGTGGACTTACAGACCAACATTTGACAGTGATGACTCATTGTCACCCGGAGAGGGGGAGGGGAGTTAGGGAAGGTGACTGGCTGCAGGGAGGTGATATTCAAGCTCAGACCCAACTGCAGAATGAGGAGGAGCCAGTGGGGAGACAGTTCCAGGCGAAGGGAAGAGACTGCGTGAGAAGCAGACGTGCTGTAGGTCTCCTTGGCTGATGCAAGCCTCTGAGCAGAGCCTCTGTGAGGAGCTCCCTGCTGGCTCCACAAGGCATTGAGGATGTGACCAAGGCTTGTCCCACATCCTGCCAGGTCTGTGACAAGGGGCAACAGGACTCAGGGCAAGCTGTCTTGGGAGCACAGCCCTCACTCTCTGTGCAACTCGGGCTGGGGCTCGACCTCTCCACCCTCACTAGTAAAACAGGTGCACCAGCCACTCACTCATGGGCACCTGGGAGCGAGCATTCAGTGATGCGAGCCCTGCAAGGATCTGGGGGGGGGGGGCGGGGGGGGGCGTGCCGTCAATGAGATGTGTCTTATCTGATGAAGACACTCGGGGTCTAGAGAGACTCAGGCACCAGAATGCTCCAACCTGGTGAGGAGGGTGAACTCCAGCAACCTCCCACAGCCCCAAGACTGGGACAAACAGAAAAGGTCAGGGCTAGAGATGAGGGAAGAAGGAAAAGCCCCCAACTCCCAACAGACATGGGCATGAGCCCTCAGGAAGCAGGTGCCACAAGGGAAGCAGGAGCCCTGGGCTGGGGCATCAGCCATGCCAGCTGCACTCACTCATTCACTCATCAAATAACAGCTCCAGTTCTGTGCCTGTGCCTGTTCTATGCACTGGCCCTACAGCGGTGACCAGCTTACACTCTAGTGGGAACAGAAAGGTGAGGATCAAACAAATGAGAAAAATACATGGTAGTAGAAAGGAAGAACTAAAATGATCTCTACTGGCAGCTGACTTGGTCTTGTATGTAGAAAATCCTAAGGAATTCACTAAAAACCATTAGTACAAGAGTTCAGCAAGATTGCAGGATACAAGATCAATATAAAAAAATCTACTATTTCTATGTACTAGCAAATATCCACAATAAAATGAAGAATATTTTATTTAAAAAGAATAAAATATGTAGGTATAAATTTAACAATAGAAGTATAAAACATATACTTTGGAAAATTATAACACATTGTTGAAAAAAATTCAAGATCTAAATAGGGATTTGTATCTTCTTGGTGAAAAACTGAAAGCTTTTCCTCTAAATCAGGAATAAGGTAAGGATGTCCACTCTCATCAATCTTAACATAGTTCTGGAAGTCCTAGCCAGAGCAATCAGGCAAGAGGAAGAAATAAAAGGCATCCATATTGGGAAGGAAGAAGTAAAAGTGTCACTTTTTACAGATGTCATGATCCTGTATATAGAAAACCCTAAAGACTCAACCAAAAAACTATTAGAAACAATAAACAAATACAGTAAAGTTGCAGGATGCAAAATCAATGTACAAAAATCCACTGTATTCCTATATACTAACAATTAACAAAAAGAATAAAATACCTAGAAATAAACTTAACAAAGGATGTGAAAGACCTGTATACTAAAAACAACAAAGCATTATTAGAAGAGATTGGAAAAGACACAATAAAATGGAAAAATATTCCATGTTCATAGATTGGAAGAATCAACATTGTTAAAATGGCCATATTACCCAAAGAAATATTCAGATTTAATGTAATTCCCATCAAAATCTGAATGTCATTTCTTAAAGAAATAGAACAAAAAACTGTCAGATTGTATGGAACCACAGAAGACCCCAAATAGCCAAAACAATCCTGAGAAAAAAGAACAAAGCTGGAGTTTTCACATTATCTCACTTCAAATTATACTACAGAGCAATGATAATTAAAACTGCATGGTACTGGCAGAAGAACAGACACACAGACCTTTAATAAAACAGAACTGAGAGCCCAGAAAGAAAACCACAGGTATATAGGCAAATATTTTTTGACGAAGGATCCAAAAACACACAATGGAGAAAAGAAAGACTCTTCAATAAATGGTGCTGGGAAAATTGAAAAGCCATGTGCGAAAGAATAACTGTAATCTAGTACAAAAATTAATTCAAAATGAATCAAAGACCTAAATATAAGATCTGAAACAATAAATTACATAGAAGAAAACATAGATACTAAACTTATGGACCTTGGTCGTAGAGAACATTTTATGAATTTGACCCCATGACCCCAAAGACAAGGGAAGTAAAGGCAAAAATAAATGAATGGGACGATAGCAACACCAAACAATCCAGTTAAATAATAGACAGGGGACCTGCATAGCCACCTCTCCCAAGAAGACATACAAACGGCCATCAGATATGGGAAAAGATGTTCAACTTCACTAGCCATTAGGAAAATGCAAATCAAAACTATGATCTACCACCTCACACCTGTTCGAAGGCTACAATCAACAAGACAGGTAGTAAGTGTTGGAGAGGCTGTGGAGAAAAAGAAACCCTCCTTCGCTGCTGGTGGGAACGTAAACTGGTGCAACCACCATGGAAAACAGTATGGCGGTTTCTCAAGGATGGAATATTGCCACTGCAACAACATGAATGGGCCTTGAGAATATTATGCTAAGTGAAATAAGTCAGTCAGAAAAAGCTAAGGACAATCTGAATTCACTCATATGTGGGATATAAAACTGAAACTCAAAGACACAGACAGACATCAGTATGGTGGCTACCAGAAGGAGGGGGGGTGGTAGTAAAGGGCACCAAAAAAACCTAAATAAATGAAAAGACATCCTGCGATCATGGATCAAAAGGTTTAATACTAATTGTTAAGACAATAATACTCCCAAGTTGATTTAAAAATTTGACACAATCATTATAAAAATCTGAACTGACAAGCTGATCCTAAACATTGGAAAATCAAAGGACCAGAATAGTTAAAACAATGTTGAAAAAGCAGAACATAATTAAGGAATTCACATGTCTGGACTGCGAAACTTTTACAAAGCAACAATAATTAAGACAGTGTGGCTGTGGCATAAGGATAGATACACAGGTCGATAGGATAGAACTGAAAGTCCGAAAATAAACCTTCACATTTATGGCCAACTGATTTTCAACTAGGGTGCCCGTGGGGGGGGAAGTCTTTTGCTGGGACAACTGGATATCACATGCAAAAGAACAAAGTAGGACCCCTTTCTCAGACCACATAAAATAATTAACTCCAAGTGAATCAAAGACCTATGTTTAAGAGCTAAAACTATAAAATTCTTAGACAAAAACACAGGAGTAATGCTTTGTGATGTGGGCTTAGGCAATGGTTTCTCCGATATGACATCAAAAGTACAAGTGACAAAAGAAAGATACAAACGTGTTGAACTTCATCAAAATTAAAAATGTTTGTGATTCGCGCTAACCGGTTTGGCTCAGCGGATAGAGCGTCGGCCTGCGGACTGAAGGGTCCCAGGTTTGATTCAGGTCAAGGGCATGTACCTTGGTTGCGGGCACATCCCCAGTAGGGAGTGTGCAGGAGGCAGCTGATCGATGTTTCTCTCTCATCCATGTTTCTATCTATCCCTCTCCCTTCCTCTCTGTAAAAAAATTAATAAAATATATTTTTTAAAAAATGCTTGTGATTCAAAGAACAGCATCAAGAAAGTGAAAAGACAACCTACAATATGAAGGAAAATATTTGCAAATCACATGTGTGATAAAGGACTTGTAACTAAAATATATAAAGAGGACTTACAACTCAATAAAAAGACAAAAACCAAATTAAAAATGGGCAAATGATCAGAATAGACATTTCTCTGAAGATGCCATACAAATGGCCAATAAGCACATGAGAAGGTGCCCAGTATCATTAGTCATCAGGGAAACACAAATCAAAACTATAATGAGCTACCACTTCACACCCACTAGGACGGCTATAATCAACAGATAATAACAAGTGAAGTGCTAGCAAGAGTGTAAGCAGCTGGAACCCTCAGACGCTGCTGGTAGGAATGTAAAGTGGTGTAACCACTTTGGAAAACAGTCTGGCAGTTCCTCAAAAGGTTAAATATAGAGTTACCATGTGACCTGGCAATTTTACTCCTAGGTATCTATCCAAGAGAAATGAAAACCTACGTCCACGCCCTAACTGGTTTGGCTCAGTGGATAGAGCATTGGCTTGCAGACTGAAAGGTCCCAGGTTCGATTCCAGTCAAGGGCATGTACCTTGGTTGCGGGCACATCCCCAGTAGGGAGTGTGCAGGAGGCAGCTGATCAATGTTTCTCTCTCATTGATGTTTCTAACTCTCTATCCCTCTCCCTTCTTCTCTGTAAAAAAAAAAAATCAATTAAAAAAAAAATATATATATATAAAAGAATTGAATCTGAAACCTTAAAAAAATAAAAAAATAAAAGAAAACCTACATCCACATAAAAACTTGTACATGAATGTTCACAGCAGCATTATTCATAATAGCCAAAAAGTAAAAGCAACCCGAATGTCCATCAACTGATTAATGGATTATGTATTGGAATCTTATTCCGTAATAAAAATCGCTTTACATGCTACAATGTGGATTAGCCTTGAAAACATTATGCTAAGTGAAAGAAGCCAGTCATAATGAACTGCATATTGTATGATTCCATTTAATGAAATGTCCAGAATAGGGAAATCCATGAGATAGAAAGTAGACTGGTGACTGCTGGGGGTTGGGGCAATAGGGAGAAAATGGGGAATAACTGCTTAATGGGTATGGGGTTTCTTTTTGGGGTGATGAAATGTTCTGAAATTGACTGTGCTGATGGTCACACAACTCTGAATATACTAAAAATCACTAACTTGCCCATTTTAATGGGTGGACTGTGTGGCACATGAATTACATCTTTAAAAAAAAAAAAAACTGATACAAAAAACCCCCGCCCACATGGTAAGTCAGATAAAGAGAGAAAAATAGAGAAGACAGGTCAGGGAAGGGGTGGTGGGGAGGGAGGGCTGGGTAGAGATGAGAAGGTGGGGGCTGCTACTTCCGGTGGGTAGTTGGGGAAAGCCCTTACGGCAGTGACTTCTAAGCGAGGCCCGGAGTGAAAGGAGGCTGAGGGCTAAGAAAAACTGGGGAAGAGCTGTCCAGAAGCGTGAACTTCGAGTGCAAAGGCGCCGAGGTAGACACATGCTTGGCAAGAGGAAGAGCAGCTCAGAGGCCAGCAGCTAAAGGGACTGGGGAGGAGAACAGACGGGATGAGGCCGGCAAGGGAGCGGGGGCCAGGCCCTCCGGGGCCATGGTGAGGACTGAATCATATTCCGACAGCGGCCCTGTCTTGCCACTATGGAGTCTGGCTTTAGGCCCGAGCAGCCCTGGTGGAGTGGGTGGAAGGGCAAAGAGTGGAAACACGTCCTAAGCAGCCAAAGGCCCCCGTTTAAAAGGGGGGAAGCTGGGGACTACGGCTCCCACGCGGACCCTCAGATCTCCTCCCACCCCCTCTGCTGGACCCAGTCCAGGAGTTGGACGCAGTTGCTGGAGACCCGGGAGGAAGCTCACAACGCTGGGCGTGTTGAAACACCCAGAGGAATTAGGATTAGTGTCTGGAACAAAAACTGATATCAAATTGTGGGCTCTCTCCCTTCCCCTTTGTGAGTCTGCCAAGGGAACACCCAGCCAGGAAGCCTGGGCCCCCTAGTGATTCCTGGCAGGCCCGGCCAGAGAAAGGCACGTGGAGCCCTCCCAGGCTCAGGTAACAGGCGTCTTCCGTCTTCCCGGGCAGGGCTCACAGGATCAGGTGCTGGGCCTCCCTCTTATATCCTCGGGGCTGAAACACACTAGTAAATGCCACCACTCCCAAGGGAAGACGCTCCCAGCCTTGCCTGGGCCTACCCCAGCAGGTCACAGCAAGGGCAACATACATACCCCAGTAGTGGCCATTTCCCAAGGGCCTACTGTGTGCCATCTGGAACTCTTCAACACTGAAAGCTGGGTGTTATCATGGTTCACTTTACAGACGGGGAAAGTGAGGCTTGGGAAGGCTGAGTCACTCAGAGCTGTGAGCAGTGTGGTCTCAACCCAGGCCCATCTGTGAGCCAGAGATGGCACAGCCAGGACTCAACCCTGCAGCCTCCCCCAGGGCCCCCCTGGAGAGAGGGAGCTGAGCACCCCCAGTGAGGTGGCACGGGGTCCCAGGCACAAGACAGGGATAATGAGGAGGGATTGGGGGGGGGGGGGGTGGTAGATGTTCATAAAAAAAGGCAGGCACGAGGATATCAAGCAATTGGCCATGAGCCCAGGGTGGGAGCTGGCCAGGCCAGGTTTGAGGAAATCTCAGAGACTCAATTCTCTAAAAAACCTTTTATTAAGCACTTACTAAGTGCCAGGCACTGCTGAAGGCCCTAAAACATAAACAGTAAACACAACAGACAGAAAGTCCTGCCTTCAAGGGGCTTATAGTCTGGCAGTGGGTAAGAGAGAGATAAAATGAGGCAAACACATCAGATGGTGGTAAGTGCTATTAAGGAAAAGGAATGGGGAAGGAGGCAGGCAGTGTCCAGGTGTAGGTTGAACGAGGAAGAGATGGTCAGGGGATTAATGGGAAGGTGACATCTGAGCAAAGAGCTGGAGGAGGTGAGAGTGGCCTGTGCAGATAATTTCGAAGAGTGCTCCAGGCATGAGGAACAAAAAGTGCAAAGGCCCTGAGGTGAGAATGTCCGTGCTGTGCTTAAGAAAGCGCAAGGAGGCCAGTGTGGCTGGAGCAGAGTGAGTGAGGGGGAGAATGGTGGGAAGTGAGGTTGGGAAGGGAATCTTGGCCCCAAACTTACAAAGGGGCCTTATGGGAGGTGCTCGCAACCCGGGCGTCCACATGTGCACAGGCAGGTAAGGAAGAAAAGAGAAAAAATGAGGATCTAGTGGGGGAGGAGTATTGGACCCTTTTCTTTTTGAACTGGAAGTATCAGCTGTGACTTTTTCTTAAAGCATGCCTGGGGGGAAATCAACTCCTCTTGGAGTCCTCTGATTGCAATGAGGTCAGAGGCCAAAAAGCCACGGAGGGAACTGACTCCCAGAGCAGCAGAGACCCTCGGAAGCAGCACAAGGTTAAGTTGGGGTGAGGGGGCTCAGGGCCATTGTTTTCATTTCTGTCCAAAAACTGTTTCTGTAAGTGAAATTTAAGTTAAAAAATGAAAAAAGGTTGTGAGGTTAGAAGGGCTGGTCAAAAGCAAAAGGAATTTGAACCTCCACCTACCTGAGTCAAGGACTGGGCCCACCCTCGCCCTGCCCTCTGGGCAGCACCGGATTCCCCCTGGGGAAGAGATGAAGGAAGCCCCGACACTCCCTAGCCTTCAGCTCCGGGCTGCCTGCCAGGGGCAGGTAATTACAGAGCCTGGGTGTTCAGGGCAGCTTCAGGGGAGTCTCGTTTTTAGCTTTAAGATATACAATTAGACGTCCAAATACCAGAGAGGCAGGGTGAGCCCTCCACCCACCCACCGCAGCCCACGGTGGCCATCACAGTGGCAGAATTCAGCTATTTCTAGGTTGTCCTGGAATAGAGCAGAGCACCCCACCAGACCAGTGTCCTCAGGCCAGAACTCCCTGCAGCTCCATGGCCCCAGACCAGGGCCTCCATTCCGCTTCCACAAACACTGTGGGCACTGGCTCCATCATGCAGGTGACAAGGGTCAGCAGAGTGGGAACCACCTCCTGGCCACGGGCTGCCACGCCCCTACAAATCCTGGCAGACGGATCATTCAGGGCCCCTCCCTGGAGATCACATGGGAGCAAAGGCTCAGCGTGGCAAGCAGTGGTCAGGAGAAGGGAACCCAGTGGGGCAGCCCAGGAAACAGCCACAGGAGGCCCCACAGCCACACTTGGCACCCTACCTTCCCCGCTGCCGGCTAAGTCCTCATCTGCATGTCTGCCTAGTCATCAATGCTTGCCCAGCACAGAGCCTGGCCTGGCAGGGCTAAAGGCCTAAAGCAGTGGTTCTCAACCTTCCGAATGCGGCGACCCTTTAATACAGTTCCTCATGTTGTGGTGACCCCCAATTTCATTGTTACAAATTGAACATAATTAAAGCATAGTGATTAATCACAAAAACAATATGTAATTATGTATGTGTTTTTCGATGGTCTTAGGCGACCCCTGTGAAAGGGTCGTTCGACCCCCAAAGGGGTCGCGACCCACAGGTTGCGAACCGCTGGTCTAAAGCCAAAAGTGAAAAGTCCTTGGCCTTGCCAGAAAGGGAGACTGTAGGGCAGGGTTTCTCAACCTGTGCTCATGACATTTTGAACCAGATAATTCTGTTTGTTTTTCCAGGGGTGTCCTATGCATTGCAGGATGTTTAGCAGCACCCTGCCAGGAGCACAACCCCAGCTGTGACAACCAAAAATGTCTCAGACATTGCCTATGTTCCCCTGGGAAGGGGTGGTGGCAGAATCACCCCCCCAACCTCTCCCCCTCCCCGCCTGGTAGAGAACCAGTGAAGCAGGCCTTTCACTAAACGTTTTAAACAAGCTCCCAGGTGACTGAAGCAGGGGCTGGGCACCTGGCTAAGAAAGGGTATAGCCACCAGAACTAAGTAGGACCCCAGGGGCCTCCCAGCCCCAGCTGTGCTCCTGGGTTCCTCAGAAGGCTGGTTCCTGCTTCCTCCCATTCGGCCCCTATAATGAGAGGTAACCAGAACAAGGCTGCATCAGGAGTCCCTGCTCCTGGCTGGTGGGTCCTGGGGGACTACCACAGCATCCAGCCTGCAACCCCTCCCCACCCCACGCCCACTCTGTGATCTCCCAGTCCTTGGCCAGGTTCCTAGAGAAGGGAGGGGTCCTGATGATGCAATCAAAGTTCCCAGCTGATGAAACTCAGCCATGGAAAGGCAGGATTCTAATAAGGAAACAATTTAAATTGACAACATCTGCCTGTGCTTCCCCGAAGAGAAGAAAGCACAGCCGCCTGGGGAGGGGCCCGCCCGGGGACCAGCCTAGGCGTCCATCCAGGGGCTGCGGGGCAGTAGAGCCTCATCCCGACGACGTGGCCAGCGTGGCAGCTCAGCAGTGTCTGGCTCCTGCCAGGAATTCAGGGCCGTGTGCAGGGGAAGCAGCTTGTTGCAGTTCTGACATAGCCAGCACCCCCTCCGGCAACACTATGAGGCAGCAAGCCGTTCCTAGAAGCCAAGCCACTTTGTGCTGGAGACTGAAGGGCTCAGAGGAGCCACCGGGCGCCCCAAGACCCTTCTCTGTTCTCCTGTCAAAAATGTGAGCCCTGAGGGTGGCCCGGGGATTGGCAGGTGGGCTGGGAGGAAAGGCTAGAGGCAGCAAGTGACCTGAGAAGTACAGAGTGGACAGCACACCGAGGACTTCAGCTCACTCAGGCTTGGTGGGGAAGCATCAAGGATTCTGGAGCCATATGCACAGAGGTTCGAATCCTGCAACTCACCAGCCCTGAAACTTTGAGATGGATCAAAAACCCACAGTGGGCAGGTGCCAGCTTCCTGTTTCACAGGCACACCGCCTCCCTGCTCTGCCTTCTGCACCCAGAGTCAGCCTATGAGGCAGCTTCCCACCACCCAGGAGAATGCATGAATGCTCTTCTCACTTGATGCCAATGGGTACCCTCTCTTGCTCTCACAGTCCAAGAGCAGAGCAAGCCTTTGAAGAGAACCGAAGTAAACTGCGGGCTGTGACAAAGTGCGGGTCCTCCCCAAGCACCCGGCGAAGCCCACCCCCACATCATGTGGCCCAGCCTGGCGCCTGTTTCCCAGGCTCCCTCCCATGAGCCAGGTGTTGCTGAAGCATTAACTCTCTGCAGGCACAACCACCATCCACTTCACAGATAAGCAAACTGACACTCAGGGAGTCCACAGGTCAACCCAGGGGGCAAGGGGAGATGTGCACCCTCCCCTGTCCTGCAGGATGGCTGGGAAAATGCTCCAAGACATAGACGCCGTTCTCAGGGGCCTGTGGTATCAATGTTTTTGTGCTCTGTGGGCTCAATACCAGGGAAGAGGCAGCCTTGAGACCAGACTTACACTGAAGGAGGGGCGGTGATTGGGTCAGAGTGCGTGGTCACAGATATGGCACTGGGCCAAATCCATCAAGACCTGCTGGTGTCAGGGACCAAGCCAGGTCAATCCAGGACCGGAGGGAGAAATGGGAAAATGTTCCTGTAGAAGTTAATAGCGTCAGCTTCCCGCCTCCTGAGCACTTTCTTCTTATGAGGCACCTAACTGAGAGCTCTCCCTGCCTGACCCCCTGGAATCCAGACCCCAACCCTGGGAGGTAGGTACCATCATCTCCATGTCGTAAGTGGGGGAACTGAGGCTCAGAGAGCGGAAGCCACCTGCCCCAGGTCTGGTTGGGAGAGGGCTGTAATCTGAACCCATCGCTGTCCTATCCCAGAATCTCAAACTGGGCCCCATGCCAGAGTTGGGTCAGGTTGGAGGGTAGAAATTCAAAGCAAGAGACACAGCTGAGCTGTAGCAAGTTTCCCCTCCCCCAGGACACACGACTATAGAAAACACAGAGCTTTGGGGTTGGCTGTACTCAGGGAATGGCCCTTCCGGAGCCCCTCAGACTCCCAGCAGGCCTCCTCACAAATCGTGCGTGTGAGAAACAGAGGTGGGGGACCAAGGCCAGTCTCTGCCACCCACTGGACACTTGACCTCTCTGGGCCTCAGTCACCACGCTGCCCTAGCTCATGGGGTTGCTGAGAGGCCTAATGAAAAAGAGGCCAGGCGCATACCCAAAGGGGACTCGTGCTGAATGGGCACATGGCCACCACCGTCAGAAGTGACTCTGAAAAAAAAAAAAAAAAAAAAAAAAGAAGTGACTCTGAGACAGACGGTCCAGCAGGAAGCCAGGCATGCAAGGCCCAGACAGAGCCCCCATTTTCCATCCCAAGACCCTGGATCAGGACATTCCCCCAGGCCTTGAACCTGGCTGGGACGTCCAGGAAGGTGGCCTAACAGGTGGCCTAGGTGTGCCTGTGCCGCTCCTGGCTGACTCACGCCTGGGTGCTGTTTGAATCACCCCAGGAAAGGAAGAGACCAAAGGGAGGGATCTATATTCCTCAAATAGCTAGACTCAGGCAAGTCACGGGATGTCCCTGTTCTCTTTAGCCCCTTCCCAACTCCATAGGCCCTCCTCCACCCAACTTCTGCGGCTGGACAAATTACTTCCTCTTCTGGGCCTGGGTCTTAGGTATGTGGAAAACAGAATGAGGCTCCTGTGTCCCAGAGCACAAAGGTCCTAGAGGCCTTTGTTTGCTTATTGCAGGATGGTGTCTAGCAAATAGTAGGTGCTCAGTAAGTATCTGATGACTCAGTGACTTTCACAGCCCTGCTCTCTACCAGGGCTGCGTTAGACCTTCTTGCACTGATATTTCCACCTCCAGGAAAGGAGCCTCCCAGCCCAGATCAGGCCATGCCCTCTAGCTCTCTGCAGAGTCTGAGGGGCCCAGGGTCACTGCTATCTGGAGTTACCCCCAGGTGTTCCCACTGCTCCACTCAGCACTCCCCATGGCTCCCTGAACTTCCCAGGTGACCAGGAAATCGCCAGAGTCACAGCTCACAGAGCCAGCACAGACTCAGGCCTGTTTTCCCAGCTATCCTCCGAGATTCCAGCCACAGGATAAAGGGCTCGGGGTAAGGTGGGACCATGAGGCTGACTTACTAAGCTCTACCTTCTCCCTGGACACCTGATTCTCCTGCAGACTTACGGACCAACCCTGGGCCGATGATGCTTCTGTCATTCACTTACCCCACACACATAAATGGAGCACTTACTACAAGCCAGGCCTGAGTGCGGACACTGGGAATACATCCAGATTAAGCCTGGGTTTCTGTCTTGCCTGCGTCCAAAATGGGTGTGGCCATTCTCACCCAGTTCCATGTTGATTCCTCATTAGCTGACACGAAACCCTTGAGAGGGGCTGGAACCCAGGGTCAGGCCTTCTCTTGGCAAGCAGGGAGAGTATCCAGGCAGCCAAAGGCCATCCCCAAAGTAAAGGGCCAGGGCCAGAGCAGGCAGAAGAGGTTGATGCCTCCCCTCCCCGCTGTGCTCAGCACCTCTCTGAGAGCTGATGTGTCTAATGGTCTCCCCAGTCATGGGCCCCAAGTCAGAGACCACGGCTGAACTGGCCATTGCTAGGCCCATTGCAGGGCAGCAGCCTGACTCTAATCACAAATGTTTGCTGAGTGGGTGAACCACAGGAAGGGAGAAGAGAAACAATGAAAGGCAGAGAGGGAGGAACGTGGACCTTTCCTTTCTGCTTCCACCACTGGATCCCCTCCAATAATTGCCCTAGATTAATACCAACCACTGCCAGCCGTTACTGAGCACTACTCTATGCCCAGGGCTATGCTGGGTACATAATGGGTGTTAACTCATTCAATCCAAGCACCAAGAAGGGGCTTATTACCCCATTTCACAGATGAGGAAAGCAAGGCCCAGACAGGTCCTGTGGTCTGGCAGCCTCAGGAGCCCGCCCTCTCTCTGAATGGCCAAGCTCCACAGCCCAACAGCCCCAGCAGGTTTGCAAGAGACAGAAGAGCCCCAGCCAAAGAAGACGGCTGGCAGCTGCCGAGATGACTTATGGTCTCATAAACAGGTCTGATGGTTTAGGCTGCCCGGCCAGAAAGACCCTGGAAAAGCCCAAGGACTTCCTCCAGGCCTCTAGGCACCCAAGGATTCTCACTTTTGTCTAGAACTTTGGCACCCAGCACCAGCACAGGTGTGGGCGTCTCCAGGCTGTTTCTGACACAGACATGTGCAAACAGCGTCAGTGCACAGCTTGCAGATAGTCAAACAGTCTCGTGTAGCCAGCCCCCAAGAAGCAGGACTTCACAGGCCCTAAAGGCCCCTTCCAGACATGACTGCCACCCCCACAAAGATGACATCATCCTGACTTGTACCAGGATGGGTGCTTTTAGCGGATTGCTTCTGAACTTTATACAAATGGCATCCACCATACATTCTCATCTCCAGCTTCCTCTCCTCAACCTTGTGGGTGACACTCGGCGCTGTGTGAGGGGCAGCGGCTTGCTCATTCCCACTATGCGCAGTAGGCTCCAGTGTTGTTTTTAATCGTCCCATGATGGCAGAGGTGGGAAGCCACCCAGCTCAGATGACAGCCATCTCCCCTTCTGCCACCAGGAGCCCCAAGTGGTCACCACCCCCCTGGCTGCCCTTGGTGGTTCTAAAATACAAATCTGATTCTGGTTCACACCCTTCTATGTCTGCCCACAGATAAGGTCCCACCCCCTCCAATGGCCTTCCCTGACTCCAAGCCCCCAGGCCACTGGCTCTTCCCTGCTCAGCACTCTTGCCTTTGCCTTAATCTGCCCTGGGCTGCTCTTCTCCCACCAACCACTAACCTACTCATCCTGGGACCAAGCCTAGCATCATTCTTGGGGAGGGGACCTGCTGGGGCAGGGCTGTGTCCCCAGGAACCAGAGCAGGGCCCTACATATAGAAGTGCTCAGGAAATTGCCCCCGAGGGAGTAAGGTTTTGGGGAGCCACAGGTGTGCTGCCCTGGGTCTGCACAGAAGTCCAGCACTGTCAGAGAGGAAGTGGTGGGAGGTGAGGGCGCCTTGCGTGCGAACAGGACCCAGACTTCCGCCCTCCCCAGTTCCTTCCCCAGCACCCAGCTAAACCTCTCAGCAGGTTTAGTCTGTTTTCAGCTGCCAGGTGCCTGGCCCTTGGGGAACAGGTGCCCTGCTCTCAAGTAGCTTTCCTGCCTCTAGATGAGTACCTGCACCCCATTTGTTGGAGGAGGAACCCAAGGCTAAGAGGACAAGACACTTGGCCATGGTCACAGAGTCATAGGGCAGCCAAGGTCCAATTGCAGAGCCTGGGGCAGCCCAGCCCCCTCCTCCTCCCCATCACCCACAGACGGTCCATCCAATACAACCCAGTGGTGCCCAGCTGCCTTGGACTTAGGCGAGGGCTGCTCCTGACACAGACTGATACCTCTGGCACCAACGGGGAGGGGCTGGACCCCAGCAGCTGGCAGTAGCCGGCACACAGTACAGCACCATCAGCGCCCATTCTGGTTCAGCGCCAAGGGGAGACTGTCCCAGCCCTGCACTGGCCAACCCGTGGCAGGAAGCACCAGGCCTAAGATGCAACAGAGGCTACTCCTGCCACGGTCTGGGGTAGGAGCTAAGAGGTGGGAGCGGGGATTGTAGTGTCCGGAGATGAGGGCCCACAGTGAGTGTGCAAGGCCAAAAGTAGCCAGGGACGGCTTCCTAGATGGAGCAGGGGTAGGGAACTTGAGGACAAGGCTACCGAAAAAGCCAAAATAAGAGTATAAGGTGTGGTGGAAGCAAGGGGAGTCCCAAGAGGGGCAGGGGCCTCCCCTCAACTGAGGGACCCCTGTTTTTCTCACCCGCTCCCCTGCCCTCCACCTCATGTGGGGAGCTATCTTTTGCTTGCCAGAGTGGGTGCCAGAGCTGAATGTGTAGAGGGCCCCTTCTCACAGGCAGAGGCCTCCCCCAGCCCAGCCCAGCCCCACCCAGCGGGAACACTCCAGCTCTCACAGGCTCAGAGCCATGCACCCCAGGGCAGCGCAGAGCAGGGGCGCCAACAGACCCCACTGGGACCCTGAACTCCAGCTGAGGCCCCTGCTCCTTGGACACTAGGTGTGCTCCTCACCTGCCCGACCCCTCCAGAGGGCAGAGAGAGAGCCCCATTTGGGGAAGTACCCTCTCCCCACAACACCCAGTCAGTCCTGGCCCACAAGGAGGGGCAGTTGAGGTGCACCATCCAGCCCACTGCCATGACTCAGCCCAGGGACGAGAGGACGAACTGCAGTGAGTGCCGTGCTTCTACCATGTGCCAGGAGCCCAGCTGGATATCTGACAGGCATTATCTCACTGTGACCTCCAAGAACACTGGGAGGCAGGCACCAGCAGCCCTGCTGGGGAGGGAGGGCTACTGAGGCTTAGGGACTAAGTCTCTCGCCCAAGGTCACACAGGCAGCAAGGGCAGGATGAGGATGGGAACACTTTGCCTGTCTGAAGGCAGGAAGCCCTCCACTGGAGCTCCTTGCTCCTAGTGCTAGAATGATTTGACTAGAGAGCCTGTGGCTGGCTACTACCTGTTGATATCTGGGAGAGGCGGTTCCAACCTGCACTTGAGACGTGTTCCAAGCACAGGATGCCAACGCTCAGAGCAGAGACCCAGGCCAGGCACAGGCTGGGCAGCTTCAGGCCTCACTCGCCAAGGTCACCAATAGCATAGTGTGACCTCGTGGAGAGATAGGAGTCACAGACCTCAGGTTACAGAGCACATCGGGGCCCGGGGGACAGGTCTGGTATCCCCACAACCCAAAGCACTTGCCAGGCAAGGTCCTTAATGAAGAGAGATACCGCCCCCCCCCCCACCTTTGTTTCGGGGTCTTTCTACGCAAACCTGATGTCTCTCCCCGGCTCAAGCCTTTCTGTGGCTGCCTGGGTGAGATGAGGATAAATCTATACTGGTTACCATGGGTGTTAGACTGCCTGGCCCCAGCAACAGGCGAGTGACCACAGGCTTCACCACACAGCAGTCACCAGACACCACACACTGAGTCCCCAGACTCCTAAGGCCAAGAACAGACACGCTAGTAGCTATCACAAGGCCCAGGCAGAACTTCCTGAATGTAAGTCAGGACTTCCAGGTACCGAACAAGCAGAGTTCAAAGGCAACTAAGAACCCCTGGCCTGAGGAACTTCCTGGACAGGCCTCAGGGAATAGCCTTGACCCCACAGAGTCAGATCACCTTTGGTCAGGCCTCTGCCAGTGCCAGGCTGCAGGGCAGATTACAGGGGCTGCCACGTTGGCACCTGCCATGGTGTGGCCAGTGGCTGCAAAGGCCAGGTCTGAGGAGCAGATACCAAGGCCAGGCACAGGCTGGGTAGCTTCAGGCTTCACCATGGGCAACAGCAGCACGGTCTGGCCCCAAGGGAAACCATAGCTGGCCTGATGCCACCGCCTCGCTGGCAAGGGTGGCCTCTGTGGCCTGCGAGCAGGACTTCTCTCCACAGGGGTCCACCTCCTCATGCCTCCCCGACTGCACGTGGAAGGCCTTCCACAGGGACCCCAGCGACTAGGCTGGCCCGAGTAAAATGAGAGGCAAAACCATGGTCAGGGATCTAAGGGTAGGAAGTGGGGTCAGGAGAAGCCTCAGAGGAGGCAGCTGCAAAGCCCCTTGGGTCAAAAACTGCCAGAATCTCCAATTTAAAAGACACCTAAAGTCTGGATTTTTACGTTGCAAAAACTATTAGAGCACTGTATGCGGCAAAAAAAGCCCGGCTACGTTTGGCTACTGTGCACCCTCTGAACGTCCATCTTCCGGCACCTACCAAGGGCTAGATGTGGTGCCAAGCACTTCAAGATGAGGACACCCACCTGCCCACTCTGTCTGCCACTGCCCAGCCCACTCAGCGGTCCCTTACGGGGTATGTCAGGCCTTCCCCCTTCATCGTCTCCACCAGCAGCCAAGAGCCATCAGTCTAACTGGCAAACCAGGCCACACTGCTTCCTTGCCCCTTGGCGAGATCCCCAAGGTCAGGAACGGTCTAGCCCTCCCCTACCCCGTATCTTCATTCACTCCATCCCCTTCCTGCCCTCTTTGCACCCCTACCATGCCAGCCCTTTGCCCAGACCACTGACCGAGTGCCTGTAGCCAAGGGCCTTGACCCTAATGGCTCTTCCCAACCTCTCCAATCCAATTCTCCTTGGCCTTCCGGATTCTCTAAAGAGCCAGTTACTCACGGACGCCCTCCTCCCCGTTGCAATGATGTACCCCATCATAAAATCATGAGCTCCATGAAGTCAGGGACTGTGTCCAGCCTGGGGTGGGTGCCCAATCAGCACCTGTCAAACAAATGGACAGATGACCGCACAGAAATGCCTTCCCCAATTGGTCCACCAGAATCTAATGGAATTCTGGGGAGGACCTGTCCCAGATCTACCTGCTCCCCCTCCATGGGGAGTTTCATGGAAGCAGGGCTATCTGGTCCCATTTATCTCTGAAAGGCCAGGACACCAAGGGGGTGCTCAAGAAACGTGGCCTCTTCCTCCCTCTCCATACTCAGTCTCCAGTTCTCCTGCTCTGTGACAGAAAATAAATGCCCTGCCCTCCTTGAGATCCCACAGCATCTCCACATCCCCGCCCCCTCACAAACCGTGTCCCTCCCCACCAAGATGTATGAGAGCAGGCATCTCAGGCGAGCAGATTCCAGTGGCATTCAGCAGCCTTTTCCAAGAAGGGAGGGAGAGGAAGCCTTGGGGGAATCGGAGGCCTGGCCAAGCCTGTGGTTTATGTGCAAAGACCTGGCTTGGCCAGACCTGGGCACCAGGCTTCCAGCTGCAGAATTGACCTGTCCAAGGCCTTCTTCATGCCCCAAAAATCTCAAGCATCCCTCTGAGGCCTCCCATTCCAGCTGGTTCAAAGCCTGGCCCATGGAGGGAAGGCAGTGCCCTCTTTCAACAGGTTGCCCAAATAAAAACCCCACTGAAGAGACAACTGAAGATTCAAAGCTGCCCTAAAAGAAGGGAAGGGGGAGGTATCTCCCCAAGTCACACAGTCTGCTTCTTGGATAGCCTGGCATCCAAGTCCAGAGCAGAAAGAGCCCCTGGAGGGGCCCCTCCTCTCGTTCTGGTCCTCCCTGTCCCCTTCATGCAAAAAGGGGTACTGAGGCACCGGGGACAGAGATCAGGCCAAACCAGAATAAGCTTAGCTCCTGCCATGAAGTGACCCCAATAAGCCATTTCTCTGCCCCAGGCCTCAGTTTCCTCATCTGTTGGCTGAGGAGACACTCTGCCTGTCTCTTTTAGAGAGGACCTGTTGTAAGGTAAATCAACACCTCCCTCTCACTCTCTTCCCTGACACCACCAGCCACGTGCATGGGGCAGGCCACAGGACCAGTGCCAGCTGGACACAGAGACCTCTCAAGACGGCTGGGATTCTGCCTGCCTGAAGGACAGACAAGCTTGAGGCTGGAAACTGGCTCCCAGCCCACCCTGAGGAGACCACAGCCCAACCCACTGCTTCTAGACTCACCAGACTTGGCTGGGACCTGTGCATATTCCCCACCCGCTGGAAACCCCTGGAAAAGCCTCCCAGATGCCATCTGGATGCACCTGCTTAGAAGGCCTCCCTCCGGGCAGGGTCCTTGGCACATGCTCACTATACCACGGTGCCAGTCTGTGCCTGGCCCCAAATCCATGGCAGTGACTTCAGTCCCACCCCCATCTATGTCCCCAGGGCCCCTTATCCTCAGATCTCACAGGATCGAGCTCAGTGCCTCAAAATTATCCCTATCTGGATTTTCCTATAACCCCCAACCCACTGAAAAGAATCTTCTTCAAAGGTCTGGGGACATCACATGGGGCCAGAGCTCCGTCCAGTCCTCTGCCACCAAGGCCAGGCAGGACTTTCTCGCTGGATCAGCCCAAATTTAAATCACAATCCTGCTGCTCCCTGGCTGAGTGACATGGGCCAATCACTTTAGGCCTCCTGACCCCCGTTTCCTCATCAGCTCATGGGGTGGTTTGGAGATCATGCACTGGATGTGCCCAGCAGGTGCCTGGCATACGGTAAATGAACAATCAAAGGCAGTTTAAACCCTAATGATAAAAGGGTTATTTTCCCAATTTAATTACCAGCCGAGCGACCTACAGTATGTGGCTTCACCTCTCTGGCCTGGGTGCCTCTCTGGATGGCCAAGAGGATTAGCGGACCTACCATTTGCAAACTCTGCAACTGGACCTTGGCAGCTGCCCTATGACTCTCAGCACAGCACCTGGCGCACAGCACAGGCACTCAGAACATGGTAGCTGTGAGGGCTATGGTTCGTAAGGAGGCGTCAGAAAGATGACGCTGGGAACAGTGCGACAAACCACCTGTTCTACCTGCTCAAAATGGGTCAGGCTCGAGCTGTGTACCCGGCTGTTGCTATGGCACCCAGCACATAGGAAAACACTCCAACTAGGAAGGCGGGTGCTGCATGGGTGGGGCCTCGAGCCTGCTTCTCTCAGACACCACCTTGCGGCTGCCACCAGTCTCTGGGCTATGTAAGGGGTCCCTGGCGTTGAGGCGAGTATGCTGCTGGATCTGGGTCCAGGATCTAAGCAAGACTCATCACCCCTAACCCTACCCCAACTCCGAAACATTGGAGCCTGTTCGTTGGAGAGGTAGGCGGTGAGGTGGGGCTCTCAGCTTGCAGACCAGCGTGGGTGGGACTGGAGTGGGGGGGTTAAAAAAAAAAAGCCCAAACACCAGAAACCCCTATCTCCTGAGCAAAATCCAAAGCTCTAAAGCAGCCTCAGATCCCAACACTGATGTCTGCCCCCTCCAGCCACACCTGCATAGCAGCAAACAGGCACCCAGAGTCCAGCTTTGGGGGGCTCAGTGTCAGCCTCTCCCTCCTCAGCCCCACTCAGGTTTCATCCACAATGAGGGCTGGGAAAGGCTGTTAGGGCTGGGCCTGGTTCAGGGAATCCATGGCCTGTTGCCAGGAGGGAAGAAGGGAAGGCAGAGGTGAAGCCCGGCAGCTGTGAGCTGAGACCTGAACTTTCCAGATTTCCCCGGATGAGGGGGCAGGTTTTAGAGCAATGGAAAGGCAGACAGGTAGGGTGACAGTGGCCCCAGAGCCTAGGAGGCCAGGAGAGACCTCAGCCTGGGACTGAATAACAATTCCTCAGGAGGATCCAAGACCCCCAGCTCACATGGAGGCCTCCTGCTGACTCTAGCTGGTCCCCCCTAGACCTGGGAGGGGCTAAGGATGGGCCCCCTGCCATAGAAACAACTGATGCAACAATTTGCTGAGCCAAACATGGCATACACATTATTCATTCCCCCTCACAACTCTAGGGGTGAGTATGACCTCTCCCATTTCACAGAATTGAAACTAAGGCTCCCAGGCAGAACAGATAATGGTTAAAAGCACATCCTGAGTTTGAATCTGGGCTCTGCTGTATTAACTCAAGCAAATCACTCCCTCTCTGAGCATTAGTTTCCATCTCTATAAAATGGAGATAATAGCCCTGGCTGAGTGGCTCACTTGGTTGGAGCGTCGTCCGTACCCCAAATGGTGGTGGGTTCGATTCCTGGTCAGGGCACATACCCGCCCCAGGTTTCATGTTGGATCCCTGGTCGGGGAGCGTTTGAGTAGCAACCAATTGAGGTTTCTCTCTCACATCAATGTTTCTCTCTCTCAAATCAATCAATCAATAAAATGGGGATAATAATCCTACAGTCCCACCCCCAGCCCAACCTCCACCCTGTCCCATGGCGTGGTCAAAGAGCTAAGCGAAAGGTGCTAGTAAAATGGAGAGCACAGCACCAATAACTGCTGGTTGCTGGAATGACAGAGGTTAGGTAATGCCCAAAGACACCCAGCCAGTGAGTGGTCAACCCCAGGCCCCAGCTCTGAGCACAGCCCCTTCCCTGAGGCCTTGGGCTGTGGGTGGCCCCGGGATCACAGGCTTCCTAAGCAACCGTATATCCACCACCCCATTCCCACTACCCACCCCTCAACAAAGGGCAGCTCTTATCTGAATTCCTCAGATAAGCAGCTCCCAGTAGACTGGATAACCTTCAGGCCTGAGTGGTTATCCCAAATGCACCAAAAAGGCACCCCACCCTGTCCACACCACAGATTCCTAAATCTGGGTTAGGCTGCATGGCTCTCCTCCCAACAGAACATTCAACCACCAGATACATCCAACAGGTCTCCAAACAAGCCAAGTTCAGCTGACAACTGCCTACTGACAAGTCCCTGGCAAGCCACTTACTTCCTCTTTCTGGGCCTCAGTTTCTCCCTCTGTTAACAAGCACCCCACCTCAGAACACCGTGGTGCAGCTCCAGCGAACGGGGTCCACAAGGAGGCCCAAGGAGCAGAGGACAGACCAGGGAGGGAGCCAGCGTGTCCTAGGCCCTGGGCCAGGCCCTGCGCAGCCTCCTATCTCCTGAAACATCTCCACAACACGCACAGCCACCTGTATTGGGCCCAGAAAGTGACACAGCGAGGACGCAAACCCCTCTCTGTCAAACTCCGAGGCGCTCTCCCTGGCGGGCCAGGACTACGTGGCCCAGTCAGTGGGTGCAGCTGGGGAACTCAGCTGCCCTCATCAGTGAGCTGGGCAGCTGGACCTGCAGGACGGGGACCACAAAACCAAAGTTGATCAAGCCTCTTTCAGAGAGGGCTGCAGCCTCCTTGACAAGGGCATTTGCAATGCAAAGCAGCCCAGCTCCAGCTAGACGGGGACTGCAACTCAGAGGGGGCTGGGCAAGCCACCATCCAGCCACCTCCCTCCAGGCAGACGGGGTGTACCTGGGGTCTGGCCTTCCCAGAGCCGGGAGTGCCTGGGAAACTGTGGCTGCCCCGGGCTCTGAATCACAGACTGCCTGAGTGGCCATCTGGGTGCAAGGTGGCCTGGAACAATCCTCCCCACTCGGCCTCTCATGGCACAAACCCACTGGGCTCTGTGCAGGTCTGCAGAATGGAGCTACAGCAGGCTGCAGGTAGGGCCCCAAGAGAGGGCTGAAAAATAGACCCCCTGCACAGGGGTGCGGGCACCCTGTCAGATCCCTCGGGCCCAGACCTCCCAGATCGTGCAGCCCTACCTGCCTTGTGCAAACTTGTCCCAGACACACATAACCTTCAGGACTCTCTGGGCCCTAAGGGGCGCATCCACACTTGCCAAGTGGCTAGATGTCGCTTATCACGCCCCCACCCCACCCCACCCCCCTGCAGGCGAGGCTGCCCCAGCGCCTTACCTGGACGATAAGCTGACAAAATCCCCGCCATCCAGCAGTCGGACCTTGCAGAAGAGGACCCCGTTCACGAAGGGGACCGCCGTCAACTCCTCTAGGGTGAACGTGGTTTGGAACTTGAACTTCTTCTTCTTCATCAAGAAAGCCATGAGCGAGTTCCCTGAGTCTGAAGCCCCGAAGGCCAAAAAAGGGGGAGAGCCAGAAATCCCCAGGATTCCTTTCCCGACACCACACCCCCTCCTCAAAACACCAGAGCCGGATCCCGCCCAGATGGTGGCGGAGGCGGCCGAGCAGGCAGGGAGCGGAGTCCGAGGGCCCCGGTCGGAGCGACCGGTCCAGTTGGCGGGTCGGCTGGCTTCACCGTCGGGGAGCTGGGGCTCGCAGGGGCTCGGAGGGGCCCGGGGCTGCACCGGCGCGGGAAGAGCGGGACCTGGCCCCAGAGGCACGGACGGGGGTGGCGCGCGGCGCGCGAGTGGCCGCGCTGGCCGGCAGCATCCCGACCCGCGGTCCCCGAATAGCTCACGTCGCGCGGCGGAGCGTGGCGGGCGGACCGGTGAGACTGAGGGCAGCAGGCGGACCGGTGAGGCCGAGGGCGGCGGGCGGACCCGCCCCCGCCTCGCTGGCGGCCGGGGGAGGCGCCCTCGCTGCACACGCCCCCGCACTCGGGTGCCCCGCGGCCGGCGCAGGTGAGTCGGAGAAGGCTGCGGACACCCGCAGGAGGCGGCCGGGAGCTCTGGGCGGCCTCTCCGGGAGGCGCGCTGGGGACACTCCGGGCTGGAAACGTCCGGCCACGACCCCTCCGGGCCGTCACTGAGCCCGGCCCCAGGCAGGGAGGGTGCCGCCTCCTCTCGGTCCTGGGTCCCGCACCGCGGGCCCCGGCGGAGCTGAGGCGCCCTTCCGGCCGGCCGGCGGCGCCGCCTCGCCTGCCGCCTCTACACAGCACCCAGCGAGCAGCAGCGCCGGCGCCCGCGCTCCCGACGCCGCGACCCAAAGCCAATGCTGCGCGGCGCCGCTGCGAGAATGCCGAGGCCCAGCACCGCCGCCCGCGGAGCCGCGGCCGCGCGGGAGGGGCGGGGCGCCGGCGGCCTAGCTCGTCCGCGATTGGGTGGTCCGGCGGAGCGGGCGCGGGGTGTGATTGGTGGTAGGCGTCGTGGGGCGGGACTTGGAGAGGCAGAGACGGAACGGGGCTCTTGGATTGGTGCGCCGCGAGGCTGGGCTCGCCTCCTCGGTCGGGGCGGAGCGGAGTGAAAGAGAGAGGGGCCGGGGGAAGGCAGTGGGAGGTCGCAGGGCGGGAAGCCGGGGCTGGCGGAGCAAGGAGGAGGGCAAGAGCGAAGAAAAAAAAGAAACAATGAAGAGAAGAAACAATGTGAACACCATGGCTAGAATGGCCCTCTGGTGTCCCCCGCGACCTGAGCTCGCTGACCATTTAATTAGACCCAGAAGGTAGCAAATCCCATCCTCCCCCCCACCCCCCAAGAAAACACACCAGAGAGGTGGGGGGACTAGACCAAGCAGGTCTTACAGCGTCTTATCTCTAGTTCTCAGCTCTGGGGAGACAAGTGTCTGCAAATGCTTCGCGGAGGGGTTGATTTGGAGCTGTTCGCCACCAACCTGTGATAGACCCAGCTTCTTCCATCCCAAACTGCTACCTAAAGCCTTTTGTCATTGACTAGATAAGAAACTAACTAGATTAACTGCCCTAGGTGCAGAGACCGCTTCCGGAGCCTTGAACCTCCCAGGCCTTGGACATACGTAGTTCATTCATTCGGTCCACAAATGCAGTGAGTCTGGTGAGCCTGCGCTCTCCAACCTCTCCAAGCGCAAGAACAGGCGAAGCAGACAGCGACAAATCTGGCGGATGAGGATTGTAATAGAGGGCTTACAGGGAACTGGGGTGCTCAGTGGAGGCAGGGTGGTGGGAATGGGAACTCAGAAGGCTTCCGACACAAAATAATCCAAGCCACCCACAGGATGCATGCGCTGGCTTAGACAGGGTCCAGGCGGAGGGAGCCTCCAGGGGCCCAGCGGCCAGAGAGAACAGTGCCCCCAGAAAGCTGTGAGTACCTCCATCTGGCTGCACTTTGGCAGTAGGGGGCGGGAAGGGGGGGGCAATTAGGCAAGTGATGGGGATGGCTCCGTGGTTGAGTGTGGACCTAGGAACCAGGAAGTCCCGGTTGGATTCCAGGTCAGGGCACAGGACCGGGTTGTGGGCTGGATCCCCAGTAGGAGGCGTGCAGGAGGAAGCGATCCATGATTCTCTCTCATCATTGATGTTTCTCTCTCCCTCTCTCTCTCTCTCTCTCTTTCCCATCATCTCTGAAATCAATAAAAATATATTTTAAAAGAGATGGGGCTGGGAAGTCTGTAGTGGCTGGATCCTGAGTCTTGTAGACCACAGTAAGGAAAGGAGTCATTCGCACATTTTGAGCAGGAGAGTGACCCAGACACATTTTTTTTGTTGTAAAGAGCTTCCTCTGACTGCAGGTAGAATGGAGGGGAGAAGGTGGGAAACAGGTGAAGGGCCTGTTGTGATCCAGGCAAGAGATGATGATGGTGGAACCTCAGCGCTGGGGGGAAACGAGAGGGTGGGTCTGAGGGGAATTTGAGAGACAGATGGATTAGATTTGGAGATGAGTTAGGTCCATACATGTAACTTGAGAACTCAGATTTCTGGTTTCTTCCTGCTTCCCAACCAGAAAAATGGGTGTCAACCTGTACAGGATGGGGCAAAGTAGGTTTACAGTTGTTTGTATGGACAATAGTACAATAATTAATAAATAATAAGAATAAACTGATTTGCATACTCCCAACTGTAAGCCTACTTTTGCCCCACCCTGTATTTCTCTCCAGTTTATCCCATAATTTAGAGAACACCAGATAGAAGAATAATGATATTAGCAGCTCCCATTTATGTACCCCCATTTACAGCCAAGGAAGTTGAGGTCTGGAGACTTTACATGGGGTGTGTTCTCATTAATCCTGGCCGGGCCTGCTCCACAGGGCAAGAGCCTATGGCTACCTGACCCCAGGAGGGGATTTCAGAAGAGGGAGCCAGCCAACGATGTCCCAAGACCTGGCTGGCTCCTCAGCTGTGACCATGAGTAACCCCGGGCCACTCTAACAGGAAGCAGGGTGGGGGCCTGGCTGCCAGGATTAGCTCTGGTGGGTATTCATCTCTTGCAACCTCAGGGCTGGGAACCCAGGAAGTTTCCCTTCCTTCATTTCCCAAATGATGCCTGGGGTAGAGAGAGAGTGTGATATCAGAATAGGATGCTTCATCCGGGGTGAAACAAGCTTGGGCTAGAGTCCTAGCTCCACTGCACTGAATACCAACCTTTCCAGGAAACATGAAGGGCTTCAAGAGACTGTAAGCGGCTTAGGCTGGAGGGTTGTAAGGATCTGAAGGAGTGGTCATCAGGGACTCCAGGCTAGCACCTCCATACTTCTCCAACCACCCCCCTCCCACCCTAATTCCCAAGAATAGCCTGTCCTCCCTCCCTGAGACCCTGATCAGACATACAAGGAGACCAGTGCCTCACAAGATAATCAGACAACTGGTCTAGAGAAGAAGCCCCAGGGAAGTGTTAGAGAGGGTGATTGTGTTGAGGGTCCTGATGGACATGGGATGGTCAAGGAAGGTCTCTATGAGATGTTATCTCAACCCAGACTTAACTAATAAAGGGGACCCAAGCACAGGAACTCCGGAGGCTGAGGCAGAAGCTGGCATGTTTTGGGGGATTCAGTGTGACTGAAGGGGAGTAGAGGGAGGAAAGAGGCATGAGGTCTGGCAGGAGCCTGCTCACATGGGCCTGCGGGCCTAGGAGTTTAGAATTTATTCTGAGCCCAAGGGGACACCATTGGCGGATGTAAGCAAGCTCGTGACAAGATCCAAAAAATACCTTTTTAGAAGTTCCCTCTGGATGCTCCATGGAGAATGGGTTGTCAGGAGCACGAACAGAAGCAGGCGGCCGGGTAAGGCGGGTATCACAGGCATCCCAGCGGGAGACGCGTGGCTCAGACCAGAGTGGAGCCAGGGCGACGGGAAGAGAAAGGGCACACATTTCAGAGGAGGACCTCAGCACATGCTGTGCAATGATAACAGTTACTCAATTAGACTTTTGAATATTCCCAGGGTTGTTTTTGTGTGTTTTTTAATCCTTCCCTGAGGACACGCTTATTGATTTGAGAGGAGGGGAAGGGAGAGAGAGATATTGATGTGAGAGAGTAATATCTATCAATTGCCTTCTGCTCTGACCGGGGATTGAACCTGCAACCCAGGGACATGTGCTTAACTGGGAATCAAAACCCCTTGACCTTTCAGTGTACAGGCTGATGATCTATCCACTGAGCCACACCTGCCAGGACTAGAGGCCAATTTTTACTCTATTTTAATAAAAATTCTTGGGTATTGTTTGATTTTTATAGTATGATGAATTGTTTATAATGTAATAACATATGTTAGATAGATGGATATAATATGATAAACAAAAGCCGATGCTTCTCCGTCACCCTCTGGATAAAATCCAAGTATCTTAGTCTAGCATTCAGGCCCCTCGGTGAGCAGCAGCTCAGCCCCTCCCTGTTGCTTCCCTTGGGCTCCTGCAGCCCTGCCCAAAGGTCCTGTCCTTGTTCCCCTGCCCGCCCAGTGACACCTACTAAGTGTCAAACTTCAGCTCAAGCACCCTCTTCCACCCCGTTCCCTCCACATCAGGCGCAATGTTCACTCCCTCCTCTGTGCCCCCAAGCTGCCAACAACCTGTGTGTAGAGAAAATGAGGGTGCCTGGCCTTCTGTTTTTTGTCACAATATCTGGTGCATATTTGGCACTCCTTGGAAGAGAGGGAGGGAGGGCAGGAGGAGAGAAGGAGAAAAAAGGAAAGAAAGGAAGGGAACGGGAAAGAAACAGAGAAAGGGGAAACTGAGGTAGGGGTGGAGAATGTCACGCCCAAATCGTCCTGAAGACAGCTACCCAGCTGGCCCGCTTTCTCAGTCACCTGACACCCAGCACAGAGCGCCACGCCACGCTGCCTTCCCAGCCCTGCTTGCCAAGGGCGGTCAGTGCTGATTCACCGGTGACGGGGCTCCAGCTATTTGCAGAACTGGAATGGCAGCCGGGCCACCCCAGCAGCTGACCAAGGAGCTATTGATTTGTGCTGGGCTTCTCGGTAATATGTGAGCCAGTCACACAAGGAGATAAAGGCTCCAAAGAAGTCGCCCATGGTGATCTGTCCTGCTTCAACCTCCCACGGCCAAGTCCATAAGTCTCCCCGTTGATCGGCCAACTCTGCCCTTTCCAACCCAAGCCTGACCATCACAGAGGGTAGTCATGGTTCAGAACACGGGATCCGGCGTCAGGCGGCCTGGGGTTTCCACCCAGGGGTTACTGAGTCAAAGGGTATTTGCATATTTACTGTTGAATGATGCTGCCAAACTGCCTTCCAAAGAGGTCAGACCCAGTTATACTCCCACCAACTGTATAAAGACAGTGCCTGCGCCCCCACTTTCTCCATCTTTTCCAATCTGTTTGATGAAAAAGAAAAAAAGCTATGCTGCGGTGCTTGCATGTCTTACATTGGCATTATAGCACCTTGCCATAGTTTTGGCAATTTGAATTTATTCTGTAAATTGCCTGGCCCTATCCTTTGTCCATATTTTATTTTATTTTTAATTGTTAAATTCTCACCCAAGGACATGCTTTCATTGATTTTAGGGGGAGAGAGAGAGAGAGAGAGAGAAAAGGAAAGAGAGAGAGGGAAACAACAAAACAAAACAAAACAAAATTTAAAAAGAGAGAGAGAGAGAAACAATGATCAGTCCCTCAACCTAGGTTGGTGCTCTAAGCGGGAATTGAACCCACGACCTTTCAGTACATGGGACTGTGCTCCAACCAACTGAACCACACTGGCCAGGCCTTTGCCCATATTTTAAATTGAAGTACTCATTTTTTTTGTTATATGTTTGTAGTAGCTTATTACATACATATTGTGAATATCACCCTCTGTTATCTATATTAAAGCATTTCTTCCACTTAGTTGTCTCTGGACTTTGCTTATGGTGTCTTTTTGCCTCACAGAAGCCCCTTATCAAGCCCCAGCTCAGAGGAGTCCACCTACTTCAGTGAAGTGAGCACTAGATTGGGAGTTAGGAGCCTGGGTTTTGAGCTCCACCCTGTCGCTGACTCACCGTGTCACTTTGATCCAGTTCCTGACCTCTCTTTCTTCGCCTGTTGAAGAAGAGCGTTGAATTAAATGGTCTCTGAGGTCCTGTCCACCTCCGTGGTCTAGAGCAGCTCTATTCATGGAGCTTTCCACGTGATGGACACGTCCCATCGCTGCACTGCCCAGTGGTAACTGCTAGCCACTTGGGTAGTGAGCACTCAAAATGTGGCTAGCGCCTGGCCAGGTTTTCTCAGTGGTTAGAGCGTCGGCCTGCAGACCAAAGGGCCCCAGGTTTGATATCTGGTCAAGGACACTACCTGGGTTGCAGGGGCATGTGTGAGGAGTGCATTGTGGGAGGCAACCAATCCATGTGTCTCTCATCTCTCCCTCTCTCTCTCCCCCTCCCCCTCTCCACTCTCTAAAAAATCAATGAAAAAAATATCCTCTGGTGAGGATTAACAAAACAAAAAGTGGGTGAGGAACTGAGTTTTAAATTCCATTTAAATGCAGAGTCCCTGTGTAACTTGGGGCAGATCACTCAACCTCTCTGACCTCAGTTTCCCCATCTGTCCAGCAGGGCCCCCAGCAGTCCCTGCCTCCTGGGGCTATTGAGCACATTTGATTAGTGAGTGTGTGAAGGCCGAGGCCCAATGCCCAACCCGATGCTGTGCAAAATCAGACGATTTCAGGTGCGTTTACTGCATTTCCGTCGTGTCCAGAGACCCTCGGGCGGCTTCCCCCAGAGCAGCCTGTCTCCCGCCACGGCTTTCAGGCCAGCTTTACCCTCTTAAAGCAGGGCTTCGGCTCCCACCTGCTTTCAGCTCAGGACTCCAAATTGCTGACAGAACAAAGTCCAAACTTCAGTGTTCTGGCTCTGAGACCTGGCCCTACCCTGGCAGGACTGTCATTACTATGGCCCACAGCTCAGCCCTGTGTCTGCTTCCTACCACAGCCTTCCAAGGTCTGCCAAGCACTTCATTCGTTCACATCATTCATTCCTTTTTTTAAAAAAAAATATATTTTATTGATTTTTCACAGAAATGAAGGGAAAGGGATAGAGAGTTAGAAACATCAATGAGAGAAACATCGATCGGCTGCCTCCTGCACGCCCCCTACTGGGGATGTGCCTGCAACCAAGGTACATGCCCTTGACCGGAATCGAATCTGGGACCCTTCAGTCCGCAGGCCGATGCTCTATCCACTGAGCCAAACCGGCTAGGGCCATTCATTCCTTTTTGACTGACAGATGTTTTTCACACCATCTGCCTTGGGCCTGGGGCTGTGGTTCAGGGATGAGGGGGAACACAGAGGGGCCTGACCTGGTGTGTGTGGTCAGGGAAGGCTAGCCTGAGGAACAGGCCTGTGAGCCCAAGCCTGATGAGTGGGTAGAAGTCATCCAGGACAGAGGGGAGTCGGAGGGGAAGTCTGAGCTGAGAGAATGCAGAGCCCGGGATCTGCAGGAGGCCCACAGGAGGGCCTTGCAGGCCATGTTAAGGATGTTGTGCTTTATCCTAAAGGTAATGGGGAGCCATGAAAGGTACAGAGAGAGGATGGTGTAATTATTCCAGGCCAGCTCCCTACTGACCTTTGCCTCCTGGTAAGACTCAGGAATTTACCCCCTTCCACTTTCCCTTCTCGGCCCATCCCTGGGTCTCCAGATAACTTCACGAGCACGTAGGTTCGCAGGGCCTTCCTTCTGCCTGAAATGACCTGGGTTCAACTCCCAGCCCTGCCGCTCCCTGGCCCTCTTGCTTCAAGCAAGTTCTTCTTTCACCTTCAGTGTCCTCACCCATAAAGTGGAGGTAATGACAGCCTTGCCCAGTTACACACGTTGTGAGAGAAGAGAGTATGGCACAGAGCCACTGAGGAAGCGGAGTCCAGTGGAATTCCTTCTGTGCAAAGCCAGACCAAAACCGTGGAGGGGCTTCCTGAAGGACGCCTTCCGGAGGGGCGGCCCATTTCCCGGAAGTGCCCCTGTGGCCACCAGCCCCGGCCTGGGCTGGAGGGAAGGGCTGGCTCAGGCCTTTCTCAGGCAGCCTGACCATGTGCTAGGAGACCTTCCAAGCTCGACTCGGTCTTCTGGACCTTCTCGGACCCCACCCTGCCCCCCACCCAACACACACACACACACATACACACACACACACACACCCAGTGGGCCAGGAGTCAGCAGGTGGACACGGAGCTTACATAAGCGGGCAGGAGTCCGACACCTTTCACCCAGTGCTCAGGGCCGTGTTTCCTGACGTTCCCAGCTCACCTCCTGTCCTCCCAGGAACTGGCACACACACAGCCCTTTAGCCCTTGCTGAGCTCTGCTGATTTTCTGAGTTCTTAGTCACAGTCCCTCCTGTTACTGTCAGCAACAGCTATTATTTTCAAACATGAAAATCATCAGTGGTGAGGCATCGGGGACAATGTGGGGGCCAGGGGGAGCAGCTGGGACAGGGCAATCAAACCGGCATGTGAGTCTTAGCCTCCTCCACCTACCTGTTAGCTCTGTGACCTGGAGCCAGCTGCTTGGAGTCTCTGAGCCTCAGTTTTACAGCTGTAAAATGGGTTTAGTGGCCAAACTTTTTTTTTTTTTAATCCTCACCTGAGGACATTTTTTCATTGAATTTCAGAGAGAGTGGAAGAGAGAGGGAAAGACAGAGAGAAATATCGATGTGAGAGAAACACATCGATTGGTTGCCTCCTACATGTGCCCTGAACAGGGCCCGGGCCGGGGAGGAGCCTGCAACCGAGGTACATGCCCTTGACCAGAATCGAACCTGGGACCCTTCAGTCCACAGGCTGACGCTCTATCCACTGAGTCAAACCGGCTAAGACCAAACTTTTTTTAAAATTCTCACTGGAGGATATTTTTTAAAATTGACTTTTAGAGAGAGAGGAAGGATAGAGGGGAGAGAGAGAGAAAGAGAGAAACATCAGTATAAGAGAGAAACATTGATAGATTGCCTCCCATACTTGCTCCAACCAGGGACCAAACCCGTAACCTAGGTATGTGCCCTGACCGGGAATCGATCCCACAACCTTTTTGGTGTATGGGATGACTTTCCAACCAACTGAGCCACCCAGCCCCAGGACTGGCCATACTTTGAGGATTCCATGAGGTGGTAATGTATATAAAGAGCTTTGTAAATTACCTGGCACATGGGAAGTGCCTATCAAACCTTGACTATTAACATCACACTCTGTGTTGTAACCTGTCCCTTGTACTCAACTCATGATGGACTTCTTTTCAGTGACAGTAGGGAACCTAACACTTCGGCTTTCGGACACATCCCACACTCCTGACTGCTGGGATCATGGGGCTGTGAGCTGGGAACCCTGAATTTTCATGTCCTATTTGGCCTGGGTCCCATCCTCCCAGTTCTCAGTCCCCACTTTTCACTTGTGGAACCACAGGGGGAGTGAGGGTGGGGTTGCTAAGGGCCCTAGAGACCCAAGACCCTGCACCTCAGCTTTTCCTTCCTTCATTCCTTCAACAAACATGGCTCAACATTCAAATTCTGACGCTGCCCCTTGACTGTGTGACCTCGGTTTCCAGATCTCTACAATGGGAATATACCACTTACTTCCCAGTGATGTTATGCACAGTGCATGAGTTGGCATTCGTAAAGTGCTTAGAGTAGTGCCAGCTTGACTAAAACAAAAGCGGAGTGCCCACTATGTGCCTGGCATTGCTATAAGCACTGGGGATACAAGTGGAAACATTCACAACAGGCCTGAGGATTGGTTGGGTGTGGGTAGAAATCAGCACCAGGACACAGCTCAAGACCAGGAGGTTGGCTTTAAAGAAGGCCTTGAAGGTGTTGTCACTTCTCTTTCTCTAAATAACAACATTTTCGGTACTGATCTCACCCTGGGGTGAGCACTGTGCTCCTGAGATCTCCTCAGATGCCATCATTGCTATAGACTGAAGGTTTGTGTCCCCCCAAAAGTCATAAGTTGAAATCCTAACCCCCAATGTGATGGTATTTGGAGTGAGGGCCTTTGGGGGGGGGGGTCATTAGGTCATGAGGGTGAAGTCCTCATGAATGGGATTAGTGCCCTTTTACAAGAGACCCCAGAGAGCTCCCTCCCTGCTTTCACCACGTGAGGACCCAGCAAGATGACAACTCTCTATGAACCAGGAAGCAGGTTCTCACAAGATCCCCAGTCTACCAGCTCCTTGATCTTAGATTTCCCAGCCTCCAGAACCCTGAGAAATAAATGTTGTTTATACACCACCCAATCTGTAGTGTTTTGTTACAGCAGCCCGAATAGACTAAGACAATCATTATCCCCATTTCACAGAAGAGTTGATGTCTGTCCCTCCCAGGGCCTAGCACGGTAGGGGGATCCAGCAAGTGAGTATTGAAGGAAGGGAAAGGTTGCCTCCTGTACACGCCCAGATGAGGGATCAAACCCCCAACCTTTTTGGGTGTATGGGATGCTGCTGCAACCAACTGAGCCATCCGGCCAGGGCTAAACACACACTCTTAAGCAACCAATGGGTCAAAGGGAAACTAGAAAATATCTGGAGGACAAATGAAAACAAAGACAATTTTTTTTAACAAAGACAAAATTTATGGGATGTACAAAAGCAGGACAAAGAGAGAAGTGTATAGCGGTCAATGCTCACATTAGAAAAAGGAAGACAGCCCTGGCCAGTGGTTAGAGCATTAGCCCTCGGACCGAAAGGTTGTGGATTCAATTCCTGGTCAAGGGCAGGTACCTCGGTTGCAAGTTTGCTCCCCACCCTACCCCAATCCCCACTGGGGCAAGTGCGGGGGGCAACCAGTCGTTGTGTCTCTCTTACATCGATGTTTCTCTCTATCTCCCCTGAATTTCACTCTCTCTACAAATCATTGAAAAGAATATCCTTGGGCCAAAACCGGTTTGGCTCAGTGGATAGAGCGTCGGCCTGCGGACTGAAAGGTCCCAGGTTCGATTCCGGTCAAGGGCATGTACCTGGGTTGCGGGCACATTCCCAGTGGGAGATGTGCAGGAGGCAGCTGATCGATGTTTCTCTCTCATCGATGTTTCTAACTCTCTATCCCTCTCCCTTCCTCTCTGTAAAAAATCAATAAAAATATATATATAAAAAAAGAAAAGAATATCCTTGGGTAAGAATTTTTTTAAAAGATCTTCAAGCAAAAATAACACATGCTTATCATCTAAAAACTCAAGCATTGCACAATTTTACACTATAAAATGTGAAAGTTTGAAAAATGAAATTCCCCAGACAGAACCTCTGTTAACAGTGGGGTTTAGATGCTTCGGATAGCTTTTTCAAAGCTTGTAGTAATCGTATCTTTAAAAAAAAAGAGGAATAATACAGTGCACATTATTTTGTCCCTTTTATGTTGTTTTAAGCTCACAGGGACTCAGAGGCTGTGTCTCGCTGGGACGTTCTCTTCCCGGGCTGCCCAGTTAGTTGTCAGTGGTGAGAGCGCCCATGCAGGATATGCTTGGAGCGTTTGCAGGTTTTAACTATTTCCAGCCACTTTGCAGGGAGCAGCCTTGTAAATGCACGCTGTGTGCTTGTGGGGCGTCTGTGGCGGGATATTTGCAGAAGTAGAACCGCGGGGCTACAGGTCAAGAACATGAAGGTTCCCTCTAGAAGGGCAAAACCTGCTTTGACCCAAGGATAGAGAGGGTCAGTTCCCCTTATCCTCGCTGCCCTGCAGCCGTCTTCGCCCAGCCGCCCGTGTGAGCCTCCACTGCTGTCTTGCCCTGCTGCGTGGTGCCTGGCCCTGGAGCATGACGCAGCCTCTTGTGACTGCCATTGGGATCCAGAAATTGACGATTCTTGTCAAGAATATCCATCAGAAGGCTGAGGCCAAAGCACTTCTCCACCCTCAGTGTTTGCTTTTGATCTCAGCGTCCAAATAAGGCCTTGGAGAGAAGCCAGGGCTGGTCTGCGTGAACCAGGCTCCACTTTCAAGGTGAGCAGTCCCCCAGGCCTCTGATTAGCATCTCCACGCCTGGGTAGCCGGGCCGGCTGAATTCCCTTCCAGAATCCAGCGAACAGCTTTTTCCCTGAATCATCGTGACTCCTGCAAACGGGCACTGAAGTGATTAGCGTCCTCTGGGTCCCTTGGGAGCACACATCTCCCGCATCCACAGGTTTGTGCTGCTGCTGCCTCAGAGAGCTGCCGGCTTTCAACTGCGATGACAGGCAGGGAGGCAGGGCAGAGTCACACCGTCACCTGGAGGCCAGGGCAGGGTCACCTTTGCCTGGGGTGACCTTCAGCAAAGTGTTCGCCTTATCTGGATCACACTGTACATGCTGTTCCCTCTCACCTGGGCCTCTTCCTCACACGCTGCCCTCACTGCTTTGCCTGCCTACTCCTTATCACTCTCTAGATCTCCGCAGAGAAGTCCTCCCTGACCCTTCCAGGCAAGGATGGGCCCTTTTCTAGATCATCTTAGAGCACCAAGCTTGCAGCACTTAAAGTAACAGTGACAGTTCACGATGTGGGTTATTGCTGTTTATGGCTACCTTCCCCCTCAAGACGTGTGTCTTGGTCTGCACCCCTGTGCCTGAAACAAACACCAGCGCGTAGGGGGCAGTGGTTATGAGCATGACATCAGAGCCGGGCTGCCCAGCTCTGGATCCTACCTCTGCGACCTCGGGCAAGTTCCTGAGCCTCTTTGCGCCTTAGTTTTCCCATCTGTAAAATGGAGATGCTAGTGCCTACCTGTTGGCATTGTGAGGAGAGTTTCATGGGTGAATAGATATGTGAGATGCTTGGATGGATGCCTGACCCTTAGAAGGTGCTGGATCAGCGCGAACATTAGTGTTAAATGCTGCTGGTTAGACAAGGTTCTCCAACGTTCCATCTGGAGCAGGCACTGGTGTCTGCATGCTCAGCATCCTCCTGCGTGGAAATTGCTTATCCTGTCGTTTTATTATAAAAAGCATGCTTTCTATTGTGACTTGTTGTGGCGGCTGTGTCAGTGTTTCCGCCGTGGACGGGAGCTGTGGTGAGGGTAATGAACAGCCCCTCGGAATCACCATTATTCGGATTCCTCTGCTCACTCGTCCGCTCGCTCTGTGTGTATCTTCCCACCTGCTCCTACCGGCAAAGGCTGGCCTTCCCCCCATAACCTAGTTCAGGTTCCTCACAGGGCTCTAGCCATCCTTGTTGGGGTCTGAGCTGCTGTCACTAGGGGCGCGCCGTGCACAGACGTGGATGGGGAACCAGGCTGGTTTGCGAATTCTTGGGGCCCTCAGGCCCGCTGCCACATAGGAGGCCACCAAGCTGTCTGTAGGCTAAACCTCGCAGTCAGATTTGCTCTGCAGAGTGCAGTGGCCAGCCTTTGGGGAGAGAATCAGCCCATCCCAGCTCCTTCTCTGAGAATCCCTTGAGAACTCCTTTAGAAGGCATCTATACTAATAAAAGGGTAATATGCTAATTAGACCGGGAGACTGGACATCTTCCGACCATCTGACTTCCTTCTGGACAAAGCCACAGTGGTGGGGGCTGAGGCAGAGGCGATTAGGGGTGATCAGGCTGGCAGGGGAGGGCAGTTGGGGGCCATGAGGCCAGCAGGGGAGGGCAGTTGGGGACGATCGGGCTGATGGGAGGGGGCAGTTGGGGGCAACCAGGCCAGCAGGTGGGGGCAGTTTGGGGTGATCAGGCTGGTGGGGGGGGGGGGAGGGGCAGTTAGGGGCAATCAGGCAGGCAGGCCGGTGAGCAGTTAGGAGCCAGGGGTCCCAGATTGTGAGAGGGATGTTCGACTGCTGGTTTAGGCCCGATCCTAGAGATTGGGCCTAAACCGGCAGTCGAACATCCCCTGAGGGCTCCTGAATTGGAGAGGGTGCAGCTGGGCTGAGGGGATTCCAGGTCTCCCCCCTCCCCATGAATTTTGTGCACCAGGCCTCTAGTCTAGTATATTTGCCCATCCCCGCATTTGCTGACTGGGTACCACATGATCCAAGATGAGCCAATCAGGTTCTATTTTGGGAATCTGGCTCAGAACTAGTCTTCATTGGCACTTGAACTACCCACCATGGGCACATCCATCTGCCCAAAGGCACTAAGAATTGAGGAGGGTCCTGGCTTTCCAGGCCCTTGTTTCTGTCCCTTGGGAGCTGGGCCGCACTGCCTCCTCCTTCTATATTTCCCACCCCATTCTTGGGTGCCCCTGACTCATTCAAACCCTGCGCACATTTCCCCTCCTGGCTGGCCCTGTTTCTGCAGAGGAAACGCTGGGGCCCCTTCCACGGGTGATTGACTGGTCTAGCCCAGGCTGACGGCCCCTCCTTCCCCCGGCCTTCCGCCTTCCGGGAAGCAGCTGCAGGGCTGCTCTCGTCACTGCCCTGGGGGCCGCTGCGCTTGGGGACCAGTTACAGGAAGCCCTGGAGGCTGGGTCACCTCCCGCCTCTGGAGAGGATGCGCAGGGAGGAGGGAAGCCGAGGCCCTCTTAGGGTGCTTGTTTGGTTTTCCTCTTGCCAAATGGAAATTGCTTTATTTATTATAAATATAAATGCAGACATGTGGTTGTTTAAAAAGCATTAAGCAAATGCAGGAAATGTTAAAGAAAAAAAGGCTACTTCACCTCTGAGCCCATCACCCAGAAAATATACACAGGCAAACGCTTTTTTTCCCTGAAAGAAAATCAGATTGCATATACTGTTGGAATCCGTCTTTTTTTTAATCCTCCCCCTAAGGATAATTTTTTAATTGATTTTAGAAAAAGAGGAAGGGAAAGAGAGAAAGGAACATAGATCGGTTGCCTCCTGTACATGCCCTGCCAGGGATTGAACAGAAACCCAGGTATGTGCCCTGACTGGTAATCGAACTCGGCGACCTTTTGGTCTGTGCTTCTGATCCAGGCAGAAATTGCCGGAGTGATGACTTGCAGGATTTGCGGAAGTCTTTCAAGTGTGACCCCATGACCTTTGGCCAGAAGCCAGAAATAAGGGCAAATTGGCCACAGGACTCCCTCAGGGTGGCCTCGGAAGATCATGAAGATGCTCAGGGAGGGTTGGGGAAGGAGGGGGAACCAGCAATAGTCACTCCTGCCCTGCGACCTTGGGCCAGCCACTTGACCTTTCTTTTCTCACCACAGTTTCTCAGACGTGGAGTACAACAAATAATACTGACCTCCAAGGGCGTGAAAGCCCTTTCAAACTCGAAGACATTCCAGGAAGATGTGTTGTGAGGAGGCTTTGTTTCCTCTCTTGAAAGGTGGGTGGCTCACACTTCCTCCAGGGCTCACCCTGCTCCTGAGGACGGTGAGGAAGGGCAGGCCCCAGGCAGAGAGGGAGAGGAGGCGGGGTGGGCAGAATAACGCCCCCGCCCCAAAGGTATCCGCATACCAGGATTAGTGTGCACGTGGTAGGTTACCTGAGAGCTGAGGTTGCTAATCACCTGACCTTAGAATAGGGGGATGAGCCTGGCCTGTCTGAGTGGCCCCGAGGAATCACAAGGGCACTAACTGTGGGTTGAGAACTTTGTATGACGTTATCTCATTTAAGCTCACCATCCTGCCCTGGCCGGCTTGGCTCAGTGGATAGAGCGTCGGTCTGCGGACTGAAGGGTCCCAGGTTCAATTCCGGTCAAGGGCACATGCCTGGGTTGTGGGCTCTATCCAGGGGGGCGTGCAGGAGGCAGCCGATCAATGATTCTCTTTCATCATTGATGTTTCTATCTCTCTCTCCCTCTCCCTTCCTCTCTGAAATCAATAAAAATGTAAAAATAAATAAACTCACCATCCTGTCAATGGCTCCCCAGCGCTCTTAGTGTAAAGATCACCACTGTGAAAAAATAAATAAATAAATAAATAGATAAAAATAAAAAAAGATCAACACTGTGGCCCACAAGGCCCTGAAGGTGTGGCCCTGCTGATCCCTTGGGCCTCATCTCAGACCCTCTCCCCTTCACTCCCTGCACTCAGTTTCTGTCCGTCCCAGAAAGGAATGTGAGGAGCTGCTCCCACCTCAGGGCCTTTGCACAAGCCGTTCTATCCACCCGCAAGGCAGCTCCCCAGCTCTCCACCCTCATCGCTCCTCCGCTCTCAGGTGTCAGCTCCATGGCCATCTAGTTGCCCAGCCCTCCACCTAAACAGGTTCCTGTGTTCTTACTGGGTTTCAGATGGTGTATCTCCATAGATAAGTTCATAAAAATACACATCTCTGTGGCTACCTGATCGATCTCTGCCTTCCACTAGCGCATGGGGGCCAAGAGGCCAGAATGCCTCTTCAGAATGTTTGCTGAAGGGATAGATGATAGATAGATAATAGATAGATAGGTGATAGATAGATAGATAGATAGATAGATAAATAGACAGACTGTTTGCTGAAGGAATAGCAACAGAGTCCAAAGATTAATATTGTTATCCACATTTTTTCAAAAGCAGCTATAGGCCAGCCAGCGTAGCTCAGTGGTTGAGCATTTGATCTCTGAGCCAGGAAGTCATGGTTGATTACCGGTCAGGGCACATGCCTGGGTTGCGGGCTTGATCCCCAGTAGGGGGTGTGCAGGACGTAGCCGATCAATGATTCTCTCTCATCCTTGATATTTCTATCTCTCACTCCCTCTTCCTTCCTCTCTCTGAAATCAACAAAAATTATATATTTTTTTTAAAAGCAGCTATAGGCTCAGAGAAGATCACAGGTCTGTGCGAAGCCGCAAGGTGAGCCTGGAAGGCTCCTCGCTTTGCTGGAGGCAGGACCCGGGGCTGGGGCCCATCGGAGCCAGAGGGTCACTGTGAGTGGGGGTCAAGGCTGGAGGAGCTTGGGCCTGTCCATGAGGCAGGTCTGCTTGGGAAGCGCCGTCAAGGGCAGCTCTGAAAGAGGATGTGCTGAGCACAGCCGCCCAGGCAGAAGAGGAAGGAACAAGGGCGGTGGGTGTGGGGGGGCGGCCTGGGGCCCCAGACCCCGCTCCCTGCAGTGGCAGCAGTTCTTCCCCACAGTCCGGGCCCTCACCCCACCCGCCATTCTGTAACAGTTTCACATGCTCGCTCTGGCCGGCGTTGCTGTTTTAGCGGCTCTTCAAATTCCACAGGGTCACGCCAGGTGTGGACAGCGTTGGGAGCCTGCCCCGCAGCCACTGCGGTGGGAGAGCAAACTGGTAAGACCGTTTTGGAGGGTGATCTGGCAATATCTGTGAGAACTTTTAGCGTGTGTCCCCTTTGACTCAGCAATTTTCCTTCTGGGAATTCATCCTGAAGACACTCTAAGTCAGCTGGCAATGATATTCACACAAGGAGGTAGCACTGTTTGTCATGAAGAATTGGGGGCCACCTCATGTCCGTCCGTAGGAGATGGATAAGTAAATCAGGCTTCATTGGCCCCATAGAAAACCATGCAGTCATTCAAATGAATGAACTGATCAACACGAACGGACATGGGAGGGTGTTCGTGGTATAGGTCTGTATGAAGATGTTTTAAAAGTTGCAGAACAATCTATGTTTCCATTACCTATTGCTGAGTAACAAACACCCGGCCAGGCATCGCTGGGCTCACTCGTGTGGTTACATTCACTCGGGCCTCCCTCCACGTGGCCTCCAATTGTGCCGCAGTCTCGCCTGAGCTTCCCAACAGCATGGCGGCTGGTCCCAGGCGTGGGTATTTTAAGAGAAAACACCTTTACAGAGCCCCTGCTTGCATTGAGCTTGCTAATCTCCCCTTGGCCAAGGGAAGTCACAAGTCAAATTCACTGTGACTCTGGTGATGGTGATGGGCCGGTGGGGGGGGGCGGGGGGGGCGGGGGTGGTTTGGGGAAGTGAAGGGATTGAGCAAAAAAGAAAAAGAAAGAGAAAGAACTCATGGACACGGACAAGAGTGGTGACTGTGAGGAGAGGGGGTGGGTGGAAGTGGAAGAGGGTATATGGGGGATAAATGGTGATGGAAAAAATAATAATAAAATAAAGGGGGAAAATTCAATGTGAGAGGGGCCTACACCAAGGCTTGGATGCTGAGAGATAAGATGCATTGGGGGCTGTTACAGAAACAACCTAGCACAATATATAGGATTAGATAATATTTTATTGAGAAACTATGCATGTCCTCTACCTCCCAAGGGTTGTGAGCATTAAATAAGTCAATAAGTGAAAAATGCTTGGCCCTGGCCAGGTAGCTCAGTTGGTTAGAGCATCATCCAGCTAAGTCAAAGTTGAGTGTTTGATCCCCGTCAGAGCACATACGAGAAACAACAAATGAATGCATGGATGAGTGGAACAACAAATCAGTATTTCTTTCTCTCTCTCTCTCCCCCCCTCCTCTCTCTCTCTAGTCAATAAGTAAAAAAATAAAATAAAATAAAAATAAATTAAAGAAAGAAAACACATTTAGCACTTAAAAACGAAACAACAGCCCTAACTGGTTTGGCTCAGTGGATAGAGTGTCGGCCTGCGGACTCAAGGGTCCCGGGTTCAATTCCGGTCAAGGGCATGTACCTTGGTTGCGGGCACATCTCCAGTCGGGGGTGTGCAGGAGGCAGCTGATCGATGTTTCTCTTTCATCGATGTTTCTAACTCTCTATCCCTCTCCCTTCCTCTCTGTAAAAAATGAATAAAATATATTTTTAAAAAAATAACAAAAAAATAAATTATGCATGTTCTTAAGAAAATATCATCTTACATATATGTTGGGTTGGGGAAGGTGGGAGGATGGGGAATGGGCAGACAATGCCAGTCCACATGTGAACAGTGCTGGGCTGGGCATGGGCCATATGCACATGGGAGCTCAACATTGCTGCAGCTCGAATAACATAAACACCCACTTAAAAGGGGGAAACCTCACAGAGCCCCAGAGGTGACAGATTATTTCAGTTATTCCGCTCCCTAAATATGGATGAACTTGATAACCATACTATTGTTCACTGAGGCCCTGCTCTGTGCACCTGATGTGGGTTAACTCACCTAATCCTTACCATCACCTAGGAGGTGGGGACTATTATCGTCTCCATTTTACAGAAGGGGAAACTGAGGCTCAGAGAGGTGAGTCCTTTGTCCGTGGTCACCCCGCTGGGAAGAGACAGCGCCAGGGTTTGGACACGCGCAGGCACACGCCTGGGTCCTGCCTCCGTGGCCACTACACCACACAGCTGCACAGTAAGCACCAACCCAAACACAAGGACAGCAGCCTCCAAACAACCACACGAGCTGAATGTGACAGCGGGGCTGCTCGGAGGGAACGAGGCCGCCCCTTCACCACGATGAGTTCAGCGTGGGTGCTGCCCGGGGCCCTGGCTGCCCACTGCATTGCTCCTTCCAGACCACAGGGAAGCCGTCCGGTTGTGTCCTTCGTCTATCATAATGGCACCTTTTGACCTATTTTTAAATTTAATATTTGGAACAGATAATAGACTCACATTGTTCCAAAACATTTTAAAGTTATATATAAATAAATAGATATAGATATACTGTCGTGTCCCGCCCCGCGCCCCCCCCCCCCCCCCCCCCCCGTCTCCCTGAGAATTCAGTGTTCTGAGCTTCTTGGATGTCTTTCCAGACACAGATTTTGCAAATAGAAATACGCATTCTGTTTTTCTCTCATTAAAAAAGAAAAGCCTGACACGGCACCCGTGGCTCCGCTCCAGAGAATCTTGGTGATGGTGGCCCATCAGGAAGGAAGGGACTTCCTCATTCCTGCTCCCAGCGCGTCCTGTTCCTGCCTGGCCCCGGCGATGCGCCTGAGCAGTGGTCCTCACCTTCACAGCTGCCCACTGTGTTCTCAGGCACTGTGGCAGGGAGCCTTTGCGATGGCCCCGGCGGTCCCACCTCCTGCTACTCATGCCTCGGCGGGATCCCTGCCCGTGACGGTGGGCTGGATCTCAGGACTAGCGCTGAGTGAAGAGATACAGTGAAAGTCATGGGGTGGCTGAGAGGGCCTATGTGACACCCTAGTAGCAACAGACGACTAAGACCCAGCACCCACATCCTGGTTTCTAAATACCACGCTCCAATAAAGGTGACCAGGGCTCCTTCGAGCAGTGGCCGATTCTAAGGCTGAGACAGGGAAAATAGAAGATGAGCCTGGCTTGCAGGGTCAGAAAGCAAGGAAATGCTCGAAAGACAAAAGGACAGGGCATGTCAAAGGGACATGGGAGCCAGCCTGAAAGAGCGCCTAATGGCCAAAGCCAGACCAATTTCAGCAACAAAATAAATAACGCGGTATTGAATGACAGCTCAAAGTATAAAAAATATACATGACCCATACTGATATTAGTAAATGATTGAATCAAAATAAATAAATGGGAGATTAGCGACAAATCGTCCTCGCAGAAGAATTCAAAATAATCTCGATTCTCCTCCTAGGAGGTGAAGTTTAAATCTGCACCCGTTAAGTGTGGGCTGGACTTAGTGATCTGTTCCCAAGAACAGAGTATGGAAAAGGAAAAATTCATTGCCTTACAGTGGAGAAGCCTGTCAGGCACCATGGCAACCAAGGGAAGGATCATTCCACAGGTAACGTTCCCTGGGCGCCATGCACTCGCTGATATAATGTAACAGGAGGCACCTCACCCACTTCTATTATATCCTAACCCCAAATCCATAACCCCACCTTCGTCGTGAGAAAAACAAAGGCAAGCCCAAACTGAGGGACATTCTACAAAATATTTGGCCTGACTCTTCAAAACTCAAGGTCATGAAAAGCAAGGACAGACTGAGAAACTGTCACAAGCCAGATAAAAATCAAGCAGGCATGACAACAGGTCATGTGGTGTCCTGGCCTGGATCCTGGAACAGAAAAGGGACGTGAGTGTAGAAACGAGTGAAATCTGCATAAAAGTTGGAATTTAGTTCATACTAATGTATCAAAGTCAGTTTCTCTTGACAAATATTTATAGTAAATTAAGATGCTAACAGTAAGGGAACACTGGGTAAGGGGTGTACAGAAACTCTGTATTATTTTTGCAATTTTTCTGTAAATCTAACATTATTCCAAAATAAGAAAGTTCATTAAGAAAAAAAAGTGATGGAACCCTCGTGTACTGTGGGTGGAAATGTAAACTGGCACAGCCACTGTGGAAAACAGTATGGAGGGTTCTCAAAAAGTTAAAAATAGAGCAAATATATGATCCAGCAAGTCCACTCCTGGGTATTTATCCAAAGCAGTTGAAAACACTAGTTTGAAAAGATATATGCATCCCTATGTTCACTGCAGCATTAATTACAATAGCTAAGATACGCAAGCAACCTAGGTGTCCACTGATAGACAAATTGGTAAAGATGTGGTACACATATACAGTGGAAGGCTACGCAACCATAAAAAAGAACAAAATCTTGCCATTTGCAACAACATGGATGAACCTAGAGGGTACTATGCTAAGCGAAATAAACCAGACAGAGAAAGACAAATACCACATGAGCTCACTTCTATGTGGAATCTAAAAAACAACACCTAACAAACAAAACAAAACAGAAACAAATTGATGGTTGCCAGATGGGAGGGATGGGGGGTGGGGGGAAGAAAGGTGAAGGGGATTAAGAAGTACAAATGGTCAGTTATAAAAACTGTCACTGGGATGTAAATTACAGCATAAGGAATCCTAAATAATAAAAGGCTAATATGCAAATTGACCCAATGGGCAGAATGACTGGTAGCTATGATGCACACTGACCACCAAGAGGCAGATGCTCAATGCAGGAGCTAACCCCTGGTGGTCAGTGCCCTCCCACAGGGGGAGCACCGCTCAGCCAGAAGCCAGGTTCATGGCTGGCGAGCGCAGTGCCAGCAGTGGCGGGAGCCTCTCCCACCTCCCCTGCAGGTGACTGGTAAGGAGCGAGGGGTTCCAGACTGCAAGAACCCTGGACTGCAAAAGGGATGTCTGCCTGCCGGCTTAGGCACGATCATTGTGCCTAAGCCGGCAGGCAGACATCCCCTGAGGGGTCCTGGACTGCGAGAGGGTGCAGGCCAGGCTGAGGGACCCCCATCCAGTACACGAGTCTTGTGCACCGGGCCTCTAGTATAGTCAATAATATTATAATAAATATTAGACTTAGCGTAGTGATAACTTCATAAGGCATATAAATGTCTAATCACTATGTTGTACACATGAAACTAATATAACATTGTATGCCAACTATAAGTAAAAATAAATAAATTTTTTAAAAAGTGATGGGATATTACCTCCAAGATTAGGTCACAAAAAGACGCTGGTGTCCACCTCGCTTGTCCTCTCTGGCGTTCTTACTTGCTGGCTCTGAGGAAGCCACCTGCCATGTAATGAGCCTTTCGATGGAGAGGCCACATGGCAGGGGACTGAGGGAGGCCTCGGCCAAGAGCCACAGAGGAGCTGAGACCCTTGGTCCTATGGGCCATGAGGAATCGAATGCTGCTAAGCAGGGGGTGTGTGAGCTTGGAAGCAAATCCTCCCCGACTTGAGCCTTGAGGTGGGGCCCCAGCCCCCTAACGATACTTTGATTTCGGTTTTGTGAGAGAGCTGACCCGCGGAAACTGTGGGATAGTAAATGTTTATTGTTTCCAGCTGCTGAGTTTTGGGGGCAATGTGTTCCTAGGCAACAGGTAACGCCCACACTTCCCCTCTCTCCTCTGTCATTTTCTCTTTGGAACTGGGGCCCTTGACACAGCCCTACTGGCCTCGGGCACAAGCAGAAATGCTAACACAGGGCGGCTCCAGCCTCCATGTGGCCTCGTACGGAGGCTGGCAATTTTACTAGGTTACTGAAATAAAAATTCAAAACTTGAAAAACCTCAGGAACCACACTTTGAGACCTATCACTTCCCTGCTTCAGTCCTCCAGTAGTGTCTACTGTTCTTCAAGTAGAATCCACACTCCTTACTGTGCTTGCAAAGGCCCTCAGGGTGCCTCCATCCACTGTCTGAGCCCATTTTCCATGGTTCCCCTCCCCCTGTTCCCTAGACGCCTCGTCACACTGGTCTCCCTGTCCCTGCCTCAGGACATTGGCACATGCCATGTTCTCTGCCTATGTCTTTCCCCACATCTTCCCATGGCTGCTGGCTCCTTATCATTCAGGTCTCAGTTCAATGTCATCAACTGAGACAGACTGACCCTGAGCATCCATCCCCCTACACCTGAGATGTCCCAGCATCTCAGCCACATTTTCCTGCTTTCGTTTCTCCCTAGCACTGATCGACATGATCTTGGTTATTTATTGTGTGTTTTTTTATCTTGGTTTGTTGTTAGACAAGCAGTGAGTGTAATGGCTAAGAACCTTGGACTCTGGTTCAAATCCTGCCTCTGCCACATAACTAGCTCTGTCTTTGAACAAGTTATCTGTCTCTCTAGGCCTCAGTCTCCTCATCTGTGAGGAATAATAATACACTGCATCCTAGGATTGCTGGGAGAACATAAAGAATACATATAGTGCCTGGCCTATGACTGGCACATTGTAAGTGCCCTGCATATATGTATGTTGCTGCTGCTGCTGTTGTTGTTATTATTATTATTATACTATTATTCTCTGTCTCCCACCCCCCTAAACATAAGCTCTGTAAGGGAAAGGACTTAATCAGTTTGGGGTTTTGCTCACTACTCTATCCGGAGCACAGAGCCTGGTACACAGTAAGGGGTCAACAAACACTGAATGAATAGATGAATGAATGAATGAATGAATGAATGAATGAATGAATGACATAGAGTAGGATTAGGAACACTGGCTTTGGAGTCAGACAGACAAGCTTGCACCTGTGTGGCTTTGGGTGAGTGATGTTACCTCTCTGAGCCTCAGTTTCCTTATTGGGAGCTTCCTCAGAGAATGACTGGGAGGGTCCCCCCCTCCTGCGGGGCAGGCCCTCAGCACAGGGCACAGGGCACAGCGGGCCTCACACTTCCTGACCTTGGCGCCGCTGGCTTGCAGATGCACTCGGATGCACATGGCAGTTTGCAAACAATTCCTGGGGCTCCGTGACCTCCTGGTTCAGCCTCAAACAGCCCCACCCAGTGATGGGCCCTGCCCCTGGGAGCGGGAGGCAGGAGGGAGCACCAGGTCGGAAGGCTGTGTTCCTGACTGAGGGACCACACCAGACAGGCTGGGCCTCTTCAGCGGAGAGTTAACAGCTTCTAGAATGTGCGGCACCAGCACTTCCTTCCTCCGGGTGGCCGCAGCGTCTGGGGGCAGCAGGAGGACCTTGTCCTGACATTCCTGTGGCTGAGGCTCTCAGATAGGAGAGCTCAATGGAAGTGGACAGTGAGCCTCAGACCGAGGGGGACACGGTCCTATCACGGACAGAGGGTCGCTGAGTTCTGGCCACATGGACTGTGGGCAGAAGTGACGGCCCCATTTCCAGACCTGACCCATGAAAAGTCTCTTACTTCATCCTCAACCTCTCTCTCCCCACACCTGCCAGATGGACATCTCTGCCCAGGGCCGCTGGGAAGCCACCTGTGACAGAGCAGGGCCTCCGTCAGCCAGCTGCCCGTGACTCCCAGCACAGCCCTTGCCACCGTCCCTCTCTGCTGCCCACTGAGCTTTACAAGCCTGAGAAATAACACCTAATCTGTTCAACACTGAGGTTTTAAGGGTTATCGGTTTTTGAAGCCAATTTAGCACGATGGTTTTTTGTTTTTTTTTAATCAGGCTCATCTTGGGCAAGTCTTTGAAAAAGTATTGTACTTCTCCACCAGTTTAGCAAACTAAGACAGATACATCTGTAAAAAGTTCCAACATCACCAAAATGAGTGACGGTCCCCCATGCTCCCTGCCAGCTTCTGCAACGAGAGATAACCGGGATTAGAGTTTGGATAGATTTTTCTAGATTTTTTTTTTGCTCTGCAATAACAGCATATTTTTATACGAAAAGCAGCACACGGTACATATTGTTCTGCACGGTTTCCTCTCCTTTGCAGCGTGCTTTGACAACTTTCCATGCGTGGACACAGGGGTCCCCCTCATGCCCTTGAACTTGGACCTGGCATCTTATAACACGTGTACACTACATGGATTTCACAGGGCCCTGTGTTCGTTAGTTACTGCTGTATCACAAATTACCTGAAGCTCAGCAGTTTAGAACAACAAGCATTTATCATCTCAGAGATTCTGAGGGTCCGGAATCCGGGAGTGGCCCAGCTGGGTGGTTCCAGCTGAGCAGCAAGAATGGCCATGAACCACAGTAATGCCAGTCTCAGTCCTGGACTTGCTTTAGGACCCCCACCCCCACCCCCAATACACAGATGAGGAAACTGCGGCTCAGAGAGGCGGAGAGTCTCAGGCTGCACAGGTGGTCAGTGACAGACCAGGAGCCACCCCACGTCCCTTGACTCAGGTTCCCACAGTGCAGTGCTGGGCACAGAACACAGGTCAGCTCAGCCAGTCTCCAAAGAACCTGATGAGGTCAACTCGCTTTTTCCTCCCGTTTGAAGAGGAAAGTGAGGCTCCAAGACACAAGGTATAAAAATGCTGCAAAAGCCACAGGCAGGCCACGGCCATGTGCAGGCTGGGGGCTGCTGGGGGCGCTCCAGCGGGGCCAGAGGAGAAAGGAAAGAGGAGGCAGGGCCTCACGTCAGAGATGAGCTCGTGATGCCCCATTATCAAGAATTCATATCTGTGAGGCAGAACCAGAAACAGGATGTGGGTTCCCCTTTAAGGGGCTATGCCCCAGAAGGACAGGCCCCATCGGAGACATTGAACACTGTGGGAGAGGCAGTGCTGCTAAGTGTTAGAGCACAGGCTCTGGAGTCAGCCAGGCTCCTAGCTGTGTGGCTGCAGATATGTGGCTTGACCTCTCTGGGCCTCTGTTAGGAGAGCTGGTTAGATGGCTGCTCAGGCCCTGGCTGGGTGGCTCAGGGCCTCCCATACACCCAATGGCGACCGATCAATGTTTCTCTCCCCCTTCCTCTCTCTCTAAAATAAATAGGAACATATTTAAAAAAGAAAAAGAAAGGAAAAACAACAACAACAAAAAAAAACATGGGCAGGAGCACAGTGCTTGACCTACAATAGGAGTTCAATAAACAGAAGCTGTTCCAATTAGCTCATCTTTTCCTTTAAAATAAATATTTTACCAAAAGGATGCCACACTTCAGTGAATCTAGAACATCACCAATGGCAACTTGCACCATCAAACACACTGCCAAGTATAGCTGTCAGGTGTACCACAGATTGTAATAGATGCATCTTGATTTTAAAGGCGTTGAAATGGGAATAAATGGGCATCTTCGAGTTGGTAAAATGTGATGTGTGGACGGAGCGCAAAGTCCACCTGCGCTGAGAGGAAGATAACACACCGGCGGTTTCCTGTCTGCCCCACCCTGGGCTCCCCACGGCCCTGGGCTCCCCACCCTGGCCTCCCCACGGCCCTGGCCCGCCGGCAACTATTTTCACCTCTGAGTTGGTTTTCCCCCAGTTGGTTTTTCCTCACACATCTCCTATTTCTAAGAAGCACACAGCGCTAGCTTTTGGTACATTTGTTTAGCAGTTATCTCCTACCTGCTCTACCTGTCTACACTATGGGCCGGTTGTGATAAAGGAGGATTTAGTGCCCCTGCCTCACCCCCCTTTCCTCTCCTCCATCTTCCCGCCGTGAACGTAATATTGTAATTAGTACAGATCTAGTCACACTTCAGGTTTGTACACTTCTTTATGCAACTCCCTGAAAATGTTCAATACCTCAATTTAAAAATTCACTCTTCCGGGTTCACATTTTTCTTACGTAAATATTATTCATGGCTGCGCATGCATTTCCTTTCTTAGTTATTGTTTTCCCTGAAGTTAATAATGAGTTTCGATCACAGCTTCATTGAGATATAATGAAGAGTAAACAGCATGTATTTAACATGTGCCATTCGGTAAGCATGGACATACATGACCACCCATGAGACCACCACTGCAACCCGGAGAGTGACTAGATCCCTGACTCCCCGGAGTTCCTCACGCCCCTTTGTAATCCTGTCCTTCCACCCTCCCGGACACCCTACCCCATTGGGCAACCACTGATCTACTTTCTGTCACTAGAGATTAATTTGCATTCTCTGGAACTTTCTACAAATGAATCACACAGCATAAACTTGTGTTTGTCAGGCTTCCTTCACGCAGCATCATTACGTATTTAGAGATTCATCCACATTGTTCACATGTCAATAGTTCACTGCTTTTTATTGCCAAGGATTGTGTTGGACACACCAGTTTGTCAACCACTCACCTGTTGATGGACATTTGAGCTGCTTTTGCCTATCTATAATAATAAAAGCCTAATATGCTAATTAGACCAGACGTCCTTCCAGACAACCTTACAGACGAAGCCGGGGCTGCAAGGGAAGCCAGTGCACATATAAGAATCAACCAATGATTGTATAAACAAGTGGAACAACAAATTGATGTTTCTCTCTCTCTCTCTCTCTCTCTCTCTCTCTCTCTCAAAATCAATAAATAAAAATTAAAATAAAATAAAAAAGAACTACAAAATTGTTCAATTTCACTTTCCTACCAGCAGGATATGGGCGTTCCGGTTGCTCTATGCCTCACTCACACCTGAGATTAAAGTTTAGCCATTCCAATGGGTTATCATGGTAGTTTATCTCCTTGTGGTTTTCATTTGTACTTCCCTTGTGACTACTGGTGTTGAGCATCTTTTTACATGTCTATGGTCCATTAGTAGAGCTTCTTCCGTGAAGCAACTGTTTAAATATTTTGCCCATTTTTAAATGGAGCTATTTGTCTTATTATGGAGTGTAGACATCACCTGTGTGTTCCAGAGACAAGTCCTCTGTCAGAGAAACAGATTGCAAACATTTCTCTGCGGCTTGACTGTTCATTCTCTTAACCATGGATTTTAAGGAGCAAAAGTTTTAAATTTTGATAAAGTCCAATTTATCAAGTTTTCTTTCATAGTTTGTGCTTTGTGTGTCCTAAGAAAGCAGTGGCTTTTTAAAAATCGTTTTACTGCAGCTTCAGTAGGGAGCGGCATTAGGCATGTGTGGTTAATCCACCATCTCACCAAGGAGCTTCTCCGAGCTCGGTTTCCTCCGTGGGAAATTCTCCCGCCCTGTTTTGCCTCCCCTTCCATCACAGGAAGTCACAGGGACATGGTAGCCATAGCAAGCGGATGCTGTTAGCCCTGCCAGCTTTCAGTCCTGGCTCCAACCACTCACAGGCTATAGTCTTCAGAAAGTCTTTCACCTTTTGGGGCCTCAGTTTCCCAATCCAGGAAGTAAGGGAAATGTCCTGCCCTCAGGGGGAAGTGGCGAGGTCAGGGAAAGAGGGGGCTGTCCCAGGGCTTTGGACTCCCGGGGAAGCCAGTGGCTTTGGGGGCAGCTGGTGGGAGCCTTTCAGCCACCTCGGCCCTTTACTCTCAGGGCTCAGGTCTTACCGGATCTCACACCATCACTGCTTGGGAGGAAGACTGAGGCCAGAAAGGGAAGGGGAACCAGAGTCACGCAGCAGGGCAGGGCCCCTGATTTATGTCCCTAAGCTCTCTCCACACCCAGCGCCGCCTCCGGGCTAGACGGGCTGGTAGAACTGGCCACGTCTTCTCCCTGGGGTGGCGAAAGAGCCTTCTCGGCGGCAGGGCAGAACACTCCGGGCCTCCCTCCTGCCTCCCCCATCCCCACCCTCCAGCCTCCCCCATCCCCACCCTCCAGCCTCCCCCATCCCCACCCTCCTGCCTCCCCCATCCCCACCCTCCAGCCTCCCCCATCCCCACCCTCCAGCCTCACCCGCTCTGGGTTGTGCCCAGGCCGCTCCTGGCTGTGGTTGTCTCGCGCCACCTACAGGACACAGGGAGAACGACATGCCGCTCGGCTTCTCTGAGCCCAGATTCCTGAAACTCCGGGCTGGAAAGGCCCGGCGTGGACAGAGCGCCCCTTGTGGCCGCCCAGAGCTCTGCGCCCCGCGCGGCTCTCTCCCTGGGGCGGCCCCACGACCCCACTAAGGCAGGAATGACAGTATTGAATCAAATCTAAGACGCCTTCACTTGAGAGATGCATCGTTTATGTTTGTGCCACGAAAAAAGAAAAGGCACTACCCAGTAAAATATGACACAGCACTTCTTTATCATTTAGGAACTTTATTTTATACTCACTGAAGGCGTTCTTTTAAACTTGGACACTTTTATTACCTATCCCTATGGTGCATACATAAAAAGGAAACTATGACCAAAATAATTTAGCGAAGATATTCCTGACACTTCTGCACACGCAGAGTCTGACTTGACTGCATCACGCCTTTATTCGGAGTCTCTGAGGTCTGTTCTTCCAGACAGTGTTGTCCTGTGTCAAGAGCTATTCGGAGTATGCACTCTTGTCTCGGGATGTCCTCCCAAGCTGCAAGTTGTTGTTGTTTTTTTAAATCCTCATCCGAGGATATTTTTCCATTGATTTTTAGAGAGAGTGGAAGAGAGAGGGAAAGACAGAAACATCGAGGTGAGAGAGAGGCATCGATTGGTTGTCTCCTGCACACGCCCTGACCAAGGCTCTGGCCGGGGAGGAGCCTGCAGCCTTGACAGGAATAGAACCCAGGAACCTTTGGTCCACAGGCCGATGCTCTGTCCACGGAGCCAAACCAGCCAGGGCCCAAGCTGCAGGTTTTGATGCACACCTGCAGGTATTCACAAATATGTCATGGTTGCTACCTGGTCCCTGCAGATGTAAAATACATCCTGATTCCAGAAATGTTAAAATGTGGGGTGGAAACTGCTGTTCAACAAAGTTACTGGGGTGCCTACTCTATGCCCGGCCCGTGCAGGGGGCAGGAGACACAGCCCCAAACAAGGCTGCCTCATCCCTGCTGGCAGGGAGCTCACAGTGCCACCTGGAGACAGACATCAAACAAATAATCACACAGACAATTGTTTAATGAGCACTGTTGTGCTGTGAGAAGGGTCAGCAGAAGGTCAGTCTGGGTGGAGAGGAGGCTTCCCTGAGGAAGTGGCATCTGACCTCTGATAAATGAATAATCCTATTCATTAGCTGGGGAGAGAGGCTGAAGATGTGCTAGGGAGAGGGAAGAGCATCCTGTAAAGGCCCTGGGCCTGGGGGAGGGTTTGAGGGTTCTAGTATGGCTAGCATATGATGAATGACGGGAGATTGGCAGGAACTGGAGCTGGAGAGGTGGGAAGGGGCAGATCCTGAGGCCTTTTTGCAAAGCATGATGGGAAACCATTGCAGGGCTTTGAGCTGAGACAGGAATTGAGGTACAAAGAGGCTCAATAACGTGCCAAGTAACAGAAAGGGATGGAGACAGAAATGGAACGCAGGTCTGGCTGGTTCCAGTACCCACGCTTTCCATCCTCACTGGAGGGGCCTGGCTATCTGATTCACCTTTTCACTGTCCAGCTGAGGAGATCAGGGCCTAGGAAGGGGGACAGGCTGGCCCTCAGTCACACAGCCGGACAGGGGCTAATCTAGAACCCAGGTCTCCAGGTTACCAGCTCCCTTCTCTCACCCAGGCTCAGCGGTTCTGGCCTGACCTTGGCCAAGGCCCCACCTCCAGGGAAACTATTGGTGTGTGGAGGGCAAAGGGCTGTCCCTTCTTAGGTCCCAGGTAGCTGTGCCAGACAAGTGTCCCAGATTCCCAGTTTACACTGGTGTTGGCTGGTTAGAGCCTTCCGCAGCCAGGCCAGGCTCAGATGGAGCCAGATTTCAGATGCAGTCTGGCGAGAACTGCACTGCACGGCCCTCCGGCCACCCTGCTGGGGATGGATCAAATTCCAGTCCCTTGAGCCTTTCACCCAGGCCTTAGGACAAAAGGGCTCTGAGCATGTAAGGGCACAGTGCCAAGATCCCATGTGGTCCAGCCAGGGGCATCTGCCTCTCTCTACCATGAGCACAACACCAGGACCAAAGATCCTGGGACAGACAATTTACTGCTCTGGTATATTTATTTATTTTTAACTGATGTTTAGAGAGAGAGGACAGAAGAGGGGGAGAGAGAGAGAAACATTGATGTGAGAGAGAAACATCAATTGGTTGCCTCCTGCATGCACCCTTACCAGGGCATGTGCCCTGACCAGGAATCGAACCAGCAACCTTTCGGTGGATGCGATGACGGCCAACCAACTGAGCCACATTGGCCAGGACTCTAGTGTATTTATTTTTTAAGGAAAAATGCCTAGAACTGAACTTGCTGAGTCAAAGGAACCCACATTTAAAGATTTTGGTGCCCAGCCGGCATGGCTCAGGGGTTGAGCATCGACCTATGAACCAGGAGGTCACGGTTCGAATCCCAATCAGGGCACATGCCCGGTTGTGGGCTCGATCCCCAGTAGGGGGTCATCCAGGAGGCAGCTGATCAATGATTGTCTCTCATCATTGATGTTTCTCTCTCTCTCTCCCTTCCTCTCTGAAATCAATAAAAATATATTTTAAAAAAAAGATTTCGGTGAACTATCAGCAAGTCATCTTAGGATTTTGCATCCGTTTCTGCTCCTTTAGGAATGTGCTCAGTGTGAGGAGTGTTCTCCCCCGGGGTCACCAATCATGCTAAGGCCCTCTTTTTGTTTTTGCCAGTCGGATGGGCCAGCACCTCTTGCTCCTGGCTTTTTTGTTTATTTGTTTCACTGTTTGTCATTGAAGAGAGGTTCTCAGACTCAATGTATATCAAAGTAATCGATGGTGTTTGTTATGAAAATGCATGCAAAAGTACAGTTGGCAAAGGATTTGTCCCTAGGTATATAAACATATTAATAAGAAGACAATTTAAATAGAATAGACACCTCCTCAAAGATCTACAGATGGCAAATCACCACACCTTTAGTCTTAGGGAAATGCAAATTAAAACCATAATGAGATACCACTCCACACCTGCCAGAACGTTTAAATCAAAACCCAACCCAATCTCAGCAAGAATGTACAGCCACCGGGACTTTCACGCCCTGTTGGTGGCAAGGAACACAACATGATACCGCCGCTTTGAAAAACTACTGGCAGTTTCTTAAAACGTGAAACATACACCAACCGTATCATCCAGCCATTCCACTATTAGGTATTTAGCCAAGGGAATGAGAGCATTTGTCCCCACAAAGACTTATACACACGAGTTCCAACAGCCCTACTTGTGATAGCCAAATACTGGAAATGACTAAAGTAGCCATCCATATGTGATAGAATGGGTAAACAAATGATTGCACATCCTACTCAGCAATAAGAGAGTGAACTGTTGATAAACGCATCCAGAGGGATGTACCTCAAAATAATTAGGCTGAGAGGAAAAGCCAGGCATAGGAAGAGTGCATGGAGCATGCTTTCATGGGGATGAGATTCTGGAAAATACAAACTGACCCACAGTGATAGAAGGTAGACCAGCGGTCGCTTCAGGAAGAGTGGGGGGAGAGCAAGAAAGCAGAGAAGATTACAAAGGGACCAAGAACGGTGCCCGCAGCTGTCCCCTAACCTGTCTCACGCTTCAACAGTGTTTGGACAGAACAGACCCGGCCACCTTCAGAACCATCTCAGCCATCCTCGGCCTCCGAGAGCTTAGCTCCTTATTGCCAAGCAACCGTGAGCTCTCAAATTCATAAGCATTATTCCACCCAGGTGGAGGCCCCGTCACCGCCTGCTCAGCCTGCATCTATCTGCAGGCCTCCCACACCTACCTCTCTCTGGGCTTCTGTTTCCACCTCGATGATGTGGCTCTGAAGGGCGTGGGCCACTTCCTCCGAGAGCTGGCCTAGGAGAAGCGCGAAGGCGCCGGCGTCTCTGGAAGATGTAAAACCAGCGCAGCGGCCTCGCCCTCTTCCAGACCTGCTGGACCGATGAGCAGGGCGAAACTCAGGGTGCCCTGGGCGCGCCGTGGTCCTGGAGGAGAACCTGAACCGGGCCCTTTGGATCTGTGTGCCCTGGGTTCTGCCCAAACAGATCCGTAGCTCTGTCACTTCCTGGAGAATCGCTTTCTGGATGAGCAGGTGAAACTCATCGAGAACATGGGCGACACCTGACTCACCTCTGCAGGCTTCCGGCCTCCAGGCTGGATGGGCGAGTAGCTCTTCAAAAAGCTTATCCTCAAGCACGACCAGGAGACCGTGGAGCTCAGAGGCCTTCGAGGGGCCCCTCCACCACCTCCTGTTGTCTGGCTTCTGCCTGAGCCTCTCCCTGCGACTAGGCATCCTTTTAACCGCCCGGCATCCCTCTCCCATGCCTCAGACCGAATGAAAACAATAAAGCTTTTTGCAGCAAAATAAATAAATGAATAAATAGCACCAGGAAACTTGGTAGTGCAGGAGATTTTCCTGACATTCTCATTGTCATAAACTGTGGTGATGGCTTCACAGATATACTTACAAACGCATCAAATTGTTAAATATATGGGGTTAATTGTATGCTGATTATACCTCAATAAAAGTATATAAAATACAGACAACTGGGCCCCACCAGACCCACCCAAGGACCACAGCTCCCACTTCTGAATTTTTTAAAATATATTTTATTGATTTTTTACAGAGAGGAAGGGTGAGGGATAGAGAGTCAGAAACATCGATGAGAGAGAAACATCGACCAGCTGCCTCCTGCACACTCCCTACTGGGTATGTGCCCACAACCAAGGTACATGCCCTTCACTGGAATCGAACCAGGGATCCTTGAGTCCGCAGGCCGACGCTCTATCCACTGAGCCAAACCAGTTAGGGCTCCACTTCTGAATTTTAAAGAGATTCCTGGGCCTCATCCTTATCGCTGAAGCCAGAATTGGGATCCCTCCCTCAAACTGCATGGACTGAGTGTGGAGGAAGGGTGGTTCCTCCAACAAAAACGGGGTGCCACACAGCCAGGAGGAGTCCTGGGTGCTGAGCAGGCACTAAAGACAGTCCACAGAGACCATGGAGGTCTCTGGCCCAACTCCCACCCTGACAGGACCCTGTTGGAGGCCTGCCTGGAAACAGTGCTTCTACCAGCCTTGCCTCCGTGGTGTCCCCTGTGGTGGGTGGCATGTGAGTATCATTGCCACCTTTGTCAAGACTGACTCAGCTTTGGGCAAAGCCAAGAACCCAGCCCAGGTCCTGCCAGTGAGTCAGGCCTGGCCTGAGCGAAGGAGGGGCACCCATGCCAGGGACCAACCCAGCCAGGATGGCCAACTCCACCATCTGGATGGGGAGACCGAGGTGCAAGAGAAAGAGGCATCTGGCACCCAGGCCTCCTGCCTCCCAACCTCTGCCTCTTCCTGAGGGGTACAAACCGGCCCCCAAAAGGTTAAGTACAGGGCCTGCAAACTGCCTTTCACGGATTGATGCTAGCCCAAGGTGTGTTTTGTTTGGCTTGCACAAGATTTGCAAATATTTACTCGTCAATATGTTTAAACTGGGACATCTTACATAAAAGCCCAGATTTCTGGCCGCTTTTGTAAAAAGAGAATATCTGGCAGGCTGGGCCCACATTCCTGACTGTCAGCACTTCCTGAAGCCTAGCTCAGCCTCCATCCTGCCAACCTTGTGTAGATGCTGGGGCGGGAGGTGGTGGTGGGGTTGGGGGGGAATAACTTATCTGCCGAGGGACTCTTATCTGCGTGGTGAAGGCTGCAGGCATTTGAGTTTGTGGTTTGTGACGTCAGGATTAGCAGGACTTTTTGGAGAATGTGCTGTGGGGGATCCCCAAGTGGGCCCCATCCTGCCTCCTCATTTCTTCATATGTATTACCTGCCCTGGGGCCAGGCCCTGTGTGAGGCTCTGGGCTCCACGTCACCATCACCTGGGCACAGCCCCTCACATCACTCATCTACTTCATGTATCTTATCTGATCCTCTCTGCACCCTCAGAAGCAAGGACTGAAAGGGGGGGACACCCAATGTCTAGAGGGGAGACACACCTGCCCAAGGTCACAGCACTGCGGCGAGGCAGAGCACCCAGGGTGGGGCCCCTGAGGGTCCAGGGTCCAGGCGCAGCTCTGGAAGCCTGATTCATGCTCACGGTCACAGGAGGTTGACTCACAAAGAGGAGGCTGTGCTGCCGAGCACACCTGGGGGAGACTCCCAGCTCCAGTCTTTACAAATGACGTGACGCCAAGTGAGTATCACCATCAGTCTCATCTGTCAAATGGGGCAAATGAAAAACATCTTACAGGAATGCTGCTGGCGCTCGATTCAACCAACACCGCGATGCAAGGTATTAATTACCTGTTCAGGGACTGCGCTATGCACTTGGAAAGTAACTACGAAAAAAGACAGAAGCTGCCCTAACCGGTTTGGCTCAGTGGATAGAGCATCGGCCTGCACACCGAGAGGTCCCAGGTTCGATTCCGGTCAAGGGCATGTACCTTGGTTGTAGGCACATCCCTAGTAGGAGGTGTGCAGGAGGCAGCTGATCAATGTTTCTCTCTCATCTATGTTCCTAACTCTCTATCCCTCTCCCTTCCTCTCTGTTAGAAATAAAATATATTTTAAAAAATTAAAAAGACAGAAGCTATTGCCATAGGACATTTGTTCTTCACTGGGGGAGATTATACCCACCTCCAGGGGGCAATAGGCAATGTCTGAATACATTTCTGATCATCACAACTAGAGGGGGAAGTGTTCCTGGCATCCAGTGTATAGAGGTCAGCCATTCTCTTAACCATCCCATCCTACAACTGCCCCCACGACAAGGAATGATCCAGCCCCCAGAGGATTCTTGCACTGAGGCTGAAAAACCCTCCTATAGCAGGATCCAGGCATTTAAATGTGATTACAGTAGGGTGTGATGAACACGTGAGAGAGGAAACACAGGGTGTGATCCAAGAGGGCTTCCTGGAGGAAGTGATGCCCAAGCTGATGTGAAGGATTAATATGAGTTAGGAAAGTGATGAGGAAGAAAGTTGTTCTCAGTACGGGGAACTGCAAAGGCAAAGATTTGGAGGGTAGAAAAAGAGCCTGACATCTTTAAGAAAGTAAACTTTATTATTTTTTTTATTTTTTGGGGAAATTTTCTACAGTTTTATTGATATAATCAACAAGGAAGTAAACTTTCTGTGTGGCTGACCAGAGAACAAGGTGGGAAGAATGAAAGGCCTCTGTAGGTCACGTTCAAAAGCCTATACTTCACCCTGAGACATAAGGGAAGTCACTGGGGGCATGAGGACGCCCTCCAGTCCACCAATCAGGAGGCAAGCGAAATTTGGCACCTCCCCTAAATTTTGAAAAAGAACCCATTGAAGCTACTTCCATTTTCAATAGCTTTGAGTCAAGAGATTGGATGCCAATAACACCTCCCCCTCCAGGGGTGCAACAGGGAGTGGGGCCTGAAGACCCCCCTCAGAAGGGCCTGGGGGCAGGCAAGGCCAGTGAGGGGGCCGCTGTGGGTGAGATTGGACTAGGGGAAGAAGGAACCGAGTGGGGAGCGATTTGAGGGATATCAGGAGGAGGAGTCTTTTTTTTTAAAATGTATATTTTAAAATTGATTTCAGAAAGGAAGGGAGAGGAAGAGAAAGATAGAAACATCAATGATGAGAGAGAATCATTGATCAGCTGCCTCCTGCATGCCCCCTGCTAGACAACCCTGGCCTGTGCCCTTGACCGGAATCGAACCCAGGACCCTTCAGTCCGCAGCCTGATGCTCTATCCACTGAGCCAAACCAGCTAGGGCAGACAGAGGAGTCTTAACAACTAGTGGATGTGGGGTGGCGGGGGTGAGACAGTGGGCTTCAGGCTTGGGCAACTGGGGAATGAAGATGCCATTCACAGAGCTGGGCTAGAGGTCACTGAAGCCACGCAGCTCCCAGTGAGGGATCAGTTAGAAACCAAGCAAGTCCACGTGGGATGAGAGGGAGACACGGTTCGAGCAGCCATGTGAGTGCCCCACAGGGGAGGGCCTACCTGGGCTGGCGGGTGGTTGGGAGTCTTTGAGGAAGTGATGTCCAGGCTGAGCCCTGAGGGCTGCCCGGGAGTTGGCCAGGGGCAAGAAGCGGGGCGGAGAAAGTGACCTGGGTTGGCGAGAACTGGCACATTCCAGCACGAGCTTATGCCGGACAGGCCGTTTCCAGAACCCCATCCCTCTTTGTAAATGTCCTACCAAGTTTAGCTCATCAGCTCTAACCTAAGAGTGGGTGTGTCCCGGCTGTTCCTCTTAGCAGCCCCCTGGCCACCTTCCACCAACTGTCCAGAATTTCTCCAGGCTCAGGCAGTCTTTTCAGAGAGATTTCCAAGCCCCGTGCTAAGTGTTCTGTAGGCACTGACCTCGCTTCTCACATCGGCCTCATTGGAGAGGGATTCCTAGATGAGAAAGCCAAGGTTGGGGAAATTATATGACCCCATGCCATGGCACACAGCCAGGAAGTAAGAAGCCGGCCGACTCCAAAGACCTGGCACTTACTTGTGAGAAGTCCAGCTCCTGGCACAAACCTACTTGTGATCTTTCAGGCCCGGCCATAGGCCATAGGCCGCTACAGAGGTTTTACATGACAGGCCTCACAGCGGGCACTGCCCTCTCCACACAGCCTTGGGGCCCAGCCAGGGCTCTGCAGTCTCAGAGGGGAGCTGCAGTCCAGGAGGAGGCCTGTGGCTGGCCAAGCTCTTATTCACAGCTGCATTCCTAGCCCAGGTGCCTCCATTTAAAGCCTTCCCCAGGTCCCTTTGCCAAGACCTACTTATTGGGAGCCGTGGGGAGACTTTGCTCTGACTCATTACTCAGTACTTTTCCACTCCTAGCCCTTCCCCCCTCCACATCCCCAACACGCACCCAAGTCCAGAAAACAGCAGGCGTGTTTTGTTGGGGGTTCCCTCAGCAGTGACTCCCCACCCGCAACACATCTGACCCTTGCCTGGCGCTGTGCCGTGGGACGTGGACACTGGGGGAGCTGGCACTTTCTCCTCTTGCTTATGGCATCACAGTCAGTGATCACAGGCCTGTCTGTTACTCTCATTTTGGCTTAGTGTCTTTTTTAACAAGTTATGTTTATATTGATTTGAGAGAGAGAGAAATATCAATGATGAAAGAAAATCATTGATCTGCTGCCTCCTGTGCGCCCCCTCCTGGGGATCGAGCCCACAACCTGGGCATGTGTTCTGCGTGGGAATCAAACCATGACTTCCTGGTTCATGGGTGGATGCTCAACCACCCAGCTACACCGGCCAGGCTTGGCTTATTGTCTTAATGGACTGCTGTGACAGGTGGCAGGTCAGCTTCTGACAACTTGCTCAACCCACCTCTTTTTGGCCCTAGCCAGTTTGGCTCAGTGGATAGAGCGTCAGACTGAGGACTGAAGGGTCCTGGGTTCGATTCTGCTCAGGGTCACATGCCTGAGTTGTGGGCCCGATCCCCAGTAGAGGGTGGGCAGGGGGCAGCCGATCAATGATTCTCTCTCATCATTGATGTTTCTATTTCTCTCTCCCTCTCCCTTCTTCTCTGAAATCAATAAAAATATATATATATATTTTTTAAAAAGAGCACTTGTAGCAAGAGCCTCCCAGTGTCCAGCTCTTCCCTGTACTGGCCTGGGCTGCCATGCCCCAGGCGGCCTTGAATCCCAGTCCCTGTTCCCTGGGCTCCCGCACCCTCTACTTCCTGGGTCACAGCTTTTGTAATCTGACGCAAACCACTTGTGACAAAGCTCCCATTGTGATCTCCAGAAAAGACTCCTATTTCCTCCCTGGCGTATCAGCCACTGGAATAGTGAGGAGAGCGGCCAGTAGTTATTGCACACCTGCTGTGGACGTAGCAATCGCTCGATACATGGGACCTATTTCTATGCAGCCCTCACAGTGCTTCTGTACCCTGGCAGGTAGGCACTGTTATCCATCATCCTCATTTTGGAATCGAGAAAACGGGGGCCCCGAAATGTTGAGAGTAAGAGGTGGAGCCTATCTCAAGCCCAAACCTGCCTGAGCCCACCAGCTCCCCACGAGGCAGCACTGCTCTCAGGCCTGTTGTGCAAACTCTGCTGAATGAGAAGCCGCTGGGTCAAATACAGTTCACAAAGGACATCTTTTTGAAAGACGTCCATCAAAGTAGTTTGAAATGTAAAAGGTTTCAATGCTTGAAATAGCAAGCTTCAGTGGCTTAGAGGATTTTCTTTTACGTTATGAAAAAGCCCAATTCAACTGAGTAAATACATTTGGAGATCTAGTTGGTTTTACTGAGTGATTCATGAGGAGGGCAGCATCCCACCTGGCAACTAGAAGGGTGCGCCAAGGGGCTGTACACAAGAGGAGGTTTTTATAGAAACCAGGCGGAGGCAAGGGAGCGAGTAACAAAAGAAAGGAAAGGATTTCCAGACTAGAGCATCTTTGGGGGAAGGGAATGGCAGGGTTTTTATCAGGCAGGCTGCCTCTTCTTTCTGGGTGGCTGCGGGGAATGGAGAGGGCCCAGGTGACAGATGATCTTACCCATGCTTGACCAGAACATTCTAGATTGCTTAAGATTACATTTCTGGGAGAGGTTGAAACTGCCGTTAGATCAGGTAGTAAGTCTAGCTTTGTATCATGGGCTCTTAGCAAAAGTGACGCCATTTTGGGCCTGTAATTTTCTCTTTAACAATGTAAAACTCCACATTTCAGCAGTATAAGTGACACTTCTTCGCCAACACCAAGATCTGGTAGGTTTAATTCTGTTAAATTACCCTTCTCTCTCTCTCCTTTTGTTTTTTGTTTTTTGTTAATCCTCACCCGAGGATAGTTTTTCCATTGATTTTTAGAGAGAGTGGAAGGGAGCGAGAGGGAGAGAAAAGGGTGATTGTAAACTGACTCAAACCATCTGTGACAAAACTTCCATTGTAATCTCCAGAAAAGACTCTCTAGACCAGTGGTTCTCAACCTTCCTAATGCCGCGACCCTTTAATACAGCTCCTCATGTTGTGGTGACCCCCAACCATAAAATTATGTTCGTTGCTACTTCATAACTGTAATGTTGCTACTGGTATGAATCGTAATGTAAATATCTGAGATGCAGGATGTATTTTCATTGTTATAAATTGAACATAATTAAAGCATAGTGATTACTCAAAAAAACAATATGCAATTATATATGTGTTTTCCAATGGTCTTAGGCAACCCCTGTGAAAGGGCTGTTTGACCCCCATAGGGGTCGCGACCCACAGGTTGAGAACCGCTGAGAGAGAGAGAGAGAGAGAGAGAGAGAGAGGAAGAGAGAAACATCGATGTGAGAGAGACATATCGATTGGTTGCCTCCCACATCTGCCCCTTCAGGGAACAAACCCACAACCCAGGTACATGCCCTTGACTGGCAATTGAACCCAGGACCCTACAGTGGTCGGGCCAACACTCTACCACTGAGCCACACGAGCCAGGGCACCCTTTTCTCTCTCTCTCTTTTTTTTTAAATGTATTTTTATTGATTTCAGAGAGGAAGGGAGAGGGATAGAGATGGAAACATCAATGATGAGAGAGAATCATGGACTGACTGCCTCCTGCATGCCCCACACTGGGGATCGAGCCTGCACTCAGAGCATATGCCCTGACCAGGAATAGAACCCTGACCTTCTGGTTCATAGGTTGAGGCTCAACCACTGCGCCACGCTGGCCAGGCTCCCCTTTTCTCTCTTAACATGCGTAAGTCCAAAGCCTGCAGCGAGTAGGAGAGGTCAGTGTTCCCTCTCAAGTGCCAAGAATAATAAACATAAACCATCTCCTCGGCCTCCTCCTTTGAGTTAGAAACTCCTCAGTGTCAGGCTCAAATGACTTCTAGCTGATTTCCCTCTACAGGCTGCAAGGTTAGAGTAGTTCAGAGGTGAGAGCGGTAGTTAAGAGCATGGACCACCCCAGGGAATAAGGTAGCTGTGTGACCTTAGGCGAATTGTTTAACCTCTCTGATCCATAGATTTCTCATCTGCAAACTGAGAACAATACTAGTATCTAAGTCATGGGGCTGTTGCAAGGGGTCAATGAGGTCATGCTGAGAAGACCTGGAGAGTAGCTGGATGACTGTCAGTTTTTATTGCTAAGTCCGGACAGAGGGATGACCATGGCCAGGGAGGCTGGGGTCCCTCCAGAATAAAGGCCAGTCTTAAAGGAGAATCTCTGCTTGGAGAAACTCCTGAGAAGCAGCTCTCCCTGGGGCACGATTCCCATTTCAGCTGAGTTTAACTCTTCCATTCTCTGAGCCAAATTTCTTAACCTCCAGGAAACATCAGAATCACCCAGAGAGCTTATGTACCATGAATATTCTTAGAGCTCTCTCTCCAGGAGTCTCTTCCGGGTTTGGGACGAGGCCAAGGGTTGGGTATGGTAGGCAAACACCTTGAGCAATTCTCATTCAGTGTCTAAACTGCCCCACACCAGGAGTAGGCAGACTTTCTGTACAGGGCGTTGTGGGTCAAAAGCCTCTGTCACAACTGCTCGACTCTGCTACTGCAGCACAAAAACAGACAAAGACATAAAACAAGTGAAGGGGGTGTGACTGTGTTCCAATAAAACTTTATTTACAAAGACAGGTAGGGGCCAGATTTGACCTGTGGGCCATGGTATGCCAGCCCCTGCTTTCTGCCAGCACATATCTCTCCTATATATAACCAATAAAGACACAGACATGGGTATTAAAAAAAAGTGATATTTCTTTAATTTAAAATTATGACCTGGAATGAACCAGTCAGTTTAAGTGATCCAGGCTTTCCTCTTTCTACCCAATTGGAACAGACACAATATTGGCTCAGGTTGCTAACCCCAGAGAAAAACCAAACCAAAATAAAAAATCCTCAGGCAGTCCCCGCAGCTACCCTGCTGGGGCCCTCAGGCTCCTGGGAGGGAGGGTGCCCAGGTTGCCAGGGGCTACTGCTTTCCAGCCACACTGAGAAGAGCTTTTCTTCCACCACCCAACCCCCTCACAGGCCCGATTCCTCTCCATTGCTCTGTAGCTGGCCCTGCATGTCCTCCACGGAGAGGCTGGCGGCACAGGAGTCACCTCCCAGCTGCCTGTGGGGGCACCTTCCTGTGACTGCAACAGCGGAGCCGAGCAATTCTGAATGCTCATGCCCAGAAGGGCAGCACCTTCGTTGTTTATCTGGAGCCTTGAGTTGTAACCATCAGTCATGTGTGGTCAAGGCACCAGCAGCAAGATGGCACACTTGGGAAATGATCTGGAAAAAAATGCAAGGTCTCAGTAATCGATTCAGTAGATTTCATTCTGAAAATGAAACAAATGCCATCTGGGTAAACTCCTTACAAACGGGAGAAAGCAGAACAGGGAACACCACCTCCTTCAGGACTCCGAGGTCTGTCTGCTCTTCCGAAGCACAGACATCAAAGGTCCCACATCTTAGGTCAGCAATGCTCCCACCTCACACATTCAGGGCCAATCAGGCCTGCGGGTTCACCCAGCCTGCCACTGGGGTTCTCAAAAGAACTCAAGGCTCTGAATAGTGTGTGAAGGGAGTCCAGGGTGTGATGCTGAGAGGTTTTCTTGCAGGGTTTTGGAAATGTACAATCAGTAGAGAGGAAAGAAGGAAGGGCGTGGCCAGAGTGGCCCTCAGAGATCCTGGAGGTCTCCCCAGGAGGGGTTCATGGACAGAATAAATAGAACTGGCTGGAAGCAAACCTTCTGGAAGGAGCCAACAGGTCACCACAGACCCACTGCAGTGGGGCAACAATGTCCACACTGGGTTGCTTTCTCTAAACTTTACAGCACCAAAGCCTGATGCTTGAGCTGAGTCAAGAGCTCTTGGGACAAACCACTAAAGGGCTGTCCTGGACGCCGTGGAAGACCAGATGGCGGCCAAGCCATCCCCACCACACACAGCATTCCTGAGCCCCGTGGACCGTATCCTAGGTGTGTCGCAGAGGCAGCCCAGGGCACTACCAAAGGCCCCTGCTGTGCACAGAGTGGGTGGGGAAGAGCATGGCATTAGAGTCCCCTGAGAACAGAGGAGCAGTGAGGAGGAAAGGGTGGGGTTTCTCTGTCACTCTGCCTTCCGAGGGAGGGAGAAGATATCACTGTGCGACTGCCAGCACCACTGCCAATATCTTACTGAAAAGATGGTACCTGAGGGTGGGGCACTTGAGCACAGAACCAGGGATGTGTGATCATTCCCCAGGGACAGCCTTCCTTACGAGGGTCCCAGGTCGAGTCTGGGTCATGTCAAGAGCCCAGGCTCATGGCAACACATGTCCCACCCCCCCAGTGCCTGACCCCCAGCTAACCAGTCTTAACAAGGTTCTTAACAAGGCAGCTCCAGTGGTGGGGGTAAGAGTTTGGGTCTCAGGACCCCAACAAGTTCCTCTTCCCAGTCTCCTTTCTTTCTCAAAAATAGTGGACCTCCTGTGTGCCTATTAAAGATGGGGCTGTCCATGGCCGGCCCTAGCCAAAGGCCAGTTACAGAACCCACTTACAAGACCACCTGGTGTCATCCAATCACAGCAGAAGGCTGGCTCGACCCCTCCCCTCACGGGATGATGCTGTCTGGCTGTCCATTCGGGGCCATCTGTCCAGGGTCAGAGGCGGGGGCAGGGCTGGATGTGTTGCTCTGCAGGTAGCGGCGGAAATCTTTGATCATGGGCCGGAGGATTTGGATGAGGACACTCAGGGCCGCCTGCGTGCCCTCCATGGCCTGAGCCTGGCGCTCCTGGGCGCAGGCCTGCACCTCCTGTGAGCGACGGATCATCTGCAGCAGGTCGTTCTGCTGCTCCAGGTGCTGGGCGATCTCCTTCACGTGCAGGTTGGTGACCCGCTGCTCCTGGATCAGCTTGGCTGAGTTGAGGGCGATGCGGCTCTTGAGTGCCTGTGGCTTGACTGAGGGGTCAGCATGCTGGGCGATCATCTCCACAGGGGCCTCCGCTGGCAGGGGCGGGGGGGCCTCAGCGGTGCAGTACTCGACCACCCCCTCCTCCAGCGTGTGGTAGGTGGTCTCTGTGGGGACTGTGGACAGAGCAAAGGCAGTGTCAGGTCACTTTTTAGAAAGAGGGAAGCTGGTTATGTGGGATGGGCCATATTAAGCCCTATTCTGGGGAATTCAGGCCTCCTCTGGCTGTATAGCTATATAAATACCTAACTAAATCTAGAACGTACCAGGTTTAGAATCTTAATCTATTTGATAACCAAAGGGTCAGCCCCAGATATGGCAAAAGCAAAGATGTTAATGATGATGCTAGCAAAAAATTTAGAGTACCTGCTATGTGCCAGGCACTGTACTAAGCCCTTTGCACTCATTAGCTCAACAAATCCTCATGACATCAAGAGGTAAGTCCTGTCAAGTTCATTTTCAGAGATGAGAATGAACAGACTCAGAAACATGGAGTGACTTGCCTAAAGTCACACAGCCTGCTCAGCAGGTGCAGGAAACAAACCCAGGTCTCCCCAGCACCAGAGTCCATAGTGCTCAATTCCACCCCATCGGCTGCTTCTGCTAATAAAGGCATGGTCACATGTTCCCCGTGGCACCGGTACACAGCAGGCATCTGGAGTGGGAACCTCTACATGAGCTGTTTGTAGCTACACTAGTCCTACCTCCTTCAGTTCCTTCTTGACTGCTAGTCTCTTATGGCCAAGCGGAAAAGGAGATGGGAGGGGGCTGGCAAAGTGTCCAATAAATGCTTCCCTGGCTTCTGATCACGTTGGTCAATGGAATACCTAAGAGTTCTTCCTGTTCCAGAATAGCAATTGATTTAGGCCAGTGTCGGATCCTCTTTCCTACCTCAATACCCTTGAGAAATATGACACTGTAGGGGATGGCACTCACATATACCCAATTCCCAAAGCCCCACTGAGAATCACTGATCTGATCAGTGCAGTGTATAACCTAGCACAAAGAGGCAGTTCACGGATCCCAATGCGAACCCTATCTGAACTACAAAGTTCAACCCAAGCCACCTCCATTGTTCTTCAGTTGAGAGCCTTTGGAAGGATTCTAGGTGGGCTGTTTGGGCCTCCCTGCGTCGAGGAAGGGTGAATCTTCTCCACCTTTCAATGCCAACATCAACTGTGTGTCCCCACCAATCAAGAAGCACCCCCTTCTCCTCTGAGTTCTTATGTTCTCCCAACTGACACTGCAGCTACTCAGTTATGTCTTATCTGTGCTACTAGATTATAATTGGGCTCTGTCTTACACGCTTGGCAATCCCAGTGCCGAGCACAGGGTTTGGCACAGAATAAATGCTAATGTTTGATGAGTGAATGAATGAGTAGATCAACACCAGGAACCATGAGGTTCCTCCACTGTGCCTGACGAACGTTTGCCACACCGAAAACCCAGACTGCCTCTCTGTCCAGAATCCATGTTTGGCTTGGGCATGGCCATTCCCACCTATCTACTCATCGAACAAACACATTCTGACTGCTTCGTAGGTGCCAGGACCTGGGCAAGTCCTGTGAGGATAGAAACATGGTCTTTGCAAGGACCGCACAGTTCAGTCATGGACACGAAGGGTGGCAAAACGCACTTGAGAGCAATCCAGCTCATCAGAAGCCCAGACTGTGCGCTGAGGAAGCCCCTGAGAGAACAAGATCATTTCTGTCTGCGGAGCTCCTGGAAGGTCTCATGGTCTTCCAAGACTCCTATCTGACCTTTGACCCTTTACAGTCAACCTTCCCCAGGCTGCCCTTCCCATTTATGCACGCTGGACTGGGCAGGAGAGGTCACTCACTCTGTGTCAGGGTGACCGTGGCTGCGGCTGCAGTAGCCGTGGGTCCAAGGGCCACAGGGTGGATCTCTGTGGCACTGGGCAGGCTGATGATGGTGGCCTCACCCAGCAGATTGCAGATGCGCTGTTGCATGGGGGTGAGCAGGACGGGGGCTACCGCTGGGCCACCGCCACTACTGCCACCACCTGGCCCTGGCCCGCCAGCTCCATCTTCCTCATTGGGCCCTGGGGCCTCGCCACCCTCCACAGCCGCCCGTACTTGGGCAACCTTGCGACGGACCTCGGTCTTGAGATCAGACCACTTCTTCTTGACCTCGGGCAGCTCCCTGCGGCAGGTGGCCACGGCGTTCACCCTCCTCAGGATGCCGTGCCAGGCCGCGCTCTTGGCAGCCAGCGGGACCCCGGCGTTGAAGTGGTTCACCAGCAGGTGCTTCTTCAGCTCCAGCTCCTCCACGATGATCTCCACCTCTCGCTCCGAGAAGTTCATCTTCCTCTTCTTGGCTGGGACGGCCATGGCCTCTCCCTACCCTTCTTTTTAAAGAAATTATAATCCCTTCAACCGCCCAATTTCCCTTCTCTTCTTCCTCAGCCTCGCCCCTCGCACACCCCCCTACATGGGATAGGCCGAGTTTGCCAAGGCCAAGTACCAGGCCTTTGGTAACCCCCCCGTTACGCAAAGTGCGTAGGGCCCGGCGCCGACCGGCCCAGCCGCTGCCAGCCAGCGGCGTAATGGCTTCCTGAATCTGCCTCTTCCGCTCGGGTGTGCGGAGATCCGCCCACTTCCCCTCTTCCCGCCTCCCAGCACTGCTCCGGGGGAACCCGTCCTCCCGGTTGGGGGCGGCTCAATATCAGGACACTCACTGGCTCTTTGGACCTGTCGCTCAGCTACAGAGCACGCCCACTTACCGGGATCGACTTAATCATTGGTCTAAAGGTATGCCTGTCGCTACAGAGTGCTCCGATCACCGAGTCTTTATTAACTTCCATTGGAAATTTGTTGTCGTTCAATCAGCAGTATTGCGAATATTATCCTATTAAATTCAGCTATTTTATTGGTTTAAGGAGCTAGATTATCAAAACCCGGCCTCCTGCGGATCCCTAGTGCTTTCAGCTTGAACCTTTGGCCAATTAATTTATAATTCCACCCACGGGCGCAAACTGGTTTGAGATGCAGCTCACAATTACTCCTCACACAAATCCTATTTCCCACCGAAGACACGACCTCTCCTCCCATCCTTACGATTCTGAAGTCCAGACAGAGTTACTCAATGGAAACTGGACGCGGGACCTCCCGCCTGCCAATCACATGACTTCTGCCTATAGCGGCGCGATTTCCTCTGTTTGGCCCGGTTCAGCCAATCCCTGCCTCCCTCAGTTTGAATCGGCCCCAGGGTGAGCCGGAATCGCCCCGCCCACTCTATTGATCCAGGCCGGCAAGGACGATGTGGGCAGTCCTCAGAGAGGTCCCGCCCCTCCGGGTGGCAGTGCCGGCCTGTGACTAGTCGGCGGCGAGCTGGGGGCGTGGCCAGAGAGGCGGGGCTCCCGGAAGCGGCCCCTCCCGCCCGTTTGCCGGCATCTCGGAACCCGCGCGCGTAGTCTGAGGATACCCGCGTGTCTTCTGCGTTCTCCTCGCCGCCCGGCGCCCCTGCCTCGCGCCCGATGGTGAGCAGCGTCTTGTGCCGCTGCGTGGCTTCCCCGCCGCCGGACGCCGCCGCCGCCGCCTCGTCCGCCTCGTCGCCGGCGTCTGTGGACCCGTGCGGCGGTGCCGTCTGCGGGGGCCCAGACCACAGGCTGCGCCTGTGGAGCCTCTTCCAGACGCTCGACGTCAACCGCGACGGCGGCCTGTGTGTCAACGACCTGGCCGTGGGGCTGCGACGCCTGGGATTGCACCGCACCGAGGGCGAACTCCGGGTAGGCGGCGCGCACCGTGCGCGCGGGCGGGGAAGGGGCCCCCTGCGTGTCCCAGACTCCAGGGAGGTCCAGGAAGGGGACTGGGGGGCAGGTCTGAACGCCCTGACTTATGGAGCAGCCCCTTGGAGCGTAGCAGGTCAGCTGGATGGCCCCTTGGGCTTGGTGGGACCCCCGAGTGACTTATGGGTCCCCTCTTTATGTGCTGGTGGGAGTGGAGCACCTTGACCGCTGTGGGCGCTTAAGCTAGAGGGAAGTGCTCTGCGTGGGCACAGGTGGGCACCCTCTGGGAGCCTCTGATGGGCGAAAAGCCCCTTCCTGCTCCGGCTTTCCCCAGAGTAGAGGCCAGGACTCAGAAGTCTGCCTTTCCTCACCTCCTGACCTCAAGGTTAAGCTTGATGCATCCCCCTACCCACCGCTGACAAGTTCATCCATCCTCCAGCGCCCCCCTCCCTCCGCTCTGGTTTCCATGCCAGCCATTGGCCCGGATCTGGTTCCTCTCAGAAGCATGTGGGAGTTGGGAGGAGGAAAAAAGGGAACCGGGGTTTTAGGCAGATTTGTGCTGCTGTGGGTGGTGAGGACTAGCAGCTCTCTCGGTGTAGGCTCATTCCTATCGGCATGCTACCCAGGAGATGGGATGACGATCCCTTGCAGCGTTGCAGGTGATAAAATAATCGAGGGGGCAAGACTTCCTAAAAGTGAGGGTGCTGCATGCCTAGGAGGGAATATCTTACTCCTGCTGAGGAGTGGGCTCTTGGCCAGGGGGAAGGGGGACGGAGAACGGCCCATCTCCAGGCCTGCCGGAAAGATCAGTGCTGTCTTCTCTTTAGAAGAACCTCAGGCAGAAGCTCTTTCTTCCCCTTCTCTCAAGATGTTTTTCCATCTGACTCTGTGGCTGTCGCTTCCCTTTCCGAATGTTTCATTTACGGGTGGCTTAGCCTGATTTACAGCCCGCGGGAGGACCACTGTGTACCTAGTAACCTGTTTTTCTTCTAAGTTAGTTTATTTGGTCCATTTGTACAGAACCTCACAGCCAAGTATGAAGAAATCTGATAGAACACCAGAGAATTAAACCAATTTTTTGATAGGCCAGGTATGTATGTAAAGTGTTTTTAACTCATGTCCAAGATATCTTGGATTAACATCTAAGGTATTTAACCTACTTAGGATCTGCCTGGAAAGAAGACCAAGGGTAACACTATGTAAGAATAGAATCAATGGGTTAAATCCAAGTGGTTTATAGAGACAAGTTAAAAAAATTTAAGTAGCCCTAGCCAGTTTGGCTCAGTGGATAGAGCGTCAGCCCGTGGACTGAAGGGTCCCGGGTTCAATTCCAGTCAAGGGCACATACCTGGTTTGCAGGCTCCATTCCCAGCTCTGGTCGGGACTGTGCAGGAGGCAACCAACCGATGTGTCTCTCTCACATCGATGTTTCTCTCTCTGTGTCTCTCCTCTCTTTCAGTCTCTAAAAATCAATGGAAAAATATCCTCGGGTGAGGATTAACAAAAATAAAATTTAAGTGAGTTTTACACAAAATAGTAGTGTGAGCTTGATGTTGTCCCGTACGTATCTGATGAATAAGTCACTTGGGAAGATAGTATGGCTAAATTCAGAGAGTCTGTCAGGCTTTATGGGCCCAGCTTTACCTTTCTGCTTCTTTGCACCCACTTGGCATATGCTGCAGGCACATCGAGGGCATCTGGCGGTGGGAGGGTATTCAGTGTTGACGCTATGCTCAGTGGTAAACTAGAGTCACAATGTTCTTGTGATTCACGGCACATCTGACATTGATCCTAATCCATTTTTCTGGCACTAAATTTCTAAGGGCAAATAAGGAGAAAGGGATCATTTTTCTTTCCAGCGTTGAAAGAAACCTTTCTGATTAACCAAATGTTGCTTGGCCCCTTGGTCCCATTGGTTCTAAGATTTTTGATTCTGTGAATGATCTAAGTTCTATTTATTTTTTTTAAAATATTTTTTATTTTTATTGTCGGTTTGAGAGAGAGAGGAAGGGAGAGAAAGAAACTTGAGTTTGTTGTTTCACTTATCCATGCATTCACTGGTTGACTCTTGTGTGTGTACTGACAGGGGATCGAACCTGCAACCTTATCATATTAGGTAATGCTCTAACAAACTGACCTACCCGGCCAGGACTCTTTTTGTGTTTGTTTGTTTTAAATATATTTTTATTGGTTTCAGAGAGGAAGGGTGAAAGAGAGATAGAAACATCAATGGTAAGAGAGAATCATTGATCAGCTGCCTCCTGCACACCCCTGACTAGGGATTGAGCCCACAACCTGGGCACGTGCCCTTGATCAGAATCAAACCCAGGACCCTTCAGTCCACAGGCCAGCACTCTATCCACTGAGCCGAACCAGCTAGGGCCGGACCCTCTTTTATTCTTGTGGTGTGGGGATTTAGTATGGACTCTATTTCTATAACTCTTTTGGCCTTTGAATAAGTTAAATTATTATACAGGGTTGAGACTAGGAATTACGAATTGTATTTGTTTATTACCCATAAAGGAGTACATGCCAGTCTTCTGGCGAATGGTTTAAGTATTAAGAGAGAGGAAATCTGCTTTGTTGTAAATAACCAGGCAACAGGAAGACACCCTACCGCATGAACCCCCATACCACTTCCTGTTGAAATAATATCAGTGTTAGTTACGAACAGAAAAAGTAGTGCTGTAGTTTTGCAGAACTCGAAAAGCCAAGGGAGAAGGTGGGGGCCCCTGGGTTAGAAATGGGTCGTCATTCACGGGAATAGGCGTTGAAAAACACATCAAACTTTGGCAGCGCTTCATGTGACCCTTCGGACCAGTCTGAAGTGCTAGGGTTTGCTCAGAAATCAGCTTTGAGTGCTTATCAGTGGGTGATGGGTGAACCCAGCCATGTGACTATCAAAGCCTCTTGCTAGCTTTACAACAGGTTGGGTCAAGTTTTCTTTAGAAATGAACCAGCAATTTTGGCATCTGCCTTTTTTTTCTTTTTTTTTTCTTTTTTTTGTCCAGAAGAAATTGGGACAGTCGAGGAAAAATTGCTTAAAATGGAAGTGGGCAGCCAGCCAGGGAAATTTCCTTTGTAAAGGACATGTGAGCAAGAAGCCTGTCCTGAGACAAGGAAGGGAAGCGTTTATTTATTTTATTTTTGGGGGAAGGGTTTATTAAAGAAAGAAAAAAGATGACGGCAGGCAGCAGTAGTGACTTGAGGCAATGAGGCTTCAGCTGGAGCTAATTATAGCATTGCCTATTTAAGGCATTTTCATGTGACCAAACAAAATCTTTGTCTTAAAACAGATTTAAAACATAGATTCCAATTAGATGAAGAAGGCAAGCTGGGTTAGATGTAAAAACAGTGTCCCCATAGCTGAGGCTGTGGGGCTGGAGTTTAGTGCAGGTGAGGGTTTTAGAAGGTGGGGTGGTTTGCTGACTCAGAGACATGCATATGCACCAGCTAGTTGGAGCCTCACAATACCTTTGTGAAATAGGCAAGACAGGGATTTCACCCCATTTTACAGAGGGAGGAACAGAGGTTGAAAAAGATGATAAAACAACCTCAAAACTCATTTGACCACTAAGGAATTAGACCAGAGCAAGAACTGGAACCAACTTCTGATTTGAGCTCCACTCCTCTTTAACTGGACCAGCTGTTTCTGAGGGACATGAAGAGAGCCCCTACCTGGGCTTTTGGGAGAACTTGAGAAAGATGAGGAGGGATCAATTTAGAACCACATCTGTTTTTTCCCAAAGTGGGTTTCAAGATTATCCAGAGATTATCCTGGCAAAGAATGAGAATCCACCCTGCCCTCATTCTCTCCTTGACCTGGGCAGTGTGCAAGAGGCCATCTCTATTGACTTGAAACAATGAATGGAAGATCGTTAAGGTCAGGTTGGTAGTATTGCTTAACCAGACAGTACTGTTAAACTGTGTACCTATTAAATGTGTGGTCATTTGGCCCAGCTGGGGTGGCTCAGTGGTTGAGTGTTGGCCCATGGATCAGAAGGTCACGATTCGATTCCCAGCTGGATTGTAGGCTCGATCTCCAGTAGAGGTATGCAGGAGGCAGCCAGTCCATTATTCTCTCTCGTCATTGATGTTTCTAACTCTCTCTTTTCCCTTCCTCTCTCTGAAATCAATAAAAACATATTTAAAAATATTTAAATGTGTGGTCATTGAGGGGGAAGCTAGACTTAGATAAGACAGTCTACAGAAAAAGAAGCCTTTTTCATAGAAAAGGAATAGATATAATTTGGTATAATACAATAGCCCGTTAGGAAAAGAAAAATGCTATTTGCAGCTTGGATTAGGTTCCTATATTAACCTGATTGTTATATTGTTGCAAAATTGGTTCCTTGCTCGAAGTAATTATCATCAAGATATGATTTTTTTTTTTAAGCCCTGGCCAGTGGCTCAGTGGTTAGTGTCAGCCCTCGAACTAAAGGGACGCATGTTCAATTCCCATCAAGGGCACCTACCTTGGTTGCCGGCTGGATCCATCCAATCAATGTGTCCCTCTCACATCGATGTCTCTCTCTCTCTCTCTCTCTCTCTCTCTCTCTCTCTCTCTCTCTCTCTCTCTCTCCCTCTCCCCCTCTCCCTCCCTCCCTCCCTCCCCCTCCTTTCCACTCTCTCTGAAAGTCAATGGAAAAAAATATCTTTGGATGAGGATTAACAAACAAACAGACAAAAAAGTGTGTGTGTGTGTTTTAAGGAAGCTTAAAAAAAATTAGTTGATAATTTGGAAAGGTGGGATCAAGTTCCCTGATCTAAAACCAGGTGAAAAATAAGGATACAGCCTAAGTAGGCCTGACCTGGAGCTTCAGTTGGATGAATTCCTTTGATGTTGAAAGAGTCATTAATTGCTGAAGTCTCACCGAAACCACAAGGGAATGAAAGAAAGAAATATTTTGCTGGTATTCATTTCTAGTCCAGCTGAGTACAGCCGCAGGTTGAATTCAGTGAACAAAGCTGTACTTAAAGGACTAGTCAGTCTTGGTAAGTCAGGCCAGACTTTTCATTTTAACCATTTCTTATACTGATGTGAATTTGCCAGAACCAAAGAATTTGATCTTGATGGGTCATCATAGGCCAGCCTCCTACCCAGCGTGGGGAGCATTCCTTCTGGGGCATCCTCACAGGTGGCCGGGCGGCCAGCCCATTTCCCGGTGGACTGCTTGGGGTTATTGTGAGTACAGCACTTTATGTCGGACTGAAGTCTGTCTGCTTGTATCTGCTTCCCATGTGCCTCAAGTTTACCTTCAGGAGCAATACACAAAAGTGACCCAAGGGCCCTTTAAGTATCAGAAAACTATCTTATCTTACAGTCTCCGCTGCTATAAAAACTGGGTTTTATCATGCACTTCTCACACAATAAGCTGTCCACACCTTTCATAGTCCCTTCTCGGAGGCAATGCCATGGGAGTTAAGAGGACAGCCCTTCCTTGGAAATATTACACCAAGTGAAAGAAGCCAGTCACAAAAGGCCATATGTTATATGATCCGTTTCTGTGAAATTCCAGGATAGGGAAAGCTGGAAACTGAACCTAGATTAGTGGTTGCCTAGGCCTGGGAAGGGAGGAGAATGGAGAGGAAGGAAGGTGAGGGTTTGGGGGTTCTTTCTGAGGTGGTGAACGTGTTCTAAAGTTGATTGTGGTGATGGTCGCACATATCCTGGGAGGGAAACTGCTTCTGGCCCTCTTATGCTCCAGGCCGTCTTGTGAGGGCCGCAGCCTGACCTCTCCCCGCGACTGTGCTAGCTGGAGTCACAGTGGGCACCGAACTGTGTCTGCAGCCATTGTTTGTCCTCCCCGCATCCCACCTTCCTACTCATTCCAATACACCCGCCTTCAGATACCCCAATGCCTGGATATTTCAGGGGGGTTTCTGTATTGAGCAGGCGATCCTTGTGGAGTTCTGGTTGTCTGGCTTGTAAATTTAAGGGGAGAAATGAAGTCTTCTCACCCCACCCTGATGTGGCTATCACTTCCAAAACTGTTTTTGTTGTTTTTAAATCTTTATTGTTGAAAGTATTACATATGTCCCTTCCCCCCCACACACACACACCCATCATTGACCCCTTCTAGCCCATCCCTGCCCTTCGCCCCAGGTCAGAATGTGTTTGTTTTTTGTAAAACAGTACAGTATCGACTTCATGGTGTAAACCGAGGTTCAAATATTGTTTTTGCAACTTGCTAGCCATGTGACCTTAAGCAAGTTACTCAACCTCTCCAAGTCTGTTTTCCTTAACAGATACATGATATGAATATCTATTTCATTTCATCAGGTTGTGGTGGGGATTAAATTAGATAAAGTATATAAAGAGCCTGACACTCAGATGTTTAACACAAAGTGACATTTTCCTCCATTGAGTCTTTGAAAAGAACATGCCCACAATTGGTCTTAACCACCTGCATTTTTCCTGAATTACCTAGGTGGAAAGTGTAATAGAAAGAAGTAGAAAGTCTGGGATGTCTGTAGGAAAGGTGTGTAGCACCCAGGCAGAGCGCAGTCTATTGTCAGCTGACAGGGCCTTCAGCATTTGAGGGAAGAGGAATGTAGGTTGCAGAGAGCCTGGGCCCTATAGACATTAGGAAAATTAAAACAAAAAAAGAGGCTTCCACTGGCTGGTGTTACTCAATGGCTGACCCATGAACCAGGAGGTTACTGTTTGATTTCTGGTCAGGGCCCATGCCCAGGTTGCAGGCTCGATTCCCAGTAGGGAGCATATAGGAGGCAATGATTCCCTCTCATCATTGATGTTTCTATCTCTCCCTCTTCCTTCCTCTGTTAAATCAATAATATATATATATATATATATATATATATATATATATTTTTTTTTTTTTTTTTTTTTTTTTTAAGAGGTTTATGGAACCACAGGCTTCAGTGCAGATTATGGCCAAATCCAAGAGCCACACCATGCACAACCAGTTACAAAAATGGCACAGAAATGGCTTCAAGAAACTCTCATCACAAAGATACAAATTTCTTAAGTTCCTGAGAAACATGTGCTTTGCCAAGAGGCCCAACAAGAAGGGCCTTAAGAAGATGCAGGCCCACAATGCCAAGGCCGTGAGTGCATGTGCCAGGCTATTAAGGCCCTTGTAAAGCCCAAGGAGACCAAGCCCAACATTCCAAAGGGCACAGCCACAAGCTCAATTGACTTGCCTACATCACTCACCGCAAGCTTGGGAAACGTGATCGTGCCGCATAGCCAAGGCTCTCAGGCTCCGCCGGCCAAAGGCCAAGGCCAAGCCTCAAATCAAGCCCAGGCTACAGCTGCAGGCCTCCAAAGGTGCCCAGGCCCCCACAGTAGAGGTCTCTGCTGATGTGAGGATGGGAGGCCTGACATGGTCCCTGGACCACTGTCTGCATGGGGCTGGTGTCTTCCTGTGCTATTTGTACAAATAAACCTGAGGCAGGAACTGTAAAAAAAAAAAAAAATGAGAAACCCTGGTGTTAGGAGGTTTCTTAAAGTTGTTGAAGTGGTCGAGTCACTACACATAACAATGTCTCTCACCCGTGTGTTTCCCTGGATGGAAATGGGCCATTTTCTTAATGCAGAGTTCACTTTGATGTGAAAATGGAAGCTTCAAGCAGAGCTTAGTTAAAACCCTTGGAGATTACCTCACTAATGGCATCATTTTGCGGAAGTGGGGCTGTGGCTTAGCCTTCCAGTTGGTTGAAGGCAAAGCTAGTAGCAGAACCCAGGATTTTGACTTTGCTCAAGTTAGGTCAACATACACTGCTTCCTACTATCACTATAGATACTTCACTAGCCCCTAAAATTTGGCAAGGTTGATATTCACAGTTTATGACATTGCCATATCTGTGCCTAACACCAGCTCAGCTTTTTAAAAAAAAATATGTATTTTTATTGATTTCAGAGAGGAAGGGAGAGAGAGAGAGAGAGAGAGAGAGAGAGAGAGAGAGAGAGAGAGAGAGAGAAACATCAATGATGAGAGAGAATCACTGTTCGGCTGCCTCCTGCATGCCCCACACTGGGGGTCGGGGCCGCAACCCAGGACCCGACCAGGAATCGAATCATGACCTCATGGTTCATAGGTCCACGCTCAACCACTGAGCCACGCCGACCGGGCCAGCTAGCATTTTAAGACCCTCTGATGGTGCTCAGGAAGCAGCCACTGAACTGATAGGCACACTCTCGCTAAGTATGGGATATGAAAGACTCCACGCATGCCTAAAAGAAAGGCTTTGTTGTCTTAAAGATGCACCTTTCTTTGAAATAAATAAATTATAAAGGTAGAACATAAGGAGCTTCTTATCTGCTTTCAACTCTTGGCACGGCTTTCGTGGAGCTTGAATTCCCCAAGGTCAAAGGGGAAACTGGAGAGGGTAGCTGCTCCTGTTCCTGCTGCTGCTTTATGAAGCTTTCCACATTCCATCAACCCCTGGCCTCATGCCTTCTTTCCCCCAGCCCACCCTCCTCCACTGGAGTCTGATGTGTGACTAAAACACACAAAAAACCAGCCACTTACAGTGTTGAGAAAGCTCTCAAAAACCACAGAAATGCGGGGGGGCAGGGGGGGGGAGCGGGGGGAGAAATCCTTGTCTGTAGGTCTGACACAAGTGAATAGTCCTGTTGGTTAAAACCAGCCAGCTGTGCGCACCTTCGTCAACCTGTTGACCTTTTACATTTATAGACAGTATATTTTTTCCCTTTTTTATTCATATCTTGGGTATATTCTTTTTGCTAGAGTCTCTTCTTTAGCCTATATCAAAGGTAAAGATAGTGCCGAAACCGGTTTGACTCAGTGGATAGAGCGTCGGCCTGCGGACTGAAAGGTCCCAGGTTCGATTCCGGTCAAGGGCATGTACCTGGGTTGGGGGCACATCCCCAGTGGGAGATGTGCAGGAGGCGGCTGATTGATGTTTCTCTCTCATCGATGTTTCTAACTCTCTATCTCTCTCCCTTCCTCTCTGTAAAAAATCAATAAAATATATTAAAAAAAAAAAGAATAAAACATTTAAAAACAAAAAAAAGGTAAAGATAGTATCTGGTAAATAGTTTTATAGCTAAAAAATGCCTTACCTTGTCCTGGCCGGTTTGGCTCAGGGGATGGAGCGTCGGCCTGTGGACTGAGGGGGCCCAGGTTTGATTCCAGTCGAGGGCATGTACCTTGGTTGTGGGCACATCCCCAGTGGGAGGTGTGCAGGAGGCAGCTGATCGATGTTTCTCTCTCATCGATGTTTCTAACTCTCTAATCTCCCTTCCTCTATGTAAAAAATCAGTGAAATATATTTAAAAAAAAAAAAAAAAAAAAAGCCTTACCTGAATTGTTTGTTTCTAAGAGCCAGCTTGGTGTAAACTAGTTATTCTTTTGTGTGTGTGTATGAAATGTAGTGGGGTTTTTGTGTGTGTGTGTGTGTGTGTGTGTGTGTGTGTGTGTGTGTTTTAAAATAAATTCTTTATTGTTGAAAGTATTACATATGTCTCCTTTTCCTGCTAAAGCAGTTATTGTTACACAGACTTCTCTGGCCTGCCCTTCTCACCCTGAGGGCAGCTGTTGGTGGGTTTCACACCCCTGTCCTGGCCCTGAGTCCGGAGCAAGCAGCTGCTGAGAGCTGTTTGCATTCATTCAAACAATCTCAGTTTTAGCCTGTGATTCTGAAATCACTTTTAAGAAACTGAAAACATTTGGTGTTACTTTTAGTAATGAGTCTGCTGATTCGCCTTTTCCTGTGGAAGGAGGGAAGGTATGAATAAGGATAAAGTGGCTGCAGCGAGCAGGCTGAACGTGGGCCAGTGTTTTGGCTCCCACTGATCAATTTTGGATCAGTTGAAAAGATTCTGATCATTTTAGGTGATTGGGTTTTTACATGCCAGCCTCCACACCATATTCACCCCTGCCCCTTATTCTCGGAACATGTTTAGCGAAGGAGAATCAAGCTCTTACGTGGTCTCTTCTTGCTTCTGCAGATCTTTAGTTTACATGCTACACCTCAAAATATACATTTAACCCAACTAAATTTGGGCTAATTTTGTACACTTCTAACTTTCTATTAGACAGAAGAAAAAAAGTCTTTGTTAGTAGGCCTTGACCTTGAACTTGGGACTCGATGGAGATTGGCTTTTCACCACGAGTAAACAGAAGCTATCCATAATCTTTCTTCTCTGTAATACACTACTCTTCCTCTTCCTCATCTCCAGGGGTGTTTTTTTTTCGGGGAGCTTTTGCCAAAGCTAGAATTTCTGGTTTTATTTCCTAAAATGGAAATAGATTAAGAGGATTTCACCTTTTTTATCATGGCAGGCATCACCTTCAATGCCTTGGTTTCATTTGTGCCAAATTAGATGCGAGTGCCCTGCTCCTCTTCATTGTCTAATTGTGGACTGAGCCACAGGCAGAAGGGTGTTCAATAGTCCTACGGTGCATCCAGAAACCCAGCTGCCAGAGGGCTGTGCAGGACCGCACGTAGCATCTAAGCATCTACATTCTCCTGTTGATTCCTAGCAGAGGAGAGGGATGGTTACCTGCTGCAGTTGTGCCTCTGAAATAATAAATCGCTACCACATAACAATATATAAAAGAGATCCTTCAAACTCCTGCTCCTATACTGTCCTAAAAGAATTTAGAAAGCAGGTACCCCCTTGAACATAATCAAGTTGACATAAGTTTAATGGCTGCAGAGATATAATTACTGGCATATTATATATCTGCTTTAAATGTTTTTCATTGTCAGTTTTGGATCTGGTTTTGCTCAAAACCTTAGTTTTGCAGATTTGACTCATTCAATTTATGGAAAGTGCCCTCCACATAACCTAATTGGCCCAGCCAGTCTTCACTTTCAAATCAAATCAGTCTGGTTTTCTGTCAAATCAAACCTGGCTTCATTTCTCAGTTTAAAAAAAAAAAGTGTGGTCCCTTTGACAACAGGTCTTCTGGAGAGAGCGATTCTAAGATAGACAGGTAGTAAGTGCTTCAACTGGTGGACGTGCGACATGGAGCGTTGCCCTGGAGTGCGTCGTGGGAGAGCTCTCTGCCTGGTTTAATAAGATTCCGGGTGATACTCTGGGGGCACTTATCCCCTGGGCAGTTTATCAGGTTAATGGGGAGTGGGTTCCCTCTGGGGGTCCATCCCCGTACAACCTGTTGTTTCTCTGAAAAGTATGGGCGATCCTGTGACTCGCTTTTATTCAGCAAGCCTCTTATTTTCTAGATTCTTAGAAGAGTGGGCTACTTCTGCAGGTGACTAGCCTCATATTAACCAGTTTCTGTTGATGTTTATAAGCTCACTTGCAGGAGGGTTGTACTTGCCCTCTCTGTCGTTGGACATGGGTGATCCCTCAACCCCAAGAAAGCTGAGCCTGGTAGGGTTGTAGTGTAGTAACTGCACGTAATCCAAAAGGAACTAACAGCCTGCTCAGTGCTGCTGGTTTAGGTGATGCTGTAACGAAAGAGACATATACTGTGCTCACCCTTGAGGAAATCAAAGATTGAAGAAAGGGGGCTTTAGAATAAAAATATTAGCAAAGTGTGCAATTGCACACATTTTCATTGACCTCCGGCTTAAATGGTGAACAAGGGAGGTTTTAGGATAAATAAAACACCGTCTCTTCTTCCCCTAGTTTATTATTTTCTTTCTTCTGCTTGTACCCATCCTCTACCAGGGGTGGGCAAACTTTTTGACTCGAGGGCCACAATGGGTTCTTAAACTGGACTCAGAAGAAGGAGCTGCGGCCGTGTTTCCCCACGTTGCCATGTTAACACTGCTGCTGGTGAAGGAGCGGAGGGGAGAGCAAGAGAACCCTCCGCTCTTTCGGCTCCGCGGGCCGGATGGAACAGCCGAACGGGCCGGATTCGGCCCATGGGCCGTAGTTTGCCCACGGCTGCTCTACACTGTAGCCTGGAAACCCCAGCGAGCAAGCTGGAGCAATCGTGGGCTCAGCTCATTGGTATAGATCTCCCAGGAGTCACTGTCCTTTGTCACCTGAAGTCCAGTGTCTTGAAAACCATCGTTTTATATATTTCGTCTGGACATTTAATTGTTTTGGCAGGAAGGTGAATTGGTCCCAGTAGCTCCATCTTGAGTTTATAACTCAGTTCTGTGGTATGTAGGAGTCCGTTAAATTAAAAGCCAGTAACCAACCAAATATGAGATTTCTCTTATGTCTCCTCCATTTCACCAGATTTTCAGTGCATAAAAACAAGATTCATTTTCATGAAAGGATTACTTGTTTAGTTAGGGGTTTTGGCTCTGGATGGGTTCTTAGTATTTTTTAAAAAAACAAAATTCAACCAAGTACATTTGGAGATCTAGTTGGAGATCTAATTGGCTTTATTAAATGTCCTATCTAGCAACTAGAAGGGCACTCCGGGGGGTTGTACAAGATGGAAGGCTTTTATAGGAAGAAGGTTGAGGCAAGGTGGGGCTGGCAGGGGTGGGGGGTGTCAGGCAAGGATTTGATCTACCGATTGTCTCTTGCCTCTTCTTCCTATGGGGGATGGAGAGGACCCATGTATGTGACAGAGTACTTTACCAGTGCTTGATCAGAAGATTCCAGACTGGATGTCTACGAAAGATTATGTCTGTGGGAGAGGCTTAAACTGCAGTGAGATCAGGTATTAAGTCTAGGTTTAGTATCATGGGCTTCTAGCATGAGGGACACCATTTAGGGCCTGTGGGTTTTCTCTTTAACAGTGTTAAAACTACTTCCCTCTAGCCCACTGTGCTTTCTGATCCCTCTGGGTTTCTTTTGTTAAAGGAGCCAGTGACGTAAGTACACTGAGAAGACGTAAGTACACTGAGACACTCATAAACTGAAGGAAAAAAACACCTGAAAAGATTACAAAATTAAGGGCGGACCACAAATAAAGGCTAATGGGGACAGTGCCCAATTTAAAAACAAAGGAAGCAAAACTAGTTGCATGAGCTCACAATCATTTTCTAGGTAATGGTAATAAAATAGCTAGTAGTTATGAAAGAATGTCCAAACCTATGGAAAAGTTTCATAAGAGTTTATCTGAGTCAAATTTTGGGGGACATGTCTGGAAGCAAGGTCTCAATAGATTGAGAAAATGCTCGGGAGAATTGCAGTTTTGCAGCTTATTTTATACACCAGTCAAAGGCAAAGACCTAAAGAGGGTTACACGAAAAACACTGAAAACACTGGGGTAGATTAAGGAGGCAGGAGAAAGCCAAGCAAGGAAACCTCTAGGATTGGACAAGAAGCAAAATGGAGAAACACATACTTCTTTCACATTAGGTGGATACAGGATAGTTAATAATTAATGTTTACAGCACATAGAGATAGTAGGCGGACAACACGATAATAATGGGGAGGGGGGTTCTGTGGTTTGTGCTCTGGTGCCAGTGGTTGTGCCTCCAAGGGGACTGGAAACGAAAATCACTCTGACATTTCCAAGGGATGTTTTCCTGGATGTAAGCACAACGGACAGAGCTCGCTTAAGCTTAAGCTTAATCCTTGCTAAGGAAGTTCTAGTCCTCGGATGTGATGGCCTGCCATGCATGCCCAGTTAGGAATGTTTATGTTCAGATCATCTGTGTGGTTACTTTTTTTTACCTTATCTTCTATTTCTTTACTAGAGGCCCGGTGCATGAAATTCATGTACTGGAGGTGGGGGGTCCCTCAGCCTGGCCTGCACCCTCTTGCAGTCTGGGAGCCCTTGGGGGATGTCCGACTGCCAGCTTATGCCCACAGGGAGCGGGCCTAAGCCGTCAGTCGGACATCTTTAGTGCTGCCGCGAAGGCGGGAGAGGCTCCCACCACCGCTGCTATGCTTGCCAGCCGTGAGCCTGGCTTCTGGCTGAGCAGTGCTCCCCCTATAAGAGCGCATTGACCACCAGCCCCCTGGTGGTCAGTGCACATCATAGCAACCAGTCATTCCACTGTTCAGTTGATTTGCATATTAGCCTTTTATTATATAGGATTAAATTTATCAGGGAATGTGGTTACTTTTGATCACTGAGATTGTCAGGTTTATTACATAGCCCCATTTTTGTTCACGATGCTTTATATATTGTTCTAAGAGCTTTACGTATTATTTAATTTAGTCTTTACCAACTCTATGAACTAACAATATGGTTCCATTACTATTCTTATTTTGCACATAAGCATAAAGCGCAAAGAGCTAAAAGTAACTTGACTAAGATCATACAAGTCATGGCCAGGACTTGAACCTGGGGTCTGGCTCCAGAGACTATACATTTAATCAACATACAAAACTGCTTCTAGATAAAGTCATTCTTAGCTTGGCCATCTTGATGTCCCTTCTTGTGTTTTCTTTTTAAATAATTGTTGTATGTATGTATATGTATGTATGTATGCTTGGTCGTATAGGCTCATGATTTGTTTTCACATGATATAAGGATGTTCAGTGAAAGTAATCTCCCATCTGCCTTTCTCCACTCAAACCCCCAAGTTCCCTCCCTGCCCCAAACCATCTCTTAACATTAGGTGGATACAGGATAGTTAATAATTAATGTTTACAGCACATAGAGATAGTAGGCGGACAACACGATAATAATGGGGAGGGGGGTTCTGTGGTTTGTGCTCTGGTGCCAGTGGTTGTGCCTCCAAGGGAACTGGAAAAGAAAATCACTCTGACATTTCCAAGGGGTGTTTTCCTGGATGTAAGCACAACGGACAGAGCTCGCTTAAGTGAGGTCTTCAGTTTTAGTGTCTTTCCAGAGGTACTCGTCACATATACAAGCTTAGAAATAAATGGCAGCATACTGTCCCCTTTCTTCTGCACCTTGCTTTTCTCGTTTAGCAAGATATTTTCAAATCATTCCATACGAGTGTTAACCTAAAAATAAAAGCCAAAGTGAGAAGAACAAGTACCGTATTTTTCCGTGTGTAGGACACCCACATGTATAAGATGCCCCCCACCCCCACTTTTCCAACCCCAAATTAAGAAATCAATATTTTAAACATTTTTGCTGGTTTTCCTCTGAAGGCCTTCTTCTTTTTTGGCATCTTCAGGAGTTGTTCTTCCTGTTTTCTCCACTGTCTGGTCAGACACTCAGTGGGAGGAGGTCCACACTGTCTCTCTGCAGCTCTATTTCCATGCTCTCTTGCATAGCTGATTACATTCAGTTTGAATTTTGCAGAGTAAGACCATCGCTTACCGGTATTTATCTTCTTATTTTTTGACATCTTTATGGGCTCAGAACACTCTGGTCCCTGTTGCATCTGTGCACGCTCCACCTCCACCTCCACCTCCAATTTCGGCATCCGCTGACGTCAGTAACAATAAGGGTCGAGATTGGAGGAAGCCTGTTTGACAAGGTATGGGCAGCTACGCACCTGCACGGCTCCCTCCTCGGCTGAGGCTGACTTCTATGTATAAGATGCCCCTGGATTTTGAGAAAAAAAAAAATAGTGTCTTATACACGGGAAAATATGGTATTTATTTAAGATCCAAAAGCACAGCTATTCAGGAAGCACTGATTCAGGCAGAAACCCAAATAGTGACCTGATTCAGAGGTAAAAGCCAAGGGCATTTATGAGAAAGGGAAGGAGCATAATGACATGAATAGAAGGAAGGATTTCTATGGGTACCAATAAGCCAAGGAAAGAACTTGTATATCTACAGATAAGCTTGCAAGCTAAGTCTAAAGATGTCTTTAATTTTCAGTCTGGTAGTCAGAACAAATAGTTGTTTGGAATATAATGTTGCTTCAGGCGCGGTCTAAAGGTTAATTTGCCCAATTTACAAAGGTTTGAGGAGAAAGGTCTGCAAGGCAGTTCCTCTGGGAGGGCAGCTCCACCTCCATTTTGAAGTGGCTCCATTTATATTCTTTCTTTCGAAGGAGGTAAAGAGCTGCCTCATTCTTTTGGACAGCTGCATAGGGTTCCACTGTGTGGATGTGCCGTGATTTATCCGCCCATTCCCTTTTACAGCACTTTGTTTCCAAACTTGTACTATTATAAGCAAGGCTGCAAAAAATATCCTTATGTTTGATCACATATATGTATCACACATATATCATATACATGTGTGTGTAACTTCTCACATGTGCAACCGTATCTACAGGATACATTGCTTAAAGTGGAATTGCTATGACAAAGGGTTTGTGCTTTTGAAATGTTGGTAGCTGTGACTAAATTGCTCTTCAAAGAATTGTCCTGATGCGCACGCTCACAGCAGCATATGAGGGTGTTCAGTTCCCCATACTCTTCCCAACATTTATTAAACTTTTTTCATGTTTTTTTAAAATAATGATTATGAACACGGTATCAAAGGGCCACTTTTGTGAGGGGTGGCAGTAGTTGGTCCCTGTATTTATCTGCTAGTAAATTAAGAATCAAATGAGCAAAGACCAATTCCCTTGTGTTCTTAGTAATTTACTCAGTTCAGGCTGCAGACTTAATCTGTGCCCGGTTCTGGGTGCTAGGGGTGGAAAGATCTGTCACTTGGTCCCTGTCCCCAGGCAGCTCACCGTGTGCGGGGAGGCATGGGAGAAGCAGCAGCTGGGACACGATGTGCGTAGTGTTACGCATGGTTGGAGAGAATGGGATCACGGAACAAGGAAGAGTGCTGCCAGCTCTCTTATCAGGGACTCTTGATCATGTCAAACGTGATGGTGAATGTCATCCCAGAGGCAACCCAGGTGGAGAGGAGGAAGTTGGGCTCCCGGGGACGAGCCAGCGCTGGTGCCTTCAGCGAGCCTGTAGGTTGCCATTGGCACCTCCCTGCAGAAGTGCTGAGCTGCGGGCAGGGACTCGGCCGCCTGTGATTGGAGGGATGTTGCGGGTTAGGATAATGAACTTGGTAGTGTCGGCAGAGGTGATTGGCCGCGCCCTGCTGCAGTGAGAATGCAGACTGGATGCTCAGGGCCCCGCTTGTGGGATCAGTAGTTGAGCGAGGACAGATGAATAATTGGGAGCTCGAAGTTGCTTCTGCCTCCGGGAGAGGTCTGTTGGGCTATTGCTTTCTCCTCTTTTTAAAAAGCCAGACGTTTGAGAACCATCCTCCTGCAGAAGTGAGCTTTTCCTGAAGAAGCTCTCGCTGCTCCCTGCGCGTTGCCAGCACCGCGGGCTGGGAGCGAGCTGTTTCTCAGGCCAGGCACGGCAGCGGTGCTCGCAGATTTGAAAGCAGGAAACCGCCGCCGCATGCAGAGCGGCCAGCCTGACAGCTCCCAGGCCAGTCTTCCCGGCAGCCGTGTAGCCGGCGACCCTTGGTATTGTGGTCACATTCCTCCTGAGAAGTGACCGGTCACCATCAGCGCCGCTGGGAGCAAGCCGTGATGCTGCAGATGCTGTGGCATTTTCTGTGTAGCTTTTTCCCGAGGGCTGGGTGCCAAGGCCCCACAGAGGGGAACGATAACGAAGTCAGAGGCACCCCAGCTCCTGCTCGGGGAGACCCGATGTCAAGCTTTTTGGGGAAACAAGACGGCAGGGCTGAGGCCACGGAAAAGAGACCCACCATTTTGCTGGTGGTCGGACCTGCAGAGCAGTTTCCTAAGGTAATGGCAACCTCGAGACGACCTCCGAGTTCAGGGACTGGTCTAGGAACATTTTCCTGAAAAAAGCTGGAGTGTGGGGGGAAGCGAGGACTTGTAAGTCCGTCAGTTTGGTGTTGGGGGCCGGGGAGGAGTGTCAGACAATAAAGAAACCCCAATCTTCAGCCGGAATCTTTGCGGCCACTGCAAAAGCTTTATTACCCTGTTATGACCACTTCAGTGTGGCCATTAGGGGGAGGGAGGTTGACTGCAATAGCAGATTTGCCTTCGATTTGTCAGTTTCAAAAGTCATTTGAAAGTAAAGACAAGTGACTAGAGTGTGTCTTGTATCGTATGGTATCTGAACAATTTAGGGACGAACGAGCGAAGTCAGCTACAGAGTGCACCCTTGAAGTTGAACCAACAGCCTGGAGCTGGGCAGGGCCAGCCTGCCCTGCGTCCCGAAGGTCAGACCCCTGGCCTTGGCGGGCGGAGGGCCTTTGGGTCTCGCAGGAGGGAGTGGTCAGAAGAGAGGCTGGAGTTTGCAGGTGCGGAGGCCTGTGCCTCTCTGGGTTCTGCGGGTCTGTTGAGTGCCAGGGCCTTCCCTCCAACTGGTGCCCTGAATGTGGGTTATCTGATCTACACAAGAGCCAGGGTAAGTGGTGGTATCCCCATTTCATAGATGAGGGAACTGAGGTGCAGAAAGGTTAAGTAATTTGCCCAGGGTTAAGCAATTAAGGAGGGGTGGAGGCGAGACTTCACCCACATCAGCCTGGAACTTCACCCTGTATTGTCTCCCTTCCCCTTAAAAAAGCAGTTTCCAGTGGGACCAGGGGAGTTCTCAGGGTTAGAACGGAAAGTGCCGTCTGGCTGAGATGTCTCCTGCTGCAGTAGCAGTGACCTTGTCACTTCCTGAGCTTTGGTGATTTGGGATCTTTTCTCCTTTCTCAGAATAAAAATCAGTGAGAGGAGACTGTGCCCTGTGTCTGGCACATTGTAGATTCCTGACACATGTTCGTTGAATTGCTGTGTTTAATAAATGTTCGTTTTTCCTTTGCTAAGTGGCAGGGACCTTTGATGCAGCAACTTTCGCAATCTTTTACGATTAAGCATTGAGGAGAACCCTTAGACTGTAATGAGCTGGTCCTGGCCGGCAGGGACTCGGAGTCTGCAGTATGCTTGCGGTGTGCTCCGAAGGCGCCACGTCCTGCCTTTTGATTGTTTTAGATGAGCTCAAAACTGGCAGCGGTACCCTTTTTTGTGAGGACATTTATCTACAGGCCAGCTTGCCTTGAGGCCAAGGAAATAAGGGGTTGGCTGGCTCCCTTTTAAAGTCACCTACTTTTGACTTTAATAATTAACTGCTCCATTTTCTAGACTCATACTGGCACCTCCTGCCAGCCCTCACCCAGGGTGGCCTGGCATCGGGACTCTCTGTTCTGAACAGCTTAGTCCGTGGCCTGCAGAGTCAGGATTGAGGGGCACTGAACCTGAGACCCACCCTTTCCCTGGCTCAGAAGGGAGACAGATCAGCTGGCTGGAGGGTGGGGGAAGCCCCGAGAAGGAGATGGACCAGCTGGTTTGGTTTGAAGCAAGAAAGCAAGCACGTCTGGGTGGTGTGGACTCTGAAGAGCAGATAAACTGAGTATTGGAACAGCGGGAGCGTCTGCATCGCGTGCTTTCCCCGTGCAGCTGCTCCTGAAGGTAGGCTTTGGGGTTGGTGAGCAGCGGCCACTGGGGCCTGGCCTCACCGTTTCTCTCAGGAAGAGGCTCCCCAAACATTATGGAAACCTTAGAAGTTTAGGTTGGTTCTCAGGCTTCTCAGTTTCCCAGCAGCACGACTTTGTTTGGCCCTCACTTCCTCTGTCTAAATATGTCTGCCCGTGAGTCAGGTCCCTTTGAGCTTTTATTCTAGGACCTGTTCCAGTTTCCCCTTTATCCTCAGCGGACAGTTCCTCTGCTGTTGGAGCGGAAAGCCATTAGTTTGGAGAGGGAGGTGACCTCAGCCGCATCCAAGCTTTCAGATCCTGAGGGGCTGTCTTCTCAGAAGCCCAGAGAATTCTGCTTATTGTGTGTCTGATTGGCAGTGTAGGCAGGTTTCAGCTACACTGGGCTGTCATGGCAACCTGATCATCAAATGACACTGTGGCCACAGCAGCCAATGAGGTTCCAGAGCCCTAGGGGTGGGTGGGGCTCGAGCAGCCGGAAGCTGGCGAGGCTCCTTCGCGTATTAATCTTCGGGCTTGGTCTGAGTCATTGCAGAGGAGGGAGAACACTTCATGACCTAATGCCGCACTCCCTAAAGTAGTCTACCTGCCCTGGTCTTACTCAAGGTATTTTGGCACTTACCTGGTGCGGGAAGCACCTGTTTTGTTGGCATGAAGCGGAGTGGTAGAACAAGGAAAGCTTGTGGTGGCATTGGCCCATTTGAGGGTGAGAAGATGCTCTGGGAGGGACTGGACTTGACAGAGTAGGTGAAATCTGATCCCACTGAATTCCACGGGCTTTAGAGTTGCTGTCATTGTTCCCCAATGCTCATTGTTTCAGAGAAGAAACACAAGTAGATCTGGGCCACAAAATTAGGATAAGAGGGCAGAAGGGGAGACCGCCAGGTACAGGGATTTACAGAGCCTGCTGGTGCGAAGCATCAGGACCGAACAGGAGCCCTGCTGCCGTCTTCTTCCTTATTTGTGTTTCTTCATGTGTTCAGAAGCAGTAGCACAAATACATTTGTTGTTGTTGTTTTCAGCTAAGGCTAAGCTTAAACTTGCTCTGGTTACAGCTTTCCCACACACCTGCCACCTTCCAGTTTGAGGTACTGCTTGCAGTAGTTCTCAATGTCAGCCTAACAAGCATTCTTTGGAAACTAATTTTGTGTCTCCTTTTGGCAGCATTGGGTTTGGTTTGGGCGCTGTTAAATGGCTGTTGTAATAAGAGCCAGGTCCTGGTGAGGCTCAGCCCCACCATCTACAGGCTCTGGGGCCTGGTCAACCTCTCCTGGCCTATTTGCTCATCTCAGAAATTAGGGGATGACGCCAGAGCCCCTCTGGCCCTCTATCTGTAAGTCCAGGGATAAAGCATTAACTTTGGACTCTAGGTGCCTGGAGAGGGGCTTACTTGGAAAGAATCCCCAGCCAGTTTCTGTGAAAATGGAGTTCTGCATGACCTGGGAAATTTGGGAGGACAGGTGGTTAAATGCCAATTTAAGTATGTCCAGTGAAGACATTCTATTGGACTTGATCACAGTTGCAAAATAAAAATAAGTTATAGCCCCTTTTAAAAATAACATTGGAATAGAATTAATGTTAACATTGTAAAATAACATCTTGGCAAACACATTCCTGATACCATTGGTCTGTCAAGTAATGAGCTTTGTTATAATCAGGGTAATTCCATTATTTTTTTCTAGAAAATAGTTGAACTTATTTGATTAATGTTTTTAACATATTTATTTATTTATCCTCACCTGAGGATATTTTTTCCATTGCTTTTTAGAGAGAGTGGAAAGGAGGACGGGAGCTAGGGAGGGAGAGAGAGGGGGGTGAGAGAGACACATTGATTGGTTGCTTCCCACAGGCACCAGGGATGGAACCTGCAACCCAGATACGTGCCCTTGACCTGGAATCAAACCGGAGACCCTTCTTTGCGTGGGCTGACACTAATCATTGGAGCATACCAGCCAGGGCTGGTTAACATTTTAATAATTTTTCCTTAGACACTGAATATAGATTTCACTATATATATATAATTGATTTCAGAGGGGAAGAGAGAGATAGAAACATCAATGATGAGAGAGAATCATTGATTGGCTACCTCCTGCACGCCCCACACTGGGGATGGAGCCTGCAACCTGGGCATGTGCCCTTGACCAGAATCGAACCTGGGACCCTTCAGTCTGCAGGCCAACGCTCTGTCCACTGAGCCAAACCAGCCAGGGCACATTTCACTTTTATTTGGTATTGTTTTCAAATCTGTTCTCAGATTTGTCTTGTAAATACATCATAAAATGCAATGATACAAAAAGAAGAAGAACTCCATGGAAATGAACATCTCCAGTCGACAGCTTATTTTTGTCAAAGTATTTGCCATTTTCGAATAACTACAGTCATCATTGAAATGAGATACTTCAACAGATCTGAGTAATTTATTTTTGTTTCAGAAGCAAATGTGAATAAATTAGCGAAGGAACATCAGCATTTTGAAATTCAGCCCTTTTATTTATAAACTAGAGGCCTGATGCACGAAATTTGTGCAAGAGTTGGTCTTCCTTCCCTCTGGCCTCCGGCAGGCACCCGGGACCCAATCTTCCCTCACAGCCCTTAATTAGCATATTATGCTTTTATTATAGATGTGAACCTCATTTAAAATAAAAATAATAATGCATTATTTTGTTGAGGTGGGTGAGATTGAGGCCTTAGAGGCCTGCCAGCCCCCATTCATTCATTCATTCATTCAGGAACTGCTCATATCCAGCACCTGCCAGGGTCAAGGCCAGGGCTTCTTCCCACCAGGAGGCACAAACGTCTGAAACAATAGCCTCCTGCCTTCAAGGATCCCAGCAGTAGAGATAAAAATAACCTCAAACAGAACATTCTGGATTGGACAGCTTAAGAGACAGCTGAGTGTCATGGGACCTAAGTGGGACTGTGGATAGTCCTGACCTGCCTCTGAATAGCTCGTTGGACGCCCTAGTGAGTTGAAGCCAGATCGCTTTCAGAAAGGCAGAAATGTCATGTAAGTTAATAAAATCGGTTTTATGTAATATGCAAGCTTCAACATCTTATTTTAAAATCCTTTTTTCAAGTTCCTCACAAAAAGCTCTTTAGCAAGTTAAAATTCCTTTTACTTTTGTTGATCTCCATTTTTATCCCTCCTGGTGGTGAGATTCGGTCTATATTAGGAAGTGGCACATTGGAGCAGGAGCAAGCGAGACCAGCTTTCGTTTCATCGTTGTGACGAGCTTCCTTCCTCCGCCGCACGCAGCCCTGACACTGTGGGGAAGGATGAGGTGGCGGTTGCAGGCTGGCCTCAGTAGGATCATCCTCAGATAAAAATAAAAGCGGGACTTTGCGGGAGGAGATTTTTCTCTCCTCCCCACCTCCAAGCGGCATTCTAGAGCCGCGTTGCCCAGTAGGACTTTCTGTGATGGTGGACGTGCTAAGTTGAGTGCATGCAGCTATGGATACTTGAGCTGTGGCTATGCCACCAAGAAACTGGATTTTTCATTTCATTTCAACTAATTTAAAGTTTAACAACGTCCATGTTGAACAGCACAGTTAAGTTGGAAAGCTGCAATTACACTAACGCGTCAAGTGTTCCAAGTGAAGCTGGGTTCCGAACACCACCTTACGAGTCTCAGTGAGGCCCTGGCTGACCCCAGATTGATGTTGCTGGGGAGTCCCTTTGCACAACGAACTTGAGTGTCCTCTTCCTGTCCCCATCACGGCAGCGCCTCAGTGCTGTGGGTTCCCCTGGGGAAGCCTGCCGGGGGATGGGTGGGCCCTGAGGCGCTCACATAGCGGAGCGGCCTGGAAAAGGTCCCTGGAGCGGGTCAGAGCTGTGCCTAGATTGCCCTGTAGCCCAGGTGTGGCCACGTCGCGGATGGCTCGGGACCTCGGCCACCCCACGCCCCACTTCTACTCTCACAGCCAAACTGGGCCCGTTGTCAGTGAGCATTGATTTCATCTCTATATCCACTTATTTTTCTGTTGGGAATGATTGGCTACGGGGGAAGGCACTGTATTGTGTGACGTGTTTGGGGACCTTGTGAAAGAACAGGCTGGCGGCTGTTGGTGCGTTTGGAGGGGTCGGCAGCCGGAGGGTGAAGGTTTGTTTGGACTCTGCCTGTCTTGGAAGAGTTAACGCGGTGAGCGGTGAGCGGTGACGCCAGTGCTGATCTTCACGCCGCCTCTTGTGCAATCTAGGCCTCTGTGCTGATTGGCTGTTGGCAGGACTGGAGTGGGCGGGCTTTTTCTCAATTAAGTCAAAGGGCGGGGCTGGAGCAGCCAATGGCAGCCGCGCCCCGGCATATCTTGCGCTAGTTTGCCGGCGGCAGCATTCTCCGTCCTCCGCGCAGCCAGAGCGCTTGGGTGGCAGCTGAACGCGGCTCTCCCCGTCAGCATGCTCTGCCTGTGCCTGTACGTCCCGGTCATCGGCGAGGCTCAGACCGAGTTCCAGTACTTCGAGTCCAAGGGGCTTCCCTCTGAGCTGAAGTCCATCTTCAAACTCAGTGTCTTTATCCCCTCCCAGGAGTTCTCCACCTTCCGCCAGTGGAAGCAGGTGTGTATGGGGGCCGGGAGAGGCAGCGGGCACTTCATCGGTGTTGGCTGAGTGAAGGGATGGGTGCTGGTAGTGGTGACACCCGAGAAACGGGCGAGTTTTTCCCCCGGTTGTCATGTGGCGGCAGCCAGCGACAAGGCTACCTCACAGGCATGACTGGCTTTCACGTGACTTCCGAGGAAGGCTTGAGTTCTAGGGAAGGCACTTGTGGGAGGAATGCAAAGGAATTTCCTTGCCGAGGGGTGGGAGGGGGGCCCTGAGAAGGGAGGTGCGGTCCAGCTGCTGCGGGGCTGTTTCTCTGAGCTGGAGGGAAGAGGCCAGGAGGGCACAGGAGGGAGAGGCAGAGGCTTCTCACTGGAGACCCAGGCTGCAGCTGCAGGCTGTGCCTGGGTGGGACCAGCCAATGTGTGTGGTGAGGGAAGCCTGCCAGATGTCCCTTTGGAGCAAGGAGGCAGCAGAAGCCCTTACCATTTTATAGAGGGGGAAGCAGCCATAGACCGTGGCGATTGCTTGCCTCCTCAAGAGGTACCCCAACTTCTCTGTCAATCCTCTCCCGTGCTGTCCCCAGCACCCATGCTGGCAGAGGAGGTCAGATGGTGTGCAGGGCGTGGGGATTAGCATATCCTGGGAAGGAGACAGAAAGTAGGCCCAGTGGTTCTGAGGTGGGAGCAAGGACTTGGGAGATGATTTTGAAATCAGGGCACCCACCCCAATAAGGCACATGGTTTGCGTTGGTGGCAGAGCAGCCAGATACCAAAGAGCTTCATGCCTACCATTCACCTCCTCCCTAAATGTCATGTAGATTATGTAGATTCTATTTCCGCTCTTGCCGTAAATCTACAGTGACAATCCTATACGTAATTCTTGGCTGAGAGCACAGAAGTCTACAGGAAGTTAGCATAACTTCAGATAGTAGATAAAATACCAGCATTGGTTTCACATCCCAGCCACACCCACTGCGATGTTCCTGGGATCTGCCCAGGCCTCCTCCTAGCACCCGTGGTGGCTGAGCAATCACCAAGAGCCATCAGGTAATTTCAGAGACTGATTGTAATCGTTGGAGAGCGCCAGCTAGCCAGTGATGTGTCAATTTCCAAACCCATTGGTCAAAAGACTTGGAAACCCATATTGGTTTGTGGATAGTGAATGGATTCTCACTAAGACAAGCATGTCAAACTCAAAGGCTAACACGGGCCAATTAAACGAGGCATGCGGCCTGTGGGTCGTGAGTTTGACATGCTTTCACTAAGCATTGGGCAGTACAGGAAGGTGACCATTTTCCCTGGGAGGTTTTTTTTCCTAGTTTGGGGTGTTGCTGGGTTGGGGTGACTCATGTATGTGCTCCACCTTCTTCAGATTAACGCAGCACGATCTCTAGGGAGGTGGCCTTGGCGTCCAACAAACCTGGCTTGAATGCTGCCCGCCACTTCCCTAGCTGTGTGATCTAGGATAGATGACTTAACCTCTCTGAGCTTGATTCCTTCTCTGTAAAGTGGGGAAATGATAGAACCTCCTTCCTAGAGCTGTTTGTGAGGACTCAGCAGGTTACTAGAGGTCATGCTTTTAGCAGGACCCATGGCTTAGAACCTCAGGGTCTCTTCAAGCCTCTTGGGTCACGAAGCTAAGCAGCGCGCTTGTTCAGTACCTGGCTGAGGGAGCTGAGGTTGGTTATATCATCAGTTCCCCCTGAGATCAGAGACTGGCCGTGGCGTCAAGCATATGCCCCAGAATAGTTCCCTGGGGGCTCTTACTGCTTCTCCAGAATTCTCTTGGCCGTATTTGTGGCATGTAGGCATGGGCAGGGGCCAGCTCTGCCTCCTACCTTCACCCTGGCCACCTGCTTGTCCCTGGGCCACTGTCACTGTAGGGAAAAAAGAGCTGGCTGCGGCGTTCCTGGTGGAATCTGGAGCTCCAGGCCTAGCCACACACTTGGGGCAGAGAGCATGTGGCTGAGGCCTGGCGCCAGGGGATAGCGCTGCAGGGGAGCCAAGCAGCTGACCCTGGCGGTACAGCAAGTGGTCTTTAAAACACTTGGAATGAGTACTCACCAAGCCTGTCACTGCTGGCCTCTGCCTGAGGGCCCCTCATGGTGTGTGTGGGGGGGAGCGGGGGGCGGGGGCTTTTTTCTTTGCAAGGTGGGTTCTTGGGCTCTGGGAAGCCTCTGGGTCATTCGGGCCACCTCTGTTCACGGGTTAGCGCAGTTGTTTCCTGGGGACACGGCGTCAACGAGGGACAAGCTGGTGCATGAGCTAAAGGATAAAGCTTTACTTCTGTTCCATAGAAAATTGTACAAGCTGGCGATAAAGACCTTGATGGGCAGCTGGACTTTGAAGAGTTCGTCCATTACCTCCAAGATCACGAGAAGAAACTGAGGCTGGTGTTCAAGAGTTTGGACAAAAAGAATGATGGTGAGCGCTGCCTCCGGAGCCAGTGGCGGCCGCCGTGGGTTCTCCGTGGGCCTGGCTCCCGCTCACGGCCTCTATTGTTGCAGGGCGAATCGACTCTCAGGAGATCGTGCAGTCCCTGCGGGACCTGGGCGTCAAGATATCCGAGCAGCAGGCAGAAAAGATTCTCAAGAGGTGAGAGCTTAGCCCGTCTCTGCGTTTGGCCCACTTCAAACACAGTGTGACGAAAGCAGCGTTCTCGGGCTGACTCTGGTGGCTCTCACTGTGCTAACCCTGTTCTCTGAACTTTGGCTTCTGGTAGTTTGAAAGGATGAATGAGTAACCTTCCCCGGGTTGCTGGTCAGCACTCGTCTGAAGAATCCCTGTTCACCTGGCAGTGTGCCTGTTCACCGTGACCCCAGAGAAGACCAGTGGGGGAGGAGGGGAAGTAGGTGAAAGGCAGCAGGGGGCACCCTTCTCTGCCGGTGGGAAGGGGAGGGGCTCACGCGGCCGCCCTCCACTTAAGGTGGACTTGACGCCATCATCGGATGCGCTGCCCCGAGAGATGGGTCTAAGGTGAGCCGTGGTCCTGGGGGTAGCAGAGCTGCTGCTGTGCCGGGAAGTTGCACAGAAGAGCCCCAGGAGCACTTCCTGTCCTGGCTGGGCCTCTCCCCATCCTGTGCCCACTCCCCGGCTGCTGTGGGGGCGCATCCTCATGCTGTGCTGTGCTGTGCTGTGCGTCTGCCTCAGTGACATCTCCTCGAGCACTTACTTGTATTGTTTCTCCTCTCTCCTCTGCATCCTCCTTTGTCTGTCTGTCAGAATACGAACGGGCCACTTCTGGGGCCCTGTCACCTAGTAAGTATCCGTGTCACCCTGGCGACTGCCTCCCTCCTGAACTTCTGTGCCCAATCAGAATGGGGTTCCTGTGGGTCATGATAGCCCATTTTTGTGCCAAATGAAGTGTGGAGCCACCCTGCCTTTTCTCCTCGGGCAGAGGCACCCTCCGTGGTGTCCTCGGTGGCCGTGTGCCTGCCTTTGGCTCACCGGGAAGGGGACGTGTGGCTGACGGGTGGGGCCTGTTTCCACGTGAGCAACCGTGCGTCCTCTTGCAGCATGGATAAAAACGGCACGATGACCATCGACTGGAACGAGTGGAGAGACTATCACCTCCTGCACCCCGTGGAGAACATCCCCGAGATCATCCTGTACTGGAAGCATTCCACGGTGAGCCCCGTGCCCGGAGCTGGGGCCGTTTCTCCCTGTCCGTTCACGGGTCCCTTTGCCCAGCCTCAGTCCCCATCCCGGGGCGGGGATGGGGGTGGGAGTCTCAGCTTGCCTCCCCTTCAACAGCATGACTGTCCCCTCCTCTGCCAGCCCCACAGAGCCCGCCACATGCCTCCTCCGTTTCCCACACGCCTGCCCACCGGATGGCCTGACCGTTCCCCAAACACAGGGCTCCTGGTGCCCGTCTGTCCCTATGGGCTGCCTATTCCTCAAGGCCCACTTCACCCCTCCCCTGATCGCACTTGCTCTCCCAAAGCCAGTGTGAGCCTTCTGGGCGGGGCTCTCTCCAGGGAACAAATGGCACAGCTGTTAGGTGTCTCCCCCAACTGCCCCATCTTGTGTGCTGTTTCTCTCTGTGACAAAAGAATATGTTCCCACCACCGCACGTATGCTCTTTCGTCTCATCAGAGCTGTCCTCGCTGGTAGTGGCCGCACTGACTCCCTGCCCTCGGGCCTCCTGCATGCGGGATGCGGCCCTCTCTGCTGGTCCTTCCTGAGCACCCGCTCGATTTTAGTCTGATCCACCCCAGGCTGTCAGCTCTGGGAGCGGAGGCCGAGGTGATCCTCCTGGTCAGTCTCCTGCAGTGCCCAGGCCAGGACCTCACCCTCGGGACACCTGGCATCTTTGTTGGGTGAAGTTATGTGGGCTGCTGACCGTGGGTCTGGCCTGCAGCCCAGGTCTGAGCAGAGCTGGCTCTGTCTGACCAGCCAGGATGCCACCCAGAAGAGAGGGTGACGCGCAGGCATTGCACCCCCTCGTATTTGCTGAGGCCTTACATAATGTTCTGCCAGCGCGGTCTGATTACACATCAGGTTGCAAGAGAATTTTCACCCCTGGCTTGATGGGTTCAGTACAGCCAGCCTGGCGATCCTCCACTCAAACGCCTGTGTAAGCTGTTCCTGCAGGAGCTTCCTTCTAGCTGTGCTCTCACGTGGCACACCTGGGCCTCCCGAAGGCCACAGACAGGGACCAGAGCTTTGCCACCTTCGCATGGAGGGGGGAGGGGGACTAGGCTGGTGCATCAGTTTCCTGCCCAGAGTCCTTGGCAATCTACCCCCTGGGTGGCCCCTTCGAGACGGTGGAAGGTTATGGACCTGCTGTCCAGCAGCAGCTTGGCCACACGCGTCAGGGCCTGCTTGTTTGATCTCTTGGTCTTCCCTGCAGATCTTTGATGTGGGAGAGAATCTGACCGTTCCCGATGAGTTCACTGTGGAGGAGAGGCAGACGGGGATGTGGTGGAGACACCTCGTGGCTGGAGGTGGGGCCGGGGCCGTATCCAGAACCTGCACGGCCCCCCTGGACAGACTCAAGGTGCTCATGCAGGTACGCAGGGAAATAGGCCCCAAACCTCTGGTGTCCACCCCTGGGCTGCTTTGGTGGGCTGGTCTCCCCTCCCCTCCCTTGTCTGGGGCCCTCTTTGCACCCATATTTTTTCTCTCCCAATAAATTAGATTGTAATTCTTGCTCAGACAAGGGCAACATTAGATCCAGGCCTGGGCAATGCACGTAGCTGATCTAATTTTATTGGGGGCCCTGAGCCAGGGGTCACATTACAGGGCTGTAATGTGACTGGTAAAGTAGTGAGGATGGGGTGTGGCAGGAACCTTTCTGTAGGACGTCTCGTGTAGGTGTCGCATGGGGGAAGGTGTGAGCAGATGGTCACTTGGCCCCGACACCATTATGGCCAGAGGCCTGACTCCACTAGGACAGAGATAAGCTAGACCAACGTCAGGGGCAGGGTTTCAGCATCAACCTGCACAGCATTCCCTGTTGGACTTTGGCGTCTTCTGAACAGTGGCCAGTCGCTCCCTGTCCCCCTGTTTGTTCTGGCACCTTCCTGCTCAGAGAAGACGTCATCCTCTCCCTCCCCTTTGCCCTCCTGGGCCTGCCTGCATTTGGAGCCTGTTGATGAATAACGTGACTGAAACAGGGAAGAGGAGTGGTTCAGAGAGAAGAGCTCTAGGACTGGAATCTGACCCCATCTAGGCCTGGAGCTGTGTGACCTCGGGCGAGTCACTTGGCCCCAGGACTTCATTGCTCTGAGCCGAAGAGGCTTGAGACACATTGCCTTCCTTGTCAGGATTCTTCACGAATCCCAGGGATGCTGTAGACATTGGAAGCATTTCACTTGGGTGAAATGACACAGTCCTACTGGGTACCTTAAAGTAACCCAGCAGGGGTGGGGCAGTGCGGGAACGGATTGGCTGTGGTTGCATGCGTGTGGAAGCTGATCAAGGGCTCATGGGAGCTCATTATATAATTCTCTGCACTGCTGTACATATTTGAAATCTTTCCATAATAAAAAGCTCAAGCTCGATCTTCTTTTCTTCTAAATCCTTACCCAAGGATGTTTTTATTGCTCTTAGAGCAGAAGAGTGAGAGACGCAAGAGAACATCGATGTGAGAAACATCGGTGGGTTGCCTTCCCTATGCGCCCCAACCAGGGATTGAACCTGCAACCTAGGCACGCACCCTGACCAGGAATCGAACCCGCAACCTTTTGGTACACGGGATGACGCTCCAACCAACTGAGCCGCCCGGCCAGGGCAGTTCAGTTTTTTAAATTTTGAAAAGTGGTCCTTGTGGAGGTGTTCAGCAGTGTTGGCACACATAGGTGTGGCACGGGGAGATGTAGCTGGGCCTGGAATGGCTGTTTGGTTCTCAGGCTCAGTTAGGCTTCAGAATACGAGAGGAAAGAGCCTGCCCGCCCGCCGTGACGGCTGGCCGTGGAGAGAAGGCTGTGTCGGACGGACGATGGCCGAGTTCTCTCTGACCCCGTCCTTCCCGCTCCAGGTCCATGCCTCCCGCAGCAACAACATGTGCATCGTGGGCGGGTTCACCCAGATGATCCGCGAGGGCGGGGCCAGGTCGCTCTGGCGGGGCAACGGCATCAACGTCATCAAAATTGCCCCCGAATCGGCCATCAAGTTCATGGCCTACGAGCAGGTGAGGACCCGCCCCCCAGGTGGTGTTGTCAATTGGCAAGGGCAGCGGAGGGCGGGGGGGGGGGGGGGGGGGCCTGGGTCTGACCCCGTCTCTGCTGCCATTTCCGCTGTGGGCCAGTTCCTTCTATTTCTGGGAAGCGTCAAGTGGGCCAGGGACACCGTGTCTGGGCTAAGTGTGCTGGCTCCGTGAGGAAGGTGGGGCAGGAGGGGCCCTGGTCTCGGGTGTATCAGCTTGTTTGCTCCCTGTTGTAGATCAAGCGTCTTGTTGGGAGTGACCAGGAGACGCTGAGGATTCACGAGAGGCTTGTGGCAGGGTCCTTGGCAGGGGCCATCGCTCAGAGCAGCATCTACCCGATGGAGGTGAGGGCCCTCGGTCCTGGGGCGGACCAAGGTGCAATGGGGCGGGCAGTGCACGTGGGGATGAGGCTGAGGGGTGGGCCGTGCTCACACTCTGTCGCTTCTGTTGGGTTCTGCAGGTTCTGAAGACCCGGATGGCCCTGCGCAAGACAGGCCAGTACTCGGGCATGCTGGACTGTGCCAGGAAGATCCTGGCCAGAGAGGGGATGGCCGCCTTCTACAAAGGCTACGTTCCCAACATGCTGGGCATCATCCCCTACGCTGGGATAGACCTGGCTGTCTACGAGGTGAGGCCCTAGAGGACTCAGGCCCCTGGAACTGGCAGGAGAGATTCAGAAACCCCCTCCTCACACGTCCCCACCTGTTGTCTCCATGCCTGACAACCGCTGGGGATGGTGGGACAGGGACAGCACCAAAGAGCGTCTCATCCTCTCAGACTCATGGCAAGGGTCCCCTGCAGCCTCGAGTTCCGCCCAGGTGCCTGGCAGGCAGATCCCCAGAGCACAGTGCCCTGGGGGCTCACTGGGCCCCAGCAGACTCCAGGCGACAGAAGTCAGTTTCTCTGGGGGTGAGGCCGTGCTGCCTCTGCCTCTGCCTCATCCCCATTCCTGTCTGAGCCAGGAATCCCCAGGGACAGCAGAAACAAAGGCAGGTGGGCCAGGAGCTCAGCCAGCCCAGGCCAAGCGAATCGGGTTACAGTGGCCTCACAGATTCATGTGATGGGGTCCAGTAATGTCGTCACTCTCCCCCCCTCACTCCGGCCTCTCACGGCCTCGCCAGCTCTCGCTGGCACTTTGGCTCATCCCTGCGCCCTTCCCCTTGCAGACACTCAAGAACGCCTGGCTGCAGCGCTATGCCGTGAACAGCGCAGACCCTGGAGTGTTTGTGCTCCTGGCCTGTGGCACCATGTCCAGCACCTGTGGCCAGCTGGCCAGCTACCCACTGGCCCTGGTCAGGACCCGGATGCAGGCCCAAGGTAAGGCTGGTCCTAGGCCGGTCCCCAGGGGCCCATCTCCCTGGGCGGATTGGGATCCAGGGAGGAGCCGGCGAAAGGCCTCTGATGGACGACCTTTCTTATTTCTGCAGCCTCCATTGAGGGCGCTCCAGAGGTGACCATGAGCAGCCTCTTCAAACAGATCCTGCGGACCGAGGGAGCCTTTGGCCTGTACCGGGGGCTGGCCCCCAACTTCATGAAGGTGATCCCAGCCGTGAGCATCAGCTATGTGGTGTACGAGAACCTGAAGATCACCCTGGGCGTGCAGTCTCGGTGACGGGAGGGAGGACAGCCTGCCTGGCGGACTCCTGATCCTGGGCTGCAGCCCCGGGATGTGTAGCCATCTCATTCTGTGAATGTGCCGACACTAAGCTGACTTAAGCCAAGCTGTGAAACCCCTGGGACGCACCGCAGGGAGGGTGGGGGGAGCTGGCAGGCCCACTGGGCTTGTCCTGCTGACCATGGCCCACCCTCGTGTCCATTCCAGGGAAGGCCCGTGGGTATCCCTCGGGTCCAGGGGTCAGCAGGACTCAGGCTGATGCGCAGTAGAGACCGGACGTTTCCTGCAGGGCCTGCCAGACAGCAGGGCTTGGAGGCGGCTTAGTTCTTCCATCTCCTCTTCCCACCCAGACCGTGGGCCACGGGCCCCTGCCCTCTGGCCTGCTGGGCACCTGCCCTGTGCCCACTTCGCCTCTTCCTCACTGCTGTTTGAATATGGTAGGAGGAGGGCCACCAGCCCACTCCCATGCCCGCCTGCTCCTCCCCCTCAGTCCGCGGGGGAAGGTGCTTCCACCTGACCTCACGCCCGGCAAGGTTGTGCAGGGAAAGGAAGGAGCCTGGGAGTGTGCCCACCCCCCCACCCCCGCGCCAATGCATGCAGGGGCAAGGCCCCGCCCCGCCGTTGGCTGCCTGGCACCGGGTGCATGGCTTCCCCGGAGCCCAGAGGCCTCTGCCCTGCGCTGCTGGGGCCTCCTGGTGCTCTGAGCTGCTCCGGCCCTGTTGGGACTGGCACCAGCTCAGACCCAGCTCCCTGTCCCTGCTCTGGCGGAGGCAGTGGGGGTGGGGTAACGGGAGGTTTCTGCCCCGTGTCTGCGTGCCCTGAGAAGGAAAAGGGCTTGAGGGCCTTAATTAGGTATTTTTGAGGAAAGGGTTTTGTTCAGAAAGACAGACTGGACAAATGTGCAAGCCCTGAGCTTCCGGAGGGAAGTCAAAGCGAGTGAAGAGCTTGGCTGATGCATTAAAGTCTGTCCCTGAGGCCCCGGGATTCCTGTCCAATCCCAGCTGGGGCGGTGGGACCAGCCGCACATTCCACTGATGCCACGGATCTCTGCTCCGAGCCTATTTATTTCGTATTTATTTGAACAGAGTCATGTCCTAACTATTTTTATAGATTTGTTTAATTAATAACCTGTCATTTTCAAGTTCATTTTTTATTCATATTTATGTTCATGGTTGATTGTACCTTCCCACACCCAAAAGGTGGGGTGAGGAGAGGACGTAAGAGTGGCCTTCCTGCCACTGCCCACACCGGAGTCACATCTGTCCAAGGACAGGAAAGGGGCCAGGAGCGGAGGGGGGGGCCCTGCTCCCAGAGAGGGTCCTTGGCCTATTGGGGAGACGCGCGTGCACACGGGGAGCCTTAGGACCTGAGTGTTCAGATGGGAAGGGTGGGAGAAACCTCAATTCCGTTGAAGATGGAAGTCCAAACCCTTTTTCGGACCAGGAGGGTCTCTATTTCACCCTTTCTGAATGACAAGGCAGCGAGGTGCCTATCACTGTGAGTTTGGGGGGCTAGAGGAGAGGGTGGCAGCGCCTGCCTCACCTGTGAAGTGGGCTTCTCCGTCGCAGCCCCCGCGCCCCCCGCCCCCGCCCCCGCCGCCTCTGCTCAGTAGTGCTGGTCAACCTGCAGCCTCACAGTTGCACTTTTCATTCTACCAGAATGGCCCGATGGGCGGTTTAAATAGGACGCAAAGATCAATGCAAAAATGACTGTCCTGTATAAACATAGTTCTAACTGGAATTTGTGAAAAAGCAAATTAAGAAGAATTGGGAGTTGTCATTTAAAACAGCCTCTAATAAAGTCGTTTGAAAGCCGATGACAGAGCATGATTTTTCTGATCTGGGCTTGGGTGGTGTGGGGGTGTTCCCATGTTAGAAAATGAGCCCAATTTTTTCATCATAAAAAACAAGAAAGCCAACCCCCCCCCCCCCACGTTTCTCAGAGATGCACCTCCTTTAAAATGTGTGTTCGTTGGATTTGGGGTGCTCTGAGGGCCGCTGGCGGTCCCCCTCAGTCCGCTGACTCGGCCCCTCTCCTGCAGAGCTGGCTGCTCCCTCCTGCTTGGAGCGGCTCCAGCCACCACCTGCTCCCCTCACGGCTGCCCCTCCCCAGCCTCCCAGCCGGTTCCTGGTTCGTGGTTCCTGCCGTCTCCTGCTTGGAGATGTTGGCGGCCCCACCTGGCTTTATTTGCTTTCTGCCTGTCACCCCAGGAGAGGATGAGCCACTGGGGGTGGGGTTGTATTTGCAGCCCTAGGAGAGTGCCCAATGCACAAAGTATTCAATAAAATGCTTATTAAATAACGGTCCACACTCTGACCCCGATAGCCTGGGTGCCATGGGTCGGGACCGTGGCGGGAGGCTGTGGGGGGGCACGGAAGTGGGCTCCCGGGTGAGCTGGCACAGAGCACTCATACGGGGCTGGAGAGTGTCTTGCTCTCCTTGATTTAGCATCTGTTTCCCAATGTGTGTCCACTGGGAGCCTCAGAATGTGGCTTTATTTGGAACTAGAGTTTTGCAAAGTATCCCAGTTAAGATGAGGTCATACCTTAGGGTGGGCCCCCAACCCAGTGACTGGTGTCACAGAAGAGGGAAATTCCGACACAGACGGAGACACCGAGAACACCCCGTGACCACAGGCAGAGGCCGGAGCCGTGCATCGTCAGGAAGGATCCCGCGCTGGCGGCCACGGGCCTGCCGACACCTGCATTTCAGGCTGCAGCTCCTGAGCTATGAGCATGGCTTTCTGTTGTTTTAGGCCCCGACTGGGTGGTGAGTTGTCAATCCTAGGAAACTAATATGCCATTTGCCTCAGCTGTGGTCAGGGTTACAGGCATAAACCATTTCCCAATCATTGGCAAACTGGTGTCCCCTCGCCCCCCAACCCGCTAGCCTCAGTTCTCTCAAGCTCAGAAGTTAACCTTGGGAGCTGCTCTGACGTGGCCGAAGCCCTGAGCCCCACCAAGCCTGCCTCCTGCAGTCGTCTGCTTCATCCCTCCTCCATCCGTCTCCTCGCATGTCCCTTCTCACCGCGCCCTCGCTCAGCTCCCTATTTAAAATGGTAACCTCTTGGCGCTCGCTTCGGCAGCACATAGACTCAAGTCGGAACGATACAGAGATTAGCATGGCCTCTGCTCACGGATGACACGAAAATTCGTGAAGCGTTCCATATTTTTTTAATAATAAAATCAAACCAAATGGTAACCTTTTGGCCCTGCCGGGGTGGCTCAGTGGTTGAGCATCGACCTGTGAACCAGGAGGTCATGGTTCGCATCGCTGGATTCCCAGCCAGGGCACATTCCTGGGTTTCGGGCTCGATCCCCAGTAGGAGGTGTTCAGGAGGCAGCTGATCAATGTTCTTCTCCCTTTCCCTTCCTCTCTCTAAAAAAATAAAATAAAAAACAGTTGTTTCAATGTAACCTGTTCCCGCACCCAACCAGCCCCACGTCCTTTTAGCTTTCTCCCTAGTTGTTCACCACCAGCCCTACTGCTTGCTCTCTCGCTCCTTGGTTTGGCGTCGGCCTCCTCCGTGAGAGCTGGGTGTTGGCTTTCTTCACTGCTGTTCCCAGCAGGTGCTGGGCACCCACTTGGTGCGAATGAGCAGTTACTAGTTGACGGAAACCCATCCAGACGTTTCATGGTGTGGCAGGCAGAATGGCGCCCCCTCCCCAGGGTGTTGAGGGAATTAGGTGGCATGGCCAAGGGCAGTAAGGCTGCAGGTGGAGTTAAGGTTGCTAATCAGCTGACCTTAAAATAGGGGGATGAGCCTGGGTTACCTGAGTGGCCCCGAGGAATCACAAGATCTTTGGGTGCGAGAGGGAGGCGGGAGAGGGCAGAGAGGTGAGGCAAGGGCTCTGCCCAGGTCCCTGGCTTTGAGGACGGAGACGGGGCCACAAGTGCAGGGCTGCAGGCGCCTCTCGGAGCTGGAAAAGGCCAGGCACAGATTCAACCCTGGAGCGTCCAGGAGGAAGGCTGCCCGCTGACACCTGGAGCTGAGCCGAGTGTGCAGGCCTGACCTCCAGGTTTGCCTGTTGGAAAGTCAGCGGAGACAGACTGAGTGGAAATGTCTGGTCCTTAATAAGCAGTTTCATCTGCCAGCTCCCTCCCCTCCAGGATTCCAGACACACATAGTCATTTCCACCGAAATGCTCTTCATTCCAGCCTCCCAGTGAGGCGCCTCACATGGGCCCGGGATCTCTGGCATCTGAAAGGAAGTCCAGCCAGTGGGGTGGCTGGGGGTGGAGGAGCCATGTCAACCTCCTTCCGGAAGCTAGAGGTGAAGGGTCACCTCTAATTCCTGGGAATGACACTTAGGAGCACCAGCTGGGTTAGCCCCTGGCAGTTCTAGGAGGTAATTCCGCCACCATGTCCCTCCCTCCGTGTGCTGCATGCCTGGGGTGAAGGCAGGGGGCTGCACGGGGGCTGGGACGGTGCCATGGCCCACTTCTGGGGACCTTCCCCGAGGGGCCCCTGGCTGCTCTCCCGTGCCAGGCGGCTGCAGAGAACCTGGGGGGTGGGGGGGCACCTGAGTCAATCCTGGCACCGTGGCAGTGGGGTCATGGGCAGATCTCCTGCCCTCTGAGCCTCAGTTTCCTCACGAGCAAGAGGAGCCCAGAACCTTCCTTACAGCTCAGAGGGAAGGACCCCTCCAGGTTCATGCCGGGAAAATGCTGAGCTAGTCAAACCAGCTTTGCTGACTCTGAGGCCATGTTCTCCACCTCCGCTCCTGGCTGGGCTGCCCCATCTGCCCGGTCTGATGGGGCTGGAATGCAGGGGAAGGGTGAGGGGACCGGCAGCCCTGAGCCCGGCCCGCTGCCCAGGTGCGGACCTTGCTCCCTGGCCTCCGGGCGGGCGGACGAGGAAGCTGGAGCAGACCGGCGAGGCCCAGTCCCCGTGGCCGGAGAGGCCGCCAGGGCTGGATGGAAGGGGCAGGGGGGTGACGCAGTAGGGCAGGGAGGAGCCGAGAATGAGGAAACTGAGGCGAGCGAGGCCCGGCCCAGTCCCCCGGGGGAGCCAGATAGACCCAGGCCTCCTGCTCTCGGCTCTTGGCCAGGTAGTGGCCGCAAAGGGATGGCCACTTTTGACCACTTGCTGTCCCCACCAGCTCAGCCCCGTGGCCCAGGAGGCACTTATGTCCCCACGGAGTTTGGAGGCTGAGGAGAGAGGGCGTTGGCCGCGCCAGTACCTGCCAAGGAGCCCCACCCCCTCCCTTTACAGAGGACACTGACCGGGCGGGGCCTGGCCCATCCAGGGTCGGTCGGGGTCAGGCTGCTGTAGCGCAGTGGTTCTCAACCAGGGCTGCACGTTAGAATCACCTGGGAATCTTTTTAAAATCCTGATTTCTGGGGCCTGCATGCTGGGCTTGTGACAGCCTCCTCCATGACCCCAGCCTCTTGCTTCTGCAGTCGAGTCTCCCTCTTCTAAGGACACCTGTGGTTACCTTTGAGGAACAGGCAATTCAGGAAGCTCGCTCCATCTCAAAGTCATGAATTTAATTCCATCTACAAATTCCCTTTTGCCACATGAGATAACTTTCAAGGTTCCAGGGTTAGGACCTGGGTATATTTGGGGGCATTATTCAGGCCACTACAACGCCTGCTCCCTACTAGACACTGCCGCCCAACAAAATCCTTCCCACTCGGCCGGTCACATTAACCAGGGAACAGTCATCCAATGGAACACTGTGGGATGGAATTCTACCCCATCATCAACAATGATGAGGGAGAACAGTGTCTAATCTGAAACAGGTTAACGCTTGAGGAGTTCCTGTGTGATCTGAATTTTTATTCACTAGTAAAATAAAGAAAAACTGCCTGGCTGGTGTGACTCAGTGGTTGAGCATCAACCCAAGAACCAGGAGGTCATGGTTCAATTCCCAGGCAGGGCACATGCCCAGACTGTGGGCTGGAGATGAGCAGAAGGCAGCCCATCGATGCTTCTCTCTCATTATTGATGTTTCTCTCTCTCTCCCTCTCCCTTCCTCTCTGAAATCAATAAAAATATATTTTTAAAAAATAAAAGAAAAACTTATCTAGAGAGAGAGGTGCAGTGTGACACTGTGCTGAAGGTCACACTCCGGAGCCAGGAGGTCCGGTTCACACCCTCCCTCTGCCACTTGCTGTGTGATTCCAGGGAATTCACTTAACCTTTCTGATGCCCCAGTCTCCTCATCTGTAAATATTTGTACCTAACCTACTGCAGAGGGATGTTGTAGGAATTAAATGAGGTAATATGTATGAAGAACTTAAAACAGTGCTTGCCACCAAATTTAACTGTTAGATATATATTACATATAAAATAGTAAATATAGCCCTAGCCATTTGGCTCGGTGGTTAGAGCATCGGCACAAGGACTGAAGGGTCTCGGGTTCGATTCCGGTCAAGCGTGTGTACCTTGGTTGTGGGCTCCATCCCCGGTCCTGGTCAGGGTGCCCTGGTCAGGGTGCATGAGGGAGGCAACCAATCGATATGTCTCTCTCACATTGATGTTTCTCTCTCTCTGTCTCTGCCCCTTCCTTCCACTCTAAAAATCAATGGAAAAAATATCCTTGGGGTGAGGATTAACAACAATAAAAAAAAGCAATAAATAACATAAAATATAAATATATATGTGTGCTCTATGTAGCCTGCATAAAAATTAAGCTAGAAGGCCGTACTCCAAAAAAAATGTTAAGTGGTTATATCTCTGGGTGGTGGGATGGTAACAGTTGGTACATCTTTTTACTTATCTGCCAGTTCTATTTATGTACAGAAAACATTAATTATTTGCATAAATCCAGATGAAATTTAAAAATATAACAATCTAACAAACAAATAAGCAAGCTAGAACCTCCCGATCTCTAAAGCCTGGGCTGTGGCTGGCCCTCCCCAGGGAGCCCTCTGACACCCAGGGAGAAGAACTCTCACTGCTCTCAGGACTCGCTCCCATTTTTGCTCCCTGAAGCTCTTGACCATGAGCTCTGGGAACCTGGCTGGGAACAGAGCAGGGAGTGTGTTCTGAGAACAGACAGCAGACCCCCTGGCTGCATAAAAACGCCTCTCACATGTGGACTCCTGGTGCATTGACTCTGATGGTGCCAACCCCATGGAGGTTAGCTGGCCTCCAAGGGCTTGTTGGAGGATGAGCAAGGATGGGGCTTGCCCAAGGTCACAGGGAGCAGTGGCAGGGTTCCCACCTCAGGCCCTCTGCTACCATCAAGGCCATAGGGAACTTGAACATGACCAAGATGGGGCAGGGTTTGCTGGCTTGAGCCCCTTATCCCTGGGAGGCGTGGCTTTTTCTACTTGCCCACCTTCAGACCCTTGAGTGCTAAACCCATTTTACAGAAGGGCAAATGGAGTCCCTGGATAATGAAGATTGCCCAGAGAAGGTGCAATGCAAGAGTTGGCCTCAAGGTGGCAGCACCGGACCTGGTTTCCATCTCCTGCGGGGCTTCGCAGCCTCCACCGCCCTCTGGTGGTTATGGGAAAACATGCCCAGGGGCCAGGCCTAGGAACCCAGGGAAATTGAGGCAGAGTTGTGGCGGGTGGAGGGCAGGATACTTGGTGAAAGCAGCTCGGCTCAGTTGGTGCCCCAGGGTGGCCCTGGGTTGACTAGCCAGCCTCCAGCCCCAGGCCCAGAGACGGGGTCTAGCTGGCACAGTCCTGAGACTTCTCATCAAGGTGACCAGTGAGTGTCAGGATGACCAGGCGTGTTCCCCTGTGCCTGCAGCAGCCCGGGGGAGAGCTCTAGTCAGGAGTCGGGCCCCTGCCCCCAGCATGGCTTAGCCACCAGCCATAGCCTCCTCTGTGAAACGGGGAGACGGAGGAGCACCTGTGATATATGGAAATGGGAGAGGGGAGACTGGTGGCAGGGACCCCGCCCGCCCCCGAGCCTCCTTAGTGGGTCTGGGCCTCAAGGGGAAGCTGAGGCTGGGAGACATCGCTGGGCTGAGCAGGGGCAGAAAGGGCTGGGAGCACAGGGTGGGCTGTGGCGGTGAGACCCTGCCCTGGCCACGACGTCATGGACGGGAGGCGGACACCTTGTCCCACGCCAGGCACATCCGATGCTCCCTTCGGGGCTGAGACAACGGAGAGGTGAGTGCCTCCTTGAGCAGCCGGAAGGTACCAAGCCGCCCCGGGCGAGGTCTGCAGAGGCAGGAAAAGGCTGGCTGGGAGGGAAGGGAGAGTGGGCTGGGGTCCGCAGGCCACCCTGGGCCCCTGGAGCCAAGGCCCCTGGGATTTAAGGTCTGGGCAATGACGCGGGGACAGCATTCTGGACACAGTGGTGGCTCGGGGCCCGCGACACCTATTGGCCCTCAGAGGCAGCTTCTGTGGCTCCTCATGCCATAGGCTGCTGTGGCCTCAGCTGGGCTTCTCTCCTTCCTCCCACAGCCCTGCACTCAACGCTCCCAGGGGGACCGGGAGGGGGGCCACCCCAATACGCCACGTGGGCCTGGCTGGTGGGCTGGGGTCAGACGTGCAGTGCAGCCCTCAGCAGCCAGGAAGGAGCCAGCATGGCAAAGACAGATGCCCACCACGGGAGCCAGGACAGGCAGGCGGCAGCCATGCCCCGTGGGAGAAACTGAGGCCACCGCGTTCAAATGTCAAGCTGTTATGGGGAGCATGCATTGTTTTTTTTAAAGAATAAAATTTCAAGACTCTCCAGAGTGGGAGGGTTGCCCAATCACCCCCCACGCCAACAAAGGGCCCAGGGGGTGAAACTGGGTATACCAGCCACCCTTCTGGCCTCGGGAGGGCTGCCATGGCCGCCACCAGGCCACTCATCTGTCAAAAGCAGGGGAACGACACCCTGGCCCAGGGCACCCTGCTCAGAAGGGGGTTCCACCCACAGCCCCCCTCACTCCAACCTGGCTTCTCCCTATAGACTCCGTCCCAGCGTCCATCTCTGTGAAGTCCCAGGCCTGGGAGCAAAGCCTGGGGAGGCCACTGCTGCCAGGGGCCCTGGGAGTCTGGTCTGTAGAGCAGGACTGGAGGCCCTCCGGCCCCTCCTGAGCCCGGTACCTTCTGTGCACTTGACCCGCATCTTGTCATCGAACCCTCCCCACTTCCCCGAGGTGGGACGACCATTATGCCCATTTAACAGACGAGGAAACTGAGGCTCAGAGAGGGCACCACCCAGAGTCCCAGTCAGTCCCTCAGCGACCACACGCTGGGCCACCTCTGGGCCTCCCTCTGGTGTCCCAGGGATCATGTGACATGAAGCCACTAAGCCTTTCACCCCGGCCTGACACTTAGGAACACTGGGCAAACAGGGCTGAATCTTTTTCTTTATTTCAAACAGACAGAGACCGGGTGGGTGGGTGGAGGAGGGGAGCGGGGGATGCTTAGGAAGAGCGGGAACATGAGGAGCCAAGGAGGGGGCTCTCCCTCACCCGGGATGTCCCTACTTCCCTGTCCAGGCGGGGCCCAACCCAGTTCCCACCCCCAGGGTTAGGCAGGGCAGCCGCTGAGAGCCCGGGGCCGGGGGGAGGGAGGTAGCCTCCCTGTGCCCCTCAGGGGCTGTGTCCCCCAGCACCCCAGGGCCCCCGCAGGTGTCCAGTGTTAGACAGAATGCTGTGGGGTGGGCGTGGACAAGAGGTAGAATGGCCGTCACCCTGCACAGCATCGCCGAGTGTTGGCTCAGTGGCCCTGGTGCCGGCAGCTGCGTCTCCTGGGTCTCCGGTTCCTCCGGGGGTGGGGGGGCCTCAGTGGAGGGCCTCGGCGGCGATGGCCTTCTCCACCCGCAGGTACCAGGGCTGGATGCGGGTGTGCCGCATCAGGTCGTCGAAGGCCTCCAGGCCCTCCATCACGCGCAGCACACCATACACCGCCTGGGGTGGGCACAGAGGGCATCCAGACCTGCCCGCCACCTGCCAGCTGCGTGCCCTGGGGCCCGCTCCCCGCGCTGCGAGCTCCAAAACCCACTGCAGGGCTCATTGGCCGCGGGGCTTTGAACGAAGCAGGGGGGTAACTGCAGGTTTGGCCTGCCCCATACACACACCCCGCTTTTGGACAACACCCCCCACCAGAGTTTCCTTTGAGAGAACGCCTCCCCCCACTCTCAGATCCTGGGACCTCCCCACAGCGCTGGGCCTGCTGGGCCTGCCAATCAATGTTTCACGCTGGCTACAGGGATGCTTCACCGTGGACGTGGAAGCCAGGACTTCTGCTGGGAGAGCCTGGGGCACTGGACAAAGGCTGGCCTTGGGCTGAGGTCACCTCCAAGGAGTTGGAATGCAACAGGGCACTGAGCCCCGGTAACACCACTTGGGCCCCGGGATCCAGCTGGGCCTGAAGCCAACCCCTCCATTACACTCGTCAGTTACGGGGACCAAGACGGTTCCCCGTAGCTGGTTTTCCTTACGCCCCTGGTAACATGGAGCCGGTGCCTCCGATGTGCGGGAGCTGGAGAGGCAGCACTGCCTGCACCTGGACTCTCCCTGCCTGGGCTTCCCCGGCCCACCGACGGGACCCTCAGTCTGCGCACCCCCTCCCCACCCCCACGCTCACCAGATCGGCCAGGTTGGGCTTCTGGCCCCCCATGAAGGGCCGGTCTTTGCCCACAGCTGCCACCCACTTGTTGGCAGCCTCGTACAGGTCCTCACGCACATCATCCTGGAGGTGGTGCCTGGGCAGGGACAGGGGTGGTCCATCAGGAAACGCCGACCCAGGCCCAGGTGAGGCCAGTGAAAAGGCCGTCGCGCACGCGCACGCACATGCACCATCACCTGCTCTTGAGCCGCTTGCTGATGAAGTACATGGCAGCTGCGCCCACGTACTTGGCCATGGCGCCCTCCACAGCCCCGAACTTGCCCTCCCGGACAATGTAGTCGAAGGAGGCCAGGGCCTCGGTGGGCGTGCGGTACACGTTGGGGGAGATCAGGTGCACCAGCCAGTCGTCCGCCCACTGCCGCCACTTCATCTCCTCCCTGTGGGGAAGCAGGGGACGGGGCTGGCCAGGGGGCTTCCTCAGCCGGGGCCTGGGAGGTGGGGAGCAGGCCCACTGTCTAGCCCTCCCAGTGCATGATGGGAGCCGAGGCCTAGGCAGCAGGTCCCTATAGAGACCCGGCCCAGCTCTGGTGGCCTCCCTCGCTGCTCACCCCGCACAGCACCTCATTCAGCCCGGTCCCTTCTGGGGAAGACCCCCCCCCCCCCCCCGCCATGCCACCTTCCCGGGCAGCCCCAGCCCCACTCACGTCCTGGCCTCCTTCCCGCCATACATGCGCTGGGCCTCCTTCTCGTCCAGCATGAGCCAGTACTTGTTGCAGAACTCGGTCACCTCCTTGCCCTGGTCATTGGTGGCCTTCATGGGTGGATAGTAGGTGATGATGACATCCAGGGGCTGCCTTCAGGAGACATCCAGAGTCTCACCCAACTCCTTCCTCCTCCAGGAGACCCAGCCCTCGCCTTCTTGGGGTGAATATCCACCCGGCCTGACCCAGCCCCGGGGTGAAGCCGGAACCAACCCATAAAAGTGCAGCACGAGGGATCTGGGCAGACATCGGAGCACTTCCCTGACGGGGGGAGATGTGCGAAGGAGAGGACGGGGGAGGCTTTGAGTGGGACGCCCATGACCCGTTCTGGAAATGCCAGCAGCAGCCCCCCCTCCCCACGCAGGACTCAGGTGAGGCCACCCCGGAGACAGCGTCCAAGGAGCTCCTTACCCCGACACCAGGTAGGACTTGAGGGCGCTGATGATGACAGAGGAGTCGTTCAGTTGTTGCTGGAGGAGAAGAGGGTGATTTAGATGGGGATGGGGGTGGAGGGGGGATGGGGGTGGAGGGCTCTAGCAACACCGTGCCCAGGCATTCCTCAGAAACTGGCCGGGAGGAACCAGGCTACTGTTGGTCCACTCCTGGGGGGTTACCCCTATAACCCATGTCCACTGAGCTCTCCCCACCCCCGGGATACAGCCCCCCTCTCAGGGCAGCCGATCAGAGGGGAGACCCAAGTGTGGTTAATGGGGAGGAGGGTGTGGGGAGGACCCAGGGTCTAGGCCAGGGGTGGGCAAACTTTTTGACTCGAGGGCCACAATGGGTTCTTAAACTGGACCGGAGGGCCGGAACAAAAGCATGGATGGAGTGTTTGTGTGAACTAATATAAATTCAAAGTAAACATCATTACATAAAAGGGTACGGTCTTTTTTTTTTTTAGTTTTATTAATTTCAAACGGGCCGGATTCGGCCCGCGGGCCGTAGTTTGCCCACCCCTGGTCTAGGCCCTGCCTGCTCCACCTACCTGGCCTCCAGGGCATGAGGGGCAGGGTGGATGCCAGAAGCTACAGACTAGGAGCCAGGCATTCCCTACAACCTGGAGAGTATGGTCCTCTGTTGACTGATGAAGAAGCAAGCCCAGAGAGGCTAAGTGACTGGCCCCAAGTCACACAGCCGGGGAGGGGCAGAGCCACATCGTGAACCCAGACCTCGCTGATTTCAGAACCCACATTGCTAAGCTCTGTGGTGCTCTGGATCCCGTAGACCAGGCTGGTGTCTGGTGTTGGTGGGGAAGGGTGGCAGCCTACATTTACTGAGCACCTACTGTATACCAGCTACTTTCCCCTCATTGTCCTCAGCTGAGGCCAAGAGCCCGCGTTCCTTCCAGGGCTGACTCGGGGAGGACCCCAGGACCCCCCAGGACATGGTGGGCGTCCCGAAGCTCACCAGGCTCTCTCCTTCCTGGGCCAGCAGGATGGGCACCTTCCTGTAGGTGGAGAACTTGATCTCCGCCCTCCGCACAGGGTTCACCTCCACCACCTGGTAGGGCAGGGCGTGGAAGTCGAGGAAGGCGCGGACCTTGCTGCAGAAGGGACACGTTTTGTACTGGTACAGAGTCAGCTGCAGGCGGTCGGACAGGGAGAGCTGGATGGGGAGGGGGCAGAGTGACAGGGGCTTCTGAGGCCTGTTTCCCAGGCCCTGCCCCCAAACCCAGGCCCTGCCCCAAGCAAACTTGTTTCCCAGAGGAGCCTTCTAAGATGACCCTGAGAAAATGGGGAGGAATAGGGGGGCGGCAGGGAGGAATGAACATTGGAGGCTCAGCCTCAATCCAGTGCCCCCCATCCCTTCCCCAGCGTGGCCAGAGTGGGGTCTACCTCCAGTCTCTAAGGGGAAGGGTTGTATTGGGGCCTTGGGCCAGGATCTGGATCCTGCACGTTCTGCAGGAAAGCACCATGTGAGCTTGCTGCACATTCTTGTTTGAAAGTCACAGCTGCAGTCCACGGCCCTCAATGCTCAGGTGGGAAACTGAGGCTGGACCCGTGGAAGTGAGCAGGGAGATACAGAGAACTCTACTCCCCTCCCAGGCCCCCCGACACCCTGGGTGCAGGAATATGCGGGTGGATGGGGACGGGGGGAGGGGGGCACAGCAGAGAAAGGCTGTGCTGGTGCAATGTACAAAGAAGTGCAAGGGCAGCTGGACCACCACCTGGCTGGGGGAAACACGACCATGTCCCTTCCTGTCTTGGGACCTGGAATCTAAGGGTCATCGGTCCCATAAAAAATGCTAATAATAATATCCAATATGCCCTGACCGGTGTGGCTCACTGGATGGAGCATCAGCCTGCGGACTCAAGGGTTCCAGGTTCGATTCCAGTCAAGGGCATGTACCTTAGTTGTGGGCACATCCCCAGTGGGGAGTGTGCAGGAGGCAGCTGATCGATGTTTCTCTCTCATCGATGTTTCTAACTCTCTATCCCTCTCCCTTCCTCTCTGTAAAAAAAAAAATCAATAAAATATATTTTAAAAAATAAATAAATAAAATAATATCCTATATAATAAAAGCCTAACATGCAAATCGACCCAACTAAGGAACAACTGGTGGAATGACCGGTTGCTATGACGCACCCTGACCACCAGGGGGTAGCCGCTCAATGCAGGAGCTACCCCCAGCCCACAGACCCCCAGCCAGCCAAGGCGGGTGCCAGCAGGGGCACCCTGATTGCCCTGCCAGTCACCCTGCAGGTCACCCCACAGATTGGCCCTGATCACCCGCCAGGCCTAAGGACCCTACCCATGCACAAATTTTGTGCTCTGGGCCTCTAGTCAGTAAATAAATAACAGCACCTTAGGATTTGAAGACGATGGGGGGCCGACAAAATGTTGGGAATGGGATAAACTGAAAGAGGCTCTTTCTCTTTTCTGTGATCTCAAAATCTCCCCATTATAAAGTCTTTAAACAAATTAGAAACACAACTTTAAGACAAAGACAATTCCAGTTAGCAGGCAGCAGCCGCGGCCCATTTCACAGATGAGGATGCTGAGGACTTGGAGACAAAACCAAGTCACTGGCCCAAGGTCACGAGCGGACAGCGGAGGCGCTCCTGACCCGGCCGCTTCCGAAGTCCCGCAGTTCCGCGCTGACCCCCGCGCCCCTACCGGCGGAGCTCGGCGCAGCCCGGCTTACCTGCGCGGCGGAGGGCTGGGCGCGGAGGTCCTGGGCGCGCAGGTGCCACCGCGCGGTGTAGTACAGCCCCACAGCGCCCCCCAGGGCCAGAGCCGCCCTCCCCAGGAGCCGCCGGCTCCCCTTGCGGGCGATGGCGGCGGGACCCGGACCTCCCGCCGCCCCTGCGAAGCCAGCCCGGCTCTGCACTGGGAGTCGGGGCGCCGGGCTACCGCCCAGCCTCCAGGCCAGAGCGCGCCCGCGGGGCCACAGCACTCGTGCAGCCTGGGCCATGTTCTCTCTACCGGCGCCGCGGGCGGGCGCGCGAAACCAAGACCGCCGGGCTTAGGCTTCCCTTAAAGGGCCGGGTGTCTGGTGACCGGCAGGTTGCCGGGGCAACAGTGACGCCGAGCGAGCAGGCAGAGAGGCACAGCCGTTGCAGGTTGGGCCCAGCTTTCATAGTCTTCGCAGAGCGGCGGAAACACCTCCGGGGGTGTCTGGGAGTCGCTAAGTGCCCCGGCTCCTCAATACGTAGATGAAATGGTTCTCGGTGGTGACCCGGGCGCCAGCCTCTGATCGGCCACACAGCTCCCGGTGTGGCCTCTGAGTCCCAACATTGGCCGTAACATGTGGTTAGTCATTTCTGCCTCATGCACCCAATCGAAAGAGACTGAACCCTTCGGAGTGTCAGGGAGTCACGGCTTCGATCCTTGAGGGCCGCGAAACCGCCACATCGACTAACAGCAGGAGGGCGCCAGAGACTCAGCTCTTTCTGCCCTCCCGCGCCGCTGCACCACGTCTCCTATGGCTTGAACCATAAAATCTTCCCTACATATTGGGGACCTTTAGGAAACCAGGTGTCTAAGATTTCGCCCACGCGGAGGCGCCGACTCTCCCACCCGCAAGTGCCCAGAGGTTGGATGGGGCAGATGGGGGAGGAATGAGGGTCCCAGTCTGCACCGACCCTCTGCCGGGCTGGCTCGCCCTTGCTGGGGGCCCCAGCCTCCACCATCCAGGCTTCTCACCGGGCAGACCCGAGTTGGCCCCGCCTTGCGGCCAAGGTCTGAGGGCTGGACTGGTTATGGGTGAGAAGGGCGGAGTCTAGTGGCGGGGACAGCAAGGACCTCTGCTCGAGGTGCAGGCGCGAGAGCCTAGCTGGTACACGGCTGGACGGGGGCGGGGCGCTGTCAGGGGGCGTGGTCTGGGAGCAGGGGTGGAGTTTGGGGAGCGGGGCGGGGCGCGCGGGGGTGGAGTTTTGGCGGCGGGGCGGGGCGGGGCTCGGGCCTGAAGGTTCCGGGCCCTGGAGCGGGCCGGGCGGCTTCCGCCGCTTTACTTCGCGAGGTCCCACCGTTTCAGCTTCCACCAGGGCCCCCGGTCCGCACGAGGTCGCCGCGTTCCATCATCGCGCGGTCCTGGAAGAGCCTGAGCCCGCAGCATCGGGCCCCCTCGGGGACCTGGGCTTGCCGGTGAGGCGGACTCAGGAAGCCGGTGACAGGGGGACTGCAGGAACGACCTGTCGCTTTCTCGGGGCACCTTCCTGGGAAGAGGAGTCGGGGCGGGATAGGGGTTTGTGAGGGGCCGCGGAGCCCTCCCACCCCTCGCTCCTGGGTGGGTTGTCGCTGCAGACTCCCGTCTCGGTGAGCTCTTGCGAGTGGGTCTCTGGAAGCCTCACACCGAGAACTGTTTACAGAAGCGGGGGGAACGGGCGCCGCGTGCGCACCCGCCACCTGGCTCAGCGCCGTGGGACCACACCCCGCAGCCCGGCGGTCCAGGTCATCACCAGCAGTGACCAGTCCCGTGGCTAGCGTCTTCCCCTGATGCGATGTGGAACAAATGGCACTCGACCTCTGTAGTTTTCCTCCGAAAACTCGTAACCCCGGTCTAATCCTGAGAAGAACGCCCGACAAGTCCCGATGGGGAGAGATTCTGCAAAATCCATGAGCAGTGCCCTCAAAGCTGTCAAGGTCATCAAGACCAAGGAAGGCTGCCGCTGGTGTGGCTCAGTGTTTGAGCATCCACCTATGAACCAGGAGGTCAGGGTTCAGCTCTCGGCCAGGGCCCATGCGGGGGTTGAGGGCTCGGTTCCCAGAAGGGTGTGTGCAGGAGGAAGCGAATCAATGATCTCTTTCATCACTGGTGTTTCTATCCCTCTCTCTTCCTCTCTGAAATCAATAAAATAAGGAAAGTCTGAGCAAGCGTCACAGCCAAGAAGAGCCTAATGAGGCATGACAACTAAATGTAACCTGGGATCGCCCTGGCTGGTTTGGCTCCGCGGATAGAGCCTCAGCCTGCAGACTGAAGGGTCCCAGGCACTGGTCCAGGGCACTTTCCAGGCTTGCAGGCTCGATCCCCAGTAGGGGGCGTGCAGGAGGCAGCCAATCAATGATTCTCATCACTGATGTTTCTTCTCTCTTCTCTGAAATCAATTAAAAAATATATATATTTTTTAAGTGTGTATTGTTATATGTAATTGTCTGGTCATTAAAAAAAACAACAACACGGTATCCTGGATGGGATCCTGAAACAGGAACAGGACATTATGTACAAATTCCCCAAGGAAATCTGAGTGAAGCATGGACTTTAGTTAATAATGTATCAAAAGTGGCTCATTAATTGTAACATGTCACACTAATAGAAGATGTTAAAAATAAGGGAAACCATGCAGGATATATGGGAGCTCTGCAAACTATTTTCACAATTTTTCTATAAATCTGAAACAAAATTAAGAGTTTATTTTTTAAACTTGTCTAATTGTGCTCTCCGAATATATTGCATGGCTGCTGTTCTCTTTGTGGGAAGATTTGTTACTAACTTGCCAACTCTGTGGATGTTTTAGGGCCTCTCTTTCTTTTACTTCATGAATCCACAAGTTTGAGTATTTCCCATTTCATTACCTATAACATTGTCTTACCCTTTAATGTCTGTAAAACCTAGTTATAGATTTTAAAATTTCTACTTCTGTTTATTTGTGTCTTCTACCTTTCTGTGTTGAGAATAATTTTCCCCCCAAATTTCTACTTATGTTATTAGTCTTTTTCAGGAGTCAACTTTTGGCTTTGATATTCCTAATGTATCTTTGTATTTTATTAATTTCCACTCTTCATTTACTTCTGCCTTCTATTTTCTTTGGGTTTATTCTGTAGTTTCTTTTCTAAATTTTTTACTTTGGACACTTTACTCATGACCTTTTCTTATTATAAAACACACACTTAAGGCTGTGGATGTGCCTCATTTATTGTGAGCCCGACAAGGCATTAAGAGCCTGTTTCACGCTAGATTTGGTGTTCTGGGCGGGGGTGGGGGTGGGGGTGGGGGTGGGGGCTGCAGAGTGTCCAGACTACTGTTCAGCCAGGATTGCTTTTCAGATGGATCCTCCCCAAGACCCCTCAGGCCACGGAAAGACCAGTCACCCTTCCCTGCCTGCCCTTACGGAGCAGCACCCCTTCCAGGCAGCCTCCCCCTCTCTGCTCTCCAGCCCGGCCCTCGCCCCACTCCACTGGCCCAGGTAGGCCCCTTCTCCTTCGGGAGCCTGACCTTGTCCTCACTGCCTGTCACAGCCTTGCTCAGGATCCTCTCCCCCAGAGGGAGAGCCTCGGCCACAGAACCAACCACATCTGAAATAAACACTTGGTTCCCAACAGGAGGAGGAGCCCAGCTGGGACCCCCTCCCCACTTCCTCAACCACTGAGATGAATGGGGAGGGGGGAGGAGCACTCGGGCAGATGTCAGTTCTCATTTAACCTGCCCCCTAGGCTGGGCATTCTCCTGGTGCGTCCTGGGCATGGAGGATGCAGATAGAAACAGCCTTTCGTGAGAGCCAGATCCAACCCCACACAAGCCACCTTTGCTGGTGTCCAACAGACGCCCAGCGTAGGCCCAGGGAGCAGGGAGCAGGGAGCGACCTGGCAGTAGCCGAGGTGGAGGTGCCCTTCCCTTGGTGCTGGGGCGACAGCCCAGGCAGGAGCGGTGCAGAGCTGCGAGGAGCAGAGGCCATGACCGGCACTCTGTCCAGCTCCACGGAGCCCAGCACCCACCCGCCCCAGCTGGATGGTGCAGCCCACTGCGGACCCTGCTCAGAGCCGTGGCCTCCGGTCCCCATCCTGGTCCTCATGGGTCCGCTCACCTGCGTGAGTCCAGGCCCCAGAGAGACAGCAGGAGCGGCCGGGTAAGGGACATGCTTGGGCCAGGCACCGAACACCAAGAGCAGGAGACCACCCTGGACCCGGACCGTGGGCAGAGCCTACTGCCCCCTGCCCCCTGCCCCCTGCCCCGTGGACCCCTCTATGGGGAGGAATCCGGTGGGCCTGTGGCCGGGGGTGTGGGAGGGGCTGCCTTTTAGAGCTTTTCCATAAACAGGGTCCCCAACACCTGGAAGGGGCAGGAGCCAGGAAATGCTCACGTGAGCCCAGCTGAGCCCCGAGTTGAGAGATGGGCATGGGGGCTGGAAAACTGCTTCTAGAAACTTGAGAGTCCAGCCAAGGCCCGAGAGGAGCAGGCCTTGCCCCTCCTGGGTGTTTGGACCTGCAGTGGCCAAGGGGGGCCCATCTGTGGACACCAAGAGTCCCCGCTGCTGTGACTGGCCCCCGGGGCCGTCGGCGTCTCCTCCACGTGGTCCCGGGCGCCTAGAAGCCTAGTGACCCGCTGCCCAGGCACCCCTTGCCCAGCCCTCAGGCACCTCAGAGGGTATTGTTGTTCCCCAACCACCCGTGGCTGAACGCTGCTCACACGTTTCCGGGGACCAGTCCAGGGCGTTAGACTGGATTCCTGACATGCAGTCAGCACAGGGAACACTCGCTGCACCCGGAAGGGATTACACTCGGCCCGGGGCCTGGGCCCTGCGGTTGGGAGAACAGGCCACTGTGTCCGTGGGAGCCTCGCATCTCGGGCCTGTGGAGAGGGGAGGGCCACCTGCCAGCCAGGGGGGGCGGGAGGGTGTCTGAAGCCGCCAGATTTCTCCTGGCTTCTCGCCACAGAGAAACCCACGTGAAGATGGTGTGTAGCTCCTGCCATTGCTAAATGGACCTGGGGTGGGACTTGGCCGTGGCCCAAAAGCTTCCCTGCGGCTTGTGATGGGCCAAGGGGAAGCGGTGCAGGCCATTCTGGAAGGCCCTGTGCCTAGGGATTGCCCAGCTCTGGGCAGGGTGCACCTGAGAGTTCCCTCCTTGACCAGGTGCCGAGGCCCAGTGGGAAGCGGGTGGCCGGGGAGTGGGGCCTCCAGGGTCCCGTCCGCCCTGGAGCCCTCGGAGTCAGCCTGTGCACACAGGAGTCTACCCCCCGCCCCTCACCCAGCCCCAGTGCTGACAGCTGTGCGAGGCGGGTGCCTGCTGAGCGGACCCCGCCCCGAAAGCCTTGCTGACTCCGAGGAGGTGGCACAGCTTTCCCCTCTCACCCCACCCGCCTGCAGGGCCCCTGCCTTCCTAAGGCAGGAGCAAGAAGCAACCTCAGCTGGTCCCCTGCCCTCCAGTCCAACCAGCCCAGCACTGAGTCTGCCCCGGTGGCAGCCATGACTGTCCTGGGACCCCTGTTGTTTCCCAAAGGGGTCCCCATACATGGAGGGCAAGGAGAGGGCAAGGAAAGAGGCCACTCCAGCTGGGCAGGTGCAGTTAGTCAGCAAGGGAACTCACCAGGCGGGTCTTGGGCGCGGGAAGACAAGTAGAGCTCCACAGTCACCGCCGGAATCTTATTTATAGAGAGACCTTCACGGGGCTCAGGCACATATGCCATCAGAGGGTCAGTAACACAGGGCGCTCAAGGCTGCACTGACGGGGAGAGGAGTGGGCAGGGATCACAGCGGGTGAGGGGTGGGCAGAGAGCACAGGGGGTAAGGGGTGGGCAGGGATCACAGGGGGTGAGGGGTGGACAAAGAGCACAGGGGGTGAGGGGTGGGCAGGGATCACGGGGTGAGGGGTGGGCAGAGAGAACAGGGGGTGAGGGGTGGGCAGAGAGCACAGGGGGTGAGGGGTGGGCAGGGATCACGGGGTGAGGGGTGGGCAGAGAGCACAGGGGGTGAGGGGTGGGCAGAGAGCACAGGGGGTGAGGGGTGGGCAGGGATCACAGGGGGTGAGGGGTGGGCAGGGATCACAGGGGGTGAGGGGGGGGCAGAGAGCACAGGGGGTGAGGGGTGGGCAGGGATCACAGGGGGTGAGGGGTGGGCAGAGAGCACAGGGGGTGAGGGGTGGGCAGAGATTCGCAGGCACCTGGCCCTGGTCTGCTCATGCTGCAGACCCTGTCCTACCCCTTCATAATTCATACGAGGGAGCATGGGCCATCTACTCCCTGGCTTTAAGAGTCTACCCGGCCCTAACCGGTTTGGCTCAGTGGATAGAGCGTCGGCCTGCGGTCTCAAGGGTCCCAGGTTCGATTCCAGTGAAGGGCATGTACCTTGGTTGCGGGCACATCCCCAGTAGCGGGTGTGCAGGAAGCAGCTGATCGATGTTTCTCTCTCATCGATGTTTCTAACTCTCTATCCCTCTCTCTTTCTCTCTGTAAAAAATCAATAAGATATATTTAAAAAAAAAAAGTCTACCCAGTGACTCCTTGTTGATCCAGGGCACTGCCCCTCCCTAGTTAAAATTCTTTGGGGCTCCACCGTCAGTCTCCCCCACATCCAACAGTCACCAAAGGCTCAAAGATCCCTTTTAAGGTCAAAGAGAGTGGCTGGGTGGAGCCTGGCCCGCTGGCGGGAGGAGAGGCAGGGGTGGGGGTGGGGGGGCGGGGGTGGCCACTGTGCCTGGAGGGCACGCGGGTTTGGTGGCCACATCATGGAAGCTTTGCTCATCTCCACTTCCTGCCTTTCTTCACCCAGACGGGCAGCCTGGCCAGGGCCTGAGGGGGCTTCTCGGTCAGGATGGCCAAGGCTGCAGCCCACCCATCAGCTCAGAACTCCCCACAAAGCCCCTTCTCTTGGGACTGCTGCCCCAAGCCCGGCTGGGGGTGCTGGGTCCAGAGCGGCAGGTGGTGGGTAGAGCCCAGGGTCCCTGTCAGTGTCCTGAGGCCCGGACACCCCCAGATCCCCCTCAGGTCAGACTGCAGGCAGCCTCTGTCCTCACAGTGGCATCGGGAGCCATAGCCCAGGGGCTGAGCCCGTCACCTCTCCCAGGGACAGCCAGAGCCCCAGGGAGGAGCCTGCTCGCCAGGATGGAGGTTTCTCCTGCGGGAATCAGCCATGGCAGGAACACTTCTGGGAATCCAGGCCTGGGCCACGGGACTGCACAGACCAAGGCTGTGGCCAGGGATGGTGGGTGGTCTCAGCGACCCTCAAGGGCGAGGCCAAGTCCTGCACTCCCTGGGAGCAGAAGCCCCGGGGGTCAGAGCAGTAGGTGGAGAGCGGCTTGAGGCCCAGCCCCGGCCAGCAGTGCGCACCCCTCACTGTCCCGGCTCCAGGATGCAGCTGAGCCGCTCCATGTGCGGCTGGAGCGCCCGGCTTGGGGTCTCGGGGCCCACAGGGGGGCCACTCCTGCACATGGGGCACGGAGGGGGAGGGGCAACTCCAGGTGGGGGCCCTTCCAGATGGGCGTCTGAGGAAGGGGTCTCCCCTGTGCCAGGGCTGGCGGGGGGAGGCCTCTGAGAGCTCAGAAGTCTATGTCCTTCCCTGTCAGGAATGTTCATTTCCAGCTGCCCCACCCTTCCCTGCACCTTCTGAGAACCAGGAAACAGGGCCTCCTCTGCATTCACTGTGCTGAGGATCTCATCCCACTTTCCAGCTGCCCACACACACACACCCCCCCCCCCCCCCCCCCCCACCCTCGCCTTGGCCAGAACAGGGACTCCTGGAGGTCAGAGGTGACAGATCGGGCCACTGAACACAGAGTGGAAGGAAGGGCAGGAGAGGTGTGGCGCTCTGGGGAAAGTCCCCCGGGTCCCCCCTGGCCTTCCTGCACCTCCACCTTGCACAATCCTGACCAGGGGGAAAGGGCCAGAAATCTCACCGAATGTTCCGTAAGGTAGAGGAGTTGCTGGCAGTTATGTAACCCTTCCTGAATTTGGCAAAGGACATACCACTCCGCCCCAGGGGGAGCGGGAGAGCGGGGACCTTAAATAGGGCCCCCAGGCCAGCCTCCTCACTTGCCTCTTTCTCCTGCACCACCTGCCCGGCTCAGCAGCTGCCCAGTTGCCTCAGCCCTGCAACCATGCCCCGCAGTCTCCTATGGCTGGGCCTCACCCTACTGGGGGCCCTGCAGACCCAGGCCCAGGACTCCACCCCAAACCTGATCCCAGCCCCACCTCTGTCCAGGGTCCCGCTGCAGCCAAACTTCCAAGATGACCAGGTAAGGAACCTGTGGGCAGCTGTGGGGAGGACCCCCGGAACAGTGGGAGCAGAAAAGAGTTGAGGCCGAGTCTTAGAGAACATTTAGGACTGGATGGGCCCAGGTTTCAGCTCAGCCTACCCTTATGCCTCCTGATGGAAACCATGCTCCCACCCCCACCTCCACCCCCACCCAGCCTAGCTGACCTGCCTAGGTCCACCTTCTCTCCCATAATCTCCACAGTCCCTGCCAGGTGGGGACATCTTCAGTCCCACTGCCCATGGTCACTCCATTTCTGCCAGACTCCGGGCTCCCTCTGGCCCACAGCCTCCAGCTCCTGCTGGCTTTGTCAGTGCAGGCCCAGTGCAGGTCCAGTGCAGGCCCAGTGCAGGCCCAGTGCAAGCCCAGTGCAGGCCCAGTGCAAGCCCACTGCAGGCCCAGTGCAAGCCCAGTGCAGGCCCAGTGCAGGCCCGAGTCCCCATCAGGAGTCCTGCGGCCCTGGTAGAGGCGCTCCTGGTTCTGAGCCAGCTGCCCAGAGATGGGTGCAGGGACAGAGCTCGGCCTGTCACCCGCCCCCTGCAGTTCCAGGGGAAGTGGTATGTCGTGGGCCTGGCAGGGAATGCCATTTCAAAGGAAGACAAAGATTTTAAGATGTACACCACCAACTACGAGCTGAAAGAAGACCGCAGCTACAATGTCACCTCCACCCTGCTCAGGTGAGAGCCGCATCTCCCGGGAGCATGGGAACCTGGGGGCTGCGTGGAGGAGGGGCTCTGAGAGACAGACTGATGTCACAGCCAAGCAGACAGGCAGTCACTCCTCCTCTCGTCAGCACTGGACTCAGAGACCTGTGTCCTCCTTCCTTCCTTCCTTCATTATGTCAGCGTTTACTGGTCCCTTCTGTGCGCACACAGACAGCAGGAGGGATGCGCACGGACAGTCCTCAGGAAACAAGGCAGAGAGCAGGGGAGTTCGGAGTGGGAGGAGGGTCCCTGGCCCCAGCCTGGAACCCCGCCAGGACCTCACTGGGGGGTACCTGCGAGATGACCTCTTGGCTGGGCCTTGGGGGAACCGATCTGCCTTGGAAGGAGGGGCACGGGGTTCACGGCAGGGGCTGGCGGACTCTGAGTAAGAGACAGCCGCTCCTTCGGGCATCCGCGAGCCATGAGCAGCCTGGCCGGGGTGGGCACCACATTGCTGGGGCCTCAGGCACCGGCACCCAAGGGATCTGGCGAGAAGACAGGGCCCCTCTGGTTGCAGGGGGAAGAGGAATGGTGGGGTGCCAGGCTCACCAGCTCCTGTGGGTTTCTGGCCCTGGTACCTGGAGGCGGGGGGGGGGGGGGGATGCCGGGCGGGCGCTGGAGCATTTGGGCACAAGGGGCATAAGAAGGACGGGTTTGGGGAGATCGGCTCTCGGGAGCCAAGGACATGGCGAGATGAATCGCCCAGGAGGGGTTACAGAGGGAAACAGCAAGACAAAAGGAGGGGACAAAGGCCCAGGGTGGGGAGGACTGTGTACAGGAAGGCCGCCGAGGGGAGACAGCCCTGCAGACGGAGGACAGTGGGTGCTGGAGGCAGGGCCCCGGGCAGGGCAGCGGGAGAGCACAGAGGGACAGACCAGGCCTCCTGCTGCGGCGGGGATGGGCTGGGCTGGACCCAGGGCTGCGGAATCCCAGCCCCTCCAGCGGCAACCCTGGCTCCCACCTTGTCCAGCCTAGAGGGGCCAAGCCCGCATCTCCCCTCACCCACACCTCTCTCCCACTCCCACAGGAACCAGCGCTGCGACTACTTTGTCAGAACTTTTGTCCAAACTTCCCAGCCCGGCCAGTTCAGCCTGGGCAACATTAAGGGTGAGTCCTGAGTGATGCGGGCCCTGGGGTTGGGGTCCCAGGCGTGGGGTCCTCCCAGAGGGGGAACCGGCCTCCCTGAACCTCCACACAGAGGCCGTCCTGTGCAGGGTCGGGGAGGAGGGAGCTGCTCTGTCTAACCAGCCAGGGCTGACCCCGCGCTGTCCACCCCGCAGCTTACCCTCCACTGCAGAGCTACACCGTGCGAGTGGCGGCCACCGACTACAACCAGTTCGCCACGGTGTTCTTCAAGAAGGTTTCCCAAAACCAGGAGTACTTCAAGATCACCCTCTACGGTGGGTCTTCAGCCACCCTGGGGGACCCCGCTCCTGTCCCATCCGAGGGAGGGAAGGGCCCATCCCCACCACAACCCAAGGCCCCCTCCAGCGTTATCCCTGCCCCAAGTCCCCGGGAGGCCAGGGAACGAGGGCTTTCCGCAGGCCCCCCACGAGGAAGGGGTCTGAGGCTCATTCATCCATTCAACAATATTCATGGAGTGTCTCCCGGCCACTCGCCGGCCATCTTGGCCACAGGAAGGACCAAGGAGCTGCCCCCTGAGCTGAAGGAGAACTTCATCCGCTTTGTCAAATCCCTGGGCCTCACCGATGACAACATCGTCTTCCCTGTCCCAATCGGTAATGGCGAGCTGGGGAGAGGAGAGGGGCGTCTGGGACTGACCAGGCCTGATGACGTCCCACCAGGGAAACGGGGAGAGGAGGCCCGCTCCCCTCTAGTCCCTGGAGCCCCTGGGAGCCACTTTGGGTTCAGAAAGACCATGCCCCAGCCCAGGGTCTGCGGGGCCACCTCCCCCCACCCCTCCCCCTGGGGCTTGCTCACCACTGAGTTGGGAGGTCAGCCTGGCCAGTCAGGGGCTGTACCCAGGCCACTCACAGAGCCACCGTCCTCCCCAAGGCTGAGGGGCTGCCAGGGCTCATCAGGTCAACAGGCAGGAGACCGCGGTGCCCAGCAGGTGGCTGGGCCTCGTTTGAGTCCTTGAGAACAAGTGACGCCCAGGTGTTCTCAGGCCTTTCTCTAGATCCCCTCCCCCATCATCTGCCCCTCTGCTGCCCCAGCCCTGAAGGGAACACCTAGATCTGCTGCTCTGGGCCAGGCTGGGGCCTGGGACAGCCGGGGGGCAGGGCAGGGGTCCTGGTGGTCAGGGGTCACACACACATCCCTGCCTATTGTGACGAACTGTCTTCCCCACAGACAAGTGCATCGATGACCAGTGAGCAGGTGGTGAGTATGGATGGGGAGGGGGCTGATGGGAGCCTGAGGGCAGCGGCCTGCTGCTCCCCTACCCGGCATTGTCGCCATCGTGACTCCCCTGCGTGCCTCTCAGGTGCCTCCTCTTCCTCCTTCCCGTTGCCTTCATCTCCGCCTCCGCCCAAGGTGCCACCCAGCTGCCCCCATGAGCCGGACGCCACTGAGAGCCAGGACCCTCTCACAGTGCAGCCCAGCGCTGCTCCCAGGCCACCCTGCTGATGGAGTTGCTCCTTGTCTGCTAAATAAACACATGCCCCAGCCCCCCGTCTCTGTTCCTTGCCCACTGGGCCATCGGGGTGGGCAAAGGGCAAAGGGTGGCTCTCAGCATTACTCCCAGGCCGCCTTGAGGCCCTCAGTGAGGGATGGAGGTCATGGAACTTGAGTCCATCTTTGAACACCTCCTAAGTCCCAATCCTGGGTCCACCCCCAAGCCAATGCTAGCCCTCACATGTCCTTGCCTTTGAGGGGTGCCCAGGCCAATGGAAACACTGAGGTCACACCTCATGTCTATACTCAGCCACTTGCAACAGGTCCTACAACAAAGGCCTTGCCAGGGCCGGGGAGCTGGAGGGAACAGGGGAAGCTGGATCCCTCACCGGGGTTCCAACTCACCAGGATCCCTGTGATGTTAGAAGATGGCAGCCAAGAGTAGGTGGGACAGAGGAATGCCCAGCTTGAGGCTGTGCCAGGCACAGAGGGTCACCAGGGTAGTCCCTTGCTCCTCTGCCAGCCTCCTGTGGGTCCAGTGCTCGCCCTCCTGCCCCCACTGGTGAGTGGCAGTACCCATGCTAACCCCATTCAGAGCACTGTCCCTCAACCACCCCTCTTCTCTATGATGACGTCTGGACCCCCTGGGGCAGGGCTGGGGGAGGCGAAAAGGGGGAGATGCTGCCAGGGATCCAGATTCCAGAGGCCTGAGGGCCCAGGCCTGCACCACCACTGGCGGGGCCTGTGTCTGGGGCCTGACAAGCTCCTGCCCACCCGGGCTGCAGCTGTAGCCCCTCTTCACCTGTGCCACACACGGGAACTCCCTCCCCCGCCTCTTCCCCCCTGGCAAGGCCAGAGGCCCGAGGAGGCCGGCTTCCGAAGGAACCCCGGCTCCTCCCCCTCACAGACTTGCACACCTGTCCCATTCGCCCTTGGCAGGGGCATGGGGAGGTACTGGAGCTGTGAGCAGTCCCAGCCTCAGCCAGCAGGGAGCAGGACAGACCTGGAGCCAGGCCCAAACAGATGCCGCTGTAGCTCGGGGCCAGACTCCAGGGAAAGATGAGTTTAGTGGAGCCTGGACTGAGAGAGGGATGTGGCCATGCCCAAGGCACCCAGCTGCCCCCAGGCACGCTCCTAGCACCCTCTCGGACCCAAAGATTCCTCCCTCTCCCGGAATGGTCCACCTGCTCCATCAGGGGCACAGGTGCTTCTCAAGGCGGCTGTGAGGGTGTGCCGGCCCCCAGTAGGGAGGAGTGGAGGCTTGGCAGGAGGGTGGCCGATTGGGGGACAGGAGAAAGGATGCCCACACTTAATAGTCCGGGGTGGGGGTGGGGGTGGTGTCAGCTGACCTGGGTGAGGGACTGGTTCAGCTGAGGCCTCACCTCCACTCACCGTGGTTCAGAGAGAAGGCGGTGGCACTGACTGTATGCAAGTCACTCCCAGCTGGAGATCACACGTCTGGGTCCCGCTCAGGAGCGACACCTGCTGGCTGGTGACTGAGCAGGGCTCCCTTTCCCAGCTGGCAAAGGGGTGGGGGTGATGGCAGCTGGGCCAGGCGTATCCCACGGCCTTTCTTGAGCGACAGCCACACGCAGCACTCCGCCAACCGTGACTCTCCAGGAGGCTGTGAACGAAAATGTTCCGAAGCCATTGATTAGGAAGGTCCTTAGAAACCACGAGTCTCAGATTTCGCCCACGCGGAGGCGCTGCTGGCCCACCCACAGGTCGCCAGCGGCAGGAGGAGCGTAATGGGGATAGAACGGGGGAGGCGGGGTCCCAGGCTGCTGCTGCCACTCCACCCTACTCGCTTGCCCGAGCCTCCACCACCTTGGGCTTCCCGACCAGCAGCCTGAGGGTGGCAGGGCCGGGAGAGAGCGAGGAGCTCGACGGAGAGGGCGGGGCTCGGATGGGGGCGGGGCCTGGCGGCGGGCGGGGCGGGGTTCGGATGGGGGCGGGGCCTGGCGGCGGGCGGGGCGGGGCTCGGATGGGGGCGGGGCCTGGCGACAGGCGGGGCGGGGTTATGGTTGTGGGAGGGGCGGGGTCTGATGGCGAGCGGGGCGGGGTTATGGTTGGGGCGGGGCTCCTTGCCTTGTGGGCGGAGTCCCGGCTGCCCAGTCCGCAGGTTGCGTTCCTCTGCGCGGCTCCACTCTTCCGGCCCCCGCGCGACGCCCGCCCCCTCCACCTTCCGCCCGGCGCGGGCTCCGGCGTGACGGTCGCGGCGTTTCAGCGTTCGTGGCCTCTGCGGCGCCCGAGCCCGCGATGTCGGGCCCCAATATGGGAATGCCGGTGGTACCGAGCACGGAAGACGAGGATGACAGCTTTGGGGAAGCAGGTGACGCGGGGGGACTGCTGAGCGACCGTTGCTTTCTCCGGGTACCTTCCTGGGGAGGGGGCGGCCCGGACAGGGGTGTGGAAGGAAGGAGCCCTCCCATCCCCCGCTCCTGGGTGGGTTGCAGGTTCCTGGCACCTGCCAGTGGGTGTCTGGAAACCCCAGCATTCGAGAACTGTGGGCAGCGGGCCCCATTTTGCAGAAACTGAGGCCGCTGCAGAGACACTCGCGCTTTGGGGGTTTGCTCCAGTGCTGAGCTCGGCCCCTGTGGGGATGGCGGGCCGCTCGGGCCCAGCCCAAGGGCCGTCGGGGTGGGCGCGCGCCTGGCTAAGTCAGCAGCCCCAGCCATCTTTTCTGGTGCGGCCTGGAGCCCTGGCGAATGTGACCTGTTTACAAAGCAGCCTGTTGTGTGCACGGCACTGCGGAGGATGGAAGGTGGGTGAGGTGTGGAGAGAGAACCGTCAACTCCCTTCTCACCCTCGGAAGCCTGTTTCCTCATCTGTAAAATAACAATGATTAGTGCCTCAGGCATTGAGATGTGTCAGGATTGAATGGGAAAATGAATGAGAAATACTCAGAAGGTTCCAAAATGCAAGTGTTCAGTAAATGGTTATTATTATTCTCTTTAGTGTAATAAAGATTGGGTTATTAGAGTGCAGGACTTAGTAAATGTAGGGTGTGGAGTCTGCGTTTTGTTTTGGTAACAGCTTTATTGAGCTATAATTCACATACTATACAACTCATCCATTTAAATTGTACAATTCAGTGGGTTTCACAGTATCCAGAGTGTGCATCTATCCCCTCAATAGTTTTATTTTTTTATTGATTTCAGAGAGGAAGGGAGAGGGCGAGAGGTAGAAGTCTCAATGATGAGAATCATTGATTGGCTGCCTCCTGCACGCCCCCTACTGGGGATCAAGCCTGCAACCTGGGCATGTGCCCTTAACTGGAATCGAACCCAGGACCCTTCAGCCTGCAGGCTGATGTTCTATCCACTGAGCCAAACCAGCGAGGGCATCACCTCAATAGTTTTACAACACTCCCATAACCCAGGGCCTGCGTTTAATAGAGGTAGACCTCCCATGGGAAGAGTGGTGAGCTGGCCGCTTTGCCCTGAACGGTGGCCAGATGTGTGTTAAGCTGCATCAGGACGGGCCTCCCAGGAGTCACATTGAGTGGTCGCCGGCCAGTTCACAGCACTTAGCACAGTGGGGAGGAGGGAGGCACAGGCTGGGAATGGGAAGCACCCTTGACACAGATAGAGCCCGGCCCCAGTGTTGTGGAGACACCGCCGCCCCCATCCTTCCCTGGCTGTGTCTCTTGACACAGAATGTGCAACGTTGATAATAATGACCAAGTATTAAGTACTTGCTGCGGCCAGACCCTGTCTGAGTTCTTGATATACTTGAGTCCTCACAGCCACCAGGACTGTCTCTCCCTTTTCCAGAAAGGTTGCAGCAACTTCCTGGGATGGAGCAGAGCTGGGGCTGAAGCCCAGGTGCCCCACTTCCCAGGTCTGCGTCTTGGCTCCGGCCTCCGACTAGCTGGAGGACCCTGCGCAAGTCCTTTCCTTCCTGGCCTCAGTTTCCCCACCTGTACCACAAGGTGGTTGGACTGTAAAGCCCAGCAGAGACTTCCCAGGCCTCTGGCCTCTGAGGTGTGCCAACTCTGGGTGATGGGCGCTCTTCCTCCAGAATGCAGACACATTTGCATCCATATCCCAGACACCCTCCAGCGCTGGCCTTTTCCAAACACTGCCAGCCACTTCCCCTTGGTCCCAAGCTGGCAGCGGAGTGTATCTGAGTCATGGGCTGGCTCAGAACTGGCTCCCGCAGTGGGCACAGGCCCAGACCTTGGGCCCTAAGGGACATTGTGCTGCTGGGTGCAGGTCAGGAGTGGTTGGGGAGGAGGGAGTGATGATTTCTGGTGGAGATCAGGGAAGGCTTCTCAGAAGAGGTGTTTTGAGCTAGTTGTTAAATGGCTGTTGTTGTATTCTGGGTGGCAGGGGCAGTCGAGCAAAGGCAGAAAAAGGACTGGAAAGTTAGAGGCTTCATTCATTCCTCTATTCATTCACTCATTCAACAAATGTTCCTTGTGTGTCGGCGAGGGCCTCGGGGAAACGGCGGTGAACACTTCTCACGGAGCTCTATGGTCTGGTCGGGGAGGCAGACCAGCACAGATGATCACATCCAGAGGGAGGGCCCCCGAGGTGTGCGGACGGGGATCGGGCATAGAGGCCTGATCTCGTCTGGGGTGCTGGGAGGGCTCCCTGTGGTGACAGCCGTGCTGAGACTTGAAGCATGAGTAGGACTCATCCAGGAGGAGGGAGGGAGACAGGAGGGGGGTACGGTGCACTCCAGGTAGAGGCAACAGCGTGTTCAAGGGGCCTGAGGTGGGCAAAGGCAGATGTGAGAGGAGAGTGGGGTCTTGGAATCTGGGTGCCTTATCGTGGGGGCAAAGGCCATGGAAGAGCTGGCAGGATGGACTTGCCTGGGGACAGGCCTGGATTGCCCCACTCAGGAATGTGGGCTCTGGCCTCTCGGCAGGTGAAGGAGTGGAAAGGAGATTGGTATCAGGCGGGACTTCCCAGGCAGGACCCTGGCTGAGCCTGGTGTGCTAAGGTATTCTCTCTCCAAAGCCTTCCCTCTTTTTATACCCACCCACTTTCCCCACAGTGACACGGAGGCTCAGGAAGGAGTACGGACTTGCCAAAGCCCTTTTGGAGTCAGGCTGGGGGTGGTGGTTGCGGGTGAGGGGTGTCTGAGCGCTGAGGAGACTTGGGATCTTGGCTCTCTTTCCCTTCCTCCAGAATACGCTGCCATCAACTCCATGTTGGACCAGATCAACTCCTGCCTGGACCACCTGGAAGAGCAGAACGACCACCTCCACGCCCGCCTCCAGGAGCTGCTGGAGTCCAACCGGCAGACGCGCCTGGAGTTCCAGCAGCAGCTGGGGGAGGACCCCGACGACGACTACGACTGCGACTACGACTACGACGCCAGCACCTAGGCTCCAGGAGCCTCCAGGCAGCCCTCACCCTGCCTCCAGGGCCAGGCTCCAGCCGGGGCACTCACCACCCGATTAGATGCCTTCTCAAGGGCTGGCCTACAGGTCCCCCGGCGGCTCTGCCTGCCTGAGCCGCTCTCCAGATTCTCCCCTCGGCGTGTATGGGCCACCTCCCACCACCCAGCCTTCCCTCCTGGCGTCAGGTGTGGGCCTGCAACCCCCCCACCTTGCCTGCCTGTCCCGCTCCTGGGCACGCTCCGCTCTGCCCAGGCCTTGAATGTCCACATTAAACGTGTCTGCAGTAGCACTGCGCCTCTGACTGGATCCTGGATGAGAACCCCGGGGGCCGACAGGTGAACAGAGCAGTCAGGGCGTTCCGGGTGTTGCTCATGGGCCTGGAGGGGGGCGGTTCCTGTTTTCTTTATTTCTGGACACGGGGTACAGGTGAGGTCGGGACTTCCTCCCCCGCTGGAATGCTCCTGGCCGGCAGTGCTTCCCTGCCAGGTTGAGACAGCACTGGACATGCTGTGTGACCCCGTGGGATGCACTTAGCTCCTCTGGGTACTAGGGCTTTCACTGACAACCGACACCAAGGCATGCCGTGCCCCCTCGGGCACCACCCTCCCGCTCTTGGCCCCAGTTTCCCCAGCTGGCCAACAGTACGGTTGGTCTGGTTGTCTGATCTGTAAGGGTCTTTCCAAATGGGGAAATAGCAGAACTAAAGATCCAACTTAGCCTGGGCTCCAGTCACTGACGATTCATCGCAGGTCACTTGACGAGAAGGCAGGGTCACCGTTAGTGCACCACGAGCTCGGAACGGGAAGAGCAGCAAGGTTCCCCCTGCCTGTACTTCCCCTCCCACAGAATCCGGCTGGAGAGAGCTGGGGCCCAGCGCTCAGGCCTGGAGTCAAATCCTGGCCACTCACCAGGTGTATGACCTTCAGCAAGCCACTTGACCTTGCTAGGCCTTAGTTTCTTCATCTGTAATTTGGGGGTAATGAGACCGCCCTCCTAGAGTCACTGTGAAGATTAAATGAGATCTCACTTGAAGATTTTCCTGGCCCTCGTACATGAAGAGGGAAACTGAGGCTCAGAGAGGTGAAGCGCCTTGTGATCCCAGAATCCCTGGTTTGGGGACCTGTGGGTGGCTGGCTGGTTTGCCCCCACACTGAGCCTAGAGAGACGGAGAGCTGGCTGGGTGCCTCCCTTCCCCTGTCCACCCAGACAGAGTGCTGGTGGGGACTAGACAACCAAGCTACCTTCTTTTATTGGATTTCTGGGTAAAAACACCAACCATGTCAAGCTTCCATGCAGACCCCCAGGAAGCACAGATCCGGACCCGCCCCAGGTGGCTGGGGGAGCTCTTATCAGGATTTGAGGCGGGCTGAGCGCCGGAATGGTGGGGGCTGGGGAGCTTGGGTCGTCACCTTGCTGGGGGGTTTGGCTGTGTCCTGGAGGCTGGGCTGGATGTGTGAGCGGCCGCTGGAGGTGAACAGAGCAGTCAGGGCGTTCCGGGCAGTGATGGCACACCGGCGGCTCACGGGCCTGGCGGCAGGGCTGGGGTCCTGGGCCTTCTTGTATTTCTGGACACAGAGGGTGCAGATGAGGCAGGGCCCTCCCTGCCTGGTGCACTGCCGGCCGGCAGCTGCTTCCCCGCCCGGCTGAGACGGCACTGGACGTGCTGTGCGCCTCTGTGTGCTGCGCTCAGCCTCCCTGGGCCGGAGCTCTGGCGCCCCCAGCCTGGCCCTCAGCACCTCTCTTCCCCAGAACAAAAGCGGAAGGAGCCCCGCCCCGCCCTTTGTGGGCAGGTCCTCCCTGTTGGGGGGCGTGTCTGGGAGCTGAGGTCAAACACAGGAGGGAGGTGGCCAGTGGCCATTGCTCCCAGTTTGGATGGAGTGGGTCCTGGGCAGGGTGGGGTGGGGCTGGAGGCCCAGCTCACCTGCAGGTTCTCCAAGTGGCCCGAGGACTTGCAGTGGGAGAGCTTTGCCCCCGAGCTGCCGTGGTAGAACTTCTGGCAGATGCGGCAGACGTAGCCCATCACCGGCACCATGAAATCCACACCTGTGGGGCAGCGGGGTCTGGGCACTCACATTCCTCCACACCAGCCAGGTGTGCCTCCCTCTTTAGGGGCCCATTTATCCCCCCACCTTCCAGGTCGGGGAAAAGGACGAGAGGATTGGCCGCCTGGCCAGGATGCTGTGGCCAGGACCTGGGGGGTCACCTGGAGGCTGAGGTCAGAGCTGAGGTCTTACCATGTGCAGTGTTGGGGCTGTGGGTCTCTGGGTCTTTCCACTCCTCTATGGCTATCCCTCTGGACCTCACCTGGAAACATGCAAGTGCGGGCCTCAGGTCTGACTTCCCCCAGGGCCCCCCAAACCTGAATGCAGGTGGGGGGCCCTGGAACCCACCCATGCTCTTAAACACAGTCCCCTTGGTTTTGAGGAGGCTGTGGGTGGCATTCTCTGAGCCTTTGCACAGCCAATCCTGCCTCCCACAGTACCCTTCCCAATCTATACTTCCTAGGCTCAGCTCAATCAGTCGCTTCCTCCAGGAAGCCCTCCTGCTCCCACAGTGGCCATAACCATGCCAGGTGTGCCTGACACATCACACATGTCATCTCATTGAACCCTCACCACCACCACCTATGGTTCACGCATTTTACATAAGAGAGAAAACATTAACTCACTTGCCTGGTGTCAGCTGGTTTAGGGAGGAGCCAGGTTAGTAAACCCTGGTAGGCCCCAAGTCCTGCTTTCACGTTTGACCGTGAGCCCCCTGCCGGCTCCATGAGTTCCCACCTGATGCTGCAGTGACCTCAGTCCTGGGGGGTGGGTTTCAGGTGACCTAGGACCCCTCGTCTCGCCTGGCCATAAGCCCCTTCCAGATGAGGCCACCTGACGCCATGCCAGCCTCACCATGCCCAACAGTGCCTTCCACACACCAGGCAAGCAAACACGGCTTCTCGGAGTGACACCCACTCCCGTTTGCCAGCCGGGGCTGTCACCCTCACAGCCTGAGTGGGGACTATTTGAACAGAGGAAACAGGCTCAGAGATGCCAAGGGGCTTGCCCAGGACACCACTTCTGACTCTGAATAGCAAGGCCGGCCTCACCCCTAACCTGCCTGGGGCCGGAGGCCACCCTTGCAACCCTCCATCCACAGTCCCTCTGCGTCCTTTCTGCTGCCCCATCACCACCCTGGGCTGTAACGGGCGAGGTCTGCCAGGGGCCAGGCCTTTGTCCCCACATATCCCAGCACCAGGGTCTGGCCCGGAACAGCTGCTCCGGAAACATCTGTTAAACTGAAGAGAGTCCACGCTTCTCTAGCTCCTCGCTCACGGGGGGCAGAGTAGTGGGGCATTCCGAGCACAGCCTGGCATCCAAGTTGGTGAGATTCTGCCAGGAAAGTGCTTGGCACATGCCTGGTATACAGGTAGGTGCTCTAAAAGCGCCGACTGCGCTAGCTATCAGCATTAGCAGCATCTTACGCTGGCTTTTCCTGTGTGTGCTGCACCATCCCCCGCCCATGCCTTTACTGACGCTGCTCCCTCGGCCCAGGGTCCCCTTTCCCTTCCTCAACACGTCAGCATTGCAGCCAGGCTTCGAGGCCCTCACAGATTTCACTGCCCCCCTGCAGTCACCTGGGTGTATTTACATAGTCCTACAGGATATAGTTAGTGCTAGCACTAAGTTGTAGCAAGCATTAGTGCCTGTAAAGGCCAGCACAGTGCCTCCTGGCCCCGGGAGGTGGGGCGCGGTCCCTCCTGGGCTGGGAGTCCAGCCTCCAGCCTGCCTCCCACATTCCTTCCTCCCCCCAAGCACCTGCTTGCAGAGTTCCTCCTCAACCTCCATCTCTTCCTCATTCTCCTCCTCCTCCTCCTCGTCTTCATCGTCCTCAAAGCAGCCCACGGCATCCACCGTGATGAAGTGGTCCTCATCCTGGCCAGCTATCTCCTTCTCGCACATCTTCATCTGCCCAGGAAGTGGGTAGGGCTCAGGTCAGCTCTGGGTGGCCAAGGCGCCACACCCCCTCCCCCCAAACACACACCCGGTCTCCCAATCGCCCTGGACCTGCTATGAGTTCAGGCTGGGATAAATCTCAACTTGCTGGGCGGCCTTGGCCAATACTCTGCACCTCTCTGAGCCTGTCCCCCGAGGGAGCCGGAGTTACCTCCTTGGCTTTGTCCTTGTGCCCCTGGGACTTCACGTGCTCCACAAACTTGCGGGGGGTCCTGAAGTAGCGGTTGCAAACGGTGCAGAAAGGTCGCAGGGACTGTTTGGCCATCTGGGGGGAAGGAGGGCAGACCAAGTGGGTGGCGGGCAGTGTCTCCAGCGAGGCCTCGCCTCCCTCCTGCCGGCCACCACATCTGCAATCTCATGTGCCAGCACACGGGCAAGCACGTCCCTTCCCTGTGCCACTGGCTCCGAGATGGGATGGCCGATGGCCACAGAGAGGAGACAGGAGAGCACACGCGCTGGGAGGAGCCCCCCGAGCCCCACGGCTCAATGGCAGGTCGAGATGGTGCCTGGTTCCCGCCGGACAAATGGGGAAACTGAAGCCCAAAGAAGAAACGCGACTGAGGCGTTGAGAAGCCACACTTCGGTGTGACGGCCACGCAGAGACAGACTGACACGGACTTCCGTTCCAGACTGGACTCCTTCCCTCCCAGCCCTCGGCCTGGAGACAGCACATCCAGGGCAATGGCAGCGTGAGGCCTCGCACCTTGTGGTCCTGCGTCCTGCGGTGCTGGATCAGGTCCCCCGTGTAGTAGACCCGGCAGGTGTGGCACCAGCGCCTCAGAGGCGGCTCTCTGAGTGATGACAAGCAAAACAAGGGCAGTGTGACCCCACGTTCCCGGAAAGACGGGCGCTCTCCCAGGCGCTCTGTAAACGCAGGGCCATTCCAACAGGAGCTCTTTGGGAAACTTAACAGAAGGGTTTGGAACTTCACCTGGAAGAATACTTAAATGAGAATATGAACAAGGAGAGTTGGGGGAGAAATGAGATTTAGAAGCATCTGGGATGCCAGAGGGTCACCAGGACAGTGACAGCACCGAGGATATCTGGCCTTGGAAACCTTTCTTTATCCTTCAGTTTAATGCCCCGTGGTTCGCAGAGCTGCTCTTGCCCCTCACCACCATGCCCCTGTGGCAGGCAGGGTCGGCACATGCGCCAGGGGAGCAGCCCCACAACCCACGTCCTTCCCAGGTGGACGGTCACGTGTTCCTGCCGGATGGAGCCCTGAGAAAGGGCTTAGTTCATGAGTTCCCGCATTACACCCCTTACGAGGCCATTGTACAGACAAGGAAAACTGAGGTCCAAGGTCACACAGTGAATGGTGTGAAGAGGCCTCTGGAGGAGGGAAATGCTTAACACAAAGGCAGACCTTGCAGATGGTAGAATCAGGGCCCGTCTCAGCCTGGCCTGGCCTGGGAGACTGCCCAGCCCCCACACAGGGCCTCTGAGATCCCGCACTCACTCGTCCTGTCTCTCCAGGACGTCCCGGGGCACGGGCAGCAGGGACAGGAGGCAGGCTTGGCTCATGTGCTCCATCTCCCTGAGCCGCTGCTGGTGCTGGGCCCCCAACATATGGTCCTGGAATTCCTACGACAGGAGGGAGGGAGGGATGGGCATGAGGACTGAGCCCCGGAAGGCGGTCAGGGCTGGGCCGAGGGAGGAGGCCTCCAACCTTGGCTTTCATGGCCCCCCAACACCACTGAGAGGCCATTTCTCTTACAGCAACCCTGTGTGGGCCACAGAAGGATGGTAAACTGAGGCACAGAGCGAGCACACAGCAGCCAGAGCCTCCGCTCCTCCTGGAGCCTGTGTGAGCCTCCAAGACCAGGAGCAGTCTGAGGAGCTCTCAGGTCCGCTGGCTCCGCTCCGCCAGGCACAGAGTGGGGGGTGACTACAGCCCCCGGTGTGGTAATACGAGTCTAATGCTGTTATGAATGCTATGCTCGCTCCAGGCTGGGTCTGGGGCTCATGACTTCAATGTCGAGTCGCTGAATCCTCAGAACTACCTGATGTGGTGGGTTCTACATGATTCTTCATCTGACGCATGGGGAAACTGAGGCACAAAGGGTGAATTCCCTCCCGAGGTCCGCAGGGCTGGGCAGGGCCGATTCAGACCAGCTCTGCCTGACTGTAAAAGCCTGCCTTCGTGGCTGCTCAAAACATGTGCTCTGAGCGAGGCTCAGCTGCCAGGAACCGGGGCTCAGGGGGCCCCATGTGGCCACGCAGGCAGCCGTGGACCGGGCAGGCTGGGCACCCCACACAGGCCCTCCCCCCGACCGACCCACTGCCCAGGGCAGGGTGGCAGTACCTGCTGGCTGCAGCAGCCGGCCCTGCAGATGTAGCAGAAGAACTGCAGCGCCTGCTTGGAGGGCACGCTGGCGGCGGCAGGGGTGGCGGGGGCGGAGTCGCTGGGAGGCGGCCCGGGTGCGAGGGGTACAGTGCTAAAGGCCCGGCTGTCACTACTCCGCAGGATGGTGACCTTCAGGGAGCCCCCGGCACCCCACACCTGCGCCAGGAGCAGGGGCAGAGCTACGACCAGCTGGACGCGCATGGCGGGCCAGCCCCAGTGCTAACGACCTCTAAGCGTGGTCTTATCGGGCCGCTGACAGTCCCTTACAGATGGGGACTGAGGCTCCAAGCTGTTCGAGGATTGTCCAAGCTCACACAGCTGGGAAGCACTGCAGTCAGGATTCAAAGCCAGGCCCCCCTAAATCTAAAGCCAGGTCCACCCCCTCCTCATACACTACAGGGAGAAAGCGAGACACAAACGAGGGAATGGGCTTGGCCACAATCCACCGTGCAGCAGAGCTGGGCCCCGAACCTCTGGCACGGGCTGACACTGCACTCTCTCTAAAGAGCAACGTTACTCATGGGAGGGGACTGGACGCTCCAGTTTGGGATGAGCCGGCTGGAAGGGACTCCTGTCCCCAAAGTAGCATCAGATCTTGAGAGCAAAGGCGCGTGAGAAGGCAGCTCGACAGCATGAAGAGTTTGACGAACCATAGTCAAACCCACTCCGCTCTGCCCACAAGCCCAGGCTGCGGGCACATGTCCCAGGTGGGGAAACGCGAGGGGGCCCCGAGGGGGCCTGGGATAGAAAGAGGCCCTCCCACCGCTGGGCACTGTGGTCCTCACGCTGCCCCATTAGCAGCTCTACCCACCCTGAGCATCTCTCTTGCTCTTTTTTCACATTCTCCCACATCCAGGCCACCGGTCAGCTCCTCCTGGCTCTCCTCCATGCTGACCTGGGCCGCCATCGGCTCCGGTGAGGCCTCCTCCAGGCCTGGAATGACACATGGGCTCCGTTTCCCAGGGCCCATCTCCCACCGGACCCAGAGGGACCTGGGCCCAAGGGTCACCTTCTGTGCTCACAGTCAAGGCCTTTCAGCCTCTGGTGTGAATGGCCCCAAACCCTGGTTCTGGGTCCAACCCTTGGTCCCAGGCAGCGCCCGGTCAGAGCTGGACAGTGTCAGGGGAGGACAGAGGGGTCTGGACAGAGCTGTCCCAGCACCGGGCCGGCTGGGAGCCAGTGCTCACCGACCTGCGTCAGCTTCTACTGCCCTGGGCGGTGCCTCCTGCAGAGGGGAATCAGCCGGAACTGGTGCTTGCTCTGACGCCGGCACTTGTGGCTGCGTCGCAGGCTGCCCCTGGGTCTGGTCGGGTGGCTGCACTGGCAACTGCACCGGAGGTTGCTCTGGTGGCCGCTCCCCTGGCTGGGCCCGCGGCTGTGTTCCTGCCTGGACCTGTGGACACGTCGGGGTCTGTGCCTGCTCCTGCAGCTGTGGCTGCCCCTGCCTTGGGGGCTGCACATGTGCCTGTAGCTGCGCCTGCGTCAGCGGCTGTGCCTCCGGCTGTGCCTGCTGCGGCATTAAGTGCTCTGGGGAGGTCTGCGTCTGTGCCTGCTTCTGCCGCGGCGGCTGCACCTGGGCCTGGATCTGCAGGACCCGTGGCTGGGATCGTGGCCGCACTCGGGCTTCCAGTGGCTCGGGCAGCAGCTCGGGCGTCTGCGTCTGCTTCGGCGCTGTCGTCCGGGCCTGTGGCTGGACCTTCGCCTGCAGCTGCCCTGGGGGTCCCTTTTCTGTGGGCTTCTCTGAGCTGGGAAGGATCAAAGGAGATCAGATTCATGTCTTCCAACCGGCTCCCTAGAAAGGCTAAGACCCAGGTTCCAGTCAGCACTCTACCACATTCGAGCTGGGCACTTGGGCAAGCCCCTTTGGCTCTCAGCCTAAATAAACTGGGAGGATCACTTGCTCCCACCTCCCACAACTTGCTAATATGCGACCAAGGCCTGTAGAGCTGCCCACCCTAGGTCCCAGATGCACATCTCCACCCCTCAACCTGGCCACTTCGTCTGTCTCCAGGGGGCTCGGTCAGTGAAGACATCAGAGTCTGTCTGGCCTGGGAGCTTCCCAAGTGAGATGCAGAATTAGGTTTGACCTTCCTCCAAGCCAAAAGCCAATGCCCTGTCCTTGTTCCAACTCCCCTGAAGAGTCCTTTCCCCACCTACACCCGCTGCCCCCTGCCCGCCCGCCACGGCCCCCTGGCCTTTGCAGGAATGAGAGTACAGGCCTCCTGGGCCCCGGCAGGGTTTCAGCACCAGTTACCTCTTTGACCTTTTAGCTGGTGGCCCAGACGCTTCACAGGACTCTGGCTCAGGTGCCGAAGTGCAAGTCTCCTTAGTAACGTCATCTGGGCAGGGAGGGGAATCTTGGTCTAGAAGGAAGGGCAGATGAGCGGCTGCCAGGGACAGGTCAAGCACCAACCGTGTCTAGGAGGTAAGGCCTGGGCTCACCCCCCACCAAGATCCCTGCCTCCATGACCCACTCGCCCCAACGGCCATCCCCTCTGAAGGACCAGCAGCTCCCTCACCTGGCGTGTCCGTTCGGGGCTCCGCAGCTCCCTCAGACCCCTCTGGGGGGTCTGCCTCGTCTCCCACAGGCATCGTCTGAGAAGAAGAGTCCTGCTTCCGTTCAGAAACCGTTTCTGACACCCACCGCCCACCTTGCAAATACATCCTTGCCCAAGAGCAGCTGCAACCATCCCAGAGATGAGGAGCCTGGGGGCCTGGCCCCAGAGCTGCCAAGAGATGATCTTAAACTCCCCAGGAATCGTGTCCAAGGCGTTCCATCTGGTTGCTGACGTCAAGTAAACCCAGGTTTGGGGGCCATGAGCCCTCTCCTGGCCACGGTGCTGCGTCCTGACGTCCCCCCCTTTCCTGCAAGCAGCTCAGAGGGACCCTCCTCAAATGCACACCTGATCACGCGTCTCATCTCTTTCAGGCCAAAACCCCCATGACTTCTCGTAGCCCGGAGTGCTCTCTTTTCACCCGAGCCTGACACCACCTCCCCTCCTTCCTATACAAAACAACCTCTGCCCCCACACCCACCCCTCCAAGCTGGAGGCCAAGGCCCTTTCCCCAAAGCCCCAGGCCTTTCCAGAGCCCCAAACGCACTTCTTACAGGAACCCTTCAGGGGAGCTGAGCAAGGAAAGGAAAGGCATTGGCCTCTGGCTTGGGGAAGGGCAAACCCAGGTCTGCACCTCCCCTGGGAACCAGTACTAAGCAGACCGCCCACCACATCAGGCCTCCGTGCCCTGCAGCAACGACCCGCAGGACATGGGCACAGGCCTTCAAGTCAGGAAGCCCAGCTCTGGGTCTTTCTCCCCCAGGGAAACCTCCATCCACCCCGCTCTGAGCCTGTTTTCCCATTTGTAAAATGGGGGTGGGGTGATCAGAGACAAGCCTGTGAGGAGAGGCCCACTGGGAGGTCAGAGGCCAGGACCCCTCTCTGGAGGGAAATGCCTCACCCCCAGGGGGGGCTGCCTGGGAGCAGGCAGAAAGTGGGTACTGCCCCCACCCCAGAATCCTCTCTGAGGAGCACGGTGTATGTGAGGAGCTGCTGGGACGTTCAGGGCCAGGACAGTCTCGGGGAGTTCGTTATTCCCTTTGCCAGTCTCTCTGAGTCTTTCTGCTTATCAGGGGACCCTCCCTCTGAAGCGTTCACCCCCTCTCAGACGGGGAGGAGCCGGGGTGCCGGCTCAGAACCTTCGGATGGCCAGTGTGGGGTTCAGGGCTTTATAATATGGTTTCACCCCCATTACCTTTCCTTTCTACTGTTTTATTTTATTTTACTTTATTTTATTTTATTTTAGGTAGTGATATAATATGTTTCCTGTTTAAATAACCAAGCAGAAGCCCTGGCCGGATAGCTCAGTTAGTTAGAGTATCATCCTGATGTGCCAAGGTTGCGGGTTCGATCTCCAGTCAGGACACATCCAAGAATCAACCAATAAATGCATAAATATGTGGAACAACAAGTCCATGTTTCTCTCTCTCTTAAATCAATCAAGCAGTCAATCACTGAGCAGAATCCAGTTCACTTCAAGCTGTCCTATCCCAGGCAGAAGCCATTAGTCACAGATGGGTGGCTTTTGAGTACTTGAAATGTGGAAAACCAAACTGAGATTTTGGTATAAAATCCACATCAGATTTTAAAGATTTAGTACAAAAAAAAAAGAGAGAGAGAAATGTAAAACGCCTCGCTCATTTTTTATATCGATTACATTTTGGAATGATAATTTTTAAATATATTGGATTAAATAAAATATATTTAATTAAAATCAAATTCACCTGTTTTGTTTTGCTTTGTTAATATAATTACTAGAAAAAAATTAAATTCCATATATGGCTTGCATTTTATTTCCATCAGGCAGTGCTGATTTTAAGAACTCCTAAAACTAATATAGTGTTATGTGTCAATTATAGCTTAATTTTTTTAAAAAGAGAAATTTTAGCCCTGACTGGTTTGGCTCAGTGGATAAAGTGTCAGCTTGCGGACTGAAGGGTCCCAGGTTCAATTCCAGTCAAGGGCATGTACCTTGGTTGCAGGCACATCCCCAGTGGGGGGTGTGCAGGAGGCAGCTGATCAATGTGTCTCTCTCATCGATGTTTCTGACTCTCTATCCCTCTCTCTTCCTCTCTGTAAAAAATCAATAAAAATACACTTTTTTTAAAAAAGAGAGAAATTTTAGGTAAATAATAATACTGATGATATTTGGACATGGCAAAAATCCCATCAGGGGTTCAGGAATATTTGAAGTTTGAGAAACACTACACAAGTCCAACTTACCTCCTGCTCACTTTACAGGGGAAGAAACTAAGGCAAAAAGAGGGTGTGGCCTGCCCAGTGTGGGCCAGAGTGGGGAGCTGGCTGACAACCAGGCCAGCCCTCTCCCATCCCCGCCTGCTCTGCCCCCAGCCACCACTCACCTTGCGATCAGGGGTGGTCCGGGCCTGTTTCTGGGGGTTCCGCCCTGCAAGGATGAGCTTGGAGGGGTTGATGGGGACCCTGACAGGAGGGGGGCCCAGCAGGGACTGCTGAGTGGCCTGGGGAAAATACTGCTGTAGATTTGGGGTGGCCATCTGGGGGGGTGTGAGGCTGGGGGCTGTCAGGTTCGGGGTGGCCAGGTTGTAGCTGCGAAGGTTACCTGTAGGCAAGAAGATGGAGAAGAGGGATTATAACACATTGCGGGCGGACATTCTCGCGCTTTCATGTTACACAGTGCTTTGCAGAAGAGTTAACGGCACTTTCACATTTGGTTGGATGGTAGAGGCTAAGCTTTCTAGGCGTGGCCCCAGTCACTAGGCCCAGCCATCAGCAGGGTAGATACTGTTTCTACTGATGACACAAAAGACACGAAGCGAAGGATTTATCCAGGGTCTCCGGGAGGTCGTCCTGACTCCTCCCTCTCTTTATCCCCCCACCAAGCCAGCACCAAACCCTACCAACCCTCTCCCCTCCCCCTCTCCCAGTCCAGCCTGACTCCCCTTCCTAGCTCCACTCCCAGCCCCCTTCCAATGCCACTTCATCCCTGCATGTCAGCCAGGTTTGCACGGGAGAACAGCGAAGGGTGATCTTTCCAAAACTGCGTTCTGACTTCGCCCTTCCCCCGTCTAAACCCTTCCATAGCTCCCTGCTGCTCATGGTGCCAGGTTCCGCCTTGCCCTCCTCCCTGACAACCTTTCTTTCTATTCGCCCCACACTTGCCCCCACTAGACTCCAGCTATAGGCTCCCGTGTCTCCCTCAAAGAAGCCTGGTTTCTTCCTGCCTCTGTTCCTTCCGCCTGGGACCTTCTGCCCCCACGACCTCCCAGTTACTTCAGGTCTCCGTGTAGGTGTTTCCTCTGGAGGCTTCCCCGGAGCCTCTCTCAGTCCCCAGGGCCTCGAGCTTGCCTGTTCCAGGACCAGCTGCACAACTGCCTTGTCTACTTCCCACTGCCCATCACCCAACCACCCGGGGGGCACCTCATCAGGCTCAGCATCCCAGTGCTTGGGGAGTATTTGAGCCACAATGGACAGTGCAAGTTCTTGCCCCAAGGCTGGGAGGAAAAGCACAGGGGTTCAGGGCAGGCGTCAGATGTGCTGTGACAGCTTATTCGAATCCAGACTCGACAGCACAAGCTCTGTGACCCTGAGCAAATCAGTTCCCCCTTCTCAGCCTCAGTTCCTTCATCTGTAAAATGGGGATAATAATAGTGCTTAACTCAGTTATTAGGAGGATCCAATGAGATATACAAGTGTGCCTTGTACATAGTAAGTGTTCAATTAACATGGATTTAAAACAAATACATGTACACAGATGTGCAGGGAGAGAACAGAACGCCAACCAGCTGTTACAGTGAGATGAAAGATGGCACACTCCCAAAGAAAAATGACAAAGCCCTCATGCCCGCCAGAATGGCTACCGTCAACAAATCAACAAACAACAAGCGCTGGCGAGGATGTGGAGAACAGGGAACCCTTGTGCACTGCTGGTGGGAATGCAGACTGGTGCAGCTACTGTGGAAAACAGTATGGAGTTTCCTCAAAAAATTAAAAACGGAACTGCCTTATGACCCTGTGGTTCCACTTCTGGGTATGTAGCTGAAGAAACCCAAAACACTAATTCAAAAGGATATGTGCACCCCTGTGTTCATTGCAGCATTATTTACAGTTAGAGGCCTGGTGCACCAAAATTCGTGCACTGGGGAGGGTGTCCCTCAGCCCGGCCTGCACCCTCTTGCAGTCTGCGAGCCCTCAGGGGATGTCCCACTGCCGGCTTAGGCCTGCTCCCCACCAGGAGCGGGCCTAAGCCATCAGTGGGACATCCTTAATGCTGCTGCAGACGTGGGAAAGGCTCCCGCCATTGCTGCTGCACTCGCCAGCCATGAGCCCAGCTTCTGGCTGAGCGGCACTCCCTCTGTGGGAGCACACTGACCACCAGGAGGCAGCTCTTGTATTGAGCATCTGTCCCCTGGTGGTCAGTGCACATCATAGCAACCAGCCATTTCACAGTTTGGTCAATTTGCATATTACCCTTTTATTATATAAGACTAGCCAAGATTTGGAAGCAGCCCAAGTGGCCATTAGGAGATGGATGAATGGATAAAAAAGCAGTGGTACAGAGCTGAATACAATGTTCGTTGGAACTCATCACTGTGGTACAAACTAGGTTCTTTGTAAATTAAAAAAACTATGGAGCTGCAATATTTTTGGAATTAGTTGTGATGCATTTGATTTATTTTATATTCATAAACTCTGTTACATTCTATCAATTGAAGAGAAGCTGTAGCTGTTACGATTTACAACTTTTTAATGTAAACACAGAGTAACTAAACTATAATTTTTGTGTGTAACAAAGCTGATGTTGAATTAAAATTATATCTCATCATGGAAAAAAAAGCTGTGGTACAATTACACACGGAACACTACTCGCCGTAAAAAAGAAGGAAATGCTACTCTTTGCAACAGCACAGACAGACGTGGAGGGCATTGTGCTAAGTGAAACAGGCCAGTCAGAGAAAGGCAAAGGCACCTGATTTCACTCATATACGTGGAATCGAATGAACAAAATAAACTAACAAACAAAACAGAAACAGATTTATAGATACAGAGAACAGAATGAAAGCTGTCCGGGGGGTGGGATTTGGGAGCGGATGGAAAAAAGTGAAGGGATTATGCAAAAAAATAAATAAATAAATAAAAAGAAAAATGGCAAAGGGCATGGACAAGTCACAAAAAGAAATACAAACGCTTAAGAGACCATTATGAAATGTTAAACTGCACCAGCATTCCAAGAAATGTAAACGAAAACATCAATAATATAGCTTTTTGCCAACCAAGTTAGTAAGTTATATGTATATACATGTATATATATATAAAAAAGCATATAATACCCAGTGTTGCTGTGGGCATGGTGAGACCGGTACTGTCATACGTGGCTGGTGACATTGCAAACTGGTCCAGTCCTTTGGGAAAGCAATTTGGCAATACTTACCAAGAGCCATAAAATACCCATCCCCCGCCCTCCCGGTTATTCTACTCTTGGGAATCCACTCTAAGGAAATAGTCTCAAACAGGATATTCATCCCACTGCTACTTAAAATAGAAAAAAAAGAAAGAAAGAAATGGCTGGGAAGGTTTAGGTAAGCAAGGGCACATCCCTCCAATGGAATATTAAACAGCTACTAACACATAATCAGAGGCTGTCCAATCATACGATAAATGATCATGCCATTCTATTCAGTGAGAAAGAAACAAGATCCAGCCTTTCACTTGTGTCAATAACCACCATCACACTCCAATCCCCACAGCTGTACCTAGAAAAAAATGGCAGGAAACACACCAAAACCTTGACAGGTGGTTCTTTTCTTCAGGAGGTGAGTGAGGCTACAGACTGTAATTTGGGTTTTCTTATCCTTTTTTAAAAATGCTCTTTTCACTTGTCTTTGAAGAGTGTAACTTTTTAAATGGGGGGAAATATATGCATATATTGTGGGTCCCTGCGTGTGGTTTTATCTCTCCACTCATCTATCTGTCATTTTTTCTTTCTTTCTTTTTGTTGTTGATTTTTTTAATGGAATTTATTTGGGTGGCATTGGTTAATAAAGTTATATAGATTTCGGGTGTACAATTCTATCTATCATTTCTTAAGATTTTTAATTGATTTTTTGAGAGAGAAAGGGAAAGGGAGAGGGAGGAGAGAGAGAGAAACATTGATGTGAGAACATTGATCAGCTGCCTCCCAAAAACCCCCCACTGAGGATCGAGCCCGCAACCCAGGCCTGTGCCCTGACGGGGAACCCAACCAGCAACCTTTCAGTGCATGGCATGATATCCAAGCAACCTAGCCATGCCAGCCAGGGCTGTCTGTCATTTATATGTAAGCTCCCAGAACCATTCACACCCAGGTGGCCCTGGCAGGGCTGAGGAGTGACGACCATCACATCTGCCCTGGCTGCAAACCCTGCAGGGGGCAGGAGAGTCTAGCACAGTGGTTCTCAACCTTGGCTGCACATTAGAATCACGTGGGAATCTTTTTAAAATCCTGATTTCTGGGCCTCATTCTGGAGGCTGAAAAACTGCTCTCCCCATGGGGAAACTGAGGCCAGGGCACAGACCTAAAGCACCCACTCAGAGATCCAGGGGGTCAGGAGGCTCAGGCCTTGGTCTAGCTTGGCCACTGTTGGTGCGGTGTGACCCAGGGCAAATGATTTCCCTTCTCTGGACTTTCAGCTTCCTCATCTGTCAAGTGGGATGCAGACGAGGGTGGTCAAAACAGGTCTTTCCATCCAGCATCTCACGTAACCTGAAGGTCAGTGAAATGTGCTGGGTGCTGTCCACAGAGCCAGCAACATGGCCAAGGGCACACAATGGGTGAGGTCAGACAGACCCGCCTGCAGCTGAGCAACTTGCGCCTCCCGGAGCCTCGGTGTCCTGCCTGTAAACTAGGACGCCGCCAGCAGCTCCCTCTCAGGGTGACGCTGTGGATCTGGTGGGACTGGGGGGCTGCTGGGAAGCTGGCACTAAGATGCAGTGAGAGGGCCTGTGGCCATACCTTGCAGCTGCTGCAGAAGCAAAGCTCGCTGTAGCAGCACAGAGCCACTGAGGAGGGAGGCCGCGTTTGTGCCCTGGAGGTTCAGAAGCTGCTGCTGTGGCTGCTGCTGGGGGAGCCCCCTGTGTGTGGAGAGCGGGTGTCAGTGTCACCGGGAGAGCCTCTTTCTCGAGCGAGACCCTCCCCTCCTGGGGGTGGGAAATGATGACTTGCAGGACTCACACAGTCAGGTCTCTGGGCGGAAGGGCTGGGAAGGGGTCTCTAAGGCCTGGGTCTGAGTAGCCGGGCCAGAGCTGCCACCCCTCCCCGGGAACTCACCTGCTCATGGCCATGGGCAGGGGGGCCTGAGGTGGGGGCTGCTGGAGCAGCTGCTGGAGCTGCAGCAACTGCTGCTGCTGCTGCTGGAGCTGCTGCTGGAGCTGCTGCTGCTGGAGCTGGTTGAACATGGTGGCTGGGGAGGAAGGGGAGGAAGTCTGGGCTCCCCACCCCAGGCCCGGCCAGCTCTCCTCCGTCCATGGTCACCCGCCCCCACCCGGGCCCTCAAATATGCCAGCTGAGCTGTGCTCTCCCAGTCCTGCCCAGGCCGCCCACATTTGCTCCCCGCCCCATCATCACACCCCCAATTCTCCCAACAGCAGGAGCCAACCACCCTCCCGCCAATTTCCCCCAAATCCTGCCAACAGCCCCCAATTCAAAGGCCCAACCCGTCCTCCATCTCTCCAACTCTCAGGGTCCAGGGGGAGCACCCGACCCCAATACACCACCCGCTGCGGCCTTTCTCTGCGGAGGCCAGCGCCCCCCTCCCCCCGCCCCACCCCACACACAGTCAGCCCCTCTGACACTCCCACCCTCTCGCTGTGCCTCTTTGTGTCAATCACAGCAGCACCTCCCCCACCGAGCCCCAGCCTTTCCCTCGCGCCCAGGAACAAAGTAGAAGGGCGCCCCCGCCCCCCCTCCCCCCGCCCCACCGTTCCGCTAGCCCTTCCTCTGCAGAAGCGCAGGCAGCGTTACCCTGCACCGCCCGGGACCCCGCTGCCCCCCACTGCCCGCAGCCCGCACCTCCTTTCCAGTGTCCCCCCAAGACTTCCGCCCGTCCCGCTGCCGTCCTCGGCCCGCGCACCTCGCTTCCCCGCGCGGTTTTGGCCGCGGGAACCGCACGGCCTCCACCCGCACCGCCGCCGCCGCGCCTCCCCGGGGGCAGGGCGGGTCGCGCGCGGGCCGGCTCGGACTCCCGGCTCCCGGGCTCCCGCGAGTCCGCCCGGGGCTGCCGGCTCGGAAGGCCGGGCAGCGGGCCGGGCAGCGCCCTCTGGAGGACCGGAGGTTCCGCGCCGCGGGCAGCGTCGCGAGACCCAGCTCCGCGCGCGAATCCGGCTGCGGGGCGGCGCCCGCTCACCTGGCGCCCGCGTGTGGGTGGGCGCGACTCGGGGCTGCGAGGGGGCCCTGGGCCGCGCGGACCCTCGGACCCGCGTCCTCCGCATCCGGAAGGGGCAGCTGTGAGCCCCAGGTCCGTCTGGCGCCCGGAGGGGTCTGTGGTCCGGGAAGGACACAGCGGGCGACTTCGAGGAGGACCGTCCCCAACCGACCTCCCCGCGGCCGCCACCGTCCCGCGATCCGGGGGCCCCGCGCGGGGCCGGGAGGGGAGGGGGCTGCAGCCGACGGCTGGACATTCGGGAGCCGAATGGGGCGAGCGGCGCAGCCCGGGGAAGGCATGTGCCCGCTGTCCAACCAGCCGCTGTCCATTTGGAAGTGTTGGCTCGGGAGCGCGGGAGGAGGGCTGAGTTTAATGATAAAAACTCATCCTGGCCCTGAAACGGTCCGCCGGGAGGGGTTCTTTACGGCTCTGTCCCCCGTCCCTACGCCCCTCCCCTCTGTCCCTAGACGGAGTCACTGGTTCCCGCTGCTGGTGCTCTGCGGGTCGGTACCCGCCCCGGCGGCTCGCTCCCGGCGCGGTGAGCGCCGATCTGTGCGGCGGGCGCGCGGTGGCGCTAGGGACGCGCAGACCTGGGCCGCCCCGCGCGTCCAGGGAGAGACCTCGGTGCCTAGCCGTCTTCATCAGGTGACAGGTGATGCCTAAGGCTCAGGACCCGCCCTACTGCAACCCCGCGGGGCCGTGGGGGGCCGCACAGGTGCCTAACTCCGCCTGGACTTAGGGACGCGAGAGCGCGCGAGCCAGGCCGGGGGCGGGGAGACATCGCGCCACTGAGTGAAGCCGCAACCTGGAGGCGGGTGGCTTTGAAGGTGGGCCTGGGGGGTAGGGCTTTACCCCTGAAGGGCCGGGAGCGCTAGGGAAGGTGCCACAGCATTACGTTCTCTCCGATTAGAAAACCCGGGCCCTGGCAGGGAGAGGAGAGGCGCGCGGAGATCGCCCTGGCTGCCCACCAGGTGCAAGCGCGCTGACACCTGACCTGGGCGCGAGCGTTGGGGACGCCCGGGCTTGAATCGGGGCTCACTGCCTGTGCCTCGGCGACCATGGCCACCGGGGGAGTCCTCTCCGACCCGCTTCTTCCCCTAGAAAATGGATGTTCCCACTCTGGGGTGGGGGAGGGGGTGTTACATAATGCTTAGCACTGGCACCTGGCACCGAGTCTAGCAAATTGCCAAAGTAGAAAAAGAGAGAAAGAAAGAAAACCACTGAAAATAATGCCCATGCTGGTGAGGGGTGAAGGGGGGAAGACTGCGCCGGCTGCCTGTGTTTCCTGCTTTCTGGAAAGCCATTGGCAACGTCTCCATCGAGACACGAAGGTGTTGTGCCCTTTGCCTGGTTACTTGGAGGAATCTAGTCCAAGGAAATAATAGAAAGGGGCGTTCTTAAAACCAGCGGGTCCTTTACAGGAACATCAGTTGTAGTAGCTGTCTGGAAAATCACCAACGTTAGGAGAACAACTAAATTAATCATGGTGTCTGCTTTTTGTTCTTCGAATTTTTTATTTATTAATTTGAGAGAGAGGAAGAGAGAGAGAAACACTGGTTTGTTGTTCCACCTATTTCTGCATTCCTTGGTTGATCCTTGTGTGTGCCCTGTCTGGGAATGGAACCCACAGCCTTGGTGTATTGGGATGAAGCTCTAACCACCTGAACCACCGGCCAGGGCATGGCATCTGTTTCTTTCTTTCTTTCTTTCTTTCTTTCTTTCTTTCTTTCTTTCTTTCTTTCTTTCTTTCTTTTCTTACAGAGAGGAAGGGAGAGGGATAGAGAGTTAGAAACATCGATGAGAGAGAAACATTGATCAGCTGCCTCCTGCACACCTCCTACTGGGGATGTGCCCGTAACCCAGGTACATGCCCTTGACCGAATCGAACCTGGGATCCTTCAGTCCGCAGGCCGACGCTCTAGCCACTGAGCCAAACCAGCCAGGGTGGCATCTGCTTCTTAAGGAAGAGCATACGGCCATCAGACTTTGTGTTTTCAAAGGCTACTTAAACACTCCCAATACGACGTGAAGTGAACTCAATAGGTGACAAAACCACATACACATTATGATCCCGGTTTGGAAAGAATAAATATATTGTCTAGTGGACTCACGGGGGTTTTTTCCCTTTCTCTCCCCCCCACCCCCCAATTTGCTATGATTGGTTTGAATGACTCATGGGGAAGGAGGGAGCGTTTTCAAGAATGCATGTGACCCTGTGCTGCCTCCTTGAAGACCAGATGGGATAGTGGATAGGAAAGCTCTGGGGACACTGTCTGGGGCTAGACGCGTGTTGTAATGAATCCCATTGCAGGCAAAGGCCCCACTGGAAGGGATATGTTTGGGGGAATGAGAGGCCCCCACCTCTGTGCATCCCAAGTGAAGTCTGAGGCGACAGCATCAGCCCAAAGCCTCTTCCTCGCCTCTCATTTGAGACACGTCTTTATCAGGAAATAAGCCCTGCTCGTGGGGATCTATGTCCAGACCTACTCTGCTCCAGGAGGCCGCCTGTCTCCACGACGGCACGTAGTGTGACTATTACAGTTTGGGAATATATCTTCATGCTTGACAACACGAGCCCCTGACATTATTATGCTTTATAAAGAATGTCTTGCCAATTCTCAATCTTGTACTTTTTTTTTTCAGATAAACTATAGAATGATTGTGTCCATCTTCTCCTCCTCCCTCAAAAAATCTCCCATCAGACTCTCTGCTGGTGGGGTGGGAAGTGTGTTTCGGGTGGAGAAGAGCTGGCACCGTCCCCCTGAGTGTCCCCGTTTAAGGGTGGGGTGAACGTCTCCTTCGATTGGAGCCTTGGGTGGCATTAGGGTTTCCCCAGTTTCCTCATCGAGCACCTGCCCGGGGTGGTGGCAATTGTCACCGTTTCCCCACTTCCCAACGGGCTCTTGATCACGGTGTCCTTGTCTTGTCACCTGCCACCTCCTTACCCGGCATTACCTCTGCCCTCGCGAGTGGCACGTGCCCCCGGGTGGCGGAGAGCAGCTGCTGACTGGGCCCGTGTCCTTGGGACCCAGCTCAGAGCGCCTCACATTTCGGTTGCCTGGGGAAGGTCGGTTACATGAGTGAGAGAAGGAATGAAGGAATGATTCTAGACACACTCCTCATCGCCCTCCTTGTGCCTCGGTTTCCTCACCTGTCAAAAGGAGCTGAGAAGAACTCCTCCCTCCTGAGGGTGGGGCTCCCAGGCAGGAACCGGCCAGGAGGAAGGGCCCAGCCAACCTGCCTGGTGTTAACCTGCCAGCACCGTTGATGATAAAGCTGCAGGGGCTCCAGAGAGAATTCTCCCCTTGGGCGCTCACAGGAGACTCCAAGTCATTGTGACCCACTGAATTCATGGCCCCCGGGCCCAGCTTCTGGTGCTTGGAGAGACCGTCTGCAATCCTTCAGGCCTCACCCACAGCTCAGGGGAACGAGGCCAGGGTGCATCTCAGGGTCACTTCCTTTCTGATTCCCGGCTTTGCGTATGCTGGTTCCTCTGCCCAGAACATCAGCCTCTCTACACCCCACCGTGGCATTTTATTCATCGATTCTTCCAACTCAACACAACCATTCTGAGCAGAGGAGGGAGAAACAGTGAGAAACTACGCAGCCATGAACGAGGAACGGGGCCGTTCTAGCTGTTCTTCGGCTGCGGAAAGAGCGGCACCAGCGAGGCAGGCGGAGCAGGAGCCTCCTGGGCACTTGGTTCTCAGTAGATCCAGGCTGTGACCCAGCAGGTCACGGTGGGGCCTGTCCTCCTTCGTTTCCGACAGACTCAGGGGGCTGCTGGTGTGACATCAGTGGTGCAGCAGTACAGGGAATGCGGTGTGATCCTGCTTCTGTAAAAACTGCATACATATGAAAAACAGAGAAGAAACACTGAACTATAGTAGTGGTTACCTCTGGGTGGGAGGACGATCAGAAGCTTGATTTTTGCAAGAAGCTTCACTATCCTCATTAGGAAAAACAGCCCAGCCATGATGGCACCCCCTAGGCAGGCATTTTCAAACTGCGCCCCCTCCCCAAACGAACGGCTCTACCCCAGGCTTCATCTCTGCTCTCGGGTTCCCGGAGCATAATAACGGGCTGGCTGGGAGCGGCTGCTCAGGATGTGCATTGTGCATAGCTGATGCCCCAGCTGGCCGGAGGGCTGTCATCATTGGCGTCCTCAAAGCAGCGGTGTAATGAGTCTCCTCAGCGCCAGGCCAGGGCCATGCCCGTCACAGGCACTCAGATCCATCCTTATCCCCATTACCCAGATTAGATAACTGAGGCTTGGAGACCTAGAGGGACTGCATCATACAGCTTGTCTAAGACCCAGGCAGGCTCCTGGGGGAGGGCCTGCTTCTTCCCTCTGCCCGCCTAGAAAAATCTCTCCCCTGCATGCCCACGTGTGTCACTTGCTTATCTCCTCAGGCCTCTGCTCAAACTTTTACCCTCACCAATAAAACTATTTAAAAAAAAAACAACTTTTACCTTACCAGAGGCCTCCTCTGACCATCCGATCACACAATAGCAGCACTACTGCTTCCAACCTCCCCAGCTCCCTGCTTCCCAACGCACTCAGCACCACGTGACAGTCATGTTCATTAGCTTATTTGTTTTGTTTCTCTTTTTCCACTAGTCTATAAGCCACATGTGAGTAAGGACTTCTTGTCCATTTTTCTCCCTGCTTTATCTCTGGCATCCAGTATAGTGCCTGGCTCAATAAAAATTTATTAAATGGATGAATAAATGATACTCCGATCCACAGGCCACTGCTCTCCCCACTTTGTCCCTGCCCTATGTATAATAATAAAAGCGTAATATGCTAATTAGACAGACAGCCGAACGACCTTCTGGACGTCCTTCCAGACAAAGCCGAAACTGGGATTGCAAGGGCCGAGGCAGGGATCGAGCCCCTTGCACGAATTTCGTGCATCAGGCCTCTAGCTCAGCCGTGGGCAAACTACGGCCCTTGGGCCGGATCCGGCCTGTTTGAAATGAATAAAAATATTGAAAAAAAAAAGACCGTACCCTTTTATGTAATGATGTTTACTTTGAATTTATATTAGTTCACACAAACACTCCATCCATGCTTTTGTTCCGGCCCTCCGGTCCAGTTTAAGAACCCATTGTGGCCCTCGAGTCAAAAAGTTTGCCCACCCCTGCCTAGCTTATGCATAGGAAACGATCCACTGACCCCCAACAGCACAGGATGGGCTGGCCTCCCTTTCCTAGCCTCCTTGTAGGGAGTCCAAATTAGGTTCCTCAAATGCAGAGGTGATGGCCAGGCCCGGGGCCCCGCGGCCTCTTTGTGTGAAAGGAATAAACAGGTAGGGTTGTAAGAGTCCCTGATTCAAATCCCACTGTCTTACCACCACGATGATGAGTTGGGGCAAAATCTACTCCTCTCAGGACAGGAAGTCCCAACTCTCCCGAGAATGGCCTTCTAAGTGGCGGGCCTCTGCACCTGCTGGTCCTTCAGCCTGGCATGCTCTCCCCCGATCTGCCTGTAGCTGTGTCTTCTCCTCATTTAGGGCTCTTCTCAAAAGTCACCTCCTCCGAGAACACCCCCCCCCAACACTCCTCCCAGGCTGACGTGGACTCTGTGCACCCACACAGGACCTCTTTTCACAGCCTCTTTCTTTCCTCCATGGCCCTTAGGATAAACTATCTTCACTTTTGCTCTTTCATTGACCTGTTTGGTCATTTACTGTCTGCCTGCCACCTGGATGTGAGATCTAGGACAGTCTTGTTCACGGCTGTACCTCCAGGGCCCAGGACAGGCCTGGCTTACAGTAGGTGCTCAGAAGACTGTGACCTTGGAGGAGGCCCATCCTCTCCCCAAGCCTCAGTTTCCCCATCTGTAAGATGGAGTGAGGCAGTCATGACCACTGTCTAAGAGGCCCTGTACTTGGCGTGAGACCCTCTACCATTCCCAGAAATGGTATCTTTGGTGCAGCATCCGCGCCCCCAGACGCTACACAAGCGCCCCGAAACCCGCAGAAGGAGAAAACTACAATCCCCACAGTGCCGCTGACGGCGCCTGCGCACGGCCGCCCGCCTGCACCGCCGCGGGCGCCCTCTGGCGGCAGATCGCTGCAGCGCTCCCGGAGGGGAGGCGGGCAGCGGCGCAGGCAGTCGGAGCGCGCGGCTGCGGCGGCGGAGCCAGAGCCGGGAGCGGGAGCCGCGGCCGGATCGCAGCCCGCGGGGCCCGCCGCAGCCATGGGTAACCGTGGCATGGAAGATCTCATCCCGCTGGTCAACCGGCTGCAGGACGCCTTCTCCGCCATCGGCCAGAACGCTGACCTCGACCTGCCGCAGATCGCCGTGGTGGGCGGCCAGAGCGCGGGCAAGAGCTCGGTGCTGGAGAATTTCGTGGGCAGGTAGGAGCGGCGCGCCTCGGAGCGCGGACTCAGACACCTGAGTCCCCTGGACCTGCGCCCCCGTCCCTGACGGCGCCACGACCTCGAAGCCCCTGGCGCTGCACCCGCGGACCGCGCGCCCCCCACCTCCAGCAGAGGGAGGCGGCCCTCACCCTCCGCGGGGGTCCCTCGGGGGAGGCAGCGCCCCCAGCTTGTCCGACCCGGCGTCAGCCCGTCGCCGCGGTATCACGCCCCCTCCTCCGCCCATCCTTTAGGGAGGACCGCGCTCCGCCAGGAGACCCTTGCACAGGGCTGTCCCCCCGCCCCCCCCCCCATGGGCACTGAGGGGCCTGCATTACTCAGCGCCTCGCTTCCACTCCGGGAGTCCCTTGGAGGGGCAGCGGCCCCGGGCAGTGCCCACCACCCCTAGGCTCCATGGAGGACAGCTCCCTCCCACCACGGGGACTCCTGGGCCGGGGCAGGGGACACCCGTCACAGCCCCCTGGAGAGGACATAGCCCCGTGGGCATCGCGGACCAGGCACAGCCTCCCTCACACACACACACACACACACACACACACACACACACACACACACACACACACCTCTGCGGCTCCGGCCTCCATCCGTGCGCAGTGTTGGTGGCGGCGGGGGGAGCGCGGGCTGCAGGATGAGGAAGGGAAGGGGGTGGGGGGAAACCGCTTCTGATTCTTTCCTGACCAGCAGGGCCCTTACTCACCGCCGCCCCTGGGTGGAGGGCGCCGGTCAGTGTCGTTCTCCCCTTGGCCCGGCAGGGATGGTAATGGAGGGAGAAGGCGGAGGACAGAGATGACTAAGACAGGGAAGCAGGGTGCCGGGGAGGGGGGAGCCATTTGCAGAACCTAATCCCGCTCCTGCCTCTGATCCCAGGAGGCGCTGGGAGGGCCAGGTGGCTGGGAGTCCGGGGCCACCGCAAAGACAGAAGGTCCTGGGTTTGGAGGGGCGCAGGGTCATGATCCTAGACTCCCCAAGAAGGAGGAGGCAGAGAGGGCTTTTGGGGGTGCTGAGAAGGAAAGAGAGAGGGTGACGCTCTCCCCAGTGCTGAAGAGCTGGATGTGGGGCTGGGCTCCCTGAGGGAGAAGGCACGAGAATCGATCTTGACCTCCCTCCCGCCCTCCCTCCCTCCCCTTCAGAAACCCAAGCTTCCTTCCAATGACCTTCATGGCCAAGGAAGAGATGGCCTGTGGGAGAGGGAGGCAGAGGCCCCTCCCTCCATCTGGGGAGAGACATCTTGGGTCCAAGCCAGGTTCTGCTGTGAAACCTCAGGCCAGTCACTTGCCCTCTCTGCGCCTGCCTCAGTTTTCCATCCCTAACGTGGCCAGTTGCACTGGATGGTGGTTCCTTCCTCTCCTGTGAGTGACCTGGGAAGCGCAGTGCCCACTGTAAGGGACAGAGAGAAGGGCCCTGACCAGCACAGTATATCTGTGGGATGCTGGAGAGCCACCGTGGGGGTGGCTGGGCCCATCTGGTCAGCAGAGGGGGCGGCCGTCTGTCTCTTGGGGATCAGCTTCCCAAGAACCCTCCTCCTGCTCACGTGACCCTAAGAGCTGCAGAGACACAGGCAAGGGACACACAGATGGGCCGCTGCCCGTGGCCAAGTAGTCAGAGTCGGGGGCCAAGGGAACCCTGAGATAATCAAGCCCTGAGGCCCTCGTGCATGAAATGACACTCATGGATATCCAGCCCTCTGCAGTGTTCAAGCTGCATCCCTGCCTTCCATCCACTGAATGTTTGCCCTGCGCCTGCTCTGTGCCAGGCCGTGGGCTCTGGGCAGGGGCTATGGAGGGGAAGGGCTCAGCTCCCACTTACTCGCCCTTCCCATGTGCCCACCCCTGCTGCACAGGATGGCTCACAGAGCCCCACGCGGCAGGTGCCATGGTGCCCGTTCTGCAGATGAAGAAACGGAGACCCTGAGGCTAGGTGCCTTGCCCAAGGTCACACCGCAGGAAGGACAGTGCCCATTAGACTGCAGAGCCCAGTTTCTAGCGTTGGCCCTGCACAGCCTCAGAGAGCCAAGCCCTGCACTGGGCACAGGCTGTCCAAGTGTGGGCCTCCGTTTTCCCCATCTGTAGGATGGGGACACTGACAGCTGCTCTGCCGCCCACCTTCCTGAGATGGTGCCTGCGGGGCTGCAGTGAGTCCATGTGTGTAAAGGCCCTTTTGTAAACACATCAGAGTGGGGTGTTGATCCTCAGGTAGGTTTGGGTGCCTGTGTGCCAGGGCAGACCCAACCGCCACCCTCTCAGAGTTCACTGTCCAGCAGAGAGAGGTGCCAGCTTTTGGCAGCACAGCAGGCCAGCTTGGCCACCGCGGTTTACTGGTGCAGTGGGGGCCCCCTCGCTGCCCTCCGCGCCCCAATGCCCTTTGAAGGCGGTCCTGCCGGAGGATGCACAGGTGTTCAGATGCAGGCCCGGGTAGAGCAGATGGAAAACCGAGGTTCCGTGGAGCCCCCAGTCAGCCCGGCCTGTTCCCTCATGGGCTCCCTGCCTTTCCAGGGCTGGGTCCCCAGACCCGTCAGCATGGTAACAGCGGCTCTGCCTCCTGGGGCTCCCCAGGGGTCAACCCCCCACGGAGAGGAAGTGGAAAGCGCATCAGAGGAAGCAGAGGCTCCTGGCAGGAGGAGGACCCTGCTGTCAGCGCTGTAATGGAGGTGGCCCGGCAGCCGCCCGGGACCCTGCTCAGACTTGTCTGGGTGTTTCTGTGCCATTTCTTCATCCCTTTTACCGAAGGGAAAACTGAGGCTGATTTGCTCAGTCATGCAGCCGACATTCATGGAGTGTCCACACGGCTCCCTGCTGGGATCCTATGGTAGAAAAGACAAAAGTCTGCACTCCAGACAGGAAGCTGAAATCGTGAGCACGGAAGCATGTCCGTGACAACTGGGAATGTGGTCAACGCTGGGGAGGGAGGAAGGGCCGCTGTCCCCGGGGAATCAGACAAGGTCTCCAGGAGGGGATGGCATCTGGAATGTGCCCTGAGGGACGAGAAGCATGTGGCTAACCCCGGAGAAGCATTCTATGCTGAGGGAGCAGCACATGCAAAGGCCCTGGGGCAGGAATAAATGTGGTGTGTCTGAAGCGCAGAAAGGAGCCAGGCTGGTGTTTGGTGAGCACAGAGGACGGCCTCAGCGAGGAGGCAGGGGCTAGATTTCCGAGGCCCTTAGGGTTTGGTGAGGAGTTGGGTTTGTTTTCATTATTACCAGAAGCTTTTAAGTGGAGTAACTTGAGCTGATCCCAGCAAGTGTGTGACTTGGGGAGTGGGCAGCAGAGGGGCGGGAGACAGATGAGAAGGCTGCTGCAGTGGCAAGAGGTGCCGGGGCCTGGACCAGGCTTTGGCAGTGGAGAGGGGGAAGGTGGGGTTCAGGACATATCCTGATTATGGGTGGGATGTGGAGGGCGAGGAAAAGGGATCAAAGACGACTTTGGCGTCGTTGGCCCCGGGTGGGTGTTGGTGCCATGAAGGGAGTACAGGGGGAGCAGGTTTGGGAGCCGGGTAAGAGCAGGAGTCTGGTTTTGGACATGTTGAGTCTGAGGTGTGGGGTAGGCAGTGTGGGAATGCAAGTCGGAGCGCAGGGGGGAGGGGGCTGGGAATATAAATTTGGAAGTCATTCTTGTCGAGTAGATGAGCTCATCTTGAGGATATTCAGACGGAGGAGTGTGCGTGGGCCCCCAGACACCCCAGCATTTCATGAACAGATGCCCGTGCAGCGCCACGAGTGGGGTGTCCTGGACAGACTTCCAGGCTACAGCGCCCAGGTCTCTCTCACTCTGGTGCCCAGGCAGGTCGACAAATGGGTAGGACCCACCCTCCCTGCCCACTTGTCCCCTGGGGAGACCAAGACCGTGGGAATGTGGCAGAAGGACCGGGAGCTCAGGCTCTGGAATCAGACCGGGGTTTCCAGCTCAGCTCTCCGCTTGCAAGCTGAGCCCACTCAGCCGCTATGTTCTCATCTGTAAAATGGGGACAGTCTAGCAGCTCCCCCACGGGATTGTGGGGAGTGTTGGGATAGTGCCGGGGAAGTGCTCCCGGGAAGACCTGGCTGAGAGGAGGTGCCAGTTCTGTTCCTGCCTGGGCATAGGTGCAGGCGGGGGGTGGGGAGGGGGGCAGAGTGGGGAGGGGATCTCCATCCAGGGTGTGTGGCAGGGGGCCTGGAGCCCAAGCGGCAGCCTGGGAGGCAAGGTTTTGGGCTTCCTGGTGACTCTGCCGGCCCTGCTCAGGTGCCGCCTCCTACCAATGCCCTCGCCCCTTCCTCCACATCTTCATCCCATCACAGCCCGGCACAGTCTCTGGCTTCTGAGAGCCCCTGTCTTGGTTAGCCCAGCCCTTCCCACTGGGGACAGCCCATCCTCACTACTTTGAAATAGACCTTAGTGGTCCCATTTCTCAGATTTGGAGACTGAGGCCAAAGAGAAATGGGGAGATAACTGAAACATTATAGGTAGATAGTCACTGACGGTAGGGGGCAGAGGGAACTGATGTCTCCTTGGCACTTGCAGCATGCCAAGCCCTCAGGGCACAGCTCTGAGCAAGCCCAACCATCCCTGCCCTCAGGGGCTCACAGCCAAGCAGGACAGACAAGCCCTAAAGCACACACGAGGAGCCTGGTATTGAGGGAGGGGAGTCATCAGGGGGCCAATGAAGGCATCTGACATTGAAGTCTGGGCCTCAGTAAAAATTAGGCCTTGGTTAGGAAAAGGAGTGACCACACCTGGGCAAAGGCCCCGGGAGCAGGGACCAGGAGGCCCCAGGGAGCTCCTGCTGCTGCCTGCGGGGCAGCCACGCTTGGCTCAGGCCTCTCCGTGCTCAGAGCATGCACCTGCCCCATGCCGAGCCATGCCTATAGCTGGACTCCTGTGCCAGCCCGGCCAGAGGACATCTCCCCGCCCCCACCCCCCACCCCAGTGGAGCTGGATGTGAAAGGTGACTCTGGCAGCCGCCATCAGCCTCTGCATCTGTTCCTGGCGCCAGGAGAATTCCCAGGCCTTGGCCAGGGTCAGAGGGTCAGAGCCTCAGGGGAGAGGACGCAGGCGAGCCGATAGGGACAGAGGGACAGGGCAGGAGTGGAGGAAGCGTCATGGACACGGTGTCCTCAGGAGTGGAACAAGAGCCGAAGCGGAGGCCCGCGGGCCACAGGTCTAAACATCCCAGTTATCAACCAAACTGTGCAGAACAATGCATTCTGCCCTCCAACCTTGACCCGAACGCCTTCATCACAACCCACAGGCTGGTCTGAATTTAGAATTTAGACCCTCGGCGTTCCGGGATGGGCTATGGAGGCTGCTCCTGTCTCTCCCCCCTCCATCCTGTCCCACAAGGGAACTCCTGGGCCCCAGGGGAACACCCAGCCCTCATATCCCAGCTCCATCCGTGGCCCCAGAGAGGATCCCCGCTTGGCCTCGGGACTGCCTCCCGGCAGTGAGGACAGCATACGGGCAGATGCTGCCATGGCCTGAGACTGCGAGAGAGGGGATGCCAGGGCTCTCGTGTGGCCTAGGAGGGGTACAGGGGGTCCCCCTGGGGTCTCTTGCTCCGTGCCCTGTGCCCATTTCACTGATGGGGAGACTGAGGTTTGGAGCAGGGAAATATTTTAGTGGTGGAGCTAATGATAAGAAAACCCAGATGTAGCTCTGGGTTGAATGACGGGAAATGTCCGTGATGGCTGCTACCTAAGTGTGGAGAGGAGCCCAGTGTGGGGGGGCGGGTGAGGGGCCCCTGACTTTGTCTCTCTGAGCCTCAGTTTCTCCCCACTGAAGGCAGGGACCCTGGTTACACCAGCCTCTCACAGCCCTGCCAGCATCAGTCAAGAGGGTGCAGATTTCTTAAACAGCTTTACTGAGGTCAAACTCACATGCCAGGAAATGCACCCGTTTTAGTGCACAACTCAAGGGCTTTGAGTATCTTTACAGAGTTGTGCAACCATCATCACAATCTAATTTTAGACACTTCCATCACCCCAGGAAAAAAACCTCGTGAGGATGCGGATTTGAAAGCCCCCGGCAGCATCCCTGGCCGGCGGTCAGCCACCCATCGGCGTTTGCCATGGTTGCTATTCGCAGTGATAACATGTTTGCCGTGGTGGCTCCGGGTGTGGGGGTGATGGTTGCTTTGTAATTTTGAAACATTTTTATGTATTTTGTGAATATTTTTATTGACTTGATTGGGGTGACACTGGCTAATAAGATTATATAGGTTTCAGGCACACAATCTATAACACATCATCTGTGTATTGTAGCGTGTGCTCACCACCCCAAGTCAAGTCTCCTTCCATCACCATTTATCTCCACTTCTGAGTATTTTTTTAAAATATCTTTTTATTGACTTCAGAGAGGAAGGGAGAGGGAGAGAGATAGAAACATCAATGATGAGAGACAATCATGGATCGGCTGCCTCCTGCACGCCCTACACTGAGCCCACAACCTGGGCATGTGCCCTGACCGGGAATCAAACCCTGACCTGACCTCCTGGTTCATAGGTTGACGCTCAACCGCTGAGCCACGCCGGCCGGCTGAGCATTTTTTAAAGGGAGACCATAAGATTTTTAAAAGGAGGGGCAAAAGAGAAATCTACTTCCATTTTGAAAATATAAAGTCATCAATACTTGGAAGGAAGGAAGGAAAGAAGGAAGGAAGGAAGGAAGGAAGGAAGGGAGGGAGGAAGGAAGGAAGGGAGGGAGGGAGGGAGGGAGGGAGGGAGGAAGGAAGGGAGGGAGGGAGGGAGGAAGGAAGGAAGGAAGGAAGGAAAGGCAATGAAGAAAGGCAGGAAGGATAGAAAGATAGAGTGGAAGGAAAGATCACAGATTTTCTTTAATAGAGAAAATGGTTGTTGTGGAGACGGCTCCGAACTTGGGAGTCCAGAGCCCTGGGTCCCAGTCCTACCCTCTCACCGCTTGCACTATGATCTTGGGCAACACTTTTCCCTTTTTTTCCCCCCCAGTTTTTTTTTTTAGTTTCAAGAAAAACGATTTTAAATATAATATAATAACGTTACATGCAGTAAACCTTAATATTTCAAGAAAAACGATCTTAATATAATGTTACATGCAATAAACATTAATATCTCAAGAAAAATGATTTTAAATATGATAATGTTACATTCAATAAACACCAATTATTCAAGAAAAATTATCTTACATATAATAATATTACAGGCAGTAAACATTAATATTTCCACTCTTTCCTTTCTGTGCCTCAGTTTCCACATCGTACAATGAGGGCGATGGTGGGAAAACTGGAGGAGCTCATCTTCAAATCATTCTTTCAGCCAACAGGGGTGCTGGGAGTGCCCGGGATATGCCAGGCTCCGTGCCAGGTGCTGGGGATATGTTGGCAAACAGGACCAGCCCCATCCCTGCTCTCAGGACAGCAGAACATGAGGGAATGCCAGAGCCAGGACTGCCCTGAAACGCTCAGGCCTCCTCTGGAAGCCCAGGGCTGTGTGGTGTGGGCGCGCCCGGCCCCGGGGCAGCAGGAACAGAGAGGGACTTGTTGCCCCCGAGGCAGCCTCACCTCCTCCCAACTGTATTTCTTGGCCCACCTCCACCCTGGCCTCCACCCTAGCTCCCTGCTTTAGAGGGCACCTCAGAGCCTGCTGGACCCCTTGTCTCCCACTTCCTGGGGCCAAGTTGGCTGGAAATATCCTGGCCCACTCTTCCAGCCAGCCCCCAGGAGCCCCGCCTGCCAGCTCCCTCCGCCGCTCCATTTGGTGACCTGGTTGTGGGAGTCCAGCCTGTGTTCTCAGCAAGTTATCAGACTTTATAGTCCTAACAGCTCCCATTTATCAGGCATTATCTTACATAAGCCTCACAGCAACCCATTTTACTGATGTGGAAACCGAGGCTCAGAGAGGTATGGTCATTTAAACCACACAGCTCCTCAGTGGCAGCTCTGACATTCAATGCCAGGCCTGTCTGACATCAGAGCCCGGGAAACAGGAGACTTTCAGGATGACCGCCACTGGGTCCACGCCAGGCCAAGCATGGTGCTCTCTGGCACGGTTTGCATTCAGCAGGATCTGAGAACCAGGGTCCCTGAGCTCTGGGCCCAGAGCTCAGGCACCGGAGTAGGGGTACCTTTCGCATGCTTTCTCCAGACCCCTCTTGGGTGGCGGTGCCGATTAAGAGGGAGCATGTGGCGTCTGGGGGTCCTGGGAGGGTTTATTTCATCCTCCCTCCTGGTGCTTCAGGTTTGAAGGCGCCGCTGCAATTGGCAAGGCGAGGCCTCCCTGGGAAACCACCATCTGCCCAGAATGAGCAGGGAGAGCTGGCATGCCACCCTCCGTCCCGCCCACACGGCCACGAGGCTGGTGGGCCCAACACACTTTTCTCTGGGCACCTGTTCTGTCCTCCCTCAGGCGAACCAGGAGTCGGGTGGGAGGTGCAGGGGCTGGAGGCTGGATCAGGCCTGAGTCCCCAGGCAGGAGGCGATATATATTTTTATTGATCTTAGAGAAAGATAGAAACATCAATGATGAGAGAGAATCATTGATCGGTTGCCTCTGCACACCCTCCCCTGCACTCCAGGAATCGAGCCTGCAACCTGAGCATGTACCCTGACCGGGAATCGAACTTGTGACCTCCTGGTTCACAGGTCGATGCTCAATCACTGAGCCACACCGGCCGGGTGTGATAGAGGACGCTTAAGCAGAGAGCTCAGGGGCAGTGTGTCCAGGTGAAAGTCTGGAGCTGAGGAGCTGCGAGGCCTCAGCTGTGCTGCCTCCTTCGCGTGTCGCCGCAGCACCCACTATGTGCTGGGCCTGGGCCTAGCGAGGGAATCCGGCAGGGAGCAAGGCACTCAGCCTAGACATGGGAGCCAGCAGGTGCTCTCCACTGCCCGTCAAGGGGGGGCTGAGAAACAGGCCTCTGGGGTCCCCTCTTAGCCACTCATCTTACCCCTGCAGCCACGGGGGGTAGTGCACGACACCCAGTTTAGATAATACTGGTTCACAGCTGAGGGCTTGAGATCCAGAGAGTGAAGCAACTTGCCCAGGCTCACCAGGCTCGGGAATGGCCAAGCGGAATTTAAACCCAGAGCCTCTGCCCGGCACTGGCCCCTAACCACTAGGCCAGCGATCCTTAACCTTGGAAGGGAGCATGAAAATCACATGGAGATAGTGTTTATTTGTGGGGGGGACCGTGTTTAAAATCCAGATTCTCTCCTCCCCTCCCCTGCACCCCGCCCCAGAAGATGCTAACCCAGCATGTCTAAGAAATGTGCATTTTAACAAGCTGCCCAGGGAATCCTGATACAGGCCTGGAGAGGGCCTCGCTTCGAGAGCCTGGGCCATGGCAGAGCTGGGGCCCCTCCGCACCCAGGCACCCCCACCCCCACCCGGCCCTGGAGATGCTGGTTGGAGGGGCTCAGCTCCCACACGCGGCCCTGCCCTCTAATCTCTCCTATAAGCTGCTTGTCCTCTAAGCAGCCCTGGGGAGCCAGTGACTTGGGCAGCCTGGCCCAGACCCCTGACCAGCCCCTTCAGCCTAGCCCGGGGCTCCCTGCACCCTCTCTGTGGCTCTTCTCAGACCCCCTACCCCTCAGGCCTGCCAGGGCTTACTGGGCCCATCTGTGTAGGCTGAGGCCTCTCAGGGAAGAGCTCCAGGGAAATTCCATGTCTCTGGGTGGGGGGTTCTCTGTGGGGAGTCCCATCCTTTCCAGCCCCTCCTGAAGTTTCCATGGCAACTACTGTTGCCATGGTATTGCTGGGTGCAGAGCTGGTGCAGAAGATGGTGGACCCCAGGCCCGCCTACCTACCCTAAGCTCTGTCAAAATAGATGTCCTATCTTCATGACCCTGGGAGATCCCAAATTCTAGGGGGTGACCCTCCCACAGGAGTCAGTAAGGGGAGGGAAAGATAGAGACAGGAAGCCCCCGGCCCCCCCCCCCACACCCCAGTTAATCATCCCTTCTCTGTGCTGCCTGGCGCACCTTCGCTCCAGCACATATCACACTGCATTGCATTATCTGTTTACTCGTCTGTCTCTCCCACCACAGTGCGCGCTCCTTGGAGTAGGAACTGTCTGACTCACCATCTCCCATCCCCAGGGCCCAGCACAGGGCCTGGCACAGAGCAGCTGCTCTCAAATATGTCCGAGATGGAACCGAATTGAATTACATAAAAAGCCAGGCCTGGCTCCTCGAGTTCAGTGAGCCACAGGGTTTGAGAGAGAAGCTCCCAGGCTCTGGGGTCCAACAGACACTTGGGTTTGAATCCTAGCCCCGCCATCCCTACCTGGGTAACCTGGGACGAGTCACTCCACATCTCTGAGCCTCAGTTGTTTCATCTGCAAAATGATAATTTCCTGCCCAGCCAGTGTGGCTCAGTGGTTGAGCGTTGACCTATGAACCTGGAAGTCACCGTTAGGTTACCGGTCAGGGCACCTGCCTGGGATGCAGGCTCGATCCCCAGTAGGGGGCGTGCAGGAGGCCACCGATTGGTGATTCTCTCATCATTGATGTTTCTATCTCTCCCTCTCCCTTTCTCTCTGAAATGAATTTAAAAATATATATTTTTTTTTAATGATAATTTCCATATCAGAGCACTGTTTTGGGGACTTGCAGTTTCAGTCAATATGAAGGCCTCCTTGTGCTAAGCCTTGTGCTGGGCACTGGGGTACAGTGTGCACAGAAGCACGCAAGCCCTGCCCTCTGAAGCTCAGGTTTGCAAAAGTGGAAAGTACTTGCCTGGCGCCTAGAAATGATGAATGAGTGCAGGATTTCTCATCCTTCTTCTTCCTCATTAAAGTGGCTGATTCCTCCCCAGTAGCTTTTAATCTCCCAGAGGAGGGGCAGGGTGAGGACAGGCCCTCCCCAGGGCTCCAAGAAGAGGCCTTGAACCCAGGAGCCTGGGCCTACTCTGTTTTCCCCAGAACTCTCTGCCCCAACCCTGGGGTGCAGGAAGCTGGGTGAATCTAGGTCAGGCTCTGGGTTGGGGGGGCAGGATACTGGGGTTCTTTCTCTGGCTCTGCCCCAGCCCTGTATGACCTTGAGTGTGTCTTTTCCCCTTCCTGGGCCTCTATGTGCCTCTCCATGAATGTGGGGGCTGAACACAGTCCCTCAGGCTCCGGCCTGTTCCCCCCTTTTCAGGGCCCTGGGGGTGCCATGACTATGGGTTCCAACAGCCTCATCCCTGAGAGGACTCCACCCTCATACTTGTGCCAGCCTGGGTGGGGCCATTGGGTGGAGAGGGCAGGGATGAGAAGAGCTGACCAGACAGAGTGAATCTGCACCCATGAGACTAAGCCGAAAGGACTGCGGAGATTGACATGCGCACAGGCAGGTGCCTGTGGTACAGACATCCGGTCCGGGGGCAGCGGGTGATTTGGGGTCCCCTCAGTCCAGTTCTTCTCAGGAGCTGGGTCTGCCTGGGACTGAAGGGCAGGGAGCCTCCACTGCAGACCTGGGCCCAGGGTCTGCTCTGTTAGATACGGGCTGTGCGACCTGAACATCTCTGAGCCTCAGTTTCCCCATCTGAAAATGGGAATAATAAGAACACCTAAGTCACAGGGCTATTGTGTGGAGTCCATGAGAGATTGCCCACAAAAAGCCTGGCATGCAGTAGGCATTAAGAAGCATGAGTTCTCCTTGCCTCCTACTTCCTCCCATCCCCCTCACCCTCAGCCCAGCCAGATGGGGCCCGGGAAGGGGAAGTGAGACGCTGCCCATCCCCACGGCGGAAGGGAAGGGAGAAGGTGTGGCTCCGTTTCCTTGGGATCCACTCTGTGGCCACTGGGCACTTATGCACGCGGGACATTCCGTGCCTCCGTTCCTTCTGGCTTGAATGGCAGTAGCTGGGTGGGGCTGACCTGAGACAGGCCTGGGGACTTGTTGGTCTTGTCTCCTGGCAGCTCAGATGCATAAATTCTGTGGCCCTGGGGAACTTGGGGAGCTCTGTTTGTCCCAAATAGCTTCTATTTCTTATATATTTAAGGCCTGTCACCTATGTCGAGGTGCGGGGGGTTCCCATATAGGTGCTGCTCCTAAGTGGGACATGCACAGGTGGTCTGGACCATCCGCTTGAGGCTTGCGCCAATACCTTCTGGTCAGACACTTTCACAGAGACAGCACCGAGATCTGAGCCAAGCCGGAGAAATTACACACAGACGAACAGATTAGATGCAAGCACACAGGGCGTTTATTTACCAGTTCCTGATGGATCTCAGACGCTGGGAAGGATCCACCCGGTGATGCTCGCTGACACACACACAGGGGTAGACGGTGCCGTTGGCTGCTGGCTCTTTCCTCGATCGACAGTTAATTGGGCAAAGTTTCGTGCTGGAAACCAAGACGTGAGCACTCACAGGTCCTCACGCTCTGGTGACAGGAGAGCTATGTGCTGGGTCCATCAGACTGTCTGGTTATATACCCCTCTGTAGGCGTGGTCTTTGTTGGTGTGTGTGTTATCAGCGGCTGCCATGTGTGGCTCCACCTGGGGTCTGTTAATCTATGGGTGTGTACAGGCTTTGGGCGTTCCCATCAGATAGGTTGTTTACCAGTACTAGTGGGGTAACAAGGGTGCATTCTTGGGTCTCACACAGTATTCCTATATCTAACATTAATTACTATAACAGTCCACACAGGGTTACATGCTTTAAGCCTTACATTCTAAGGTCCTAATATTAAGTACCATAGTGATTACTATAACACGGTTCCACTTTTCTCAGCTGCCATCTGCCCTTAGCGACCTGAGGCCCGTGGGCTAAGGTGCGCTAGGGAGCGCTAGGGGATGTCTGGAGCTCCCAGGGGCAGGACAGGTGACCTTCCTCTCACCTCTAATTCACTGCAGAGACTTCCTGCCCCGAGGATCTGGCATTGTCACCAGACGCCCGCTGGTCCTGCAGCTGGTCAATGCCTCCACAGGTAGGTGCCCTCCTCAGCCAGGCTGGCCTCTCCAGCCCCCACCCCCTCCCCAAGGAGAGGCCCAGCATCACCACTGGACTAGCTTGCCCGGTGACTGTGGGCAGGGCCCCCCTCTTGGAGCCTCAGTTCCCCATCTGGACAGTGGGGTTGACCATGCATAATGGGCAGGAGGCGTTGTTGTGCGGAGGGAGGAGCAGGCGGTGTTTGGGTTGGGGTGCTATTCCCGGTGGGAGGTGGGACTCGGGTGGGTTCCGAGCTATGATGCTCAATCCCGCCCCCTCTCCAACACCTCCACCCCCTGCCTTTGGAGCAGAATATGCCGAGTTCCTGCACTGCAAGGGGAAGAAATTCACCGACTTCGAGGAGGTGCGCCTGGAGATCGAGGCTGAGACCGACCGGGTCACCGGCACCAACAAAGGCATCTCGCCGGTGCCCATCAACCTCCGAGTCTACTCGCCGCACGGTGAGAAGGCCTGCCGGTCGGTCTCTGGGGTTCCCTGGCTCAGCCTCGCCCCTGAGGACCGTTTTCTTGGCCCCACCCCTTTGCTGGCTCCGCCCCTCCGCAGACTCCGCCCCCACAGCTGGCCTCTGAGCATCCTACCCCAAGCCCCGCCCAGCCGTGGCCCCGCCCACCCCGGCCACACCTTCCCGGACCCGCGCTTCCGCCCAGCACCTTCCCTAACCCCGCCCACCCCGGCCACGCTCCCTTGGGGGTCCTCTCCGGCCTGGCCCTGTTCCTGCATCGGCCCCGCAACGGCCCAGCCACTCGCCCTGAGCCCGCGCTCTAACCGCCCTGTCCAGTGCTGAACCTGACCCTGGTGGACCTGCCCGGAATGACCAAGGTCCCGGTGGGGGACCAACCTGCAGACATCGAGTTCCAGATCCGGGACATGCTCATGCAGTTTGTCACCAAGGAGAACTGCCTCATCCTGGCCGTGTCCCCGGCCAACTCTGACCTGGCCAACTCAGATGCCCTCAAGATCGCCAAGGAGGTGGACCCCCAGGGTAGGTGCCCACCCACAGCCAGCGAAGGCGCAAGGCCTGGCGGGGGGCTCTGAATTACCCCTTTAAACATTATGTTGGCCATTCTGTGGAGAATAAATGGGGCAGGCAGTGGGTGATGGAGGGAGTGGGTCATGGAGGGCAAGTGCAGGTGCAGACAACCCTCTCATCGCTGCCCTCCAGGTCAGCGCACCATCGGGGTCATCACCAAGCTGGACCTGATGGACGAGGGCACAGACGCCCGCGATGTGCTGGAGAACAAGCTGCTCCCGCTGCGCAGAGGTAGTCCGCCCACGCCCCTGCTCACCTCACCGCCCTCCCCCGTCAACCCCGCCCCCCCCCCCCCCCCCAAGGCTGGTTGGCCCTGACCTCGGCCCCACCCACAGGCTACATTGGGGTGGTGAACCGGAGCCAGAAGGACATTGATGGCAAGAAGGACATCACGGCTGCCTTGGCCGCTGAACGCAAGTTCTTCCTCTCCCACCCATCCTACCGCCACTTGGCTGACCGCATGGGCACGCCCTACCTGCAGAAGGTCCTCAACCAGGTAGGGGCTCAGGCCAGAATGAGACCGGGGAAAGCAGCCTGAGAACAGTCATTTAGTGTGCTTGGCGAGGGTGGCCAGCAGAGGCTAGCATCCCCATTATGCAGAGAAACACACTGAGACCCAGAAAGCAAAGGAGCTTGCCCACAGTCCCACAGTGAGGTGGCAACCGAGCTTTACTGACCTTTCCCTGTCTGGGGCCTGGGAGGGGAGCCCTGGACCCCCCAGGATGGAGAGAAGACCAAGATCTTGTGTGGAGGGTCGCACTGGCCAGGGCTTGGGTTGGGAGGCCAGGATTGGCATGGACTCGAGCTGAAGAGCTTGGTTCCTTCTGAAACGGGGAGAGGCTGGTCTGGAGATGGGGGTGGCCATCCCAGGGGCTCCCCTAGGATGTTTCACCATCTGGACTGGGACTTCAAGAGCTGAAGTGTGTGTGTGTTGACAGGAGGAAGGCAGTGGGGAATGCAGGGTGGCCTGGGGCAGGATTTGGGAGTCTGGAGGCCACAGACTTGGGTTCCAATCCCAGCTTTGTCACCCATCCACTGAGACTCTGTCCAGCTCTCTGAGCCCCTATCTCTGCGTCTGTAATGGTGGTCATGGTGATCAGACCCTGTCTCACCGCGTCACTGTGCAGGCTCAGGGAGGTATGTGAGTGAGGACCTAGCCAGAATGAGCCCCAGGCCTTGAGAAGGGGCAGCCTGCCAGTCATCCCTGCCCCTGCTGCATTTTTTTAAAACCCTCACCCGAGGATATGCTTTCATTGATTTTTTAAAAATATGTTTTTATTGATTTTTAGAGAGAGAGGGAGAGGGATAATAGAAACATCACTGATCAGCTGCCTCCTGCACACCCCCTACTTGGGATGGAGCCCACAACCTTGGCATGTGCCCTGACCAGGAATCAAACCAGTGACCTCTTGGTTCAGGGTTGATACTCAACCACTGAGCCACACAGGCCAGTTGTTTTCATTGATTTGAGAGGGAGAAGGAGGGAGAAAGAGAGAGAAAAAACCTGGATGTGAGAGAAAAACACCGATCGGTTGCCTCCTGTACCCACCGACTGGGGATCGAACCCGAGACCCTTCTGTGTGCTGAGCCGGCCCGGCCATGAATAAACCTGAGGGGGCAGTGACGGATGGAGATGACAGACAGGAGAATAAAGCTGGGGCTGGGTGGGACGTTGCCCTCTGATGGAGAGGCACCGCCACGGCCTGCAAGCCGAGTCTTTATTTTATAGCCAGATTCCACGAGGCAAAGTAAGGGCGTGGTCAAGATGTTTACATCGTTCTTGTGGGTTTCAAATCTACTCAATTACATGCACCTGGTGAAGCTTTGTTTACTTGCTGCACCTCCCGCAGCCCGTATCACTCAGCCACGTGGGACCACAGGTTCGGACCATAAGGTCAAGCTCACAACTATAGCCTCTGCCTATAATTGTGCTGGGGCTTGCACGTGGCTTTGCCACGAGAGGATCGTGCCCTCTCATTAGTCCCAGGCTTGAACCTGTCCAAACGCTGTAGCCGCTCTCCACACTTCTGTATATGAGGCAATGCTCCAGTCAACGGAGCCACCCAGCCAGGGCGCCCCTAATACATTTTATGTGGCCCTTGTGGTATCTAAAAATATTAAATTAGTCAAGCCTGGTTGTTGTGGCTCAGCAGTTGCGTGTTGACCTATGAACCAGGAGGTTGAGGTTCGATTCCCAGTCAGGACACATGCCTGGGTTGTGGGCTCAATAGATCCTTAGTGGATGATTCAATACAAATATTTTTTTTAAATAAAAATATTAAATTAGTCAAAAAGCAGGTACTCTCAAATAAAAATCTAGATTTCTGCTTCTTTGAAAATTGAGTCACTCACTCATTAATTCAATAAACACACCTCTGTGAGGACTGCTGTGTGCCAGGCCCTGCCCTCGGACAGCCTTTGCTCTGCTGGGCAGGGCCATGGCCCCTCTTGAGCCCTCCACCTCACCACATCTACAGCCCCCCTGGCATTCCGGTGCCTGCCTGGCCCTGTGGGCATTTGGGGTTTGTGACTTGTGACCTTGGCCTTAACCCTTGTCTCATCCCTCCCCCAGCAACTGACGAACCACATCCGAGACACGCTGCCTGGGCTGCGCAACAAGCTGCAGAGCCAGCTGCTGTCCATCGAGAAGGAGGTGGACGAGTACAAGAACTTCCGTCCTGACGACCCAGCACGCAAGACCAAGGCCCTACTGCAGTGAGGGTCTCCCCAGCTCTCGACTCCCCATCCCTGAGTGCGCCTCCCCCCTCCTGGGGCTCCCTCCACTGCACCCCCTCAGGCCACACCACTCTCCCCCCAGGATGGTCCAGCAGTTCGCCGTGGACTTTGAGAAGCGTATTGAGGGCTCAGGGGACCAGATCGACACCTATGAGCTGTCGGGGGGAGCTCGCATCAACCGCATCTTCCACGAGCGCTTCCCCTTTGAGCTGGTCAAGGTAGGACGGGCTCCCCGGGGGAAGTGTGGGGGGCTCAGGCCTCTCCCGTGGATACCTGGGTCCTGGTGCCCAGTCCTGGGAGTGGGGCGGGCCCCATCTTGACCTCCCAGGTGTTGGGACAGGCCCTGACGGGCCATCTCTCAATCTCCTACACAGATGGAGTTTGACGAGAAGGAACTCCGAAGGGAGATCAGCTATGCCATCAAGAATATCCATGGCATTAGGCACGTATTGGGACCAGGGAGGGGGGCCGAACCCCAGAAGGCAGGGGGTCTAGTGCAAAGGCACTGGGAGTGATGAATGAGCCTCCTTCAGGAAAGACCAAGAGCCCGGGTCCCCTCTCCCCTCAACCTCGACTTTCTGGCTCCCAGTTCTGACAGGCTCTGGGGGGGGGCGGGGGGGATGGGAGGCCTGGGCCACCTGCTCCCTGCAGCCTGCTGCCCTCCTTTGCTGTCCCTGGGAGCAGGGCCTGGAGGCTGGACGAGCTGGGCAGAGCACCCTCTGGGCCTGGGCTCCCTGCCCATCGCTAGGGTGAGGCAGCACCCCAGTTCTCTCCAGGCGGCTTCACAAAGCTGCCCAGCAATGGGTAGGCCCTGGGGCGGAGCATCCTGGTACTGGCCTGTGTCCTTTTAGGATGGAAGAGGGCCTCTCACCCTCCAGTTCCTCCATAGTCCCCGGATCCCCACGTGGGTCCCATTCTACCCCACTTCTTACCTTCTCGCCTTCTAGCAAACCCCAAGGCCTGTGGAGCCGGAAAGGGGCCTGGGAAATAGACTTCCCTAAAGGCTTAGACCCCCTTCGGGGACCCAGATCTACACAACAAGGTCATTGGAAGCACCTGCTATATGCCAGGCAGTGAGAGGCCAAGATGCCCCTGCTTTCAAGCAGGTTCAATTCCAGGTTTGGCAGGGAATTCATAGACTGACACTAGTAACTGCACTGGCCAGGGCACAGAAAAAAGAAATCTCTCCTAGTCCTAAAATAAAACGCCCTATTCCTGGAAAGGCTCTTAAAGAGAACTCAGTTCAGCAGTTTTCAAACCGCTCCCGGCCACAGAACCTGTGTATGAACAGAATCTTAAGAGGAAGCAAGGCACGAAGGCAGATATAGCAGACCTTGTCTTGCCCCAAAGAGCATCGGTTGAAAGTCCCTCCTTAGAATCCCTCCTGCCCATTTTGCAGATGGGGACACTGAGGCCCAGAGAGGGGTCGGGGGACCCGAGGGCAGAGCTCAGGGGTGTGGGGCCCTCCTGGCAGGAGCTGGCCTGTGACACTGCCCTTCTCCCGCTCCGGGCGCTCAGAACGGGGCTCTTTACCCCAGACATGGCCTTTGAGACCATTGTGAAAAAGCAGGTGAGGAAGATCCGAGAACCGTGCCTCAAGTGTGTGGACATGGTTATCTCGGAGCTAATCAACACCGTTAGACAGTGCACCAAGAAGGTAACCAGCGGCCCGCCAGCCCCGCCCCGGCCCCGTCCTGCACTGCTGACAGGCGCCCCTCCCTACGCCCCCACCGCCTCCTTGGTAGCATGTCCAGACCTCGGCGGGGTGAGAAAGGCAGGCCACCACAGACCAGGACGGGGGCGGGGGGGGGGGCTTTCTGAGGGGGCCTCACCCACCCTCCTGGCCCCCGGGCCCAGGACACCAAAGGATTAGACGCTGTGAGATGACAATGATCGTGGCTATTGACCCTGAGAGCCACCAAGAGCTCCCAGCTCAGGAGAATAGGGCTTGAGGGGACCCTGAGCCCCCGCTGCCCTCAGAGGTGGGCCATCTTTGGGGGCTCCAGGGAGGGGTCTTGGGAAAGCCTGGGCCTTGGAGACAGTTGAGGGACAGGACCTTCCTGGGTGCTGCTCTAGGGGCCTGGTAGCCAGAGAGGTGCGGAGGACCGGGTCTAGCCGGTACCCCGACTCCCACTGTCCTTCAGCCTCCCCTCCCCCCCCCACCCTTACGCAGGACCCCACTCAGGACCTTCGCCTTCCCCTCCATCACATCTCCTTCCAGAGACAGCGCCCCCTTCCATCTGCTATGCCATCTGAGCCTCGAAGAACCACCCAAGGAGGGCAGGGCAGGGAGGACGGCACCCATTTCACAACAGGAAAACCGAGGCTCAGGAGATCCAGGCCATGTTAGCTAGGAGGTGGCAGAGCTATTACTGTAAGCCAGGGCTTTGGACCTCAAGTCCAGTGCCCATTCGATTCCACCCCCCAGCCTCCCTTCCCTTCCTCCCCCGACTGCCGCCCTGGCCCCTCTCTATCACCACCTCCACTCTTTCTGTCTTTCCTCTTCTCTTTCTGTTTCTCGGAGCTCCCCAGGGCCCTTTGGAGGAAAGGCAAAGGGTGCCCCTGGAGGAGAAAGGGGAGGGCCGGAGCAGAGCACTGCAACTCCAGGGGGCACGTCTGCACCTTGGCCATGGCCATGCACGTGGAGCCCCCTGGAGTTGTGCAGGGCACAGCCTGGGCAGCCGGCTGCAGCACCCCTGGTGGAAGTAGGGGGTCGTGCTGGGCTCTGGAGTCAAGGTGGAGTGAATGCAGGAAGTGCTGGGAAACCTGGAATTGAACAGGATGGGTGGGCGGTGTTCTCGCCTTGGTCAGCCCCTTAGGAGGACCCTAGGCTGTGACCAAGACAGCACTGAAAAGAGAGAGGGGGCAGGCTCAGGGCAGCTGAGGAGCGAGGGACCCAGGGCCCTTGTATGGAGCAGGGGGGTTGGTCCTTCAGAAGCACCCCCACCCCCCGAGCCTGGGGGATGCTGGCAGCACCTGGGAGGCACCAACCCGGGTGGCGGTAGGGAGGGCCAGGTCCCACGCTCACATTGTCTTCTGTTCTCTCTCTCTGTGTCGGTGTCTCTCTCTCTTCCCCATGCCTGTGCCATCCTCCACCCTGACCCTGGTCCTGCTTGGCTTTCACTCCCCTCCTTCTCCCCCCCTCGCCCACCTGTGGCTGCTCCTCCTCCTCCCCCCTCCTCCTCCCTGGGTGCAGGACGGGCCTCTTCACACCTGACCTCGCTTTTGAAGCCACAGTGAAAAAGCAGGTGCAGAAGCTCAAAGAGCCCAGTATCAAGTGTGTGGACATGGTAGTCAGTGAGCTCACGTCCACCATCAGAAAGTGTAGTGAAAAGGTATGGCGGCCACCTGGGCGGGGCGGGGCCTGGCCCCCCTTCCTCACGGCTACGGCCTCCTGTGGGCAGAACCATCTGCTGAGCAGGCCTGGCTGCCTCTCAGCCGCCCACGTGGATGCCCACGCTGGCCAGGTGATTCTGGCCTGGGGATCCGTGCCAGTTTATAACCCTGGGTCTACGTGCGCTCACAATCCCTTCAGGCCTCCATCTCGCCCAGAAGACTTCGCTCCAACCCAAGCATCCTCAATGCAGTGGCCTCTCCCACCAATAAGAGTAACAGTAACGTTGATGATAAGGAACAGGCTGCTATTTATTGAGCAATTGCTATGTGCCAAGCACGAAGCTAAGTGCTTGCCTGTTACCTGACTTAATCCTCTCAGCAACCCTAAGATGTGGTAGTGTTCTCCCCACTTTACAGATGGTGACACTGAGTCTCCGTAAGGAAAAGCAGAGGGGGATTCAGATTTGGGAGGCGGAGGAAAGAGATCTGGGATCAGGGCCTCCTGGGGTAAGGGAGCTGTCCCGGTCCCTCAAAACCAATTTGCCTTAAAGCCTATCGGATGACTCATTGTATGTTCATCCATACGCATCTGGCAGGGTCAGCCTCTTTGGAGTCCCCTGTGACCTTTTAGATGCCTTTTTCCCATTTGTCTGCTTTTAAGTCTTTTGAGGACTTTTAGCCAGAGTGTCTGAAGCAGTGCTTCCCAGGGGAGTTCCTGGGCATCCGCTGTCCGGGGGGGCCTTTCTAGAACACACATGCTGCCCCCTCCAAGCAGGCTGGGCCGGAATCCCTGCAGAAGAGCCCAGCTTGGCCTGTATTTGAAAAACTCCCTACGCTGGGGAGGTGGGGCCATCTGCCTTAACTTCCCTTTTCAAATAGGCATCACAGTTTTCGTGGCTCACACGCAATTAGTCACGTGCACCCCTTTCACAACCCCGTCTCCTTTTAGCCCGCTTTTGAGTCAAATAGGGATAGACTAAGCAAATTAGCATCTTTTCAGTGCCCGGTGCAGGTGGAACAAAAGCTGGACGGGGCTCTCCCATTCCATAATATTGTGACATCTAGGTCACGAGCCCAGGGCATCGCGAATCCCAGGCAACACCATCTTTTGTCAAACGTTGAAAACGCTGCCTCAAATCCCTTTACACAAGAAGTCAAGACATAACTCAAGTTTTTAAAATAATTTTTATTTTTCAGTTACAGCTGACGTACCGTATTATTTTAGTTTCAGGTGTACACCCTAGTGATTCGACATGTATGTAACTTATGAAGCGATCACCCCGATAAATCTAGTACCCATTGGACGCCAAACATAGTCATCCCAATATTACTGACTGTGTTCCCTGCTCTGTACAGTACATCCCCGTGACGGTTCTGTAACTACCACTTTGTACTTATTAATCCCCAATATGTTTTTTTAAAGTTGATTGCTTTTAGAGAGAGGGAGGGAGGGAGAGAGAGAGAGAGAGAGAGAATCATCAATTTGTTGTTCCACTGATTCATGCATTCATTGGTTGATTCTTGTATGTGCCCTGTCCGGGGATGGAACCCATAACCTTGGTGTATCAGGATGATGCTCTACCCGACTGAGCTGCCTGGCCAGGGCCTACATAAACATTTTTAATGACAGTATCATATTCCATTGACTAGATTTAGCACCGTTTACTTAACCATGTTCCGATTGGTGAACATTTCAATTGCCTGCAGTTTTTCAATATTATAAAATAACCTGGCAAGGAACATCTTTGTTATAAAGAATTATATTTTTTTCTCTAGAATTATTTCCTTAGGATAGATTCCTAGAAGACCGATTGCTGGATATAAACATTTAAAAACCATGGCACTCTTTGCTGCATTGAATTCCAAAAGAGAAAGTAATTACTGTAAATGCTAACATTTTGGAAACAACCCAAAAGTCCATCCAGAGGAGACTGATTGCATAAAGCATCACACAGACAAAGACTATATAGTCCTACCTTGGAGATGCTGGGAGTTTGGTTCCAGACCTCTGCCAGTAAAGGAAATGCCGCAATAAAGCAAGTCACGTGCATTTTTTTTGGTTTCCCAGCGCATATAACAGTTCTATTTACACTATACTGTAGTCTATTAAGTATGCAATAGCATTTTGTCTAAAAAAGCAATGTACATACCTTAACTTAAAAACACATTATTGCCCTAGCTGGTTTGGCTCAGTGGATAGAGCATCGGCCTGCAGACTGAGGGGTCCCAGGTTCGATTCTGGTCAAGGGCACATGCCAGGGTTGCAGGCTCAATCCCCAGGAGGGGGCGTGCAGGAGGCAGTTGATCAATGATTCTCTCTCATCATTGATGTTTCTCTCTCTCCCTCTCTGAAATTAAAATTTTTTTTAAAAAAATACTTAATTGCTAAAAAATGCTAACCATCAGAGAGTCATAATCTTTTTGCTGGTGGAGGGTTTTACTTTCAATTTGTAAAAAATGCGGCATCTGCAAAGCGCAATAGAACAAGGTATGCCTACAGCTGCTTAAAGGGCAATGCATACTTGTTTCCTTTCACTTGTTCCCTCCACAACTACTGTGGGGAGGAGGGAGGAGAAGTTTCAGAAAAGAATGTATAGTATTTAGGGGAGCAATATATATGAATGACAAAGTTCCAAAGACATAGCCACCAAATTGCTAGCTATCACTTTAAGAGAGGGCAAGAACGTAGGAATTTTTCCATTTTCACTGCACACATTTTAATCACAGTGAGTCTGTATGATTTTTGTGAGCAGAAAGAAATGATCAACAAAATATTTACAAAGGAAAGTTTTTGTATTACTTTTAAAAAGAGTTTTCCCTTTTGGTTTATTTCACGGATAGTAATTCTTTTTTCTCTACGTGTCAAAATCCACCCCCCCCTTTTTTTTTTTTGTTGCCCTCCCCAAATGTCCCAGCGTCCAAACTCCTGGCAGAGACTTGAAAAATAGTCAACTGTCATTATCCCCGGCCCTGCGGGGATCAGCTCTCCTCCCCGATGAAATCTAGAGTGAGTGTGAGGCATGCGGGCGCAGCCCTCAGAGGGAAGGCGCCATCTCCCACCCTTCACCCAGCAGACAGAGAGGCGCTCTGCCGAGGAGTGCCGGCAGGGCAGGGGCTGGCTTTGAACCCAGAGCCGTGTGGCCCCTGGGGCCTGTGCCCCTCACCACCCACGGTGGGCTCCAGCTGACCACCCTGCTCAGCCAGGGTCTGAGAGAGAAAAGTTCCGTTTTTAAAAACTGGCTAAAAGTTGTGGGAAGGCGCAGAGGCAGGGGAATGGAAAAAGATGCTCAAAGGGAAGAGGGAACTCCAGGGGCTGAGGCTGCCCCGCCGCGTGTGACACGTGGAAAACTTGACGCACGTAACATCCAGGCGGTTAGTGGGAGGACTGGTCATGCTCTTTGGCAAATTGCTCCCTCCTCCTCCCGCCTCGCCCACCCTCCCCCACTCCCCCGCACCCCACCCGGGAAGGGAGCCCTGGGGACCACCTCAGAGGAGGCCTGCGGCTGTGGTGACTCAGCCCCCAATCCCTGCTCCAACTTGGAGAAGGAGTGGGAACCACCCCTGGAGCCTCTCGGGGCAGCAGGGTCCAATGGCCTCTCCAGGAGTTTGTTTTTAAGCCCCTGGTTTACGGCTGCCCCTCCCCCACGTCCCCTGGGCTTGGCCACATCAGCCACACCCTTGGCACAGCCTGGACAGTGGGGTGGGGGGGTGAGGGTGGGAGGATGTGACAGCTCACATCTGCCTCCCTGGGCTGGCATCCAGGGCGCTGCTTCCTTCCCCATCCTCCTGCCTCTCCAATGCCGCACCCCCCCCCCCGTGTCCCCCCCCCCCCCCCCCCGCCATCTCCTTGACCTCCATCTCGCCCTCAGAGTCACCACCCGGGACCTAGTCATGCTAACGTCCAGCTCTCTTCCCACATAGGGGGACCCACCTGAGTGCCCTGACCCAGGAACGAGTGTCTCTAGCTTTGCCTACTTGGCCCATGTGGCCCTGAGTGGGGAGGGCCACTGAGCAGAACTGGAGGTCCCTGTGGGTGAGCCCCCACCGGCAGCAGCTCAGAGAGTCTCCCTCCCCGAGGCGGTGCAGGGTCAGAGTCAGAGGGCAGAGGAGCCGTGTCCCTGCGCCTTGGCAAGGAGGGCAGCCATCCATCCTTCCTCCATCCCCTTATTCCTTCATGTGCCCTCTCCCAGCACTGGAGGTGCGCCTGCCCGCCCCTGCCTTCAGGGCGCTTAGAATACTGCTTGATGAGGAGAGATGACAGGGAGACCCCCAATCCAGCTCTTGGGGTGGTTGGGCAGGCTTTTGATGGAGGGGACATCCAACAGTGTCTTGAGGAGAGTGAGCCACCCTGGGCTTGGTCCAGAGCCCAGCTAAGCTGAGGGCAGAGTTCACGGGCAGAGGGGGCGGGCTTGGAGCAACCTTCCCTTCAGCCTCCGTTGATAAAAACTGGGAGGAAGTGGTGCTGCTGAGCTCCTAACCCCAAAGGGGAGGGTAGAGACAGGTTGGCCGGCCAGCTCGGAGCCAGACAGACGTGGCTGGGGATGTCGGTGCCAGTCGGGAGCATGCAGAGAGGGGCACACCGGGTGGGTTCTACCAGGAGGGCCAGGGGCCCAGCCAGGCCCCCGCGGGGTACTGCTCATGCTGCTGCCCCCCTCCGCATGCCCCCCACGTCCTCGCATGTCCGTGCCTGTGGCTCCCGCATGTGTGACCGCTGGTTCCCCGCCTCCCAGCTCTGACAAGGCGCATGGCCCGTCCCCAGCCTGACTCCGGAGGCACCGTGGGCCCTGTCCTCCCCAGCTCCTTCCTGGATAGCGCTTCCCTGCCTGGTACCCCTCCTCGCTGTCCCTCCACACCTTCGAGAGAGGGGCAGCCCCGGGGGCCAGTGAAAGCTCTGGGTGCTCACAGTCCCCCAAGCAAAGGCCCCAGCGGCCCATGTCTGTTTCCAAGATGGGGCCAGGGAGCGAGCTGACTCCCACGGCATTTCCGCCCCTGGAAAGGCCCTCCCATTCGAGGGCCTCGGTAGGACAGGGATGAAGGCCTGGAGCCAGGGAGACCCTGGAATTGCCACTTGGAACCCGCACCCGGAGGAAAGGGGTGGCCGTGGCTTGGTGCCATGGGCTTCCTGGGCCCCAGGTCTCTCCCCACCCCTCCCGCCCCACGCCCGGGCCCCTGGACTCTGGTGGGCTGGGGTGTTTCCTGCCGTGCCGCCTGTGTACCGGCTCTCTCCCCCCGCCCTCCCCCAGCTCCAGCAGTACCCCCGGCTGCGCGAGGAGATGGAGCGCATCGTGACCACCCACATCCGCGAGCGCGAGGGGCGCACCAAGGAGCAGGTGAGCCACAGCCCCTCTTCCCTCGCCTTTCGCCCTGGCCCTCGGCTGTCTCTTCTGTGTCAGCCTTCCGCCTGCTTCCTGTCCTCAGACCAAACCTCTGCCTCTTACTGCGGGAATATCTATATGAATTTACTGCTTCAGTGTGCAGTTCTGTGGGATGAAATCCGTTCGCGCTGCTGTGCAAGCATCACCGTCATCCATTCCCAGAACTTTCCATCTTCCCCAAATGAGACTCTGTCCCCACAAATCCTAGCTCCCATCCCCCTCCCCCTTCCCCTCAGCCCCTGGCACCCACCACTCTACTTCCTGTTTCTAGGAATTTGACAACTCAAGGGTCCTCGCATAAGTGAGAGCGTACGACATTTGTCCTTTTGTGTCTGGCTGATGTCACTTAACATAATGTTTTCACACATGTCAGCATTGCCTTTCGGAGGCTGAATAACGTGCCATTGTGGGTATGCACCACATTTGGTTCATCCGTTTGGGTAAACCAAGCTGGGTTGTTTCCAGCTTTGGGCCATTGCAAGTAGTTCTTCTAGGAACATAGGTGTACACGTATCTCTTGGAGACCCTGCTTTCAATTCTTATGGGCAGATACCTGGAAATGGAATTGCTGGATCAGATGGTAATTCTGTATAATTCTATGTATGACCATTTTTTGAGGAACCACCATACTGATTCCCAAAGCAGCTGTACCATTTTACATCCCCCTCCGCTCACACCCCCCCCCCAACACCTGCTTCTCAACTTCCTGGCAGTCTGTCCTCTGGCCGCCTCTCTCTGGGCCCCTCTCTATTTGCGGTTTCTCTGGGTCACCCATACCTGTCCCAGCCACCTCTCCTCCTCCTGTGGTCATTAATCAAACATTCATTCAACCGTTTACTCACACCCGTGTTACTGAATGCTGTCGCTGAGCAGCGAGGAGCAGGCCCTCAGGGCCCTCAGGGAGCTCCCAGGCGAGCCCTCTCTCCTTGTCCCTCTCGCCTCCTCCTGTCCAAGCCCGCCTCTGCCTCCCGTTTCCCAGCCTCTATCCTTGCACCTCCCTTTTCCTGTCCTCGGCCCCTCCCATTTTTGTTTTTGATGTCGTTTATGAATTCTTATTGGTCTCTTTAATTACAAGAGTGATAAACACTCAAGGAAAAATAGATGTGATTAGTTACAAGTAAGTGTCCCTCCATCACTCTTCCCTGCTCCCAGCTTCTCCCACGGAATAACCACTATTTTTTTAAAAATATATTTTATTGATTTTTTAAAAAATATATTTTATTGATTTTTTTTACAGAGAGGAAGGGAGAGAGATAGAGAGTCAGAAACATCGATGAGAGAGACACATCGATCAGCTGCCTCCTGCACACTCCCCACTGGGGATGTGCCCGCAACCAAGGTACATGCCCTTGGCCGGAATCGAACCTGGGACCCTTGAGTCCGCAGGCTGACGCTCCATCCACCGAGCCAAACCGGCCAGGGCAGAATAACCACGATTACCGGCGTGGTGTGTCCCCTCCTGGCATTCCTCCTTGGCACACTCAGACTCCGGGTCCACCCGACTCAGAGAACCACAGTCGGTCGGACACCTACTCCAGGTCAGACATGTCGCCGGCCTCACCTCATGGCGTCTTCCCCGCTCCTACGAGACGGAAACAATTCCTTTGTGGAACTTGAGGCTCGGCGAGGACAGGCCCCAGGCTCGCAGGAGGCAGCAGGTGCATCAGGAGTGTCACTCTCATCGCGACCCAGCTAGGACTCCCATCAGTCTCCGTCATTTACAAAGAGGCTCTTCCGAAGCCGGAGCCTAGACACTGTCCTCATCCTTTGAACAGCTTTATTGTTTAGAGGGTACCATCATCTATTTCACCTTTTTTTTTTTTTAATACAGAGAGGAACGTAGAGAGAGAGAGAAACATCAAAGATAAGAGAGAATCATTGATCGGCTGTCTCCTGCACGCCCCCTACTGGGATGGAGCCCTCAACCTGGGCACCTCCTGGTCGATGATCAACCACTGAGCCACACTGGCCAGGCTATTTCACCTTTTGATGGCCATTGGCCTGTTCCCAGTTTTTTTCTACTGCAAACCACACCACACTGAACACCCTGGTGCATGTATCTTTGCCCACTTGATGAGTTTATCTATGAGATGTAGTTCTAGAAGCGAATCTGTACATTTTAGTGTTAAATATTACCCGATTGCCCTCCAAGAATTCGATCCTAATTTACACTTCCACCAATAGTTGATGAGAGAATCTATCTTCTCACAATTATGCCCACACTGGGTCATTATCAATATTTAGCACTAAACTGATAGGCTTAAAGGGGCCTCGTGCTTTTAGCTTGCATTTCTTTACTACTGGGGGTGAACTTTCTTTATGTATCCTTGTTGGCTATCTGTATTTCTTCTCTGAGTTACCCATTCCCAGTCTTTGACCATTTTGATTTGTGCTTCTTGTGTAGGAACTCTTCATTTGTTACGGGTGCTGTTATGTGTGTATGTATTCACTCGTTATAGACTGTGGATGTATTTATTATGGACCCTGTCGTGCTGTGAGGATGTCATGCATTTTAACACTTTGTGGTGTCTTTCCCACCTGCCTCCTGCCCGGTGTGCCCTGGAAGGTCATGCTTCTCATCGACATTGAGCTGGCGTACATGAACACCAACCATGAGGACTTCATCGGCTTTGCCAAGTGAGTGCTCCCTGGGCAGAGAAGGTGACTGTGTGTGTGTGTGTGTGTGTGTGTGTGTGAGAGAGAGAGAGAGAGAGAGAGACAGAGAGACAGAGACAGAGACAGAGACACCCAGGCCTTCTGGGTTAACGCTCTGTGTTTGGCGCCCACTGAGCAGTGGCAGTGGAGCTGGGCCTCTTGGAAGGAGAAGTTCTGAGATGAGACTCTTCCCTCTCTCCCCTTCAGTGCTCAGCAGAGGAGCAGCCAGATGAACAAGAAGAAGGCTTCAGGGAACCAGGTGAGTGAGCCCCCGTGCCCCAGCCCGAGGGATGGAGGGTGCCGGATGGACGCCAAGCTCTGAGAGCCCCCTCCCCCAGGGGAAGGGTCCCACGGGGGCCCGGGAGCCTGTCAGCTGCCAGCCACAAGCCTCCCACTCTGCCTCAGTAACCCTCACTCCTCTCTCCCGATGCTTCTCGCGGTTGATATGGTTACCTCTTTGCAGGATGAGATTCTGGTGAGTACCAGGACTGGGGCTCTTGGCTTGTGTGGCGAGGGGGAGGAAGGGGCCCACTGCAGTGGGGATGGGCAAGAGGGGACCCTTTGGCTTGAGCGGCTTGCACACACCAGCACAGTTGCCCACACATGCTCTCAGGCCAGAGGCAAGGCCTCGCCACACACAGGGTCCCAGCAACCTGTCCATCAGTGCACATGAGCTAAGTGCTACTTCAGGCAGAGGCAGACCATGTGGGCTGGGGTGGGGGAAATGCCTGGCAGGGGCCTGGCACTTAGTAGGTGCTGCTTAAATGTCTGTTGGATGGACGGACGGATGGGAAAGAAGCATGCGAGCCACCTCTACCAGGAAATAAAGCGATGAGTGACATGTCATGAGACACGTCCCTCCTCATCTGGTGTGTCCTTCAGATCTCGGTGGACACATCACTTCTCCACCCCAGTTGTACACACGAGCCAGAGTCCCGGGCTGCTCCAGAGGCTGGAGTTTCTTTGTAATAATCGAGGTGTTTATGTGATTATTTCCCTCCCAAACCCAGCAGGGGAAGGGCTGGGTCTGTCCTGTTCATCGGTAAATCCTCAGTGCCCAGCCCTGTGCCTGGCACACGATAGGTGCTCAGTAGAATAAAGTAATTAATGAATGGATTATCCCAGGGCAGTTCGGTTCAGCGAACACTCACTGGGGCCTACACTGTGCTGGCCCCTGGACAGGAGGCAGACCCTGGCCCTGCACCTCGGAGACCCGGCCTGCAGGCAGGGCCCAGGCAGGGTGGGAGGCGGGAGAGTGGGCGGTCCTGGTGTGGAGGCTCTGGAGAGGGGTTTGGGTGAGCAGGGAGGAGGGCAGGGCTGGGGGTGGCGAGGGAGGACCAAGGCTGCAAGCGAGGGCACGGAGCCGGGTGACAAAGCCTGATGGTCAGATGCTGAGGTCCACAATGCCAGGGTGTGGCATTTGGACTCAACTCCGAAGGCAGCAACAAGACACTGAGTGGATCTTCACTGGACTGGGACCGGGTGGGAGAGGAGTCACAGGGCACCTGGCTGCCGTGTCCCTGTTAATGGCTCAGGCCATTACTCAGCTACTGATCCGCCATGTGACTTGGGTTCTCTTCGAGACTCTTGGGGAAGCCGGAGAGGGTAAGGAGGGCTTCGAGGGTCTCAGAAGTGGGCCTGCCCGAGGACTTTCCCACCGGCCCCAGGATCCTGGGAGCTTCTGTGGACGCTCAGAAGAGAAGCCAGGGAGGGAGAAGCAGCTCCCTGTCCTCTCAGTCTGGGCCTCCACCAGGGTCTGGGCCGTGGCTCTGCCCTTGGAGTCCAATTCAGGGGTCCTGGTCTGTGCCGATGGCTCAGGACTGCTGCTTCCTGCTGTGGAAAGAGACCTTTGCCTGCAACCCCGAGCTGCCCCCAGGGAGGAAGGGTCCTGGGCATCTCATGCTCAGCCCCTTCCCCCTCCCCCACTCCCTACCACCCCAACCTGTGTCTGGGGCCAAAGACCCTTAGGGCCCTACTATTGTAGCACTCAGGCCACATGTATTCATTGATCACTTACTGTCTGTTGAGCACTCTGCAAGGTGCTGGGATACAATGATCGAGAGAATTGACAGCTCAGCAAGAGAGGCTGACATCAACGGATACACACACACACACACACACACACACACGTTAATTCAAGATCCCAGTTATTGTCATAGTAGAAGAGTTAAGAGAGTGATAAAAGATTATAATGGGGGTCCTGACTTTTACTGGACGGGGGAGATAGAGAGGGCCTGCCTGAGAATGAATGTGACTTCTGAGCCGATACACAGAGGGGGAGTAGGCATTTGCCAGGCACACAGGAGGGGAAGTGCTCTCTAGGCAGAGGCAAGAGCAGCACGTGCAAAGTCCCTGAGGTCGGAAACAAGCCTTAGAATAAATCGGATCTTAAGCTAAAAAGGCATTCAGAGTTGTCTTGACCAGTCAGCCGCCTAAGCTCGGCTTGTGCACTGTCAGTGGTGGGGGCTCCTCTCCTCCCCGGACCAGCAGGGCCCGACGCACGTGGCTCTGACGGTCAGAAGGCTCTTTACCCTGAGCTCGGCCTCCCTGTCCTCCAACCTGTTCACTGGGGGTTCCAACCAGGCCAGGTCTGGCCCCCACCCTCCCGGACCGGCCAGGCCTCCACAAGCTGGGGGAGGGGTGGGCTTTCGAGTGCCTCTCTTTGCCTACCCCCACCTCCCCGGGGAAGCCTGGACTCTGCCCACTGACCTCCTGCCCCCTCACCCTGCAGGTCATCCGGAAGGGCTGGCTGACCATTAACAATATTGGCATCATGAAGGGGGGCTCCAAGGAGTATTGGTTTGTGCTGACGGCCGAGAATCTGTCCTGGTACAAGGATGATGAGGTGAGTAAAGGGGTTGGACTGGTGGCCAAAGACAGGCTCAGAGCCTATCCCTGGCTTGGCAGGGACTGGACTGCCCAGCAGGGGGGTTTACAGATCCCATCAAAGACCCTTGGGTGGAGCTGGGCCGCAAGGATCAGGGGCAGGCAATCCTGGGGGCTCATCGGGGCTGGGCAGAGGTGGCGTGGCAGGACTGGGGAGCCTGGGCTGAGCACCCTAAAGAGGGTAGGTGAGGGTGTTAGGCACCCCTCTAACCCTAAACCCCGGCCCTGCAGCCGTCCTGGTCTCCTGCTCCAGGGCGCGCCACCTCTCTGTGGCCCCCACAGACCCATGACACACAGAGTCCAGCTGCCAGCCACCCTGTTAACCCCTGCATCCCAGTCCCCCAGGCCCCAGTGTCCAAGGGGCATGCCCAGATCACCTCCAGGCTGAGGGGTCAGGAGTGATGGGGTCCCACAGAGGCGCCCCTCAAAACCCCTCCCTGCCCAGTGGGGCACACAGACCACCCCCACCAGCCACCGCCCTCCCCTGCTGCTGGTTTCCTTTAAGAATGAGCCTATTTGGCTTCCACATCTGGATTCCAGAGGTGACCAGAGAGAGCGGGGAGGGCTGGGGGGGGGCTTGTGGTAATGAACTCCAGCTGGCTGCAGTGTGGGGGAGGGGACCCTCTTCTTCCTGAGGGGCCGTTGGAGAAGGGGGCTCCCTCCACTCTCAATGGGGTAGCAGGGCTCAAGGGGGGGTGATTTTGGTCTCCCAGTCCCCCCCACCCCCGCTCTCTGCCCCCTTCAAGTCGCCCTGGACAGGCCCCATCCCCACCTTGGGAGGGACCCTCTGTCGTCACTCGCAGGGGCGCCAAGCCATCTGGACCTCATTACCTCAAGCCTGGCCTCTCCCCGAGCACAGGGGCCGGGGAAGGGATGGAGTGTGAGGTGGCGTGGCAGGCGGGTGTGGGGGCGTTGCTTCCTGCTCTGTGGCCCAGGCCGGCTCCCATGGGCTGGGGGCGCCCACTGCAGGCCCCGCGCCTGACAATGTGACCTGGGGCTGACCGGCTGCATGCGGGTGAAGGGAGTGTAGGGGGGGGCCTGTCCTCATACCTGTGTATAAAGGGGTCTTTCTTGGGCTCTGTGTGGACATTTGAGTTGAGCTGTGTGGGAGCGGGCCCTGCGTGTACATGGGGGGGAGGGGAAGAAGGGGTAGGGGGAATGCTGGGAGGGGGAGGGGAGGCTTGTGGCTGTTGTGTGCGGGTGTTTTGTGGGAGGGAGTTTGGGGTGTAAGCATCTCTGTTTGGTATATGAGGGTCTCATGTGTGTCTGGGGGCAGACTGTGTGCCTGAAGCATGACTCGGGAGTGTGTGCTGTGTTGTTTGTGTCGGTGTAAGTGTGTGTGTGGGGGGGGGGGCTTGAGGAGGGAGGGTGTGGGTGTGCAGTGTCTGAGAATATGTATGTGTTTGGGATGTAAGATGGGAGAGGACCAGTGTTCCGTTGGAAGGGTGTGTGTGTATGTGTGTGTGTGCGTGTGTGCGTGCCCTCACCCGTGTGTGTGTGTGTGTGTGTGTGTGCGCCCTCACCTCTGTGTGTGTGTGTCCTCACCCGTGTGTGTGTGTGTGTGCATGTGCCCTCACCCGTGTGTGTGTGTGTGTCCTCACCCGTGTGTGTGTGTGTATGCGTGTGCCCTCACCCATGTGTGTGTGCCCTCACGTGTGTGTGTGTGTGTGTGTGTGTGTGTGTGTGCGCGCTTGCACTGTGCTTGGGGCATGGATGTGTGATTTAAAGTGCGGGGGGGGGGTGTGTGGGTGCCTGAGATGGGGGGTGTGCATGTGTTGGATGTGAGTGGAATTTTGCACTAGAACATCTGGGGACATGGAGGTGGTCCCGCTGAGGGGAAAGGGATCTGTCCCCCTTCTTCCCCCAGCCGCCGGCCCTCGAGTCTTTGGGATTTGGGTGACCCTCAGGGCAAACAGCTACCCACATCCCCAGCCCTCCTCAACTCCCCCATCTTCTCAGACTCCCTTCACCACCCCCTCAGCACCCCCACCCCATCTCACAGCAGGATGGCACCCCCTCCCTCTGCGCCTCCCCCCAGCCCACCCTCTGCCCCCCACACCCCCGGCCCCAGCTCCAAGCCCGGCTCTGGGATGGCGGTCGGTCCAGCTCTCCAGCGGCGCCGAGGGTCTAACCCAGCCAGCCTAACCAATGTGCAGACTACTGTACAATTTGCGAGTCCTGAACAGATAGTCTAAACACTGGGTAGACGGAGTGGTCCATCCAGGCGGCGGCAGCTGTCGTCGGTGGGAGCTTCGGCCCGGCTCCTGGAGATCCAAGACCCCCAGCCCCAGCCCAGCCAGCCCAGGTCCCCTCTCTGCTCTCGGCTCCCCTTCTGCCTCCTTTGACGTGGCAGGGGTGAGCAAGCGCTGTGGCTGGGAAGGAGGGGCCTGGGGAGGGGGCCGGCCAGCAGGAAGGGAGGGGTGGGGGGAGGCGGCCACTCCTGCCTAGTGTCCAACCCCAGAGCTCAGGGCTGTGGCGGCGGGGCCTCCCTCGAATGCTTCCAGATGTTCCCTGGCCTCATGTGCAACTTCCTCCTCTCCTCCCCCAGCCGCCCTCTGGGGCTCCCGGCCGCCGGGCCACTCGCCTGGCATAAAGAGGGCTTTATGTGGCTGGACAGGCCAGGCGGGTGCAGGGGCAGAGCGAGGTGGGCAGAATGAGGCCAGGACAGGGAGCAAGGTTCTCCTGAACCCAGCCCCCACCTGAGATCGTGGCTGAGGCCCCTGCCCAAGTCCTGAGTCCCCAAGACCCACATAGACCTCCCCCGCTCCCCAGCGTGGGTCCTGTGGCGGTGGGTGGGCAAGTGGGTTACACACAGCAGAGACCACTCCTCCCAGAGCCCCATCCCCGAGTCCCCCCTCCAGAAATCGCTGGGCTCCTCCCCTTAATGCAGCATCCCCCAGACATGTCGGCCCCCACCAGACTCACACACGTGTGCATGTGGGCCTGGGACTCACATGCCCATCCACGGATACGTGTAACTCCTCCCAGACGGCTACAGATAAACTAGGCACGTCCAGCCCACTACACAAGCTGTGTGCACAGGAACACATGAACGCACACCCGTGTCCTACAGTCACGTTCATGCCAACACATAGACACTGACACTTGCCACACACATCTGTGTAAATGCGCACACATCCTCACGGGCACACACACATGCTCACATGGACACACGGCTGTGCTGGGCACCTCCTCAGACACACAGCTCTGCAGCGCAGACTCATGGGCATGCCCACGGTGGTGAGAGGAGATGTGTGTGCACACAGACTCGCCATCTCCAGCCCGCGCTGTGTGCTGATTGCTAACACATGGGCTTCTGCGGGGAGGGGGCTGAGCCAGCCCTTTGAAGCCGAGGGGCTGGTGGCCCCCCTTCCTGTCTCTACAGTCAGGAAATGAAGTCAGAGGCTTATCCAAAGCAGGCCCAGCAGCCAGGCCGGGGGCGAAAGAGGTTCCAGGGTGGGGGTGGAGGGTAGGGGGGGGGGGGCGGTGTCCCTGGCTGGGGCTGGCCTGGCCTGCCTCCAGGGCTTTCTTGGGGAGAGATTTGGGAGCCACCCTCAGCCTTGCCACCCTGGGCGCTTGGGCTCTGGCAGGTATGCAGAGGTGGTGGGCATGGCTTGAATGCCATTAGGAGCAGGGCTGCCAGCAAGCCCAGGGCACTTGGGTCAGACAGCACCTGTGCAATGTGAGGGGGCTGGAGCCAGAAGCCAGGGCACCCTCAGCGTAGAGCTGTCTCAGGGAGTGAGGTGTAGCAGAGAGGGTGCCAGCCTCACCCCTGGCTCTCCCCGCAGGAGAAAGAGAAGAAGTACATGCTGTCCGTGGACAACCTGAAGCTGCGGGACGTGGAGAAGGGCTTCATGTCGAGCAAGCATATCTTCGCCCTCTTCAACACGGAGCAGAGGTGCCTGCCTGCGCCCACCAGGGCTGCGGGGCCCCGGACCCGGCAAGCCCCAAACCACCCCCACTGAGGAGAAGCGGGGGCCACAGATACAAAAAGGAGAGGGACCTGCCCCAAGCCCCTCAGCTAGTCATTCATTTGACAGATATTTATGGAGCCCCTACTCTGTGCTGGGCATTTTGTCAAGATCTTCCCACCCGTCACCCCCTCCTCTCCCCCTCCTCCCTCCCGCTCCCTCCTCCCCCTGTCCTCACACACTCACTCTGTCTGCCTGCTCTGCATGAGACACTCTGCTAGGCACTGGGACAAAAGGGAGCCCCAGTCATGACTTCTCACGTTGGTAAGTGTCCCGGCCTCTCACCTCCTCACCCAGGGCTCATTCTAATGGGCTCTGTGCTACTCAGAGACAAGGGCTCAGTATAGCTGCCATCAGGGAGTCCCCGAGAGTCAGAGAGGGAGGCCAGTGGGGCTGAGACCCACAGGAGGGGCTGCACTGTCACCGATGTCCTTAGGGAGGGCTCGGTCCCTTTCTAACTGAACATACCAGCGCTCATGTCACTGAACCCTCGCGTTACCCCAGGAGGCAGGAATCGTTGTTCACCTGCCTTCCTGATGAGGAAACTGAGGCTTGGAGGGAGGAAGGGACTTGCCCGGGGTCACCCAGCTGGGAAACGAGGAAGCGGGACTGGGCCCCAGGCGTGAGGACCTCAGCCCGTGCAAGCCCCGAACCGCCGGGGTGAATGGGCTTCGCCCGTCCCCTCACCGCCCGCCCCATCTTGCAGGAATGTCTACAAAGATTATCGGCAGCTGGAACTGGCCTGCGAGACACAGGAGGAGGTGGATAGCTGGAAGGCCTCCTTCCTGAGGGCTGGCGTATACCCTGAGCGTGTTGGGGTGAGTGGCAGGGCAGGGAGGGGAAGGGCAAGCTGCTTATAATGGGGAGTCTGGGGCCCCATCCTCAGTGACGCCATGTTCCGGAGCCCTCGCTGAGCTAAAACATAACAGGCATCGCTCCGCTACCTGCTGCCCTCCTCCAATAGCGGGTTTGTGTGTCCCCTCCTCGGCCACAGTCCTGCAACCCCGTCACGTGGTAGTGGTTTCTTGTGACTGCCTTCCCTTCCCCCCTCTTTCACTGTGGCAGTGTCTCCAGTTGCCTTAGAGTTGGGGTACAGTGCCCTGGGCTCACTCAATCCTTCCCCCTTTCCTCTGTGTGTCTGTCTCGGCTGTGCTCGCTGGCGGTGGCAATGCTGGTGTGGTGACCTCTATGGTTTTGGTGTGGGCCTCCCAGGACAAGGAGAAAGTGAGTGTGCCCCTCCCTCCCCTTCTGCCATGTGTCTCCAGCCTGGCACGACCTCTGGCCAGGTCTTTAGAATCACCAAGGGACCTTAGAGATGTCCTTTCCCAGTTTATGGACTGGGAAACGGAGGCAAATTCTAAGCTCTAGAGCAGGGGTGGGCAAACTTTTTGACTCGAGGGCCACAATGGGTTCTTAAACTGGACCGGAGGGCCGGAACAAAAGCATGGATGGAGTGTTTGTGTGAACTAATATAAATTCAAAGTAAACATCATTACATAAAAGGGTACGGTCTTTTTTTTTTTTTTTAGTTTTATTCATTTCAAATGGGCCGGATCCGGCCCAAGGGCCGTAGTTTGCCCACGGCTGCTCTAGAGTCAGAGAAATAAGGTTAAACGAGGGTCTGGGGTCCTGAGGGGCTTTGGGATGGGCAGAGCCCAGAGACCCAGAGCATGTGGGGGAGCTAGTGTCCATGTGTCCAGGCCAATTGCTTCTCTCTGTGCCTCAGTGTTCCAGGTACCATTGGAGGGGAGGGGCTGAGACCTTGGGGAGCCTGGAACCTGGCTTTGAGGGTCCAGCCACCCTGATGCCCTCTGTTCCCAATGGTAGGCCAACGAGACGGAGGAGAATGGCTCAGACAACTTCATGCACTCCATGGACCCCCAGCTGGAGCGGCAGGTGGAGACCATCCGGAACCTGGTGGACTCGTACATGGCCATCGTCAACAAGACCGTGCGCGACCTTATGCCTAAGACCATCATGCACCTCATGATTAACAATGTGGGTGCACCCCCCACCCGTGGGGGGCGGGTACTCTTGTGAGACCAGGGAGGCTGGCAGCCAGGTTAGCCTGGGAGGGAGGGTTAGGTCCACACCAGAACCATCTAGTAAAAACCGTATAATGTGATTCAGATACCTAAGTTGTTCCAAACATGCTTGAAAGCTTTTCAGGAGGGGCTAGGAATCTGCATCTTTTGAGAACACCCAGACCATGTTTTAAAATACACACTCTAAAGAACCACTACCACCTGTGGCTCAGTGAAAAAGCGTAGACCCTGGAGAATTAGAACTGTGTTTGAATCCTGCCACAGATTTGCTGTGTGACTTTGAGCAATTGAACTACCCTCTCTGAACCTGTTTCTTTATATGTAAAACTAGAGGCCCAGTGCGTGAATTCGTGCATGGGTAGGGGCCGATCTGGCCCGGGTGTGGGAGTTTGGCTGGCCCCGCCCCCTGGTCGAACTGGTGGAACTCCCGGTGGAGGGGACAATTTGCATATTAGCTTTTTATTGTATAGAATATAGATAATAATAGAGTTGAGAAGTAAATTAATATAAAGTGCATAGCAACACAGTGCCTGGCATGTAGGAGCTGTTCAACATATATTTGAATAACAAGACACAGGCCTATGATGTAAAAAAACTCAGCATCTCTCCATGAATATCTCAGAGCCTAGGCCAGGTACCCTTCCCCTACACACCGAGACTCACCTCTCCCCCAATCCAAGCACATTTATACCTGTTACTCCAGGGCTCAGAAAATTTAAAACTATCTTCCTTATTTTGGTCCAATGGAGCATGAAAGTCCTTGGAAAGGATTTAACCAGCACATTTTACAGATGAGGAAAGTGGGACTGTAAAGTGCTGCGTAAGGGTTTTCCTAGATGTACGATGGTCCCTGAGTGTCCTCCCAGACCTGTGATCTTGAACAGGTCACTTTTCCTCTCTTGATCATCTGTGAAAAGGGCAAGGGACCAGGGCTGGGGGGAATGGGAAACTGGGGAGATCTCAGAGTTTAGGCAGAGACCTGCACCCCAAAACCTCCAGTCCAGGGTACGGTCATAGCAGGGCCCCACGGGCAGAGAAGGCGTCAGGTCCCACCCCTCTCCTCTCTTCGCTGCCTGCACACAGACCAAGGAATTCATCTTCTCGGAGCTGTTGGCCAACCTGTACTCGTGCGGGGACCAGAACACACTGATGGAGGAGTCAGCCGAGCAAGCTCAGCGGCGGGATGAGATGCTGCGCATGTACCACGCACTGAAGGAGGCGCTCAGCATCATCGGCGACATCAACACGACCACTGTCAGCACGCCCATGCCGCCGCCCGTGGACGACTCCTGGCTGCAGGTGCAGAGTGTACCGGCTGGACGCAGGTACCAGGGCCGGCCCCCACGGCCCCAAAGCCCCCCAGCCCGGGGCCCGCGGGAGGAGGGCCGGGACCGGGCAGTGGCGCGCCCGCGTCACCGGGGCGGCTCCCACTGGAGCGAGGGGCGGGTCTTAGAGAGGGAGGGGCTTGTCGCGGGGCGGGGCTTGCCGTGGAGCGCTGGCTGCGGGGCGAGGCGGAGCTGGAACGTGGGAGCCCCTGGGGGCGGGGCTGACGCTCCAGCGACCACCGGGGGCGGGGCTTGCGTGCATGGGCGGGGCCTGCACGGGCTGGGGCGGGGCTTCGGGTGGGGCGGAGCCGCTCATCTCTCGCCTCTTGTCCTCGGCTCCTTTTCGCCCGCAGGTCACCCACGTCCAGCCCCACGCCACAGCGCCGAGCCCCCGCCGTGCCCCCAGCCCGGCCCGGGTCGCGGGGCCCTGCTCCTGGGCCTCCGCCTGCTGGGTCCGCCCTGGGGGCGGCGCCCCCCGTGCCCTCCAGGCCGGGGGCTTCCCCTGATCCCTTCGGTCCTCCCCCCCAGGTGCCCTCGCGCCCCAACCGTGCCCCGCCCGGGGTCCCCAGGTGAGTAGGGGTTGAAAGCCGCGGAAGAGACCGCCGGGCGGGCGTGGCCGGGAGGGAGATGTGGCTGGATTCTGCAGCGTCCGCCCTGGCCGCCAGAGCCCGCCCTCGAGGGTGCCAGAGCCCGGAGGTGTGGCCCGGCCGAGGGCTGGAGGAGCCTGCCCCCTAGGGAGCGCTGAGTCCCGGAGGTGGTCGTTTCTGGGGAGGGGGCGGTGGGGCTCCTCCCACCTGCCCCCTTCTTTCCAGCACTTGCATGGCGCTTCCCTCCTTTTCCACTCTATCTGTCACATATTGCATTCCTCCTTCCTCCCCTTCTCCATTTGTCCTCCACTTCTCTCACCCAGTCCCTAGTGAGCCTGCCTCAGGTCTGAGGATCTGAACCCAGGACGTCCTGGAATGTGTAGATGTTGTTCACTTACACGCAGGGCTACCCTGATGTCCCCACCTCCCAGTCCTGACTCTTTTGAGCTGTCCCAGGAGGGTGTCCCGCCTCTGACTCACAGGAGAGAGGCCAGGCTGTGACTGTGACCAGCGAGGTGTGTGATGTGTGTGTGGGCGTGCACACGGGTGTGAGAGTGTGAGAATGGCACCCAGGCCAGGGGTAGGACATGGAGCAGCTGGGAAAGGGCGTGGGAGCCATGGGACAATCTGATGGCTTTCTTCCTTTCCCCTGCCTCTGGCCCTGCCTGTCCTGGGCCAACATGGTGAGTGTGGGACAGGAGTGGGTGAAGGCTGACCCTTTCCCAGAGGTTTTCAGGGAAAAGGATTCTACTTCATCCCTTGGCTTTGCTTCTCGATCCATGACCCTCTTTTAAGGAAGCTCACTCTGATATCTAACAGTCTGCCCTGTTCCCACTGGACATGTCTGAGGAAGCACAAATCAGACCAACAGCGTCTATTTATGTTTCCAGATGGCTGGAGGGTAGGGTCATGGGTCCAGCCTTCCTGAGCCCGAAGTGCAGCAGCGACGAGGCTTGCTCTGTGGTGACCTGTGGTCAAAGCAGATGGGGCAAAGCAGGCAGCACGGTACCGATCGAGAGCAGTTCAGAGGCTCTGGTTCACTCTGGCCTGTAGGCAAGTCGTGTTCCCTTCCCAGGCCTCAGTCTCCCTTCGACCAAGTGAGAATTAACATTCTGCCTTTTCCCCAGGGTTGGAGTGGGGCTCAAGGGAGACAGTGGCTAGAGGAATGCCTCCTTAACCACAAAGGTGGCTCTACGAGCACTTGGCTAACTTCCAACGTGAGTTCAGATTCTTCAGGGCATTTGACATGCCCAGGTCTGTGCTGAGGTCTGGCATACGGGAACTTGAAGATTTGGTACCTGCTCTAACTCCCATTTTGCTAACACGCAGGAAACATTTGGCAGATCACGGTCCTGCCTCAGGGACGAGAGCAGTCTCAGGGCGTCTCAGGGCAGCTTGACCTCAGTGAGGTCATGGTGCTGACTGAGATAAGACTCGGTCGTCAGGGTTGGGAGGCATTTGGGTAGGGAGCGGCAGTGTGGGCAAAGGCTTGGTGTGGGGCGCATTGAGGAGAGCCGCTGGCCGGAGCAGAGTGCAGATAGAATGAGGAAGAATAAGCAAAGGTTGCCCTGGGCACAACGGGGCAGCTTGAAGAACCCTCAGAGTCCACAGAAAAGTTGGACTTGTTAGGACTCAACACGGTGGGCAACAGGGAGCCATGGAAGGCTCTTGGGCAGAGAAATGACAACTGGATCCTCAGAAAGCAAAACCTGTTCCTATGGAGCATTGCAGACGGCCCTCTGAGCACGCCAGGCATGAGTGTGCAGGGAGCTGGTGCAAATGCCTCCTGTGTGCGGGCGAGCTTCTGTGTTGTGACTCGGGCCCCCGCGTGCTTCAGTGTGCCAAGTGGCTGCATGCCCCGGATCCATGCTGCACGTGCCAGCCAGCGCGGGTGCTGGGCAGTGGGAGGTGGGAGAGGTAGATGCGTGTTGTTTGTGGGCATGTGTGTCAGCGTGTGCATGCGGGGCTGTGGGGCCTCACAGCATTGTGTGCACGCCCGTGCGTGTGTGTGAGCGTGTCCGCCACCCCCAGGCCTGCCCTGTCCGTGCGTGTGAACTGCCATGTTGATTTCGTGCTGTCTTTCAGAATCACTATCAGTGACCCCTGAGGAGCGTCAGCCACGGTAGGTACATGCCTCTTGGCCTGCTGCATGAGTGGTGTGTCTGCCCCTGCTGCACCAGCTCCACACGGGGGGCACACCTAGGACTGCAGGGCCCGGCTCCCGCCCTCTCCCTTCTGCAGCTCCAGACTTATTCTTTCCTCCTTCTGTCCTCACTGCCAGCTGCTCTCTCACCTCCCTTCTCAGCGAGCCTCGGGACTCAGTGCCACTGCCCAGGATCTCCGTGGCTGAGCCTGGGGGGGCTCTTGGGACAGGCTCCGCACCCAAGCTGGCAGACATGGGTGTTCTCCAGCGCGGCCAGAGGGCAGAGAGCTCGTGGCTTAGGGTGTAGGGGCAGGGAGCTTGGGCTCAGGCAGCCTTGGAACTTCACCCTGGGGGGCCATACTCGCTCCCCAGCTCCCCAGTCTGAGCCGTGCTCGGGCAGGACGGCCAGCTCGCAGCCGTGGAGCAATAGGACCCGAATCCACCAGAGGGCAGAGTCCCACCTCTACTGTGCAGTGATCTGGGGAGAAGGCTCTGGTTGGTGGATGACTTCTGAAAGCCTCGGGGTCCTATCCACACCATCAGCCCAGAACACACCTCACAGGCGAGGCAGGCTCCCGCAGCCCCTTCCCCCGCCTCCTTGGTGTTGTCACGCCTGGGAGTGCACGACTGAAGGCAGCGTTCTCAGCCCCAGGTGCAGCACCCAGCCAGCCCCAGGGCTCACAGACCTGGGCCTGTTGCTCCTAGAGGCGGCCCACACTTTCCAGCCAGGGGGACGGCAGTGTCTGCTGACCTGGGCAGGCCAGCCTCTCTGAGTTCCATCCCGGCTGGGCCGCAGAACTCGCCCAGCGAACCCGCCTGCCACTCTGTCCCTGCCGCTGACTCTCATTCTTCTGCTTTTCCCCAGCAGGAAGGGCCCAGCCTCACCTACGCGACCTGCGGTCCCCCGACCACCTGAGGCTCCCCTCTTAGACTTATAAGCCTGTGGCCACTGGCATCCAGCTGCCTGTCCTCCACTCCCCAGGGTCCCTTCAGAGGACTCCTGAGCTTTCTGCCCACCCAGAGAGGCCTCCAGGGCTCCCTCCAGCCATCCTTTTAGCTTTGCCCTCCTGGTTGAAACAGTGTTCTTTCTCCTGTCTTTTCCATCAGGCCTGGTGGCTGTTGCCTGGGGCTCAGAGCCCCATCCTCCCTGAGGCTAGTGGTGGCCTGGGCCAGTGGGTTGAGGATAGGGAACCACAGAAGAAGGAAGCCAGCGGGGGCTGAGCATGTGTCTGGAGCTATGGGTGCACTGCCTGGTGGTGTGTGAGAGACCAGCGTGCGTGGCGGGGGAGGGCCACCCCAGCCTCCAGCCCAGACCCCACAAAGCTCTGGCCCCGCCCATCTCCAGCTCCTCCCTTCCACCTCCCCTTTCTTGTCTCTCCCCTCTCTTCCAGAATCCTTGCCCACACCTTCGCCTGCATCTTCTTCCCCTGCCCTCCCCTCACACGCCTGTGGGCTCAGCTGCCCTTGCCTTACCAGCTCTCTCCCTCCTCTCTCCTGTTCTCTCTGTTTCCTCTCCAACTGCCAGCCGATCGGGTCAGGCAAGTCCATCCCGTCCTGAGAGCCCCAGGCCCCCCTTCGACCTCTAACCAGATCCCTCTATTCCTCGGAGACCTCTTTCCAAGCCTTCCTGGACGGCTGTTCTGTGACTTGACAGTGGCTCCCCAGCCCCAAAGCCTCCCCCTTCATCTGTGACTTAGTCTGTTGTAGTGGTGAGCTGACACACCCAGCGTGACGTTGGTGAAACTTGTGCCCCTGTGGTATTTCTCCTGCTCCGTTCTATAAATAACTATAAATAACCATATATTATACATATATATATATACATGCACACAGACATGGCTGCCACAGTCTCACCTCTAGTGCTGGGAACTACCGTGCTGTCCTTGAGGAGTCTTGTGACCCAACTATAAGGGAACACAGTCACCCTGACATCCTCCTCCAAAGCGTGCCACCTCCGATGAGCTTCCCTGTCATGCCCACCCAGCCTGTGACAGCCAGCCCCCTCTGCTGCCACCCCACCCCTCCCTCCTCCTGCGCAGGGGTGCTGTATTGGCAGCTGCGTGGTTCTCTGACTGCTACCAGTCTGTCTCTTGGCTGAGAATAAATAAAACCCATTTCTGGACAATGGGGAAAAGTGTGTCCTCTGCTGGCTTGTGTTTGTGGCACTGAGAGAGGTGAAGGTTTAACATTGGGGTGCGGGGGTGGGAAGGACCCAGCCATTGCTAGGGTGCTGTCAGGAATGATAAAAACCAGGCCCCACGCTTTCCACAGCTACTGGGAAAGCACCTGGATATTTGCAGGTCCTCATCCTGTGAATCCTGCTCTGACCACTAGGGGGCAGGAGCACCATCAGCCTGGAGGGAGGATGTGGGGTGTGGGCCGGCAGGGTGGAGGGACTGAACAAACAGGCCACGGGAGGGCAGGGTCATGGATCGGAGAGCAGCTGGCCTGGAAGTCGGCTCTCTCGGGTGCTGGGATGCTGCTTTCCCTCCTCAGGGTTAGATCAGTCTTCTGAGTCTGGCAGCCATTCAGGCCCCTTAGAGCCCTGTGGCTGACCCCGGGGGTCCCCCAGTCTTCACCAAGCAGCATGTGACGGGTCCAGATCCCTAACATCCCCACTGCACATGCTCAGACACCCTGGGGCTCCACACAACGCAGAAGCCTGCCCTCTGCTAGCAGGCCCCACTTCCTGTTCGGTACCCAGGCACAGAACCCAAGACCCAGTGGCCGGAAACAGAAACACACAAGGCACCTGGCTGGCGTGGCTCAGTGACTGAGTGCTGACTTATGGACCAGGTCATGGTTCGATTCCTGGTCAGGCCCAGGTTGTGGGCTCCGTGCCCAGTGTCGGGCGTGCAGGAGGCAGTCGGTCAGTGTTTTTCTCTCATTGATGTTTCTCTCTCCCTCTCCCTCCCTCTCTCTGAAATCAGTAAGAACATATTTTAAAAATAAACACACAAGGCAGTATGGCTAAATCCATTTATTCCGAAATAAAACAAATAGAGTCGAATCAACCCCATCCCCACCTCCTTCCTCTGTCATATGTTATCAATAAATAAGTTTATTCTTGCATTATAATAATAATAGGAGCGGCAGGGATGGGGTGCAGGGACTGGGTGGGCTCTCCCCACCTAGTCCCTGCACCCCATCCCTGCCGCCCCTATTATAATTCTCCGGGGGTAGTGTCAAGTTATCAGATCACCATGATCTTCACGCCAGCATCGCTATCGGCCCGGTAGAAGAAGGGGATGCAGGGGTCCCTGCTCAAGCCTGGGTACTCCTGGGGGCTCTGCAGCTCACACAGCAGCTGCATGATCTGCTGTGCGGTGGAGTTCTCAAGTGCAGCGGGGCCCGGCTCCACACCGTCCGCGAGGCTCACCTCGTGGAGATCTTTTGAGAAGGGCAGGGTTCTGAGTGTTGTGAGAGCTCCACCTGCCCCCCCCCCCCCCCCCACTCACCCTCTCCGAGAGCTCTACTCACCACCTTGGCTATGAGCAACTCCAGTTGCCTGGGGGGCTGGGGGCGCTGTCGTGGGCTCCCCAGCAGGGTTCTGGGCAGCCCCCAGGAACCTGCCATACCATTCATTACGCTCACCAACCAGGCGCACCACCAGCTCCTGCAGCTCCAGTAGCTTCACCTGGAGAGAGAGGCACTCAGCAGCCACACCCGGCCCTGGCCCCGCCCACAGAGGTGATCAGGGGCCCTACCTTCATTTCCTCCTTGTCCTTAGCCAGCCGGCTTATGTACTCCTCCTTCTCCCGGTGGCGCTCCTTCAGCACTGCCCTCTGGTTCTGATACAGGGTGATGTAGTCTCCTGCGAAGAGCGGGGAGGGCTCAGCTGCTGGGGATCCCCGCCCGCCATACAGCGCTCCCTGCCCCGGGCCCTGGCCTTCCCGCTCACCAATAGTATCTGTTTCTCCAGACAGTTGAATGCAGCGATGCTCCAGCTCCTCAACCCGCTCCTTCAGATCCACGTTCTCTTGCATCACCTCTGTAAAGCGGCTCTGCAGCCACAAAGCAGGGTCAGGGCTCAGCAGCCGCCTGCCCTGCCCATCCCCACCCTCCCTGGCCCTGGCCAGGGGACACTCACTCACCTGCAGCTGGTCCATGGCCACCTGGAGGGCCTGGTGGGTGTCCGCAGGCACGCTGCCCCCCTCGGGGCTCGGGGCTGGGGTCTCCGCCTCTAGCTTGCGCTGGGATGGGGCTGCCAGCTGCGCCAGGTGCCGGCAGTGTAGCTTTTGCTTCTTCAGCTCCCTGCGCAGCTGTGCCCGTTCTTCTTCAGCACTAGCTAAGGCCGTGTTAAAAAATTCCACCTGCGGGCAAGAGGTGCGTGTGTGCTTTTGCGGGGGAATGCTCAGGACAAGCGGGAGGCACAGAGGCAGAGAGGACCGTCCCATCACAGGGCCTCTATGGACACATCTGTGGTTCAGGGATGGGGTGGTGTCTGACCACTGGCTCCCAGGGGAGGTTGGGAATCAAGAGAAGTTAGAGGGTAGAAACCAAGAGGTGACGAGGGTGTCCGGGAGGGACCTCAGAGGGAAGCAGGAAGGTGGGACAGGAAAGGGCAGGGAGGTCAGCTCACCATGGCCTCTCGGCTACCTAGGTCCTCCGGGATGCTCAGCTTTGGCCACGGAGCCTCCTCCTCCATCTCCTCTCCATCCAGTCCATCGCCTGTTGGGGGCAGCCAAAGGGGCCTCAGACAACCCCACAGGGAGGTGGAGCAGCCCAAGAAGATAGCTTGGGACCCAGCTCTGCCCCGCTGTCCTAAAGGTCTCTTCTAACTCAGCTCTTTGCTGCTAAAAGTCCCCTCCCCCTCGGGCTCTGGCTTCTCCCTCTGGGCGGTTCCAGTTACCTTCCCCAGGCAGAGCCATGAGGCTCAGCTGGGCCTGTAGCTGCTGGTTCTGTTGGCTGACAGCTTCCAGGAGCCCCTAAGGGGCCAGGAAAGAGCGTGAGAAGGGACACAAGTTGCAGGCCTTCCCACTAGGGCTGAGGGGCCCAGCACTCCAACTCCCTCACCTGGGTCTCCTGCAGCTCTTGGCGGGCCTTCTTGGCCTCCTCCTGGCCCTGAACTTCTTCTTGCTGCTGCTGCTCCATGAGCTGGGAGCGCACCAGGACCTGCTTCTGCAGGGCCTCCTTGTCCGTGGCCAGCTGCTGGTAGGCGGCCACGTACTGCTGCAGGTAGCTCAGGTACTGGTCCCGCTGCTGCTGCAGACCCTGGGCCTCTTGGCTCTTCAGCTCCACCTGCGGGAAGATCCTGGGTGTGAGGGCAAGTGGTGGCTTGCTTCTGAGATCGGCACAGACCTCCTGCCCAGGCCTCTGGCTCCCTCCCTCCAGGGCCTAAGTGACTGCCTCCCTTGTCCAGAGTCCCATGCCACCTTCACCCAGGCTCCTACCTCATAACAACCTGCTTTCTATTTTCACTTTAGGCCACAGGCTCGTGGAAAAGCACAGAGCGCCAACCAGTATCTGCTAAGCTGCACACTAAAGGCCTGATACTTTACATGCACGATTCTCGTTTAATCCTCAGACCTCCATGAGGAAAGTGCTAGTCTCCCTTTAAAGTTAAGGAAGCTGAGCTTAGAGATGGGACGTGAATAGGGACTAGTGGGCTGAGGTTAGAAGCCAGGGCTGACTGCAAAGAGCCGCCCACCATATACCACGTCTCTTCCCCTCTAAGCGAGCTCCATGCCTCCACTGGAGATGATGACCTACAGCACAGGGCTACGCACCTGTACAGGTCAGAGGGCAGGGGGCAGGGGGCAATGCAGTCACAGGCTCTGAAGAACAGCTCATCCTTGCCCAATGCCTCCCGCCCCAGAGGCCAGTGCCCGACTCTGAGCCCTTCTCAGCTGGGGCAGTGTTACCGTCTCCTTCAGCTCCCCCAGCTTCTCCTGCAGCTGGCCCAGCTTCTTGGCCAGCTCCTTCTTGACATACTGCTCCGTCTGAAGCGTGCTGGTGATCTCCATATTCTCGTTGGTCTGGACAGAGAGAAGCAATCTGTGGCCACCCAATGCAGCTGGAGACACCAGAATTTGATGTCAACCCACCCAGCTCAGAAGAGGGTAGAAGCAGGGAGGGAATCCCCCAACTCCCCGCTTCCCCACATTCATCCACATGGGCTCCCTGGGTCACAGGATGCCTTCATAGGCTCCATTTCACGTAAGGACCATACCACCCCATTTTAAAGGTGGGACAACAAAGGCCCAGAGGGGTTGAGTGTCTTGCCCGGCAGGAAAGGACTCGGCAAGGGAGGGGCAGGCTGGGCAAGCAGGGCTGCGCACCAGCCTGACGAAGCTGTCCTGCAGCTCAGCCAGCTGCTCCTTGAGCTCGCGGTTCTGGGAGAGCGCACGGCTGATGGTGGTGCGGTCGCTCTGCATGTCCTCCAGGATCTGCTTGCGCATCTCCGCCTGCTCGCCCCAGCGCTCGGCCTCCTGCTCCAGCTCCAGCAGTCGCTGCCCCTGCTCCTGATTCAGGCGACTCAGACTTTCATTGTCCTGAATCTGGGCCCGCAGCTGCCCTGTCAGGACCTCCAGTTCCTGCTGAAGCTGTTCCGCTTTGGCTTGTAGCCGCTGTTCTTCCTCCGAGGGCCCTGCCGGGGGCTCCTGGGGTGGGGGGGCAGCTGAGGAGGCAAGCAGACAATAAGGGCCTCTCGCCTCTTGGTCCACAGCTAATTCGGGTTCCTCACCCCAAATCTTGGCTTCCTGCTACTAATCCCCACTCCTATGATGTTCAATCTTTCAAGACACTTTGAGTAGAGTTCTCTACATTTTCATGCTCAAGACAACTCTGGGCTGACAGTGGGCACTCCACCCCTTTTTTCAGATGGAAACACTGAGGCTCAGAGAGATTGCAAGACTCGGCAGCTCCTGGTATACACCTCTTCCCCTTTGCACAATGTCCTTCCATCTGCCCCCCTCCTCGGGGGCATTCCAGCCAGCCTCTCCAGCTCCCCGACGTGAGTCCTGCTCCCAGGTCGCGAGCCTCAGCTTACCTATCTGATTCCTCAGTTCGGCCAAGCTGGTCTCCAGCTCCTGCACCTGACCCATGCTCTGCTCCTTCTCCTCCCTCAGCTTGCACACCTGCCCAAAGCACGGAGAGTATGGGGGGAGGGGATGGTGCCATGGCCACGCGACCATCTCCCTCTCTGCCCCCACCTACAAACACACACGTCCAGCCCTGGCTGGTGGCTCAGCTGGGCAGAGCATTATCCCTATGAGCCAAGGTTGTGGGTTCTATACCCGGTCAGGGCACATATAAGAATCAACCAATGGTGCCTAAATAAGTGGAAACCAATGTTTCTCTCTCTCTAATTAATAAAATTTTTAAAAATTAAAAAAAGAACACTTTACGCATCTACCTGCACACACACGTGATATGATTCCCATTCCACAGACGCCCAGAAAGAGCAAGTGCCCTAAGGTGGGGGCCGAGGTCACAGCTCACCTGCTCTGACATCTGCTGCATCTTCTGCTGCCAGATGGCATTCTCTTCCTTCAGATTCTCTGCATACTGGTCTCTCTCCATCTGTAGCTGCTTCAGCAACTCCTTCAGCTGGAAGAGCGGGCGCAGAAGTCAGCCGGGGTCACCTGGAGCCGTTCTCCTCACACCCCTCCCTCTGCAAAGCCTCACCTGCTCCACGTGTGCCTCCAGCTGCGCCCGCTCTTCCAGCGCCTGCTGTAACTGCTCCTTCCTGTCAGGCGTTTCAGACTGACTGGAAAACTGGATGGTGGAAAATGAGGTTAGATCTGCGGAGCCCCGGCAGTTCCACAGAATGCTCCCCAAAAGGGTCTGAACAACTCAGGGTCCGTAAAGAGCTCTAGCCTCACTTTATTAGTACCACGTCCACAGGTTTATATTTACTCAATACTCATTGTCAGCGATTCAGTGAGCGTTCCAAGTCCTTCCAACCTTCCCGCCAGATTCAGTCCTCCCAATCTGGGGTGCCTATTACAGCTGTGTTGTCTTGGGGTTCAGTTACATATGGTTCTGAAACTTATTTCACTTTGCTGCATACAAGATATATTTAATTGTGTAATGGCTGCACAGTAGTCCAACATATGAATACAGCATACATTCGTCGTACCCTTCCTGGGGGCCTTTCAGATAGCTGTAGCGAGTGAGATTACACACCGGTGCTGGCCCTCAAAATGGAGTGGTTGGGTCAAAAGTAGGAGCAGCCATCTGAACCTCAGAGCACCCTGAGGCTCTGACGTCTCCTATCCCCAGCCGGCCACTTGTCAGACTGCCTATCTCGGGAACAGCAGTCTGCTTGCTGCCCAGGCCGGACCAAATTTGGAGACTGGTGTTTCACTCTGGGGTCCCTGACAACCAGGTCACATCCAGGAGACAGCAATCAGGAGGGTGTATGGCTCAGAAAAGATCTGAGGAAAGACGGGGATTCACACACACCCCCTTTCAAAGTGTCTGCAGGTCTGTCTTGGCAAAGAGTTGCGGCTTTTCCCGTGTTGCTCCGGAGGGCAGACAGACCCAGGGGAAGGAAGTTAGCTCCATGAAGGCAGAGTATTGCTCAGTGTGGAGAAACTGAAGAGGAGGCGCTCTCTGACCCGGGCACCCTGACTACCTGGTGGTTCGGTCCCCCAAGAGGGAGAAAACAGACTCAGGGGGCAGTCTGATCAATGTTGTCTATAAAACAATGGTTTTTCAATCAGGATGCTTTTAAAAACAAAAATGAAACATCCCTAAACCTTAGATTCTGATTCCACAGCTCAGGGCAGGGCCCCGAGTTGTAGATTGTTATCAAAATCTACAGGATTCTCTGGCAGGACCAGAACAAGGATCCAAGTTTTCCAGCTCCTGGCTGGGGTCACCCACAACGACCGCAGAGGCCCCAGCTGGAGGGGGCGGGGACTCCCTAGGCCCAGTCCCTCACTTGTTGCAGCAGCAGCTCTGACATCTCCAGCTTCTTTTGCAGCTCCTCCACCCTGAGCTGCGAGGCCTCTTTGTCCGTCACCAAGACCCGAAGCTTCTCCTGCAGTTCCGAGTTTTCCTGCTTCAGGTCTTCATTCGTTTTGCTGTGGCCAGAGGCAGTGGAGAAAGGCATGAATAAAGAACAGCAAGGGTCACTGTGGCAATCAACCCACCCACCGCACTCAGCACAGAACCGCAGACTAGTGGCATGGGAAGGGTCCCCGGGATCCAAAGTCACAATGACCGGCCAGAGAGAAGGACATGAGTTGCATGAGGTTAAGCACTGAGTCAGCACAGCAGGGACTAGAGCAGGCTGCACGTGTCCAACCAGGACAGCCTCCTCGCGGTGCTACCTGTGTCCCTCCCGCTTCCCAGCACACCACCGGGCCCAGGCCCCCAGCACGCCCCCAGCACCCCCGCCCCGCGCCCCATCCTACTTGTTCTTGTATAACTCCAGCTTTAGGGCATCACGGTTTTTGGTGAGTTCTTTGTTGTGCTGCAAACAATAGAAAGGTGAGGTCAGGTGGGCTGGCAGACGAAGAGTAACAGCAACTTTCTCACATGGAGCCGCACTCCATTTCTCCAAAGCTCTTCCAAGCCCATGTTCTCACTGGCTTAGTGAGAACTTGGTGAGGGTGGAAGAGGCAGGTAGAGCGTCACAGCTGGCTGACAGGCCCGGACAGCGGGTAGTGCTGCCAGTACTACTGCCAGCCTCGCCACGCTGAACCCTCCTGAGCACTTTACCCAGCGCTGCGCTAAACTCTGAATCCTCACAATCACCATAGAAACAGTTACTATCACTGTTCACATTTTACAGGCGAGCAACACGGAGCATTAGAGGTTAATCCACTTGCCTAAAATCACTTAGAATTATGGCTGAACACTCAGGTCTAGGGTGGGGACACATTATGGGGGGGGTTACATTTTTATTGTAATCTTTCATATTTTTAATGGATGATACTGACTCAGCCCCAAACTCAAAAGGCACAGAAGTGACATGTCTCCCAGCCACCCTGTACCTCTCCCCCTGGGATTGTATGAGTCCTTTCAGATATGACTTACATCACACACACACTTCTCCCCTTTCTACACACAGGATAACATATTAAAAATACTGTTCTGTGCCTAGGACTTGGCCACGGCACACTGCCAGTTAAGGGTAGGGCTGGCACATAGGCTCTGGGCTCCAAATCCAGTGCTCGCTCTGGAGAGTACATGCCCAACAACCACAGCAACCAACTCATCCACAGGCTGCTTCTAACAGCCCACACACTTGAAAGCAGTGGGGAAACGGCCCAGCTGCCTGCGGACAGCACCCTCCATGCTACACAATGGGCCTTGGGCCCTGGCCAGTGTGGCTCAGTTGGCTGGAACACAGTCCTGTGAACAGAGGGTTGCGGGCTTGATTCCTGGTCAGGACACATACCCAGGTTGCGGGTTTGATCCCTTAGTCAGGAACATACATAGAAGGCAACCAATCAATGTTTCTCTCCCTCTCCCTTCCTCTCTCTCTAAAATAAATTAGAAAACATATCCTTGGGTGAGGACTAAAATAAAAGAAAAAAAAGAACATTTTTTTAAAAAAGGGAACTGGAGGCTCACTCCCGCCCCGGAGAAGCTGCACCCCCAGTGGCTGGGTGGGCGGCCGGGCTCACCCTGTCCGCCTGCTTCTGCTGCGTGGAGACGGCACACAGCGTCCGCTCCAGGTCTCCGACGCGCTGCTGGGAAGACTGCAGGAGACCAGCGAGATCCTCCGCCTCTCCTGGAAGGACAGACACCGAGTCCAAAGAAGGATGGCCCCTCAAGGCGGGCGCGTGTGCCGGGCTGAAGCAGGAAGCAGGGCAGGGCGAGGATTCCCACCTGTTTTTTGCCTGGCTGCCTGTTGAGTATGGGCCAGCGCGGTCTGTAATTCTGTCTTCTCGGACACTAGGATCCCTATGGTCTGGATATGAACCTTTGGAAGAAAAGCCAAACCAGTGCTGAGAAAGAGGGACACACACACCTAGGGAGCATGGGGGACACGCTCCGCCTGGCTCACCTGCAGCTGCTCTCTCAGGGCCCCTTGTTCCTTCGCAAGCTTTTGCTTATATTCCTGCTTCTCCTGCGGGGAGAGAGGAAACACCTCTGACTGGGAGGAGGAGGAATGAAACAGCAAAGAACATGCCCCAGGTGCCACCGATGGCCCAGGACAAGCCCACCAATGAGGCCAGGCTGGCAGGGGGCAGGAGTGGGGGAAGAAGGGGAGGGTCTGGGGCGGGAGGGGTGGGCCCTTTATTTTTCCAGGCTGATTCCTCCTCTGAGCCCCTCAGCCGTGTAATGAGCAGACAAAGAAATCACATTACTTTTTCTAGTTGATCTGCAATTTCCTGGTTCTGCCGTTTCTGTGGAAAGAATCAAAGGAAGGTGACCGAGGTTGTCCCTTTTACTATGCTCCCCGGACCGAGGAGGGATGACAGGGACCAGGAATGGCTTTTAAAGGGAGACGTCAAAGCTCCCAAGCAGAGAGACTTGGGGTCTAGGTGCTTTGCTCCCTGGATCCCTGAGGACACTGACATAAAGCTCTAGCCACGGGCTTTGAGAGGGAAAGACGCCCTGCCAGCTCGTGGTGTGGCCGGGCACTCACTCACTCACTCACTCACTCACCGAATATTCCAGAGCACAGCCCACGGGACAGGCTCTGTCAATAGCAGATATAGGAATGACAAGCACCTTTCCATCTTGGGTATTTTGAGCTAAAGGGGACTTTAGAAACCCTCTACTTCTACACCCTCAGGACACTGAAGTCCAGAGAGAAGTGACTTGTTCAAGGTCAAAGACAGAGCAAATTAGGGGCAGAGTCAGGGCCAGGACACAACAGTCAAGCTAGTTCTTTCCCTAAATAGTGTCCCCAGGGCAAGTGTGGAGAAGGCTTGACAAGCAGGGGTGTACGGAGGACAGAGAGGAGGCAAAGAGGGCAGCCACAGAGCGAGCCATGCCACATGCTCCGCACCCTGGGGTCCCTCCAGCTGAGGCCTAGGCCCCCCCCGCACCCCATTCTCCCTTGGCACTAGGGCTCCCGGCCCCTTTCTTCAGAGCCCCAGATTGGCAGTGTGGAATCAGGGGACCCCACTGGACTCTTACCAATTCCTCTATCTCGCTACTGAGTTGTTTGTTTGTTAGATTGCTGGAATCCAGGGCTAGAGATAGTTCTTGGTACCGGCTCTGAGGCGCATGCAGAGAGGAGGAGTTGGAGGAGGGTGGGGGGAGAGGTAGAGAGAGCAATCGTTAGGCCTGGGGGTGTCCGGGCAGTCTCAGCTGGCAGCAGGGCACCCAGCCCCCTCCGCTGGGGTCCGGAGGCTGGCCTGCAGGGTCACTGGGCCACAGTCCAGGGCCACTCACCTCCAGAGCCTTTATATTAGCAGAAGATGCTAGTCCCTCCCCATTGACGAAGGATGCAGACTAGGAGAGATGAAAGAGCTCACATGGAGATGCTCTGTCCCTCTCCACGCCTAAGCCTCCGACTTCCTGTCCTCCCCAGCAACTGGCAAAATTTTATTTTCTGCCTCCTAAGCTGGCCCCCTCCTCCCATAACCCCTTTGTGCCAACCTCTCCTGGTTCTTCTCTCCCCCTCAACCCACCCCTCCCAAGCAGCTCTCATCTGTGCCTCCTGCAGCAGGATAAAAGGAGGGAACTGATCTCGTGGTCCAACTCCTTCATCTGCAGAGCTTCAAAGAGGCCCAGCGAAGGAACGACTAGCTCAACCTCACCCGGCCGAGTGCCTGCTCCCAGCATCTCCCCTCCCTCCTGGGAACCTCTGCCTCAATTTCTATCACAGTTTCTCCTCCCCATCCAGCTCCCTCTGGGCTCCCGGTTCTGGGGTACCTCACATACGAGACCGTTGAGCTGCTGGGAAAGCTGACGCAGGCTCTCGGTAGAAGAGAATCTGGGGGTGAACACAGGAGTCAGGGGTGCAGGAGGCTCGATGGGAAAGAAGGGGTCATGGGCAGTGGCCTGCCCCGACTCCCTCCGCCTAGCAACTGCTGCCCCCACAGGAGACACTCACGTGCTTTCAGACAGGACAAAAGGAACATTTTCAGGATCATAATTCTGTTCGGGAAGAAACGCATGAGGTGAGAACAAGCCAGGGGTGAGGTGAGCCAGCTCATTCTGACAACCTTCCAGCTCCCCAAACTGAGGGAAAACCTGGCCTTGGCCTCCCCCACCCTGGTCCTCAGGAAGGGCGCTTGGCTCCTGGAACGAAGCCGCCTGAAGAAAGGAGGGAATCCACGAGGGCCAGTCTGGGAAGGAAAGGGGTGAAGGCAGAGGGGCAGCGGGCAGGGGGAGAGGCACAAACCTGAGCAGATGAAGCAGCCCTGGGGGAAAGGACACCGCCAGGCGACACGGTGTCATCAGGAGGCAGGGCCGCGGGGGCCGGGTGGTCTCTGGGCGCCTATCACAGGAAAGAGCGGGGGGTTAGGGGGCATGCGGGAAAGGCTTCTCGCTGCCATGGATGCAGGGTGCGGAGCAGGTAGGACAGGTGTAGCTGCAGTGGAGTGACAGTCACACATGCTGGGAGCCACTCTGGGGTGCGGCCAGGGCTCGGGCCACTCTGCAGCCTTCTGGCCGGCCAGAGCTCAAAGCAGGACTGCAAGACGTTCAAGAACACAGAGGCCTTGTTCCCCGGAGTGCAGCAAGACAGTGCCAGGCTCCGACCTGTGGCAGCCACAGCAGGTGGAAGGAAGGCGTGCCCATCAGGGAGGAGGGAAGCCTGCCTGTGCCTCAGTGACCCCCACCCTGGGTCCTTGCTGGGCAGAGGGCACAGTGATGGAGCAGCGGATCAACAGCTGGTCAACACCGCTTTCCTCTCACTCTCCTCCCCGCCCTCCCCTCCTCCCACCAGCCACTGGCTGTGTTTGCCGACTCAGGTCTTTGCTGGGAATGAAGCTTTCCAGCTAGAGGCCTCTCTCTCCCTGTTCCTGGGGGTAGAAAGTAAACCCACCCCAACCTCCTAGCTCCAACACAACGACCCAACCAAGAAGCCACCTGAGAAAGCAGAGGAAAGATATCCACCCGCGGGCGGGCTTCCTGAACAGCAACCCTGGACTGACCAGGAGCCATGGAGAAGCCGCTCTCTCTCCCCAGCTGGCCCCACCTGCCTGGCCAGAGCCCCACCCGCCTCTCTCCGGGCTCAGGCCCGACACTTGGTCCAAGACTCTGGCTCTAGAGAGCTAAGAGGCCAGATGGGCAAAGAGACAGGAAGATGGGTGACAAGCTGAAGCTTGAGGAAGGACAGTGCTAAGGAGCCATGAGCTGTCCAGCCAAGCTGGGTCCCAGAGGAAGAGGCTGCACCTCTGGGGGAGGGGGGGGAGGAGTTGTGCCTGCTCTCTGGACACCTCAGCTCTGGCCTCTGAAAGTCCCAATCTGCCACCCTCCTTAGAGCAAGTGCTGCAGAACCTGGAGGAGCTGTGGTGGAGTCAAGTTATTTGCATTACTGTCCACTCTGTGACCTTTGGCCCTGGAACATGGTGTTGCCTTGCCAACATGTACAACTGACTCTAATATGTAAGAACAGGGGTTCTGAGCTGACCGGACAGAAGACTTTGGGGGAGGTGGGCACCCTCCCAGCCATGGGCCCCAGCAAGGTCTAGGTCCCTCCTGGCATCTTGGATTCCCACTCATCCCTAGCATTAGACACAAAAAAGCTCAGAGGAGAAAAAGTACTTTTCTAAAGACTTAAATATATACAACTTGACTATTTGTGAGCAACCAAGTTATTTCACAATTTTAAGTCTTATAGCTAAGTATGGAGTTATAAGTCCATGCTTATAAAGAATATGCTCAGTTGGTTGGGCATCGTCCCATGCACTGAAGGGTTGTGGGTTCGATTCCAGGTCAGGGCACATGCCCGGGTTTTGGGCTCGATCTCCAGTGCGGGGCATGCAGGAGGCAGCCGATGGGTATTTGGCTCTCACACAGATGTTTTTCTCTCGCCCCTCCCTTCTTCTGTCTAAAAATCAATTTTTAAAAAAGAAAACAAAACATTATCTACTCCCCTCAAACGTCCCATTCCATTAAAAACATTTTTTTTTAATTCTCCATTATTCCCCATTTCTGGAAATGCTGTATTTCTGCCCGGATACTGCAATCACAGGCCTGCATTACTGCAGTAGAAAACTTAAGTGGGAAACAGTAATTGATAAAGAGAGGATTTAAAAACAAGAAGCCCCAGCTGGTTTGGCTCAGTGGATAGAGCGTTGGCCTGTGGACTGAAGAGATTCCGGTCAAGGGCACATGCCCGGGTTTCGGGCTTGATACCTATTAGGGGGCGTGCAGGAGGCAGCCGATCAATGATTCTCTTTCATCATCGATGTTTCTATCTATCTTTCTCTCCCTTCCTTTCTGAAATCAATAAAAATATTTAAAAAACACACACCAACAAAAAGCAAGAAGGGACTATGGGAACCTGAATCCTCATTTCCAGAAGGACAGAAGGATGTGGGCACAGGTCATGTGAATCCCAGCTTCAGGATTCCTTTAGGCCTGTGTGCCCTCCCCATGCCACTCGGCTGACAAGGTGAGTCACAGCACCTGGAGAGACCTGACCAACTGGGCGTGAGTAGTCCTGATGACTGAAATACTCTACCACCAGCCAGCAGGGCGAGTCCCAGCCCTCCACCCCAAGCTCCCTCCAACAGGATCTGGCCCCATTTCAGCCCTACTCCTCTGGCCTGGCAGAGTCCCCCAAGGAAGTCAATTAAGGAGGAAGTGCCAGCATCACACCCGGAGGACGTCATCTCCTGGCCCGGTACACGCCAGGCTCCCCGCCTTTCTGGAACGTGCTCTGTGCGCTCCTAATCCTGGCCGTTACCTGTACCACACCCTTGGCCGGGAACTTCCATTTTCCCTTCTCCATATGGATGGATGTGACCCACCTTGGGATCTTCAAACCAGACCCAAATGCCACCCCCTCCAGCCTCAAGTCCATTTAAAACCAACTTCTCAGCTGAGCATGTGGAATGTTGCCACATTCTCGCCTGCCCCTTTCAGCACAGCCTGCCTCCCTCAGCGGGCATTCTACCTGGTTCCTCCCCTCTCTTCCTCGGAGCCCACTGAATATGGTTGTGTCCATATTTGATTTTTACTCCCTTTCTCTTAACCCTAGATAGCTGACTCTCAAACCAAAATTAATCAACTTGAAAAATTACAAACTGCTCTGCCGTCTATTGCTCTTTTGGGAACAGAGGCCCACAGGGCAAGACCTGAAGGTTTGGTTTTATTTAACCTCTTAGTCTGAGAGCACCACTGGCCATTCAAAAACTTGGAAGGTCAAAAAACTCAAAACCTACACACCTGTTCTGGAAGCTATTCCCAAATTACCTTTAACCTTCAAGGTGCATCTCACCTGCTCCAAGGTGATAGAAGAGGTGGGGGAAGAAAACAAACCCAGTCAACCCAGAAGGTGGAAAAGCAGACACGGACAGGCCGAGGGTTAATGACAGCAACAGAAAAATAAGCCAGAGAGTAAAGAACCCCCCAAACCAGAGAAGCCTCGGGGACATGCACAGCTGGGAGGGAACAAGCCAGAGAGGGGGCTCAGCACTGCCTCACCTTCCAATCGTCCAATGGGGAGAGCGCTACCCCATTGGAATGGTTAAGGTCGCACACCAACACCTTCAGAATATCCTGAATCTACAGGAAGCGAAAAGGCAAAAACAAGGGCGGGGGACAAAGAGAAAAGTGGCTTAGAGAGAGGCAAGAGAGTCAGGGAAGGAAGAAGAGATGGGTTCGGGGAAATTAAATGCTACAGAAAGAGAAGGGGATCAATACCATGGCCGGCGCCATCTTTCCAAACAGACACTTGCTGCCTTGCCACAGGCAGAAATCAACGCACATGAACAACAGCCCCCTGAGCGAGGCAGTCACACAGCGTGGAGTCACCTGACCAGTGCAGCTCTGAATACGCCCATCACACCCTCTCCTCAGGCCCAGGATGCCAGGGACGAATCTGGCAGGGCTCCACACCCCACCTCCACTTTAAAAAACAGGCTTCCAAGTAAAGGGTTGCTTGAACAAAAGGGATTACAGCTAAAAATAAGTTTGAAAGACACTAATCTGATCCAATAATATCATCTCACAAATGAGGAAACTGAGGCCAGGTGGAGGAAGTGATTTTCCTGAGGCCGCCCAGAGACAGGCTCAAGGCTCCAAATCCAGCGCCTGGGGCTCCTCACTGTACCCTGGGGCTCCTCACTGTACCCTGGGGCTCCTTACCGTACCCTGGGGCTCCTCACTGTACCCTGGGGCTCCTCACCGTACCCTGGGGCTCCTCACTGTACCCTGGGGCTCTCCTCACCATACCCTGGGGCTCCTCACTGTACCCTGGGGCTCCTCACTGTACCCTGGGGCTCTCCTCACCGTACCCTGGGGCTCCTCACCGTACCCTGGGGCTCCTCACTGTACCCTGGGGCTCCTCACCGTACCCTGGGGCTCTCCTCACCGTACCCTGGGGCTCTCCTCACCGTACCCTGGGGCTCTCCTCACTGTACCCTGGGGCTCCTCACCGTACCCTGGGGCTCCTCACTGTACCCTGGGGCTCTCCTCACCGTACCCTGGGGCTCCTTACTGTACCCTGGGGCTCCTCACCGTACCCTGGGGCTCTCCTCACTGTACCCTGGGGCTCCTCACTGTACCCTGGGGCTCTTTTGCTGGCTGTTCTCACAGCCTGGCTTCTCCTGGAGACTGGGGATGAGAAAAACCACCAGATAAGCAGGACCAGTAGCAACTACCCTTTACTGGATCTTTACCCCACGCCAGGCCCTATATTAAGGGATTAATATAAAAACAACAATGTCATTTAAGCTTCATAAATGTAAGACAATATTACCCTGATTTTACTGATGTGGAAACACAGGCCCAAATAGCTTAAACAATTTGCCCCAAACCATATTCCTAGCAGAGGGAGGGGGAGAATTAAGAATTCAAGCCCGGCCATAGTGGCTCAGTTGGTTGAGCATCATCCTGTGCAATGGAAGCTTGCAAGTTCCATTCCTGGTCAGGACATATACCTGGGTTGCAGGTTCGATCCCTGATTGGGGCACATACAGAAGGCAACCAACAGGTGTTTCTCTCTCTCTCTCCCTTCCTCGCTCTAAGCATGTCCTCGGGTAAAAATTTTTAAAAAGGGGGGACAATGGGGGACATCTGTAATACCCTCAACAATAAAAATTAATTTAAAAATAAAAAGAATTCAAACTCAGAATTCTTAACCAGTACTAGATACTCCTTCCACAATCTTTAACCTCCGCCCTCTACTGCTCCCTGCACACCCTACCCCCGGAAGCCAAGACTCACATCCTCAGGCGAATGACCATCAGCAGTGGTTGTCTCGGGGCTACTGCCATTTTTAACCTTCTTTTTCTTCTTAGCTCCTGACGGAGCACCAATGCCTCGCTGCTGCTGGAATTCTCTCAACTGCAAAAAGGAAAGGCGGTGAGACTCATGACAGCTACAAACCCCTGGATTTACATCTCACAGTTTAAAAAAAAAAAAAAGGCAGTAATAGCATTTAAACTAAGTCTTCTGACTCTGAGTTCTGGGGGTTACGCCATAAATCAGTAGCTGCCAGGGGACAAAACCAGAGGTAGAAGGGGTTAACGTTTAAGTGATCAGACATAAGGACCCTTCTTCATGCATCTGTTGGAGATGTACACCACTGCTTCTCAAACTTTTGCATCAGTGTAGCTTAATGGCAGAAGGCAGTGAAGGCGCACCCCTAGAGAATCTGGGATGGTAACAGAAATAAGACAACCCAAGCACCATTTCAGAGACGTCTATTATAATCTTACAAATCTACGTAAATGTCATCCCTAAGTATTCTATATATATTAAAGCCAAAGCAACCGAACAAACCAGTTGACCAGTCACTGTGACGCACACTGACCACCAGGGGGAAGACACTTCATGCAAGAGCTGCCCCCTGGTAGTCAGTGGGCTTCCACAGCCAACCTCCCATAACCCCGATTGGCCCTGATTGCCGGCCAGACTGAGGGACCCCATGCGTGCACGAATTCATGCACTGGGCCTCTAGTATTAAGATAAAAGGCTTTTCCTCTCTCAAGAGAATCCAGCAAAACTGGTGCTATTTCTCCTGCGGCACTCAGAGCACTCCATGTTGAGATGAGGCTTGGGAAAGATTCCCAGCTGTGAAGTGCAGTGCTCCGCAGAGGATAAGCAGATCTCACTCCAAAGAGCACTGACTGCGGGCCAATCTGATTCCAGAATAATAGGGAATTAGAACATGAGTTACGAGAATTCAGAATAAAAATTTCAAAGTCTCTCTGGAGAGTTAGAGACCTGGGAGAAAACCAAACTAAACAAAACACATTCTCCCCATCGACACCCAGAGATATGGTCAACGTTTCGAGCTCACCAGTGCAATGCAGGCTTTTCACGCTATCAATGTCTACGGATGACGTACAGTCTGGAGTCAGGGAGCCTGAAACCTCTCTGACCTAATAAGTCCCATAGTCCCGAGTCCCCTTGAAGCTGGAAATTTGGGCCGTGACCAGAGAACCGGAAAGGGGATGAAAACACTAGGAGACTGGGTCGTCACATCAAACACGGGGCTTAGGGCGATAATGACAGTTTCCAGGGGGATTGTGACACAACTACATTCCACTCCTCCCAACCGACGCCCGAGTCGTCGCTCCGCGCTGGGGGAAGGGAGCGCCGGGCCCGGATCCGGGTCCCTGGAGATAGCAAGCCCTGGAAGCCCTGGGAGCCCAGGAGGTCCGGTTCTGGGCGGCAGGAGGAGAGGGCCGAGCCTGGAGCCGGGAACCTCGGGGGTCACCAGCCCAAAGTCACCCGGAGCGGACAAGCGAGGGCGGGAGCTGGGCTGCGGGGGGTGGGGGGGCGGGGCTGGTGAGAAGACTTTCGGGGGGACGCCTAGGGGCGCCCGGGGTCTGGCCCCGTGTGCCTCTAGAGGCAGCACAGACCCTGACGACGGTCCGGCCGTCAAGGGACCTTGGGCTAAGTCGGGGAGCCGCGACTCGGCGCCTTTTACCTTTTTCCTGGCCTCCGCCAATTTTTTCTGTCGGACTTCTTCCGACATCTCGGGAAGGGGAGGGAGACGGGGGGGCCACATCACCGCGATCCCGGAAACCACCTCGGAATTGCTTCCGGCAGCCACCGCGCATCTTGGCGAAAGAAGCTGAAAAGGAGGGATCAGAGCGATTATAGGCAGCAGCTGCGTGGGCGTGGCCTTAGTGCTTCAATATCATTGGTCTATGAGAAAGATGAAAGCGAAGGGGGCGTGGCCAGGCCGGCTCCGGCCGGGAGGAACAGGCGGAGTCACAATGAAATCTGTCTCCGCCCACCTCTGGGGGGCGGGGCCCGACCTCGCCGGGTGCGCGCGCAGCTCGCTGTGTGGCGGTTCCCGGTCTCCGTCGCAGGACTTTGCTTACCTGGCGGACCTGAGAGGTCGCTCTCCCGCCCCCGACCTGGACCCTCCTGCACTGCAGACCCCCCCGCAACGGGGGCCCCGGACCCCAGGACTGAGGAGGTGGGCTAGGAGCGGACAGCAGGGGATAAGCTCATCCCTTCACGTCCCTTTCCCGACTCCCCACTTTCCACAGACCCCCACCAGCCCCTCCGCACCCGCCATCCCTCGGGATCTCCCCTTCCTCGGGGATCTCTCCCTTGGCCCCGGGAGCATATCTGCCCCCTCCCCGACTGCCCCGTCGCTCCTCCCACACGCCACAGTACCCCTTCTTCCCGGAGCGCATCCTTGTTCCAATCAGCCATGTCTCCCTCGGATTCCTCTCCAGGACGCAGCCAGGACTTTCCAAAAGTTGCCGCGGGGCCTTCCGATCCCCTGTGAGTATGCCTGAGCCCCGTCCCCACACTCTCGCCCTCCGCCCGGTAAGGCCCTGCTCTCCCGGCCCCCTGGAAGGCCTCCCCCCAGCCCGCTGGTTCTGCGGAGAAACTCCAGGTCATCTCCCGGTCCTTCCCCTTTCCCTCGTGCCCTCCAAGCTGCAGACAAGAGGCATGTGCTGTCCTTGTCAGGGGCACCCAAGTGTGCTCTGTCTCTCCCCGTCCCTGACACAGCCGGATGGATGGTGGCTCCTTTTCCACACCACCGTCCCCTCCCCCCCCACCCTACCCACACGTAAGCCACTCGGGCCCCTCACACGGGCGGGCTCTCCTGTCTCAGAGCATTTGGATGCCCTGTCCTCCGTCTGGGATGCTCTTCTTCCAGCTTTTTGCCAAGCTGATGCCTACACATCCTTGACAATTGAGTTTCCCCAGAGCAGCCTCACCCCCACTTCTGGCTCAACCCAGTGACCCTGTTAGACATCCCCTTAGCACACTGTACTTCAGCTTCGACGCACTTTCCCACCTTGTGGTTAGTTGATTGCTAATTTGTCATTCGCTCGTTCATTTGGCCAATGGTATGGCGTGCCTACTATGTGCCAGGTATGGTTGTTGTAGACGCAGTGCATTCGGCAGTAAGCATAACAAAGTCCTTGCCCTCGTGGCGTTTACACTCCAGTGATGTAAGGCCAACAGTGAAAATAATCTATACACTAAAAGTCTAAGCGACTATTGCTGCGGAATGACCAGAACAACCGGTCGCTATGATGCGCACTGACCACCAGGGGGCAGACGCTCAGTGCAGGAGCTGCTCCCTGGTGGTCAGTGCACTCCCACAGGGGGTGCACCGCTCAGCCAGAAGCCGGGCCAAGGGCTGGTGAGCGCAGTGGTGGTGGCCGGAGCCTCTCTCCTGCCTCTGAGGCAGGGCTAAGGAGCAGCGAGCTGAGCAATAAGGAGCAGTGAGCAGACGGGCGGTAAGGAGAGAGGGCTCCCAGACAGCGAGAGGGCACAGGCTGGGCTGAGGGACCCTCCCTCCAGTGCACGAATTTTGTGTACCGGACCTCTAGTATTATCAATGAAAGGCATGACATGTCAGATGTCATAAAACATCAGGACAAAGGGATAGTGAGTGGTTGAGGAGAGGCCATTTATTTTTTAAGATATATTTTTATTGATTTCAGAGAGGAAGAGAGAGATAGAAACATTAATGATGAGAGAGAACCATTGATCAGTTGCCTCCGGCACACCCCCTCCTGGGGATCGAGCCTACAACCCGGCCATGTGCCCTGACTGGGAATCGAACCGTGACCTCCTGGGTCATAAGTTGACGCTCAACCACTGAGCCACACCGGTCAGGCGAGGAGAGACCGTTGAAATGGGTGGTGAGAGAAGCCCTTTCTGATGAAGCGTGGCCTGTGAGTAGGGCTTTGAGTGAAGATCTCTGGAGGAAGAGCTAATGGTTGGGAGTTTTCTGTTTGGGACGAGGCTATCCGTTCCATGAAAGCAGAGGGTCGGGCTTGCTGTCTTCTCCATCGCTGAACCCCGGGAGCCTTGCCAGTGCCTGGAAGATGGTGCCTACTCACTCTTTGGTGACTGCCCGTCCTAAGAATAGGAACCACATCTTCCTCGGTCTCTTTCTGCATCATGTGTAGACCGTTGGTCCAACACCCGTTTCCTGGAGATAAGCAGTGCACCAGGCACTGGCCTGTGCAGCCTTTGGAAGCAGAAAGGCAAAGATGGACTACAGCCACAGACTGTAGACTCTGTTATCTAAGAGATTATAAACCCAGCGACTTCGCCAACTGGAGAGAAGAATCCACATAGACCTGAGGCGGAATCTCTGGGTTCAGACTGGGGGCCAGGGTAGGCCCTTTGGTTAGAATTGGGTTTGGCTGGGAGTGAAAGAAAACCCAAAATAGTGGTGGCTTAAACAGTCTTCAGGGACCCAGGCCTCTGTCTTATTCCACCACACCTTCAACGTGGCTTCTACCTCATCATCCAAAATGCTGTTCACTCCATGTTACTTCCATATTCAGCTGGCAGGAAGGAGGAAGGCCAGTTCCCAGGCATAGCATACACCTTTTCTGATTAAGTTCCACTTACCAGACTAAGTTATAGGGCCACATCTACTTGCAAGGGAAGCTGGGAAATGTGGTCACCTTTGGGGTTGGGTGGTGGCAGAAGCAGGGAGTGGCTGCTGGGGGACAACTTCTGGTTCTGAATGTGGAAACGGCCAGTCCAGCTAATGGCTATTTGTGCCACTCAGCGGCCATCTTCCAAGGGTGGCCAGGCTGATGGGGCCCGCGAGGATTCTCCGCACCTTGACATTCAGAAGCTGAAGGAGAAGAGGGACGTGCTGGACAAGGAGATCTCCCAGTTAATATCTGAGTAAGTCTAGTTGGGTTCCTCAGTGTACTTAACTTGCCCAGTGACTGCAGCCCAGTCATTCCTGCTCAGCATAAAGACAGAACTGCACCGCTAGATTCAGGCTGCCTTAGCAGCCTCTCTCGGGGCCCACATTATCTGCCTCTGCTTCGTCTGCACCCAGCCTGCTTTCCTCCCTGCAGCGGGGTTTTCAGTGCCCGGGGGAAGCTGGTTCTTCGGCAGCTCCTGAGTTTCCCAGCCCCTTGCTCCAGCCGCACGGCTCAGGCTGAGCAGCTGTTGAATGTGCGTTTCACACTTGAGGGGTTTCTGACTAGCACCCATGTGCCCATCAGTGAATCCCTCAGCCGTGGCCAGGGTCACACCGTACCAGTGTGGTTGGTACAGGGAGCTTTTGCCAGGGACACATCCCGTTACTGTCAGCTTCAGTGGGCAGGGTCTATCCTGCCTTCTCTCTGTCGCAGTGCTGAGCACCTGGTAGGCCCTTTGTGAACATTTGTTAAATAGATGTTACTCCCTGAACCTTGGGTCCTCATCGCTTTCTCTTTCTCCATCCCTCCCCCCAGAGGCTACAGTGTGGATGAGCTGGAGGACCACATCTCCCAGCTCCACGAGTATAACGACATCAAAGATGTGGGCCAGATGCTGCTGGGCAAACTAGGTGAGCGGCGGGCCCCAGGGAGCAAACAGGCTTAGAGGGAGTCCCTACCCCCCACCGGTGGTTGGATTTTCCTCCTGGGCTACTGTTTGTTCGTTTTTTTCTTTTAAAATTTTTATTGATTGACTGATTGATTTGAGAGAGAGAAAGCGGGGCGGGGGGGGGGGGGAAAAAAAAAAAAATTGATTTGTTGTTCCACTTATTTATGTATTCATGGGTGATTCTTGTATGTTCCCTGAGCTGGGATCAAACCTGCAACCTTGGCGTATCAGGGCAACACTTAACCAACTGAGCTACCCGGCCATGGCCATCTCCCGGGCATTCTAACTTGCCGACCCTCCCGTCCTTCTCAGCTGCCCCGCTCCCTGAATGCCCCTGCCGCAGGGAGGGCTTCTCTGTTTCAGTCAGGAATGGGTCCCAAACGGGGGGAAAGAGAAGACAGGATGAGGGAATTATCGATGGTGAAGAGGAGGATGAGCAGGGCAGGGAGAAAGCAATGCAAGGTGACTGTGCCTAGTGGTTAGGACATGTGCTTGCTAGATAGACCCCAGCTTGAGGCCTGTCCTTTAGGTCCCAGGAGCTCGAGCAGGTGGCCTGTCCGCTGTCACTTGCTCAGTGAGTGTTTACTGAGCACCTGCCCTGTGCTGCTCTACAGGCATGGGGACACTTCGGAGAAGTGCACACGTGAAAGGCTCTGTTTTCATGTGACTTCTGTGTCCGTCCATGTTGGTGGGGAGGGGAATGGTCACTAACTAAGGAACACAAAGGAATTATAAAACGTGTTAAGTGCCATGAAGGAATGAATCAAAGGGCAGAGATGGAGAGGCAGGAACAGGTGGCAAGTGGGGGCGAGGGGAGGCCTCTGAGGGTGAGCCCATCCCATGGGAGGAAAGAGGGCCTTTGAGGGAGCAGGAGGAATGTCACCAAATGGCCAGGGCAGGCAGCGGGGCCAGGCTAAGGAGGCCGGGTTTGCAGCAGGCGGGTTTACAGGAGGTGCTGCATAAACGCAAATGTGTATTTCCATTCTCAGCAGATGGCTGCAGCTGCTCTGGGTGGAGAAAAAATTGGAGGGGAACTTTGTTTGGTTCCTCTGCAAAGTGGGGTAAGGGTTCAGTGAGCTTAGTTTGGGATGGCCAGGCAGGGGGTTATCTTGGCAACTGGGGGAGCAGGAAGAAGGTGCAGGAGTGGGGGCTGGGTGGTCAGGGATGTGGCCATTCTCCCACTGGACATTCATCCTTCCTTTCAGCCGTGATCCGAGGTGTCGCCACCAAAGAGTTGTATCCAGAATTTGGCCTGGACATGAGTGACTGAGCGGAGGCTCCCAGCGCCTTGTCCACGGACACTGGGACGGGCGATGTGGCCATGAGAAGTGTGAGAGCCCAAGCAGTGCACCTCCAGGCTTTCCAGCAAGCACGTGTCAGCAGCCCTTTTCCAGTGAGCCCGCCCGAGGCAGGAGGGAGCCCGGGGAAGCAGAAGGTGTGTTTCCAGCTCCAGGACTCCCGAGTGGTCCAGTGACACCTGTGCATGTATGTACGTTGTCCTATTTGTAAATAAACATGTAGATAATCTTGATGTGAATCTGGATGCTGTCCCCCTCCTCTGATAGCCCCATCTCACCTGGGAGCCAGCCTGCCTTTGTTAGAACAATCTTACGTGAGCCGGGCACTGTGCTAAGTGCTTTACGTCCATTATCTCAAATGCTAAAACCCATCCTATGAGGATTTAGTTTTGCTGTCCCCACTTTTCAGATGAGCAAATTGAGGCTCAGAGAGGCAAAGTGACTTGCCCAAGGTCACACAGCCAGTGAGGAGCAGAACAGGGATTCGAGCCCAAGTCTAACTCTGAAGCTGTTGGTTTGCAATGCTGCCTTTCTGGGTTGGGGACAAGCAAGTAAGAGCTGAGAGTGAAATAGCAACATTGAGAAGATTTCTTACCTTGTAAGCTGATCTGCAGAATGAGGGTTCCGATCCCTAACTGTAACCCCTGCCAAGCGAGGGTGAGCTGTCACTTCCTCACTGGGTGTCGCTTACCGTGACCAGCTATCCCTGGCAGGGTGAAACTGGAGTGTCGCAACTGCTCCGTGCAATCCAGAACGACAGGCTTTCACACCAGACCTGCTAAGAGTTCTGACTGTTCCAGCTGCCGCTCTGGCCCTGTCCTCTGGACATTCACATAAGAGTTCAGATGTGACAGCAGCTCTTGGGGACAGGCTGGCATGAAGTGAAGTAAGAATAGTTTCTAAAAACCAACCAATCAAGAAAAATATATTTAAAAAAAAATTTCAAGTCAATACCAGGAGCAGGGAGCCACGGTCTCTCGGTCTCTGCTCGCCTGCCAGCAGGAGGTCAGGGAACTAAGAAACAATGACATGTTTGATAAAAGGGGTTCCGGGAGCACATTTGAGTGGCACCCAACCTGGAACATGGAGAAACTTCCCGGGAGAAGAGACATCAATGCCTGCTGTTAGAAGGAGGCAGCCAGACAGGGATGCGGGAGGGCATTCCAGGGGGACGTGGCATTTGCAAAGGCCCGGAAGCAGAGAACTTGGGTCCAGGGCACGAAAGGACTGAGTGCAGGGGGAGAGTGAATAGAAAAGGAGCCCAAACACAGTCCAGCGCAGCTCTGCGTTGTGAGCGATAGGGAGTGGGTGCAGTTTCACTTCCTGCAACTCACATGCTGGATGATTTAACTCTTAGGATGTAGAAAGTCCGATAAAGAGCCCGGGCAGGTAGCTCAGGTGGGTAGAGCATTGTCCCAACACGCCAAGGTTTGGGGTTCCATCCCCGGTCAGAGCACATACAGGAAGCAACCAATGATGCATAAATAAGTGAAACATCTTCTCTCTTTCTCTCTCTCGTTCTCTCTTTCCAAATCAATCAATCAATAAACATTTTAATCCAATAAAGACATGTAGGAAAAAGTAACGGAGGGAATGCACCAAAATAGTAATCATGCTTATTTAAGTAGCAGGATTATTGACTTTTTTTCTTTTTCCCCCATATTTCTATGCAGCACTCAAAGTCACCATTCTGTTGGCAATACAGAAGCTGTGGGACCCACACCTCCACCCCCCCACCACAGCACCTCTTAACTCCTGAGTTCTCAGCCTGGCTTAATTAGTCCTGGCCTCCCTGTAACTGATGCTTGCTTTCTTTATTTCTTCCATCCCCTTTTTGGCATCAAACTTTACATCGATGTTTCTTTCTCTCTCTCTCTCCCCCTTCCTTCCACTCTCTCTAAAAATCAATGGGAAAATATCCTCGAGTGAGGATTAACCAAATAAAAATAAAAACTTATAGCAAGATATCTTTCCTCCTGTCCCTTAACTCTATACCAGTTATTTTGCTTAACTCTAATCTTACTCTCAACCCTAATTCCACATGTTACTAGAAAGCAAGGACACTTGTCACTTGTTCCCTAAGCCCCTCGCGTCTTTACAAATTAGATGAGCTGGAGTCCCCCTCTTGTTGCTGTGGCCTTGCTTTCCGGCAGTCGCCCTGAGTTGCATTTCTTCTGGAAGGCAGCAAAGGCACTTGGGTAGATTCCAGCTTCTGAAGCTGAGGGCGAATACACTGCCAGTGCTCCAAAGACTTTTGCATTAGGAGCCAATTTTAATATTTTTTAAATATATTGTTATTGATTTCAGAGAGGAATGGAGAGGGAGAGATAGAAACATCAATGATGAGAGAGAATCATTGATTGGCTGCCTCCTGCATACCCCACACTGGGGATCAAGCCCGCAACCCGGGCATATGCCCTTGACTGGAATCGAACCCAAGAGCCTTCAGTCCACAGACCGACACTCTATCCACTGAGCCAAACCAGCCAGGTCAGGGTCCAATTTTAAGGCACTGAATAGGACGCTTGGAAGGAAAGCAGCATCTGGGACCATTTCCTCCTTTTGCGATTCCCTTCTCCCAGATGTCATGGTGAGAGGCTGCCCCAAGGGGGCAGTGTCCACTCAGAGATGAGCCCAGCGGCTAGGAGGCTACCCCTGGAGGGCCTCGCTGGGAAGTCAGAGGCCACAGAGTAGATTCTCCCAGCGCCCCTTAGAGAAGAGAGTGTTTTCTCTGGCAGCAGTCCTCCCAGGAGTATGGAGTGAGACCCCTCCTCCCCCCAAGTCAGTAAGAAGCCAACTGGTTGTGAGATGTGGATAGAGAGTGACATTTCTCAGGGCCTGCGGAAAACAGGCCGCCCGGGGGAACTCTGACCTTGTAGTGTGCAGTCTGTTTGATCACATCCAGGGCCAAGTTCCCTGAAAATATTTATCACCTGGCAAGACAGAAGTTCAAAACACAAGTTCAAAACCGCCTGCATTCTCGTCCCTGGGAACCGAAGGGGTCATTTCAGGGCAGCCTGACCTCACCGAGGGAGTGTCACTGCTTGGCACCTCACATTATTTATTTATTTTTTTAAAGGTGTTTTTACAGTAACATGAGGATATGTTTATTGCTTTTGAGAGAGAGAAGAGAGAGAGAGAGAGAGAAACATCAATCAGTTCCTTTCATATACACCCTAACTGGAGATGGAACCCACTACAGCCAGGCCAGCACCCCACTTTAGCTTTGCTTAGAAGAAGGGGACATGCCCTAACCGGTTTGGCCCAGGGGATAGAGCTTCGGCCTGCGGACTGAAGGGTCCCGGGTTCGATTCCGGTCAAGGGCATGTACCTTGGTTGCGGGCACATCCCCAGTGGGGGTGTGCAGGAGGCAGCTGATCGATGTTTCTCTCTCATTGATGTTTCTAACTCTCCCTCTCCCTTCCTCTCTGTAAAAAATCAATAAAATATATTTTAAAAAAAGAAGAAGAAGAAGAAGAAGAAGAAGAAGAAGAAGAAGGGGACACCTTGGGAAGGGAGAAAGAGGAGGAAGGCCAGGTAAGGGGCCCAGCTACAAGCAAAGGTTTCCCCTGAGAAGGTTTGGGTGGTAGTAACAACCAACATTAGGAAACACTGCGGGTCAGTGGCTAGGTGAGGTTCTCCCATGTATCCCAGTTCAGTGTCCCCAAACTGAAGCTCGGGGAGGAGCTATCTGCTCAAGGTCACAGGTCTAAACCTCAGAGCCTGGCTGCCATGTGCTGTTCTACACGCCCGGCAGAGGCTCATCCTCTCTTGAGTATCTTACCCAAGGTCATGCATTAATAAAAGGAGTCAGAACTTGAACCCAGAACTCTCTAAGTTAAGCCCAAGGTCTTAACCACAAATCTCTGCTGCACTTCTTACAAGTTGTATCTGCACATGGCCCTGACCCAGCAGCCAGGCCAGCGTTCAGAAATGAACAGCCTCAGCTTTGACCTTGGGCTTGGCCTTGGCCCCTCTCTCCTAATTTCTCTGAGTAAGAGACTTTGCTCTCTTCTCAGTGAGCCCCTCATTCCCAACATCGGGAACTCTGAACAGGAGCCGATCCTCGCCTGACCTCTGCCTCTCTCAGTTTCTTGTTTCATCCCAGAATCCCACAGGATCTCAGCTGCAATGAAAATCCGGGCAGCTAACACGCTGAGCACATGCTCTGTGCCAGGCCCCAAACCTAGCGCTCAGTGTGGCTATTGCATGTTTGCCTAATGGTTATCCCCATTTTCCAGATGAAGCAAATAAAGCTCCGAGAGGTTAAATCACTTTCCCAAAGAAACACAGGTAAATAGCGGACTCAGAGATTGAGGGCTCCAAGGACATGCTCTTTTAAAGGCCTGGGAATAATTTCTAAACCTCTGAGCATCACAAGTATCCGAGAGGGCTTTTTAAAATAAAATTTGGGCCTTGGTCAGTGATGCTCAGTGGTTGGAAAGTCGTCCTGTGAACTGAAGGATCAAGAGTATGATTCCCAGTCAAGGGCCTGGGTTGCAGGTTCGATCCCCTGCCCCGGTTGGAGCGTGTACAAGAGGCAACCAATCGATCAATGTGTCTCCCTCACATCGATGTTCCCTTCTCTCCGCACCCCCTTCTACTCTCTCTAAATGTCAATGAGAAAAAATATCCTCAGGTGAGGATTAACAAAAAAATAATAAAATAAGTAAGTAACAATTCGAGTCCCTAGCCCCTCCCTCGGGATTCTGATTTTGCAGGCCTGAGGCAGACTTATATATTTTTTAATGAGCAACCCAGGTGTCTTGGTACCTGGCCTCTCCAGTGAGTGTTCCTTAACAATTGACAAATTGCTTTTAATAACTTTTAATAACAAGTAATAATGTCTGATCAAATCCTGCCTCCAAACCAGCTCTCTCTAAACCCACCTCCAGAGCCACGGGCCCCAGAGCCAGCTCTAGGCCAAACCCAGGTGGCTTTCCTCTGGCTTCTCCCCAGAGCTCCCCGAGACCCAGGCATTTGTCAGCTCTGTTCCTGGGCTGGAGTTTGCCTGCTGCTCCACCCTCCACCCTGGCACCAGCAGACCTGCCCGGCTGGTTTGCCAGGGAGGAGCCGGTCCTGCTTGCCTTCTTAGGGCTCTTCTAGGTCCTGGCTTACTAGGGGCTCAGATAGGACCTGGAGAGGTTGGGAGTGCGGACCACATGGAGAAGAGTTCTGGTCACGGAGTCACTGAGCACAGGCTTCTCTGCTGATCACAGGGGCTCTGGAAGCCCCAGGACAGCCCCACCACTCCTCCAACCACACCTGAGCCGCCCGCCTGATGCTTGTCTCTCTTAGTCAACCTGCACCACCCCCAGCAGCATCCTGAGCCCAGTCTCACCCACGCAGGAACTTCTTTGTGTGACTAATATCAGTCCCTCCTGTTATCCAGCCCATCTCCAGATGAGTCCCAGGTCTCCAGCGGAGGGAGGTGCTCAAAGGAGGGACTGACGGGATATGCAGGGGAGATCCGGATGTTGATAATACGGTGGTGGATATGGCTTTTTGTTTGTTTTTTATCCTGTGGCCACACAGAGAAAGCTCAGCGTGGTGTGCCACGTATAGACAGATCCAGGAGGCTGGGCTCCTCCTCTCCAGGCCTCAGTTTCCACATCTATAAAGTAGGTAAAATAATACCCACTGTGGCCACTTCACAAGTGATCATAGATATAAAGGCTGGTTTAATGATCACAGAGACAAATGTCAGCTCATTATATGATGATATGCTTGTGTGTTCTAAGCATATTTCTGGTCCCTGGTGAATGCAAGGTCCTTTTGGCTTAAAGTGGAGCCTTAATGAGCCAATCTTCTGGGTGCAGTGGCCTCTGGGGAGGGGTGGAGGGAGGAGGGCTGGGAAGGAATAAGAGAGAGGGCATGTAGAGAGGGGGAGAGGGGAGTAGGCTGGGAGTGTATGAAGAGAAAACTTTTGCCTTGAAAGCTGTAGTATTTGGGCATGGATACTCATTCATTTATTCGGGCATTCATTCATTCATCCAACAAGTATTTTTCCAGGCACTGCTCTAACCTATGCGGACGCAATAGTAAGGAAAACAGACAAACATCCCTGTCCTTGTGGAGCTTACATTCTAAGGAGGGGAGACAGACAATAAAACAGTTGCCAGGCAGGCAACTGGCAAATGTGGGAGCCTGTGGGTTTGTTAATGAAGTTGCTAGTGTTTCTGAGAGCACATTTCGTATACGGAATTATTTGCACTATATTTGGCTTTAAAAAGTCTTTCTTGAAATAAATCAACCCAATAGTTTAACTTAAAATTTAAAGCTCAACTTACAAAGCTCAAGTTGCTTACACATTTGGCACAATTTAGCAATCATTGTTCATTTCTAACCTTTCAGGGTTAAAAACACCTACTAAGGAAAACATTTTACCATCCCAAGGGATTTGGGGTGGTTTTTCCCTGCAGACTGAGGCTGCATGTTGACCAAATATTTGGGCATGACTCAGGGGTACCCCTGCCCCCCACAATCCTGAGATCGAGATAAGCCACTCTGACCTCTTTTATAATCTCTGTGTCAATAAGGACTCCAAATGAGGTGATGTTGTTACGGGAAAGGAGACCTGGCCCTTAGTGAGGCCGCCTAGAGCCGGCTGGTAGGGTGTGGGTTCTTGACTTCGTGTAGAAAAAACTTTCACAATACAAGCCTAGGTGAATTTTAGAGGGTACTTATCAAAGCTGGGGGCGGTGACACAGGAAACGGCTGGGGAAATAAGCCTAGGCTGGTCTGCTTTGGCTCACCAAGAAGTCAGAGAAAAGGGACCTTGGGGACAGGGTCGGGGCGGGGGGGGGGGGGGGGGGGGGCGGGTATTGCCACTGCCCATTGCTCCCCTGGTTTCAAGCCTGAGATGCATACCAATGGGGGAAGGTGGGAGGGGGAGGAAGGCGAGGGCTTGCTCACCCTATGACCTTCGTTTTGAGTTTTTAAGGCTGGACATTTAGGGGAATTCTTGCGGGGGGAGGGGGGGTGGCATATGGCACTAATTGGACTTCCCGGAGTAGGGTGATTTAAGCCATTTACCCTCTGGTTGGGGAGAAGTGCAAACGATTTACTCTCAAGTGTCCTTGGTTTAGGGAAGATAGGATTACTGGACAGCTGCAAACTGCTGTTTAACTTTCTGCCTCAGTTGCCCTATTCCTAGCTTACTAGCCTGTTTCAGTGTGATCGCCTATGTCGCCTGCGTTCCAGTTACCTATTGAGATTTGCCAATCCCCTCTGCCCACCGAGTTTTCCCCTCCTTTGGATTGGATTCCACTAATCCAAGTATTTGATTTTATTCTGAATTGTCTACGTGCAGAAATATATATTCCCATGTTTCCTATCTAACAAGACCACAACTTTAAGACAGGATTTGATTATGCATATCACCCCTGGCTCCAAGGTCTCAATAGGAAAATCTCACTGGGGACACAACTCAGGGCTGGCCTAGGTCCCACCAAGGTCAAGATAGGGAGGTCATGGTGAAGAGAGATTACGAGCATGGGCTCTGGAGCCAGGGTACCCAGTTCAAACCTACCCTTGACTGGCTGTGAGGCCCAGGCAAGTATTACCTTCTTAGGCCTCAGTTTCCCCATCTGTAAAATGGGGATTAAATTCCCTGGGGATTCTGGTCTGAGGGAGGGCTGGTGTAAGAGGGAGGGGGTGGTAATCGGAGGTCTGGAGATGCTAAACAAGAGGAAGGGGTGGCAGTGAATATGGCTCGAGTAAGCACAGGTGGAGGTACCTGCTCATGGCTCAGCCTCGCCACGGTTAGGGTGACCCTGAAGAGGGGAAGACAGGTCTGAAATCACCTCTGGGCAGAGATTCAGGAGGCATGCCGGTTAAACTGATGTCCAGCAGCTTGGTCAGAAATCATGGAGGGGCAGGTCCTATGCAGACGAAGGTGCCCTCTGCTAGGCAGGATGTCTCTTCCGAGCAGTTTTCCTTACCCATACAAGGGGGATAATCGTTAGTTTCATGTCAGGTGGTCGTGGGAGCAGCTGAGACCTTGAATGTAAAGCTCTTAGCACAGAGCCGGCACACCAGAAGTCCTCAGTAAATGACAGCTGCTGTTATTCATATCACTGTCATCATCTTCCCTTCAGGTCACCTGGCCTGCTGCCCACCAAACCTGCCCAGGCTCTGGGCCGGGCCCTGGGCCCTGGGAGCCATTTGCAGCGATGGCATCAGTCTAGCCTTTCAGGAAAAGAGTGTGGCAGCTCATTTCCGCCTTCACTTTAAGTTATCCCTGTAAGTGCCAGAGAGGCCAAGGGCTAAGGGCCCTTCCGCAGGAACAAACATCGAACACGCTGGCTCTTAACCCCGAGAGGGTAAATAAGATGACAGAACCTAGCTTGAGCTCTTCACCAGAGTCCTGGCTCCAGTGGCAGCTGGGCCTTCCTCAGAGAGCCTGTGAGCTGGCCACCCCCACAGGGTCTGCAGGAAGGAGCCAGACCTGCCGGGCAGACAGGGAGAAATGGCCACGCTCTGTTGTTCAAGGAAAGAAGCCACTTGTCACACACTGGGTATTATTCCACTTTGCTGAAGAAAATTAACCATTTGGGTTCATTCCACACACACATGCTAAACCCATACACAGGAGAAGGAAAACTGTGTCCTCTACACGCAGTACTTCCGACACCGGGCACGTGGAGTTTTTCACACCAAGCGACTCTGCAGCTCTCATTAGGCCCAGACGGGTGTCCTAGTTTAACTCAAATCTGACACTGCCTGGAGCCAACAGATTGCACAGCTTAAGGTTCAGATGCTAATCATGAGTCCAGGCGGTCACCTGTACTGCTGACCGACGGGCTATATAAATCAGGAGTTCCCACAACCCCCTCATGTTTGATATTTGCTTGAACAGTTCACAGATCTCCAAGAAACACTTATGTTTACCACTTTATTATAAAGGGTACAGTCAGGAACAGGCGAATGGACGCGACGCACAGGGCAGGGTGAGAGAAGGGGTGAGGGGCGCTCTCCGGGTGTGCCCCCCTCAGCGCCAAGGTATGTTCACGAACCCGGAGCTCTCTGAGCCCCGCCACGAGGGCTCCACTCCAGACCTACCGAATCAGAATCCAAGAGTTTGGGTTAGAACCTGGATTCTCAACGATCTCTCCAGACAATGTTTGTGTTTTTTAATTGACTCTTTTAGTAAGTTGTTTGCAGAAAACTTGAGAGTATAGAGCATTCCCATATACTCGGCAGTTTCCCATAATATTAACATCTCACGTGAGTTTGATATATTTGTTGTGGGTTATTGGGAGGAAGCCCTCCAATGTAAAGGGCCATTTTCATCACATCACATCACATCAAGAGGCCTGGCCAGTGTAGCTCAGTAGGTTGATCTTTGTCTCATGCGCCAGGAGGTAGCCGGTTCCATTCTCGGTCAGGGCACATGGCCGAGTTACGCACTCGATCCCCAGTGTGGGGCGTGCAGGAGGCAGCCAATCAATGATTCTCTCTCATCATTGATGTTTCTATCTCTCTCTCCCTCCCCCTTCCTCTCTGAAATCAATATATATAATTTTTAAAGTTGAACAGCTTTTTTTTTTTTTTTTTTAAATATATTTTATTGAGTTTTTACAGAGAGGAAAGGAGAGAGATAGAGAGTCAGAAACATCGACGAGAGAGAAACATCGACCAGCTGCCTCCTGCACACTCCCCACTGGGGATGTGCCCGCAACCAAGGTACATGCCCTTGACCGGAATCGAACCTGGGACCTTTCAGTGCGCAGGCCGACGCTCTATCCACTGAGCCAAACCGGCTTCGGCTTGAACAGCTTTTTAAAAATTTTATTGATTTTTTTTTTTACAGAGAGGAAGGGAGAGGGATAGAGAGTTAGAAACATCAGTGAAACATTGATCAGCTGCCTCCTGCACACCCCCTACTGGGGATGTGCATGCAATCAAGGTACATGCCCTTGACCAGAACGGAACCTGGGATCCTTCAGTCCGCAGGCCGACACTCTATCCACTGAGCCAAACCAGTTAGGGCTATATATATTTTTTAAAAAGAGTACATACTAGCAACATGACTTATCACTGTTGATGTTGACCTTTAATCACCTGGCTGAGGTCGTGTTTGTTTGCCCATTTTCCAACTGACTTTTATACCAGAGAAACAATGTAAGGGAGGGAAGGCCTCCGACTCTACCTGTGACAACCCTTTAAGGTCACTGTTCAGAAGTGTAGCCACAGCAAGCAGACAGCTCACATACAGAGAGCATCGTACGTGCCAGGCCTGTGACAAGCACCCGACCACGATTTCATTTGTCCCCACCACAATCCCCAGGGGTGGGGAGGCGGGCGAAATCATTCTGCGCATGCTACGGAGAAGGGGGCTTTTGAGGCCTCACAGCCAGGAGCCCACATCTGCTCAGCACTGCTCTGAGCTGCGGGTGCCCGGAGTGAAGGTGAGGAGCCCTGGTGACGGGGCCTCCGCTCCCGAGAAGACAGCAGAGACCAGAGACAAGCAATGCTTCCCCTCAGGGCCCAAACCGGAGCTCTCGCCAGAGGCCAACTCACTCGAGTCTGAGTGTTCTCAGTGGCAAATACCCACATGCCTACAGGTTAAAACAACCAGGCCAAACAGAGAGAGTGCACTGGGGCAACGTATCCAAAGCCGAGAGAAATAAAATTGGCAGGAAAATGGCTAGAAAAATGGGGGAGGGGTCATTTTCTTGACGGTATCAGATCTTTGGATCCTGTATATGCTGTACTTAAACAGTTCCTTACTGATGGATGGTGATCATGTTTCCCACTTGTAACTACAGTGGGGCCTTGACTTACGAGTGTACCGACTAACGAGTTTTTCGAGATACCAGCCGTCTCTCCGCCGATTTTTTGCTTTGAGTTGCGAGCTAAAATTCGGGTTACGAGCCAGCTTCAGATACCCCACCGCTAGTTGGTGCAGCGAACGTCACAGGAACGCCACATCAGCCCAGCACCACGTGTCTCACTCGTTCACTTTTTGATTTGACATACGAGTAATTTGAGTTATGAGCTCCGTCACGGAACGAATTAAACTCGTAAGTCAAGGCCCCACTGTATTACAATGTAGTTATGATATCTATGTATCTATAACTTTCTACAACCAATGTTAGTATATTCCTGAAACTAAGTCATAAGGTAGTCGTTTAAATCTGATACACATGACCAGATCCCTCCTAAAAGCTTATAGCTGTATATTTCCACTAACAGTACAGATCACCCATCTTCTCGGGTCATCATTGCCGGATGTCATCTTTTTATGACGTTTTTTCTTTTTTTTTAATGAGAAAGTTTATTCTATATATATAAATTGACTCGTGCATGTGCGATATACATATAAAGCTCTCACTGGCGCCAATTGCATGCATGTCTTGATCTGTCATTGTTGATTGTGAATCTGGTTGACACTTCTATTATAGAGAAAGGGCAAATAGTGATATTAAAATATTTATTCTAATTAACTTCCTTTCAATGTGCACAAATCTGTGCACTGGGCCACTAGTGTGTGTGTGTGTGTATTTTTTTTTAAAAAAAGGAAGAAAAAGAAACATCAACAAAGAATCATTGAATCATTGATGGGCTGTCTCCTGCATGTCCCACACGTGCCCTGACCGGGAATCGAACTGTGACCTCCTAGTTCACAGGTTGATGCTCAACCACTGAGCCATGCCAGCCAGGCTAGATTTATTTATTTATTTATTTATTTATTTATTTTTAAATATATACATATGATTCATGTCATTTGCCCAATTTTCTTGTTTTATAAGAGCTCCTTCTATATTATGGATATCAGTTCTTCATTAAGTATTGCAAATATTTTTATCAGTCTGTCATGCATGTATCATCTTTTTCTCCATATAAAAGTTTTTCCTTTTCAGTTGGGTCAAGTGTTTTCTCCTACAGCTTCAAAGTCTCACATCTCATGTAATACAACTTCCCCTACTCTCTCTGCAGTCGTCCGTCCCAGCTCATGAACAACTCTGATCTTTACCCACCCGCTGTCCAGCTTTCCAAGGCAGGGCTTGGCCTCTCGTTGTCCCCATGCCAGCCTGGACCATGGAGCTGCTGGGTGCCCGGCCCCAGCCTCAAGTTCTTCTCCAGCTCAGCTGCCACCCGGGGGGCTGCGACCTGGATGGCATCCTGGATGCTGTGCAGGTCCCACTGGGTCCTCAGGAGGGCATCCTCCAGGGTGAAGAAGCCATCTCGCGTGCGCCGCACGTGGGAGCAGACAGCGGTGGTCTTCAGCTCCAGGCCGATTTCATGCACCAGTCTCCGCAGCTGCTTCTGCGTCTCGTGCATGCACTGCACCTCTGCCAGCAACATGCAAAGACAGACACGGGGTCAGGAGCACAGCCTCGGGTGTCCGCTGATCTAGATCCACACCCCCTGGTATCTCCTGGCTGTGAAATAACCTTAGCAAAACACCTTAGTTCTCCAGGGCTCTGCTATTCAAGTGTTGCCTAAGGACCACCCTGTAGGGAAAGACTGTTAGACAAAATCTCAGGCCCTACCCAGACCTGCTGAGTCAGAATGTGCCTTGTAAGAAGACCCCCAGGTGATGTGTGGGCAGGTCGAAGCGCTGCTCTAAGACTTGGTTTGCTCATCTATAAAATGGGTGGCTATGAGGAGTCCAAGGGATAATTGATACTATCAGGTGCTTAGCATGATGAAAGCCTTGGTTAGTGCCCAAGAAATGGAGCCCTCGTTAATATGACCAGTGGAGAAGAAAGCAGTGTGTGTGTGTGTGTGTGTGTGTGTGTGTGTGTGTGTGCGCGCGCGCGGGGGGTGGGGGAGGAAGCTGGGTGGGACAGGGGAAGCAGAATGCTGTCTGATGGCCCACATCTACTTGAAGCAGTGGGTGGCTCTGGAAGTGAGCCGCTAAACGTAACAGTTGCTTGTTAAGTTCTGGCTTCAAAGGGTGACTTGGCAGAAGACAGGACAATATTTGTTCTGTGTGCCTATGACCGGCCAAGTCCAGCCCAGGGCTGGGAAGGACGTCAGTCCTTGCTGCCTTGGCCAGCAGAGTTCAGGGCTGGCATGTGCCGGCCTCTGCAAGAGCATTCCGTGGAGTCCCATCTCCCTGCTCCAACTTCCTGGGGCAACTTACCTAAGAGGAATTCTGGAGGCACAAAGTGGAGGCATCGGATGCCAGTTATCAGCATCGGGGACTTGTTCATGGGCCGGATCAAGCCTTTCACGGCCATCTCGTAGGCCTCCTGGGTCTGCAGATCGAGGTTGGAGTACCTGGGATCAGGAGGTGGACACACTTGGGTGGCTGGCGTGGGTTGGGGAACTGGGTTGATGCTTATTAGCCCTGGCCCTGCCCACTCCTGAAGCTCTTCATGCCTCCCCATCTCCCCTTCCCCTCCAGGGGCCCCTTCAGCAGCTGTTTTCTGCCCTTCCAAGCTGTAAATGTAGCCTGTCCTCCTCTGCACTCTGCCGACTTCAGCATCACACGAGTGCTGCCTGCTCCTGCTCCCTGGCTCTGTGCCATGATGCAGGCCTGTGGCTGCCTCTTCATTAGCTCACACGCTCTCTAGGAGAACAGCTGGTGTCTCATTCCCCTCGGTTTCCCCAAGGCCTGGCCTATGACCCAACCCAGAAGCACTTCTGCATGCTGTGGAAGGAGTGAATGGTTCATGTCTGGTTTCAGGCTCTGAAAAGATTCGTGGAATCTGCCCCTGGGTTGGGCAGAGGCTAAGGGAGCCCTGTGGGCATTCAACTCTTGCTCTTCTGGCACCTCCTAGAGGGCCGTTTCAGGGAGGCGTGGGTGGAGCCCCACTTACGTCACCAGGGCCTTCTGATGGGAGCCTTGGATCACCGCCAGGATTCGATCCAGTTTTTCTCTGGTCACGTGGTCTGAAAAAGACAGGGATGGTTAGCACACAGGTGGGCAACAGCAACCTGGCCAACTCCCTCCCCCAAACCAGCCTCAGAATTTGAAGGGGATCCCAGAGCATACTCTGGTCCATTTGGGGGTTGAGAGGCCTTTGAGAATCTTATGGAAGTGTGGGCCCCTCTTCTCAGAAAGATACACATGAACTCAGCATGTTAAGGACACATTCAAGGAGCTGTGAGACTCTAGATTACTAACATTTTCCTCTGGAAATGAAGCTCAAAGATATAATCTGATTTTTGCCTAGTATTCAGGGATGGTGCCATCTGTCCAAACGCAGAAACAAGTGGGAAAAGTGGGAGTAACTATGGGGCAGGCCGCAGCAAAGCCCGGGGACACTCACAAACTCTGCTGGCAGGCTGATCCTGTGGCCCAGCTGGGACAAGTGCCAAAGGTTAGGGAGCAGTTGTAGTAGCCGAAGGCCTGCCAGCTTGGAAGGGCCTAGGCCTCTCATCCCTTCTGCCCGGCTTCTTTCATGCTGTTGTCTTACCTGGAATGCCCCTGCCTCCTCCTCTCATTTATAGCCAACTCAAATGCTGCCTCCTCCAGGAAGTCCTCCTGGAATATGTGGCTTTTTCTTCCTGGCTTCTGCCATCTGCAACTGGGTCTCTTTCTCACCATTTAATTTTCTTTGGTTTTTACATTATTTTTTAATTATGTAATTGATATATGAATCTTCTTTAAGAAATTTAAATCTGCATCCTGACCAATGTGGGTCAGTTAGTTGGGTATTATCCGTGCACTGAAAGGTTGCCAGTTTGATTCTGGTTAGGGCACATGCCTGGGTGGTGGGCTCAAATCCCAGTAGGAGGTATGCAGGAGGCAGCTGATGGACAATTCCCTCCCACATTGATGCTTCTCTCTCTCCCTCTCCCTTCCTCTCCTTCTAAAAAAAATCAATACAATAAAAAAAAAAAATCTTAAAAAAACAAAAAAGAAATTCAGATCCGCATCAACAAACATCTCTATCTCTGTTATCATCTCTATCATCGTCCACCCTCTATTCTCCAAATTCTGGCTTCCTTTTCCCCAGAAGCGTCAGCTTGGTAGTTGTCTTTAGATGCGTTCTGGATGCTGACGCACACCTACACATACACAGTGTTGTCTTGCCAGGCTTTAATCTGCCATGAAGGTGTAGTGTGTCTGCTCTCCTGTTAAGACTGAGTTCACTGTAGCTGGAGACCCATTTAATTTACTGTATGTCCTCCCAGTGCCTAGAACATGGCTGGTGCTCAAAAACATATGCCAAATAAACAAATGCAATGATTTTTTTTTTTTTTTTTTTGACAGAGAGGAGAGGAGAGGGAGAGAGAAACACCGATTTGTTGTTCCTCTTATACATGTATTCATTGGTTGATTTTGAATGTGCACTGACCAGGGATCAAACCCACGACCTAAGCATATCAGGACGACGCTCTAACCAGCTAAGCTATCTGGCCAGAACAAACACGATAAATTATAGAGAGTGTTAGAACATGGTGAGAGTAAGTGAAGAACGGGCCATCCACACCCCACCCAACCATTCATTCATCCATCTGTCCCTACCTATGCACCATCCCCCATCCCCCATCCAACAAGCACCTCCCACGTCCCAGACCCTGAGCTGTGTGTGACCACAGGAGTGAAATTAGTTTCTACTCTCATGGGTATCAATCTGGTGGGGAGATGGGTTTTAAATAGCTAGTAATCACTAGTTAATTACTATTCTGAGAGTCCATCTAGTCCACGTATAAGGGCTAGAAAAGCTTCCCTGGGGAAGTGACATTTAAACCAGGTGAAGAGGCACAAGGGAACACAGGGCAATCCTGGCAGAACGATGTGTCCAAAGCCCCCCCAATAGCAGCCCGAGCTTGGTGTGTCTAAGAGACTGGCAGGGAGGAATCAAGGGAAAGCAAATGCGGAGGCAGCCTCAGCTGCTCCTCCACACGCCCTGGGCTCCCAGGGGCTCTCACCATATGTTGTCTTCTCCACCAGCCGCCCGTCCTCGCGGAAGTCATCCGTGGCTTTGCCCAGGAGGCCGCGAACCGTGTAATCCTGCGAGGACAGGGAGGGGAAGACCCAGTTGTGTCCCTGCTCGGAGCCTCAGCACTGAGGGAGGTGCTGGGCTGAGACTGGGGGTGGGGCCATTAGGTCCTCAGGGAGCTCAGACGCTCAGTCCCTGCCTGGCTGCCCACTGCCCCCAGGGGAACGATGCTGGACTTTCCTACGACAGTCAGGACTGGCAGCCCACAAAGGGCACTGAAGGACACTCCACGCCTCTCCACTCCAGCAACCTGACAATGTCACGCCGGCCCCCTGCTAGCACGCCCTGTGGGCTTCCTTCCACCCCCCCCCCGAAGTATGACCCACGCAGCTGAATGCCTCTGCCACAACTCAGAGTAACGATGACAACGATGGTAGAGACGGTGACAACAGTGACACTGATGGACATTTACCATGGGCTACGTGGCATGTGGGCACTAACTTTACCTTCAAAGTGACCCCAATGCAGAAGAGGAACTATTATCGTTCCCATTTAAGAAATGAGGAGCGGAGGCACACAGATGTGAAGTAACCCACCCAAGGACCCATAGCTGGCACAGGGAGAAGCTGGTTTTGGCTCCAGAGTTTGTGCTCTGAACCATTAAAAACATGGACCTTCTAACATGACACCTATTGCACACGCTCGTGGTGCCAGATCGCCCCGATGCCTAGACAGTGACATCCACCTCTTGGTCTCGGGGAGAGAATGAAGTGGTGTCCGGATCAGGCTCCGGTGTCGGACAGATCCCGGTCCAAACTCCAGCTCTGTCCCTTTCAGGCTACACGACCTGAGCAAGTGACATCCTCTCTCTGAGTTCTCTCGTCTGTAAAATGGGTTAACCACAGATCCCACTTTGCAGGGAAGCAGTGAGGCGCTCACGAGGGAGTCCACGTACAGTGCTCAGCACAGAGCAGCCAGCATGCAATAGTGCCAGCTGTCACTGTTACGTTGCTGTTAGTCTTCCATTGCATGTGACCATAAAAACATGCTTACTTATGGCCTGGATGTTCCCAATGGAATCCTCTCAGCTTCAGAATCCTGCCAGTGCCCCCAGGGAAAGGACCAGAGGATACGCAGGCTGTCCCCAGCCCCGGTACCTTGGTGAGGTGTGCGTTGTACATGTCGGTGAGGAGACTGCGTCCCTGTCCCACGCCGAGCACTGAAAGGAACCCAGGCTGATCTCACACCTGCCCCCCCCCTTCCCGTTTCCCTGGGACCCCATCCCCCACAACCGCCATCATAATATTCCCGCCTCCAATGCTGCTGAAGCCAGCGGGGGGCAAGGACAGCTTCTTCTACAGGAAGCAAGTGAGCTCCTCTGGGTATAAATGACAATGTGGATTTCTGGGTCCCACCATGTGCACTGGCTCTGACTTGTGGTGGGGAGGGGCCGAGGATGCTCAGCCAGCTCTCTAGGGGTTTCTTTTCTTTTCTTTTTTTTTTTTTTTAAAGGATTTTAAATTGATCTTTAGGGAGAGAGGAAAGGAGAGAGAGAGAGAGAGAGAGAGAGAGAGAGAGAGAGAGAGAGAGAGAGAGAAACATGGATATGAGAGGAAAACACTGACAGGCTGCCTCCCGCATGCCCTACTGGGATCAAGCCTGCAACCTGGGCACGTGCCCTGACCAGGAATTGAACGTGCAACCTTTTGGTGTACCGGATGACAACCAAACATCCGAGCCGCACCGGCCTGGGCTTTCCAGGGCTTTCTGATGCCTCAAAAGTATGAGACCGCTGGCCCAGTCACAGACCTGCACTTACGAGACCGCTGGCCCAGTCACAGACCTGCACTTAAGTCAGGAGAGGCCCTAAGCATGTCCTTAGCCTCCTTGGGCTTCAGGCTCTTCATCAGTAAAGTGGGGAGAAAAACACTGCCCGGCCCCTGTCATGAAGACTGAGGCCACGCACAGGAAGCAGTCAGCACAAAGGAAGGGCCTCATAAATGAGGGTATTGTGGCCACTCCCTGCCTTTCCCCGCTGTTTCTCCGTCTGGCTGAAGGAGAGAATGGTCCTCCATTCACTCCTAGACAGGGAGGAGGCATGAGATCATGTCTGCCTGCCAGTGCCCCGGGAAGCAAGACAAGGGGACTGTGACTGTCGCGTATGGATGCAGACACCGCCTGACCCTGGGGACACAGATGGCTCATGACTCAGGGCTTTGTGTGTCCAGATCCTCGCTGGTGAGGCCAGAGTCACATGCTTGGCGACCCCACGAAAGCAATGATGGTTTCCCCTCTCTGGACCGAGGGCATTCACTAGCCATGTGACCGAGGACAAGTCACCTAAGCTGTGGGACCTTACTTGCTTCATTCATAAAATCATACAACATCTACCTAGTAAGGTTGCTGTGGTGAATGGCTTTGTACCACATCACATGCAGAGATCACTTGATAAAAGGTGGGCGACTGTGACTCCCCCAGCCCCTTCCACCAGCTGGTTGGATTTGGGGCGAGAATCAGGGGAGAATAGGGGTGAGAAATGGATGTCAGGTTAAAAGGGGGCTGGGCTTCTGGTATCTCCCAATCCTCCCCCAAGCCTATATCACTGCACCCCCCCACCTACCAAGCACCCCAGATGCCTGGGCATCCAGTCGGTGTCCCACACCAATCTTCAGGCTGGTGAATGCTGGTCCACGTACTAGAAAGAAACAGACGAGGTACCTTTCCTCAACAAATAAGGATGGCTCCGGGCTGTGTGAAGACCTCATTCCTAGTATGTAGCCTTATCGCTACAGGTTGGACCTCATAGGATTGTGGTGAAGTTTCAATGAGATGGTATTTGGAAAAAGCTTAACACAGTATCTAGTACAAAGCAGATCCTTATTATACCATACTGTGATTGTTATACGGTAGCGTCACTGAATATCACTGCTGAAGAGGTTTAGAGGTTCCCCTTGGTCATCCTATAGCCTCCCAACATCTTCTACGTCCTTAGGACTTCCACCCGAGGGTCTCAATTCCTACCTGGAGTCTGGGAACAGTAAAAGGGCCAGCAAACCACAGTCCACAGGACAAATCCTCAAGCCTGTTTTTATAATGGCCCATGAGTTAAATATTTCCCCCCATTTTTTACAGATTCAAAAAAAAAAAAAGCAAGTGAATACTAGTTTGTGACATATGAAAATTATGTGAAATTCAAAGCTCAGTGTCCATAAATAAAAGTTTGATTGAAATACAGCCAGGCTCACAGCTTCACATACTGCTTACAGCTGCTTTTGCACTATGATGGCAGAATTGAACCTGCAAAGCCTGAATCATTTCCTATCTGGAAAATTTACATATTCCTTGCCAAACACTTCAACCCCACTGCGGCCCTCCGAAGGTCTGGGACGGGAGTCTGAGTACTGACTCCGGACAGAGATTTCCTGCGAAGGGACCCCGACCCTAGCCCCTGCCTGAATGCGCCTTACCCAGCGGATGGTTGGTGAGGGTGGGCACACTGGTGGCTGTGAGGGTCAGCTCCTTGTCTTCGCTGCCTTCCACAGGGCCCAGCAGAAAGCGAACACGCTGCTCAGGGGCAGGCGGCTTCCCAGCATTGAGACCTGTGCATACACAGGTAGAGGACATCGTGTCAATTCTGTCCCAACGCCTGGGTAGGAGGGGCAGGGAAGTACGGAGATGCGGGAGACGGACGAGGACCCAGGGCGCGCACCAGCGAACAGAGCAGTTAGGAAACAGACGAGTTCAAATCCCAACCCTATGACTTATTTACTGTTTACCCATGTGAACACAAGGGAAGGTGAGGCGTAACCCATGATTAGAAAAGCGCTCTCCCAGGCGACTAGATCACATGACTTCATTTTGCTAGATCAGAAGCGGGAAAGGATTCCCGGGAGAACGGGCGCGCAATCGGGAGTCCGGCTAGAGGCACTCACCCTTCAGAAGCTGCAGCTCCACCGTATCCCGCAGGTGCTTCCAGTGCAGCCCGGGGGGCTTGTAGGTCGCAAAGAGCCCGTGCAGCCGGGCCACGCCGGCGGCCCCCATGTCCGCGCCGGCGGCGCAGGTTCCGGGCGAAGCTGGACGGGCGGAAGTGCCGTACGGTCCCGCACCAAATAGAGTCCGTACAATGGGCGCCGGCAGGTTTCGCAGCCGGAAGTGGTTCTCCCCCTAACATCCTCGGGGGAACGGTGTGCGGAAAAGGAAGTGTGTTCCGTCGCCGGAGCCCTGTGCTAGCGGGTCGGACGGGGACACCCTTCCCGGGGGTGAAGTGAAATGGGGAGTTTTCATCCGTAGAGGAGGTGGCAGACAGCTCGCCTGGGTTCACTTCTCATATTAGCGATAGGGCCCTTTCCTCGGCCCCATTCCGCCGCCTCCCAAAGGCCCTACTCAGAGGAATAGGCTCGAGTTCTTCTGACCTTCAGGCGCTCGGTCGCCAAGGAAGTTTGGAGCAGCGGCCCTGCCCCGCCGGTCCTCCTGCGACCTGCCGGCGGCGCGTGCTGTCATGGTGACGCTGCTGCGCGGGACCCTGCGTCCCCTCCGTCTGTTCCAAGCTCTCCCTGGCCCCGCTGCAGGCAAGTGGCGGAGACGGAGGGAAGTCTTGGGGTCCCCCCCACACTTTTGACCCCGGCCTTCTTGCCCCGCAGATGTGCCGCTCCGAGCCGCGAGCCAGGGCACCGGCCTGCTCTACCCCGAACACATCCCCACGTCCCTGCTGCAGAAGGTGCTGTTGACCGCCGGCTCTGCGGGCATGGCTCTCTACAACCCGTATCGCCACGGTAAGGCCGCCCATGCCCCGCGCTCCCTGGGAGGCCCTGGCCTTGGAAGCCTGGGCAGGCCCCGGCCTCTGTCAAAATTTCCGTTTCCTACGGGTCACTGGGGAATAGACTAGGTCTGGGTACCCAAGGCTGGAGGCTGTACCTCATAATCACCCGGTACATTCGTAAGAATGCAGATGCCTGGGTTCCGTATCTGTCAGGTGTGGAGAGGGCAGGAGGAAGGGGCCTGGAATCTGAGCCTCTCTCCCCTTTGAAACGACTTCCCAGGATATTCTGTCATCCAGCCACAGTGACAACCTCTGGACTAAATAGGTGATTTAAAAGCACCATTGAATGATAACACCTACCAGAAATTAAACTTTATAAGATTCGGGACCATGACTGCCCTTTTCCCACAGTATTGGCAGTATTGTGGATGGTGCCTGGCCCATAATAAATGCTCGATAAATGTTTGCTGGATGTATAACTAGAGCATCCTAAGATTCTGCCATGCCTTCCTCAGCCCTTAAGTCTGGAGAGTACTATTACTCCTGCTAATAAAAATGATAATGCTGACTGCTCAACTGAGCACATCTGGCTGCTCACTGTGCTAAGTGCTTTATTATGCATGATGCTTTTGATTTCTACATTAACCCTATTAGAAAGCTGTTACCTGCACAAACTAGGACACTGGGGCTTGGAAATGGGAAGCAGTTTATACAAGATCACCTAGATAGTGACTGCACCTGGACTCAAACCCACCACTCTGATACCAAAGCTTGTGCCTGTCAATGGAGACATTATATTGTGTTATGATCGTGGATGTGAAAGTGATCTGGGAAGCACTGTGCTAACTGGAGCTACCTCATCCCAGCAGATTAATAACAGCAGTACTAATAAGTATAGCTGTATTGAGCCCTACCTCTGTGCAGGATGATTTGCTAAGTGTTTAACATGAATCCTCATAACTAAGAGGTAGATCTTTATCAGTTAGGAAATTGAGACTCAGACCAGGTCAGGTAACTTACCTAATCAGATCCTGTATTTGTCCCAATTTCCTTTCAGACATGGTTGCAGTTCTAGGGGAAACCACAGGGTGCCGTGCCCTGAGGGTCCTCAGGGACCAGATGAAGAGGGATTCAGAGGGTGCCCAGATCCTGCAGTAGGTTCCAGCTCTGCCTGGGGGTGTCGGTTGGGAATATTCTGTGGGGATCTCGAGTCCCATTGTGTCAGTCCTGTTCCTCTAGGGAGCTCTCCATATCCTGGCTGTGGATGGCTGCACAGGCTGGGCACTGCTTAACTCCAGGGATGCAATTCATATAGACACTACGATGACCCCTGGGTAGTGCCATCTGGTGGCCTCGGCCCAGTTCCAGCCACAGGGCTCTATACCCTTTGTAAGCTTCCATAGCACGTGCTAACTGTACCCTCACCCCTTCCTGCAGTGCCCTTGGTGAGTACCCTGATCACCTGTGAGGTCTGCCTGCCTAGACTGTGCCCTTATAGGCAGGAAGGGCAACCTCTCCTCAGTCCCTGCCACCTCGAAGAAGCTCCCTCGAAGAAGTCCCCACTGATGCTCTGCCCTTTCCCCTCTCTCAGCCTTGTTCCAGCAGAACCTTTTACCTGACTTTGCTGGTGCCCGCCCAATACCTAGGCCCTGCCTTCTGCCTTGCAGGGAGCGTCCCCGGATCTCTCTGTCCACCCTTGACCTGGACAAGCTCCGGAGCCTGCCTGAGGGCTCCCTCGGCCGCGAGTATCTCCGTTTCCTAGATGTGAATGTGAGTATCCAGGTTCTGTGCCTTTGGCTCTCACCAGGAAGGTCAGATGAGAGGCATGGGAGTGGCGTCCCAAGAAAGGAGGAACCCTAAGTTGCCACCGTGGGCAGGAGTGCTTTTCAGTCTCTTGTGCCAAGCCTTTGTCATTTTCTCTGGGACAGGTGAATGGGCCAGTAACATCGCTCCAACCAAGAATCCTGGCTAGCATTTATTAACCTCTACTGTATTCCAGATGCCAGGCTCACATGATCTTGCTGAATCCTCCCAACAATGCCGTCAAGTACGTTTTATCATGCCCTCTGAAGAGATGAAACTGAGGCTCAGAGGAGTTAAGCAACTTGCTGGCTTCATACAGCCAGTGTTAATGGAAGCAGCATACTCACCCAGATCACGCTGTTAACTGCTGCCCTGTGTCCCCCTGTCCCAGACACTATGCTTCCCTAGGGTATGGCACGTTATGGCACTCTCCAGCCCCAGGTGGCGGCGGGGGGGCGGGGGGGTCCCAGTTACTGAGGAACTCATTCATTTGTTTAGCATCTGGTATGTGTCATCACATTGTTCCAGGTCCTGGGGACCTAATAGTGAACTAGCCAGGCAAGATCTCTGCCCTCATGGACCTAATATTCTGGTTGGGGAGGTAAATAAAACAGTAAAAGAAAGAAAGAGTCATATAAAAATTCACGTAAAATATTTATTGAGTACTTAGCACTTACCAGGCACCGTTCATAGTAATTGGGATGCAGTGAATAAAACCGCCGAGAGCCCACCTTGTGGAGCTCGCATTCTAGCAGATGGTGCTGTGAGGACAGCTATCGTCAAGACAGGACAAGGGTGGGCGTGGGGTTGGCCGCTTTCCATACGGTGGTCCTGGGAGACTAAGAAGAGGAGGAGGAGCCAGCCCCGAGGAAACACAGGAGGACCATCCCAAGGGATTGGCAAGTGGGAGGCTCTGTGAGTTTCAGGAGAGGGAGACCCACCCACACACGTGGCCACAGAGGAGAGAGTCGGGGGAGGCAGCCATGGGCGGGGAGGTCAGCCGGGCCAGGCCCTGCCAGCCATGGGAAGGAGTCTGCATTTTGTAATAGGAGCAATAGGAAGCCCCTGAGGGTTTCAAGCAGGAGAGTAACATCTGATTTATAAAAGCACCTTAGGATACCGCCCCTGCCCCTCCCCCCACCCGCCAACATGTACACATCCCCACAAAGGACCTCTGAAGTGCTGCCCAGCCCAGCGCAGGAGCCAACCAGGCTGGGGGAGGTGACGGAGTGAGTAAAGGTTCCTTTGGAATTGGGTTTCTCAACCTTGGCACTATTGACTTTTTGGGCTGGACAATTCATTGTTGTGGGGCTGTGCTGTGCATTGTAGAATGTTCAGCAGCCTCCCTGGCCTCTGCCCACCAGATGACAGTAGCACCTCCCTAAGTCCTAACTACCACAAATGTCTCCAGACTTTGCAAATGTCCCCCGGTGGACAGTCAAGAACCACTGCTTAGGTTATTATCCTTGAAAAAATAACCTGCCCCCATACGTTCCTGGCACCTGCCCCCACCCCAGTTTAGACCCTCTCTCTCACACTTCACCAGGATGCAAATTATTTCATCAATGGGAAATGCACCAAGGTAACCTGCCCCTAGTGTCAGCCAGGGAGGGACAGCCTTCTGAAGTTCCCCCAGAGCCTTTTGTCCTATTACTGAGGAGGGGAGGGGACTGCAGGGCCTCCCTGGCACCTCGCCCAGTCACAGCCCCAGCTGTGCTAACAGCCCGAGCAGTTGTGACACTTCCAGAGAATGGGAACCAGCAGCCACAAAAGGTGAAGTAACACCTTTGTACCAGCAGAGATTTAGATCAAGGTTCAGAGTGAAGTCACCCACCCTGAGTGGACCTTGGTAAGGAGCGTGGTCAGTCATCCTTGTGGCATCAAGATTGTGAGGCATGAGCTTTGGAGTGAAGAGTAGGCTGAGCTAGAACCCTGCCTCCTCCCAGCTTTAGTGCCTGGGCGAGTCGTGTGGCCTTTCTGAGGCTCAGATTCCTTATCTGAGGAAAAGGACCTAATGTTTATCGTCCAGGGCACTGATACGGCTTATCAATAATGGACGTTAAAGCTGTTGGCCTTGGAATCCAGCAAACTTTGTTTCAAATCCTGGCTCAGCCATTTGATTAGTTGTGTGATCTTGGGCAAGTTACTTTATCTCTCTGAGCCTCATTTTTCTTTTTCTTTTAATTTTTTTTTTTTTTGTATTGATTTCAGAGAGGAAGGGAGAGAGAGATAGAAACATCAATGATGAGAGAGAACCATGGATTGGCTGACTCCAGCACACCCTTCCCTCCTGGGGGTCGAGCCAGCAACCCTGGAATCGAACCATGATCTCCCGGTTCATAGGTCCACGCTCAACCTCTGAGCCACAGCAGCCGGGCCCATTTTTCTTACCTGTATCTGAGGCTCGTAACAGGCTCCACCCCCTAGATGGTCACGAAGATTAAGTATGGTCATATATGTAAAGGACGTCACCCAGTGCAGGCACACAGTAGGGACTCAGGAACTCTAGCTGCTATTACTGTGATCACCTTCAGCTTCACACAAGCAGAATGCCGCAGAAGCAAGTAGGACCCAGTGAGGCCACACATAGAGCGTGGCACTGAACCAGCAGCCCCCAAGCTGCAAAGGCACAAACCTCTCAACCTCTGGACAGGCTGAGGCCACGCGTGGGGACAGGAAGACCAGACCACTGCAGCACTCTTCACAGAACTAGAATGCAAGCCACGTAGGAAATTTAAATCTGCTGCTAGCTACGTTAGTGAAGCCAAAAAAAACCAGGTGGAATTAATTTTAATAGCATTTTGTTTAACCCAGTGTATCTAAAATACGTTTCAGCATGTAGTCAATGTTTTTTAATTATTGAGACTTGACACTAGTCTCATACTAAGTCTTTGAAATCCAGTGTGTGATTTTCATGGATAGCATGTCTCAGCTGGAACTTGTCTCATGTCAAGGCCCAGTGGCCACATGTGGCAAGTGGTGGGACAGCCAGATCCAGAAAGGAGACATTAACAAGCACATGCATTAAACAGGATGCAGTCACGTCAGGTGCCATAGGGAGGTGCAGCATGCTACAGGAGACCGTGCTGTGGGCCTGATCAGTCTGCAGGTGACACTTAAGCGGGGTCATAAAGGATGAGCAGGACTGACCAAGGTGACGATGAGGGCGGTGGGAGAGAACACGCTGGGATCCTTATCTCATGCTAAGGATCTTTTTTTTACCCTCAACTTCTAATTGTGGTAAAAAACAAACAAAACAAAAAAAAACACATAACATTTCCCATCTTTCCTGGCCAGATAGCTCATTTGGTACTTAGAGTGTTGTCCTGATATGCCAGGGTTTCAGGTTTGAGCCCCGGTCAGGGTACATGCAAGAGTCAGCCAATAAATGCATCAATACGTGAACAACAAATCATGTTTCTCTCCCATTCATCAATCATTAATCAATAAAGAAAACTTTTTAAATGTTCTTATCCATCTCTAAATGGATAGTCAGTAGTGTTAAGTATACTCACATTGCCCTGACCAGTTTGGCTCAGTGGATAGAGCATCGGCCTGCGGACTCAAGGGTCCCAGGTTCGATTCCGGTCAAGGGCATGTACCTTGGTTGCAGGCACATCCCCAGTGAGGGGTGTGCAGGAGGCAGCTGATCGATCTCTCTCATCGATGTTTCTAACTCTCTGTCCCTCTCCCTTCTTCTCTGTAAAAAATCAATAAAATATATTTTTTAAAAAAAAAGTATACTCACATTGTTAGAAACCAGCCTCCAGAGCTCTTTTATCTGTCCAACTGAAATTCTATCCCCATTAGAATCCTGCTTCCCCCTCCCCTGGGGCCTTTGTACCATATATTCCAACTGATTACGTACGTTATGTGTGAGTTGGCGTGGGTTGAGGGGTTGCCAGTATCACGAAGGATTCCCCTGTCAGCTGGTATAGGCAGAAGCAAAGTCCCCGAAATGTCTAAAGGGTATGAGTTTGGTGGGAGTGGTTGACAGAGTCAAGGAGAGGCTGGCAGTTGAGCCTTGGGAACTGTGGGAAAGGGGTCTAGGGGAGGTTCATGGTTGTCAGAGGGTCTCCCCAGATACCCGGGCACCCACCCGATTCGTGGACGATGAGGAGCTAGCGTACGTGATCCAGCGGTACCGAGAGGTGCACGACATGCTCCACACCTTGCTGGGGATGCCCACCAACATCCTGGGTGAGTGCCAGCTGCCTTGAGCGTGGGGGTTGGGCAGGGCAGGATGCTCCAGCAAGCCTGTCCACCAGGGCCGGGCAGGGCTCGCCTCTCTGCCACCCGCCAATGAGCTGACATAGCGCCTCATTTTCTGCTTTATCGGAACATCTCGGTAGCATCTGTGCCAGCCCCAGTACCTCTCAGGCTCCGACACAGATGAGAAGCATCCAAGCAGCAGGCTCCCTCTCCTGACACCCTCGGGAACTCCCGAAGGCTTGTAGGAACTAGCCTGGCTGTCAAGTCTTCTGCATTCTGACCCCAAACTTCCTCTCCAGCCCTTCTTTCCTCTGGCTCTTTCTTGGGCCCTCTCCTCCCCACCAAGCCAAGTGCCTGGGCACAGCACAGACCAGACTGAGCATGGCTGACCCCTTTAGAGAAGAGACACCTTAGAGGGGAGCAGACACCTCACTGTTCCCTGCCATGAGCATCCCTGGCCTCTCTTCCTGGCCCCTCCTCACCTCCCACCTCCATCTCTACCCTGTCCCGCAGGGGAGATCGTGGTGAAGTGGTTTGAGGCTGTCCAGACCGGCTTGCCCATGTGCATCCTGGGCGCGCTCTTTGGACCAATCCGACTCAGTGCCCAGTAAGTTCTCAAGGGGTGGGGGTGAGGGGTCAAGGGAGATGTCAAAGGGGCCAAGGCTCCAGGAAAATGAAGAGCATGCAGCCTTCCTAAGCAGCCTCAGTGGTCCTCCAGGAAGCCAGGGTGGAAGGAACGGGGCGGAGAGGTGAAACTGGCTTGGCCCAGGGCCTCCAGGCCAATAACTGAAGCCTGGATAGTTCATGGGACCCTCGAGTCTCTTGGGCCAGGCCTTGGTGCCAAGGCAGAATGATGCAGGTGCTGCTGGGGGCAATCTACATTAGTTTCTGGAGTGAGGTAGCCCTCAATTTAAACCTGGGTGTGGCGAGGTCAAGATGGGTGGCTTTGGGCATGGGATTCTAACCTCGCTGAGTTTCTGCATCCTCATTTAAAAATTGGTGATAATAACCCCTTTGTCTTGGGTCTGTGTGAGGATCAACTGAGAAAATGCACGTGGACCGCTGGGCACACAGTGTGCCGGCCCTCAGGACCCTCTGTTTTCTCCCTCTGCTGCCCCATAGGCACCTGCAAGTGCTGGTCTCGGAGCTGGTCCCGTGGGCAGTTCAGAACGGGCGCAGGGCCCCGTGTGTCCTCAATCTGTACTACGAGCGGCGCTGGGAGCAGCCCCTGAAGGCTCTGCGGGAGGAGCTGGGCATCACGGACCCCCCCGTGCACATCAAGGCCTAGGCCCTCCTCACCCCACCCCACCCACTTCCCCCGGAGGCAGAAGGCTCCATGGCCACTACCTTTGTTCCTTTTCTTTGAACATTGACCTTGGGATATTACTTATCAGAATTTGTCGTAACAGTGCTGAGTGGCTCTGAGGGCCAACCCAGGCGGGAGCAGGCAGTGCAGCTCCCAGGGGAGCCTGGAGCTGCCCAGAGAACCACATGTGGACAGGAACCAGCCATCTGGACTCTCACTGGTCCACACCTGCTCTAGACCCTCCCTCCCAGCCAGGGCTTTCTGGGTGCCAGGCTGAGCGTCTTCCCAGGAGTGAGGATGCGACCCAATCCCAAAGGCCGGAGAAGAGGGAGGCAGAGGGGAATGGAGTCTCCACCGTCCGAAGAAAGGCTCCCTCAGGTTGAGGGCCCGCTTCCCTGCCTTCGCCCAGTGCTGGCTGACACAGCCTTGGGCTTTTGAGCCCCGAGAGGAAACACCCCCTCCAGTCTGCGCTTCAGCGGCTAGGCCCACCTCGGGCCTGAAGTTGGCCCCACAGATTCAAGCTCCTAACTCCTCTAGGGTTTTCTAGCAGAGGGCCTGGGGGCAGTCCCTCCCCTCGGCCCATTTCATCGCTAAAGGGAATGAGAACAGCACTCTGGTTATTGCGGAGGCTTCATGCGGCGATGCTCTCTGAAGGACCAAGGGGCAGGAGCGATTGCGTTACTGTGTGCGCAGGTGGAGGAGCAGCTGCGAGACTACAGGTTCATCTTGGAGCAGCAACCAGGCATTTTCCTTGGGTCAGAGCCAAGGAGTGGGGACAGACAGGTAAAAGGGATCGTGGAAGAGTAGGTGGCCCTGGCTGTGGATTTAGAACCAGATACTCTGTGAGAATGGCAGAGCCTTTAGAGTTTTCAGGGACTAGTTCCTTGTTGTGTGGCGGGGGCAACAAAGGCCCAGGATGGGCAAGGACTTGGCTGGAGTAACTAGAACACAGGTTGCAAGGGCTCCTGCTTAGTTTTCTTGTGCCTCAGTTTCCCTAGGGATAATAACAGTTACAGTGTAGTTATAACTACTGTGTGCTAAGCAGTGCCAAACACTTCTGTTTATTATCACATTGACACCAACAGTCATGGGGGGAGGTGGTACTATTTACTGAATTTTCCTAAAGAGGCAACAGGAACAGAGCTGGGGCTGGACCTGCTCAGCACTGCCATGCCGTGTGTTGGCCTTGTGCCCGCCACATCTCAGTCTAGGGCTCCCAGTGGCAGAGGGAGGACGTGGGAGGCTGGAGGCTGACCTCGGAGCCATCGCCTTTTCAAGAGGGAAGCCTTTTCCTGAGCTGAGTTTCTGCAGAAAGAGGAGGAGGTTGGAGTGGGCTCCTCATACCTCATCGATCTTTGCAGTACAGGCCTTTCCAGACCTGCCCGCCATTTCCGTGGCTTCCCAGGATCCCAGGCACTGTTCCTAGAGCAGTAAAAGTCAACAGTGCCAAGATCAGGGGCGAAAGGTCAGACTCGAGATGGCCTCTGCCCAGCCTGGTAGCTCACCTGCTCCAACCTCTTGGTGCCTGCGCAACCCTGGGCCTCTATAGCACGCAAGAGATGGGCGCTGGGTATTGGGATTAGCGGGGGTGGCCGGTAGAGTCCTGCTTCCAGATCAAAGGGTGGCATTTTTCACTTGATCTTAGCCAAAAGGCCGAGAAGCGATCAAAGGGTGGCATTTTTGTCACCAGCTGGAGGACAATTATACTGGCTATAGCTACCGCATACTGAGTTCTTACCGCAGGCCATGAGGCCCTGTCAACTTCTGCCTGGAAACTTACATTCATCTTAATAAACCATGTTGACCTTTTTCCTATCTTTGTTCCCAAGTCATTACATAGTCAGCTTCTTGTTATTCACATCTGTGCTCAAATGTCACCTCATTAGGGGCCTGCCCTGACCGCGCCATCTGAGACGGCCCCCTCCCCTTTACTCCACATCACCTGTTAGAGTGCTTACCACTCAGAAATTATCTTTTTTAACTTTTTATTTACTTTTATATTCCAGAGAGAGCGAGAGAGAAGAAGGGAAACACTGATTTGTCATTCCACTTATTTATGCATCCATTGGTTGCTTCTTGTATGTGTCCTGACCAGAGATCAAACCTGCAACCTTGATGAACAGGGACGATGCTCTAACCAACTGAGCTACCGGGCCAGAGCACTCCGAAATTATTTTGTTTCTTTACTTACAAGTTCCATGTCTTCTCCAGGAGGGCAGGGACCCTATTCTTTCACTGCTGGGAACAGTGCTTGGCACACAGCAGGGGCTTACTGCTTCGTTGCTGAAGGAATGGATGTCAAGCCCCACGCTGAGCACCCCACATGCAAGATCTTATTCAGCCCCCACCACAGCCTCACTTCATGGTGAAGACCCTGGGTCTCGGGTTTAGAAAGTGCCCCGGGTCCCACAGCTCGGGGTGGGGGGGGCGAATGGGGGGGTGGAGCTTGTCTCAGGACGCACAGGGAAGCTCCCTTTCCCTCTGCCCCACAAAAGCCACATGTAGCTGATCCCAGAGCGGTGTTCGGGGGCTCAGGCTCTAAGGGCAGACCTGGCCCACACTGACCAGCTCTGCCCCCTTGCGCTCGTCAGGCCACCCCTTCGAGCCTCTGTTTTCTTCTCTTTAAAATTAGGGAGAGGATATGCCTGTCCCACAACAGGGCCATGTGCTCGTGCAGTTTGCACATAGTAAACACTCAGGAAATGGAAGCTGTCCCTTGCCAGGAAGGCCCTTGGAGGCCTCTGAAGTCATCATGTACAAATCAACCAGAGTGTTTATTTTGCACACACCCAGAGTGGGTGGACTTACACAACTCGAAGGTCACTAACGCCGTCCGACTGACTGTCTGTGGGGTAAGCGCCTACTGTGTGCCAGGGATCAAACCACTCCACTCTGGAGAGGTTTAATTCAAGTGAGTCCAAATGTGAGGCTCTGGTAAAGCTGGAGCTTTAAGTGCTGATGTTCCCTAATGCAGGGCAGATGGGGGTCATGTCCATGGAAAGGAGCCCACGGTGAGGTCAGCCTAGGCTGAGCCTGTCCCACCAATGACAGCATCCAGCTCCTGCCCTTCCTAAGAACCTGCAATGCCTCTTCACTGCACCAGGACAAAACTCAACCTGGCACACAAAGGCCTTTCCAACCCCTTCCCACCACACGGCCTTCCCTGCCCATGGAAGGGACTAGTGTCTTCTAAGTGTTTGCTGGTTGCTGGGGGTTCTCAGTGCTCAAGACAGCTGCATCCCCACCCTCTTGGATGAGCAACTTTACGGCAGCTGAGACCTCCCAGGTGCCAGCCCTGCGCTGACAGCTTGACATGCCCATCTCATTGAATCAATGCCCAGCCCCACGAAGCAGGGGCCATGATGGCTGGATTTCCATTCGACAGATAAGGACACTGAGGCTCCATCGGGAGAGGTGATTTGCCCAGTGACTCACGGTTGGGGATGGAAGTGCAACCCAGATGCATCTGACTACAAAGCAAAGAAGACATCACAATAATGTGTGGTGGGTATTACAGAAGCGCAGTGAGCAACCTTGTCTAGTGATCTAATCTCCACCCGCCCTCACTATAAGCAACTTGAAGGCAGACTGTCTTGTTGCCTCTGTGTCCCCTTGCACCTACCCCTCAGGCCCGGCCCCCTGGCTGTGGACTTACTGCTTTGGCTTCACCAATGTGACCTGCCTGGGTGGAGGAGAACAGGGGGGCTGGTCACCACCACCCTACTTCAAATTCTCACTTGCCTTATTTGCATATCACCTCCGCAGTTGATGTGGAAATAATCGTAATTATTTCCCTGGATCCTGGTGTGGATAAGGTCAGTGCTTCCAATTCACTCTCCCTGTCAAACATTTATCAAGCTTCTGTTATTTGCTAAGCCCTGTGGATACAATCAGAGATAATCTTCATGCCTAGATTTTGTAGGAGCTTTGTGGTCAATGAGCCTGTAAACTACAATAACAAGTATGTCAAGTGCTAATTCAAAAGGTCCCCATGAAACCCTGTGAGATAATCACTATTGGTATGTTCTCATCTATACTAATAAAAGGGTAATATGTTAATTAGGGTGTACGTCCATCCAGACAAAGCCACAGCAGCTGCGAGTCCAGGGCTCACGGCAGCCGTGGGCTCAAACAGCCGTGAGCCCCAGTGGCTGCGAGGCCCAGGGCTCAGGCCTCACAGCCGCAGTGGCTGGCAGTGGCGGCAGCAGCAGAGTGATGGGGGTGGCGCATTCCCCTGATCAGCCCGGTCGCCTCCCGCAGAGGGAGGCCAGACTGTGGCTTCTGGCCGCAGTCTGGCCATCAGTAGGACGTCCCCTGAGGGCTCCTGGACTGTGAGAGGGGGCAGGCCAGGCTGAGGGACCCCTCCCCGCCCCCGCCCAAACCCCCGAGTGCATAAAATTTCTTGCACCAGGCCTCTAGTTTTTACATAGAAGAAGAAATGGAGACTTTGAGTTGACCCATGTCTGTTGGATGTCCACACCCATAAGCACCCAGTGCAACACTGCCTCCTGACTGTAACACCCATGGGGAAGGAGTTGCTTTAATTTACCTAGCTCCCCCAAAAGGAGGCACCCTATACGCTGGAAGAAATAGGTCCAAATACTTATCAGACCAAATTTTCATTTTTAATCCCTATGAATAGACCCTGAAAACTGTCCCTACCCCCTTTTTAAGGACTTCTACTAGACTAAAGGATTCAGGGATCTATTCAAAGACAGATGGCAGCCATGGATGACCAACATGTTTTGATTATCAAGGAACCAAGTTTTCAGAGGCCCAGAGCTGCACAGGGCTGGGAAGTTGGCCAATGGCCCAGGGCTTAGCAGGTGGCATGACAAATATGGTCATTGACTTGGAGGTTAATTTCCTGCAGGGTTCAGTGATTAGAAGTCAAAGTTAGGTCTCCAGATCCATGCCCTTTGTACCATCAGGTGTGCCAGATTGCTTACAAGATACTACCATGGATGAGAAAGGATTCCTACTCAGTAATCCAGGCACCAAGTTTACTGTCCCAGAAGCGGAGGTGAGAGGTGCTCAAATCTGCAGGTCTTCTGAACCTTCTAAAGGTACTATGTCCATAAAAAAAAAAATACCCAGGGAGAGATCAACCAAAGGACTTGTATGCATGCATATAAGCATAACCAATGGACACAGACACTAGGGGGCTGAGGGCACGACGTGGGGGGGGGGGCAATAGGGGGGGGATAAGGGCACATATGTAATACCTTAATCAATAAAGAAAAAATAATTATAGAACATAAAAAAATGGAATTGAGGGAGGACCTCAAACCCAAAACTTTAGCATAACCATGCCAAATTCCAATAAAAGTCCAATGCGCTGGCCATTTTGCCACAGAACCAGTTACTGAACTTAATCCTTGCTAACCTTTCTGTCTGAAACCACACTTCTAGCTCTCTCCTAGGTGTGGTGCTGGGCCTTTGCCGAATGGTGCCGGGTCTAAACGCGGACTCCGATTCTCCGCCAATGTGGCAGGTGGGGGGTGCTCTCCCATAGAACCGAATGCCGGAGGATTGGGAGTTCGGGGCCCAGGCAGAGCCCGCCAGTCTCTTACCGGTCCTGGGTGCGGGGGTGGGGTGGGGGTGGTGGTGGTGGTTGGGGGGTTGGGGGGGGTGGAGAGAGAAGACAGCACGGGTCTCTGCGGCACGGACTACAACTCCCAGAATGCCACGGGAGGCGTCACTTCGGACCGTCGCGCGCGCAGGGCGGGCTGGGCCAGGTGGCGTGGAGCGCGCTGGGACTGCCCTGCGCCTCTCGCTCTGCGGCTCGCGTTGTTGCCGGCCGGCGCAGCCGGTTTGGGCTGCTGGAGGCAGGACGGGGGAGGAGCGCCGCGGGCGGGCGGTGCTGAGCGGCGGGAGGGACTGTCCGGGCCATGCAGGGCGCAGAGCTGGCGAAGGGATCTTGAGACCCGGCTCTGCGCGCTCAGGGGCGGCTGACGCCCCCCGCGCTCCCCACTCCGCTGCCGCTGCCGGGCCGCATCTGGACGGGGCGCCGCGCGGCGGGGCCGACGCTGGGTGAGCATAGACCAGGCGAATGGGTCCCTGGGCGGGGGAATGTGCCCGGCCCGTCGGAGGCAGGTGTGACGGTGCCGGCCTCGGGTGAGGGGCGCGCCCTGCTGCTGTCTCCTTGCCGGCAGCTCTGCTGCTACCCTGGCTCTTTAAGGGCCAGGGCTGTATGCAGTGACCGACCTGGGATAGGGGCCCGAGGCACTAGGCATCCCCTTCTCTCCACATTCCATCTCCAGCCTTCCGGGACGGTCTCTCCTACCCTTGGCTCCGGCGGCTCTGGAAGGCCAGAGTCTGAGGACCTTGGAGATAGATCCTGGCTTTGGAGTTGGGGTCGCTAGTTCGGTACTACCGGCTTTTTCTTTCCGCGTGAAGGAGCGGGAGGTGGTCTGTAAGAGCTCCCTGTGGTCCAGACCATGTCCTCATTCCGGCTCGGAGGCTCTCCGGCTACATTACAGCCGTGACCTTCACCCCCTCCCCAGGAACAGGACCTGAAGGAAAACTCAGCCCTACCTGCCGCGCTCTTGAGCAGATCCGTGAAGAGCCAGGAATAGAACCCAAGCGCGCTAATCTCAGCCCAGCCAGGTTTCCCCCTCCCCCTGTGCCCAGTCCCCCAGTATTCATCCGAGTGGCTTGCTGAGTGTGTGTGTGGCGGTGCCTTCAAGGCCCTCTTCCTCTCAATCATCTTTTCCTTTTGGGCGATCACCTCTCAGGCACCTCCGGACTCTACCCCGTTTGCTCTGTCGCCCCCTATGGGCCAGCAGAGGCAAGGCGCTGCCTGAGCCTCTGGGCAGGGACGGGGCTAGGGCCCCTTCCCAGGAAGCTGCCCCTCTGGGTGTCGTGGCTTGGCCTGGTCATCCACACACCTGCCCAGGTTTTTGGGTATGGAGTCGAGCCAGAGGTGTTTACGTTAGTACCCCTCTCCAAGCCATTTTGGTTAGGGACCCTAGATGGAGAGTGGACTGTCCTATTTTGGCGGGAAAGGTTTTTGAGGGCAGGTCCCACTACACCCATTGCACAGAGGGGGAAACTAAGTCCTAAAGTAGGAAAGGGACTTGCCCAAGGTCACTCGGAAAATTATGGGCAGAGATGGGACAAGGGCGCTAGCACCTAGACTCCTGCCTATCACTTCTGGAATGCCTCACCTCTCCTCCAATGCCTCTAGCCTGCCCCTTCCAGGCAGCCCTCTCACTCGGTATTGCCAAGACACACTACAGGTTGACCCATGGGATCATAGTGGCCTGGCTGACCGGGCCAGGAAGTGGAGAACTTGGACATTTGAATCCACTGACTACCCTGTGCTCACAGGCCACGATGCTGCTCGGGGCGTCTCTCCTGGGAGTGTTGCTATTCTCCAAGCTGGTGCTGAAACTGCCCTGGACTCAGGTGGCGTTTTCCCTGCTGCTCCTCTATCTGGGGTCTGGCGGCTGGCGCTTCGTCCGGATCTTCATCAAGACCATCAGGCGCGATGTTTTGTGAGTACCCGGTTTAGCCCTTCCTGGAGTCTCCCACGCCTCTCTGGGCTCCTCATCCACAAAATTTCCGCAGAACAGACCCGGGGCCTCTACCAGCACAGGGTAGCTGGGCCCCAAAGCAGCAGCCTCTTCTCCACACTCTTTCCCTGGCACTCGTATCTCCATCTCCAAGGTCACAGTCTCCTCCTGGGGAACCTCCATAACTTGGTGCTCCTTAGCCTGGGGCCAACTTGGGGGCCCGGGGCATAGCATGGAACACTGTTAGGGAGAGGTGTTGAGGAGACGTCTGAAAGGGGTCTGTAGTTTGTAACAGGAACCCTGTGGGAAAGGTCCTGTCCTTGGGTTGGCATGAGTCTGAGAGGGCCCCGCGTCAGATATCTGGGAAAACCTGCCCCCCTGAGAATCAGCTGTGCTCCATAGGGATGTCCTGGGCCAGAAACACCCGCTGTTGCCTCCTCTGTGCCAGGTGCGAGGCTCTGGAGCCCAGAGAGGAGCAAGGCAGACCCAGTCCCGGGCCGAGCTTGGACTGGTCTGAGAGAGACTTAGGGGACACAGTAAATCCCTAAGCTGGCAGAGACCCTGGCAGTCTTGCTCACAGTAGTGTCCCAGTGCCCAACACAGTGACTCACACCCAGAACAGGCAGCTCAGCATTTGTCAGTCTGAGTTGATTTCAAAAGGAAAAGAGTGGCCACTGCAGGAAGGGTGGTAGCAGCGGAGAGCTGTGGGAGCGGGGCCGAGAGAGATGGCTTAGGCCAGGGCCTTAGGGAATCAGAGAAGGCCTTCTGGAGGCAAAGTAGTTCTTTCCTTTTTGGAAAAATTTATTTTTATTGATTTCAGAGAGGCAGAGAGAGGGAAAGGGAGATAGAAACATCAATGAGGAAAGAGAATCATTGATTGACTGCTTCCAGCATGCCCCCCACTGGGGATCCAGGCATGTACCCTTGACCGGAATCAAACCGGGGACCCTTCAGTCTGCAGGCTGATGCTCTATCCACTGAGCCAAACTGGCTAGGGCCAAAGTAGCTGTTCTTGAGAGATACCTCAAGGTGGTGGGATCCAGGGATTCCAGGCAGAGGGTAGAGCATCAGCAAGGGCATAGAGGCTGGGAAGCTGGGACAGATCAGGGGCAGAGGTGGCAGGGCCAGGGCAGGAGCGTGGGGTGTGGCCAGGGATTCCACAAACACCTGCTGAACATCTCTGTGCAGGACCCTGAGCAGGGCCCAGAGGACAAGGTGGTGACTAGGCTGGAGCCCTCCCCTTGCTGGGCTCACAGAGAGGAAGACTGGACAGATCGCAAACTCATCCTTTATTGGGCAATGTGGGGGGAGGTAGAGTATGGCCTTGTGGAAGGCCCCGAAAGAGATCTTCCCTTGGGCCCTGGAGCCCAGAATGCGCTGACGGAGCAGCAGACTCAGAGTAGACGGGGATGGCAGTACGGGTTGAACTCTGTAGCCAGAGAGACTGGGCTTCAAATCTCCACCTATGAAGCCAGGGCCAGCCATCTGCTGGCAGAGCCTCAGTTTCCCCCTCCGTACAGGGGAGGGAGTAATTGCCCTGGTCCCTGAACGACATAAGCAGGCTGGTGTGTGTAACAGTGGCCAGCATACAGGTGCTGGACAAGGGGAGTGTTGCAAGTGATGGGGCTCAGGAGCCTTAGGCCCATGGGGCAGCACCCTGGGGCGGGGTGCAGGGACCCCCACTCCCAGCCTCAGCAGTCACAGCTCCCTCGCTGGCCCCCACACAGTGGCGGCCTGGTGCTCCTGAAGGTGAAGGCGAAGGTCCGGCGGTACCTGCGGCAGCGGCGGACAGTGCCCATCTTGTTTGCCTCTACGGTGCAGCGCCACCCTAACAAGACAGCCCTGATCTTTGAGGGCACAGACACACACTGGACCTTCCGCCAGCTGGATGACTTCTCGAGCAGTGTGGCCAACTTCCTGCAAGCCCGGGGCCTGGCCTCCGGCGATGTGGCTGCCCTCTTCATGGAGAACCGCAATGAGTTCGTCGGCCTGTGGCTGGGCATGGCCAAGCTGGGCGTGGAGGCCGCCCTGATCAACACCAACCTGCGGCGGGACGCCCTGCGCCACTGCCTGACCACCTCCCGGGCCCGGGCCCTCATCTTTGGCAGCGAGATGGCCCCAGGTGAGCCCCAAAGAGGCAGGGACAGGCAGGAAGTCTCGTGGGACTTGCACAGACCTCTTCCAGCCCTGGGGGAAGCTGTGTAGCTCAGAGGTTAAGAGCATGAGCCTTAGAATCAGACGACCTGGGCTCTGCCACTGGTAAGCTGGTGATCCTGAGTAAGAGACCAGAGTTCTCTGTGCCTCCGTTTCCTCGCTGTAGTACCTACTCATACTGTTTTCAAGGTAATACTTCACCTGAAGCACTAACAGAGTGGTTGGTGGGAGGTGAGTCCTCAGATTTAATTGGTAACCATTCTTGTGACTAATTAGGCCTCATTTCTTCATCTGTAAAATGCGAACAAGAGTCCATTCTCTGCTGTCCTGGTATGTTAACTGGGTGCTGAGCATGGTACTGTATAAGAGCAGCTCTAATCTTCACAAAGCCTGCTGAGGAAGGGACTTCATCAGCTTGGTAGATGAGGAGACTGAGGTTCATAGTGGTGTGAGGAACTCATGCAACTGGTAAGTGGTGGGACCCAGATTTGATCTGGGCTTGGCCACAGTGTTCCTGTTCTTTCCCCCCACGCTGCTGTGGTTTGTGGAGTAATGGACAGGGAAGGTTATTGAGAAGTTGAAAGGGGAAGAGGACAGATTCAGCAGGGAGAGTGGAGATGTTTGGGCAAAAAAGAGGAAGCCAGAGGAAATGGGGCCAAGTGGGCCAGACCTGGCCCATGCCTAGGGCGGGTGGACATCTGTAATGCCTGGGGGAGCCTGAGAGAAGGCTGTCTGAGAGGCTGGAGGGCTACTAGCCTCTGAGCCCCACTCCTCCCTTCTAACCAGACCCCCACGGACTAGTAAACCTTCATGTGAGATAGAGCTGGCTTCGATTCCCAGCTTCAGCATATTCTAGCTGTGAGCAAGTCCCTCATTCTCAGAGCCTCAATTTCCTCATTTGTAAAATGGGCTGATATTGGTACCTATGTCCTAGGTTGTCTGAGCAGGAGAATGCATACAAAGAGCCCACTGTGTACTTAGCCAGCAGCTAATAGGAGCTGTTGCTCCTATCAGCATCTTTCTTATTATGAGGTCCTGGGTGCTTCTCTCTCCGCCTACCCAGCCAGCCTCCCCGGACAACATGCCCAGCCCTGACATGAGCACAGTTCCTGGGAACACGGTTTCCTGGCCAGCCTGCTGATCTGCCCTGTCTCCTCCGCAGCTGTCTTTGAGATCCATGCCAGCTTGGACCCTTCAATCAGCCTCTTCTGCTCTGGTCCGTGGGATCCCAGCCTAGTGCCTGCCAGCACGGAGCACCTGGACCCCTTGCTGGAAGATGCCCCCAAGCACCTGCCCAGTCGCCCTGACAAGGGCTTCACAGGTGAGTCCCCCACTCCCCACAGAGCGACCCTAAGGTGGCCAAGGACAGATCGCTGGCCTCATGGCCAGAGCCTGTGTTCTGCGTACTTGCTGTGTGACCTGGAGTGAGTGTGTCACCTCCCTTTTCCGTCTGGGAAAATGGGCACAGTAACTCGGGTTACTGTGCAGGTTCAATGAGCTGGTATGTAGGAAAGTGCTAGGCATGGTGTTGAGTACACAGGAGCTCACAAAATCTGATTCTGATTTGTCGAACAAGCCTTCTTGGATGCCTAACATGTGCAGGGTCATGCGGAGCCCAGGAACCTGCTGTTTCTGAGTTTTGTTTGGAGTTGGGCCCGGGGCCTTTAAATATTCATCCAGCACCTGCTCAGTGCAGGCCCCTGTTGAGCTGTGATCCTCCCCTGTACTGGGCTGCCTGTCTCCACCCCCTCTCCTCCAGGCAGCCCCCCAGACCCTCTTGCCTCTCTCTTCTATACTACCTTGTGGAGCCCAGAGCTTGCTATACCTCCTGGTGGCTCAGAGCTTGGACTAGTTCATATTCTGGCTCTGTTGCTTCCCCTGTGTGACCCTGAACACCTGAGCTGCCCCTCTGAGCCTTGGGTTCCTACAGCCATAAAATCGGGGGTGGTAACAGAACCTATTTTGTGTAGTGACTAAGGATTGAAAGAGATGCACTGGGAAGCTAGGGTGTGACAGGAAGGGCTCAGTAATAGGTCATTGTCCTCATTATAGTCATGTAAGCTGCCGTACACAGATCTTATCTCCTGGTGCTTTTGTAAGCCACTTGAGGGCAGGGACTCAGACTGGTTCGGCCTGTTGCCCTCATACAGCAGTTGGCTGGCATTCAGCAGGCACACACGAGCAGGAGATGGTCAACAAGGAACAGGCAGTCACCCCATGGTGTTCCGGACCCCCTGGAGCCTCTAGCCTGGGGGGCTGAGCCTCATACAGAAACTGTAATGTGGCAGTCCCTGGACTGGGCTGCAGGGTGGGAAAAAGAAATGGCCAGTGGTGCAGGAGCGACCTCAGCACCCTGCTTCCTGCAGCTCATGCCTCCCCGCGCTCTAAGACCTCCCCACGCTCTGAGGTGGGCATCACCTCCTTTGGGAAGCCCTCCCTGTTGCCACCTCCCCTCCCTGAAGCCTGGGTCAGGTGCTGCCACTGGGCTTCGACAGGCCCTGTGCTTCCCTTTGTGCTCAGTGTTGGAATGCCTGTCTGCACCTGCCTGTCTCACATGGCTGCAACCTCCACCAGGCCAGAGCCTGTACTCTTCTTGGTCACTGCTGTCTCCCTGGGCCTGGCACAGAATGAGGGCCCAGAAAAACGTTTGCCGATGGAACAGATGCAGGCATTAGAGCAGAGAGTGGTGTCTGGGGTCATCAGAGCCGCCTTCTGGAGGAGGTGTGATGGGAGTGGGCACTGAATGATCACACACACGGGTGTCCGTCTTACTCCGCACTCAGCCCTGTGCTACCTCCTCTTACAGATGCTTATGTGTCTGTTTTCTTCAGATAAGCTCTTCTACATCTACACATCGGGCACCACGGGGCTGCCCAAAGCTGCCATCGTGGTGCACAGCAGGTAAGGGGCAGGTGCCTGGGGGGAGAACCGGGGTGACAGGGCCCAGGAGTCTCCCCTTCTGCCTTCCCAGGGGCCCACTGAGCTCTCCGCCCTCTGCCCTCCCAGGTATTACCGCATGGCTGCCCTGGTGTACTACGGATTTCGCATGCGGCCCGATGACATTGTCTACGACTGCCTCCCACTCTACCACTCCGCAGGTAACGTGGGCCTCTCCCCCGTCCCAGAACCCCTAGGGCAGTGATGGCAAACCTTTTGAGCTCGGCGTGTCAGCATTTTGAAAAACCCTAACTTAACTCTGGTGCTGTGTCACATATAGAAATTTTTTGATATTTGCAACCATAGTAAAACAAAGACTTATATTTTTGATATTTATTTTATATATTTAAATGCCATTTAACAAAGAAAAATCAACCAAAAAAATGAGTTCGCGTGTCACAGGTTTGCCATCACTGCCCTAGGGCCTCAGGAACACTCCCTCTTGGCAGGCAGCATGTTGCAGTTGAAACACATGAGCTTTCAAGTGAAATCAGGGTTCAAATCCAGGTGTGGCCATCGACTGGAGCTCTGAACAAGGATGGCCAAAAACTAAAATAAAAAACAACAACAATAACAAAAACTAAATGGCCACACCAGTCTGATTGCTTGTATGGCCTTGTCCACAGGGCACCTGGGCTGATCTGACTGTTCAGTTTGTTGCCGTGGATATACATGGCCTTGCTGCTTGGTCTTAAGAGCTTAAGGGAAGACAGAGATGGGATAAATATGGTTCCTGTCCTCAAGGTGCTTAGAGTTGGGTGTGTGTTTGGGGCAGGATGAATGATGGGAGCACACCTTCCATGATACAAGAAATAGTGTGGTGAGTACGGGAGGGCCAGGGAACAGGAGCTCAGCTCAAGGGAAGAGCTTGGTCTGGCCAGGAAGGCTTCTTGGAAGAGGTGTACTCAATGCAGGCAGATGTGAGGTGCAGAAGCCAGGCGGGCTAGCTTGGCCGCCCCCCACCCCCAGTTGAAGGGCATCATTACGGTTATAGGAACGGGAACTTAGGGCCAGCTCTGCAGGCTCTGGGGGATGTGTAATTGACCCAGTAGGCACAGGAAAGCCATGGAAGATGTCTGACTAGGGGAGTGATTGTCATTAGTGTTGGAGGGAGAGGACAGGAAAGAGAGAGACCAAAGGTCTGGGTAAGACGAGGCTCTGGAGGGAAGGGTGTCCCACCTCACTGACCTCCAGGGCTCGCTCTGCCTTCAGGAAACATCGTGGGAATCGGGCAGTGCCTGCTCCACGGCATGACAGTGGTTATCCGGAAGAAATTCTCAGCCTCTCGGTTCTGGGATGATTGTATCAAGTACAACTGCACAGTGAGTGAGAGGGAAGGAGATGAGCCATCCCCGTCCCCTCGTGACCCTCCCACCAGCCCCACTCGGGGACCCCTGTCTCACAGCTGAGGCAGCCAGTTGTCCACTGGCAGATGCAGAGATTGAGGCCCAGAGGGAAAGGATTGCCGGTGGGAGGGACAGAGCTAGTAGGGTAGGGGCCTGAGGGGCTGGGAGGCGGGGAGTGAGAGCAACCTCAGAGACCCAGGCTCACCCCAGTGCACCTCCAGATTGTGCAGTACATCGGCGAGCTGTGCCGCTACCTCCTGAACCAGCCGCCGCGGGAGGTGGAGAAGCGGCACCAGGTGCGCATGGCGCTGGGCAACGGCCTCCGACAGTCCATATGGACCGAATTTTCTGGCCGCTTCAACATCCCCCAGGTGGCCGAGTTCTACGGGGCCACTGAGTGCAACTGCAGCCTGGGCAACTTCGACAGCCAGGTACCACTCAGGTTGGGGACGTGGATGGATCACGAAGGCACTGGCAGCAGAAGGGAGGGCAGAGTTCCAGCGAGGGAGCGGGTGCTGGAGTGTCCCCCACCCACATGGCCCAGTTTTGGGCGCATGGGGAGAGCCCAGGCCCAAGTCTTGGCCTTTGCAGGTGGGAGCCTGTGGCTTCAACAGCCGCATCCTGTCCTTCGTGTACCCCATCCGGCTGGTACGTGTCAACGAGGACACCATGGAGCTGATCCGGGGGCCCAATGGTGTCTGCCTTCCCTGCCAGCCAGGTCTGCCCTGGGGTTGGAATTGGGGGTCAGAGGGGAGGGATTGGCCCAGGAGGAAGACAGGACAGGTGGGTGGGTGGTAACCCTGTTCTGACCAGTGGCCGTCAGTCAGTTCTCTTAGTCGTTTATTCCCTCAGTTCATCTATTCTCTTTAGTGTTGAGGACCCTGGGTCCAGGCCGCCTGGGATGATCCTAGCTCAGCCCCTTAGCTCTGGGCCCGAGTCCCCCCACCTTGGAATGGGGCTGATGGCAGCACTGCCTCATGGGGTGGCCCAGAGGATCGTGTGGTGCAGAACATGCAGCTCTTTGAGCTGAGCCAGGAGCCCAGGGAAGGCTGCTTTGGCCAGACTGTCCGTGTAAGGTTCAGCCACCCTTTCATCTATTTGTTCATGTTTCCATTGGCTCAGGTGACCAGACATCACCGAGTGCCTACATGTGTCAGGCCTGCCAAGAGAAGCTCCCTGCCCTGGGGGGATAGACTTGGGGGCCGGGGGATGGAATTTCTTTGGGAAGCAGTGTGACCAGAGGTCAGATCAGCATGTAGGGTGCATTTGGGGGTGGGGGAGCCCAGTGGAAGAGGCCACCGTGGCAAATCTGGCCCCGCCTTCCCGCCCCCAGGTGAGCCAGGCCAGCTGGTGGGCCGCATCATCCAGCAGGACCCCCTGCGGCGCTTCGATGGCTACCTCAACCAGGGCGCCAACAATAAGAAGATCGCCAAAGATGTCTTCAGCAAGGGGGACCAGGCTTACCTCACCGGTGAGTGGCCCCTCTCCCTAGCCCTTCACAGCCCCATCAGAGGGTAGGGATGGAGAGATGAAGGGGTCTTTCCCACCTTCAGAGGACACCTCCCCAGGACTCCCCCAATCCCATCCCCTACAGCCAAGCAAACCCTTGGGATCCAGCGAGGACTCCCTGGCCTAAGCCCTATCTCACACCCCCTTCCTAGGTGATGTACTGGTGATGGATGAGCTGGGCTACCTGTATTTCCGAGACCGCACAGGGGACACGTTCCGCTGGAAAGGCGAGAATGTGTCCACCACGGAGGTGGAGGGCACACTTAGCCGCCTGCTAGACATGGCCGATGTGGCAGTATATGGGGTCGAGGTGCCAGGTATCTTTGTATGGGCTGGTGGGAGATACCAGGTATGTGTGGGGAGGTGCCACCAGGGGGCACTGCCAGCCGCTCACGGTTGACTCCACTACCCGCAGGAACCGAGGGCCGAGCCGGAATGGCTGCTGTGGCTAACCCCACTGGCAGCTGCGACCTGGAGCACTTTGCACAGCTGCTGGAGAAAGAGCTGCCCCTCTATGCCCGTCCCATCTTCCTGCGCCTCATGCCCGAGCTTCACAAAACAGGTTTGTCTCCTCCCCTGTCCGACGTGCAGTTAGCAGGCCTGGGCTCCTTCCGGTTCCTTCTTGAGAGACCTGGGTGGCTGTCACTTGAACTTCACCCACAGCTTAGCCAGGTAGTTGATAAACTGACCTCCCTGTGTACAGGTGAGCAGATGGAGTCTTCAGAGAGAGAAGGTTCATTCATTCACTAATGGAAGAAATGTTAATTGAGCACCAACTATGTGCCAGGCACTGTGCTAGGCCTTGGGGAGATAGGTAGTGATTTCTGACAGGACCTGTGCTTTCTTGGAGCTTCTAGGGCAGCCATGGGCAAACTACGGCCCGCGTTTGAAATGAATAAAACTAAAAAAAAAAAAAAGACCGTACCCTTTTATGTAATGATGTTTACTTTGAATTTATATTAGTTCACACAAACACTCCATCCATGCTTTTGTTCCGCTCCTCCGGTCCAGTTTAAGAACCCATTGTGGCCCTCGAGTCAAAAAGTTTGCCCACACCTGTTCTAGGGCAATAATGGAGACAGCCTTAGGACAAGGAATTCCAAGATTAAGAATGGAATTCAGATCAAACTGACAGAAAAGTGAATGAAGGGGTTTCGGAGGACTAGGAAGCTTCCCTGAGGAGGCGACGTTTAAGCTGAGACCTGATTGAGAGGGAGGACTGTATGAGTGTGGGAGGCATTCTGGGCTCTGGGAACAGCAAGTGTGAAGCCTGAGGCAGGAAGACCTTGGACACTAGCGGAGTATAAGGAGGCCCCCAAAGTTGGAGTCAGTGAGAGGGGTGGGCAGTGGCATGAGGCCGGGAAGAGAGGCTAGCAGGGCTGGGGTGGGGGCAGGAGGAAGCCACAGAATTGGTTGAGCAGGGTAGTAGTTGGTCAGATTCGTGTTCTTCAAAGCCCTCTTGCTGCTGCATGGAGAGTGGGAGGGTAGCAGGCAGCCAGGGTGGGGCGTGGGGAAATGAGTGCATGGTCATCATCCAGGGAAGAGATGAGTGTGGGTCTACCATCACGTGACAGGGTGGTGCCATTCTTCTGTCGTTGGTACCCTGACGACTCAGGAGTTGCCTGGTGGGCAGGAAGTTCATGGCCAGACCCCCACCCTGCTCTCCTCGGTCCCTGCTGCCGTGCCCTGACTCTCCCCATTCTCGGCCCTTCCCTGGCTGCTCAGCCTCCGGTCTCACTTGCCTGGTCACCTCCCACGTAATCATCATGTCAGCCCTGCTTGATACTCGTAAAAAGGCTGCTGCCACTTCCACTATTTCAGAGATGTGACAGTCTGAAACGTGCATCTTAGAATCCACAGACTTCGGAAGGACACTCAGGTTGATGAGCAGATTAAATGCCATTGCACTGTACGTGGGAGGTGCTCAGCTCAAAGGAGCCTTCACAGAGACCCAAGTTCTGCTCCCTCTCCGTCACTCAGTATGTGGCTGTGAACAGACAGCTTCCCTATTTGGGTCTCAGTTTCCCCTTTTGTAAAAAGGAGGTGGGTGATGCAGGGCTGCTCTGAGAAACAGGACATAACGGAGTGGATGGAGCCTTCTCTGCAAACTCTAGCCTGGGTGTAACTCCAGCGATGGGGCCAAGGGCATTGCTGACTCCGTAGCCCCAGTAAGACTGCGCCGGGGAGCTTTCCTGAACTCTGCTAGAGCTGGTTAGGCAACCCTGCTCTGCCTCGGCAGGGCCTGCAAACCCCTGGGGAAACGCACCCCAGGAAAAGGGAACCGAATGAGCAAAGGTCTGGAGGTGGGACCCTTTCCTATGTGCCCTTTCCTATGTCTCCGGTCTTCCTCTGTGCATCTTCAACTCTGGTGGGTGGGTTCCCGGGAGCTCAGCCCCTGCCTGCACCCTCTGACTCTCCTTCCCCGTCATCTGCTCCCTCAGGGACGTTTAAGTTACAGAAGACAGAGCTGCGGAAGGAGGGCTTTGACCCTGCCACCGTGAAAGACCCGCTGTTCTACCTGGATGCCCGGAAGGGCCGCTATCTACCGCTGGACCAAGAGGCCTACACCCGAATCCAGGCTGGCGTGGAGAAGCTGTGATTTGCCCTGAGTCCCTCTCAGGGCCAGCAGATACTGGATCCAGAGCCCCAGCTCACACCCCAGAGGGGTCCTGGGTTACGCCAGACCAAAGCAAGCAGGGCCCAGCACCTCAACTGTGAGGTGCTGGCCGCCTCCCCCTTCAAACTGCCAAGTGACTCACTGCCGCCTCCCCCTCCCCCAGGCTTTCTGTGAAAGCCTCATGCCCCTGTATGTCTTCGAGGCCGGGCAGGGCTCCAGGCTGAGACTGACGGCCCCTCAGGATGATGTCTTGGTCAGGTCAGGGGGAGGGGAGGGTCGCCAAGCGCTCCTCAGAGAGCCAGGGAGTTTGTCAATGGGACCAGGGCATAAGCCCCCAGACTCAGGAAGCCAGTAGAGTGGGCAGAGGCAAAAGTGCCCGTCGATCAGCTGGTTGAAGAGGATCCTGCCCCGCTGCGGCTCTAGTGTGAGACTCCGCTCTGCCTGCGCCTCCAGGAGGACGGGAGAGGACCCCGACCTGCAGCAGGCCGCCCGACTGCACATCCTCCCTCCTACCCTCTCCCTGGTGGGTGGCTGCCTGGCTGTCCCTCAGGCAGGGCCTTTCTGTCTGGGTCTGTCCATGTCACCTCCATCTCAGTCCGGACCTGGCTTTGAGAGGAGGGATGGGGGCACTCAAGGGCCAATAAACTCTGCCTTGACTCCCCCAGCTTGTGTGCATGCCACCTGAGCTCACCCCAGCCTACTCAGGCCCCCCTGCTCCCCCTCTGGCCCCTTCTCTCAGTCACCCATCTATTCACTCATTTGGACTTAGGGCAGGTGAGATGCTACAGCCCCATATTTCAGCGCCCACCTGAGTCTTGGGCAAGTGACTCAGTCTTATCAGTGAAATGGAATAAGGAGGATTCAGAGAACTGAAGGTACCCATTATGAGGCAAGGGCTGCTCAGAGGCTTGGAAAGAGAAAACCTAACCCAGAGCAGGGTCCCACCTCCAGGCCTTTGCTCATTCGGTTCCCTTTTCCTGGGGTGCGTTTCCCCAGGGGTTTGCAGGCCCTGCCCAGGCAGAGCAGAGTTCAGGAAAGCTCCCCGGAGCAGTCTTACTGGGGCTACGGAGTCAGCAATGCCCTTGGCCCCATCGCTGGAGTTACACCCAGGCTAGAAACGCAAGGCCTGATGGGAAAGGAGTCCGACCCAGCCCAGGGCATTAGGCACTGCATCCCTGGTTTTTGTCTTCACTGTGTCACTTGGCTGAGGTCACATAGCCAGTAGTGGGGGCTGGAATGTAAACCACAGGCCAGGGGGCCCTTCCCACTGCTCCACCCACCTCCGGGTGCAGAAGACAACAGGGAAGCCAGAGCATTCCCATTCCACACATGCCTGCGGAGCCGGCTGTGGGCCACACCCTAGGCCAGCAGCTGACAGTGCAGGGGGAGGGTGGCCAGGAGAATATGGGTTGCCTCCTGGGGAAGTGACCTTTGAAGAGGAGTCTGGTGCTTCTCTTGGGGGCAAATGGTGGGGGCCGTGTGGCAGTTGGCCCCTTGGAAAGCGATGCCAAGTGGTGTTGGGCAGGGGGAGGAGGCGTGCGGGCTGTGGCAGGCATGGCTGCAGTGCCCTAGTGTGACCAGCAGGGGGAGTGCAGAGACTGCAGAATCCCTCCAGGCCCTCAGCCCAGACAAGTAGGAAGCAGGGATTGAGTCCTCTCCTCATCCCACCCCCCAACCCAACCGCCCCCCCCCCTCCAGGCAAGTACCCATCCCAGAAACCCCTGCGGTGGGCTTGTGAGGCTTCTAAGCGGCTGGGCTTGCCTGAGAGCACGGCCTTGTATCTTCTTTTCATATATATGTATATTTATTTATTTTTTTAATATATATTTTATTGATTTTTTATAGAGAGGAAGGGAAAGGGATAGAGAGTTAGAAACATCGATGAGAGAGAAACATCAATCAGCTGCCTCCTGCACACCCCCTACTGGGGATGTGCCCGCAACCAAGGTACATGCCCTTGATCAGAATCAAACCTGGGACCCTTCAGTCCCCAGGCCGACGCTCTATCCACTGAGCCAAACCGGTTAGGGCTGTATATTTATTTTTTTTATTGATTTGATAGAAACATCCATTGGTTGCCTCTCATACGTACCCCAATCGGGTCAAACCCACAACCGGGTATATGCCCCGATGGGGAATCGAACCCGAAACCTTTCAGTGTACAGGACTATATGGCCTTGTAGCTTTAACCCTCAGCGATGCGTGCCCTCCAACGGAAGGAGCTTAAGCCTTTCTCCAGATTGAACACAGCCACCAAAGGCAGCTCCAGCTCGGAGGCCAGACAGGCCTACGTTCAGGTCCAGTCCGTTAGTCAGGCTCAGCCTCAGTTTCCTCTCCTGTAGGAATCTACATTGTGGTCTTTGTGAACATGCATGGAAATCTCTTAGCACGGGGTCTGGTGCTGATAGCTGCTCAGTGTATGACAGTTAAAAAGGGATATACACTGAGTGGCCAGATTATTATGACCACCTGACATTTGTAGGTAAATTAGCTATAATTTTGCGCTGAAGTTGCTAGAGGGCCAGACCATATAAATAGGGAAGCAGGTTGTTTACCACGATAGTAGAAGTGATTTTTTTCTGAATATATGGGTAAATAATGTGATTTAACAGCCTTTGAATGTAGGATATATATATATCCCCATCAGCACTTCGTTGGGCCACCTTTTGCCTTCAACACTGCGGCGATTCTTCTTAGTGTTGACTCCACGAGATGTTGAAAGGTGATGCGAGGAATCTGACACCATGCCTGATGAATAGCACTGTCCGGTTCTGTGAGATTTGATGGTTGTGGAACCAGCTGCTTGATGGCTCTTTTAACTTCGTCCCACAAATGCTCAATTGGATTGAGATCTGGTGATTGTGGGGACCACCTAAGCAAGGTAAAGTCTCCCTCATGTTCTTGAAACCACTCCTGCACAATACAGCACCGTGGCATGGCGCATGTCTTGTTGGAAGAAGCCACCTCCATTGGGATACGCCATCAACATGACAGGATGAACTTGATCAGCAATGATACTTAGGTATGTTGTGCTATTCAGAGGTTGTTCCACACGAATTAAAGGGCCCAAATCATGCCAGGAAAACATGCCCAAACCATACCACTGCCCCCACCAGCTTGAAGGGTTGTACTCATGCATGTGGGGTGCATGCTTTCATGCTGTTTCTGCCAAATTCTCACTCTGCATGATGCAACTGGAAACATGATTCATCGGACCACATTCATTGCTCGACTGTCCAATCCTTGTGTTCCTGTGCGAATTGGAGACGTTTTATCTTGGTAACTGCAGACAGCAAAGGTGTTCGAACAGGCCTTCGGCTTCCATATCCCCTACGATGCAGTGTACGACTAATTTGCCTACAAACGTCAGGTGGTCATAATAATCTGGCCACTCAGTGTGTGTGTATATATATATATATATATATATATATATATATATATACCCCACATTCAAAGGCTGTTAAATCACATGGTTTACCCATATCTTCAGAAAAAAAATCACTTCTGTTGTGGTCAACAACCTGCTTCCCTATTTATAATGATCTGGCCCTCTAGCAATTTCAGCGCGAAATTATAGCTAATTTGCCTACAAACGTCAGGTGGTCATAATAATCTGGCCACTTAGTGTATGATCAGGTGTTAAGACCCCAGACTAGGCCTAAATTTCCCACTTCCATATCAGCCCCTCCATGAAGGGGTGGGACTGGTGGGCCTCTGGGCCTTGCAGCCTCATGCACACATGGCTGTGTGAGATGTCTCTGTGCACACAGTATGTGCTTGTGAAGTTAATGATAGTGTCTATTGGGCATTTCCTGACATTTATATAGTGCTTCACAGTTTACAGAGCACCAAGTAATTTCATCTATGGAGCAGATTCTAAAGGAGTTTGTGCAGAGGGTGGGGTGGGGGTGAGGGAGCCCAGGGTGAGCAAGATAGAGACCCAGGCCCAGGCAAGGCAGAGGAGACTGGCAGTAAAGCAGCAAAGGGTATGTGCTTAGCTGACCTAATCTGGCTTCCTGACAGCACAAGAGTGGGGGGGCGGGGTGGGGTAGGTGGGGGCGTGTTTCCAGGTCAGGGAGACTTTTCAAAAAAGAGCTCCATGCCGTAACCGGTTTGGCTCAGTGGATAGAGCGTCGGTCTGTGGACTGAAAGGTCCCAGGTTCGATTCCGGTCAAGGGCATGTACCTTGGTTGCGGGCACATCTCCAGTAGGGAGTGTGCAGGAGGCAGCTGATCGATGTTTCTCTCTCATCCATGTTTCTAACTCTCTATCCCTCTCCCTTCCTCTCTGTAAAAAATCAATAAAATATATTTAAAAAAAAAAAAAAAAAAAAAGAGCTCCAAGAATCAGAGGGGAAGTGTGTTCTGAACAGAAGGAGCAGCAAAATGTAAAGGCCTGGAGTGAAGTGCAGTTTGGCTACGGGGGATGAAGGGGGTAAAGTTGAGGCAAGATCTGAAAATGTGTGCCTTGTGGGCACTAGTAATGGCACACCTCCAGCACCTGGGAGCCCGCAGGAGGTGCTAGTAGCAGTCAAACCCCTTCCTTAGGCTGATAGCCACCGCATGGGGAACTCTCCCTGTGTGCCAGGAATTGTGCAAAGTGCTTCCTGCGCCTTACTTCATTAAACCCATTACAATGCAGCTGCTATTTTGATGCTCAGAGAGTCCAAGTCTCTCCATTAACTACGGAGCCTGTGAAGGGTGGCGCCGGGAGGCAAGGCCCCATTCTGGGAGCCTCAGTGTCCCCATCTGCAGCCTGCGCCCGGGAGGCCTGCCTCCAGCGACCCCGGAGGTCCTACCGCCCTCGGGACAGGCAAGTGGCCGCCCAAGCCAGTGCGTGGCCTCTCACTTTCAATTCCTGGGAAGAAGGTTAAATACCTCGGAGGGGCCCATTGAAGCGGCGGCAAAGGAGGGGGCGACCGAGTGACTTTCAAAGGGATCTGAATGAGCGGCTGGCCCTCACCCCGAGGAGGGGCCCTGCTTCCTCCCCGACTAATGATATTCTGGGCTCAGCCCTGGGCTTTGGCGGCAGTTTAACCCGAGCCCGGGTGGATTTCTTTCTCACTGATCTCAGCTTGACACCCAATTAGCACAAGAATGGGAGGAGGAAGCCGGCGAAAGGCGCCTCCCAGCCTCCCCGGTCGCACGAGGGGAGCAGGCGGGAAGACAAAGGGCAGCGGGCAGGGGGGCACCCGCGCCCTCGCCTCTCCCGCAGACCCCGCCATTGTCTCCCTAGCAGCTTCTGAAGGGATGGAGGCCGACGCCCGGGCTGGCCGGCTTGCTGGAGAGGACTGGGGATGGGGCCCTGGGGGAGCTGGGCCCAACCAGAGAGAGGTTCAGGGAGGAGGGGCAGGGATCCTGAAGCACAGCAGCCTGGGGTGAGGCCTGACATTTAGGGGTCCCAGGGGCAAGCCACTGGTTCTGAGCCTCAGCTTTTCTCATTTGAAAAAGGGGGATTGCCCTGGCCAGTTAGGGCATCGTCCGGACACGCCAGGGGTTTGGGTTTGATCTCCCATCAGGGCACATGCAGGAATCAAACTAACGAAGGCATCAGTAAGTGGAACAACAAATCAACGTTTATTTCCTCCTTCCTCTCTCTAAAATCAATACATTTTTTTTTTTCCAGAAAATGGGGGTAATAGTCCCTGTGAGTAATCAACCTGGTAATTCATGCCCCTGGCAGGTGCAAAGGGCACGGAGTGGAGTCGGCTCAGGAGCAGAGTGAGTCCCAGGCGTTCACAGAATGGCTGCTTTACCCAGAAGGTGGCTCCCAGTCTCTCTGCGAGGAGAAACTGGTGGACCCCTGCCTCCTGCGGGGGGAAGGATTCCCACTCCTCCAGGAGGGAGGGAATGCCTCTGGCTTTCCCATGCACCTTCTCCCTCCCCACCCCCAACCCCACCTCCCACAACTCCTTTGGATTTGGGTTTAGAAGTGACCTCCAGGGCTGGATTAGGGGCCTCCTCCTGCTCCTACAGTGTCCCCCCTACCTCGTGTTTCCCCTTCATAACACTGATTGCACTGTGTGGTCCATTTCTGGTTTTTAAAAATATATTTTTATTGACTTCAGAGAGGAAGGGAAAGGAGAGAGAAATAGAAACATCAATGATGAGAATCATTGATCAACTGCCTCCTGTATGTCCCCCACTGGGAATCGAGCCTGCAACCCAGGCATGTTCCCCAATGACCGGAATCGAACCGTGACCTCCTGATTCATAGGTTGATGCTCAACCACTGAGTCTGATTTTTTTTTTTTAAATCCTCACCTGAGGATATTTTTTCCATTGATTTTGAATCTAGATAGAGTGGAAGGGAGGGAGGAGTGGGAGAAAGAGAAACATCGAAGTGAGAGTGACAAATCAATTGGTTGCATCCTGCACATGTCCATATGGGGGCTGGGGAACCTGTAACTGAAGTACATGCCCTTGACCCTTTGGTCCCTGGGCCGGTGCTCTAACCATTGAGCAACCAGCCAGGGCCGTTTTATACGTTTTTCCATCCGTGTCTCCTAGAACAGTGGTTGCCAACCTTTCAGACCTCACGAACCATGAGTAGTCTGCGGACCACTGATTGGCAACCGCTGTCCTAGAACATCAGCCCTTGAAGGCAGGGACCCCATTGGTTTTGTTCACCATTGTATTCCCAGCACCAGCACTGGGCCTGGCACTTAATAGGTGCTCAGTGAATATTTGTGAAATGGATGAAGCTCTTCAAATGCTCCTCAGCTCTCCGGTGCAGGAGGTGGGAGTTCCCAGGGTCAGAGGATATTCAAGTCAGAGGTAGGCTGGGATCAGAGGGCTCTTGAATGATTTCTGGGAAGGCCCTTGTCTTGTTAGTAAAGAGAAGCCCATTAAATGATTTTGAGCAGGGGAGTGATATGTGTTCATTCATTCATTTATTCATTCAGCAAGCACTTACCAGACCCCAACAATGTGCAGTATCAATACCATGAGGTAGGGATCAAAGATAAATCAGGCAAGGTTTGTACCCTGGGGCAGCTGGATCCAGTGAAATAATCTTAGAAGAATATGTTTGTTGAAGGGACCTTAAGATCCTTTGGCCCTAAACATTTTTTACAGATTAGGGAAACTGAGTTCCAGAGAGGAGAAGTGACCTATCTAGCATGATGAATGTGGGGCCTCTCCGTTTACCACAGGATTCCTTTGCACTGTTTGAGAACCAGGGCTATGTCTCATTTGTCCAGATTTGGTGACTGGGTGTAGGAGCGGATTAAGAACAATGTCCAAGGTTTCTTGTTTGAGTGTTGCAGTGGGTCGCAGTGGTATACCTGAGATGGGGAACACAAGTGAGAGCCTTTTTAGGGAAAGAGGCACTGTGCCAAAAACTCGTTTAGTCCTCACTAAAGCCCTATGAAGAAGGGGCTCTTATTATCTCCATTTTACAGACTAGGAAACTGAGGCACAAAGATGTGTAGGGACTTGCCCAAAGATACAGCTAGGAAGTGGTGGGACCTAGATAGTAAGATGGTAGTTGAACTCAACCTTTTAACCATTACATCATTCTGCCCTTAACCAGCAGACTACGCCACCCTACTCTACCAATGCTGAGTAGACATCCCCTTCACTCCATTTGTGCCCGGAGCTGTTGTAACAGGCTCCAGTGGTCTCCTATCTTCTTCCTTGTTCCTCTCCAAACCACTCTCCACACTGCAGCCAGAAAGGATATTTTGAAACAGTTCTAATAATGTCGCCCCCTCTTAAAACTCTTCAAAGGCCGCCCATTGTTCTTAGAATAGAGACTGAAATTCCTACCTGGCTGACAAGGCATGATTTGGTCCCTGCCCACTTTTCTAGCCCCATCTCTTATCAGGTTCTCTGTTCCCCAATTTGCACCTTCCTGTCCTGTTGATCCAGCATGCTCTCCCACCCACAGCCTTTGCACCTTCTGATCTCCACACTGGAATGTTCCCGGAGCTTTCTCTCCCCTGACATCCACCTCGATAATTCTCCCCAGGCTTTAAAGCTCAGCTCAAACTCTGAGTCACTTCTTTGAGGTTTTACATTTACTAGGAAGGCTGATGTGTTTATATGATCAGCGTTAGTTTCCCCCACTCAACTGTGGCATCTTGTCCAGCCGGTTCACCACCGCGCCCACAGCACCCACCAAGATGCCTGGTCCACAGAGGACGTGCAGTAAATATCTGTAGAATGGGTTAAATCCAACTCGACAGCGAAGGGGGTGGTTGGATGGCGAGCGGAGAGCTCAGGAGGGAGATTTCTGGGCTGTAAATAAAGACTGGAGGGGTCACTTATTCAGAAGGGTGGACGGGCTCGCACAAGCGGTGTGCGGACAAGATATTTGTAACTAATCCCAAGATAAACAGTAACGTGGCTCACAGTCGCTGCGCCAAGAAGCGGCGGGCTCTCCTCCGCCTGGGTGTGGCTTACAGGGCGCTGTCCACCTTGGGGTCTGAGCTCCTTCCCTAAAAGACAGTGAGGGACCAACTCAAAGGACCACCCCCTGCCCCGGCCCCCGTGACCTTCCCCGCCCACTCCGGGCCTTTGTCCAATAGCTGAGGACAACGGCTCCCTGGGCACCGCCTCTTCCGTCTGCGGAGACCGGAAGTGGGGCGGGAGCGCCGGAAGTTGAAGGGAGTTTCCTGCGACCTCGGCTTCCTCAACATGGCAGCGCCCTTATCAGTGGAGGTGGAGTTCGGGTGAGTCACAGAGTTGGGGGCGCCGTGGGGATGGATTGAAGTCTTCAGGCCCAGAACTCCTCTCCCTCTGCTTTGGGGCCTGTCATGACCGAATTTCCGAGGTTTCTGGCGCGTTCTTTGAGCTACGCCATCCGCCTCGGAGGGTCTGAAAGGCTCGGTCTCCTTTGGCGACGAGGCCGTAAGTCCGGGAATAGAGGCGCACGGCCGGGCGGGGAGGTGCGCTCCGGACACTCTTCAGTACCCTCTACCCTGACGGACTCAAAAGGCGTGATGGTTGGCAGGCGGGCTCCCCGCCTTCTTTGCCGATCCCGTTTTGGACCAAGCCCATGTGTCTGGCACCTGATCTAGAGCGCAGAAGGACTACCGTACACTCCCGCATGCTTTTTTCCTGGCAGCAAGTCCACTTCAGGGTTCTTGAAGCCTTGATTCTCGTGGGATGTGTGGCCAAGACGAGACTCCTTCTCTTTCTCAGGTTAAACATACCGGAGCCCCTTTTAGGACGTTCAGTACATTGACTGAGCCTGTCTGCAGGCAGGTGGAGATAGAGGGATAAGGTAGTGCAGTGGGGAAGACTAACCCTGACAGTACAGTGTGCACAGATGAAAAGTACAGTAATCGGAATATGCATAACAGTAGCTGAAGAAACACTGATCAGGGAGGGTGTCTCCTCAAACCACTGCTTTCTGTCCTCTGTATATGATTTCAGAGCTGAGAGAAACTGCTGAGCTTAGAAGGCAAAGGAACTGACACCCTAAGTCTTAGGGCCTAAGAGGTGGGTGGTGTAATTTCCAGTCATATGGAAGCTTGAGAGTGTGTGTGTGTGCGGAGGGAGGAGGGGTGTTGGGGGGGGGGGGTGTTGGGAAGGGAAACAAGCCAAGGCTTATGTGAAAGGAAAAGTCTGAAATGGGGATATAAAACCTCTGTCCCTAAATGCCTTTTCTTATATTGGATGCCCCCAGTTTCTTTCATGCTTTCCCTTCATTGGGTAGTTTATTCACTAGTCATTTATTGAGTGCCTACCATGTGCCAGGCAGTGAGCCAGACACGGAGGATACAAAGATAAATGGAACTCTGTGCATGTTCTCCAGTGTTCAGCATTTCTGTCCCTTAGGGGGAGGTAGCCTCATGAATGTTAAATGCGTTTTAATTGATGATATTGTCTAGCTCCTTGGATCCAGTTAGAACCATACTGGTTTGGACTCCTGACTGTTTTGCTTCACTGACCCTTGGCCCAGCCATGGCCCCCATAGCGTAGAGGTTCCAGGAGATCCCTGCTGCTTTGACAGGCCTTAGCAGAGCTGAAAATGGGGAAGCTGCCGACTACCGATGTTAAGGTTTATCTACAGCCAGCCTCACCTTTCAGTCCCACTGAGTCAGACATGGTATTTGTTGATCAAAAATGTCTTCTGTCTGTCAGCAGTAGGGAATTCCTGTGAAGAAGATATGCTCCTTGCCTCCAGAGCTTATAGACCAGCTTAATTACCCCTTTTCTGGCCAGACTGTCTAGCCTCAGCCTCCCTTATCCCCAAGAGCAACAGTGAGCCCCAACAGGGCAGGACAGCATTCCTGCACCCATTTACCCACCTCCTAACACCTCCATCCACCACAGTGTCCCATGAGAATCACAGCTCCTCAGGAAAGCAGGAATGCCCAAGATGTGTACCAAACCCAGATACCTTCTCTCTTTGTTCTTTTCTCAGTGCCTGGTTTTGTCCCTGGCCTTCCGTTAATTTCCTACGTTTCTTAGCAGACTCCCTTCACCCTTCACTCTGAACCTTAGCAGATTTGCATAGAAGCGGCCACTGTGGTCCTTGAAGAGTCTGGGTGAGGACTTGGCCTCTCCCCCTTGAGCAGATGTCCTCCCAGCCCCTCCCAGAGGACCACTCAGACCTTTCTCACTCTTATCAGTTCTGCCCTCCTTTGTCTTCCCTCCTGAACTGCCCTTAGCACAGCATTTTCTTAGGTCACACAGGATTCAAAGTCTGTAGTATAGGTGTGTTTTGTTCCTGTGGTGCAGATATGAGATTCCCTCCTCCTCTTCTCTTTTCCTTCTTCCTGAGCCTGGAGGTATGGACAAAGGGAGGGAATGAAGTTAGAGAAGTGGGAGAAATGGGCATTTTCACTCGTGGCAAACTGAGTGCCTGCTATGTGTCAGGCCTTGTTTTAGGCAGAGCTTGCATTCCAACCGGTAGAGGGGAAATAAACAAAAATTAAAAAATATAACATAAGCCCAGCTGGTGTGGCTCAGTAGTTGAGCATCAGCCTATGAACCAAGAGGTCACGGTTCGGTCATGGTTCGATTCCTGGTCAGGGCACATGCCCAGGTTGCGGGCTCAATCCCTAGTAGGGGGGTGCAGGAAGCAGCCGATCAATAATTCTCATTGATGTTTCTGTCTCTCTCCCTCTCCCTTCCTCTCTGAAATCAAAAAAATATATTTTATATACGTATGTTTGTATGTGTGTGTGTGTGAGAGAGAGAGAGAGAGAGAGATAAGAAGATGATAAGCTAGAAAAAGTGAAGGCAATTTTGGGAATGTCTATACCAGTCACTGGTACCAAGAAACACTCCCGCCAAGAATTGGGGACTGGAAGAAAGATGAGGTATCTTAAGATAGAATTCCGTAATTGACCTTGAAGAGCAAACTATGCCGACATAAAAGAGTCTGGCTTTGGTTCTCCAATGGGGCCAAAACAGGACCCTGGCCTGCCTCCCTGTATCATGCCAGAGTCTGGGCAGACACCTCACCCCCTCCAGGTGTGCTGACAGCACACACCCCTCTCGGTGAGCTAGTGAACCCAGCGGTGACAGGTCACTCTCTGAGCGAGGTCACTCCCTGGCTCTCTCTTCATCTGCTCGCAAAGGGAAAAACAGACTCGGCCTCTGAGCCTGGCACCACCAGGTTTGGCCATTCTTGGTTGTTTGCCTGGGTCCCAATGTCTCCAGCTCCCACCCCTTTTCTCTGACCCCCCAATTTCTGAGCCCCTTGCCTGTGGCCCTCCCCCACCCCAGCTGCTGCATGTGCCAGCCCCCACCCAGGAGAGAACGAGGCTCTTGGAAGGGGATAAATGGAGGCTCTGTGCAGGCTTGCAGCTGAAATGGCCCTGTGCGCGGCCACAGATGGGCCTCCTCTCCCCCTCCACATTTCTGCATCAACAAAGCATAACCTTGTTTGGATGACAGTCGCCCCATGTTTCCCCCATGACAATGCTTGCCTTGCCTTTGCCTCCCAGTGGCATGTCTCAGGACATCTCTGTTCTCTGAAATTGGGAAAGAGTGGTAGGGTGGGAGGCCTCACATCTTGTCAAAGGCCTTTTAAGGCCTTCTCAGTTAAGATCCACATGAAGTCTGCAATGGGATCAGGAGACCCAGGGGGAGAAGCAGTGTGGGGCCCCGAAAGAGTCCTGGTGTCCACATCATAAGCCCAGGCTTCTGGAGTTGTCTCTGAGCATCTCTGCTGAACCGGCCTTCCCTTGTCTGGTGTTGGCACACAGAAGTGAACCAAATTCTACCCTCAAGGGGCTTTCTGACCTTTGGGGGGGAGGGGTGTCTTGTGTTTTTTTTCTGCTAAGGCTGCCAGGGCTAAGCAGAAACCAGTTAGACTTCAAAGCCTAGTTCAGCCACTGCCTCTGTGACTTTAGACAGGTCACTTAACTTCTTCAGGCTTCTGCTTCTCCATTGGATAGCGTTAATAACGTCTGCCTCCCTTCTTCCTTCCCTGGGATGCCCTGAGGATGAAATGAGATGAAGAATGGGCTTGTAAATTGCTAAGCCTGGTGAAATCTCTTACCCTCCGGCACTGTGGTGTGCCACCAGGCCAGCAGTGGTTGGCACAGCAGGGACATTTCAAACCCTCACCTGGCCAGAGGAAACCCCTCAACACATACAGGGTCTGCAGTGTGACTCATGGTGGCTTCTCAACATTTTTGTAGATGGAAAGGCTAAGGCTTGAGAACACGGAGTCACATGCCTGGGGCCCCGGTGTCAGGCAGGGGTGGAGGCTGGTCTCCATCTCGAGGCGGAAAGCACCCAACCTTTACCTGTGTGCTAAGCTGCCTCTCGAGAAAGCAGAGGAGTGAAAACAAGGGTCTGCAGATTGAATGCTTGGTTATTGGTGAAAATGATTTCTCCCACTTGACCACATCAGGAGTCAGTCACTGGCACCCAAGGTGTTCCTGAACCTTGGGTCTCGGCATCTCGTGTGCTCTGGTGCCAGCCCCCTCTGCAGTTTTCATTCTCAGCGAGGTGTGTGCAGGACTGACCTGGCTGTCTTTCTCTGCCTTCCTTTGCAGAGGTGGCGCGGAGCTCCTGTTCGACGGTGTGAAAAAACATCAGGTCACCTTGCCTGGACAGGAGGAGCCCTGTGAGTATGGGCGTCTGAGCCCCTCTCTGGGTACGCTGGGCAGGAGTCTACAGGGTCATTCAACCCCGTTCAAGTGGGAATAGGTCAGATTTCCTGGCCAGAGGGAAGGAGGAAGAGAGATCGCCATCCTCTCTCAGACCAGCCAGCTTTGCAGGAGGGTGGTGGCGTGGGTTCTGAATGTGGGTTAAGTGTGCATCCCCTTAGGCCCTTAGGCCAGTGCCCTCGCCTCTCCTAGATTTAGTGTGCTTATCTGTGAAGTAGGCATGGTAAGCTCCAGCTCTCAGGGTTGCTAAAGGGAGCGTCTCTATTAATTTAATTTTTAAAATATTTTCCTTTATTGATTTTAGAGAGAAAGGAAGGAAGGGAGAAACATCAGTTTGTTGTTCCACTTATTTATGCATTCATTTGTTGCTTCTGGTATGTGCCGGACCGGGAATTAAGCCCACAGTCTTGGTGTATCAGGATAATGCTTTAACCAGCCGAGCTACTTGGCCAGGGCTAAGGGAGCATCTTTATTATTATTATATGGCAGCAGAGAGATGCTCTCACGAAGGTGGGTAATCCTCACCGCGGATGGGAAAAGGCACATGGGCTCACATTGTGGTAAGAGGATTCAGATGAGAAGAAGATACCCAGCCAGAAAGGAGGCTGGAGGAGGGAGGATGACTGAGGGAGACAATGGGCTTTTTTCATTTGTCCATTTAAATACCGGTTCATCTTTCTTTAACAAACATATACTGAGCACTTCCTGTGTGGCAGACCATGTACCAGGCACTGGGGAGACAGCCATGAATGAGAGCCAGTTCCTGCCTTCAAACTCTGGAGGGGCAGGGAGTGGGAAGCCCACTTTAGGGCCTCCTTTGTGCCAGGCATAGAACTAGTTACTGGGTATTCGGTGCTAGTGAAACAGATACGGTTCTTGCCCTAATGGGGTTGAAGAGGTCCAGCTGGGTAAATATCAGTGTAGCCTAGAGGCAGGGGTGGCATCACTGTGGAGAGGCACCACAGTCCTAGCAGTGGGTCCTCGTCAGAGAAGAATGCTCAGGACCCTCAGGACTGAGAGCCATTTTCCCTAGGGCCCAGACGCTTCAGGGGAGAAGAGGAATCAGTCGTTAGGAGGCAGGGGAATGGGGTTCCTGGAGGCAGGCAGAAGAAAAGGTCAGGGCGGTTTGACAGGGTTCTTCTGGAACTGGACACTCATCTGCCAGGAATCAAACAATTATTCCCCAAATTCACTGGCTGCCAAGGTTATCTCTGCTCCTCCTCCGGGTCTGAGAGCAGTGGCACAAGGTAGGTCTACGTGCCACATTCAGAGGTTGGGGGACACTCACCAAGGACCAGGGCACTGCCCCCTTTCAGCTGGTGGTGGGTATGAGGCTGGGGTTAAATGTCAGGGTTGTGGGATTGTGTGTGTCCTCGGGAGGGAAAGAGCCAGGGGGATGCAGGTGACTGTTTCTTAGTTTGACTGATGGCCATGCGACTTTGGGAGGGAACAAGAGGCTCTCAGAAGAAGCCTTAAAGACCTGGCTGGGCAGTGATTAAAATACCACAAATTAGGATTGATTTTCCCTTGCATTTGCATGGCACGAATGTCCCCACGTTTAATAATCCCAACCCTTTTATTCATTCATTGGCCAAATGCTCACTGAATACTAGTACTTTATTCTTTTTTTTTTCTTCTCATTATTACAGTAGTTATGTTTAACTTAGCTTTTTTTTTCTAAATTATATGCAGTTCATTCCAATTAGTACTTTATTCTTTCCTGTAGTTGGAATATATTAATTTGAGCGCCTCCTTTTTGCCAGGCATAGTACTAGTTACTGGGTATTCGGTGCTAGTGAAACAGATATGGTTCTTTTTTTTTTTTTTAAATATATTTTATTGATTTTTTACAGAGAGGAAGGGAGAGGGATAGAGAGTTAGAAACATCGATGAGAGAGAAACATCGATCAGCTGCCTCCCTGCACACCCCCTACTGGAGATGTGCCCGCAACCAAGGTACATGCCCTTGACCGGAATCGAACCTGGGACCTTTCAGTCCACAGGCCGACGCTCTATCCGCTGAGCCAAACCGGTTATGGCCAGATATGGTTCTTGCCCTAATAATGGAGCTTACGGAAGTGGTGCCAGGCAATAGATAAGTAGATACATACATGTATAACTGTACAAGTGGTTGTCACGGGCATGAGAGCAAAGGGGTGCTTTCAATTAGACAACAGGTGGTCAGGGAAGGCCTCTTTGAAGAGGTGACCTGGAGGCTAAGTCAGCCCGGTAAATGGGAGGGACAGCAGAGGGTGTGGGGCCTGCTTCAAGCAAAGCAGGTAGCCCTTGGAAAGACCCCCTGGTGAAAGGCCTCAGAATGTCAAGGCACTGAAAGAAGTCCAGTGTCATGAGAGGCACGTGCTGAGTTTGGCGTGGTTGGCAAAGCCCCAATTGGTTGTGCAGATAATTGTCACAGATTCCTAGGCGGTAGCTATCATTCCATTTTTATTTTATTTTATTTTTATTTATTTATTTATTTTTAAATATATATTTTATTGATTTTTTACAGAGAGGAAGGGAGAGGGATAGAGAGTTAGAAACATCGATGAGAGAGAAACATTGATCAGCTGCCTCCTGCACACCTCCTACTGGGGATGTGCCCGCAACCAAGGTACATGCCCTTGACCAGAATCGAACCTGGGACCTTTCAGTCCACAGGCCGATGCTCTATCCGCTGAGCCAAACCGGTCAGGGCATGTCATTCCATTTTTAAAAGTGGCCACCCAAACTCGCGTGTCATGTGTCTTACTCCAGTCATACAGTTGTTTACATGGCAGAGCTGGAATTCAGAACCGGATTTCAGGGTCTAACCCAGGGGTGGGCAAACTTTCTGACTCAAGGGCCACAATGGGTTCTTAAACTGGACCGGAGGGCCGGAACAAAAGCATGGATGGAGTGTTTGTGTGAACTAATATAAATTCAAAGTAAATATCATTACATAAAAGGGTACGGTCTTTTTTTTTTTTTTTTTAGTTTTATTCATTTCAAATGGGCCGGATCCAGCCCATGGGCCGTAGTTTGCCCACGGCTGCTCTAACCCATCATCATTTACCCTAAGAGGCTTCCTGAGTCACATAACATCTCACACCTGCAGTGTACTTTCCAGTTTTTACACTTTCATTTATATTCATGCTTTCAACAGCTACTTATTTTGATTCTCATAATGACTCCAGCAAATATTATCTATCATCAAGGAAACCAAACCAAGAGAAAGGAGACTGTCCAGAGTTACTCAGGAAGGTGGGCTAACCAGGTTTGCGATCCCTCCTCCTCCATTTGCTGCTTACAGGGCAGGTGGGGCCTAGCCTCCCCTCTCTGGAATGAAAGAAAAGGAGACGAGAAGGAAGCGGAAATGGTCCCTTTGCTCAGTCTTGGGCCCTTGGCTGTTACTCTGCTTCTGGTTCCCATTTTTGCCCTGCTGTGCCCAGAGGCTTGGGTCACATCGCAGCCGCAGAGCTGGTTGGCAGCTGCCAGGCCTTACCCTGGCACATGGGAGCCCAACAGTTGCCACTGGGAGAGTCTTACTCTTCTCCCCGGCCCGTGCCCAGATCTGTTGTCTGGCAGCCTTCCCAGCCCAGGGACTGCCACTTGGCCAAGTAGGTCCTGGAGACTCCAGCAGAGAAAATAGCAGCCATAAGTTTATGGGTTGTGACAAGTCTCACAAACAAGGAAACTGCAGGGCCCTGGGTCTTGGGCCAGGGGACAGCTTCCAACCCGGCCAATTTGGGAGAAGAGGATGGGCAAAGCCTAAGTGGGTGAAACTGCAAGCAAGGAGCCTGGCTTTGCACAATAGCGAGTCACTTCTTTCTGTGAGCCTGTTCTCCCATCTGTACAATGGGAGGTTGGGCTAGGTTTCATCTTCACTGATTTGGTTATCTATTTGACATCTACATTTTTGGAAACATTGCTTTCAAAGCAAGTATACAATTCTGGGAAGCAGGGATGGGGAACATCTGGCCTGTGGGCCATATAAGGTCCAGGAAATCACTTAGTCTGGCCCTGCCACGGCATTGGAGTGAGTTAATTAAATGTTTGACCAAATATAGTAGGCTAATTTTTTTTTTATTTTATTTTATTTTATTTTTTTTGATTTTTTTATTTTATTTTATTTTTTTAAAATATATTTTATTAATTTTTTACAGAGAGGAAGGGAGAGGGATAGAGAGAAACATCGATGAGAGAGAAACATCGATCAGCTGCCTCCTGCACATCCCATATTGGGGATGTGCCCGCAACCAAGGTACATGCCCTTGACCGGAATCGAACCTGGGACCCTTCAGTCTGCAGGCCAACGCTCTATCCACTGAGCCAAACCGGTTAGGGCATAGGCTAATTTTTAAGTTGATAAATTTGTATGGCCCACAAATAATGTAAATATACAAATGGCCTTTGGCAAAAAAAAAAAAGGTTCTCCACCATGTTGTAGGGGGACATCTTAATAGCCATTTCCATGAAACAGGTCATCTGGGCACCCACCAGCTTTGGGCATTGTGGCTGCTGGGGGCTGGCTTTTTGATCCCTTTAACTCAAGGCTTCCAACCTATGCATGGTGGTCAGTGGCCTGGAGCAAACCCAAAACATCGGTAGACAGACTGCCCCACCAGGGGCATTACCTGCCCTGACCCCCAGGAGGAGACGTGTTGGCCTCACCTTTCCCTGCCCCTCTTCCTCTGTCCTGCCATTGTGTTAAAGGGTGGCTGACTAGGGAGGGTAGGAGCTGGAGAGAGCTCCCGTGTGCTTTAAACTGCTTATTATGCATTTCACAGCCTCTCTGGGGCCAGCTGTTCTTTTCTTTACTCTCGGCCTGTTTGCAGATCCCCTCCCCACTGCCATCCTCTCCCCTACAACCCCCCACCCCCACCCCAGTCCCTGTGCAAAATTGCTTTTGAAAAGATCCACTTTCTGCTTAATTAAACAATGAGGAGCGTCCCTTTGCACATCTGTAAACCTCCTTCTGAGGCCAGTTTAGCCCACAAACTGCTCCTTTCTTACCCCCATTCACTTGTAAATGGACCCTCTGATGTTCTCTCTACCCTCTCTTCTCTTTTATTCCCCCCATCTCAGCTCATTCTTTGCCCTTTTCAACTAAGGCCTGGGGTGGGCTCCCAGAAGAGCCTTGCTTGGAGCCTAGTAGACTTGGTGGGGACAGGAGTGGTTTAACCTATGGAAGAGAAGACTCGGGGGAGCCAGGATCCATCTCTCCCAAATCTGCAAGGCAGGCATGGGGATGAGGGGACACATTTGCTGGCATGGTCCCCGGGGACCAGCCAGGCTCAGTGGAGTGACAGGAAGATAGATTTCTGGTTGGGGGAAAACTCTCCCTGAAGCGTCAGAGAGAGGCTGGATGAGGGTCTGTTGCAGCCAGGATTCAATATCTGATAAGACCTTGAGGTTGTTCTCTTTCAGTCTGAGAATCTAGGCTTGACACTATGGGGTGTGTCGTGGGGGGGGGGGGGCGTGTCACAGTGGGTGGCCAGTGTTCCCAGGCAAGGACAAGTCCACCAGGGTGAGGGATTCTGGTGGGAGCCTTTTTAGACGCTCTCTAAGGGGCATCATGGTGCCCTATTGCCAGCAGCTTTTTTTAAAAGAAAAAAATATACAGTATTGATTTTTCACGGAGAGGAAGGGAGAGGGATGGAAAGTTAGAAACATCGATGAGAGAGAAACATCGATCAGCTGCCTCTTGCACACCTCCTACTGGGGATGTGCCCGCAACCAAGGTACATGCCCTTAGCCCCGTGGTCGGCAAACCGCGGCTCGCAAGCTACATGTGGCTCTTTAGCCCCTTCAGTGTGGCTCTTCCACAAAATACCACGTGTGGGCGCGCACGTACAGTGCGATTGAAACTTCGTGGCCCATGCGCAGAAGTTGGTATTTTGTGGAAGAGCCACACTGAAGGGGCCAAAGAGCCGCGTGTAGCTCGCGAGCTGCAGTTTGCCGACCACTGCCTTAGCCGAATCGAACCTGGGACCTTTCAGTCCTCAGGCCGACGCTGTATCCACTGAGCCAAACCGGTTAGGGCTTGCCAGCAGCTTTTAGGAGGTTCTGGTAGCCCATAGGATAAAGACTCCTAACTCACTGGGCAAATGTACATTTGTCCTGTGTGTGTGATGCTGTGTTGGCCTGCTGCTAGCCTTATGCCTGAATCCTCACGGCAACTCTTTGGTGGTTGGATTATTGTCCCAAATTGTCAGAGGATGCCATTGAAACTTAAAGAGGTAAAGTGACTTCCTATCAAGGCCATCTGGCACACACGTCCCGGCTCCAGAACCCAAATCCTTAACCATTCCGCCACAGGCAGCAAGCAGCCCCCATCGCTTATCACTGACTTTTCCCCAATGGGCAGGCCGGGTCCCAGGCCTCCTGCACTGGAAACCTTGTGTTTGGGTGCTCCTCTCCTTCTGGGGCGGCGTGCCTAGGGGCAGTCTGGCCTCTAGCACCCAGGGCCTCGGGATGTGGTTCCTTCTAGCTGGGTTGTCCTGGCAGCATCTTTGGGATTTGAACATCCAAAATAGAGAGAAGGCCAGTGTCTGGGGCTCCGTCACCACTCTCCAAGTTAGTGAATCCTCCCAGACGGGGGCGAGGGGTTTAGTTGGTTGGAGTATTGTCCCATACACCAACAGGTTGTGGGTTCGATTCCTGGTCAGGGCACATACCTAGGTTGCACATACCAGTGGAGGCATGTACGGTAGGCAACCAACTGATGTTTCTCTTTCCCTTCCTCTCTCTCTAAAATCAATAAAAGCATATCCTTGGGTGAGGATTGAAAAAAAGAAAGAGAGTGAATCCCACACAAAAAATCCCAGCTAGTCCCAGCACTGTCTGATTAATGGTTGGCTGACTGTACTCCACTCTCCAAAGTGGTCTGAACATATCCCCAGGATCCTAGACCCCCGGGCAGAGTATGGAAGCCCAGGGCATCAAGAGAGGGCAAAAGGTACTGGTTCTTCTGAATCGTAGAAGAATTACAGCATTGATATGCCAGGCACAGGGCCAAGAGCTTTATATGAATCATCTCATTCGATCCTCACAACAGCCCTATGAGACTCTTACATTCCCATTTTTGCAAAGAAGGAAGCTGAGGCTCATGAAATCTTTACCCAAGGTCACACAACTAGGAAGTGATGGAGTCCAGGGCTGTGTGTAAGCTTCTGTGCTGTGTGCTATGGCCAGTGCTGGGTCCTCAGAACACTCTAGTACTGGTGACTGTACTTTGAGCGGAATCTTGATACGTGTGTCAAGGCAGAGAAGCACAGAGCACAGTTCCAGGCAGTGTGGGTTCTGTGCCCTCAGAGCACAGATTTGGTGAATAGCCCTGGGCTTCACAGGGAGAGTGAAGTCTCTTCCAGATCTGGCCCCTAAAACTGCTCATGCCAACCTTCTTGCCTTCTCTGTTCTGTTATCTTGAACCTGCCAATTCCCTCCTGCCTCAGGTCTTCCCATATGTTCTTCCTTCTGCTCCCCCATCCTACCCTAGTCATTCTCCAGGCCTCAGCTTCAATGTTAACATCCTCAGAAAAGTTTTTCCCAACCCTACACAAAGGAGCATTTATCATAACTCATTAAATAAGTAATGGCTGGCCTCCCTGCTGGCCTGTCGGCTCCATGAGGGTAGGCCGTGTCTGTCTTGCTCACCGCCATCTCCCTAGCACCTGGCACTACTAGTTGCTCAGTAAATATTTATCTTGAGAATGATTGCATGGGATCCCAGCAGGGAAAACGCCCTCTGTAGAAGTGGGAAGGCAGCAGGACTCAGCAGGAAGGTAAAAGTGAGATTCCCCAGAGCCATCCTCAAGCCACCAGCCCCTGACTCTGCCTAACCCTTCCTCCTCCCCTGGGTGCCTTTGGAAGCCGACCATCTGGCTTGGAGGCCATTTGCATATTGTCTGGGCCTCAGCAAGCCTAGCAAGATGTCCCTGGGGGGGGGGGGGGGGGGGGTTTGAGGCCAGGCCTAGTGGCCCTTGCAGCCTGCTCTGAGTCCCATCTCTCCCCACCCCCAAATCCAGGCATGGGGGAACAATAAGAATGGTGATGTGGTGGCCTCACCATGGTAACAGGTTATCAAGAATGTGGGCAGGCCTGAGGGGTGCAGTGGAGGGAGGGAATGACCTCAGCAAAGAAGAGCATCATGATAAATGAGCCAGCACCGGCAGCAGACTCACCCCGAGCCCACCCCTCTGGGACTCCAGGATGGTGCTATCACTCTGATGACCCTGACATGACTACTAGCCACCACCACCCCCCACACCCCCAGCATCTCCAGAGTGAAATAGAAGCCTCTTCCTTTTACACAACTGGGTCTGTTTCTATACAGGATGGCCAGGTTGTGGAGGTGCAGCTGGTGGCCCTCAGGCCAGGCACTGCCCAGTCCCTCTCAGTGCCTCTGCACACACAGGCAGAACCCTGCCGCCAGGGCTGGCTGATGGATGTGTCAGACTCTGGCGGTTCTATCGAGCGGCCACAAGATGTATGGGCTGGCGGCCCACCAGACAGTGCCAAGATGGAGGCCAAGGGGAAACTTCTGAAGCTCAGGCCTCAGGGGAGCACAGCCAGGCGGCCAAATGGACTGCAGCTCGTTGGAGGCAACGCTCCCCGTCCCCTGCCCACGCCAGGGACCGTCTGCTTTGTTTAAAAGGAATTTTTAAGGTGGCAGTCTCAGTCCGTGGACGCTTTGCCCATGGTCCCGTGCTCTTCTGACATATGATCCAGGGAAGTTGGCATGGAGCAGTGAGCCAGCCGGACCAGTGTGTAGCCTGCCTGCCTCCAGGGAGGGTGGTATGCAGGCCATTGAGAGTGTCTTACAACCCCGAGCAGCGCTGGTCCTGTGTGTGTGTGACATGCTGCTGGACCTGCCTTGCCCCAGCAGCCTTTCCCTCACCAACGTGCCAGGACTGACTCTAGGCGCAGAAACCAAGGCATTGCCTAGGCCCTTCTCCAGCGTGGCCTGAGACATGGACTCAGGGTGGGGGTGACTAGCTAGCCCCAAGCCCTCCACTGGCTTCTCCAACACTAGGTGTCTCGTTGGCCTTCAGTCCTGGAGTTGTCTCTGGGAGAGAAGGAACTTCTGCAGCCTCGGGAGACAGACTGTTGGGGAGTGGTAGCTGAGAGCCATGGCATCAGAGGAGCTTAGAGAGCCAGGTGTCTGTGTGCCTAGGAAAGGAGAGGTGACCCTGGGGACAGTGGCCCCGAGCCTCCGCATAATGTGCAAAGAGCTAGGTGGCCGTCCCACAGCAACACAGCGGCAGGTGTCAGCGTCCAGGGGAGCAGGAGAGGCCCATTCGGCCCTGAATCTCTTGCCTCTTCAGGGTGCTGCCCAAGCCCAGGGAGGGGGGCGCTCTGTGAAGGGAGCTGGGGCGCAGTGATTTGTCAGCTCTCTGCTGGTGAAGGATCCTTCTCTCCTTCTGCTGGAGGAAATTAACTGATGGTATCAGCTCAGCAATTGTTTTTCTCCCCTCACAAAGGGAAATGTATGCAGACCCTCCAGGAGCAAAGCGGAATCCTCCCCCCGGGACTGGCTGGGCAGAGGAAGGTGGAGGGGGCGCTTCAGGGCCCTTGCAGAAGCCAGTCTGTGGCAGCTTCAGACCAGTTTCCAGGACTCGTGGATGGGGGCCTGTCTCCCAACCCTGCAGCTGTGACAGTTCCTCCTGCTGCCTGCCCTGAGTCCCCCTTGCCTCTTCAAGCCTTCAGTAAGCGAGGTGACCCTTTCTCTGCAGACTTCCAGGCAGGTCACTGCCTCTGCTCACCCACTTCCTCCCCTTGGGAATCCACGAGTTCAGGGGCATGACAGCCTGCTCTAAAAAAGCCCGTGTTCCCTTCCTTCTGGTGCAGGCAAGGCACTGGGCAGCAGGAATCATTTGGGTTTGACAGTAGTTTGTTCTGTGCCTTCCTCTCCAGGGGACATCCGGAACCTCCTTGTCTGGATCAAGAAGAATTTGCTAAAAGAGCGGCCAGAGCTGTTCATCCAGGGAGACAGTGTGTGAGTCCCTTTCTCCCTTCCCTGAGGAGGGTGGGCAGAGGGAAGGAGGTCTGAGCCCCTCGCTGCGTGTCCAGCCACCGCCTTCTCCATTCCTGTTGTCTCCTTTGCCATCCCCTGACCCTCTGAGGAAAGAGCCTGCATGGTTACCACACGATCATTGGGGACTTTTTAACACCCAGGTCTGGAGACTGGTCAACTTCTCCCGGTCACCACAGACCTCCTTCTGGTTGCCACAAACTTGCTGTGGAATCTTAGGCAAGTTACTTCACTGCTCTAGGCCTTGGCTACGCTCTCTGTTCAAAAGTACTGAGGAAAAGAAGCTGCCCAGGGTCCCTTTCCTTCCTTGACAGTCTAGAACTTTCTGTGATGGTGGACGTGTTCTGTATCTGTGCTGTCCAGTGTGGTAGCTGCTGGGCACGTGAGCCTATTGAGCCCTGGAAATGTGGCTAGTGTGACTGAGGAACTAAATATTCATTTATTTCATGGTAATTTAAATTTGAACGTGGCTAATAGGTACCATATTGGACGGCAGAGGTCTAGGATTCTAGGGGGTCACTCAGTGCATGTGCGCGCGTGCACACACACACACACACACACATTTGTGCCCACTGAAGACACCCCTGCTCTCAGCCCACAGCCCTTCTACCTGTGCCAGGCCCAGCTCAGCCTCCTAGGCAAGGAGCCAGGTTCCAAGTGCACAGAAGTCACTTCTGCAACAGGCCAGCCTCAGGGGTAGAAGCGGTGGGCAGGGTACTTATGGGACTCGTTCATCTGCCCTGAAGCAGAGGTCACCAGCAGGTCCTGGGGCATCCGGCCCCTTGCTCAGATCATGGGCCGGGAGTCATGGAGGCCACCCCCAAGGCCAGCAGTACTCCTTGGGCCACTGCCAGCAGGAGCCAGGCAAGGTACCTGTTCAAGCATCAGCCTACCCTGCCTTACACCAGGCAGGGCTGCTGTAGGCTTTCGGGTGCTCGGAGCACTGTTTGCCTCCCTGGCTTGGAAGACTGAGACAGACCCTTGGAAAAACATGCAGCTGCCAGTGGGCACCACCACAGACGCAGGCGAGAAGCACCTCACACATCATCCCCGTCCATCCTCGCACAGGCCTCGTTGGGGAGGCACTGTAATTTGCCCGACGTTCAGCAGAGGAAACGGACACTCCGAGAAACAATGACCTGCTGAGACCTGGGCGGTGGTGCTGGGATTTCCACGTGGCCCCAAGGCTGTGACCATCTGACCCTGTTTCCATTAGATTCAGACTGTCACCTCTACTTCCTGGGAGATGTTTAACAGGACATCAGGAGGAAAGGCTCCCACCACACTCTCAGCCCCAGCGTCTAAGCCTCTCTGTCCTTGCTACTGACTGCCCCTTGACCTTCCCTCCCTGCTATTCACCACCATCTTTCCCACAGGCGGCCAGGGATTCTGGTGCTGATTAACGATGCAGATTGGGAACTGCTGGTCAGTACCTCGGGGACATCCCTCCCCCACCCCTTCCCCTCACTGCTTTAGTGGGCAAGCCGAGGGCCTTTCGTGAGGCCCAAATAGGGTGATTGAAGAATCCTCTGTCCCATTCTGGCCTCCAAACTGAGGCTACTCCAGTCTCCCACCCAGAGAGAGGAAGAAAAGGGTAGCTGGGGGAAGTGGTGAGCTGTCCTCCATCCTGGACATTTGCAAGTTAAAGTACAGGGTACCTGGTTTTCTGGTACATTCTGTCTTTCCCAAAACAACCAGGTGCACACACATCCCCTCCCCCTGGCCCTCCCGACACCTGGGGAGAAACTGGGAAAGTGGCCCTGATGGTCTCCTCATTTCTCTCCTGGACCAGGGTGAGCTGGACTACCAGCTTCAGGACCAGGACAGCGTCCTCTTCATATCCACTCTGCATGGTGGCTAAGGACCCCTCTCTCTGCCTGGGCCCCGGAGTGGGGAGAAGAGAACAATCAGACATGCCCTTGGACCCTGCTTCCAGATCTCCCTGTCCCTCTTCGTTGCTTTCTTCCCTGATCTGTCCCCTGGGTTTCCTCCATGCAGGGAAAAGAGGCCAGGTGCTAAAATGAGCCTTTCGCAGGCAGGCACGTGAGCAGGGGCAGGCAGGCAGGCAGGTGCCTGAGCCCAGCACTCCCTCTCCCAGCAGCTGAGGTGGGGGAGGGTGCCCCTCTGGTTTGACAAGAGTAGAGAGGGGCTCTGGGGCCAGGTGACCCAGCTGCCTTCCACTCCTATGTCTCAGTCTAAACACTGAGTGACCACTGACAAGGCACTCCAGCTCCAGGTCACAGTGTCTTCATGGGGAAGATGAATGGCCTTGAATAGCTGATGAGAGGCCCCTCCCTTCTCAAACATTGAAGGAGTCCCCGCCTCAGTTTCCCCATCTGGACAGCAGAGGGCTCTGCCTGTCCCCCACCGATATCATTATGGGACCCCAGCTGGGGTCCCCTATTCAGAACTAACCCTCCTCCCCCCCACCCAGCAGCTGCTCTTCCAACCACACCCCTCCTTCTGCTCCCCCCCATCCACAGCCCTTGACCCTGGCTGGCCTTCCCCCCCCTCCTCACAGGCCACCAGATGGGTTCCTGAGACCCTCCCCCAGCAAAAGGCTGCCTGCAGCTCATTCTGGGGAGGAGGGAGTAGGCTTAACCTTGGACTAGCAAATAGAGGCCTGAAAGGGTCAGCGTGCCTCAGTTTCCTCCTCAACAACAACTGAATAATTACAGTATCAGAAAACAGGGCTGATACTGATGCCACAAATGTAGACTTTATCTCCCTTCCCACCGCCTGCAAGAAGCAGGATGGGGGCAGGCAGCACCTGGTAGGCAGGGTGGCTCACCCCTCCTCCCTCCATCCCTCTGGAAGTCTTGGGGCCTCGGTGCCTGCAACAGCTGGCCTTGGGCAAATAAAAGACTAAGTTGTTTACTAGCCTTGCCTGGAGCTTTATCCGTAGAAACCAATGGCACCCCACAACCACTCAGCCATAGTCTCTGGTCCAACCTCTCTGCCCCCACCCAGGGCTTTCAGAGCTGCCCTTCACCCGAAAAGGGGGCAGGGGTTAAAACCCAGACTACCCAGCCTGTCTTGCAGGGGGCGACCTGACAGGCCATCTGGAGAAGGGGTGGCAGAGCCAGTCTGTGCTGACCAGTCTGGGCCCCAGGAAACACGCTTCCTCACATGTCTGTCTGAGGACAGGCTTTGTCCCACCAGCTGCAGCCAGCAGCCCCAGAACCCAGAATGGGGGGTGGCATAGATAAGACTGCTGAGCCCCTCCTTCACAAGACCTGGAGAAAAGCTTTGGTTGCTGGAGGGAGATCTTAAATAAATAAATAAATATTAGAGCAGTAACATCATCCTGCCCAAAACATTAAATGCAGTGATTTATGGTGAACTTTCTTTCACTCTATGGGGATGAAATGCCAATTGGGTTGTCCCAGTAGTGTGCTGGAATTGTGGGGGATGTGCTTGCATCATTCTCAAGGCATAAGGGACCCACGCCCCCCTCCACTCTGCAGGTGGGGGGGCCTCTGGACCTGTGTGGGTGGAGGCAGCCATATTGGGGTTATTGGTAGGAGCTGGTCTGGGTGCACATGAAGGCCAGTGTTGGGGTCCAAAGTGCTGTCTAGAGAGGCTGTTCGACAGCCCACACTAGGTGCTGATGTCAGGGTCTCCATGGTAGGGAACAGGGCAAGGGACTTGAAATGGCCCCCCACAGCCTCAACTTTAGGGGATTAGCCTGACCCCTGACCCCTGTAACCTGGATGTCTTTCCTGCCTCCAGCCCCACTGGAGTGGCCGTTGTCCCACCCAAGATTCCAAGTCCTGGAAGCTGGGTGAGGATTCCTCTCACCTTTATTGGCTGAGGGGGGTCGATATGGGATATCCCTTCCTCCACTGCACCCCAATGAGTGGTGAGGAAGAGGAGTAAGGCAGAAGGACCCCTCGGAGGGAGGCAGGGAGGGAATGCCAGCTCCGAGCCAGGGTCCACAGCATTTTGGGTCATTTTCAGCCCTGCCTCTGAGGGGTCAGGTTACCTGACCTCAGCCCCAGCCGTGCCCAACTGCCCCTTTCCCCAGGCGTCTCTTGACTCCCACTTGTGAGGAAATAAACGAATAAGCCCCACTATCTCCGAAGATTTGTCTTTAATGAAAAGGATTCGTTTACCCAAGTTCCGTTTCCAAAGCCCAGGCAATTGCCGGGCTGGGACGCATCACTCCCCACACTTCACTCCGCAGCGGCTGGAGGAGCTCAGCCCACCGGTCCCTCTGGAGGGCCTGGCGGGAGGGGTCGGTTTATTGGGGATTTAGGGATCGGTTGAGACTTTTTTGTATTGGGGTATTGGTGGGGGGTAGGTGAGAACCAGTTCAAAACGAGTTAGCGCATTCTGCCGGCATCAGCATCTTCTTTCGCTCCGACTTCCTGCGGCCGGCCCGCCAACAGCGGGCTCCCGGGACCACATTCGTCCCACTGCCGCGTGCCAGCTTCATTCCGGCCGGAATTTGAAAAAGGGGAAACGACGCGATCGGTTGGAGGACCCCCTCAGCCAGGACTGGTCACCCGCAGAGGAGAAGGAGGACGACAAGGATGAGGATGGCGGCGCTGGCGGCAGGGACCGGCATCCCTCCTTGGCGGCGGGGTGGCTGCGATCCCGGCGCTGGGGCCAGCCAGCCGCCGCTCGAGCGAGGGTCTCGCCCTCACGAGCTCGGTCCCTGCAGCCCCCGCCCCTGTTGCGCCCGGAGCTCAGCCACAGATGTCCAGCCACAATTCTCGGTTGGCCGCAGACTCGTACAAGAATTGCGTTTGGACAATCAGTGGCGAAGCCCCTGAGTTCAGGGCCCGCGTCTCCGGCGGGGCTCCGCTTCGCTCCTTAACAAGGAACAGACCAGGAGGTCGCGCTGCGCATCCGGCCACCTCGCAGACGCCGGCGGTCTCGGCCCATGCCGCGGTAAGGTGGACAGCAGACACGCGGATCCCGGCCCTGCGTGGGGAATCCCCTTCGCCCCGGGCGTGTGTCTCCTTCGATCGCGGCCCGGGGTCCCTAGAGTGGCCCTTGTTGGGTCTCGGCGCTGCCCCAGGTTGGGGGAATCTCCTCCGTCAGGCCCGGGGAACCCCGACTCCCCTCTCCCCGCCCCCAGCCTGGGCTTCCCGGGATCGCCAGGAATCCGGAGAGCGGGAGCGGGGGCCGAGGCCGGGTGGCGTTTCCGAGCCGGGGTCGGACTGCTGGACTCGTGGGTCCCCCGCCCCCGCCATCCCCGCGCACGCACCGGCTTGGGTGCTCTCCGCTTCCCTGTGGCTGAGTCGCGGCCGGGGCGCCGGTGGCGGTGGCGGTGGCCGGGGCGGCAGGGAGCGCTGGAATGCGCCGCCGGGTCACCTGTCTTGCCCGGTGAGCCGGGCCGGGAGCCGGCGGGCTGGCGAGGCGCAGGGCTGAGCCCGAGCGGGCGCCTCTGGCGGCTCGGGGCCGGGGCGGGCTTTTAGTGGGCCGCTCCAACAATACGGCCTGGCGCGGAGAAAGGGGCTCGGCTGCAATTGGTACTGGATTTGAATAACGCCACGGGGCCATCAATGGTCATTGTGTCGGCGGGTAATGAATCTCCGCTGTCTCTCGGGCTGGCCAGGCAGCTGCAACCTGCGCTCAGGCAGCTCTTAAAGACATAGCGTGCCCCTCCCCGGGGCGCCCCCCCTTGCGCTGGCCGGACCCCTCGCCCTCCCACCCCCACCCTGTGTCCTAGACTCTCAGTGCCCCGCCTGCTCCCTCCGCTGAACCCTTTGCCCACCCCCCTCCCTCCTCCTGGCTAGGCACCCGCATCTCTGCCCTGCGCTCCCATGGACCTGACAAGGCTCCTGGCCTTGACTGAGCCTTCCTCACGGGCCCAGGGGGCTCTAGAGTCTTTCAAGGCCCAGCCAACCCTGGCCTCCTCTCTGCATCTACACTGAGGCCTCCGGAGCCCTCCTTCCTAAACTCCTGCCCCAAGGGCTTCTAGCTGGAGGGTGAGGGGGAACAGTCTGGAGGTCAGAGGGTCACCCCTTAAAAGGCTCTGCTGAAGCTTAAGGGAGGGGACGCAGCCCTGACCCCCAGGCTGAAGGTGCGGGCTCCAGTGACCACCCCCCCCCCCCTAAGAATCGCAGACTGTAGGGACCCAGGCTTGATTCCCAAGACACCTCCCGCAGGCTCCTAGGTACCTCAGCTCTCAGAGGGGCTGGGGGGTGGAGCAGGGGAGGAAGAGGGGCGTGGAATCTAGCATTGCTGTCCTGTCTCTTCCACTGGACATCCCACCCGTCCAGGAGGGCAGGGGCTGTGTCTGGCTCGGAGGCGCTCTCCACCCCATCTCTGCCAGGAGACGGTTCTCAGGCTACGGGGGATACATACCCAGTTTGTGTTCCGCAGAGCTCAGCCTCGCTTTCCCAGGGAATTCACGCCCAGGAGGGGAGTGTGTGGCCATCCTTTCCATACCTCCTGCCCTCCATCCACCCCAGGGTTCCCCAAGACCCTAAGCACCCCTGCCCTACAATCCTCTTTCCTCACAGTCTGTGGGCTGCCTGAACACATGCCCTCACTGAATTGTCATTATCGGTGTGTCTGTTCTCACTCAGACAGGAAATGGGTCCTACTGATCTTTGTGTCCCCAGAGCCCAGTATGGTGCCCTCCCTTCGATCAATCATTGAATATCCATTGGTAACTTAAAAATGAACTATGTGAACCTCTGGAAGTTTATTACAAAAGTGGAAGAAATATGACTTCTGGGGAGTAACACTTAAAGTGAGGGCTTTTAGAGAGGGCGCACTGCTAGCCGGGTCCTCACCGTGGGAACGATCCGTATGCTGATAACAACAATACCCACAATGCTTTATGCAGGGTGCTTGGAAGGGATGGTAGCCTGCTGAGTCCCACAACTCTGGGAAGCGGGTGCTATTATCAGTCCAGTTTTGCAGCTGAAGAAACGGAGATTGGTGGCAGTTAAGTTCCTTCCTAGTCCGTGCAACTGGCAGGTGATGATGGAGCCAGAGTTGGAACCCGGGGCTCTGGAACCTGCTGCCCACTACAGTTTGCCAGCCTTTACTCCACAGTTACAGAGGGGACTGATGTGAATTCATACTCAAAACTCCAGAACCCATCCCACCCTCCCCCCCAAAAGAGAAAAGAAAAACAGAAGGGGGGGGGGGCAGAGCTCCAGACCCAGGAGAACACCCAGGGTCTCCTTATAAATTAGTCTTGCCCTGGCCTGGCAGCAGCACACCTTGTCAGAGTGGCCAGGGTGGTCTCTGCACAACCTGGGAACCCTCAGACCCCATTGGTCAGCTGCATCCCAGAAGGAGGGCTCCTCAGCCTCCGGGGAATGTCAGGGCTCTTTAAAGCCATCAGTCCTGGGCAGAAAAGGGCTCATTCACCTCACTCTCACCCTCAGAAACTGAGGAGACAGAAGGGGTCCTATTGCTAGTCATTGAACAAATATGTATAGAATACCTACTGTGTGCTAGTAGTGAGGGACTCAGCAGAGGTCCCCAAAGGAGATGCACAGGGGAGGCAGGACACGTGGTGGAGGGAGCCACCCTGAGCGGTGGGGAGTTAGGTGATGGTGGGCGGGGCACTGGCACTGGTACTGTTGTAGGCAGAGGGAACAGCCCGCTAAAAGCTAATGAGCAAAAAGAACTTGGTGAGTTCTGAGAAAGAAAAATCTGGTGGGCTTAGGGCACAGAGAGGAAGGGAAGTTTCAGATAATGCTAGAGTGACCCTGCCTGACCTTATAGGACACTAGGAGGCTTTGTGATTTTATCCTAACCCAGTGGGGATCCTAAAAGGTCTGGCACATTCAGATTTACATTTTTTAAAAATATGTTTTTATTGATTTTAGAGAGGGGAAGGGAGAGGGAGAGAGAGAAATATCGATCTGCTGCCTCCTGCAAGCCCCCTCCTAGGGATCGAGCCCACAACCCAGGCATGTGCCCTGACCAGGGATCGAACCGTGATCTCCTGGTTCATAAGTTGCCACTCAGCCACTGAGCTGGTGGGACCAGATTTACATTTTTAAAGGTTTGCTAGGGATAATGTATAAAGGATTGGCGAGGGGGGTTGGGCAAGCTGGACTATAGGAGTCCTAAAAATGGGGACTACTGGTTTGCAGGTGAGAGCTGATGGTGGCCTGGGTTTAGGTGATGGCAGAGCAGGGTTCAAAGCTGTTCCTTTGTTAATCTTCACCTAAGGATATTTTCCCATTGATTTTTAGGAGAGTGGATGGGAGGGGGAGAGACAGAGAGAGAAACATCGATATGAGAGAGACACATCAATTGGTTGCCTCCTGCACATGTCCTGACCCAGGCCAGGGATCAAGCCTGCAACAAGGGTACATGCCCTTGACTGGAATCAAACCCAGGACTCTTCAGTCCACAGGCCAACACTCTTATCCACTGAGCCAAACCGGCTAGGGCCAAAACTGTTCCTAGCAGTCCTGGTGGCCTTAGGCAGGCCACTTGGCAATGAGTAACATTTAGTGAGCAGCTGAGGTGCATTGTGTGTGTGTTGGAGGCTGGGGGGAGAGGGAGGGGAAGGAAAGATGAACAGAGTCTGATATTGCCTCTCTAGAAGTATCCGTCCAGTGGGCAAGCAGACACACAAACACACAGCCAGCGCCAGTGAAAGAAGCAGAGCCACCGGAAAACACGAACTGAAGTACTAGCGTCCTCTGGGATTGCAGGAGGTCAGTGATCCGTCCCAGCAGGCGCACTGTGGGAAACCTTCTGGAAGAGGCAGCATTCATTGCCTGGGCTTCCAGGGCAGGTGAACTCCAATAGACTGAACCTTAGTTACTGCCTCTGTGAAATGGGGCCATTATGCCCATCCTGCCTCCCTAGAGATGGCTGTGGTATTAGGAGGATCCAAACACACCTTGCATTGGCTTGCAGTAAAGTTGTGTCACTATCTACACGCCCATGCAGATACACGTTCAGACTCACGCATGCGCTCAGCGTTCCTAGCCTCTGCTCTCTCCATTATCCCTTCTTTTTAAAAAATATATTTTATTGATTTTTTACAGAGAGGGAGAGGGATAGAGAGTTAGAAACATCAATGAGAGAGAAACATCGATCAGCTGCCTCCTGCACACCCCCTACTGGGGATGTGCCTGCAACCAAGGTACATGCCCTTGACCGGAACCGAACCTGGGACCCTTCAGACCCCAGGCCGACGCTCTATCCAGTGAGCCAAACCAGCCAGGGCTCCATTATCCCTTCTGAACACCAAGTCTCAGGAAGAAGGTAGCAAAGTTGTCCACGCTGCCCGTTAAGCATGTTCTTCCTCCCAGAACTGGCTTTTTAAAAAAAATTATTGTTGAAGGTATTACAGATGTCCCCCGTTGCCCTCTGTGCCTCCCTCCACCCAGCCCCCTAGAGCTGGCATTTGACCAAACACGGTGCCCAGCACAAAGGACATGATCAGTAAACATTTGTTGAATGAATGAATGAATGAATGCCTTATTGGAGTAGTAACTAAGTGAGTGGGTGGATGGACAGACAGATAGATGAAAAAACAGACGTAGAGAAACTTGAGTGAAAGATGAATGAATAAAGAATTGACTGGGTACATGAGTGCAGCCAATCAGCTGAGGTTCTAGGTGTGGAACTAGAGCAGTGGTTCTCAACCTTCCTAATGCCGCGACCCTTTAATACAGTTCCTCATGTTGTGGTGACCCCCAATTTCATTGTTACAAATTGAACATAATTGAAGCATAGTGATTAGTCACAAAAACAATATGTAATTATATATGTGTTTTCCGATGGTCTTAGGCGACCCCTGTGAAAGGGTCGTTCGACCCCCAAAGGGGTCGCAACCCACAGGTTGAGAACCGCTGAACTAGAGGCATTGCTATGGGTGGGCTCATTGAAGGGGCGAAAAGGGAGCTTCCTTCTTGCTGTGGCTTCAATTCTGTGCTTCAAAGGCAGGCCCAAGGCCCAAAGCATGGCAGACAGGTGCCCAGGGAGCAGCTGTGGCCACTGGTCGGTCAGGTTGTGCCAGATGTTTCCAACCTCGGAGTCCTGTCCCAAATGTTCCCATCAATCCAGGTTCTCTGAAGCTTTCAGTAAAGTTGTATCATGATCTACACACCCACAGCTGTGGTAGCAGAAAGACTCTGCCACCACTCAGTATGCCCCAGGCCAGGCCTTCCCTGCTCCGGCCTCCAATCGCCCAATTGTACTAAGTTCTCTAAGAGTAGCCACTGCTCTTACATGGTGACCAGCTGCATGGCCTCCCTTCAGAGGTGAATGGACAATCTGACACGTCCCCAGTCTCAGAAGATGACAAAGCCAGGCCGTTGTCTTCACGCAGAGGAGATCCTACTAGTAAAACCCTCTGCCCTGCATAACATGTTTCAGTTTATAAATGATGGTCCTCTCCATGAGATAGGGGAGGCAGGGCGGGCAGCTTCCAAATTGCAGCAGCCACCTCCACCCACCTGGGCAGCGTCATCCCTTGATGCTGTGCTATGGTCTCCACTGCACGCATCAGTCCTCGAAAGCCTCTGACCGCCTGTCGTACTTGTCTCTCCATCAGAATGTCAGCCCTGCGTGGCCAGGGATCTCGTCCTGTCCATTGCTGTATCCCCAGCACCAAGAACAATGCCTGACCCTTAGAAAGGGGCTAACTTTTACCAAGTGCCTGGGCGAAGCGACAAGCAGACAGGCAGCTACGTGGAGCACGGTGACCCGGTTAACAATACCGCCCAGGCCCTGGGCACTGGCTAGCACTTGCGTGGATCACTACAGCTTTGTGAGAAATGCCTTCACCTCCTGATTCTGCAGACCAGGGACCTGAGGCTCAGGGAGAGAACAGAGCTACTGAGTGACAGCCAGGGTTAGGCAGCAAAGCCCTCGTCCTTAACCAGGCCACCGGCTGACACCTCACTAGGTTACCCAGCACCCAGTGAGGTCGGCGCCATGGGAAGTTAGGAGTTGGGACTCAGACATATTGTCGGGTTTCGTTTGTAGCAATATCCAGAAGAGGGAAATCTATAGAGACGGAAAGCAGATTAGTGGTTGCCAGGGGCCGGAGGGAGGGGAAGTGGGAGAAATGAGTGAAGGCGAATGAGTACAGGCTTTCTTCGGGGGGTGATGAAAATGTCCTAAAACTGATTATGGCGATGGTCGCACAACTCTGTGAATGCACTAAAAACCATTAGATTGTCCATTTTATTTTTAAATGTTTTTATTTTAGCTCCACTTTTGTTGTTATTGTTGTTAATCCTTACCTGGCGATATTTTTTCATTGATTTTTAGAGAGAGTGTAAGGGAGGGAGGGAAACAGAGAGAGAGAAACAGCGATGTGAGAGGGACACATCAATTCCTGACCCCAGGCTGGGGATCGAGCCTGCAACCAATGTACATGCCCTTGACTGGAATCGAACCCAGGACCCTTCAGTCCATGGGCTGACACTCTATCCGCTAAGGCAAACCAGCTAGGGCTTAAATTGTCCATTTTAAGTGGGCAAATTGTATGGTATGTGAGTTACATTTCAGTAAAGCTGATATTAAAAAAGAGTTCTTGCCCTGGCTGGTTTGACTCAGTGGATAGAGCATCAGCCTGTGAACTGGGGGGGTCCTGGGTTCGATTCCAGTCAGGGGCACATGCCCAGAGTGCGGGCTCAATCCCTAGTGGGGTACGTGCAGGAGGCAGCCAATCAATGATCCTCTCTCATCGTTGATGTTTCTCTCTCTCTCTCTCTCCCTCTCTCCCTTCCTCTCTGAACTCAATAAAAATACATTTAAAAAAAAGAGTTCAGGTTCAAGGCTCTCTCTGCCACTTCCCTGCTAGACACATTACTTCACATCTCCCAGACTCAGCTTTCTAACCAGTGAAATGGGAAAAATAAATGCCTCCTAGGATTCATGTGAACATTAAATGAGATAATACATGCCATGCTCCCCATTTTATCAAGGAGGAAACTTGGGCCCAGAGGAGGGAAGTGACTTGGCCCAGAATGCACAGCAGGTGGGTGACAGGTGAGGGCCTGGGGCCAGGTCTCTGGGCACTGCTTCTCCTTTTAGCATTAAGTGGATGGTCAATGTCTGTGTACCTCCCCTCCCATCACCATCACCACTCTGCCCCATCTCCTGCCTTCCCTAGGGCTCTGAGGCCCTGTCTTCCCACTGCCCATGCCCGGGCACACTGAGGTATCAGGTTCCCCCAGAGCACAAGATGCCCTGTTCCCCAGCCCCCACCCTGCTCTCCTCCTGGGGCCATGATGCTGTCTTGCTTTTGCTTGTAATAAAGAAAATATTTCAGCTACCCTTCCACAGTTGCTTGGCAACCCCAAAGGAGGGTGGGGGGAGCAAAGGGGAGGAGGGAAGGGGGAGGACTCTGGAGCCAATCTGGAGACAAAGAGTAGGATTTGGGTGACATGGAGCCTGTTCTTAGTGCTAACCTGGCCTGGCTGGGATGGTGGGTGGGGGCGGGGGCTTCCTCCCACCCCAGTGTCTCACACCAATAAATATGGATTAGGGAAATGGGCAGAGTTTTTCCCACGGGCCTGAAAGGCCGCATCTGACCTTTCTACCCCCTTTATGTACCAACCTGACAGTCAGAGAGAGCAAAGAGCAGGACCCCTTGAGATGCCTCCCCCATGGCCTTCTGACTTGGGGAAACTTTTCACCCGCCTCCTCCCCCTGGCCCCAGCCCAGGTCACAGCCCTGCCTGGACCCTGTGAGGGGCGAGGAGGAGGAGGCTGGTTCTCAGATGGGAGTCAGTAGCCCCAGCCTCAGGGTCCACCTCAGGCCCTGCCTGCTTTGATGGCACAGAGCCAGGCTGGGGCCCCAGGTCAGCCTGGAAAGGCGCTCCCTGCCTCCTGTGCCCACCTCTGTGCCTGGCTGCCCTGCCCACCCTCTACCTAGAGCCTCCTCCATTAGGAGGCCTGTCTCCACCAGCCCCTTCTACATCCCGTGTCTCCTTGCCCCTCACTTCATGTTCCTCTTTCCCCACCACCCTCTTCTCCATTTGGTCTCCCCCTTTCCCTCTTCTCCTCCTCTGGGGTGGGCCCCCTCTGCCCCAGTCCTCCTACTTCTGTGTACCCCCCCAGAACACACACACACACACACACACCAACTAGGAAGCCCTTGAAGCTAATAGGAGGGGTTGTGAAGGGGGGAGGGTGGGGGTGGTGATCTCTCTCCCTGGTGCCCTGGCTCACTGGCTACCGGCTGGGGGTGGAGAAAGGCTGCTCTGAATGGAGTCAGTGTAGAGACAGGAAAAGCAAACACCGCAGCCTGGGCCACGCTGGCCTGTTGGGGCGGGGTGGGGGTGGGGGGGACAGGATGGGGCAGAGGCCTGGCTCATCTCAGCCTCCCTCATCACCCCTCTCCTGGGCCCTGAGGGCCCATGGCTTCCTGGACTTGTGCCCCACAGAGTCCAGAAAGGGAGTGGGTTCAAGGGCTGGGGGCAAGTTCTAAGAGACACCTTCACCCGTTCCCTGCCCCACTGCCCCACCCCCAGCCTTCTTGCCCACCAGATGCCAGGAAAGTCTGTGCCCAGGAAGGGCTGTCTGGCACCTGAGGGCCTGCCTGACCAGCCCTTCTTAGCAGCAGGAACTAGGTGGGGAAGTCACCTTGTGCCAGAGACGGGTCCAGCAGTGCCATCCGCCTCCCCGGGACAAGGGGGACCCCAAGGTGCTCTGCCCAGGTGAGTGCTACACCGGCCCCACAGGCAGGCAGGGAGGGAGGGTGAGGCTGTCCTTATTGGGGCTCCCAGGGACCCCCGCACCCTCTGAGTCCCAGAGAATCTGGGACATTTTCCACCGGACTGTCTTGCCGTCTGTCTGGGGTACACGTGACACTTGCAATTTGATGAGGGAGCCAAAGAGATGGCTCGAGAAACTGGAGGTAAAGTCGGGATGAGGGGAGGCAGGAGGGACTGGAGTCTGGGGAGCAGGACTCCTGGATTCCAAGCCAACCTTTAGACTAGACTTGTGGAACCCCAGAGTCCCATGATGGTCTCCTTTGAGCACTTCAGCTTCTAGAAGACTTTTGGAATGAGCTCAAGGGGGTTAGCATCTCATCCTGGGTGGCCCAGCCAGTTGGCAGAGCTGGGACTTGAACCCACCAGGCCCCCTTAAGACGCGGAGGACAGCACAGTGTGTGCAAGGGATGCCATGCTCGGCCCCCTCTCCTCCCCTCTCCACGGACAGCTTGGTCCCTCTGGATTTAAGGGACAGGCAGGCTCTGGACAGCACCTCCCAGGGCCTCCTCCTCTGTCTGTCCTCCCTCCAGGCCCCATGTGCAGGGCCAAGCGTTCCTGCTCAGGCTCCAGGGAAGCCATGAGAATCCACGGGTGGCCTCTGCCTTCAGATCCCAAAGGACAGGGCCCCCTTTGCCTTCAGGGTCTAACCATAGTCCCTCATGCTGTAATCAAAGCCCCACCCCTTCCTGGGAAGCAAAGTCGACAGCTGGCTGTATGCACGGCGTCCCCTGTGCCCACCGTGAGCTGTCCTGGCGGTGGGCCCAGGCTGGGAGGGCCTTGCAGGATAACACCAGGCCACCCTCACTGAGGCAGGTGCTGTTCGAGGCCTTCCAGGTACCTCACTGACGGTCACCACCCCCTATAAGGTGGTTCGGTCGTACAGATTGGAAAACTGAGGCCCAGAATGTTGCGATAACTTGTCCAGGACACACTCCCAAGAAAAATCGAGTTGGCTTTCGAACCCAGAGCCTGGCTCGGGCGCCCTGAGTCCTTAACTGTTGTCTGTCCTGGCTCTGGTGCCTAAGAGGTCCCACTAGAGGTCATTGTGTGGTGTCCCCTGCATCTGGGTGTCTGCGCAGGCCCACCTCTGCTCACAAAGAATCAATCTCGTTTTTAAAGGCACCTGCTCTGAGCGTGGATTCCCCCTGGGGGTCATCAGACATTTATGTATTCATAGCCTTCTGGCTGGGGGAAGAGGCCCTCCCACCCAGAACTCAGCAGCGTCCAGCTGCCGCCTTACCTCTCGCTCCTCCCCACTGCAGTGCCATCAGAAGTGAACCAGCCCTGCCTGTGCCTCGGCTCCACACCCTCCAGCTGTGTGGGCCTGGGCAAGTGACTCAGCTTCTCTGAGCCTCGTTATCAACTGTGAACTGGGGTTCATGATACACCAGCTTTGTGAGGTTGATGAGGACTGAATGTTAAAAGGGGATGAAAAGACTATACCGCCCTGGCTGGTTTGGCTCAGTGGATAGGGAGTCAGCCTGAGGACTGAAGGGTCCTGGGTTCGATTCTGGTCAAGGGCACGTACTTTGGTTGCAGGCTTGACCCCTGGCCCTGGTTGGGGCACGTGCAGTAGGCAACCAGTCGATGTTTCTCTCTGTGTGTCTCTCCCCATCCCTTCCACTCTCTAAATATCAGTGGGGAAAAAAATAAAATCCTTGGGTGAGGATTAACAAAAAAGAAAAAAGAAAGAAAAGACTATATAGCTTGTTACTGGAAAAGTTTCTCTGAACGTTTAGAGCGCCGGAAATCAGGAGGAGGAGGCACAGTGTTCTCGCCTGAGTGTGAAGCTGCCTCTTGGCGTCCTTCTGCCCCTGTCGTTTGCCATGGATAGTTCATCGTTCTCTCCCTGTGGGAGAGGACCAGGGGGGAGATGCCATCTGAGTGGTCTCCATCGTAGTTTAGAAAGGATGAAGGCCAGAGAAGGGTCGGTGACCACAGTGGCTGGTACCTGTGACATGCTCAGAATGAAGCAGTGAATACTCCTCTCCATCATCATCATCATCATCATCGACCCACTTCTGCCTGCAAGGTCGGAGCCTGCAGCTTTTGGCCTTATAGTTTAGCCTCCTGATTACAGATAGGGAAACTGAGGTCCAGAATGGGAACTTGCAAATTGGTGGTGGAGTAGGAAGCAGCTCTCCCCGCTCCCCGCCCCCCAATTCCCACTTGGATCCCCATGTCTTCTCCTTCGCTCCTTTCCCACCTTGGTCCTCCTCTGGGGTGCCCAGGGTCAGGCCGTGGCACCCATCCACCAGGCAGAGCCCTGCCCGGGAGAGCCGGGAGAGAGGAGCAGAGCCGGGAGCAGTGGGCTAGGGTCCCGGCTGCCGCTCAGCCCTGGCTCTTTGTCTGCGGCTTTGTGATGGTAAGTGCTGCTCCTAAATCAGGTCTGTGACACTGTTATTGTTGCCCAAGGCGCAAAGAGTCTAAACTTTTCCCCTGAGGTCAAGAATGTGGCCAGTCCCCAAGCCGCCCCGAGCAGGGGCCTGGGTGGCTGGGGGTGGGGCTGGGGCCTCACCCTGCGCTAGGTCGAGATGTGGCAGGGAGGGGGTCAGCGGGAACAAAACGCTTTGAAATGCCTCCTCTCCATCACTGCCAACATTGTCCGCTGCCCACGGGGGGCCTGGCACCGCCTCGCCGGGGCTCCGGCCCCCAGCCCTGGCCAGACCCGGCCCCGGCATCTGAAAATGGACAGAAGGTTATTGTCCCTCCCTGCAGCCCTTTGTCTGCCCCAGTTCCAGATGTCTAGGCTGGGACCAGGGAGCTGACCCATGGTGGGCAGGGGGAGGGGACAAAGGAGAGGAGCACGGGTCACTGCATCCTGAGGGGTCATTCCCAGACCCTGAGATCCCACCCAGCCACGGCCAGTCACCTTCTGGGCTGTCTGAGTCCTGGGATTGTCCCAGGTCCCTCATCCCTCCTCCCTTCCCCCAGGCCAGGGTCCAGCCTCAGGAAGGAAGGCCCTGGGGGTGCAGGAGTTAGGAGCAGGGCGCCTTGGGATCCCCATTTGTCCACCTGGTAGCTATGCTCTTGGGCAAGCTGTGCCCCTCTCTCAGCCTGCTGTCCCATGTGGGTGCCATTGTGCCAGGATTCATTCATTCACAAGGTAACCACGGAGCCCTCCTGGACGCCAGCTCCGTGTGGGCTCAGTGGTGGGTGGGCCACTCTGATCCTTGCCCATTATGGTTAACGGACGTAATAGTAAGGGGTTAACACTCCCACCCACTTTCTCCACGTTGGGTACCGTGCTGACAACCACTGGACCTGCGTTATCTCATTCTTTTCACAACAAAATTGAGAAGGCAGTAGGTACGGTTCTTGGTTCTTATATCTGTTTTCCAGCTTTGGACACTGAGAGGTGAAGTCTCTTGCCCAAAGTCAGGCTGCCAGGAAGCAGCAGAGCCGGGATCCGAGCCCAGGCTGACCGCCGCCACGAGAGGAATGATCTGCTAATAAATACTTGGAAGGTGTTAAAGGCAGAGCCTGGCAAAGCTGCAGGCTCAGCCTGTGCGAGCTGCGGACGGTGTCCATGCCATCCCTCAGTGATCCCATTCCACAGATGGTGCTACTGAGACCCAGGCCGGGGGAAATAGTCTGGCGTGAGGAGCCTGGGGAAACTTAAATGGCAACACCCACAGTGATTCTGCCGCCGCCAGGGGCAGCCAGAGAGAGGCAGGCAGCCCGGTTTCAAACCCCAACTCTGTGTGGGCTTGGCTAACTGACGTAGAGGCCCACACTTCGGTGTCCTCATCCGCAAAATGAAAATATCCCCTACTCCACGGGGTTGTGGTGAAAATTCAATCAGATGATACATTTAAATACTTAGCACCGTGCCTGGCACACAGCAGTCATTTAATGGTAGCTGTTCTTACTGTTGTTCCAAACGGGGTAACATTTATCCTTTTGAACCTTCCTCTCACCTGGGGTCACCTGAGGACAAGGCTCTGTTGGGGGGGGGGGGGAGCTAGCGGTTGTTGATGGGGGTGGGGATAGCAATGCTTGGTTTTCTTGGGGTCTCTACAAGTCATGTGACTGGATACTCCTGCAGGTCGGGGTGGGGGGGCGGGCAGAGGGATGGGCCGGGAGGGGAAGGGGCTGCCTGGGCCCAGAGGAGTTAACAGTTCCAGGCCCTGGCCCAGCCAGGCTGCCACGCTGCAGCCCGGCCACAGCAACGGTTTTAGCAGGAGCCAGGGCTGCTTCCTGATGGGCAAAACAGCTGGCGGCCGGGGAAAACAGCTGGCCTGGCCCCAGCCCCCTGAGGACAGCTCCACATCTCGGGGCCTGGGAGAGGCAGGCCTGGCCAAGAGGGAGTCCTTTGGAGTGGGTGTGGGTGTTGGGTGGGACTAGGGGATGAGGGCGCGCAGGCAGATTCCTGGAGCAGAGGCCGAGGTATGCTAGGTCTAAGCCGGAGTGGACAGGGTGACTCCAGCAGGATTGGGGGCTCTGGTCTCCCCTCAAACAGGAAAGATGAGGGGCAGGGGAGCAGATGGGGGGCACCCCTGTGCTCAGCCCTGGGTCCTCTGGGAACCGAGCTCGGAACCTGAGTGGGAGGGAGCCCACGCGGGGCTCCGAGACTCCTGTCTGCTGAGCTGCACCCAGAACCAGAAGTGGGGTGTGGGCTCCTCCTCTGGCCACAAAGCAGGACAGGGGCCCAGAGAGCCCCCAACCCAGGCGGCATGAAGCTGGCAGCTGGTAAGAGAGAGCTCCATCCCAGCATCCCTCAGCTGTGCCCTATTCCCAGCCTGCTTGGGACCCCCAGCCCTTGAGCTCTGGGCACTGGAGTACCTCCAGGCTGCCCCCACCCACGGGCAGGGGAGCGGCACCTGAGGCCTCACATGAGGTCGGGCAGGGTAGGCAGAGGGTTAATGGGAGTGTGGCCAGAGTCCACTGGACCGAGTTGCCTGCCTGGGCTCTTGACCCCCGAGTCCCACAGACTAGACACCCCTAATTTCTCTCTGACCAAGGGGTGTCCTCTTGCCCACCTTCCTAACCTCCAGGAAGTGGGGGTTGGTCCCCACTTGTGTGTGCCAACCTCTACGCTCCTCTTCCTGTGAAGGCCAGCCTGCAGAGCCTGGGCCAGCGGGCAGTCCTGGGAACGGAAGAAGGCCCTGGGGAGGGGGCAGCTCTGGGGTCTCTAGTCCCTGATGCCACAGTGAAGCCTAAGGCTCTGGCGCCACCAGCTGGCCTTGGGCAGCACTGCAGTGGCTGAGGGATGAGAGTGAAGATGCTGTGGTGGGGAGAAACCCAGAGCTCAGCCAGGTGTTGGTCCAGGGGGGCCTCTGTCCTATTCAGACAGATGGGCCCAGTATTTCTCCCGGTGTGTATCCTGCCCGACCTGGAGAACGAGGCCTGAGGCCCCACAGAACAGCAGCCTCAAACATTAGCCGGCTTCAAATCACCAGGAAGCTCATTGGTTAAACCTCCAGTCCCGAGTTTGTGATCCAATAGGTATGGGGAGGGACTTAGGAATTTGCATTTCTAACTTTCCAGGTGAGGCTGCTGCTGGCTGATCCGGGGACCATAGATTGAGAACCGCTGCTTTAGTAACGCTGTGAATTTGGCCCAATGCTACCTTTCTCGAGTGTGTCTTATTATTCTGTTCCGGAGGGCAGGGCGGGGAGAAAAGATTGGGAGTGGGATTAAGGTGCTCGATCAGCTACGGACACGGTGTCCTCCTCCTCTTTCTGTTGCCCGGCGGGCCTTGCCCTGGGGCTGGGGATAAAATGGTGCTGAAGGCGGACAGGTCCTGCCTCAGAACTCACAGCCAGGCGGGTCTGGTGTTGGATCTTTCCACCCGCAAGTCTAAAAGCCCGTTCAAAACAAGGCCTCAAACAGAGCCTAATATATATTCCCCCTTCTCGGGTCTTCCCCTTTCAGGAACTAGTCCAGCCCAGTCGCAAACCCTGGGCTCATCCCGATTCCTCGCTCCATCTCCACATCTGATCCGGGTACACACCTCAGCCCCGCCCGCCCACCGCAGCTCTCCCTGTGCCAGGGTCTCCCGGCTTCCATCCCTGCCCCCATTGGCCACCCTCTGAGCTGCAGCCAGAGCAATCTTTTGTTTTTTTCTTCCTTAATCCTCACCCGAGGATACTTTTTCCATTGATTTTTTTAGAGAGAGTGAAGGGGAGGGAGGAGGGAGAAAGAGAAAAAGAAAAACACTGATGTGAGAGAGACACATCGATTGGTTGCCTCCCACATGCACCCCAGCCAGGATGGGATGAGCCTGCAACTGAGGTCCATGCCCTTGACAGGGAATTGACGCTCTGACCACTGAGCAGCTGGCCAGGGTGAGGACAATCCTTTAAAAGACAAGTCATCTCACTCTTCTGGTTTCCCCTCCAATGTCTTTTCATTGCGCTTTTTTTTTTTTTTTGCGCTTTTTTAAAAAGGCCCTGGGTGGTCCACTCCTCTCACCACACTCCCCTGGCTCACTGCTCTCCAACCACCCCTGCCTCCTGGCTTGTTCCCACCACAGGACAATGACCCCACCTGCTCCCTCCACATGGAACACTGTCCCCCCAGAACCCCTGGTTCCCCTTAGGCTCTGCGATGTCTTCACTGACACCTCGACTCAGCGTTACCTCTCACCCCAGCTGCTCTCTGTTCTTAGCAACCTGTCTCACTTTGTTCACAGCGTCACTGTTCTTTGAAACGATCCACTAATTTATCAGCTGTTTCCTGTCTGTCTCCTCTCAGCAGAATGTCTTGCGTGCCCCAGTACCTCTGCTTGCACCTAGCATGGGTTCCACAAATACTTGCTGAATGCATGGGTTATATAGGATGCCAATTAGGCTATGTCCCTCAGACACGACCTGGGGGAAGACTTTCCGGAGGAGGGAAGTTTAAGCTGAGGCTGGAGGGCCTGTAGGAGTTGGCCAGAAAGACCAGTTCAAGCAAAGGAACAACCAAAAAGGATGTGGGAAGGTCCTAAAGCATGGAGTGTTCTGGAAACTGCACATGGGCCGTGTGGCTGGAGCAGTTGGAGAAGTCAGGAGGCCATGCAGGGCCTCGTTGCCCCTTGAGGGGTTTGAGCTCTTTGCGGAGGGCAATGGGCAGCCCCCCTTCTCCATCAAGCATGTTAATGTCAGGCATTTCAGAAAGGGCTGTTGGGTGCAGAGTAGCTTCCAGGGAGAAAGCCAGGGGGTGGGGGGCGCTGGGAGGTGCAGGGGCCCATGTGAGTGGTGCTGATGCCCTGCACCCGGCGAGTGGCCACGTGCAGGAGACGTTTAGGAGGTGGTCTTCCCAGGATGAATGGGGTGAGGGATTGGGCTGAGAGAGGGGGGCTTGTGATCAGTGGCACCAGGGCTGCAGCTTGCGGGACTGGGTGGGTGGAGGTGCCATTCGCTAGCGTTGGGAGGCCACCAGAGAGGGAGCAGGTTTGGGGAAACGGCTGAGGTTCTGTTTTGGGCAGATGGGATTTGGGTCTAGGTGGGCAGTTTTCCAGCAACAGGGAGTGAGTAGCTGCTCCATGTGATCAGCTGCTGAAGAGCGCCCTCTTGGGTGAGGAAGAAGGGCCCACTGGGGGCAGTGGCCAGGAGGATGCTGGACTCGACAGGAGCCCTTTGGCTGGAGCAGCCTTGGCCTACGTCAAGTTCTGAATGGGGATGAGGAGGCAAGACAGGGAGCAAAGCAGCGATTCCCCTCCGAGAAGTTTGGAAGGAGAGAGAGGTAGGGCTGCAGCTGGGGGCCAGCAGGCAGCTTGGTGTTTTGTATTTTACGCTGGGGAAGATTGAAGTCCTTTGGAAAGTCGGAGGAAGGATCCAGAAGAGAGGGAGGTTCTCGATCCAGGAAGGGCAAGGGGGTGGCATTGGGAGCCCAGAGGTGGTTCTGTCATGAGGAAAGGGTGCCTATTCCATTGTACCAGGCGGTGAGAGCAGAGGCTGGCTTAGGGGCAGGAGGTGGAAGGTTTGGAGGCTGGAAATGAGAGTTCCCAGGTGATGGCTTCTCTTCTCTCCAAAAAGTAGGAGGAGGGAGAGGCCTTATGCCTTCCATTGCAGGGCCATTGGCTGGGAGTGGCCCCACCTGGAAGGAAGGTGAAGGCTTTGCAGCGAGGCTGAGACCTGGGCTCCAGGGTTCAGGGCCCCCACATCCTGCCCCATCACTAGGCAAGCCCATTCCTTGCTGGGCCCCCACCCCTTCGCCTCTGGGTGGACATAGTGTGCACAGGCTTAGCCCTCCTCCTTGACCCTGGGAAGCAGGCTTTCCTCGTGGGTGGGCGGGGTGGTGAATGGAAGGGAAACCTGGCTTCCAGCTCATCTTAAAAGAGCCTGGAGCCCTCGCTAGTTTGGCTCAGTGGATAGAGCCTCAGCCTGTGGACTGAAGAGTCCCAGGTTCAATACCGGTCAAGGGCACATGTCCGGGTTGCAGGTTCAATCCCCAGTAGGAGGCATGCAGGAGGCAGCCGATCAATGGTTCTCTCTCATCATTGATGTTTCTATCTCTCTCCCCCTCCCCCTTCCTCTCTGAAATCAATAAAAATATTTTTAAAAGAGAGAGAGAGCCTGGAGACCCCTTTCCATCTCAGCGGGGCCTGGACCCCCACTCTGCCCCCGGGAAGGCTGTATCCCCAGGGGCTGTGTGGTGCCTCCTAGCTCTGCACTCAGCCTAAGAGTGGACTTTGCTCTCTTAAAGGATCGAAGCAGCGCCGGTGCCGCGACAGAGGCGAGGGCGATGACGCGCGGGAGACGCCAGGCTCCGACCGCCGCGGGACGGCGCGCCCAGGTCAGGAGGACCCTTGGCGCCGCCGGAGCGGGACTCGCCCCGGGCCCACGCGCCGCCTCGGGCTCCGCGGGGTTCCGCCTGCGCCCGCCAGAGGGCGCCCGGGCGCGCAGCGGGGCGGGGGCGGGGGCGGGGCCGGAGCCCGGGGGGGGGCGCGAGGAGTTGGTCCTGTCCCGCGGGTGGGTGGCTGAGGTCCGTGGGTCGGACGTTGGGCCAAGGAATCCGGGTTCAGGGGCGTGGGGAACTCGGCGAAGCCGGATTCCGGGGGTTGCATCTCAGGGATTTGGAGAGGAGCGTTCGCAGACGCCGGGAGGGCTCGGATGCCGTCACCCCTGACCCGCCCCTCTCCCCCACCCCCTCGGGCGTCCAGCCGGGAGGGGGCTGCTCCCGGGGCGCGTCTGCGGCGGCTCTCCGGGCCCTGGTCCTCCGTCCCCCTGGCCGAGGAGAGGACACTTGAAAATCCCCGGATAGGGGTGGGGAGTGGGACCCCACTTTGGGGTACGCTACCCCCATTCCCTTCTGGGCCGCCACGGCCCCTCCCCGGCCCCGGGCCCCGCCTCGGCCCAGCCGCGCCGCCCACTCCCCTCGGCCGGGCCCGGAGCCCTGGGGGCCGCCGCCGCCGCCGGAGCGCTCGCCATGCGCGCTGCCCGCGCCGCCCCGCTGCTCCCGCTGCTGCTCCTGCTGGGGCCGCGGCTCCAGGTCACGGGCCTCGCGGAGCCGCCGCCCGCCGTGGTCCTCGCCATCCTGGCCCGCAATGCCGAGCACTCGCTACCCCACTACCTGGGCGCGCTGGAGCGGCTGGACTACCCCCGGGCCCGGCTGACCCTCTGGTGAGAGACCCGGGCCTTGGCACCCACTGGCCATCGCCCCCCAGCTCCAGATGAGGCCATCTGCGCCCCGTCCGGACACCGCCCAGGCAGGCTCCTCCCCGGGCAGACAGGCCCTCTTCAGCCCCTAGCCCCAGGCGGGACCCCGACCCCCTGGCCCTGCAGACTGACCTCTGAGGCCGTGGGCGGACCCTAGGACACCCGCCCTGGCCCCTGCTCCCCCTCTCGCCACCTCCTCCGGGTGTAAGTTGGGCCGGGCCCCTCTTGCTGTCAGTGCCCACACTCAACCCCAGGGGACCTGTGGCTGCTTGACGTGGAGGGAGCAGCAGGAATAGCAGACATCCCCTGGGGCCTGGGGGCGGCATCAGCAGGACTGGGGGTTCCTGGGGAACAGTGGGGGTGCGGTCAGCCCTGGGCTCCAGACTGCCTGCAGGGGAGTCAGACCTGCTCCCCCGCCCGCCGGGCTGGTCCTGCCGGCGGATGGCAGAGCCCCCTCTGCTATGCCACCCCCAGGTGTCCCCACAAGGCACTGGGCTCAGAGGCCACGGCCTGTGGCAGCCAGAACAGGGAGGAGTCCCAAGCTGAGGTTGGGGATAAATGGAGGGAAAGGACAAACTCCCCCTCACAACACACCACACTTGGGCTGGGGTGGAGCCGTGGCCTGGGGAGGCCGCCCACAATTACCACATTTTGGGAGCTCAGAGTTCCCACCCCCTACGGGACTTGACACGTAGTTAGTCTTCATTTCTGGGGAATTGGCTTAAAGGGACAGTGTCACCTAAAACCTGGCTTTTCTCTGAGCTCCCTACCCCCACTCAGTCATGGGGGCCCCTTCCACAGGAGAGGGGGAGCGTGTTCTGGGTCAGCCGAGCTCGGGCCCGTCCGCTCTTCTCAGGACACTCAGTGTGGTGTGAGCCTTATCCCAGCTTCCCAGCAGAGAGAAGCAGCGGCCCTCTGTCCAGCCCCGACTCGGGGGAGGGGGGGGGCGGACTGTGGTCACACAGCAAGGAAGGAAGGTAACCAGGCTTGTGGCAGGTGTGTTCTTCAAGGCCGAGGTACTGTCCATCTTCCGGAATGCACTCCCGCTCTGCCCCTCGGCCTGCTGGGTCCTCGTAGAGTCAGAGAGGAAGCAGGTGAGGCCCCGAGAGGGCGGGACTTGCCCGAGGTCCCACCTGGCTCACAGACCTGTGATGGGCACCTGGCTGCCTGCTTGCAGCCCCTCCTCTGCAGCATACCCACCGCCAGGCTCCTAGGAGAAGCCAGCCTCGCAGGTGTTGTTGCTGCGGGGGCAAGGCTGCCTCGGGGTTTGGTTCCTCTGTGGCTGCACCCCCCTCACCCTCCTTCCTCCTGTGTCCCCAGGTGTGCCACGGACCACAACGTGGACAACACCACGGAGATGCTGCAGGAGTGGCTGGCCGCTGTGGGCAACGACTATGCCGCCGTGGTCTGGAGGCCTGAGGGGGCGCCCAGGTGGTGAACTAGGGCGGGGGGGGGGGGTGGGGAATCAAGAGTGCAGCCCAGAGAGAAAAAGGGACAGCCCACGCCACAGGCTCCGGCCGGCTCTGTCCACTGCCCTGCAGAGAGACGGCACCTACCCCACGGGACATCTCATCTCTTTACCCCTCAGGCCCTACCCAGACGAAGAGGGTCCCAAGCACTGGACCAAAGAAAGGCACCAGTTTCTGATGGAGCTGAAGCAGGAAGCCCTGACCTTTGCCAGGGACTTGAGGGCAGACTATCTCCTGGTAAGAAAGCCTGGCCTACGATTGGGATCTGTTTCTGACAGAAGTTCTGGTGTGACAACTCCTGTAGGCTAGCCACCTGGGTCAGAATCAGGTATTGAGCGGGGATCCCTATGCTTGAACTCAGACTAGATATTAAGCCTGGATTCCTAGACAGATTCAGGGATATACTGAGTCTAGTTCCCCGAACTAGGGCTCAGAATAGGTCTTTGGATCTATTCCCAAATCAGATCTCTGATAAAGTTCTTAGATCAGCAACTCAGTTCTTTCTTTCTTTATTTTATACTAGAGGCCCAATGCACGAAATTTGTGCAGGCGTAGGCCCTCACAGCCCCAGCTGCCTTGCAGCCCTGCCCCCCTGCCCACTGATCATTCTGGAAGGTCATTCAGAAGGTCATTCCAGAAGGTCATTCTGCTTTCTGGTCTAATTAGCATATTATCTCTTCATTATATAGGATTTGTATTATTTTCAGAGAGAGAAGGGAGGGAGGGATAGAAACATCAATGAGAGAGAATCCTCAATCGGCTGCCTCCTGCGCGCCCCCTACTGGGGAATCTAGCCGGCAACCCAGGTGTGTGCCCTGACCTGAAATGAAACTGTGACCTCTTGGTTCATGGGTGGACACTCAACCCACTGAGCCACACTGGCTGGACAAGCAGCTCAGTTCTTATCTCTGGACCCAGACTCTGAGCCAGTGCTCCAGACTAGATCCTTGGTCCTGAAAGAGATCTACTATTTTGTAGGGTAGACCTCTCTAAGGGAACCCCACTGGATTCTGAGAGCCACTTCTGGGAGTCTGGCCATCGGGAGGGATCCCACTCAGTGAATCGCTGGGGGCTGCAGCCCAGGCAAGGCTGGGGTCTGTGACATCCCCCTCCTCACAGTTTGCAGATACAGACAACATTCTGACCAACAACCAGACGCTGCGGCTTCTGATTGAGCAGGGGCTGCCCGTGGTGGCCCCAATGCTGGACTCGCAGACCTACTACTCCAATTTCTGGTGCGGGATTACGCCGCAGGTGAGGCAGGGGATGGACCTCGGGAAGCTGGAGGTTCTGGGAGGAGGGGCCCCGAGAGCAGAGGGCCTGAAGGCCTCGGGGTCTGCGCGCCGTGGCAGGGAGCGAGGGTCCCTCTCACTGCTCAGAGCACCCCCTTCCCCAGGGCTACTACCGCCGTACAGCCGAGTACTTCCCCACAAAGAACCGCCAGCGCCGGGGCTGCTTCCGGGTCCCCATGGTCCACTCCACCTTCCTGGTGTCCCTGCGGGCGGAGGGGGCAGCCCAGCTCGCCTTCTACCCCCCCCACCCCAACTACACCTGGCCCTTTGACGACATCATCGTCTTCGCCTACTCCTGCCAGGCTGCGGGTGAGGACAGCTCTCCTTGATCCTTCCTCGGAAGCCTCTGGGCCTTCACACATGCTGTTCCCTCTGCTTTGCATGCCCTTCCCACTCCGCCATTCAGAGAGGGGAGCGTGGTCACGGGTTTTCGTGTGCAGGAGATATTGGCTGCGTCTGTGGTGCAGACACGCAGGAAGAAAAATAGTCACATGTAAAAAGTGAGAGACAGCCCTAACCAGTTTGGCTCAGTGGATAGAGCCTCAGCCTGCGGACTCAAGGGTCCCAGGTTTGATTCCGGTCAAGGGCATGTACCTTGGTTTCGGGCACATCCCCAGTAGGGGGTGTGCAGGAGGCAGCTGATCGATGTTTCTCTCTCGCTGATGTTTCTAACTCTCTATTTCTCCCCCTTCCTCTCTGTAAAAAATCAATAAAATATAGTAAAAAAAAAAAAAAAAGTGAGAGACAACTGTATGGAGAAACAATGAGAAGCAGCAAATGTCTTTTTTCATTGCTGCTACTACTTTGATTATGAGCCACGGTTCATTGGCCAGCACTTTGAAGGAGTTTAGTGAACAGTGGTTTTGTTTGTTTGTTTATTTTTATATATATATTTTTTTGACTTCAGAGAGGAAGGGAGAGGGAGAAAGAGACAGAAACATCAGTGATGAGAGAGAATCATTGATCGGCTGTCTCTTGCCCGCCCCACGCTGGGGATCGAGCCTGCAACCTAGGCATGTGCCCTTGACCAGGAATCAAACCGTGACCACCTGGTTCATGGGTTGATGCTCAACCACTGAGCCACAGGATACCGCGCACCTGCCCCTGACGGGTTCACGCCTGTAGAGGATAAAGAGTAAATAGTAATTGTAATAAAGGTGACAAAGCTTGAAGAAATGAAAAGGTGCCAGTGGAGGACAGCTTGAAGGGAGCAAGAGAGGGTGTGGGTTTAAGTGCGGGGACCTGGGTCAAAGGTGATGGGTGGTGCTGGATCAGGGCTGGATCTGGCAGGGGCAGAGGCAGAGTTAGGGCATGAAGCCGTGGCTCCCCCACGTGGTCTCCATGGCTATATCACTGGCCGTGGGCACGGAGTGGGCCTGCTCCTGGCCCCTGAAGGTACAGGCTCTGCCTTGCTCACCACCGTTGCCCTGGGAACCAGCAGGTGGTCCAGAAACATCATTTAAATGAATAAACCACCTCAGCAGAAACCTCCCTCAGATTTTTTATTTTTTTATTTTTTGAGCCAAGCCCTTTCCAGTCCCACAGATGGGGACACTGAGTCCCAGGGAGGACGCACACTGGGACCCTGGCAGGACTGGGTTCTGAGAGCCCTGCCCCCGGCACTCACCCGGCCTCTCTGCAGGAGTCTCCGTCCACGTGTGCAACGAGCACCGCTATGGCTACATGAATGTCCCTGTGAAATCCCACCAGGGGCTGGAGGACGAGAGGGTCAACTTCGTCCACCTGATCCTGGAAGCGCTCGGTGAGGCTGGGAGCCGGGGCTCGCCTGCTGCCACCACTCCCTGCCTCCCCTGTGCCCCTTCTCCTAGGCCCCAGACCTGACTGGGCACCGGGCTCGGGGTCCCAGCCTCACCCCTAACTTATTCCCTGACTCTGGGCAAGTCCCTTTCTCACTGGGCCTCACTCTCCCCATCTGTACAATGGAGGCAGGTGGGTTCTGTGATCTCTGAGGGCCCTTTCTGCTGGGCGTTCTGCCGAAGGGGCAGGAATGGGGCGGGAGGGGGCTAGGACTCCAGGGTCACCGCCAAAGGGGCTCATGATTGGGGTGCTTTCCTCTGCAGTGGACGGGCCCCCTATGTTGGCCTCGGCTCATGTGTCCCGGCCCCCAAAGAGTCCCACCAAGATGGGATTTGATGAGGTAAGTTCCCTCAGCTTGCAGGCCTGGGGTCAGGAGATGGGTGGGCCCCTCCCCTGGGTGCGTCCTTCCCCTGTCCTGCACCCACTCCCCACTCCCCACTCCCCTGCCTCCTCCAGGTCTTTGTCATCAGCCTGGCCCGCAGGCCCGACAGGCGTGAGCGCATGCTGAGCTCGCTCTGGGAAATGGAGATCTCTGGGCGGGTGGTGGACGCTGTGGATGGCCGGTGAGGCTCCTGGGTGGGGCCCTGGGCAGCTGGGGGCGGTGTGGGCCACTGGAGCTCCCTGGGGTGGGGCCCTGGGCAGCTGGGGGGCGGTGTGGGCCACTGGAGCTCCCTGGGGTGGGGCCCTGGGCAGCTGGGGGGCGGTGTGGGCCACTGGAGCTCCCTGGGGTGGGGCCCTGGGCAGCTGGGGGGCGGTGTGGGCCACTGGAGCTCCCTGGGGTGGGGCCCTGGGCAGCTGGGGGGCGGTGTGGGCCACTGGAGCTCCCTGGGGTGGGAAAAGCAGATGAATGAGTTGAGTGAGTTTCCTGTTCCAGGCGTTCAATAGGGCCTGAGGAACGCTGTCTCAGGGGGTCCCGGGCAGACAGAACCAGGAGGGGGAGGTTCAATGGTTAAGGCCCAGGAGCTCCTGGGCTTGGGTTTGAGCTCTGCTACTTAGCAGCTGTGTGACTTGGCCCAGTCACCCCATCTCTCAGCCCTGGGGTGTAAATGGGGAGCATGGCGCCTTTCTCTCAGGGGCTTGCGAGGGTCTGGGGCCCGACACCGACAGTGGTATCTTCATGGTTATTCCCAGCGTTGTTCTTCTCCAGCCTGGACTTGGACATGTGGGTGCGAGCAGGGGCCCGGGGTTACCCAGCCCCACGTGCCTGCTGCTGTTTGTGCAGGCGCCCCAGCCCTTCTGATCACCCGATGTCCATCTTGTGCTTGGGCCTCTGCCATGTTCCCCCACATTCACCCTGGGGTGTACCCCCTCACGCCACCGCCCACCTCCCGTGCTGCCACCCCTGCCCTGTGGGCCACTTGGCCCGGGTGCCTAGTTTCCCCATCCAATCCCTGATGGCTTCAGGCCACACGGAGCAGGAGCAAGGCTGGGGCCTCCTTGAAGCCAGACTCCAGGGTGACCGACCCAGCCTGCACCAGGCGCCCGGACGAGTCCCTGGTGGCCACCCTCAGCCTCACACCTGTCTTCCTCAGGACCCTCAACAGCAGCGTCATGAGGCGCCTCGGTGTGGACCTGCTCCCTGGCTACCAGGACCCCTACTCCGGCCGCACGCTGACCAAGGGCGAGGTGGGCTGCTTCCTGAGCCACTACGCCATCTGGGAGGAGGTGAGGACCCGCCCCTCGGCCCAACCTCAGGGACAGCAGGGCCTCCCGTTCCCTGCCCTCTGCCCAGCCTGGAGTGAATGGTGGGTGATTGAATACATTAGCAAAGACGCCCAGCAGCTTTCACCCTGTGTCCAACCCTACGCCGTGGTCATTCTACAGTCTCTGCTGAGCACCTACTGTGCGCCAGGAGATACCCTCTCTGAGAATACGGAGAATGTGCAGCCCTGGCCCTCCTGGGGCTCCGGGACCAGAGGGGCACTGAAATAAGGGAAAACCCTCTAGCCTCTGAAGGGAGGTACACAGGCTGCCCTAGTGTGCGGCCTGGCCTGGGCGTCTGGCTCAGTATGGGGCCCGCCGGCGCCTCACCATTGACAGGCGAAGAGAAGCGCCTCCTTAGCAAAAAGCACACAGTAGGAGCAAAGGCCTAGGGGCAAGAAGGAGTTGGTGGTGTTCAGGGTGGGAAGAAGGGCCTCAATCCAGGGCCAGGGGTGCGAGTGACACCGAGGCCACTGCTGGGACACTGGCCCAAGGGGCGCCCCCTCCTGGGGGCAGTGCAGACTCACTCCTTGTTTTGATTCTTTGCTGTGGCCACAATGTATGTGTGAGCTTCGATGTCGTTGTTTCCCACTGTCTCTGAACGGATGGACACCTCATGCACATTTCACCATCTGCTGAGCTGATTCCATGTTCTTTTCACATTTCCAAAAGTTTCGGAAAGTGCTTTTTCTTAGAGCTGTTGGGGGCTAGGGTCTCCACCCCCCCCCCCCCCCCCCCAGCCCAGCCTCCTTTAGGAGAGAAAGCTCAGGAGGCCCAAGTGAGCACCTGGGCCCTGCGGTCCAGCAGGTGCAGCTTCAGATCCTGGCTCTGCCATGCGGTCTGCGTGTCCTTGGGCGCGTGGCTTCACCTCCCTGTCTGTCTCCTGGCTGCAGTCCGGGGCCATCGTGCCGCTGCCGCTGCGGGTCCCTGGAGGCGGGCGGTGGCACCGTGGCCCCTGGGATGTGGCAGCACTCAGCGACTGCAGCACGGGTTCCGATCGCCAGCACGAGCCTACTTGGAGCGCTGGGGGGGGGGGGGGGGGGCTTGCAAGCCAGAGCGAGGCGTGGATTTCGGGCCCCTGGCAGTGCGAGCCCAGCGGGCCCTGGAGCAGCGGAGTGGCGTGGCCAGGACTGAGCAGCTGGCATGTACATGAGGCCAGGGAGAGGGTGGGTGTCAGCCAGGTGGAAGGGGACAGCCCGAATCTAAAGAGGGCCCCCCCCCCGCCCCCGCTTACCGCAGGTGGTTGCCAGGGGCCTGGCCCGGGTCGTGGTGTTCGAGGATGATGTGCGCTTTGAGAGCAACTTCAAGGGGCGTTTGGAGAGGCTGATGGAGGAGGTGGAGGCAGAGAAACTTCCCTGGGACCTGATGTAGGCAGTCTGCACCCCCAGGGCAAGGGAGAGGGGCGGGCCTGGGGGGGGGTGGTCTGCCTCCTGCTTGGAGCCTTCCTTCCCCCAACCTGGTCCCGGAGGACGGGGGTGAGTCCTGTGACACACCAGGTCCTACAATGACTCCTGGGACCCTAATGTCGCCTGCAGCTACCTCGGCCGGAAGCAGGTGAACCCTGAGGAGGAGGTGGCCGTGGAGGGGCTGCCGCGCCTGGTGGTGGCCGGGTACTCCTACTGGACGCTGGCGTACGTCCTGAGCCTGGCCGGCGCCCGCAAGCTGCTGGCCTCCCAGCCGCTGCGCCGGATGCTGCCCGTGGACGAGTTCTTGCCCATCATGTTTGATCAGCACCCCAAGTGAGTCTCGGGTGGGGGCAGGGCAGGCCCACCTCCGCAAGCTGTACACCCCCCGCTGGGCAGGTGGGGAGACTGAGGCTGGCAAGGCTGAGGCACCAAGGAGTAGCAGAGGAGCCGGCCGCCCCCTGGAGGCAGGCTAACGAGGTGTGGACTCTGCTGGCCACGTGGCTTTTAGTGAAGCGACTTCCCAGTTCTGGGCCTCAGTTTCCTCATCTGGAAAGTGGTGCTAAGGGAAACCGTGCCTCTCATGTCTGCGGTGAGGTCTAGCTAGGGAGGGAGTGGGGTGCGTGAGGCCTGCACGCAGGGGCTCACCTCCGCCCCCTACGCCATCTCCCACCCACAGTGAGCAGTACAAGGCACACTTCTGGCCTCGGGACCTGCAGGCCTTCTCCGCCCGACCCCTGCTCGCGGAGCCCACTCACTACGCGGGGGATGCGGAGTGGCTCAGCGACACGGAGACATCCTCACTCTGGGACGACGACAGCGGCCGCCTCATCAGCTGGAGCGGCTCTCACAAGACCCTTCGTGACCCCCGCCTGGACCTGGCTGGCAGCAGTGGGCACAGCCTCCATCCCCACCCCAGGGACGAGCTCTAGGTGAGGGCTGGGCCTGGAGCGTCCTCTCCCCTTCCACGGCCAACTCTGCGTCTGGGTCTGTGTCCCCCCTTCTCAGCCTGTGTCTGTCTCTCTCCCTCTCTCTCTCCCTCTCCCTCTCCCTCTCCCTCTCCCTCTCCCTCTCCCTCTCCCTCTTTCTCTCTGGCTGCGTTTCTGTCTCTGTGTCTTGGGCTGTCTCTGCATTTCTCCGTCCACCTCTAGCTCTCTCTCTCTGTGTCTGTCTCTGGCTCTCTTTGTTTCTCTGTATCCTGGTGTCTCTCTCTGCTCACCTCTGATTGTCTGTGTCTCTGACTAGATCTGCCTCTGATTCTGTCTGCCTCTCACTGTCTGACTCCTGTTCTGTTTCTCTCCTCTTGCCTCCACCAGGTCCCGGTGGTGACTCCAGGGGGTGCCCAGGAGAGGCCAGAGCTGTCCAGGGAGCAGAGTTGGAGATTGCTGGCAGGAGCCGCCACCGGGAACCACAGACCCAGTGGAAACCAGCAGCCATGGCCACTCTGCCCTCTGGCCCCATCTGACATTGGGAGAAATCAGAGATGCCCTTGCCCGAGGTCACAGCGTGGAAGGGCAGGGCTCACAGGCCCTCTTACCCCGCCTGCCTGCCTCACGGCCTGGGGTGGAGGGAAGTAGGGAGGCTCAAGCTGGGCAGACGCAGGGGCCCTGCCCTCCCTGAGGACCCAGCTGCTGGGGCCCCTCCACCCCTTCTACCTCCACCTCAGCTACCCCCACCCCCCAGCTCAAAGCCTGGGTCCCTAGCCAGTGGGAAGTGCAAGGTGGTGGGAGGAGGACCCAGCGACCAGTAGGCCCTCAATAAAACTCAGCTGGTGTTTGCACTTTATATTTTTTAACTCATGGCTGAGCCTCTGTGCTTGTCAGGAGGTCTAAAATCGATGGGTGAGCAGTTGGGACAGAAGGGAGTGCAGCCTGGAGGCGGTGTCAGGCCCTCCTGGCTTGTCTACTGGCTGGTAAAGTGGGGGTGGGAAGAGAAGCAGCCCAGCCCACAGTGAGTGCTCACCCAGTGGGACTGTCAAGGGCATCACAGGCCTCACCTTGCAGGTCAAGGTGGGCCTAGGCCAGACCCAGGGCTGTTGATGCCTCCTGCCTTTGGATCTTCAGTTGTGTGGCTGGGACCCTCTGGTGGAAGTGGCTGGGGAGATCAGGGCTCCAGTGTGGCCGCCAGAGGGCGCTAGGTGACCGAGCCTGGACCTCGTGGGCCAGGGCGCCCTCTGCTGGTAGGGGAAGGGAGCCTGGAGCATTTGAAATCTGTCCCTGTGCTGCGGGTTAGCAGCAGCAGCTTGTTCTGCTCTTCTGCTTGGGAGCTGCAGGCCTTCCACACGCCCCACCCGTCACCCTCAGAGTCAGGCGTCTGGGCCCAGCAACTGTCTCCAGTGCCTGCACTCAGGCAGCGGGAGGGGGTGCGGAGGTGGCTGCCTCGGCCTCCACCAGCCCAGGACTGAGGCACAGGCAGCTCTAAGTTTCTTTCTTCAGAGGAGCCCCTCTCCCATGGCAGCCCCTTGCCTTGGTCTTGTAAGCACCTGGGTCCTGGCAGAGTCAGACAGGCACCCCCAGAGGCTGGGCTGTCCTTCGTTTTGTCCTGGCGATGAGGCCCAGCTGGTCCAGCTTTGGATCCAGGACCTGGCATGGCTGTGGGCTGTGAGAAGGACTTTGGGCCAGAGCTGTGGGATTGATGATTTGTTTGTTCTAAGAGTGAAAGCCATTGATTCTGGATGGCTATGACCTTGAGCTAGTCACTTCTCTCCAGGCTTCTTTTAAATATATATGTGATTTGATTTCAGAGAGGAAGCGAGAGGGAGAGAGAGAGAGAAACATCAATGATGAGAGAGAACCATTGATTGGCTGCCTCCTGCACAGCCCACACTGGCGATCAAGCCCACAACTCAGGCATGTGCCCCAACTGGGAATCGAACCATGACCTCCTGAGCCACACCAGCCAGGCTCCCCTTCATTCTTTAAACATTTATTGAGCACCTCCCATGGGCCAGGTTTAGGCAGTAGAGATACAGCAGTAAATAAAACACACTAATGTCAGCTCCATGAGGTTGGGAACTGACAGTCTAGTGAGGGAGGCAGACAAAACAAGTAAATATTAGAGGGTAAGGTCTATAGGAAAAAATGAGGAAGGAGATGTCAAGATGATTAGAGAAGTTAACATCTGAACAAAGACTTGAAGGAGGTGAGGGGGCCAGTGATGGGGAAATCTGAAGGAAGACCATTCCAGGCTGAGGGAGCAGCATGTGCAAAGGTCCTGAGGCAGGAGGGGCAGGGCTGGCAGGTTCAAAAGACAGCAAGGCAGCCAGTGTGGCTGGAGCAGAGGGAGCAAGGAGGAGCCAAGGTCTGGAGATGATGGATCTAAGGTCAGGGCCATGGAGGCCACTTTAGCTTTTACTCTGAGATAAGGAGCCCCCAGAGGGTTTCAGACAGAGAAATGACTTATAACATCATCACTTTGGCTACTGTACTGAGAATGAACTGTAGGGCAGTGCAGGGCAGAAATAGGGACACAGGTTAGGAACCCATTCAAGTAATCTAGGCTGGACACAATGATGGTGCCTAACACCACAGTGTTGCCAGGGTGGGGGCAGGGAGGTGATGAAAAGGTAAAGCCTACAGAATTTCAAGAGAAGACACTGCCCCAGGGGCCGCCCTAGCCCAGGCCAAGCCCACGGCGTTCTTCAACATTGCCAGCGAGCCCTTGGGCCTCATCTCCTTCAAGCTCTTTGCAGACAAAGTTCCAAAGACAGCAGAAAGCTTTCCTGCTCTGAGCACCGGGAGAAATAATGTGACTATAAAGATTCCTGCTTTCACAGAATTATTCTGGGATTTGTGTGCCAGGGCGGTGACTTCACACAACATAACGGCACAGGCGGCAAGTCCCTCACCGGGAGAAATGATGAGAACGTCACCCCGGGTACATGCGTCCTGGCATCCTCTCCATGGCAAAAGCTGGACCAACACAAACGGTTCCAGTTTTCCATGGGCGCTGCCAGGCCTGAGTGCGCGCTGGCAAGCAGGTGGCCTTGGGCGAGGTGAGAAAGGGCACGAGGACTGTGGCAGCCGTGGGGCACCCTGGGTCCAGGAATGACAAGACCAGGTCCCGCTGCTGGCTGAGGACAGTGCCAACATGGCCTCGTGTTTCATCTTCACCAGGGGGCCATCCCTTCCGCAGCTCAGGAGCGCACCCCGCGCCCACTGCTCGCGACGCCTGCCATCTTCCTGCTCTCGCTGCAGTTGTTGGGTTCCATGTGGTCCTTGTCCCCTTCCGAGTCCTGCAGGATGAAGAGTTACGTTTATAATCGTGATATTAAAACTGAACATCATCATCAACAAAAGGGAGGGAGAAAGAGAAGGAGTCGAGGATGATGCCAACGGTTTGGCAGAATTACTGGGAGATGGAAGTGCCATGCGCTGCAATGGAGAAAACTGCGGTGGGGCTGGTTGGGGCAGGTCGGGAGGTCACGGTTAGACGTGCTAAATTTGAGAGCCAGGTACAGATGCCAGGTGGGGGTTGGATACCTGAGCCTGGAGTTGAGGGTGCAAGTCTGGGCTAGAGCTGGAGCTTGAAATCCTGTCCTGAGCCAGAAGTCCTGGCCCTGAAACATACACTCCAGCACCACTGACCCGGGGAGCTTGTTAAAATGCAGATTCCTGCCCCCCTGCCCCCTGCAGGTTCTGATCCAGTAGCTTCTGGGTGAGGTCTGACTAGTTATTTTTTTGTTTTTGTTTTTAAAGATCACTTCCCTCTCCTGCCCATTTATTTGAGAGTGGGAGGGAGGGAAGAAGGGGGAGAGAGAGAGAGAAACATAGATGTGAGAGACACATCGACTGGTTGCCTCCCACACGAGCCCCGACCAGGGCCAGGGATCGAACCTGCAACCCATATACGTGCCCTTGACTGGGAATGGAATCCGAAACCCTTCCATCCACGGGCCGATGCTCTAACCACTGACCCACACTGGCCAGGGCACCTGACTGGTTTTGAGCTGACCACTCCAGGTCATTCGGAGGAGCTGGCAGATTTGGGAACCACTGCTCAATCTACATACAGCTCAGCTTTGTATAATAATGTCTTTGATGATCTTTGACAATATAAGCAGTCATGTCACTGCCACTACAATGCAGACACGGGATCTAAGATGCAGCTTCCCCCAGCTCCCCTGTGCCCTTCTGCAGTCAGCTCTCGCCTCCGCTCCAGCCCCCGGAGACCGCTCAGCTGTTTTCCGTCCCTATGGTTTTGCCTTTTCCAAACTGTCGTGTGGATGGAATCACATGGCAGGTGGCTTTGGTGCTGTCTTCCTTTTTACCCAGCATCATGTTTTATGAGGCTGTTTTATTATTATTTATTTATTTAAGCCTCACCTGAGGATATTTTTCCATTGATTTTCAGAGAGAGTGGGAGAGGGAAAGACAGAAATATCGATGTGAAACACATTGATTGGTTGCCTCCTGCACGCGCCCTGACCAGGGCCTGGGCTGGGGAGGAGCCTGCAACCGAGGTACGTGTGCCCTTGACCGGAATTGAACCCAGGACCTTTCGGCCCACAGGCCGATGCTCTATCCACTGAGCCGAACCAACTAGGGCTTATGTGGAAGTTTTATACAAAACTGAGCTTTAATATCTTCCCTAATACTGATACTATAGCTTCTAATCTGCCTGAGCCAGAACAGAGAGTGGGGGTTCTGGAAACCGATGGCATAGCTTCCAGTGCCACCATAATGCCACTTAACCGTCTGTGCCACTCGAGCCAGGCCCTGTCCTCTCTGTAAAATGAAGGGGCACAAGATTTGCCCCCCAGGATGCCCCCCGATGGTCAGGGAAGTGGTTCTCAAACTGGAGAACTTATTAAAACACAGATTGCTGGGCCCCACCCCCAGTGTTGGACTCAGTAGGTGGTGGTGGCGGGAGCGGGGCGGGGGGGGGGGGGGGGGTGGGTGTGGGGGTGTGGGGGGGTCGTGTCCAAGAATACGCATTTCTAACAAGTTCCTTGGTCCTGCTGCTGCTGGTGGTGGTGCAAGGACCACAGCTGAGAAAACCCTGCCTTGGGTAATGGGAGAACCAGGACTCTCAGCTGAGCCCAGCACCCTCCCAACCTCAGAGTCAGGGCCAGGGCGCCGCGAGTCAGAGTCCAGGAGGAGCCAACCTCAGTGGGGCCCACGGGAATGTTCCCTTCCAGCTGCACCCGGGACCTGAGACTCTCAAGTCACTGGGAGAAAAGCCAGACCGCCAGGGAGCGGATCCCTCTCCCAGGGCGGCGCTTGGTAGTTGCATCAGGTCCCTGGAGGAGGAGCTCCTGGATGGAAAGAACTGGTAATCAGGCCCCTGGGCAATTGGAAAGGCTGGAGTGGGAGGGCGGGCTCAGGGGCTGTGAGCTGCACAAGGGCTGGGCTCAGAGCTGGAGGTGAGCTCCTCCTTTGCGTCTCATTCATTGTTGAAGTTTACAAAAACACAATGAGGTCCGGCTGGTGTGGCTCAGTGGCTGAGCACCAACCTAGGAACCAGGAGGTCAGGGCACATGCCCAGGTTGCGGACTCGGTCCCCAGTGGGGGGCATGCAGGAGGCAGCTGATCAGATCAGTGATTCTCATCACTGATGTTTCTACCTCTTTTCCTCTCTGAAGTCAATAAAAAAATATTTATTTTTATTTTAAGAATAAGTAAAAATAAACAAACAGAATGAGGAAAACAAATTGCCAGTGTTAGCATTTTGAGATAGTGTCTTTTGGTTTTAAAAACATTCATCTCTTTATTTCCCCTCCTGCAGGGCCCCTCCTGGGGGTGGAGCCAGAAACCCCCAGCATGTGCCCTGACTGGGAACCGACCAGCCACCTGCTGGTGCGTGGGTCCGTGCTCAACCACGGAACAGCACTGGCCAGGCTGTTTATTACACATCATCAGACTGAGTACCTGCACGGCGCTATGGGCTGAATTGTGCCCCCCACAGTTACAATGTTCAAGTCCCAACCCCCAGAACCTCAGGATGTGACCTTATCTGGAAACAGGGTGGTTGTACATGCAAGTAGGTAAGATGAGGTCATATTGGAATATCGTGGGTCCCTAATCCAGGATAACTGCTGTCCTTATAAAAGGGGAAATTTGGCGCTGGCCGGGTAGCGCGGTTGGTTAGAGCATTGTACAGATACACTCAGGCCGTGGTCGGAAAACTGCGGCTCACGAGCCACATGCGGCTCTTTGGCCCCATGAGTGTGGCTCTTCCACAAAATACCACGTGCGGGCACGCACGGACAGTGCGATTGAAACTTCGTGGCCCATGCGCAGAAGTCGGTATTTTGTGGAAGAGCCACACTCAAGGGGCCAAAGATCCGCATGTGGCTCGCGAGCCGCAGTTTGCCGACCACTGCACTAAGGTAGTGGGTGCCATCTCCGGTCAGGGCACATACAAGAATCAACTAATGATTCTATAAATAAGTGGAACAATAAATCGATTTTTCTCTCTCTCTCTCAAAATCAATAAATTAAAAAAGAAAAAGGAGATTTGCACTCAGACATGCACACAGGGACAATACAATGGGTAAACGGAAAGTTCTGCTACCACGAAGCTGCTAGAAGCCAGGAGAGAGCCTGGCACAGACGCTTCCCCAGCGCCTGCAGCGGGAGCAGAGGCCTGCTGGCACCTTGATCTCAGACGTTTAGCTTCCAGACCTGGAAGACAGTGCACTCCTGTTGTTTAGGCCACTCAGTTGTGGTACAGTGCTGTGTTATGGCAGCCCTAGCAAACTAAAACACACAACCTCTTCTGAATATATGGTTTACAGTAAAAGCATTTGTAAGGACCAAAATATAATATAGAAGAATAACAGAAGAAATGCTCATGTATCCTCTACCAAAATTCAGTCTTTTTTTCCATGAGTTTTATTTGCATGTCCCCCTGCCCCCAAGCTCCTACATAGGCCTACTGACCACCCCATTCTGCAACCTGTTTTCCAACCAATATGTCATGATTATTGCCCGGCCAGCATGGCTCAGTGGTTGAGCATCAACCCATGAACCAGGAGGTAAAGGTTCGATTCCTGGTCAGGCACATGCCTGAGTTGTGGGCTCAATCCCCAGTAGGGGGTGTGCAGGAGGCAGATCAATGATTCTCATCATTGATGTTTCTGTCTCTCTCTCCCTCTCCCTTCATCTCTCTGAAAGCAATAAAAATATATTTAAAAAAAGAAAGGAGCCGTTGCTGGCCAGACTTAGAGTGGTTCGCATACAGAACATACAGTCTAGCAATCCAGAGTAATAGCAGAATAACTCAAGTACGTACAATTCTCAAACTCCACAAAAGGGCCGATACCCAGACCACACCTGTACTTTTAAAATTCCTCTTTTCTTCCCCATCCCACATCCTTTACACACTACAGGTGTCCCTGTGCCCTCTTTTCAGCACCCCTATCCCAACACCTCCTTGTTCCTGGTCTTTCCCTTCTCCTCGTCCTTCCTACCCAGCTCTAGTGTATGTGTGTGTGTGTGTGTGTGTGTGTGTGTGTGTGTGTGTGTTTCTCTCAATCCTTCCTGTCTCAGATTCTCCATGACAAAAGCCCCAAAGAACTGAATTGGCATGGAAGGATGCTTCTCAGATGGTGGGGAGGGGAAAAACCACGTAGGCAAAATCCTTCAGTGGGTGGGCAGGGAAAAACTGTAATCATATTATCTAGTCCAGTGGTTCTCAACCTTCCTAATGCCGCGACCCTTTAATACAGTTCCTCATGTTGTGGTGACCCCCAATTTCATTGTTACAAATTGAACATAATTAAAGCAGAGTGATTCATCACAAAACAATATGTAATTATACATGTGTTTTCTGATGGTCTTAGGTGACCCCTGTGAAAGGGTCGTTCAACCCCCAAAGGGGTCGCGACCCACAGGTTGAGAACCGCTGATCTAGTCCCACTATAGTGGTCAGCTGTGGGCCCCTAGCAGACTGGTGGGCTGTGTTGGCCTAGTGCCCCTCACATTGGGTTTAGCACATAGTAGGGACTTATTGCTTCAATGAAGGTGGCAGCATTGACAAACAAGTCTATCTTGGGGATAACAAGAGACATTTTGCAAAGGTGTTTGACCTGGGCCCGGAAGCAGGAAGCTTATCTTGGGCAGCAAGGACATCTCTTCCTCTGAAGAGGGGGGACTTAAGAGTGAACGGGGAAGACAAAGATGAGGGAGGGAGGGAGAAGGTGGAGGGCACCCCACTTGATGGCTGTATCTTTCTCCATGAAAAAGAAGAGCTGGAGTATGAGATGGGGAAGAGGCAAAGCTTTGGAAAAGCCACGGTGGGGAAGGGCAAGGGTTTGGGAACATATAGAACAATTGCTGGCCAGTGGTTTGTGGGTTTGATCTTTGCAGAGCCTCAGATGGTTGGGGTCCAGGGATTGGGGACCCACCATGTATTCACCAGGGAGAAAATGAACCGGTCAAAGGGACTGGAACGCTCCCTAACGCTGAAAAATGACGGTGAGAGCAAGGCAGAAAAGCGGGTCTGTTTGGCGAGGGGACAGTTGGGATTTAAAATTTCGGGTGGATAAGCTGTGGGACCCTGAAGGTGCCTGGCTGAGGTGCGGGGCAGGCCTTGGAGATGAGCACGTCAAGGAACTGGATGCCAGGCTGGCCCTGAGGATGGTAAAGTCTCCCAGAATCCAGGGCGGAACCGGGAGCCACGTGACAGCCCCTCAGGATTGGCTGACAGTGAAACATAGTTGAGAAGATGGCGGCTCAGCGAAAAGCTCATCACAGAAGGTCTGTACACACAGTGGCATTCAGTGTACAGGACAGCCGTGAGGAGCAAGGGGGACTCGGACCCTCCCTCCTGTCTGGACACAGACAGAGGCGATGTGGAGGGGGAGAGTGGGCGGTGTGCAGGGGCCGGCTCCATCTCTGGACGGACAGCCGGGTAGAGACAGGGCTGGACTCCCGGGAGCAGGGCGCCGCTCCGGCCACTAACGTATCAAATGGAGCAGGTTCGCGTTCTGGCGCCCCTCTGAGTTCGGGGACCCGAGGAGGACCGCCGGCAGGGTCAAAAAGGCGGCGGAGGGAGACGGCGAGGCCAGAATCCTGGGGCCGGCCGGGCAGGGCCCGCCGGTGGCGTCGCGCGTCTCCATGGCGACGGGCAGCGTGGCCCGGAAGTAGGCGGTGCCTAAGACGGGCGGGGCATCTCTGTGACGCCAGGGTCCGGGCGTAAATGGCGAAACCCGAGAGGCCCACCGGGGGGTTTGAACTGGCCAATGGGCGAGCTCCCGACCGGGTGTCGGAAAAGGAGGCGGAAGCGGGGAGGAGCCGCCGTTGCAGCTGGACTACATCCGCCGCGGCGTCTCCATGGCACGACCCTGGCCTCCAACTTCAACGACTTCTTAAGGAGGCGTTTCTGGGCGCAGCCGTGTCGCTCCTGGTGAGAGGCCGCCGGCAGGTGGGACCCAGGGCGCTCAGGGGCGTCCCGCGGCCGCCGCCGGGGCCGGTCCCCACGGACCCGATGGTCCCGGCCGGGGTGGCCTCGTCCCGCCGCCCCCCGCCCCCGCGTCGCCCCCGCCGGCAGCCGGCTGGCGCGCTGGGCCCGCTCCCGTCGGAACCCGGCCCCGCCCCGCCCCCCGGCGCGGGCCTTCTCCTCCCGCTAACTGGCCGGCCGGCCGCCCTCCGCACCTGGCGACCGGCGGGGCTCGGCGCGCTCCTCTGCTGCCCCGGCAGGGCGTCGCCTTCTCTCTATGGGCAGAAACTGGTCCCCTTCTGCCCGCTGGTGGGTGGTCACCCCTCCGCTGGCGGAGCCCGGCCCCCGCCCGCTGGCCCGCCGATGGGCGTCGCCGGGTTCGCCCTTCGCTCCCGGGGGCCGCGCACGGCAGTTATCGCCCGGTCTTCGGCCGCAGCGCCGTCCCCCCGGCCCCCCACCCGCTCGGGGTCCCGCTCCGCTTCCCTGCACAGCCCGGCGTCTAACCGGCCCTCGCTCGGACCCTCGATCCCCGCGGCCGCTGCTGCGACCGAGGGGGTTCCCCCTCCCGCGCCGGCGGTACCCACTCGCGGCCGAGCGCCCCGTCCCGCCGCCCCGTTCTTCCCTCGTCGAAGACTATTGGTCCCTCCGGTGGCGATTCAGCCGGGAACGCCCCTTCTCCTAGGAGACTGTTGCCCCGGCCCCGCCGCGGACCTCCCCACACACCCCAGCTCGCTGCGCTGGTTGCGGCCCTTTCGGGCCCACTTGGGGCCTAGCGGTTCTCTCCCGCCAGCACCTCAGGTTTTCTTCCTGATGCCCTCGCCCCCCTCCTGGGTGGGGCCTGGGCGCGGTGGGCCTTTCCCCCGAGGTTCCGCCCCCCGCACTCCCCGGCGCCCGCCCGCCGCCCCGCAGGTCGCTCAGCCTCTGCTCTCTCCCCCCCACTTTGGCAGGACAGTTGCTGTGCGACTTGGACAGTAGAGAGGAGCGCCTCCCAAGTGTTCATCCAACTGCCACCCCCAAAGCTTCCACCCTCCTCCCCTCAGAGAGGACGTTTGATGCCCGGCCCCTGAGATTCTCATTGACAAGCCCCTCTGAGTCCCCTTGAGCAGAGCCTGCTGACCCCATTGCCCACCTTTGCGGCTTTGATGCCTAGTCATGTCTGCCTCGTCCTCAGGCGGCTCCCCCAGGTACTGCCAACGTGGGGGGCGCCTCCGCCCAAGGGCAGGGAAAGGTGGTCAGGGCCCCGCCCCTCCCCGGGCCAGGCTTGCAGGAAGGCGGCTTCTCTTTTCAGCTTCTCTGTGCGGTGTGTTGGAAGTCTGGACCAAAATATGTGGAAATCAGTTTTTTAAAGGGAAGGAGGGAAAAAAAATGCATGCACACATTCTCTGCTCTGCCCGGCTCCCTCCCTCTCTTCCCAGGTGTCCCAGTTCCTGGTAGCGGGATGGGGCCGCTATTGTCTCAGTGGAGTGCAGGGCTCATCCTTTCTGAAAGAGGGCCAGGTGTAAATGCAGACAGTGATGCAGGAGGTGGATGTGGCCGCTAGCAAGGTGCTCGTGGAGTCCGAGCGGTTTGATGGGAAGGCTGCTCAGGCGGGGAGATGACCCAAATCTACTGGCTTCAAATAAAGAGAAATGTTCTCAGTGGGGAAGGAAAAAAACAACTCTCTATTAGATTTTGGTATTTCTTGGTTAAATGATTAGTACATACATTTTTAATCAAGGTATAATATACTACCGCAAAATGCATGTTAAAAGGCTCAAGATTTTTTAAAAAATATATATTTTATTGATTTTTCACAGAGAAGAAGAGAGAGGGATAGAGAGTTAGAAACATCGATGAGAGAGAAACATCGATCAGCTGCCTCCTGCACACCTCCTACTGGGGATGTGCCTGCAACCCAGGTACATGCCCTTGGCCGGAATCGAACCTGGAACCTTTCAGTCCGCAGGCCGACGCTCTATCCACTGAGCCACACCGGTCAGGGCTCAAGATTTTTTATATTGCATTTTATGTTGCATTATTTTCCCAGGTATTTGTGGGGAGGGCAAAGTCATATTTTGGGGCTGTCGGAGGCTGTCAAATGAATGGATCAAATGAACTTTTCACGTCCCTTCCCATCCTGGAATTCTTGGATGTAGTACTGCCAAATTGGGGGGATTAAATACTTGCTACATTTGCAAATCTGGCGGTAGGGCTGTTTGTGTGTAAGCAGGATGAATTACACATGGTATTTAAAAACAACAACCCAAAACAAAAATAACACTGCTGCTTAGGAGCTCAAAAGTATCAAGTGGGGTATTTTGGGAACTAGTAATTTTTCATTCCGTTGAATATTTGACTGTTAATTTTATGAATTTGAGTCACAGGGACTTTGTTCCTGAGCTTATTGCTCTGTCTTTGATGTCAGCCCTTCCCTGAGCCACCTCTGCTCCAGGCACTGTCCTGGGCCCTTTCACCTTACCCCAGCTGTTGCTCATGTGCTGCCTGTTCCTTGTCACCTGGCAGGATGACAGCTGGGCTTCCCAGCAAAAGGTCACAATACATGTGATGCGATGGCAGGTTAAAAGGCCAGCCTGCGAATGCCACCCCTGCTCTTTCCATCCCAATGCCAGGCACACCATGCACGTTTGGTGCTCATGTCAAGGGAGCCAAGTGATTCCAGACCAGCTCTCCTAGCTGCCAACTTGTTACCCGCCATATGTAGTGTATAATTTTGGGAGATCTAAGCAATAGAAGAACCCTAATTTTCTGGTAATAACCTGGTTCTTATACCTGGGTGCAGGTTTCCATCGTGTGGGAAGAACGGAGTAACAAGTCTCACGCAGAAAAAGGTCTTGAGGACAGCTTGTGGCGCACCCAGTGTGACCGTGACGGTAGGTGATGCGCACACGGAGCGGCCCTCCAGTCTGCAGCCCTGCCAGGAGCGCTTCTGCACATCTTTTCCAGGAGCTGCCTTACCGGCTGGCACCGCGGTAGCCGGGCACTTTGCTAGGGGCCTGCATGCATATTCTGCTGATCGCTTGGGGGTTGTTTTGCTTGTGGTAGGGCTGCCGGGTTGAGGAGGTTGTTTTACACCTGGACAAATTCCAGAAGTCTTTGGAACAGATTTAAATAATAATAATAATAATGAAGAAGAAGAAGAAGAAGAAGAAAATAAGATTGGGGAGGGGATAGGAGCGGATGGTGAGTGAGGGGCATGTAGCTGGGGTTTTGCCTTGTTTATACTTTTTTAGAATCAATACAACCTTCTCACCTTGGCATTTCCTCCAGCTCTCTCTTTTCACCGTCTCGTACCTGCCTGCTGCCTGGTTTATTGTGCCCCGTAATCATTTTGTGTGTTTGCTGTGCTAACACGCATGCCCAGTAGAGATCATGACGTAGAAGGATTCGTCTGCTTCCCAGCTGTGCTGCCCTGAGTCCAAGGCAGAGCTCTGCATTCCAGCAGGCTGGGACGGAGATCCAGCTCGGAGCACCTGGGGCCTGGGTTTGGGCTCTTTTGTAGAACCTGCGGGTCTTGCAGACCCTCCTCTCAGTTGGACCTGGGTGTGTCTGGTGGCCTTCCGCTGGAATCTGCAGGAGCCTGCTGAACGGCACTGCGCCTTGGTCCCTGCCTGCATGCCAGTAGTTAGTGGCTGTCCTGCTCGCTTGGTGGCGAGGCTTTCAGCGGCCCTCAGAGGCTGCGAGTTCTGTGTTTTATGCCCAGTTTACTCATCCACAGATCAACCTTTTTTGTGTTGTCTCCCTCGGCCTGCCAGAAGCGAACTATGAAGGACCGCTCTTCAACTCCCCCCTTACATGTTCATGTGGATGAGAACACCCCTGTCCACGTCCACATAAAAAAACTCCCGAAACCAGCAGCGACCAGCAGCCAGGTAGGAGCATGCCAGTGGGGCGAGGTGAAGGCTATGGAGCAGGGTGACACGGCTCCGCTCAGCCTCCTCGCGCTCCTAACTCCAAAGGTTTGACAGACGAACGCACTTGCTTTCAGAGGTCAGTCGCCTGGTTAGAAGGTAGGCAGGACTGTCATCTGGAAGTGGCGGCGGCAGCCGTCGTCAGAAGAGGCTCCCTGGCAGAGTTGGAGATGGATGCCATCCATCAGAGTGACACCACAGCCGGCTGTGTGAGAAAGTGACCTCGGGTTTGTCCTTCTCCACAGAAATCTCATAAGCGCGGAATGAAAGGGGACACCGTGAATGTGCGGCGGAGTGTCCGAGTGAAAACCAAGGTACCTTGGATGCCCCCCGGAAAATCATCTGCCCGGCATGTGGGATGCAAGTGGGAGGTAGGCTCACGCTTGTTCAGGCTTTTCTCCTGGGACTAGGCAGGGTCTATCTAGCAGGCCTCAAACTCGGTATGATTCAGGGTCAGCTGTAGCTGTTAGAGACATGCAGTAGGTCCCGTTTACTGAGAGCCTTGCTGAACCCTGAAAGTGAGTCTTGAGTCCTCACAACAGTGAGATGTGGTGGGTCCTGCTCTGCTCATGTACAGATGAGGAAATGAAGGCCCGGACCGGTGAGGGCTCACAGAGAAGGTAGCAGAGCTGGAGTGAGTACTCAAGGGGGTCTCATTCTAGGGCAGGGGTCCTCAAACTTTTTAAACAGGGGGCTAGTTCACTGTCCCTCAGACCGTTGGAGGGCCGGACTATAGTTTAAAAAAAAACTATGAACAAATTTCTATGCACACTGCACATATCTTATTTTGAAGTAAAAAAACAAATGTTTTCGGTGGGCTGCATGTGGCCCGCGGGCCATAGTTTGAGGACCCCTGTTCTAGGGGCTGTACTTTCTGATTTATATGTGAGGAGCCACATGTCTTTTCCCACGTGACTGATAGTTTTGGAGCATAACTGAATATACGTTTATATACATATACACCAGAATGTACATACCCAGAAAAGCATCACCTCTTTTGAGGTAGTCATTGTTAAGACCAGGCACAGATTCCACAGTGTCATCAAAGCCACTTTTGGAATGAACTGATGCATAAGTGCCTTCAGACTTAGTTGTCAAGATAACAAGAGAACTGTTGTCATTTTTTAGTCACACCCCAACATGCCTGTCCATCCGTCTCTGCAGTAGTTCATGCTGCGTATGTTTATTGAGACTTATGCCAGACTGCGGGGTGCTGGGTTACACCTGCAGCATACAGATGTGCCCATTCTTGTCAACTGCAGTGAAAATACTCAAATGATAAGACAAGGCCTTTTGGTCATGTTTTAGACAGAGATCTCATTATTAGGACAAATAAAAACCTCCAGGCTACTTTAAGATGATGATACCTGATCTATTTTGGAAGATTCAGTTTTCTGAAAGCTTATTCCTTCTATAATTAACAATAAATAAAAGTAATTATTCTAAAGTTTCTAATCATACTTATGGTTTTGACTCCCTGATTTACCTGTTTGTCCCTAAGAGCTTATTGGAGTGTGGGGGGTTCTAGGGAATAAGTGAAAAGTGTTCTGACAGTTTTGAGAGGATCATGAAACCGATTCAGCTCTTTTGGAGATAGCTTGGCAGCATCTATTTAAACATTGCTTCTAGTTTTACATTTAGGAATTTATCTTTATTTCATATATTTTTATTAATTTCAGAGAGGAAGGGAGAGGGGGAGAGATATAGAAACAAAAATGATGAGAGAGAATCATTGATCGGCTGCCTCCTGCATGCCCCCCACTGGGGATGGAGCCCGCAACCCTGGCATGTGCCCTTGACCAGAATCAAACCCGGGACCCTTCAATCCACAGGCCGGCGCTCTGCCCACTGAACCAAACCAGCTAGGGCATAGGAATTTATCTTTTAAAAGTCACAGAAGAGCCCTAGCCGGTTTGGCTCAGTGGATAGAGCATCGGCTTGCAAACTAAAGGGTCCTGGGTTTGATTCTGGTCAAGGGCATGTACCTTGGTTGCAGGCTCCTCCCCGGCCCAGGTCCTGGTCAGGGCTCATGCAGGAGGCAACCAATTGATGTGTTTCTCTCACATCAATGTTTCTCTCTGTCTTTCCCTCTCTTTCCCACTCTCCCTAAAAATCAATGGAAAAATACCCCCGGGTGAGGATTAACAATAAATAAAAAAAGAATAAGATATGCACTTATCCATGCCAACCACATTTTAAAAAAAAGTCACAGAAGAATACAGGGACTGTGTACAAATGCTGTTTTTGCTACAGCATTGTTTGTAATAGAGAACAATCAGAAGCAACCTAAATGTCAGTCAGGAGGATATTGCTTAAATTATGATACGTCCATACAATGGGATACCATGTAACCATTACCAGGATTGAGGTAGTAGTTATACATGATAATGTGTCACAGAGCCACATAGCATAGAGAGTGCGGCCCAGTTTGTCCAGAAAGGGGAGTCTGTGTGTCCCTGTGTGGATATATTTGTATGCACATAGCATTTTCTGGGAGGGTATACAGAAGTGTTAAGCAGTGCTCACTTATCCTGGGAGTATGGGAGGCTTTGATGGTTTATTTTTAATGGCATGCTTGAATTTCTTCATAAGCATACTATATTTTATTATCTAAAATGCTTTGCAAAGCAATGGTAGTTTTCAGAGTCTACAACAAAGATATGCCACTATGGAAATTGACGTCCTTTTGACATGAGTTGCTAGAACTATGATCTCCTCCGGAAAGCTCGCTGTCTGTTTCAGTCCTGGGCCCCAGAATCCAGAAATGGAGGGGCCCAGAGAGGTGACTTGTCATCTCTCAAGCAGTAGTTGTCTTTCGTGCTACTTGGCTAGCCCTTTTCCACTTCCCAGGGGCCTTTGTGTGCCTGGGAGGCCCCCGCCTGGCCTTTTCTGTTCTGGACAAGAGAGAAAAGACTCTAGGAGGTGGAAGTTTGTGGTGGAGCGGAACATGGACCCAGAGCTGCTGTGTGCATGTAGGGATTCTAGTTTTTTAAAAACCCTTCCTGATATATAAGGTTAGCTTTGGGAAAACGAAGGTCTGGCTTTTTTCTCTATTATTAAATGAAGGGATCGATTTCTGTTATGGAAAACTGAAAATACAGAAAAATAGGAAGTTGCCTGTAATTCTTCTCTAATCTGGCTCCTATTAAGCTTTAAAATATTAAGTGGTAATAGAGAAAAATCAGAAGCAACCTAAATGTCAGTCAGGAGGGTCTTGCTTAAATTATGATACATCCATACAATGGAATACCATGCAACCATTACCGAGATTGAGGTAGTGGTTATACTACCATGCACAGATCAGCCAGCTTCCCCAGAATCTCCCCTCTGGCCCTTTCCTGTTACTTCCTCCCCAAGGGGAATCACTGTCCCAAAACTAATATTTTAGTGCTTTTACCATACCCATGCAAGTATGTGGTTTTTTTAAATTGATTTTAGAGAGAAAGGAAGGGAGAGAGGGAGAAACATCGATGTGAAAGAAACATTGATTTGTTGCCTCTCGTATGCACCCCAACCGGGGATCGACCCCACCATCCAGGTATGTGCCCTGACCGGAAACCCCTTGGTGTATGGGACGACACTCCAACCGACTACCCAGTCCGGGTGTAGAGTTGTTGTTTTGTTTTTTTTACTTCAATTGTAATGATGCTATCTGTATATTTTCCGATTTTCTTTTAAATATTAAAAATTATTTTTTCTTATAAAAGCAATGCATAGTCATTGTTGATAAATTAGAAAACCCAAATTAAGGAGGAAACTAAAAATCACCTATGATCCCACCACCCTAAAATGACCTATGTCACTTGCAACTTCCTGATCTTGTCTTATGAACTGACTCATTTTTAATTTTTGTAACAATGGGATTATATTTTAATTATTGTACAACATCCTTTTTAAAACAATATGTTTATATTTATTTTAGAGAGAGAGAAGAAGGGAGAGGGGGAGAGAGAGAGAGAAACATCTATCGGCTGCCCTCTGCACACCCCCTGCTGGGGATGGAGTCCAAACCCGGGCCTGTGCCCTGACCAGGAATCAAACCAGCAACCTCTTGGTGTATAGGGGTGACGCTCACTCCCTTGAGCCACACCTGCCGGGCACAACATCCTTTTTTAAAAATATACTTTAACTATGTTTCCATTACATGTTGTTATTATTTTAGTGGTTTTTATTTTTAATTTTTGTGTTTTTATTGATTTGAGATAGAGAGGATGGGAGAAAGAGAAAAACATTTATTGGCTGCCTCTAGCAATTGGGGACCAAACCTGCAACTTGGGTATGTGCCCTGACCAGGAATTGAATCAGTGACCTTTTGGTACATGGGGCAACGTTCAACCAAATGAGCCACGCCGGCCAGGGCGCATGTTAATTTTTCTTTTTTTTAATATATTTTATTGATTATTTTACAGAGAGGAAGGGAGAGAGAGAGAGTTAGAAACATCGATCAGCTGCCTCCTGCACACCTCCTACTGGGGATCAAGCCCACAACCAAGGTACATGCCCTTCACCGGAATCGAACCTGGGACCTTTCAGTCCGCAGGCCGACACTCTATCCACTGAGCCAAACTGGTTTCGGCGCATGTTAATTTTTTAAGGCAATATTCTATTATTTGTATGTTTGTACTGTTATGTATTTAAACAATACTATATTGTCATATATTTATCTGTATCCTTGCCTTGAATTTAAATACTGATTCATTTTCTTGATAAATCCCTAGAAATAGAATTGCTGGAACCAAAGGCACATACATTTTTTAAAAAATATATTTTATTGATTTTTTACAGAGAGGAAGGGAGAGGGATAGAGAGTTAGAAACATAGATGAGAGAGAAACATCGATCAGCTGCCTCCTGCACGCCCCCTACTGGGGATGTGCCGTTACCAAGGTACATGCCCTTGACCGGAATCGAACCTGGGACCCTTGAGTCCGCAGGCCGGCGCTCTATTCACTGAGCCAAACCAGTCAGGGCGGCACATACGTTTTTTAAATTGTACTCAATGAGTCCTATTTGTTTAATATAACAGTTACACTCTTATTGTATACCACCTTTTACTCCTGATAGCCATCCTCTTTTCCTGGAAATTGGCACAGAAGGTCAGCCAACAGTGGTTTAAGAGGAGCAAAGAGCCCTAGCCAATTTGGCTCAGTGGATAGAGCGTCGGCCTGCGGACTGAAGAGTCCCAGGTTCAATTCCGGTCAAGGGCACATGCCTGGGTTGTGGGCTCCATCCCCAGTTGGGGGTGTGCAGGAGGCAGCCGATCAATGATTCTCATCATTGATGTTTCTATCTCTCCCTCTCCCTTCCTCTCTGAATTTTTAAATAAAAATATATTTTAAAAAAAGAGGAGCAAAGAACTACATAAATAATGAGAAACAGCAGCTACTTAATGCATCAGAATAAATTTGTAGAATGAGTCAAGTTCAATTTATCAAAAACCCATGCAAATCCTGGACCCCCAGATTACAATATTCTTTTTTGAAGTCTTAATAGCAAAGCATTATACAGCTTTGCATAAACTCTTCTGAGGGGCATATGCATTTAAAATATTTTATGCTGATGTATTTAAGTATTTTCCAAAAAGCATACCATATTAATTATTCCGTATGTATTTCTAGTAACATTTTTTCTATGTAACCAAAATAACAATTATTACTCCTAAAAACTTTATGTCTTCATATCATATATCTGGTGAATATTCAAATTCCCTTACTTAAAATGTCTTTTATAAAAGATTTGTTACCTTTACAACTATCTACTATTAGGCATTCATATTCATTTAAAAAACTTTTGACATACTTCACTTCTACTCTAGGTATATGAAAACATTTCTTGCCCCAAACATTTGCCAACTTTAGAAATTACTGTTTTTGGCACTTTATATTCTTTTTTTTAAAAAATATATTTTATTGATTTTTTACAGAGAGGAAGGGAGAGAGACAGAGAGTTAGAAACATCGATGAGAGAGAAACATCGATCAGCTGCCTCCTGCACATCTCCCACTGGGGATATGCCCGCAACCCCGGCACATGCCCCCGACCGGAATCGAACCCGGGACCCCTTAGTCCGCAGGCCGACGCTCCATCCACTGAGCCAAACCGGTTTCGGTGGCACTTTATATTCTTTATTTTAAATACTATCTCTGTGTTAAAAAATATTCAAAAACATTTATACAGGGATAGGTGGCATTCCATCAAGTAGGTGTGGCAGATTTTGGCTCCTGGGGCCCCTGTGGCTGGCCCGTTAGCATTTTGGTTCTTCCTGCCTGTGGACAACCAGGTGTGGTGGAGCTGATGGCTGTGGATTTGCCTCATGAGTTCCTGTGCTCTCCCTCCTCCACGTCAGAACCCACCTCACTGCCTGGAGATTACGCCGCCGTCCTCAGAGAAGCTGGTCTCAGTAATGCGATTAAGCGACCTCTCTACAGAGGATGACGACTCGGGTCACTGTAAAATGAACCATTATGATAAGAAGATTGACAGTCTAATGAACGCAGTCGGTTGTCTCAAATCTGAGGTGAGGGGTGTGGGAGGCTGGGACAGCTAGAACCCTGAGGTGGTGTGGGACTTTTGAGGTGTGTCCCTGGTGGGCACTTCCTTCCGGCTGCCTCTCTGCAGGCCACCCACGCAGCTCTGCCCAGAACTTCGGGTGCCCCTGGCATTCAAATCGGGGACCTGGGGTCCCTCTCCATCGAACACTTAGCCCCCTTAGCCCGGCCGCCCTGACCGGCCTGCTGCTCTGTGTGGATGGCGGCCTCTGATGCCACCGAGGAACCTGGAGTAGCCGTGTCCCTGTTTGGGAAATGAAGTGCAGGGAGATTGTCCTCAGCTGCTGGACGGTGTCTGGGTGGAATGCGGCAGTGGGAACGGAAACAACCTGGAAGACCACGGCCCCCAGCTAGGAAGTTGGCGTTGCTGGTGTGAAACCCAGGCCTGCACTGCTACTGTGGCCTGTGCCTCTAACCCCCCCGGCCCCCCACACTCGGGGCCCTGGGCCCTCCGGGAGGACCTGGGCGGGTGGCCTGGCAACAGTCCTCCCTCCGCCGTAGCCACAGCACAGGGGCCTCTGTCACTGTCACACCTCCCTCCGCGGAACCACGGCTTATAGCCTGGCTCTTTCCCCACCCAGCAGGCCACTCGGGCTGACTGTACTCGGTCTCCTCAGTAATGAGGGAATGAGAGGAATAGTGTCTTCCCTGAGTCTTTGTGACAACGAGCTAAGATTTCACCAGATGCACTGAGTACCTATGTAGCTGTCACTAGGTGGGCCTCACATGTGGCAGGAAGGAGGGGCCGCCCCTCAGTGGCCCCATGTGCTGCCCATGGACAGGTCAAGATGCAGAAGGGTGAGCGTCAGATGGCTAAGAGGTTCCTGGAGGAGCGGAAGGAGGAGCTGGAGGAGGTGGCCCACGAGCTGGCTGAGACCGAGCATGAGAACACAGTGCTGAGGCACAACATCGAGCGCATCAAGGAGGAGAAGGACTTCACCATGTAAGGCCCGCCCTGGACTCCAGCCTCCTCAGGAAGAGGGACCCTTTGGGAAAAGGGACATTGAAGGGGAGGCGAGGAGTTAGGCAGGTGGATGCTGGGGAACATCTGTGACTGAGACAGGGAAAGCAGGCCAGAGTGAGGAAGGTGGGTGGGCCGAGGGCAAGGGGTGCCATGGAGTTCGTCAGGGGCTGGCTCTTAGCAGCCACTTGGAGGAGTTTGCATTGAGGGCAATAGGGAGCCGTGGAAGGGTTTTCAAAGCAGGAAATGGTGTAAGCAGATTTGACTCCAGTGTGGAGAGTGGATGGGAGGGCTCCAAAGCTGATCTGAAGATGGTTACGAGGCCAGAGCAGTGACCAGGGGCAGGACAAGTAGGTGGCACATGTGACCTGATGCGGAAGCCCTGCTTTGGTGCCCAGGTGTCTTTCTAGGCCACTTGGACCAGAGGGCTACCCCTTCCCCCTCCCCCACCGTTCCTTGACTAGGAGATGAGGCTCACAGGGCATTGTGAGGCGAGCCTCAGAGCTCCGGGGGCTGGGGCTTGAGAGGCTCAGAGTCCTCCTTTCTGGCCCCAGGCTTCAGAAGAAACACCTCCAGCAGGAGAAGGAGTGCCTCATGTCCAAGCTGGTGGAGGCGGAAATGGATGGGGCTGCCGCAGCCAAGCAAGTCATGGCCCTGAAGGATACCATCGGGAAGCTGAAGACGGTGGGTGGTAGGCAGAGCCACCTAGCCCTGCGACTGGGCCCCAAGAGGGGGCAGTCACAAGCGAGGGTGGGGGCTTTACGCAGTCATCAGGCTGACTTTATGACATCTCCAGGCGGGGGAAGGGCACACTGAACTCCTCAGTTCCCATCCCCCACCCTCAGGTCCAGGGCCAGACCCTTAAGGATGACCTCTGATGGCCAGGGCCTCTGAGGAGACCTCGTCATGGGTCTCTTGGGATCACCCCACCATCTGATTCCTGCAAGTACAGTATCAGCCACCAGGTGGTGTCTGCTTCCTCTAAGAAGCTTGCCTTGACTGCACTCACCCACACCGAGTTTCCCCGCTATCGCTGTCGGCAGGCTCAGATCCTGCCCATCCTTCCAGGTCCAAGACCTCCAGGAATCCTGTCCTTGCCATCCTGACCCTGTACACAGCCCAGGTCTTTGCTGGGCTTCCGGGCACCAGCCAGTACCTCTTAAGTCCTGGTGTGGCCTGCCTCTGCCAGCTCCTCCCTTCTCTCCCTGCACCATGTAAGGCTTCTTGCTGTCTTCCAGGAAAAACAAATGACCTGTACGGACATCAACACCCTTACGAGGCAGAAGGAACTTCTCCTGCAGAAGCTGAGCACATTTGAGGAAACCAACCGTACCCTCCGAGACCTACTGAAGGATCAGCACGGCAAAGAGGTGAGCTCCCGGCTCACATCCACCCCTAGCACCACATGCCCACCCTCTCTGAGCCTGTCTCATCTTCTGTGAACAAATAATACTCTTGGTGACTGACCTGAGAGGGCTGTTGAAAGATTTGACAAAATCATTCACATTGAGTGTTGGCCCCTGGTGGACGTGGAAGCTGGACTGGGCTGCACAGAAAGGACCTTGGGAGTCAAGAGAAGGGCAGTGGGGAGTCGGGGAGGAGTTCAGCCCGTTCCAGAGCTCGTGCAGCAATACAGGGAGAGTATTAGACCTGAGTTTGGGGGAGTAGAAGAAAGACGAACTGCCGGCGGACACAGATTGTGTGGTATCACTTCATCTTCTTAAAAGATGGTCAGTGAAATATGTTTTATGTTAGAAAATGATTCTGAAAAGACTGACAACTATAAACATCCATCTTCCTGCTTGGTTCAAAGCAAAGGGTTACCAAAGATATCAAAGTCCCTGTGCTGTTGAAATGATGACACTTTTCTTAGTTGAGTGTCTTTTTGTCCCGGTATTGTCAACTTTTCTTGTTTTTACTTTTTAAAATTAATGTTTAAAATGAGTAATAATATGTGTTGTTCAGCATTCCAAACAAAACCTTGTCCACATGGTTAAATCTCTCTTGTGTCTTCTTTGGCAATAACCCCTCATCTCCCTTCCTTCAGGGACCTTTATCTCAAATCTGATAGTTTTATCATTTACGTATATATCTTTAAGCAACATTTGGTATTGTTGAGCATGTTTTCAAACTTTACATAAATGGTATTATTCCACATATGTTCTATTGAGCTTGCTTTTTTTCCACTCAATATTTTTATGAGATTGATCCTTTTTTTTCCTTGTGGCTTAAGGTAATTAATTTTCACTGCTATGTCCTATCTTATGACAATACCACAATTTGTGTGTCCATTCTTCTGTTGGTGGAGACCTACTTTCAGATCTTTGCTATCACAGGTGGTGTTATTTGAGCATCAGTGTACACTATCCCAGTGGGCTTGAGAGTTTCTAGACTATATTTCTATGAATTGTACTAGTTACAGAGAAGTTATTTCCTTAAAATTGTAATAACTTTTATTTCTAGCTCAGTGTTCTCAGATGGGTGGTTTTTACCTCTCTGATTTGTGGCAGCTAAAATGCCCAGCAGAAAGCCTCCTCTTGGTACATGCCCAGTGGTGTCTATTTTAGTTGCAAAACCTGGGACCAACCTTATTACCCAGAGGTTATGGGGAGAGTTTAAAAATAATGCAGTGGCACGTTAGAGACAGAAAGCAGAGGAGAGGTGGCCGGGGAGGGGAATGGAGGCTGGCTGCTTAACAGGTCATGGTGAGGACTGCCTCCAAATGTTCTGTATGCCACAGAATTTTATATCAGTAGTTAAAATGGCACAGTTTATGTTTTAAGTATTTTACCGCGTAAAAAAAAATTAATAATGAAATGTACCAAAAACCACTGAATTGTACATTTTAAATGGGTGATTTGTATGGTATCTGAATTTATATCTTAATAAAACTATTTTAAAAAATCCAGGTGTAGCACAAAAGCAGTATAATAACATTTTGGTAAAATTACACATGAATTAGAGTGGAAGGGGAGGTAAAGGTAGGGAGAGAGAAACATCGATGTGTGAGAGACACATTGATTGATTAGCTTCCGTAGGCACCCTGATTGGGGCCTGGGTTCAAACCTGTGACCCTTCAGTGCACAGGCTGATGCTCTAACCACTGAGAAACCAGCCACGGCAAAAGAAAATTTTTTTAAATTGATTTTGAGAAAGAGGGAGGGGCAGGAAAGGAGAGAGAGAAACATCAATTTGTCCCACTTATTTATGCATTCATTGGTTGATGATTGCATTTACCCTGTCCTGGGATAGAACCTACAACCTTAACGTATAGGGAATTGAAATTATGGCTAAACTAGTGGCCTGGTGCATGAAATTTGTGCACATTAAAAGGGAATTAGAGGAAATCCTCCTATCTAATAAAAGAGCAATATGCAAATTGACCATCACACCAACACACAAGATGACCACCCCATGTGGTCAAAGATGGCTGCTCGGGAGAAACCAAGATGGTGGCATAGGTAAACACCGGAAATTGCTGCCTCCCACAACAACTTCAAAAATACAACTAAAAGACAAAATGGACATCATCCAGAACTACAGGAAGGCTGGCTGAGTGGAAATTCTACAACTAGAAGGAAAGAGAAAAGCACACTGAGACTCAGAGGAGGTGCGGAAGTAAAGTGCAGAGGTACGGAGGCGCACGCGGCAAGGGCTGACAACTGAGGACGCGGATGTCTTATCGAATCGGGAGGGAGTCACAAGCCCCCGACTCCCCTGAACTCCAGTTCCCGGTGAGTCTCTGGGGACCCAGACTCATACAGGGAGAAACTGGACTGTCTGGCAGCAGGCAGAACTCAGAACTTGACGGCGGCTTTCTCTCAGAGGTGCTTGCAATGATTACTGGGACACTGAGACGCGCGGCCCCTTAGGGCAGGACTGAGGATCAGCCATAGCTGTTTGCTCCGCCCTGTTGATTCCCTGAGACCCCGCCCCACCCAAGCTGCGGCAGAGGCTTTTGCATATGAATGCCCTGGCCTTTGCAATCTGAAAATTACCTAACAAACTGCAGCTGGGCCAGACAGACTCAGAACTTCCAAGAAAAGGCCCAAAGCCCCACAGCAGCTTACATTGCTTCACAGCTGGGCCTCATCTGGGCACCTCCAAACCCCAAACAAGGAAGGGGAATCTGCAGATCTCTTCGTAGCTCCTGCTGGGTAGCCTCAGGCAGAGGCTGAATTAGCACCTCCTTAGATCCAAGAGCCAGTGTACCCAGTGGTCAGAGTGGGACCATCCAGATTACAACTCCTCAGATCCATAAGGGAAACACTCAGGGGGCAGACTCAGTGAGCACCAAAGCCCCACTGAAGCAAGTCTTGCCCCATAAGGGTGTCTTCAGCACAGAAGTTCTCCCACAGTAGACACAGCTGATTCTCACAGCCAATTGGCCTGGAGGTCAATTCTTCCCAGTGATACCTACAACAATCAAGGCTTAACTACAACAAGACTGTGCACAAAGCCCACAAGGGGGTGCACCAAGAGTGTCCACCTCAGGTAATTGGGGAGGCTGAGCCACTGGGCCCTATAGGACACCTAGCACACAAAGACACTCTATCGACACAGGGAAGCATAAAAAATGCGGAGACAAAGAAACAGGACACAAATGACAGAAATGGAGGAAAGGAAACTACTGGATATAGAGTTCAAAACCACACTTTTAAGGTTTTTCAAGAATTTTCTAGAAACTGCAGATAAACTTAATGAGACCCTCAAGAAATCTAGTGAGACCCTCAAGGTTGTGATAAAAGACCAACTAAAAATTAAGCATACACTGACTAAAATAAAGAATATTATACAGACTCCCAACAGCAGACTAAAGAATCCCAAGAGTCAAGTCAAAGATTTGAAATACGAAGAAGCAAAAACACCCAACCGGAAAAGTAAAATGAAAAAAGAGCCCTGGCTGGTTTGGCTCAGTGGATGGAGCGTTGGCCTGTGGACTGGGGGGTCCCAGGTTCGGTTCCGGCCGGGGGCATGTGCCTTGGTTGCGGGCGCGTCCCCGGTGGGAGGTGTGCAGGAGGCAGCTGATCAATGTTTCTGGCTCTCTATCCCTCTCTCTTCCCCTCTGTAGAAAATCAATAAAATATATTTAAAAAAAAAAAAAAGAATCCAAAAATATGAAGATAGTGTAAGGAGCCTCTGGGACAGCGCACCAACATCCGAATTATAGGGGTGCCAGAAGAAGAGAGCAAGATATTGAAAACCTATTTGAAGAAATAATGACAGAAAACTTCCCCTACCTGGTGAAAGAAATAGACTTACAAGTCCAGGAAGCGCAGAGAACCCCAAACAAAAGGAATCCAAAGAGGACCACACCAAGACACATCATAATTAAAATGCCAAGGGCAAAAGACAAAGAGAATCTTAAAAGCAGCAACAGAAAAACAGTCAGTTACCTACAAGGGAGTACCCATATGACTGTCAGCTGATTTCTCAACAGAAACTATGCAGGCCAGAAGGGAGTGGCAAGAAATATTCAAAGTGATGAATAGCAAGAACGTACAACCAAGATTACTTTATCCAGCAAAGCTATCATTCAGAATTGAAGGTCAGATAAAGAGCTTCACAGATAAGAAAAAGCTAAAGGAGTTCATCACCACCAAACCAGGATTATATGAAATGCTGAAAGGTATTTTTTAAGAAGAGGAAGAAGAAAAAGGTAAAGATAAATATTATGAACAGCAAATACATATCTATCAACAAGTGAATCTAAAAATCAAGTGAATAAAAAATCTGATGAACAGAGTAGACTGGTGAATATAATAGAACCAGGGACATAGAAAGGGAGTGGACTGACAGTTCTTTGGGAGAAAGGGGTGTTGGTGGTGCAGGAAGAGACTGGACAAAAATCGTACACCTATGGATAAGGACAGTGGGAAGGGTAAGGGTAGAGGGTGGGGTGGGAACTGGGTGAAGGAGAGCTATGGGGGGAAAAAAGAGGAACAACTGTAATAATCTGAACAATAAAGATTTAATTAAAAAAAAATCTAAAAAAAAAAAAAAAGATGGCTGCCCCCATGTGGACACAAGATGGCCAGCAGCGGGGGGCAGTTGGGGAAGATCAGACCTGCAGGAGAGGGCAGTTGGGGGGGACCAGGCCTGCAGGGGACGGCAGTTGGGGGGGACCAGGCCTGCAGGGGAGGGCAGTTGGGGGCAATTGGGCCAGCAGGGGAGCAGTTAGGTGTCAATCAGGCCGGCAGGGGAGTGTTTAGGGCAGCCGTGGGCAAACTACGGTCCGCGGGCCGGATCCGGCCTGCTTGAAATGAATAAAACCAAAAAAAAAAAAAAGTCCGTACCCTTTTATGTAATGATGTTTACTTTGAATTTATATTAGTTCACACAAACACTCCATCCATGCTTTTGTTCTGGCCCTCCGGTCCAGTTTAAGAACCCATTGTGGCCCTCGAGTCAAAAAGTTTGCCCACCCCTGGTTTGGGGGCTGATCAGGCTGACAGGTGGAAGCGGTTAGGGGCAGGCAGGCAGGCAGGCAGGCAGGCGAGTGGTTGGAAGCCTGCAGTCCTGAATTGTGAGAGGGATGTCTGACTGCCTATTTAGGCCCGATCCCACACTGGGCAGTCGGACATTCCTTGAGGGGTCCCAGATTGGAGAGGGTGCAGGCTGGGCTGAGGGATAGACCCTCCCCGCCTCCCCTGTGCACGAATTTTGTGCACTGAGCCTCTAGTATTTTAATGTTGCTGTTTGCCCTTCATAATGGAAGTGTCAGAGATGAAAGAAAATTAGTAAAATGTATATGAAAATTTTTAAAAAAATTACACATAAATCTCTTTCTATTCCCCAAAAGATAATATATCTCTGTCCTTAAATAAATGCATAGAGGAAGGATGGGCGAGACACTCGTCAAACTAATAACAGAACGGGGGTGAGGAGGACGAGCTTTATCTGCTCACTAATATTTCATAGTGAGAATATAATTTATTACCTTAATAACTAGAAGTGTAATTTTGGAAAAGAGAACCAATAGAATGTAGCCATCTGGGTTTATTGCTTAATGACTCTGCTTTCCCTTTGCCTTCCTTGGAAGGATTCCGGAAGGCTGATGGAGCAACAAGGAACACTTCTGAAACGGCTGGCAGAGGCAGACTCTGAGAAAGCGGTACGTCAAGCGCCCCTGCCTGCTCTAGTGGGCGCCTCGACAAAGCTGCCAGTGCTGAATGGAGGCAGGAAGACTGCAGCCCCACTCTGAGCTTCCTCTGGGTCTTAGTTTCATGATCTGTATAATGGGCTGATGTCCCCTGTCCTGTCTGCTCCACTGGGCTTATCTAGTTGATCAGTTGAGAGTTTGAGCCACCAAGCTGGACACCAACCTGAGAGCTGGTGGTGATGATGGAATTACAAATCATGACCATCTGTCACCTAAATTTTCGTATTTGTATTATGGATTAAAAGCCATCAAAGGGGATGGGCTCTGTCTGGATCACACCCACGCCTTTCTTCCCTCTCCGGTGTGCATCTTACTTTTCTCTCCTAAAACTCTAAGAGCCACCAAAGGAGGAACCAAGGGAGCAACGAGCAGCAGCAGCTCATCCTGCGTTTCCCACCTGAACCTGCCTCCGAGACCCCTTTTCTCTGCCTTCAGGAGCTACCAGCAGCCCCACCGTAGCTCACTTCTTTCACTGTGACTTTGCCTTCTCAGTGACTCCACACTCCCAGCGTGGCCCACTTCTTCCCCAGAGGGCCAGAGCCGCACCGCGTCGTCTCTCTCATTTTGCTGCTCTGTCCTAGATCTTCAGGGAGCTCTAGCAGTCCCACCTTGGCTCGCGTCTCTCCTGTAACATTTCTAGGGAGCCAGAGCAGACCACTGCCTAGGCTTCTGCTCCTTCCACCCTAAGCCCTGCCTTTGTTTCACTGGGGAAAAAAGCCATCAAAAGGTATAGACCTTTTTTTTTTTCCAAACATGTCTTTATTGATTTTTAGAGAGAGGGGCAGGGAGAGGGAAAAGGGAGAAATAGAAACGTGGATGACAGAAAAACATTGATCAGCTGCCTCCTGCACGCCCACTACTGGGGATGGAGCCCACAAACTGGGCATGTGCCCTGACCGGGAATTGAACCGTGACCCCCTGGTTCATAGGTAGACGCTCGACCACTGAGCCTCTCTGGCTGGGCAGGTATAGACCTTTTGACTCAACAATTCCAATTCTAGGAATGCCTCCCTCAGCAGCGTGTTCCAGAATTCACTCCATGGAACCCTCAGTTCCTCAGGATGTTAAATGGGTGAATTTTACTAGTGACAGTGAAATTATTCTCTGTGGAATTACTGAAATAACTTTTATTTACAAAACAAAGTGGGGAGTGACTCATAACCAAGTTTATTTGAGAAACTGCCAACTGGCCTAAACAAAAGGTACGTGCAGCAGGTTTCTTAACTCGAGGACCTTTTGGAGCCTTTGATATGTTAGTGCCCAACATGCTTCCCAAGGCCCTCAATGCCTCATGAGCATCTCTGAGTTCAGCAGTGATGTTGAGGCCTAAACCTGCATTCCCAGCCTGAGAAACCTGGTCAAATTGTGATACATTAGTAACTTGAAACATTAAGCTGCTGTTTCAGAAGCTGTGGAAGATTTAATTACATTATGGCAAATGTGGGCGTGTAATTTACTGAACAGAAGAAGCATATGGCTTTCTTGTTGTTGTTAATCCTCATCTGACGATATTTATTCCACTGATTTTTAGAGAGTGTAGAAGGGAGAAAGGTGGGGGTGGGGAGAGAAACATTGATGTAAGAGAGACGCATCGATTGGTTACCTCCCGCATGCACCCCACTGGGAGCCAGGGATTGAACCTGCAACCCAGGTATGCGCCCTTGACGGGGAATCGAACCTGGGATCTTTCAGTATGTGGGGTAATGCTCTACCACTGACTTACACCAGCCAGGGCAAAGCATATAACTTCTTTTTTGTTATTGTTTTGTTTTTTGGTGACGAAATACAGGACCATATAACTTTTTCTTCCTCTTCCTCCTCCTCCTCTTCCTCTTCTTTTTCTTCTTCTCCTTTGAGAGAGAGAGAGAGAGAGAGAGAGAAACATCAATGATGAGAGAGAATCATTGGTTGGCTGCCTCCTGCACGCCCCCCTACTGGGGGAGATCGAGCCTGCAACCCGGGCATATGCCCTTGGCCGGAATTGAACCTGGAACCCTATAGTCCAGCCGTCTCCAAACTTTCGGACCTCAGGGACCATCAGTGGTCCACGAACCACCGGTTGGCGACTGCTGCTTTAGTCCGCAGGCTGATGCCCTATCCACTGAACCAAACTGGCTCGGGCGCATATAACTTATTTAATGTCTGTTAACAGTGTTCTCTGGGTGGGGAGTATCGGGGTTCTTTAGCATTTTTGTGTGTTTTTTAGTGTTTTCCACAATTAATGTTACTTAATTTTAAATTATAAAATAAATACATGTTTATTGTCCTAAATATTTAATACAGATGTTAGGTGCTTCCCACCAGGGTCTCTGACATGGGCCAATATATTTGGGACCTTGGGCCCTGGTGGCCAGGCACACAATGGAGTGTGTCTCCTCTCGGGACTGGGCCTCCTTGCCCTTTCCAGGGAGCTCATGACTGTGTGTGTTCTCTCCAGCGGCTGCTGTTATTGCTGCAAGACAAGGACAAGGAGGTGGAAGAGCTCCTCCAGGAAATACAATGTGAGAAGGTACCGTCCCAACAGCTGCTCCCTCCGACTGGCTAGTAGAGCTCAGTGGCTACAGTGCGCCCTAGAATCGGAGACCTGGATTCAAATTCTGGCTTTATCTTTCTCCATCTGTCCAAAGGCTCAAGCAAAGACAGCATCCGAACTCTCCAAGTCCATGGAGTCCATGCGTGGGCATTTGCAGGCACAGCTTCGGAGCAAAGAGGCAGAGAACAGTCGCCTGTGTATGCAGATCAAGGTACCTGCTAGCCCCACCAGGGGTGGGGAGGGAAGTGGGGGCAGGTTCCTGGCAGTCCAAGGGCGGTTGCCTGGCCAAGCCTATCACACTCAGGAAGGTTTTGCCCCAAAGGATTATGGGGCAGCTGCTACCAAAGCACTTGTGCTTCAGGGAGACTCTGGGACAGTAGCAAGAGCAATGGACCTGGAGGTCTTGAGTGCCCTTCACAGCAGTGACTGGGTTGATTTTCAGGCCTCCATGCCGATCACTTCATCCCTTAGGCCCTCAGTTCTCCTAACTGCCCATGGGGAGGAAGGATGGCCTCAGTGCTGATTGCATCTGTGAACTGGGGACTCGCTAAAGTCACAGACCCGCTGAGTGTCAGGGAGAACCCCGACTGCTGTGCTGGGAGTTCAAGGAAAGACTCCAGAGGCATTCTAACCTAAGACCTGAGGGCTCAGTGACCCAGGGAGGTGCTGTGGCGAGCCTGCGACGGGCCCTCGTCTCCGGGCTGTGTTAGGGGAGCCCTAACCCCCTGCAGTTTGTGACTCATTCTTACTCCCTCTCCCCCATTCCCTCTTTTCACTGGTCCCCTTTTCTCCCTCTCTCCCTTTGACTCTTGCTCACCTCGTCCCTCTCCTTTCAATCTGCTCCCTGGCCCTCCCCCCCAGAACCTGGAACGCAGTGGGAACCAGCACAAGGCGGAAGTGGAGGCCATCATGGAGCAGTTGAAGGAATTGAAGCAAAAGGGAGATCGAGACAAAGAGTCTTTAAAGAAGGCCATCCGAGCCCAGAAGGAACGAGCTGAGAAGAGCGAGGAGTATGCCGAGCAGCTGCACGTGCAACTTGCTGACAAGGTACAGGCCTTCGCTGTGGAGGGCTGCCGGAGATGGCGGGGGTGGTTAGACAGGTGGGTACTGGGTGGTGGCTGAATGCAGGTGGTTTGGGTGGATGGAGGAGGAAAAGCTGGATAGAGGAGGCTGGGTGGGTGAATGGAGGGAAAATGGCACTGAGTGGGTGAATGAGCTGATAGGATGGATAGCTGGGTGGAGAGGGAGGTAGAGGGAGGATTAACTGGGTAAAAGGGTAATAAAGAGGTTGGAAGGATGACTGGACAGTTTAGCCACTTGGATGTTGTGGGTAGGAATGATGACTAAGGAAGGATTAGCAAACAGGTGCATGTGATTGTTGGAAATCTAAAAGCAACAGCTGGCCTCCCGTCACTCTCGGTGCTCTCTAGAGAGGGATTGCAGGAGGGAGGGTTCGGGGTCGGCCAGGGTGACCCAGCCCCCAGTTCCCTCGGCCTGAGCACTCACACCAGGCTGATGGGCCCTGCTGTCCCGTGTTCCAGGATCTTTATGTTGCTGAAGCTTTATCCACTCTGGAGTCATGGAGGACCCGCTACAACCAAGTTGTGAAAGACAAGGGGGACCTTGAGCTGGAAATTATTGTCCTGAATGAGTACGTCTGTGTTGGGAGAGGGAGCGCAGGCCGACTGAGGGAGGTGGGTGTGTGGGTGGGAGGAGCCTGGCGACCCGAGGCGGTCACATCACTCACAGGGCTGACATTTGGCCTCCTCCGGTCAAGGGTTGCATTGGACCGTGATGTGGGCAGCCCTGAGGTGGGCTTTCTGGTTGGACCCCAGGTCCTGGTTCCAGCCCCAGTACCCGCGGTCCTGCCCCCCAAGCAGTCCTGGGGCCAGGCTTCTCTGCTGACAGAGGCTTGGGCCTGACTGCAGCCCCTGGGGTGGGTCCTGATCTGCACACCACAGGAAGTGGGCACGGGCCCACTGGTCACCTCATTCCTGTTCTTGGGGATGGGATGGCCGGTAATCCCTGCGTCTCTGCTATTTTGCCAGCCAGTCAGTATGTCAGCATTATGGCCTCACTGTGTACTCTCCAATGATTATTCAATCATTCTCAGTCTCAGCTGTATTCATGTGTTCACTCAGTTAAAAATATTGAGCATCTCCTATATCCAGGCTATGTGCTGGCCTTTAGGGTTACAGCAGTAGAAACAACAGATGCATTCTCTGCTCTCATGGAGGTTCCACTCAGATGGAGGCGATGGGGCTCCAGAGACCTGGACTATCTAGGCCAGCCGTGGGCAAACTACGGCCCTCGGGCCGGATCCGGCCTGTTTGAAATGAATAAAACTAAAAAAAAAAAAGACCGTACCCTTTTATGTAATGATGTTTACTTTGAATTTATATTAGTTCACACAAACACTCCATCCATGCTTTTGTTCCGGCCCTCCGGTCCAGTTTAAGAACCCATTGTGGCCCTCGAGTCAAAAAGTTTGCTCACCCTTGATCTAGGCTGAGAACAGGTCACAGGGGACTGAGTCTCCAGGTCAGGAAAGTCTTCCCTGAGGAAGTGTCTTTTGTTGTATTCAACTCAAGTTAGCAAACATTTCTTAAGAACCTGCTATGTGCCAGGCCCTATGCCAACTGCTACCCTCAGAAAGTTCTCCCTCTAATGGGAGGAAACAGATCATTATGATAGAAGGATGTGCCGTAACCGGTTTGGCTCAGTGGATAGAGCGTCGGCCTGTGGACTGAAAGGTCCCAGGTTCAATTCTGGTCAAGGGCATGTACCTTGGTTGCGGGCACATCCCCAGTAGGGGGTGTGCAGGAGGCAGCAGATCGATGTTTCTCTCTCATCGTTGTTTCTAACTCTCTATCCCTCTCCCTTCCTCTCTGTAAAAAATCAATTAAAAAAAAAAAAAAGATAGAAGGATGTATGGTACAGGAGTGAGATGCCCTGAGGAAGGAGATCTGAACTGGGTTCTTAAGGGTGAGTAGGAGTTTGCCAGGGAAAACATGATGTGTTTGCTTGGGCCTAGTCAGTGCTGACTGAACCATAATTGATTGATACTGAGAACATACAGCATGGAAAGGTTCTGTATTGGGTCTGTGGTCAAGATGGACGAGGAGCATCTGTGAGCGCCAGTGCTGCTCTGAGGCTTGGATGATTGCCCTGCTCAGTGACTGAGGGGAAGGCGAAGGGCTCGAGCGCAGGTGGGCAGCGCCTGCCGAGTGGACTGCTTTCCCTGTTTCATATCCATTCATTGCCATTCTTGCCTGCGCTGGGTGAGTGCTCACACCTGAATAAGCCAATCATGACACCTGTCCTTGCCCGGGAGCCTGAACCCCAGTGTGATGTGTGCCTGAGGGACAGGCCTGCCTAGGGTGTGGTATCCCTGACCACCCCGCCAGGAGTTCTGTCCTAACGTTAAGGCCTGATTGCCTGAGAGATGCAGGGGAGGCTGTGGGAGCTGGGAAGGGATCAAGTCTCTGGTCCTTATCTTCAGGAAGTGTCTCAGCCTCATGGGAAGTCAGAATGGAGAAGGCTTTTAGAGGGGTTGGTATGGGAGACAAATCTCAAAGGTGGTTATCAGAAGTGGGATACAGGGGAATGCCACAGGCAGCAATGCCAGGGCACGACATACAACTGCTTCTCAGAGTGGAGACTGGGGGAGCAGGCAGGGGGCAAAAGGGGGGACATGGCCTGAGTAGGAACACTTGACCCCTCTGCTCACAAAGACTGGGCTCCTCAGAACCTGTGTAATCGATTCTCCTGTCTGCTTTCACTTTGTGACCTTCCAGCCGAGTGACAGATCTCGTGAACCAACAGCAAACCTTGGAGGAGAAGATGCGGGAAGACCGGGACAGCCTGGTGGAGAGACTACACCGGCAGACTGCCGAGTATTCTGCATTTAAACTAGAGAATGAGAGGCTGAAGGTCTGTATTGGGAGCTGGGGGCTGGGACAGATAGGGAACAGCAGAGAGACTGATGGCTGGGCATTCCTGCCAGAGGAAGGACCTCTGAGGAGGTCCCTCAGAGAGGACCTGGAGGGAGCAGAGGGATTAAGGCACTCTGGAGTCAGAGCGTGTATGAATGGCCACACGAGGGTTTTACTGTCTATTACTTTTATTTATTTATTTATTTATTTATTTTTAAAAATATATTTTATTGATTTTTTACAGAAAAGGGAGAGGGATAGAGTTAGAAACCGATTAGGGCAGAACTAAATTATTTTTAACTGAGTTAGTAATTTAGGTTGGGGTGACCTCGGAATATAAAACAACTTTCTGCCCTAACCAGTTTGGCTCAGTGGATAGAGCGTCGGCCTGCAGACTAAAGGCTGCCCCATTCGATTCCAGTTGAGGGCACATGTCTGTGTTAGGGCTCGATCCCCAGTAGGGGGTGTGCAAGAGGCAGCCAATCAATGATTCTCTCTCATCATTGATGTTTATATCTCTCTCTCTTCCTCTCTGAAATCAATTTTTTTAAAAATTAAAAAAGTAAAAGCAATGTCCGATAGATTTAAATTAAGACCTACTACCCAGATTCAAGTCCTGCCTCTTACCAGCTATGGGACCTGGGTGAGAGATCTCATCCTCGGTTGCTGCAAGAAATGAGGTGCTAGCCCTGACTGGTTTGGCTCAGTAGATAGAGCGTCGGCCTGTGGACTGAAAGGTCCCAGGTTCGATTCCGGTCAAGGGCATGTACCTTGGTTTCGGGCACATCCCCAGTAGGGACTGTGCTGGAAGCAGCTGAATTGATGTTTCTCTCTCATCGATGTTTCTAACTCTCTATCCCTCTCCCTTCCTCTCTGTGAAAAATCAATAAAATATATTAAAAAAAAAAAAAGAAAAGAAATGAGGTGCTGTGAGAATGCGGTGATGCATGTAAAATGCCTAACATGACACATTCAGCCAATCACATGCAGTAGACTTGACTTTGAGGTTAATTAACACTGACTCTCCTAGGGGACTCTTCCACATGAATTCATTTGCACTTTAATCTTCCAATAATGTGATTACTGTCGCTATAGAATAAGGAAATTGAGGCTTAGAGAAAGGTCAAGTTTCTTGCCAAGATTTTACCCTTGGGGGAAAAAAAAAGATTTTATCCTTGGAAGTGTTGGAGTTGGGATTTGAACCTGAGTCTGGGTCTGGAGCTCTCGCTCATAACAACTTGCCATATGTCCTCCTCTCATGCCAGGGGCAAGAGGCACCTGAATAGAGGTTGACATTTCAGAGCCAGGTTTGGTTTCCATTGATCTGGACAGTAGTATCTAGGTTTATTTATTTTAAAATATTTTTCTTGATTTCAGAGAGAGAGGGAGAGATAGAAACATCAATGATGAGAGATAACATTGATCAGTTGCCTCCTGCACGCCCACTACTGGGGATCAAACCCACAACCGGGCATATGCCCTGACTGGGAATTGAACCGTGACCTCCTGGTTCATAGGTCAATGCTCAACCACTGAGCCACACCAGTTGGGCTAGGTTTATTTTTTTAGTCATGTTTTCTGTTTGTTAAGAATGATTTTAAGTAAGTACACCATACCAAAATGAACACACTATGTCCATCAGTCACCCTGATTGGACCTTATTAGCACCCCTATGACATTGTCTGGTTACAAACTCCCCCTCAAAAGGTGACCATTATCCCGATTTCTGTCATCACAAATTAGTTTGCCTGTTTTCGAACTTGGTGCCTAGCTTTGTGAAAGTTATCCATGTTGTGTGTGGCATTTTATTCATTCTCAATGCTATAAGTATGGCTGCACCGTAATTTATTCATCCTACTGGGGATGGACATTTGGGTTATAGAACATCTTTTTATGTGCATATTTCATGTATTTTTACAGGTTGTTTTTTTTTGTTGTTGTTTTTTTATATATTTTATTGATTTTTTACAGAGAGGAAGGGAGAGAGATAGAGAGTTAGAAACATCGATGAGAGAGAAACATCGATCAGCTGCCTCCTGCACATCTCCTACTGGAGATGTGTCCGCAACCCAGGTACATGCCCTTGACCGGAATCGAACCTGGGACCTTTCAGTCCGCAAGCCGACGCTCTATCCACTGAGCCAAACCGGTTTCGGCTACAGGTTGTTTTTTTAAAATATATTTTTATTGATTTCAGAGAGGAAGGAAAAGGGAGAGACAGATAGAAACATCAATGATAAGACAGAACCATTGATTGGCTGTCCTTTGCAAGCCCCCTACTGGGGATCAAGCCCACATCCTGGGCATGTGCCCCTGACCAGAATCGAATCCGGGACCCTTCAGTCCGCAGGCCGATGCTCTATCCACTGAGCCAAATCAGCCAGGGCTATTTTTACAGGTTTTATACCTTGAAATAGCATTGCCAGGTCATCTGGTGGTGTGCATAAGTTTGGCTTTGGTAGATATTACTATACAAGAAACTAATTGTGCAAATTTACACTCCCATCAGGGACATGTGAGAACCAGTTGCTCCATGTCTCCTCGTCAACACAACACATCAGACTTTGTTGGAGTGCAGGTATTGCAATGCAAATTAAAGACAGCCTCGCCCTACCTGGTTTGGCTCAGTGGAATAGTGTGTCAGCCTGCGGACCAAAGGGTCCCAGGTTCGATTCCATTCAGTGGCTCGTACCTTGGTTGCAGGATCCTCCCTGGCCCAGGCCGTGGTTCATGCAGGAGGTAACTAATTGATGTGTTTCTCTCTCATCAATGTTTCTCTCTGTCTTTCCCTCTCTTTTCCACTCTCCCTAAAAATCAATAGAAAAATATCTCGGGTGAGGATTAACAACAACAACAAAAAGACAGCCGCCAAGCCTAACAATTAGTTGAGTTACTTACAGGTTGATATATCTATGTAAGGTAATGTAGTGTGGCCATTCAGTGAAATTTGTAGAAGTGTATTTTCTTAGATATTATAATTACAAAGGTAAAATCTGCTCATAGTAAAAATGTAAAACATTACAGAAATGTGATATAGAAGTAAAGGTCTCTGTTAACTGTGGATTGTATTTTTCCAGGGCCCCTCCCCCACATACTAACATACATATTCAAACACATACACACGCATTCATCCATTCTTCTGCAGCTTGCTTTCTTCATTCAACAATATCTCATGGAGGTCTTTTTTTTTTAAAGCTTTATCTCTTCTAATGACTGCTTATTATTTTATCATATCGAGATACATGATTTGTTTTGTCCCATCTGCTAAGGTGAGTATTTGGGTTGCAGGAGGACATTTATTGACCTCAGAAGTAGTTCATAACATAATTGTTGAAAAAACATGTTGCAAAGCAATAAGTATGGTATAGCTCCATTCTTGTTGAAAATTCAAACTGCTACCCAACTGTTAATATATAGCCATAAACCAAGGTATCATGCATCCTGATTCATTTTTTCTTGGCCTTATCTCCATTTTCTTTACTGCTTATTACTGCTTTTGTAATGAGAACAAGAAAACACGTGTCCCTTTTTTGTATCTATATTCACTCGAGCACCGTAGGACTCTTGCCCTGGTGCCAGAGGAGAACCCCTGGTGTGGGTTTGAACAGAGGGGCTTCCCTTGGCTGGCCCCTGGGAGTAGGAACTGAGGGCGGGATGATCACCGGCTCGGAACCTTCTTGTTGGTGACTTACGGGGCCACCTCTTCTAGGCTAGCTTCGCTCCAATGGAGGACAAACTCAATCAGGCACACCTCGAGGTCCAGCAGCTGAAGGCATCGGCTAAGAATTATGAGGGGATGATTGACAACTATAAGAGTCAGGTAGGACTCTCTCAAGTGCCCCTGCCCTGTAAGGGCAGCACCTCTCAGCTGCTGGAAGATTGACCAGGAGGCCTTTCCTGGGAGGGGTTTGGTGTGGAAGGTTTTTTTCACCAAAACGTGGCTCTGCCCAAGACCTCCTGATGCTTTGTTGGTCCCTAGGTGTTGAAGACCAGATTAGAGGCCGATGAAGTCGCTGCCCAGCTGGAACGCTGCGACAAAGAGAACAAGATCCTTAAAGATGAGATGAACAAAGAGATTGAAGCGGTACTGCTCCCCTTCCTTGCTTTCTTCCTCCACCCAATTCTGTGTCCAACAGTCTGTCTCTCATTTGCCTTTGATCTTCCCTGGTGTGGACAACAAAGATGAACAGATTTTCTTATTGCTGGGCTGGTCTTCTCTACATTCTCTCATCTCTTCTCGCTTATACTTCTTTTTCTCCTTTTCCCTCCTGATTTTTTCATTCTTCCAGCTTCCTTAAAAAAAATCTCTCCTGCTTGGAGCATCCAAGTGGATTCAAATCCAGAGATATGCCATGTGTTAGGCGTGCCTATTTCGTTCTGCGTGTTGTCTTTATTTTGTGCCATCCAAAAGTTGTGCCTCCTGTCCTGCTCCCCAAAGAGCCTTATTCGTCTAGAGTTGGCTTGGCTGTCTAGAAGCAAACAATCATTTTAGTAATAACCTCGGAGATGAGCTGAGTCCAGGCTCAGCCACCGACTTGTTGCGTAACCGTGGGCAAGTCACTGCCCTTCTCTAGTCCTCAGTCTCCTTGTTAATTTATACAAGGGGGGATTGAGATCAGGTGGTTCTTACCCTTCCCTCTGACCTACAGCTTTGTGGTTGCCTTTCTAGGGCTTGGGCGTTAAACTAGGCTCTGATCTTGGCTCTAGCTCAATGGCCATTGGCAAATGAGCCTTTGATCCTTAAGGTCCATATATGGGGAAAACAACACCTACTTTACAGGTTGTATGAATTAAACGAGTTAATTCATAGAGCCTTTGGGACAATGCCTGGGTGCTGGTGGTGGTATTTGATGATGACTGGACACGCTCAGTGGCCTGCAGGAGGGCAGGCTGCACTTCTTGACCCTTCAGCAGCTGGGCCCTTCCCTACAGTGGGCTTTTCCTCCCCCACCCCAGGCACGTAGGCAATTCCAGTCCCAGCTGGCTGACCTGCAGCAGCTGCCTGACATCCTCAAGATCACCGAGTCTAAGCTTGCAGAGTGCCAAGACCAGCTGCAGGGCTACGAGAGGAAGAACATCGACCTCTCAGCCATCATATCAGATCTGCGCAGCCGGGTAAGGGACTGGCAGAAAGGGTCCCACGAACTGGCCCGAGCAGGGTCCCGCTTACCGAGATGAGCTGCACGCCCCCCAAGGGAGGACCACTTCTTTTTTCTTGGCTGCCGTTTCTGAAAGGAGTGAGCTATCATCAGTGCTGTGAAATAAAAGTCTGGTGTGCCAAAAGCCTCGTGTTCGCACCGAGTGATTATAGTTATAGGAGCCGTCACTCACTGGGGTCGCCGGGCCCTCCTGTTGTTCCCCCTCCCCCAGGGCTGCACGTCTCCGCCTGCCTCTGCCCTGCCTGCTCCGCTGCTGTCCTCAGCCTCGCACCCACAGGCAGCAAGCCACGGGCGTACTTTTTTTTCCATTTTCTTGCTTTAGCTGCCTCCCCTACTCAGCAGAGCCATTGCCTGAGATTCTGTCCTGAAAGAGGGCTCCCTTCCTCCCAGAAGCAGCCTGCCTCTGGGTAACGGGCGCCATGCCTACGATGCCTCAGAAATTACATGCCTCTCACCTGCAGGGTGGCCTTGGGCAGGGCCCTTTCCCTCTCTGGACCTGCTTCACTAATAATAATAAAAGTAGCTACCGTCTCTAGAGCACATGCCGTGCTCCACCATCCTCCATTCTTCTAGGAACTTTGTAAGGTTTATTGCCCATTTTACAGCAAGCAGCCCAGGGCATAGAGGGAGAAGGAATTTCCTGAGGTCACTGAGCTGATACTTAATCAACAGGGATTGGGACCCAGCCAGCTCTGTCTGGTTCCCAAGCCTGTGTCCCCGGTATCTTCAATTACCTTGTGCTCTCGAACCTGAGCCTCTCAGGGCCTTGCAAGCCCAGATACCTGAGGTCTCTGTAGAGCATCCCTCTGGATAACTTCTCGCACTTGCCAGCCTGAACGAACTGATAGCTTTCCTCTTGCCTTGCCCGCACTTGTCCCCAATTAAGGGGAGAAGGAAATCAGCACGATGACAAAGTGATTGGTAAAGAGCTCCCCGGTGTGTCCTGTGGGCCTGCCATCTGCTTCTGCTTCTCCTGTCGGCCCCGGATCCCACTGAGTGGCCTCTCCTGAAAGAAAGCGTCGGCGTGGTTCTGCGGATCCAACCTGGCTCTGGGTGTGGGCAAGCCCAGCCGGGGAGCCGGCCCTAACCCGTCCCTGCTCTCCTCTCTCCTGCAGGTTGTGTGTGGAGACTTGGATGCCTGCTGAGGGCAGCATGCCTCTCCTGGGTGTGGATTACAGGTCAGGGAGAAGGGAGGGCCGCACTGGAAGTTCCTTCGTAAACCAGTCTGTTCCTGTCATTTTAGATCGAGCATCAGGGGGACAAGCTGGAGATGGCGAGAGAGAAACACCAGGCTTCCCAGAAGGAAAATAAACAGCTGAGTCTGAAGGTGGATGAACTGGAGAGGTTAGAGGCACTTGGTTCCAACTCTGTCCTCTTCCTAGGACCTGAGACTTTCAGCCGCTTAGCTGCTTTGGGCTTAGTGTGCTAGAAGGTGCTAGGCAGACCTCGGAGGAAAAGCTGCTGTCAGCGCAGTGGTAAGCATTGTGGGCGAGGAAGGTGGTCTCCTGCCAGGGTGATGCTCCAGAAGACAGTGGTCAACATCAGACCACCCATAGGACCAGCCGTCAGGCACACTTTGTCCAAGCAAACCCGCAGGGCCTGCAGGCTGCTGTGGGGGCATTTCCTCCCCACTCTGCTCTGTGTTCCCCATCATCCTTCCCAAAAGCATTCTGATTCTTCTCCCATGGACACAGGAGGCAGTCAGGGGTGAATACTACGCCTTTAGGAATCAGAAGCCCTGGCCTGGGGTCCGGTTATGTAATCCTTTTGAACCTCTGATTACTAATCTTGAGAAAGGGACCAAGGCAGGGAAAATAGTGTAGCACGTGGGGTTATTGTGAGTCTTCAATGAGATGAGCTTCGAAGGGCTCAGCACGTTACCTGGCAGACAAAAATGTACAGTATAGGTGGTGTGTATTGGTATTATCCCCGTTTAAATGAGAACACTGAGCTCCGGGAGAGTTCAGTGACTTGCCCAAGGTCACTCAGCTGGTACCTGGCAAAGCTGCAGTTTAGCCTCCTGTCTTCCTCCAGAGCTTCTAGCATCTGGGAAATGAGGGCTTGAGGTCCTGGGAGGCTGTACCTGCTCATGCAGCCTACAGGGAGAAACTTGAACCAGTTGGTCTCTTGGCCCCCCCCCCCCCCCTCTACTCTGCGTTGCTGGCCTCAAACATGCAGCTGGATGCGGCAGGACTTGCAGAGCTCCTTAAAGTGGAGCATTTCCACAAGTGCAGTGGCAACTGCGCTTGCACATCGGGATGGTCACTGCTGCCCATGGCTGGTCACGCGAGGTACTGAGTGGTCCGGCCGAAGTCCCTTTGCTGAAGGAGGCAGCAGTGAACAGAAGTGAGGGCATGAGTTTTGGTGACAGGCCTATCAGCTGTGTGACACTGGGCCAGTGACTTCACATCTCTGAGGCTGAGTTTCTTCATCTGAAATGGGGGGAATAAGGGAACCCACCTTCCCGGCTGCCCGTGGCTGTGTTACGTGAAGATGTGCACACTTAGCACAACAGCGCTCAATCTGCTTCCTTTTCCTGCCTCCACACCGTTCTCCAACCAGCTGCTCCAGTTGCAATTCCTTGCTGCCTGGCTGATCAGCAGGTTCCTTTGGTTTATTCCTGTGGCTCCTTGGAGGTTCCCTGCGTGACGAGAGCCCTGGTCCAGGGTGGCTGCAGCCCCCTGGCAGGGTGAACAGGGCAGGTATGGAAATGAACAGGATCTGATTGAGTGCTTTCACCTAGGAAACTGGAGGCGACCAGTGCCCAGAATATCGAGTTCCTACAGGTGATTGCCAAGAGGGAGGAGGCAATCCACCAGTCCCAGCTGCGGCTGGAGGAGAAAACACGGGAATGTGGGTCCCTGGCAAGGCAGCTGGAGAGTGCCATTGAAGATGCTAGGAGGCAGGTCAGTGTCAATTCCATTACTAATTCTGTGACCTTGGCCCAATCACATAACCTCTCTGAGCGTATTTTCCCACCTAAAAAATGGGCCTAGAGTAGTACCTGCCTCGTGAATTCACCATAAGGATCAAATGAGCAATTATTGTGAAGGACCTGACCCCTGACTCATGATTGCTCATTTAATTGTTGCCTGCATGGGATCAGACAGGCTTGTCACATCTTAGATGATGATGACTCATGGGGTGTTGGGAAAGGGCCGGTAAAGATGGTTGCTGAGGTAGTCCCCATAGTCAGCTCCCACCCTGAGGCCCCAAACAACTCGCCATGGTGATGTGAAAGTGTGGTCCTTGAGACCAGACAGCGGAGTGGCCCAGGCTTCTCCTCGCTAGGTGTTCACCGTCAGGTGGGCACCTCCAGCTCTGTTCCTTCCGGGCAGGTGGAGCAGACCAAGGAGCACGCGGTCTCCAAGGAACGAGCAGCCCAGAACAAAATCCTGGATCTTGAGACCCAGCTGAGCAGGACCAAAACGGAACTCACCCAGCTGCGGCGGAGCCGTGACGATGTGAGTCGGGCTGGAGGGCAGAGGGCAGAAGAGATGGGAGTGGATTGAACTTTGGGCTTCCTGGGACCTGCAGGGCAAGGTGTTTTGTTGTTTTATGAAAAGGACATGGTTTAATTTTTCTCTATCCCCAAAGGATACCCCTGGCAGATCCTTTGTATTTTTTTATTAACGGCTTTAAGATATCATTTTATATACCATGAAAATCACGTTTATGCAAATTTAAACTGCTTCATTCAGTGGTTTTTAGTATATTCAGAGTTATACAAGAATCATCACAATATGAGTTTAAGATATTTTTAAAAAGAAACTCTGTACCCATTAGCAGTCACTCCCCAATCCTCTCCCCGTCAGCCCCCGGGAACCCTAATAAAGTCTGTGTCGCTGTGGCCTTGTCTGTGCTGGGCATCTCACACACACTTGATCCAACTCTGCTCCTCTCGTAGGCTGACCGCCGCTACCAGAGCCGGCTGCAAGACCTGAAAGATCGCCTGGAGCAGTCGGAGAGCACCAACCGCAGCATGCAGAACTACGTCCAGTTCCTCAAGTCCTCCTACGCCAACGTGTTTGGGGATAGCCCTTACACGACCTACCTGACCAGCTCTCCCATCCGCTCCAGGTCTCCTCCTGTCTGAGGCCCGCCTGTCTTGGGCCAGGAGCCCAGACTGATGCCATGGGAACTGACAAGTTGCCAAGCCATACCTGGAAAGCCTGTTGCTTTTCCTCTCTTCCGGTGACGAAGTGTGTGTTTAGGATCTTGTGCTTAGCTACTGGCTCCATGACATCCCTGGAGCAGCAGGGCATGAAGCAGCAGGAGCCACTCAGTTCTCTCCTCTCTGCTGGAGTTGCCTGAAGGAAGTTTTTAAGTACCTTGCCAGGCCTTACATCTACTACTATGAGGGAACCAGGTTTTAACTCACTGTGACCTAGCTCATTCCTTTCTGAGAGAATGTGCGGACTGGACTTTTTCCTCCAGTCCCCTACAGCCCTCTTTCTAGAAATGTATTTAATTCTTGGACCTGAGCCAGCAGAGGTCCTCACCACCCCTCCTGGGTTATGAGCACATTTACTTCCGCTTTTCCTTATGTCCTGGGTGCGGTGTTGTCCCACGCCCGATGGAAACCTCTCGTATCCGAGTTTCCTTAAGGCCACTTGCCCCACACACTTCACAACAGACACTCAAGGGCTCGTGTCCAGTTGGCCTTTTAAAAGTGTGACCCCAAGATAATTAATTTTTGTTTCTCTTTGCCAGGTTTGTATCTATGGAATGCATTTATCCTTGAAATATTTGTGTTGCTTTACAAAAAGCTTTTATAATCAATATTTAAGACTCCGTGGATGATTTCCTTTACCCACCCCCATCCCTCTTCTAAAAATGATTACGTATAATGCTTAATGGGAGCCAGTAACTATTTTTAAAGTACTTGGTGCATGGAACATTAGATCTTTCATTTCATTGTGGCCCAGCTAGATTCTCCTGTGGGCGCTTTTTGTGAGATGACTGGAGGCATTGTTCATTGTTGGGGTGCAGACCACGTTAGCTGTTAGGAGAAAGAAAATGAGATGTGTATATATATATGACTGTTTCTAAAATGTTAATTGGTTTCTGAATGATGTATTGCCTATTTTTTTTCTCTTCACGTTTTTCCTGTATTTAAAAGAAAGAACAACAGCCCTAGCCAGTTTTGCTCAGTGGTTAGAGTATCGGCCCTCGGACTGAAGGGTCTCGGGTTCGATTCCAGTCAAGGGCGCGTACCGTGGTTGCAGGCTCATCCCGGACCCCAGTCAGGGCATGTGCAGGAGGCAAACAATTGATGTGTCTCTCTCACATCGATGTTTTTCTCGTCTCTCCCCCTCCCTTCCACTCTTTTTAAATATCAATGGAAAAATACCCTCGGGTGAGGATTAACAACAACAGCAAAAAGATTTTTAAATTGATTTGAGAGAGAGAGACAGCAAACATTGGTCAGTTGCCTCCCACACCACCCTGACCCAGGATTGAACCCACAACCCAGGTATGTGTTCCCTGAAGATGCTCCAACCGACTGAGCCACACCAGCCAGGTGACAAATTCTTTAGAGAGAACACATTCGGTACGGTGCTGAAACTTAACCTTTCCACGTAGCTGGTATTAAGCCTTCTGGCTGACCCAGTCTTGTTCTCTCTCAGCCACTATAACCCAAGTCCAAAACTCCAGAGAATTCCCCTATGTCCTCAAAGGCAGTGGCCACACCCAGGCGTCAGGATTTCATGACCAGAAAACTCCCTCCCCCCACCCCCAAATTTTGGTGACATCTGTCGTTTCCAGCTGTTAATTTTGCCAAGGAAATTCTGACAAAACAACTACTAGCCACCATTGCCACAAAGCCAAGCCTGTTTTCACACCCTTAACAAATGGACTTGAACTTACATGGACAATATATGAAAGACCTTCCCTAGAAAGGACAGTTGGCACACCAATGTACATACCTATTTATATAATTCATTCTTATTTTCATCAAACCAATGAACACCTCAGTGCAGGGCACGGGTATTTATAATGCTGGTGTGGGAAACACCTCTCCCAGTAATGTTCTGTTTGGGTTTGCTTCCCGGCCAACGCACCAAATAACAATAATAATAATGTTCTGTTTTTCTTTGTCCAGAGTTTGTAAAAAACCAACAACAAAAAAGAAAAATGTTTATATTGCTTCAAACTCCAGAGAGAAGCCTTCTATCTCAAACTAATACCATAAGACAGAAAAAAGAAGAGTCTAAACTTTAGACTCTAAAGTGAAAGGATCGGGTCTGGCCAGTGCTGTTCGGTGGTTGAGGGTCAATCCGAGTCAGGCGGTCACGGAAGCCAGTCAGGGCATATACCCCATCCCACCCTGCGATCTCAGTGGGGGGCGTGCAGGAGGCAGACAATGATTCTCATCATTGATGTTTCTATCTCTCCCTCTCCCTTCCTCTCTCTGAAATCCAAACATTTTTAAAAAGTTAAAGGGTCCGAATCAAAGCTGGCTCTGGGTAATAAAGTGTATAATTTAGTGGTTTTTAAGTGCATTCACAAAGTCGTGCAATCATCACAAGATCCTATTTTACATTTTCATCTCCCCCAAAAGAAAGCTTCATGCATTAGTAGCCACTCCCCTCCCCATTGCCCTACAGCCCCAGTCTCTGGCAGCCACTAATAAGTCTTCATGTCTCTGTGGGTTTGTCATTCTGGACATTTCACATAAGTGGAATTATGTAATATGTAACTTTGTCACCGGCTTCTGTCACCTGGTATAATGTATTCAAGGTTCATCCCTGTTGTGTAGCACATACCTGTTCATGTACATCTGGGTTTAGACTTTTTGGCTATTCTGGGTAACGCTATTATGAACATTCAACAAGTCTTCGTATGGACGCACATTTAATTTCTCTTGGGTATATAGTAACTCTAACCTTTCTGAAGAAATGCCTGACTTCCACAGCAGCGGCCACCGTTTAGGGTCCCGCCAGCAGTGTGGGGGTGAATCCAATTTCTTCACATCCTCATCAATACTACGTATTCCACTTTCTACCACAAGGAGGCTCCAGGCTTCTGAAGTTCCCCGCAGGGCCCGGCCCTCCGGGTACGCAGGCGCGCTGGAGATCCGGCCCGGCACCGGAAGTGGGGCGTACTGCCTTCCGGAGGCGGTGTTGCTGTGTACAACTGAGTGCACGCCCCGGAAGCGGAAGCGAGCGCTCGTTAACCGGGCGGCGGATTCGAGGGGTTTGTTTTTCCACCCGCGGCATCTCGGAAGAGCGGGTGCAGCACGGGCCATGCCGTCCGAGAGTCGCTGCTGGGAGACCCTGCAGGCGCTGCGCAGCTCCGACAAAGGTCGCCTCTGCTACCACCGCGACTGGCTCCTGCGGGGCGAGGTGAGCAATGGATGCAGAGGCGGCCGTAGCCCTTCTGGCCGCTACGCCGCACCCCGTGCGTCCTTTCTAACCACCGCATTTGTTTCTCGACTCCTGTACGTGCACCACGCTGCCCTAGGGTTTCTGCTCTCCCCAGCCTATTCCAGCCGCTCGGGACCCCTTCAGAGGCGCTCTTCTTTCTGAAGGCTCCGTGCTCCCCGCAGCCAGAGTAGGCGCCTCCGTCTATGTTGTCAAAGCAACCCTGGCCTCAGGGTCAGTGAAGTTACTGCATGTGCTAGGAGGGGCAGATTTTGCAGTGAACGATTAATATGACGTATTGCTGCAAGTGAAGAATCACACACAAACTTTTTAAAAAATTTTATTTTTTAATATATTTTTATTGATTTCAGAGAGGAAGGAAGAGGGAGAGAGAGAAACATCAATGATGAAAGAGAATCATGGATGGGCTGCCTCCTGCACGCCCCCCACTGGGGATCGAGGCCGCAACCCCGGCATGTGCCCCTGATCAGAATCGAACCTGGGACCCTTAGTCCTCAAGCCGGCGCTCTATGCACCGGGCCAAAAGTTTGATCACACAGAGTTTTAGATGGCATTGGACGGACCTGTGAAGTTTAATGGGGGCGTGATCACTGTATTTGCATTGTTCTGTACTAGACCGCCAGGTGGAGGGGGCATGTAGGAACAGTTAAGGCATACCTCCTGTTCTGGAGTGTCTGGTAATCTAACTACTGCCCTGTCTCTTTAGACTTTTATGTAAAACAATTCTAAAGCGTCCCCCTGTCTTTTATATCTTTGACAATTTTAAAAAATACATACCTTACATTCTAGAGCAGGGGTGGGCAAACTTTTTGACTCGAGGGCCACAATGGGTTCTTAAACTGGACCGGAGGGCCGGAACAAAAGCATGGATGGAGTGTTTGTGTGAACTAATATAAATTCAAAGTAAACATCATTACATAAAAGGGTATGGTCTTTTTTTTTTTTAAGTTTTATTCATTTCAAACGGGCCAGATCCGGCCCGCGGGCCGTAGTTTGCCCATGGCTGTTCTAGAGGCTGAGTCCCGGGATTGGTCTGTCTGGTGTACACTCAGGTTATACATCCTTAACAGGAATACCACAGAAATGAGGCTGCGTTCTCAGGAAGTGCTTCAGTCCATCTCAGTTGACATGCAAGTTGAGCTTCACATCTTCTTCTTCTTCTCTAGGATGTTTTAGAAGAATGTGTATCCACTCCCCAGCTGTCTTCTTATGCTGGATGGGTGGTAGATCATGTCCTACCCCACACACAAGAGAACCTGTCTCCCTCT